>NC_047086.1:35586640-36834626 GCF_902459505.1 Geotrypetes seraphini | reverse complement strand
TATGGAAGATACTGGGGTAGAGTAAATTGGAAGAGATTAAGAGTTTCTGGGGCTTCCTTGAGGACTTCCCACCCCTAAAATCCTTTTTTTAAATTTTATTTTCTGATCCCGACTGTAGCTCCCCCAGTATGTTTTTGGCACCAAAATTGTTGCTGTGGTGGCCCAATTATGCAGGGAGGCAGATTTGCTTAGATATCCTGATTTTTATTTTAAAAGCTTCTCCCTGCCTCAAAACTTCTCATTTGGGGTCTAAAACCAGTCAGGATGGACTCCACAGATGTGTTAACTATTCTATCATGCAAATTTTGAGCTGGATGTGCACACCAGGGGTGGGGGGTCTCGGGATGGTTATGCCAGCCAGGAGGCTGTATTACCCCTGGATCAGGAAGATCTAACTTTTGTGCAGGCTTTTCAAGTCAACCAATTTGAATGAAGTCATTGTGGGGGTCTCTGCTGGAACTGGATTTAGAAGTTCTGCAGACTGTTGCTTCACAGCGCTTGCTGTTGAACAGCTCCCAAGACTGAGTCCACATATTTTCCTTCACAGCCTGAGATCACCATGATGCTAATAGAGCATTGGGAAATGCCAGGAGGGCACTTGCAAGGGGCTAGGGCAATGACAACTGTATTCCATGGCTCCTGATTTCCAGCAACTGTTTATGCCACTTAACATGGTTACAAAGCATACTTATCTCTCCAGTGAAGGTGGAATCATTCTGAAGGACGCTTAGGACCACAGGCTGGATCTGATTCTCAAAAGGCAATTTGAGGCCTTGGCTTTGAGTCTTAAGGCAGTGGCAGCAGCTTTTTTGTAGTACGCACCTGCCATAAAATGCTACACCAGACACCAACTTCAGAGGTGAGATGTACCCCCTGATGGTTCTGTTGGGGGTGGATTGTCGCAGATGCCCTGTATGACATCTTTAGAGTCATGAGCAAAGTGTCTGCTTACATTGGTTCTGCCTGGAGGATGCTTTTGGATCAGACAATGGGCAGGAGATCCAGTTTCCAAAGCCATGTTGAGCAGATACTCTTTGGCAAAGGACTGGACAACCTTATGACCAGTGTGTAATGGACAGGCATACTAAGTCTCCCGGATAGCAAGTCATGCATGCCTAGAGGGTCAAGTCGTGGCTCCTTTTTGAAGAAACAGGGGTCCTTAACAGTTTTTGGTAAATTCTATGCAGTGGTCAGTTCAAGGGTCTAGGTAAAGGTTTGGGGCCTCTGGACAAAACACCACATCAGGTGCCCATTTGGCAACTAATTGCAAAAGGTCCCAAAGACACCAAATTTCTATGCAATCTTCTCCATATAGGCAGGAGACTTGTGGAGTATCGGGAGAGCTGGGAATGGATTTGCACAGATCAGTAGGTGCCGGACATCATTTGAGAGGGATAACAAGCACAAATCTTTTCAGCCGCCTTGAGTTTTTCATACATTCCTCTGACGGAGGGTCAGAGAAAGCAGAGAATACGAACAATGGTTCAGCAGCTGTTGCAGATTCAGGTGGTAGTAGAAGTCCCGGATTCCGAATCAAGCTTGGGCAGACACTCTATAAACTTCATCCTGCCAAAGAAAGATTCAGATGACTGGAGGCCAATTTTGGATCTCAAGTCAGTCAGTGCAGCCTTAAAAGTCCCCAAGTTCCATAAGGAGTCAGTGCGATCAGTTACTGCATCGGTTGCTCTGGGGGAATATCTAGCCTCTCTGGATGTGACAGAGGTTTACTTGCATATTCCTTCGCTCCACTAGTGCACTGCGATACTCAGGAAAACAGAAGGGAGGTGGGACTGGAACCAATGAAGGTAACTCAAGAGAACAAGCGCACCCTAAGTACAAATAAAAAAGCCAAAAACAGAAAACTATCACTGTTGGGGGATTCCATCATCAGAGGCATTAACCTTGGAACACAGGGCGAGGAGACCAAAATAGTGAAATGTCTTCCAGGATCCTCAGCTACCAGGAGTTCAAGGCAAATACTGACTATAATTAAGGAAGAAACTAAGGATTTTAACACTGATGTTGTTATCCATCTGGGAACAAATGACCTGGCCAACAACTCCACACTTGCAGCACAGAAAGCTTTTCGGGAGCTTGGTGAGGGCGTGAAACCTTTTGTAAAGACTTTAGCTTTTTCTGAAATACTGCCTGCATATGGAAAGGGAGAGCAAAGAATGAAAAACACAGAGGACTTCAATAGATGGCTCAGAGCCTGGTGTCATCAAGAAGGCTTCAGGTACATAGGAGGATGGGGGAAATACATGGAAGGACAAGAAGCTATATTGTACTGATGGGCTACATATTACTACAGCAGGAAAAAGAAACCTTGCAGAGAAATTTAGACAATATTTTTCTAGGCATTTAAACTAGAAGGTGGGGGTGGTGTTTGTACGAAGGACAATTATAGAGACCACCCCCGGCAAAAGAAAAGATGTGATAGTAGTAAAGGCTGCAACATAAGCAATATCAGCAACTCATTTCTTAGTATTGCAACGGAAAGTGAAATGACACAAAAATCCATACGAAAAAGGAGATTATCGCTGAAAATTAGCTGGAAAGCGATGACCACAAATGCTCGCAGTCTAAGCAACAAAGTTCATGATCTGCAAGCCCTGATATTAGAGGCAGATCTAGATATTGTTGCTATCACAGAGACATGGTTCAGTGAATCACATGGATGGGATGCAAACATACCGGGATATAATCTTTTTAGGAAGGACAGAGATGGTCATAAAGGTGGAGGAGTAGCTCTCTATGTAAAGATCAATATCCAAGCGACCGAAATGCACGGGACCTGGGGAGAGGAAGAAGCGATATGGATTGCTCTGAAAAGAGAAGATGGAACTTCTATCTACGTGGGTGTAGTCTACAGACCTCCGACTCAATCGCAGCAAATTGATAAGGATCTGATTGTGGATATCCAAAAGTTTGGAAGGAAAGAGGAGGTTCTGCTGTTGGGAGATTTCAACCTGCCGGATGCGGACTGGAATGTTCCGTCTGCGGAATCGGAAAGAAGTAGGGAGATTGTGGATGCCTTTCAAGAGGCTCTGCTCAGACAAATGGTGACGGAACCCACAAGAGAAAAAGCGATATTGGATCTGGTCCTCACAAATGGAGAGAGTATCTCTAATGTTCGAGTGGGTGCTCACCTGGGAAGTAGCGATCATCAAACGGTTTGGTTTGATATAACGGCTAAAGTGGAGAGCGGCCGCACGATACTTAAAGTCCTAGATTTCAAACGTACGGACTTTAATGCAATGGGGAAGTACCTGAAGAAAGAGCTGTTAGGATGGGAGGACATAAGAGAAGTGGAAAGACAGTGGTCTAAGCTGAAAGGAGCGATAAAAATGGCTACGGACCTTTATGTGAAGAAAATCAATAAAAACAAGAGAAAAAAGAAGCCGATATGGTTCTCCAACCTAGTGGCTGAGAAAATAAAGGCGAAAGAGTTGGCGTTCATGAAATATAAAGAAACCCAAGAAGAGGAGAGCAGAAAGGACTACAGGGTGAAACTGAAAGAAGCCAAGAGAGAGATACGTTTGGCGAAGGCACAGGCGGAAGAACAAATGGCTAAAAATGTAAAAAAAGGGAGATAAAAATTTTTTCAGATATATTAGTGAAAGAAGGAAGATAAAAAATGGAATTGCTAGGCTAAAAGATGCTGGGAACAAATATGTGGAGAGTGATGAGGAGAAAGCAAATGTGCTAAACAAATACTTCTGTTCTGTGTTCACAGAAGAAAATCCTGGAGAAGGACCGAGATTGTCTGGCAAAGTTACACGAGAAAATGGAGTAGATTCTGCGCCGTTCACGGAGGAGGGTGTTTATGAGCAACTTGAAAAACTGAAGGTGGACAAAGCGATGGGACCAGACGGGATCCATCCCAGGATACTAAGGGAGCTCAGAGAGGTACTGGCGAGTCCTATTAAAGACTTGTTCAACAAATCTCTGGAGACGGGAGTGATTCCTGGGGATTGGAGGAGAGCGGATGTGGTCCCTATTCATAAAAGTGGTCACAGGGATGAAGCAGGAAACTACAGGCCGGTGAGCCTCACTTCAGTTGTTGGAAAAATAATGGAAGTGTTGCTAAAAGAAAGGATAGTGTACTTCCTTGAATCCTAATGGGTTACAGGATCCGAGGCAACATGGCTTTACAAAAGGTAAATCGTGCCAAACGAACCTGATTGAATTTTTTGATTGGGTGACCAGAGAGCTGGATCAAGGACATATGCTAGATGTAATTTACTTGGATTTCAGCAAAGCCTTTGATACAGTTCCTCATAGGAGCTGTTGAACAAACTTGAAGGGCTGAAGTTAGGATCCAAAGTGGTGAACTGGGTCAGAAACTGGCTGTCGGACAGACGCCAGAGGGTGGTGGTTAATGAAAGTCGCTTGAAGGAAGGAAAGGTGACTAGTGGAGTCCCTCAGGGTTCGGTGCTGGGGCCAATCCTGTTCAATATGTATGTGAGTGACATTGCTGAAGGGTTAGAAGGAAAAGTGTGCCTTTTTGCAGATGATACCAAGATTTGTAACAGAGTAGACACCGAAGAGGGAGTGGAAAACATGAAAAAGGATCTGCAAAAGTTAGAGGAATGGTCTAATGCCTGGCAACTAAAATTCAATGCAAAGAAATGCAGAGTAATGTATTTGGGGATTAATAATAGGAAGGAACCGTATATGCTGGGAGGAGAGAAGCTGATATGCATGGACGGGGAGAGGGACCTTGGGGTTATAGTGTCCGAAGATCTAAAGGCGAAAAAACTGTGTGACAAGGCAGTGGCTGCTGCCAGAAGGATGCTGGGCTGTATAAAGAGAGGCGTAGTCAGTAGAAGGAAGAAGGTGTTGATGCCCCTGTACAGGTCATTGGTGAGGCCCCACTTGGAGTATTGTGTTCAGTTTTGGAGACCGTAACTGGCGAAAGACGTAAGAAGACTTGAGGCGGTCCAGAGGAGGGCGACGAAAATGATAGGAGGCTTGCGCCAGAAGACGTATGAGGAGAGACTGGAATCCCTGAATATGTATACCCTAGAGGAAAGGAGAGACAGGGGAGATATGATTCAGACGTTCAAATACTTGAAGGGTATTAACGTAGAACAAAATCTTTTCCAGAGAAAGGAAAATGGTAAAACCAGAGGACATAATTTGAGGTTGAGGGGTGGTAGATTCAGGGGCAATGTTAGGAAATTCTACTTTACGGAGAGGGTAGTGGATGCCTGGAATGCGCTCCCGAGAGAGGTGGTGGAGTGTAAAACTGTGACTGAGTTCAAAGAAGCGTGGGATGAACACAGAAGATTTAGAATCAGAAAATAATATTAAATATTGAACTAGGCCAGTTACTGGGCAGACTTGCACGGTCTGTGTCTGTGTATGGCCGTTTGGTGGAGGATGGGCAGGGGAGGGCTTCAATGGCTGGGAGGGTGTAGATGGGCTGGAGTAAGTCTTAACAGAGATTTTGGCAGTTGGAACCCAAGCACAGTACCGGGTAAAGCTTTGGATTCTTGCCCAGAAATAGCTAAGAAGAAAAAAAAAAAAAAATTTAAATTGAATCAGGTTGGGCAGACTGGATGGACCATTCGGGTCTTTATCTGCCGTTATCTACTATGTTACTATGTATCCCCATTTTTCTGGCTCAAAGGTTTCACAGATTCCATGTACTGGAGAGACATTTTCAGTGCTGAGTGCTCCCATTTGGATTAGCAACGGTATCACGTACGTTTATCAAGGTAATAGTAGTGGCAGCAGCACATTTGCACAGAGCTGGGATTCATGTTCATGCTTACTTGGACAACTGTCTCATCAGCCCTGTTTCCTTTTGCATTCGAGGCAGAGGGACACAAGGCAATGTTGCAAGTAGTCCAACTCTTGCAGGACCTGGGGTATATCAACAATTTCCAAAAGAGTCATCTGGATTCCTTGCAGTCCCCAGAGTATTGGGTGATTTTATTAAACATGGTAGAAGGCCATGTCTTTCTTCCAGAGGCTTGCAAACAAAAGTAGAAATGACAGATACTAGAGATTCTGGTGGTGTGGCACTATCTCCAGTTATTGGGGGTCTATGGTAGCAACAGTAGATGTGATACTGTGAAATCTTATCTGTATGATAAATTTATTTAAGACATCTCAGCCATACAAATAATATAATTCGGAATGTATTTGTTTTGATAAATCTGTTTAAGAAACTTCAGCCATGCAATTAATGTAATCTGATATGTAATTCACCTGCATCTGACAGAATCTCTTGCTGTAAACCTGTCAAGGTGTATAGTGGGTTATAATAAATTTGAGTTTGAATTTACTGTGGGCAAAAGCTCATCTCTGACCTTCAGAACACACTTTTGTCCTGCTTGTCACCGCAGACCAGTGGCGTACCTAGGGTATGTGGCACCCGGGGCCCATCATTTTTTGACACCCCCCCCCCCCTCATGTAAAATTTTTTTTTTTTTTTTTTTTGCAATAACCATGAAATGGAATAAATGGTCAGAATAGAAACAGGCAGTGAAAATTTTCTTTTTTTTTTCCAAAGTATTTTTATTGAGAATGGCAAAAGGTCCAGACAAGCAACCATGGTCTGTACAGAAACTTATACATTATCAAAAAGAACACAGAATGAGAGTAACAGCAACAACAAGCATGAACAAGCCTCTCCCAAGAGAAAATTGCCAATGAGAGGCATAGCAATACACAACAAAAGGCCAAAACTTGGGGCAAGCAAACAAATCCCACCCCAGAACCCACAAGAATAATAAGCCGGACTAGACCCTCAGCCATATTTTATAATGAAAAAAACCCCCACAAGCAACAACACCCAGACCGCTCACCAGACACACCAATCCGCACAACAAGCACCCAAGAAACACCCAGCCACCACCCAGACAAAACTACCAGACACACCTACCCCACCAAGCCCAGACCCAACCCCCCCTCCCCAGAGAGTGCAAGCGCAAAGTGGACCGTGAAAAGGGCAGCTGCAGAAGTGGAAAGCCCCAGATAAGTAGGTTAGCTAAAGAAAGCCCACAGATAGAAGAAATCAGGATAACAGAAGTTCCAACAAATGCTCCCACAGAAAATTTTCTTTTATTGAACCTCATTTATGTAACCATTATTCCAAACATAACATAACATAAATTATGTCTGAATTGTCATGACATCAGAAGTACATATGGAGTAGTTGCAGGTGATGCTTGGGACAGTTCTGATTATGTTAGTTTGGTTTTATGTGTTTTTTTAATAGAAGGGTTTTTATTTCTTTTTTTAAGGTTTTGTAGTTTGTGGTCGAGGTCAATAGGTTGTAGAGTTGGGGGTCAAGTGTTGCAGCTCGAATGGCTAGGAGGTTGTCGAACAGTTTTTTTCTTTTGACGTTTTTGGTTGGAGGGTGTGTGAATGGTGCGTGAGTTCTCCTATGTCTGTTTGAAGTGGATTGAATTATTTAGCTGAAGAAATTAATTACCCCCCCCCCCATTCCACACACATTAATTCTCTTCCATTTTTGTTCCCATTATAAAAAAACACTGATAAGTTCCCAGGAAAAAAATACATTAAAATAAGAAGTGAAAACAAAGGCCCCTACAGATGAGAACATAACATAAGAATAGCCTAACTGGGTCACACCAATGGTCCATCATGCCCAGTAGCCCATTCTCATGGTAGCCAATAGTGCTGCCCGATTCAGAGAAAAATATTTCATTCGATCCGATTCACCCTGTTGAATCGATTTTTCGATTAGATTCACTGTTAATGACACCGCTTTTTAAGTTTAAACAAAGTATAACAATAAATTTCACAACAACAATAAATTTCACAAAGTACTTAAAAAAAAAAAAATCACATTTTTCCATTAAAGCAGTTCTGGAGACATTTGCTTGAACAGTCTTTTTTCCCAGTCCATAAGCAAGCAATATGAAAAAGATTTCCTTAATTATCTACTCAAACATTTTTGCTATTTACTTTCATTGTACCTATACTATTATTCAGTAGAAAAAATGGACTTAACTGTGCAGGAAATGAATCTCCTCATACACCCACCATATAGTGCAAAAATGTGCAAAGGTCTGTTTTTTTCTTTCGATCACTACATAGCCTAATGCCACACAAGCAGCGCTGTTACAAACATATTCTGAAGGTCAATGCTAAGGTTGACAAAGTTTCCTTCCTTGGACCAGAAGGAGATACTGACAAACCACTGGAAGAGATTCTAAAACAACTACCCAGAAATAACACCCAAAGACCCACTCAGTGTGTGAACCAGTTGAGTGGAGTGGACTAACTGGGGGTGGAAATGGGCCCAGAGTTTGCTCAGCAGAATTTCCCAGACTACCTCTTCCTCTCAACACACTGACATGCTACCACCACCACCAACACTAGGAACACCTCACCGAGTATGCCAGCAATGCTTATAAACTTTATAAAACACATTATTATATTTTCTTATAAAGCATATATTTTAACTGAACTCAGCCTTGCCATTCACAAAAATAGAAAAGTTCCCATTTCAAGCTGTCTCATGTACACTTTTCAAATCTAACATATTGTAATCACAAAACAGAAAATAAAATTATTTTTTCTACCTTTTGTTCTCTGATCAATATTCAAATCTTGTTGGTCCCAGGCTCTTGTTGTCTTGCTTGCCAGGGTCTCCTTTCTCCGTGCTAACCATCCGTCTGCCATCTCTGTTCTCCCCTTCCGTTTCCCTTCCCTCTCCCGGAGATCTGGCATCTTTCCTTTTTTTTGTCTCCATCCACAGATTCACCTTTTCTCAACTCCCCACCACCCCAGGATCCACCATCTCTCCCTTTCTGTTCCCAACTATCCTCCTATCCAGTATCTCTATCCCCCCTCCACACCATCCCCTGTTTCCAAGTTCTCTCCCTTTCTGTTCCTTCCCTCCCTAAATCCCATTATGCACCATCTCTCTCCCACTCCTCTGTTTTTAGACCCATTATTTCTAACCCCCAAAGTCTGGCATATGCATGTATCTTTGAACCCCCCCTTCCCCCTCTCCCTCTGTGTACTTTTACACCAGGACCCCCCTCCCCCGAAGGTCTGTCCCCCCTCCGAAGGGCTACACCCCACCCCTGAAGACCTGCACCCCCCGAAGGACTTTACCTCCCACCCGAAGGTCTGTCCCCCTCTGAAGGCCTAAACCCCACCCCTGAAGGACTGCACCCCCCCCCCCCCGAAGGCCTGCACTCCCTTGAAGGTCTGCACCCCCCCGAAGGCCTGTCCCCCCCTTGAAGGCCTGTCCCACCCCCTTGTAGGCCTGTCCCCCCTTTAAGGCCTGCCTGCCTGCCTTTCCCCCCCTTGAAGGCCTGTCTCCCCCTTGAAGGCCTGCACCCCCCTTGAAGGCCTGCACCCCCCCTTGAAGGCCTGCACCCCCCCTTGAAGGCCTGTCCCCCCCCTTGAAGGCCTGTCCCCCCCCTTGTAGGCCTGTCCCCCCCCCCTTGTAGGCCTGTCCCCCCCTTGAAGGCCTGCCTGCCTTTCCCCCCTTGAAGGCCTGCACCCCCCTTGAAGGCCTGCACCCCCCCTTGAAGGCCTGCACCCCCCCTTGAAGGCCTGCCTGCCTTTCCCCCCTTGAAGGCCTGCACCCCCTTGAAGGTCTGCACCCCCCCAAAGGCCTACACCCCCCCCCCGAAGGTCTGCACCCCCCTGAAGGCCTGCCTGCCCCCCTTGAAGGCCTGCACCCCTTGAATGTCTGCACCCCCCCCCCGAAGGCCTGTCCCCCCTTGAAGGCCTGCCTGCCTGCCTGTCACCCCCCTCCCCCTTGAAAGCCTGCTTGCCTGCCCGCCCGCCCCACCCTGAAGGCCTGATGCCCCGACCCACCCCGAAGGACCGCTCGCCCCCCTGGCCTCCCCGCACCACCTATGAACAGCCGCAGCAGGATCGCGAAGTCAGCGTCGGGTACCAGCCCTAAGGGGGTGTTCCCGGCCTTGCCGTTCAGTCCCCCGCCACCCCCGAAGGACCGCTCGCCCCCCCTGGCCTCCCCGCACCACCTATGAACAGCCGCAGCAGGATCGCGAAGTCAGCGTCAGCGATCCCTGCTGCTTCCTGCGCCACGGTCCCGCCCCTCCTCTGACGTCAGAGGAGGGGCGGGATCGCGTCGTAGGAAGCAGCGCAGGGATGCTGACGCTGACTTCGCGATCCTGCTGCGGCTGTTCATAGGTGGTGCGGGGAGGCCAGGGGGGCGAGCGGTCCTTCGGGGGTGGCGGGGGACTGAACGGCAAGGCCGGGAACACCCCCTTAGGGCTGGTACCCGGGGCGGCCGGCCCCCCCCTAGGTACGCCACTGCCGCAGACAGACTCCCTTCAGTCGCCTTTGGAATGGGTAGTGGAAGGCCTTCAGTTTACGATGATGGTTAATGCCGGAGACATTGTCCAAAGGATTGCCCCTACTCATAGCAGCAACATAGATGATCCTGACTATAGCTGCCAGCCTTTATGTCTGGGGAAGTCATTACATAGGTCATCTGGCCTAGGATTGCTAAGAGCCTTCACAGAGAACATGGTCCATCAACAGATTATTCATGGGCAAAGTCCAGGATGGCCCTGCCCAACGAGTTTTGTAGGGCAGCTACATGGTCCACTCTACATATTTTTACAAAGTTCTGGAGCGTGGATGTGGCAACACAAAAGGACTTTTCTTTTGTGTCTGCTGTGCTTACAGAAGGCTCTTCTATCCCACCCTAGACTTGAGGAACTGCCTTGATACATCCTACAGGTTTGGAACTTGTGCTTTTTGCACTGGAACGGAAGATTAGGTTCTTACCTAGATAATCTTTCCAGTAGAAAAGCACATAAGTTCTGAAGCCCCGCCCTGTCAGTTTTCAGTGTAACCTGCTTTTAGCCTCAGGTATGTTTCTGCAGAGGCATGTCAAATGGTACTCAAGCAACATGAAGCAACATGAAGCTTTGGCTTCAGAGATACAGGAGTGTCTATAAAGGATTGCTCTTGACAAGGTCAGAGTCAAACAAGTGTTAGTGCTGGTTGCACTTGGGTGGTTATTTTCATTCTGCCTTGTTGATGCTATGCTACATTTGTTAATGAATTGTGTTTTCTTGCAGAGCCAATCAAAAGTGTAATCGGGGATTTCTCTGTGTCCCTCCTGGTTGTTTCTCTTTTAGGGGTTATCTCTGCTTTGGTACACCCTGAGGAGAAAGGGCAATGCCTGATGATGAAAGGAGGTAGAGTTGAAAACGTAGATGATCCTTCCTTCTGCATTCTTTGTGGGTGAAGATGCACTATTCACAGGTTTAGGACTCATGTTTTTCTACTGGAAAAAATTATTGAGGTAAGAACCTAATCTTCTGTTATTGATTAAAGACAGTTTGAATTTTAAAAAGCAAACTTATTTAACTAGTTTCCATTTTTCTCATATTTTTAAACATGAACTTTGTCAGAACTAGAACCTTTACTGTCTTAGTCTACATCATTAACAGATGGCCCTGCTGTGCCACCTCTAGCACTTATCTTCATTTATAGCTAATTATTATAATTAGGATAACAAGAGGAGATTTTCATTACAGAGTTTTAATTAGATTTCTTTAATTGCTGAGCAGCAAACACTAAATATATGGTGTATTATGTGATTTCATCTGTAGGCTTTTTATATTAGTCTAATATCCCTAGTACCTTAACAAGTGTTCTACTGCAACAGACACTTTATTCCTGAACCTTACTCAACCCCTTCTCATGAAAATTCTTGTAGAGAGCAAAGCAGTCTGCCCCTTGGAAGCAGACCCTCAACCTCCAAATTTAATTTAAAAATAAACACGAGCAAAAAAAATCAGGCTCCTACCATCTCTCTTGTAGAGAGACAACTGAGGAATTGGGAGGTTGGGAGGACGGCCGAGAGGAATGGGAGGCAGAGCAAAAGAATGTTAATGAGGCTCTCTGCAAGAATTCTCGCAAGAAGGGGTTGACTACTCACACAAGTTTAGAAAAGATACTAGTAAGAAGATTACTTTCCCTAATTAAACACTTCAGTAATATTAAGATGTAGACCAATGTATTGCAAACTGTGTGCCATTTGAGATTTCAGGTGTGCCACAACACACAGGAGGAGGAGAGGCACGTCCTGTAGGCAATCAGCCAGCACCTTTTTAGCTCTCTTCCCTTCTGGCACCCCCCACTGGCAGCTCAGGGCCCATCTGGAGGGCCTTTGCATATGCGTGGATGTCAACATGGTGACGTCCGCACACTTCCAGATGCTTCGAGCCGCGACCACTATAGTGTGCCACGGATCAACAAAGTTTGTGGGACACTATGTAGACAGCAGTCCTGCAGCAAAAGGTCTTTTAAGTGTCACATGTATGATTATCTCCCAGTTGGTAAGAGGTTACATGTGTGTGCTCGATGCAAAGAAATTCTAGCTCTTGGGGAACAAGTCCATTCTCTTGAGGCTAGAGTTGCAAACATGGAGGAACTGAAGAGACCTAGAGGGACATTGTAGAGAAGTCCGACCTCCAGTCTGGCAGCCCCAGTGCCACCTTAGAGGAGGGAGGTGTCCTTAAAAGGAGAGTATCAACCTGGGGAAGTAATCCTGTAGCTAAGACCTGCCCAACAGGTGATGCAATATCCTCTCACACTTAAGATGTCTCCAACTTGTTCTGCCCCAAAGGGAAAAGTTAGGATAGATGTTGTTGGTGATTCAATCATTGGGCATGTTATTTCTCTTCTTTTAGGGGTTATCTCTGCTTTGGTACACACAGGATAAAGGGCAGTCCTGGCCTGATGATGAAAGGAGACAGAGTTGAAAATGTAGATGATCCTTCCTACTGCATTCTTAGTGGATGAAGATGTACTGGTTGGCCAGTGAATGGCAGGATTGCCTGGTCCACTGTTGTGGACTTCAGGTGTCACATACAGCAGTGTTTCTCAACACGTAGTATGCATACCCTTGGGGGTATGCAGGCCGCTTGGGGGTATGTGGCATGGCCACCATGGAGAATATTCCCTGCCTGCCCGTCCGTCAAAACCGCACTGCTGCTGCTGTTGGGGATCCTTCACTGCCCGTCCCCACCCACTAAAGCTTCCGCCAGGGATCCCTACCGCCCCTCCTCCCTCCCGAAGCCAACCCAAAGGGCTTCCCTCCGATGTCAGAGCTGACAGAGGGTCGCGGGGGGGGGGGGGGTTTCTGGTTACTTCCTTGCTGCACTCTCTCCTGCCTTCAACGGCTTGTTGGGAGGCCACGCAGCTGGCAGTGGTTCACAGGTTGCACATAGCTGACCCGGAATCCTCTCCGACGGAAGATTGAAGGAGCAAGACTTGAACAAGTAAGGGGGGACACAATCTGGGAGAAAGTAGGGGGAAGGAGCGTGTTTGGGCACTAGAAGGGCACGATTCTGGGACAATTCCTGGAAGGGAGGAGGAGGCATGAACTTGACCCAACAAAGGGAGGTGGCATGAACATGGGTCACAGAAGTGAGGGAGGAAGGGGGGCACTAACTTGGGACATAAGAGGGAGTGAATAGAAAGGGAGAATTGTTGGGCATGAGTGTGAGTGAGAGGAAAAGAGATGGTGTGGAGAGCCTGGTAGGTACAAACAGCGCAGAAGAAATAGGGCAATGATCAGAGGGTCATACATGCAAGCAAACACATTTAAAACTTTGAAAAGTCAGGATAATTAACAAAAGACCAGGAAAATGATGTATAAGTAGGAAAATGGGAATTCCGTATTTATGTGAATTGCTAGGTAAAGCAAGATCATAAGGGAAATTAGATGTGTGTGTGTGTGTGTATGTATATGTATGTATGTATATATATCTATCTATCTATATACAGTGGTGCCTCGCATAACGGACGCCTCGCACAGCGAACGCTGCGCATAACGAACTTTTTGTCTTGCTCCCTATAACGAACTTCGTTTCACACAACGAAGTCGCCCGAGGGGCCCGGGGGGGGGGGGGGGGGCGGAACTACTCTCGCCGCTTTCTAATGTGAGCCGGGAACAGCAGCACCCTCCTGTCTGAATGCAGTGTTCCATCATCTCCCTCCACCTTACCTTAGATGCCGAGTTTTCCGGCTTTCTTTTTCGGCCAGCCACACACTTTCAAAGAGCAGCACATGCGCGCATGCTCTGTTGTTCAATCTTCTCCTCTGACGCAACCGGAAACCGGAAGTTGCAGGAGAGGAGAACATTGATCAACTCCAGCAGCTGCGCGTGCACAGCTTTTTGAAAGCGTGCGGCTGGGTGAAAAAGAAAGCTGGCAAACTCTGCATATAAGGTGAGGTGGAGGGAGGGAAATGTAGGGCTGCAGAACGAATTATTTTGTTTTACATGTATTCTTATGGGAAAACAGGGCTGCAGAACGAATTATTTTGTTTTACATGTATTCTTATGGGAAAACGCGTTTCACACAACGAACTTTTCGCATAACAAACTTGCTCCTGGAACGAATTAAGTTCGTTGTGTGAGGCACCACTTGTATATAAAATCGGAGGTATGTATGTATGTGTGTGTGTGTGTATGTGCCGCGATCACGCAAAAACGGCTTGACCGATTTGAACGAAACTTGGTATGCAGATCCCTCACTACCTGGGGTGATATGTTCTGGGGGTCTCGCGGCCCACCTGCACACGTGGGCGGAGCTACAAACAGAAAATCAGATTTCACCCATTCATGTCAATGGAAAAAATGTAAAAAGCTGCCATTCTCACAGTAATTCAAAAACGGCTTGACCGATTTGAACAAAACTTGGTATGCAGATCCCTCACTACCTGGGGTGATATGTTCTGGGGGTCTCACGGCCCACCTGCACACGTGGGCGGAGCTACAAACATAAAATCAGATTTCTCCCATTCATGTCAATGGAAAAAATGTAAAAAGCTGCCATTCTCACAGTAATTCCAACTACCTGGGGTGATATGTTCTGGGGGTCTCGCTGCCCACCTGCACACATGGGCGGAGCTACAAACAGAAAATCTTATTTCACCCATTCATGTCAATGGAAAGGATGTAAAAAGCTGCCATTCTCTTTCTATGACACTATAACCACTAGGGACATCGTTTCTATTCTACCACGGACGCCATACATATAGAGTTTGTATGTTCTAAGTGTGTTTGTAACTGTCTCCTTCATGCACCCCAGTTCTTAATGTTATTACATTACATGAGTACTCACATATGCTGAACTAGGAACACAGGTTCCATTCTGAACCGGGAAACAACTGCATGGAGTTTCTTTTCAACCTGAGTTTCCACATATTGAGTTGTTTTAATCAATACTGGAACTTTTGGATGCCACTTATTCCAACAGATCTTCCTTTTCAGTTTAAGAGATTGCAAATTCCAGTGAGACTTGCATTCTCTATCACAATCAACAAATCACAGGGACAGACTATTACATACTGTGGAGTGGATTTAAGATCCCCCTGTTTTTCCCATTGGCCAACTCTATGTTGCTTGCTCAAGGGTGGGTTCACCCAAGAATTTATATGTTCTTGCTCCTGGAGGTGAAACTAAAAATGTTGTTTATAATCAAGTTTTGTGTTAGTTGTATTGTATTCATTTTGTCAAATATTTCACATTATAATTTGAATATTGTACTTTTTATAAAGCTGTTAAAAAATAATTTCATTCACCACTATAAAGTATCTTTATTTGATTCCATTTACAGTGTTATTGCTATAATTAAATACCCGTGCAACGCCGGGGCATCAGCTAGTATATTATATTAGTTAAACTGCCTCCATCTTTCTGTCTTTGTGTCTTTATCTAAAATACTGAAGGTTTCACTCTTAAAAAAGCCTGGGTTCTAGTGTTCTTTGTGTTGATTACCATACCCAGGGCCGCCATCAGGGCAGTACTACCAGTCCTGCATTCAGGGGCCCGGAGCTGACAGGGGGCCCGGGTTCCCCCAGGGTCCTAGGCAGTGTTCTAAGGCAGGGGCGCCAGTAGCTCGCCAAGGCAAAGTGAGTCGATCACCCAGGACTCACTTTGTCTTGGCGATCTAATCTATCGGGCCGATCAGTCTTCCTCTCCCCGACGTCAATTCTGCAGTCGGAGAGGAAGTTCGGGCCAGCCAATCGCTGCCTGGCTGGGCGGAACTTCCTCTCCGTCGGCAGAATTGACATCAGGGAGAGGAAGACTGATCGGCCCGAAGCAGGGAGAGCATGCGTTGGCGTCGGGGCCTGTTATCCATTGGTGGTGTTTGGGTCTTGTTCCCCGGCGGCAGCGGCAGTGGCTTGGGGAACGGCAGGGAGAAAGAAAGAAAGGGGGCAGGCGTCGGCTTTGGGGCCTGTTCCCCGATGGCAGTGGCAGTGGCTTGGGGAACGGCAGGGAGAAATAAAGAAAGGGGGCAGGCAGGGAAACAGAAGGAAAGAAGAGAAACAGAAAAAAAGAAAGAAAGGTCAAGGAGAGAGGAAGAAAAAGTTGTGGGAGGGAATGAGGTGTGGAGGAGAGGAAGCATACAGGCTGAAAGAAAGGAAGAAAGATTGGATGCACAGTCAGAAGAAGAAATTGCAACCAGAGACTCATGAAATCACCAGACAAGGTAGGAAAAATGATTTTATTTTAAATTTAGCAAAATGGAGGCAGTATTACCACAGTTTTCAAAGGAATTTGCCCAAATAACTTAATAGTTAACTGGGTAAATTCCCAGAGATGAAAACTTCCCTTCACTTACTATGCACAGTTCTAAATTTATATCTGCTGTCTATATTTTACAATATGGTCCCCTTTTACTAAACCGCAATAGTGGTTTTTAGCGCAGGGAGCCTATGAGCATCAAGAGCAGCGCTGAGCTTTCAGCGCAGCTCCCTGCGCTAAAAACTGCTATTGTGGTTTAATAAAAAGGATGGAGGGTATATTTGTCTATTTTTGTATGGTTGTTACTGAGGTGACAATGCATAGAGTCATCTGCCTTGACCTCTTTGAAAAAAAACCAGAATAGGAATGATAATTAACATTTTTTCAGCGTATAGTGTGCTTTGTGTTTTTTAATTTTATTGTTGGTAGATCATTTTGACTTGGTCATTTTAAAGTAGCTCACAAGCTCAAAAAGTTTGGGCACCTCTGAGCTAGAGCGTTGAAACTGTGTATTTCTATTTTATCCCCCCTTTTACAAAACTGTGGAGCGTTTTTTAGCGCCAGCCGTGGTGGTAGCAGCTCTGATGCTCAGAATTCTATGAGCGTCAGGGCTGTTACCACTGTGGCTAAAATCCACACTACAGTTTTGTAAAAGAGTGAGGGGTTAGTTTGTGATGACATATTCCATACTAGGCGAAGGTGTTTTCTGTGTTCTGTGTGTTTGAAAGACATGGTTTTCTGTTAGGATTGACGGTGTAGGATTGATCTGTGCTGGTCTGGCTTGTTTAGTTTTACAATGGGTGTATTGATGCACTGCTCACTGCAATATGTAAGATGCTGCCTTTTCCTAGGTACTCATGTGTGACGTGTGGTTTGTTACTAAAAATCATGTTTTTCTTACAGATGGGGGGGTGCCAAAAAATGATGGGCCCCGGGTGTTACATATGCTACGTACGCCACTGTATGTAAAGATACCAGAAAGCTGGCGTAGCAAAAACTTTAAGTAAATTGTTATTCTTCTAAGTTTTGAGTATTTAACCCTCCCACAATCTCACGGGCACTCGTTTTAAGTTTCAAGTTTATTGAGATTTTGATTTAAACGCAATATCAAATATTTTCAATGCGTATAACAAAAATAAATTTGGGGAAATAAATAAAACCATTTGAACAATAAACATACAAACATATCCATAGATAATTAAAATTACATAAGGAGTACAAGGATAAACTACATTTGTTTAATAATGCGTTCTCCGCGCCTGCTCATAAATTAGTTGACTGGAAGGATCCAGCAATGTGGCCAGATGCCATTCAGGACAAAGACAGAGAAAGAATTGTGAAATTTGGATTAATGATGGAAGATGATTTAAAGCAAATGGCACAGTCTATGAGTAAAGATCTTGACGGATGTTCTTTTTATGAATATCTCCTCTATGCCAAATCACCCAATGGACGTGAGAAGATTTTACGGGACTGGCTTAGGTGGAGCATTAGCAGAAAAGTATGTGTGTATTCGGCCCATGGAAGAAGGGGGGGAGCGTCGAGGGGGGGGGGAAGGGGTACGTGGGGGCCCCAATAGGATTGCTCAGTAAGGGGCCCAGAAATTTCTGATGGCGGCCCTGACCATACCCAGGGGGATTGGAGAAACCTCAGGGACTTGAATGATAACACATGCTCCTGGCATTCTATTGCTGGGAAGAAAAGAAAACCTTTCTGAAATATGTTCTAAAAAAATATTGAATATGAATGAAATATGATGTGTTGCATATGTATGAATGTGGGATCCCATGTGTTAGGATATGTCTATGTGTGTGTGATTGTATGTTTAAATATGAAATTGGTTTTGCAAACTATTTTTATATATTTTAAAACCTTGAGAAAGTCAATAAAACCTGAGAAATAACATCTGCAGTTTGACCTTTAAGGGAGGTTATATGGGTTTTTTTTCTTTTAGTGTCTGAAACCCCAGGCTGTCAGTTTTCTGTAAAGCATGAGTTCCTGAAAAGACAGAAAGCTATTTTGATTCAGTTTTTTGGTATATTATAATGTTTTAATTTGTAAAACTTTTATTTAAGCCTGGTAAAAGGAATTTCATTGTGAATACATAAGGATGGTCTCTGCTGGCTGATTGGTAGACTGGAGTGATGTCATACTGGTCACTGCGAATGTACATAAATAAACGCACCAAAATTGATAAGGATCTGATTGTGGATATCCAAAAGTTTGGAAGGAAAGAGGAAGTTCTGCTGTTGGGAGATTTCAACCTGCCAGATGCTGACTGGATCACCGAACTCTGGAACAGCTTTACTATCCCGCTTCGGAGTCTGACCTCCCTCCAACTCTTCTGAAAACATTTAAAAACATGGCTTTTCTCTAAAATGTAACGACCTTTCCCTCTTCGATATACTAAGTCTCTCTAAACTTCTCTGTACCAAGTTCTTCTACTTTTCTTTGGAGTTCCTTTCTATATCAATTCCTGTAAACCGTGCCAAGCTATACTTCTGTGGAGATGATACGGTATACAAACTTAAGGTTTAGTTTAGTTTAGTAGGGAGATTGTGGATGCCTTTCAAGAGGCTCTGCTCAGACAAATGGTGACGGAAACCACAAGGGAAAAAGCGATATTGGATCTGGTCCTCACAAATGGAGAGAGTATCTCTAATGTACGAGTGAGTGCTCACCTGGGAAGTAGCGATCATCAAACGGTTTGGTTTGATATAACAGCTAAAGTGGAGAACGGCCGCACGTTACTTAAAATCCTAGATTTCAAACGTACAGACTTTAATGCAATGGGAGAGTACCTGAAGAAAGAGCTGTTAGGATGGGAGGACATAAAGAGAAGTGAAAAGACAGTGGTCTAAGCTGAAAGGAGCAATAAAAATGGCTACGGACCTTTATGTGAAGAAAATCAATGAAAACAAGAGAAAAAGGAAACCGATATGGTTTTCCAAACTAGTGGCGGAGAAAATAAAGGCGAAAGAGTTGGCGTTCGTGAAATATAAAAAAACCCAAGAAGAGGAGTGCAAAAAGGACTACAGGGTGAAACTGAAAGAAGCCAAGAAAGGGATACGTCTGGTGAAAGTTAGAGGAATGGTCTAATGCCTGGCAACTAAAATTCAATGCAAAGAAATGCAGAGTAATGCATTTGGGGATTAATAATAGGAAGGAACCGTATATGCTGGGAGGAGAAAAGCTGATATGTACGGACGGGGAGAGGGACCTTGGGGTGATAGTGTCCGAAGATCTAAAGGCGAAAAAACAGTGTGACAAGGCAGTGGCTGCTGCCAGAAGAATGCTGGGCTGTATAAAGAGAGGCGTAGTCAGTAGAAGGAAGAAGGTGTTGATGCCCCTGTACAGGTCATTGGTGAGGCCCCACTTGGAGTATTGTGTTCAGTTTTGGAGACCGTAACTGGCGAAAGACGTAAGAAGACTTGAGGCGGTCCAGAGGAGGGTGACGAAAATGATAGGAGGCTTGCGCCAGAAGACGTATGAGGAGAGACTGGAATCCCTGAATATGTATACCCTAGAGGAAAGGAGAGACAGGGGAGATATGATTCAGACGTTCAAATACTTGAAGGGTATTAACGTAGAACAAAATATTTTCCAGAGAAAGGAAAATGGTAAAACCAGAGGACATAATTTGAGGTTGAGGGGTGGTAGATTTAAAGGCAATGTTAGGAAATTCTACTTTACGGAGAGGGTAGTGGATGCCTGGAATGGGCTCCTGAGAGAGGTGGTGGAGAGTAAAACTGTGACTGAGTTCAAAGAAGCATGGGATGAACACAGAGGATCTAGAATCGGAAAATAATATTAAAAATTGAACTAAGGCCAGTACTGGGAAGACTTGCACGGTCTGTGTCTGTATATGGCCATTTGGTGGAGGATGGGCTGGGGAGGGCTTCAATGGCTGGGAGGGTGTAGATGTGCTGGAGTAGGTTTTAACGGCAGTAGGAACCCAAGCACATTTACCCAAGTATTGGGTAAAGCTTTGGGTTCTTGCCCAGAAATAGCTAAGAAGAGGTTGGGCAGACTGGATGGACCATTTGGGTCTTTATCTGCCGTCATCTACTATGTTACTATCTAATATAAATCCCTAAGCGCACATGCGCATTCCCACCTGCGTGCTCCCGTTTTCCTTGAGCTGTAGGGATCCGCAGGTAGGAGTGTGCAGGCGCGCGGCAGCATGGAGCCTGTCAGATGCGGCGGCTCTTGCAGTCTGAACTTAAGGATGTGAGCTGGTCAGGGCGACGTTAGCGGGGACCGAAACGGACTTTAATTGCTGCCTCCCAGGCTTCTGCTCCGGCTGGGCCCGCCTTAAAAAAACCCAGAGCTCGCTTCGGGTCCGGCAAAGGCTGCGGGTCCTGAAACCTTCCGATTCTAGCAGCGTCTGCAGCACTCTACACACTGCTGCTTCGGGGCCTTCTACTGAAGGCCCCGAAGTAGCAGTGTGTAGAGTGCTGCAGACGCTGCTGGAATCGGAAGGTTAGTCGGGACCGCGGGAAGGGAAGGGGGGGGCGGTAAGAGACTAAGGGAGCTGGCCAGACCGCAGGAAGGGAAAGGGGGGGGGTAGGGGAAACGCTGCTGCACAGGGAAGTGGTGGGGGAGGGAAATGGAGGAGGAGGGAATCCTGCTGTGGCTGCTGCACAGGGAAGTGGTGGGAGAGAAATGCTGCTGCATAGGAGGCAGGGAGAGAGACAGATAGAAAGAAAAGAAGAAAGACACAGGGGCAGGGAGAGACACAGAAAGACAGACAAAGGGGGTCAGGGAGAGAGACAGACAGCGGGAGGGAGAGAGAGACAGAAATAAAGACACACAGACATATTCTAGCACCCGTTAATGTAACGGGCTAAAACACTATTGTATGTAATAGTTTCCTTGAGCTCATATGTTTCAGGAGAGGTGCATTGTTTCACGCTTGATTGTACAAATGCCTTTTGAATCAAGATTTCTGTTAATTTTTTTTGATCAGGGGCATGGACCATCATGTATCAAGCAATGGATTGGTTTGATATTGGTTCTGCATTTATACAAATGATTCAAACCTTGTATAGTTCCCCTTCTGCAGATTATCTAAAATAATAAAACGCTAGCCGCGCATGCGCACTCAACTGCGTGCTTCTGTAATCCCTGTTCCGTGAGATGTAGATTCGTGGCTTTGCAGGAGTGCGCATGCGCGAGTCCCCAGCCTTACTTAAGTTTCCAGCACCTACCACTCGCCGCTAGCGCTGGACTTCCTGCTCTCCGTGTCGGCTCCTCTCACCCTACCTCGGACTTAAACTCGACAGAGGAGCCGCAGCACCTTTTCAAACCCTCCCCAGCACTGCCGCCATCGCTAAGTTTTTAAAGTCCGGAAAAGCCGTCGGCCGTGAAGTATGCAGGTGGCGTACTTCACGGCCGATGGCTTTTCAAACCACCCCCCACCACCACCGCCGCCATCGTTGGTAAGTTGTTGTTTGTTTGTTTTTTTTAAACATGGTAGTCCAGCGGTATCCCTACCTCGCTCTCGCGGCTGCCAGAGGGAGCTGTGTTGTTAAGGCCTGGCTTCTTCAGGCAGCAGCAGCATTTAAAATTCGCTACTGTTGCCGACTTCAGGCCTTACTCTTTGGCGGGTCCTGCCTACTTCCTGTTTTCATGAAGACAGGACCGGCCAGAGAGGAAGACCTGAAGCCTGTCAACAGCAATGAATTATGAATGCTGCTGCTGCCCGATGAAGTTCAAGGAGGAAAGGGAGCAGAGGGGGAGAGAATGGCTTAGAGGGAAGAAGACATGGCAGGGCATGCAGGGAAGGAGGAAGGTATGCCACACCAAGTGAAAAGGAAGGGGGGAAGGAAGGAGGAGATGCCATATGGAACAGAGAGAGACAGAAGGCGGACACTGGATGGAAAGAAAACAGATGGCAGTGAATGGAAGGGGGAAAAACAAGAGGGTGAACAGTAGATAAAAGGGGTGAGAGAGGGAGACAGACACTGAATGGAAGTCTGAGGGACAGGGGGAGCAGACGTTGGAAAGAAGTGGGGAGAGAAAGAAAGACAGATAGTGGGAGGGAGGGAGACAGAAAGGAAAGAAAAAAGAGGCAGGGGCAGGGGGAGAGACAGAAAGAAAGAAAGAGCGTCAGAGAGAGACAGAAATAAAGAAAGACAGACAAACATATATTCTAGCACTCGTTAATGTAACGGGCTTAAAGACTAGTATATTAATAATACTTTTTCAGAACGTTTTTGTCTGGAGAGGGGAGTTAGACAAGGGTGTCCGTTATCTCCTTTACTGTTTGATATTGTTCTGGAACGCTTATTATTGGCTATACGGCAGGCAAATGAGATTCAGGGTATTCATTATGCAGGTCAGGAATATAAGTCTCTGCGTATGCAGATGATATTTTGCTTCATTTAAGGAATCCTGAATCTACCATTCCACATTTACTGGATTTGATTGAAAAATTTGGGAAATTTTCTGAGTATAAAATAAATTGGAATAAATAGGAGATTTTAAATGTACATTGTCCAAAAGATTATTTGATTCATTCCCTTTTCTTTGGAAGGAAGAAGGTCTAAAATATCTAGGTATTTGGATACAAAAAAATGCTGGAAGAGACGATGAAAGTAAATGAAAAATCTTTATTGCTAAAGGTCACAGAAATGTGTGAGCATTGGAACCCTTTACATATCTCTTGGTGGGGGAGAGTCCAAACGGTTAAGATGATGATTTTGCCTGTGGTCTGCTATCAAATGGGTATGTTGCCAGTGCTTTTTTCAGGGGTCCTTTTACAAGAAATGAAATAGTATTCTTACTAAATTTATTTGGCTGGGTAAAACTGCGAGAATTGCTTTAGTATCTTTACAAAAACCAATTGCGGCGGGGGTGGGTTAAATTTTTCAAATTTTATAGGTACCCTTAAGCCTATATTATGCGTCAGGTTATGTATTGGATCCTCCCTGAGCTCATGGGAATCTTCCAAACTGGTTAAGGTTGGAATGGCAACTCCTGTCTCCATTGAGATTGTGCCACGTTTTGAGTATCAAGCTACCTAGATTGTATAAGGACAATAGAATTTTATTAGACACTTGGCAAACTTTAAAATTTATCAATAATTTAACATCTATTCTGATTCATAAATCCACCTGTCAGTCCCTTTGGCTGAACTCCAAGATTCAAATTGGCGGGTTTAAGATCCTCTGGATGCATTGGATACAGGCGGGCATACGTCCTCTGGATGATGTAGTATCAGATGGAAAGCTGCTTGACTTTTCACACTGCAACAAACATTTGGTATTGCTAAGTCTCAAAATTATAGATGGTTGCAGTTGAAGCAAGCCATTCAGAAGGGGTTCCCTGATTGGCAAAATCTTAAAAATCAGTATAGTTTGCCGGTCCTATGCTTCCAGATTGGACAGATTTCCTGGGACATCAGGCCACTCAGTGGTATAATTGGACTTGGAGGATGAGATGTACGATGTCTGCATCTATGAGACAAACATGGTTTTTCTTGTTACATAGAGCATTTTGGACCCCTGTTCAATTACAGAAACTAGATAGTTCCAAGTCTAATAGATGCTGGCACTGTCATCGTGAGGTAGGGACATTGGATCATCTATTGTTTTATTGTCCCTTGATACTTAAATTTTGGAGATCTATATGGGATCAAGTAAATAAATTAATGGATAACCCAGTGACATTGACGTACGATAACATCCTATTTGGTGCATTAATGAGGGCTAAGAGCCAAATATCTTCTCAAAATAACAAACTTCTCTTTATAATGACAGGGGTTGCCATACAACTTATTTTAAAGAACTGTAAAAACTGGGATCGGTTAAGTTACACCTTTTGGTGGGAATATCTATGCCATATTCTTAAAATGGAATGTATGATGGCCATACAAAAGGGACATTTTTGGAAGTTTGGGAACCATTGACAAAATTATTTAAGGAATGATAATTGAACTGATCTTATTTTTGGCCCTTTCATTATACACATCCAGGTAGGGGATGTTCTAATATTTTAATTGGGGAAAATATTGAAAGATTATATGTATTTGTTTTTCTTGATTATTTATTAGGTGGGTAGAGAAAGATTATATGTATTTGTTTTTCTTGATTATTTATTAGGTGGGTAGAAGGGTTAAAATGATTGCTCATATATATCTGTAAGATCAATGTACGTTTTTTGTACTTCTATCTATCTATAGATAGTAGTACAAAAAATCAGTTGTTTTGAAAATCCAAAAATTTTTTTTTAATTGTTAATTTTTAATAAACAATATTTGACTAGAAATATTTGTACAATTATCATTCTCGGGCATCAAAGGGTGGGATTCGAATTACGCTGTTTAATGGTGCACATGGGGAAAGGAAGAAAGAAGAAAATTGTGCCTAGAGAGAGAGGAGTGGGGTATAGATGCATGGGGAATAGAAGGATGAGAGGGAGAAATGTTGGATATAGTGGTGGAGAGGGAACAGAGGGACAGATTGAAGAGGATACAAGGGGGAGGAATGTTGGACATAGTGATGGAGGCAGAGATGTGGCATTGTGCTGGAAAGGAGTGATAGAAGGAGAAATGGGCATGGGGCTGGTGGGCAGTGGTGAAAAATGCACATGATCCAGTGGATGAGAGGGAGAAATGGAAGTGACATTAGAGGGGGGTGGGAGAGATGCCTGGATCTCTCAAGACAGACGGACAATGAGAGAGAGAAAGGGAGACATGTTGCTAGTAGGAGTGGAGGAGAGAGGAACATAAGAACATAAGAAGTTGCCTCCGCTGAGGCAGACCAGAGGTCCATCTCACCCAGCGGTCCGCTCCCGCGGCGGCCCTTCAGGCCTATTGCCTGAGCAGTGATCCCTGACTATATCTATAACTTACCTCTTACTCCTATCCCTATAAGCTGCCTCTACTCCTAATCGGTACCCCTCAATCCCTTTGTCCTCTAGGAACCTATCCAAACCTTCTTTGAAGCCCTGTAACGTGTTTCTGCCTATCACAGCCTCCGGAAGTATGTTCCATGTATCCACCACCCTCTGGGTGAAAAAGAACTTCCTGGCGTTTGTCCTAAACCTGTCTCCTTTCAATTTCTCCGAGTGCCCCCTTGTACTTGTGGTTCCCCGTAATTTGAAAAATCTGTCCCTGTCTACTTTTTCTATGCCCTTCAGGATCTTGAAGGTTTCTATCATGTCACCTCTAAGTCTCCGCTTCTCCAGGGAGAACAGCCCCAGCTCCTTAAGTCTGTCAGTATACGAGAGGTTTTCCATTCCCTTAATTAGCTTAGTTGCTCTTCTCTGGACTCTCTCAAGTACCGCCATGTCCTTCTTGAGGTACGGCGACCAGTACTGGACGCAGTACTCCAGGTGCGGGCGCACCATTGCACGATATAGTGGCAGGATGACTTCCTTCGTCCTGGTCGTGATACCTTTTTTGATGATACCCAGCATTTTGTTTGCTTTCCTTGAGGCTGTGGCGCACTGTGCCGACGATTTCAATGCTGTGTCTACCATCACTCCCAGGTCTCTTTCTAGGTTACTCACCCCTAGCGGTGATCCCCCCATTTTGTAAGTGAACATCGGGTTCTTTTTCCCCACATGCATGACCTTGCATTTCCCTATGTTGAAGCTCATTTGCCACTTTTTGGCCCACTCTTCCAGTGTCGTCAGATCCTTTTGGAGATCTTCGCAGTCTTCCTTGGTTTTAACCCTGCTATATAGTTTGGTGTCATCCGCAAATTTAATGAGTTCACATTTTGTTCCCGACTCCAGGTCGTTGATAAATATATTGAACAGGAGCGGTCCCAGCACCGACCCCTGCGGAACTCCGCTCGTGACCCGTTGCCAGTCTGAGTAATGGCCCTTTACCCCAACCCTCTGTTTCCTGTCTGCTAGCCAGTTTTTGATCCATTGGTGAACCTCCCCTTGCACTCCTGGTTCCATAGCTTCTTAAGCAGTCTTTCATGAGGTACCTTGTCGAAGGCTTTTTGGAAATCAAGGTAAATGATGTCTATGGAATCCCCTTTATCCACCTGGCTGTTTACCCCCTCAAAGAAGTACAATAAGTTTGTGAGGCATGACCTACCCTTGCAGAAGCCATGCTGACTTGACTTTAACAGCCCATTGTTTTCGACGTTCTCACAGATGCTGTCCTTAATCAGCGCTTCCATCATCTTTCCCGGGACCGAGGTCAAACTCACTGGCCTGTAGTTCCCTGGGTCACCCCTTCAACCCTTCTTGAAGATGGGCGTGACATTAGCTATTTTCCAGTCCTCCGGAACCTCTCCAGTTTTTAAGGATAGGTTGTATATTTGTTGAAGTGACTCTGCTATTTCGTTCCTTAGTTCCTTGAGTACCCTTGGATGAATGCCATCTGGACCTGGCGATTTGTCACTCTTTAGCCTATCTATCTGCCTGAAGACATCCTCTTGGCTTACCTCTAATTGGACCAGCTTATCATCCTGGTCTCCATTTGCGATCTCTTCGGGTTCCGGAATGTTGGTTGTGTCTTCCTTCGTGAAGACTGACGTGAAGAACTCATTTAACTTGTCAGCTATCTCCTTTTCCTCTTTTACTATTCCCTTTTTGTCTCCATCATCCAAGGGTCCCACCTCCTCCCTCGCTGGTTGTCTCCCCTTAACGTACCTGAAGAATGATTTGAAGTTTGTTGTTTCCCTCGCCAGTCTCTCTTCATATTCTCTTTTTGCTTTCCTAACCACTCGGTGACACTCCCTCTGGTGTTCTTTGTGCTCTTTTTGGTTGTCCTTTGTTTGGTCCTTTTTCCATTTTTTGAATGATGTTTTCTTGTCACTTATCGCCTTTATTACTGCATTTGTTATCCACGCTGGTTTTTTTGTTCTATTTTTTTTGCACCCCTTCCTGAACTTGGGGACACACAGGTTCTGTGCTTCGTGCACCGTGCCCTTGAGTAGGGTCCAGGCTTTTTCTATGGACTCCATCTTCCTTGCGTTTCCATTAAGTTTCTTTCTTACCATTTTCCTCATGGCATCATAATTTCCTTTTTTGAAGTTGAGCGCCGTCGTTGTGGTTCTTTTCACTTTTGATGATCCAATTTCAAGCCTGCAATGGATTGTGTTATGATCGCTGTTTCCCAGTGGGACTAGTACCGCCACCTCTTTTGCGGGTCCCCCTAGTCCATTGAAGATTAGGTCAAGAGTGGCATCTCCCCGTGTTGGTTCCGTGACCAGCTGCTCCATGAAACAGTCCCTCGTGGCCTCCAGGAATTTCGTCTCCCTCGTGCAGTTTGAGTGCCCGATACTCCAGTCTATCCCAGGGTAGTTAAAGTCCCCCATCACCACCACACTTCCACTATTGCATACCATCCTCAGTTCAGTCTCCAGGTCATGGTCGATTTCTTCCGATTGTCTAGGTGGGCGATAGTACAGACCCAATTTTATATCTGCTCCAGTTCCTCCCGGTAGCTTAATCCAGAGTGATTCCAAACCATCCGCCTTTACTGTTGTTTCCATCCTGGTTGAGGGTAAGGAGTCTCTTACATAGAACGCTATTCCTCCTCCCTTTTTGTGTGTCCTGTCCCTCCTGTAGAGTTTGTACCCTGGCATGGCCACATCCCATTTATTGTCATCAGTCCACCACGTTTCTGTGACTCCAATTATGTCTAGGTCCTTCTTTCTGGCTATGACTTCCAGCTCTCCCATTTTGGCCCTTAGGCTCCTAGCATTGGTGTATAGGCAGTGTAAGTCCCGGTTGTTTGCCTTCCCTGCTGTTTTTTCTCATGGTTTGGTGTTCCTGGCGACCACCTCATGGTCTGCTAGTCCCTGAGCCTCGTCTCGGCCATCTTCCACCTGCGGTGTGTCTTTTCCGTCCTCAGCCTGTTCCCCCATTTTTGGTTGTCCCTCTGCCTCCCGTTGTTCTCTGTTGTTCCTGATTGCTAGTTTCATTTGCGCCCTGGGCTCCTGCATTGCGTCCTTAGGTCCTTTTTCCGAAAATTCCCACTCAGTCTCGAGCCCTCTTTTGCAATGTCCTTTCCCAGTATCCTTATTTGATACTATTGTCCGATGTGTTGAGGTCAGATCGACTGTCGGCTTTCCCCTTCTCTTCAGTTTAAAGCCAAGTCTATGACTCTCTGGACGTTGCGTGCCAGCATCCTTGTCCCTGCCGTGCTCAGGTGCAGTCCATCTCTCCTGTAGAGTTGTTCTTCCCCAAGAAGAACAGTTTCGAACAAAGTGGAAACCCTCCTCTTCGCACCATCTCCTCAGCCAACCGTTTATTGCTTGTAGTTCGCTCTGGCGCCTTGCATCCGCTCTCGGTACTGGTATGATCTCCGAGAAGGCAATCTTTCTTGTCCTCAGTTTCAGTTTCCTCCCCAGGATCCTGAACTGGTCAGTTAGTGTAGTCCTGTTGTAGTTCCTCCTGCTGACGTCGTTGGTTCCAATGTGGATAACTACTGCTGTCTCCTCCGTCTCAGCTCCCTCCAGGATCCTTTCGATTCTGTCGATGACATCAGTCGTTCTTGCTCCCAGAAGACATGTCACTAGTCGGTCCTCTCTCCCTCCGGCTATGTGACTATCCACTTCTCTCAAGATTGAGTCTCCCACTACAATGGCGGATCTCCCCTTCCTCAACTGTCTCTCTGGTCTCAGGTCCGTGTCAGTGACGCAGGCCGCTGGTCCTTCCTCCGGGCTCTGTAGGGTCTCCAGCTCGTCTGCCTGTCCAGATCCTCTGCAAGGTCCTACTCCCATGGCCTCTGGTGGATTCTGTCGTCTGACTGCTGGTTCTCTCCTGTTGTGCTGGTGGTCCTGCTCTACCACCATCCTGCAGGCCTCCTCGATGAACTTCTCGAGCTCTCTAACTTGTTCCGTGATGTGGCTCTCTCTAGTGGTGTCTTCAGTTTCCCAGCAGTGCTCTATGGTGCTGAGTCCCTCCAGCTCCTGGACTCTAACCTGTAGTCTCACGACCTCCTTCTTCAGGCTATCCAGTTCCTGGCATCGACCACATATGTATGCCTGCCTCCCGGTGGGGAGGTAGTCATACTTATGACACTCGATGCAGTATACTGGGTAGCTCTGCTGCGTTCCTACAGCCTCCATTTCTCGTTCCTATGTCCCACGGTGTGAATGGGTTGTGCCCGGCATGCAGCTAGCTGTAAGAGTAGAGAGAGAAATGAGAGAAATGAGTAGAGAGGAAGTACCTGAGGTTTATTTTACAGAAGTTAGATATTGCTGCTGGGCTCCTTCTCAAGGCTCCTTCGCAAAGGCGCTCTCGCTAAGGCGAGCGCCTTTGCCGCTCGCCTTCGCCGCACGCCGAACGGCTGCGCGCCGTTGGCTGCTCCCCTTTTATGGGCGAGTCAGCTGGTGACGTCGGGGGGGTAGGCGGAGCTATCTCTCGCCTCTCTCCCCTCGACTACACTCGTTCCCCCTCTGCCTGCTTGTCTCCTTAACGCTGTTCCTCTCCGGTCTGTCTGCCTTTCTTTCCTGCCCTCAGCCTCCTCCGAATCTCCCCACGTGCTTCGGGTCCTGTAAATCAAGCACAGCACAGCACCAACAGCTGTTCTCCTCTCCTTTGGCTGCTCCCCTTTTATGGGCGAGTCAGCTGGTGACGTTGGGGGGGTAGGCGGAGCTATCTCTCGCCTCTCTCCCCTCGACTACACTCGTTCCCCCTCTGCCTGCTTGTCTCCTTAACGCTGTTCCTCTCCGGTCTGTCTGCCTTTCTTTCCTGCCCTCAGCCTCCTCCGAATCTCCCCACGTGCTTCGGGTCCTGTAAATCAAGCACAGCACAGCACCAACAGCTGTTCTCCTCTCCTTTGGCTGCTCCCCTTTTATGGGCGAGTCAGCTGGTGACGTTGGGGGGGTAGGCGGAGCTATCTCTCGCCTCTCTCCCCTCAACTACACTCGTTCCCCCTCTGCCTGCTTGTCTCCTTAACGCTGTTCCTCTCCGGTCTGTCTGCCTTTCTTTCCTGCCCTCAGCCTCCTCCGAATCTCCCCACGTGCTTCGGGTCCTGTAAATCAAGCACAGCACAGCACCAACAGCCTGTTCTCCTCTCCTTTGGCTGCTCCCCTTTTATGGGCGAGTCAGCTGGTGACGTCGGGGGGGTAAGCCGATGGAAACTCTAATCAAACATCAATTGGATACGATCTTGAACGAGGAGACTCTACGGGATCCCCGTCAACATGGATTTACTATGGGGAGATCCTGCCAATCCAACCTGATCAGCTTCTTTGACTGGGTGACGAGGAAGCTGGATGTTGGGGAGCCCCTGGACATCGTATACTTGGACTTCAGCAAAGCTTTCGATAGCGTACCACACCGCAGGCTGTTGAACAAAATGAGTTCTATAGGATTGGGTGACACTTTGACAAAATGGGTTGAGAACTGGCTTGGAGGCAGGCTTCAGCGGGTGGTGGTGAATGGCACCCCCTCTGAAATGACAGAGGTGATCAGTGGAGTGCCGCAGGGATCGGTCTTGGGCCCGATCCTGTTCAATATCTTTATAAGAGACTTAGCAGAAGGGCTTCGAGGTAAAATAACGTTATTCGCAGATGACGCCAAACTATGCAATGTAGTAGAAAGGAGTGCAACGGTCAAAAACTCAATATCCGACAATATGACGCACGACCTACTCCTATTGGAGCGCTGGTCTAATATCTGGCAACTAGGTTTCAATGCCAAAAAATGCAAGGTCATGCACCTTGGCAGCCAAAATCCATGCAAAAGTTACACCCTAAATGGCGAGATCCTAGCAGAACGGGACTTAGGGGTGATCATCAGTGAAGACATGAAGACTGCCAATCAAGTGGAGCAGGCTTCATCTAAGGCTAGACAAATCATAGGATGTATACGTAGGGGTTTCATCAATCATAAGCCTGAAGTCATTATGCCATTGTATAGATCCATGGTGAGACCCCATCTGGAATACTGTGTACAATTCTGGAGGCCTCATTACCGCATAGATGTGCTGAAACTGGAGTCGGTCCAGCGAATGGTCACCCGGATGGTCTCAGGACTCAAGGACCTCCCGTACGAGGAACAGCTGGATAAGTTGCGGCTGTACTCACTCGAGGAACGCAGAGAGAGGGGAGACATGATCGAGACGTTCAAATATCTCACGGGCCGCATCAAAGTGGAAGAAGATATCTTCTTTTTCAGAGGTCCCACGGCTACAAGAGGGCATCCGTGGAAAATCAGGGAAGGGAAGCTGCACGGTGACACCAGAAAGTACTTTTTCACTGATAGAGTGGTAGATCGCTGGAATGGCCTTCCACTTCAGGTGATTGAGGCCAACAGCGTGCCCGATTGTAAGACAAAATGGGATCGTCACGTGGGTTCTCTTCACAGAGAAAGGTAGGGGTGGGTCATTAAGGTGGGCAGACTAGATGGGCCGTGGCCCTTATCTGCCGTCTATTTCTATGTTTCTATGTAAATGTGTGCTTGCCAGCGTCTGTTTACTTCTATGTACAATATCTCAGTCCCTGTTGAATATTTTCCACTTAGGGCTAGATTCACTAAAGCTCACCGATCTTTGCGATCCGTGGCAGAGTGTCGGCGGGCGACCGATTCACTACAGTGTCCTCATGCAAATGAAGTGATTGGATGCATGCCCCTTACCGACCCCATGAATCACTGCAGAGTGATCCAGACGCAAGTGCAGACCATCTCTTTGCCTGTAGATGTGATCAACGCAAGTGCCTGCTCTGCACAAGCTTGAGGTCAGAATGAAAGGGGGAGGTTGTGGCTGCATTCGCTGGAACACGCTTTGCAGGGGAATAGAACACACCATAGAGCCCTGCTTTAAACCCATGGGTTAAAACCACGGGCTTGCAGACAGGCAAGGCGGCAGAGAGCAGGGTGCTTTTTGCATAAGGGAGATGTTTTATTTTGTTGTTTTTTACTTTTGATACTAGTGGATTGCAGGGCTGGGATTTCAGGGCAGCAAAGAGCAGGACAATTGGCAAGGACGTGAGCGACTGGTCCTCAGCAGTCGCTTCTTTTTGGATTGGCCAGCCCAATTGGTGTTCCTTTTTCAGTTTAGTGAATCACTGCCTTCCTACTTTGCATGCCATTTCCCCTCATTTGCATGCGCGGATCGGATCGGGAGGAAGGTTAGTTAATCGGGTCAAGGTCGCAAACTGGTCAGGACATGATCGGTAAGCTTAGTGAATCTAGGCCTTAATTTCTTCCTGTACCTAAAGTGGGTCTGATTTGCATTATTACACTACAACTGGTTTTCATTTGTTTCCTCTGTGGGTGGCATGCAGTTGTTTGCTGTAGCCCACCCTCCTTTTGATAAACATCTGCTAATGAAAGGGAACGTCCGGCCGAGTTGTTTAGGGATGAGTCACCCTGTGTCCTAGATCTTTGAACGTCCAAACTTTTGTTCGTGCTAATACTGGGCTTTTTGATCTGCTCTGTATTTTTGCACAGTCTTTATTTCGCTTTTCCTGCTTAATAAGAATTTTAGCGAAGCTTTAGGGCAGTGTCTCAAACTGTGTTCCATGACACAGTGGTGTGCCCCGAAGAGATTCCAAGTGTGCCACAATCGATTCCAAAATTTTACTCTTATTTTTTTAAATTCCCTTCATAAGTATACACTAGAATAGATGACATGTATACTGTGTACACAAGAGTCTGTCAATGTTATGAATGTCTGTGCGTAAGGCTACAAACAGCTGCCCAGACAAGCATCATTCTTTGACGCGATTGGTCCTTGAAAACTAACATTATGTAATTAAAAAAAAAAATTTATGATGTAGTTATCCTAACTTGAGCAACAAAGCAATCAAGGCTTTGTTACAGTTTGGATATTCTTATCTTTATGAACTTAGATTTTCAGCTTTTACAGAAATTATATCGATAAAAAAAGAGAACGATTGCAGATGGTGGATGATGAAATGCATGCTTGCATGTTGACTAGTGAGCCACGTTTTGAGTTCATTTTGCACCCAAAAATAAACATATCCATCACATTAATTATAGCAATTCTATCTACTTTAGTTTCACCATTGTTAAAATTACCCAAACATAGCATAAAGAACTTTACATAACTCTCAAATATAATTTTGTTGGTTTTGCAATTTTATAATTTCAGTTATAATGTGCCGTGGGAAGCATTTGCTCGGTTTAGTGTGCTACAAAAAACATTTGCTCTATTTAGTGTGCCAGAGCTAAAAAGGTTTGAGACAAACAGGAAGGGGTAAAACACGGACTTTGCGGATCTAAACCTGCACATCCTTAAAAATCTGAGGTCCGTGCCACTTTTAGACTCGGCCTAGGTTATGGCTCTGATAGACCTCTAAACAATCATCAAATTGGCTAAAACACAAGAGAAAATATCCACTGGATGTGAAGGAGAAATACTTAAGGATCTCAAGCGCTCACAGCTAAAGGCCCGATGTATGTTACAAGCCAATAACCATAGGGTGAGCTATCATTGGTCCTGTATATTCTCCTATTCTCTCAATTTTATCAAAACCTACTTTTTATTTTTTTATTTTTTCTTATTTTAATTTTAAAATCTAATTGAATGTTATACACAGCTTATTTGCTTCATCTGAAGCCTTGCAAAACCTTCTTTAATTAGTTAACGTGTTGGCTTTTCATCTACTAAATAGTACTTTCCCATTCAAAGATTATGAAGTACTTAGCTTCATGACATGACGACGGAAGATCTCCGTTTCGCTCATATTAGAATTAAGAGAGCTTCGTCAGGAAAGGCACCAGTATTCAAACTACAAATGAAACAAAATAGTACTTAAATTCAAACTTTACAATATGTATATAACATGAGTACTTACATTCATACTTGCGTTAATGAACGCACTATGGCGAAACTTTCGGAAACACTAACTAAATATTCAGTATTTTCCAAAAAACCTCCTAAAGAAGCTATTCAGTGCTATATCGCTTTACATTTAATCAACTACCAACTTCCAATTGTACCGAGTGCATAGTTATACTACATCTCTTTCTTCAGATTCAAACAAATATTGACCCTATTTAAACTATATTCATTTAACATACCTGTTTGTGCCAACAAATTATGAAGTTTAACAGTAGGGAGACTGCATATTACCGCGGCACGGCGTGCCTGCCTTTTTGATCGCCGTCTTTCAAACTCTAACCAGACCAAGAAGATTAAATACTAGTCTGAAGGCGTCTGACGTCACATCCGGTATTTTATCGTTCTGATACAAGTCGTCCGAGGATTAAACCCCATATTTTTGACTATGAGATTTAAAGGATTTATAGATATAGATTAAAAGGATTTATAGATATAATTGTTAACCACCCATTACATAAAAGGCAAACAATTATCAAGACACAATAAGTCTGTCATATTCATTGCCATCTTTAAAGGTCTAACCCAGATCATAAAATTAATACAGACGCCTGATGTCATATCCGGTGACTATCGGTCTATCAAACATCACCTAAATGCCGACCATCTCAAACGCTAAAATTAGCGTATATTAGAATCTGAAACTTATATTTTAACACCAAACTAGGGTCTGAAACCTATTGATGTTATTAAGCATCTTTATAAAAAATTATTATTTTTGACCTGTTTATTGCACACCTTCTGTATATTACATCCCAACTTGACAACCTTCCAGTAATTCTCAAGTATCATATATGTCAGAAAAAGGCCTGCCAGTTGATAGTTATATTCAAGCCTTGCGGTTGTAAACTGTGCAATCGATCAATCCATCTTTGTTCAGATTGCAACAGCTTCTTCCCTCTATCCCCCCCCCCCCTCTTATTGAAGCCGGTATTCTATCTATGATCATACACTTTAACTCACCAACAATATGACTCTGTTCTAAACAGTGTGCTACAAGTTTTAAATACAATTTATGTTCCGCCATCCTTATGTTGAACTGCCTGGTGGTTTTGCCAACATAAATTTTTTGGCACGGGCACAAGATTGCATACACAACATAATCAGATCTACATGTGGTGACATGCTTTAACTCATACTTCTTATCTTTATGAACTTATAGACCTCTACCACACTAGCTCTGATAGATCCTAATGTTTTCCCCTCCCTACGCTGAGACTAAAAGTGGCACAGACCTCGGGGCAAAGGTTTTGCCACTTTTACAAAGCCGCGCTAGCAGCAACAGCCCCGAAGCCCTTTAAATCTCTATGGGCATTGGAGCCACTAAAAGAGGCCGTTAGTCTCAGCACAGGGAGGGAAAAGCATTAGAATCCGTCAGAGCTAAAGTGTCATAGAGGTCTATCAGAGCCATAACCTAGGCTGAGTCTAAAAGTGGCACGGAGCTCAGGGTAAAAGTTTTGCCACTTTTAGTCTCGGCATGGGAGGGGAGGGGGGAAGGCATTAGGATCCGTCAGAGCTAAAGTGTCATAGAGGTCTATCAGAGCCACAACCTAGGCCGAGTCTAAAAGTGGCACGGAGCTTTGCCACTTTTAGTCTCGGCATAGGGGGAAGAAAAGGCATTAGGATCCGTCAGAGCTAAAGTCTCATAGTGATGTGTCAGAGCCATAACCTAGGCTGAGTCTAAAAGTGGCACGACCTCAGATTTTTAAGGATGTGCGGGTTTAGATCCGTAAGGTCCGCGTTTTACTCCTTCCCGAGAGACACTGCTTTAGCTTCTGAACATTTCAATTTTAAGAGCAGAGAGCGCTCCTGAAGGTTAACGAGCAGAAGCTACTGTTGCTAAGCGCTTAACATTGTCGTTTTGATCGCTCGGGAGCAGGTACCAGCCTCTCCGCCTTGGCCGGTTACCATGGTTTCCCCGCAGCCTCCTGCCCTCTCCGAAAGGAAACGATTGTGATTCATTTCTCATTCACCGTTTAGAGATTGATTTTTTTTTTTTTTTTTTAAGAAGCTCCAATCTAAGAAATTGCTGATCGTAGGTGGCATCGCCGTCAATGCTTTGATTGCTCAAATGAGTTTTCGGGACCTTGGTAGCGTTTAAGCGTGTTCCTTTGGATTGTATCCCTTCCGCTGGAATCTTAAGAGACTGATCGTCTTGGAAATGATAGGTTACGGCTAGCGGCAAAGACTGTATTTCCTCGATAAGACACGAATAAAAAAGGCAACTTTAAGCTGCGCGGCTCAGAGGCGCGTGCCATCGTCACCAAAGTGCTGAGGAGAGAGAGCAGGAGAGCGGGAAACTCGGGCTGCCGAAGGGGGGGGGGGGGGTCGGATTGCTTTGCTGGGCACACAAGGAAAATGTGTCGAGAAACAATCAAAAAAGCATGAAATATTGCTTTCCGTATAATTTGCCTTTGAAGCCCTCTTATCTTTTCAGACCTCCTGCACTAGTAAGTAAAAAGCTTGCTTCGAAATAATGCTTTTCCTGTAATTTTGCTGTCTTGTACCAGAGTTATTGTCCCATTAAGACTCTGACACTTCTGATCTTGAAGTGTATTTTTCTTTTTTCTTTTTTTTTTAAATGTGTAGACGAGCAATTCAGTGCTATGAGGCTATTGTGGTTAGGACCGATATTGTGCAATTATTATAGATTAGGTTGTTTTTTTAAAATGTGATTAATATATTTTTGTTGAATTCTGCTTGGAAGCTCCCCTCACCCCTTCCGTTTGTGAAAGAAGCAACTGCTCTGATTATACTTGCAGCTATAGATTCAATCTATATTAATAAAGGAGAGAAAACAAATAGTTTTAGCCTCTAGTTTTTTTAGACACACTCAAGTCTTTATTGCATTTGCAATTGGATGCTGTTTTTTTTAAAGTAAGAAAAATAAAGAAAAACTAATCTAAAAGAATCTTAACATTCTTAAGTAACATCTTCTGTATCCTGGAGATTGTTTCAGTTGTTGGCTAGCTCTTCATTTGTTTTTATGGTTAGCTACTGTTGCCTAATTAGTCATATCTGGTATTTGACTTAATTCTATTATTTTTTTTTTAATGGACTTTGTGCTTCTTCTCTTAATGTATTTTGAAAATGTTACACAATAAAGCACCAATAGATTTGATTTATAATTTTCTAAGGAGCCCTTTTACTAAGTTGTGATATCCACTAAAGTGTGCTTACTGTAGCAAAAAAAAAAAAAATAATAATAATAATGTTATCATGGGGTGTGCTCATGCATCATGTGGTAATTTTTGCATATGCATGCACTATCCACATACTAAAAAAAATAAAATGTATTTTTTAGCACTAAGGATGGGTAGGGATAGAGAGTAGGCATATTCTGTGCTAATTGATCACAGCTTCATTGCACGCTAAGGCCCTCTTTTACTAAGCCATGATAGAGGTTTCTACTACAGTCCAGGGCACTAAATGCTCTAATGCTGCTCCGATGCTCATTGGAATTCTATGAGAGAATTAAAAACCAAGTTGTCCAGCAAATTTCTCGAACCTCTCCCCCCCAAATAACCAAACCCTACCACCTCTATCTTACTCTTTAATTCTCTCAAACAGTATTTTTACTGTATAAATATCGCTGCTGTAGATGTACAGACTCCTGCACCGTAATTCTGCTTTGTCTTCCGCTGTATTAATACCTATGCTAAACTATGTACAGTCCCCTGCATTGTAACTTGCTCTCAACTGCATAGTGCATTCCCTTACATTGTACCATCGCTGTATATGTACAGTCTCTTACACTGTAAACCGCTCTGAACTGTTTGTGGTATTGCGGTATACAAAAATAAAGTTGTTATTATTATTATTAATATTACTTCTTGTGAGTCCAATAGCCCTCCATCCTCGCACCCTCCCAATGGCTGGCAGCAACCCCCCCCCCACACACACACACACACAAAAACAAATAATCCTGCGACTCTCCTGGCTAGATCGGCCCCTTCGCGTCTCCCGGGGTGGACCTATCAACCTGTTAGATGCTTCTTGCTTGAGGCAAGAAGGTTTTGGAGCAGCCCTGTGTGCAGGAAGTGTCAGGCTGGTAGGCCCGCCCTGGGAGATGTGAAGGAGCCAGCCAGCCATGAGAGTTGCGGGTTTGTTGGTGTTTTTTTTGTGTGTGTGTGTGTGGGGGGGGGTTGCCACCAGCCATCAGGTGGGTATGAAGGTGGAGGGCTGTTGGACCCGTGAGAGGGAGGAAGGGGGGCTGCTGGACTAGTGGGGAAGACTATTGCTGCACCCGCAAAGGGGGGAGGGGGCTACCGGACGCATGATCGTGCCAAGGAGAGCTGCTGACTGGGAGGGGTGGGAGCGGAGCAGGAGGCAACTCGCAGCAGATACTTTGCTGTGGAGACAAGACCATTCACTGCTCAATGGAGCGGTGAATGGCCTTGTCCCTGTACCCGCAGCAACCAGTCTATTTCCCCCTTCCATTCCGGCAGGTTACCTGTGGCTAGCTGTGGGTAACAGTCACCATGTTATTCTCTATTTGTAAAGTATCTAATAAAAATGCAAACATCTTTTGCAGAGGTACAAATGAATGGTAGAAAATCTGTTAACAAAAGAGTCATAGAACAGCCATACAAATATTGCTTCTGATATTTCATTTGTGTTTGTCAAATGACACAGGCCTGCCCAATTGCAGCAACATGTCTAACCTGTGCAAAGAAAGTTAGCAGTTCTGACCCTCATATAGTTGTTTTTTTTTTTTAAAGACATGGCACTATTCAATGAGGGGTGGCCTACTGGTATCACTGCTGCCTCTGCAGCCAGAGGCTATGTGATCAAATCCCTGTGACCCTGGCCAGGTTACTTAACCTTCCTTTGGGCCATAAGTACTTGAATATATGTTAACCAATGTGAATGTGTAACATCATAAAAACAATGTACAAATCCCATTCCCATTTTCTCAAATTGTCAAACATTATTGTGTCCTCATCACATTCCGTTCAATGGTTTTATGTTATAATTTACTAGTCTTTAAGCCCGTTACATTAACGGGTGCTAGAATATATGTATGTCTGTCTTTCTTTCTTTCTGTCTCACTCCCTGCCCTTGTGTCTTTTTTCTTTTCTTTCTGTCTCCCTCCCTCCTATTATTTGTCTTTCTTTCTATTTGTCTCTTTTTCTGCCCCCTATCCAGCATTTATGTCAAGCCCGTTACATTAACGGGTGCTAGAATAGATGTCTGTCTGTGTTTCTTTATCTCTCCTTGGCCGCTGTCTGTATCTTTCTGTCACCCCCTCCCCCCCCCCCCCGAGCAAAGCTGTCTGCCCCCAGCACCCACCTCCCCCCTAAATGTCTCTCCATGGCCCTCTTCTGTCTTCCCCCCAGAGCAAAGCTGTCTGTCCCCTTTCCCTATCTCTCCATGGCCCCTTCTGTCTCAGCAAATCAGGGCAGTAGAAGGGCCTGAAGCAGCGTGTGAAGACTGCTGCACAGGCTTCTTGAATCGCCGGGTAGGTATTCGGGTCAGCGGCAAGGGAAGGGGGGTGAGCGGCAAAGAAGTCCTCTGGTCTGTTGCGGAGGGCGGCCCGGCTCGATTTATTGATTCGTTGGGGGGGGGGGTAGGCAGACGCGGGGACCGTCCAGTTCGAGAGAGGATCCGGGGGTGAGGAAGGCCGCCGCAGCTATGGAAATTTTTTTTTTATTTGAAAGCCACCGCCGCGCATGCGCAATCATGTTTCCGCGACGGGATCAGGGAACACGATTTTTTTAGTGCGCATGCGCGTCCTACCATTTTATTATATTAGATAGGAGATTCCAGGGCTGCTGATAGCTCATTTTCATAGATCCGGGGAGGGTACCCTTTCTTTGTCATAAACATAGGTCTACCTAGCATATGTGACACCTGGGGCCCATAATTTTTTTACCCGTCCCCCCCCATCTGTATGAAAAACATGATTTTTAGTAACAATCTATACGTCGCACATGAGTACCTAGGAAAAACGCAGCATCTTACATACTGCAGTGAGCAGTACAACATCAATACACCATTGTAAAACTGAACAAGCCAGACTAGTACAGATCAATCCTGCACAGTCAATCCTAACAGAAAACCATGTATTTCGAACACACAGAACACAGTAAACACCTTTGCCTAGTATGCAATATATAAGAACATAAGAACATAAGCAGTGCCTCTGCCGGTCAGACCATAGGTCCATCCTGCCCAGCAGTCCGCTCCCGCGGCGGCCCAAACAGGTCACGACCTGTCTGAATCACCAGAAGGGGCTCCCTTGCCACCTTGGTATCTCATTTAAGTCCTGCCTTCCTATCGAAGTCCTAGCCCTCCAGTCTTGCACATGCACGACCTGGTTGGTTTATACTCATTACCTGGTTAACATTCTATACTTGTGTTACATCCCAGCTCCTCCCTCAGTATCCCACGATCCCTTTATCCGTCAGGAATATGTCCAATCCCTGTTTGAATCTTTGGACCGTACTCTGCTTGATCACTTCCTCCGGTAGTGCATTCCAAGTGTCCACGACCCTCTGGGTGAAAAAAAACTTCCTTGCATTTGTTTTGAACCTATCTCCCTTCAGTTTCTCAGAATGCCCCCTTGTATTTGCTGTCCCCTTTAGTCTGAAGAATCTGTCCCTATCCACCCTCTCTATGCCCCTCATGATCTTGAAGGTCTCTATCATATCTCCCCTGAGCCTCCTTTTCTCCAGAGAGAAGAGCCCCAGCCTTTCCAGCCTCTCGGCGTATGAGCAGTGTTCCAGCCCTCTTACCATTCTCGTTGCTCTCCTTTGGACTCTCTCAAGTACCGCCATGTCCTTCTTGAGGTGTGGCGACCAATACTGAACGCAGTATTCCAGATGCGGACGCACCATCGCTCGATACAATGGCATGATGACTTCCCGTGTTCTGGTTGTTATGCCCTTCTTTATGATGCCCAGCATCCTGTTGGCTTTTTTCGAGGCTGCTGCGCACTGTGCAGATGGCTTCAGTGATGCATCCACCAACACACCCAAGTCTCTCTCGAGTCTGCTGTCTCCCAACAATACCCCCCCCAATTTGTAGCTGAACAACGGGTTCTTTTTCCCTATATGCATGACCTTGCATTTGTCCACATTGAAGCGCATTTGCCATTTGTTTGCCCAGTCTTCCAGCTTGTCCAGGTCCCTTTGTAGGTCCTCACACTCCTCCCTGGTCCTAACTCTGCCGCACAGTTTGGTATCGTCTGCGAATTTTATAACCTCACACTTTGCCTCCTTTTCCAGGTCATTTATGAATATGTTAAAAAGCAACGGCCCCAGCACCGATCCCTGTGGCACACCGCTCGTGACTCCCCGCCAGTCAGAAAATTGACCCTTTACTCCAACCCTCTGCAGTCTACCCGACAACCAGTGCTTGATCCATCTGTGCACATCCCCTCCCACCCCGTGGTTCCACAGCTTCTTAAGTAGCCTTTCATGTGGCACTTTGTCGAAAGCCTTCTGAAAATCGAGGTAAATGATGTCTATGGGCTCCCCATTGTCCACCCGACTGCTTATTCCCTCAAAGAAGTACAGAAGGTTCGTTAGGCACGACCTTCCCTTGCAGAATCCATTCTTATATACCGCTATACCGTGAAGTTCAAAACGGTTTACAATAAAGATACATTTTGTCAGTACATGGGATACAAGGTGGAAAGAGAGGATAAGTTAGTCTGAAATCTTGAATTGGGATGGTGGTGAGGTAGAGAAGAGGGCCGTAGAGAGGATGAAGTAGGTTGGGAATTTAGAATTTGTTAAACAAGCGACTATACATGCAATTTTGAAATGAACCCTGCCCTTGACTGGCAGCCAGTGTAATTCCTTAAGTAGTGGACTTGCCCTCTCATATTTTGTCTTGTGCAGGATCAGCCTTGCTACTGTGTTTTTGAGTAATTGCTCACAAACTACCCCCCCCCTTTACACAACCGTAGTGTGGTTTTTAGTCATTGTGGTAACTGCTCAGACTCTTATAGAATTCTGAGCATCAGAGCTGTTACCACAAAACGCTGTACAGTTTTGTAAAAGGGGGGATAAAATAGAAATACGTAGACAAAGATCTAATTGAACCACCAAGAAGCTGAACTCTGCATACAATGCAACACCACAGAAACAGTGATGCATCTTCCTTAAAGCAAAAAAAAAAAAAAAAAATATAATTATTTTTCTACCTTGTCTTCTCTGTTTTCTGCTTTTCTCATCTTCTTGTCACTCTCTACCTTTCATCCGTCTACCCTCTCTCTGCCCCTTCTTAAAGGGTATCTTCTTTCCTTCTATTCCCCTTTCAGGAACTTTATGCCTCCCCCTTCCATCTTCACCCTCATTGGTCTGGCAACCATCTCCTTCCCTCCCCCCCAAGCCCTGGCATCTCCCCCTCCATGGTCTGGTATCTCCTTTCCTTTTCCTCCATCTGCTCTCGGAGAGAGCGAGAACCAGAAGGTCTTCAGCATGCGCATATGCTCAAGGCCCAGGCAACAGGAAGGATCTTCGTTCACTGGCACGTCCTGTGGGCTGCGTGCCAGTGCCAGATGGGGTATGGCTTCTGTTTGGGCGGGCGGGGGGGGTGCCGGTTCGGGCAGGGGGGGGTTCACGAATTGTGGGAGCAATGCTGGTTCTCGGTTTGCGAGTCACGATTTGCAAGAATGTTTTGCTCGTCTTGCAAAACACGCAAACCGTGTTACTCGCAAACCAAGGTTTGACTGTATTAGCAAGCAAATGTTTTATATTTCTATTTATTTTCTATTATATTTATTTATTGACAGACAATAGCAAGAGGCTGCTTGCAAGAAGGGTTTGGGGGGTGGGGCTAGTTGAGCCCAGGATCATTTTGGGGCCCCTCATGTTAAGAGCCTATTGGTGATATGTAGTCCCCTGACAGCTCTTGAGCCTTAAGGAGCACAGGCTACCTGTGTGGGCTTACATAGTGACGTGTAGTGGCTGACGCTAACCTATGGAGGGTGTCGGAGATATGGGTCCAGGCTCTCATGGAGACATTTCAGGGTGGCCTGCAATAATTGTGTTCAAACACACGACTCCCATGGGGCAGGCACAGCTCCCCTAAAGCCTGCGTCTCCCCTAAGGAGTAATTAGGCTCATGTCTTTCCATCATCAGACCCCGTTTTGCTCTCACACTCTCTCACTGACCCACTCTTAGTCTCACACACTCACTCTGGTGGTCACACACTCTCCCTATCACACCCTTTCTCACTGCACCTTTCTCACACAGTCTCTCCTGTCTGTCACCCTCACGGTCTCTCAAACTGGCACTCTCTGAATCTCTCTCCTGTCACACAATCTCAATCAGAACTAAATTTTTTATATATATATATCCAAGATCAACCACCTCCACCACTACACTCAACCAAACTCCACTCCACTACACCCACAAAGAATCGTCATTCCACGACCAGATGACTTTTTACCATATTATTTGTAAAAATGTTTAATGCTGTATATTCCATCGTGGAAACTGAGATCTGAGACTCATCTATTGCTGGACACTTACCCCCTCTTCTACAAAACTGTGCTAGCAGTTTCTAGTGCGGGGAGCCGTGCTGCTCCCGAAGCTCATATAGTTCCTATGAGTGTTGGGAGCAGTGCAGCTCTGCGCTAGAAACTGCTAGCGCAGTTTCTTAGAAGAGGGGGCTAGAGAGAGAATAATATTTGGTATGTATGAACAAAGAGTTTTTGCTTCTCTTTAGCCAGTCCACTGATGTGCAATGCCTTGTCAGGAACGCTTTGTCTTTGTAGAAACCTCCTGCAATTTAGGAAGTTGCTTAAAACCTACCTGTTCAAGCTTTTTTAAAAGTGAATATATGACCAGGGCAGGATTAATTCATCGAGGGCCCCTAGGCACACAAATACACTGGGCCTCCTGCCCCACCTCACCCCCAGGCGGAAACAGGAAGCTGCATCAGAGGGAAGCTTTGGGCAAGCAGCAACGCTTGCACAATTACAGTTCCCGTTGCCTTTCTTACCCGCGTTGCTTGCTTGTCTTACTTTCCGTCGATGAGGGGGGGTTGCCAATCGGGGTGGGCCCGTGTTTCCAATCGGGGGGGGGGGGGGGAGGGCCGCGTTGCTGATCGATGCTGGAGGGGCCCATCGCCGTTTGGAAAAAACAATGTTGATGCCTTCCTTCATCGGACCCCCCCTGACCATTTCGGGCCCTAGGCACGTGCCTACTTGGCCTATTGGTTAATCCTGCCCTGTATATGACAGTGGTTGAATTATGTTTTTACAGGTAAATGGTTTATTAAATTGAAGAATGATGGTACGTAAGAATAGTTTAAATGCAGTCATGATTTGGCTATGCAGATAGCTTTCCAAGTTTTATTATAAATTTGATAAAACGCTTATAAATTATTTCTAAGTGATTTACATTAAATTTATGGTATAAAATAAAGGAAAAACATAAACATTACTGAGACAAGTACTCGATTACAAGAAGCAAAGGAAAGAGGGAAGAACTACAATTTTGATAGAAAAGTAACATTCATGGTAAAAACGATGGGGAGGGGAGAGGATAGTAACCTTAAAAGGCTAGATACAGGCTATTTAAGGGCCTGTCTGTCACTGTAATTGCATTAAAAAAAAAAAAGATCTAAAAGTTCTCCCATTTCATAGTTTAACTCTGAAAGGCATCATTGAACAGAAAACTTTTAAGGATGCTTTTAAATTTATCTAAATGTGTGTGTTCTCTTAAAAAGGATGGAAGGCAATTCCAGGTTTGTGGCGCAGTTATCTCAGCTCTTCTTGTATTTATGAATTTCAGAGAGGGAATAGACAGATGGTTTTGTTCAGCAGATCTAACCCCCTTTTCTACAAAGCCGCGCTAGCAGCAATAGCCCTGAAGCCCATAGAGATTTAGGGCTCCTTTTACTAAGGTGTGTTAGGGCCTTAACGTGTGGAATAGCGCACGCTAAATTGCCGCGTGCTAGATCTTAATGCCAGCATTGAGCTGGTGTTATTCTAGAAGTGTTCCGCTTCGTGTAGCGTGTGGTAATTTTGTGCGTGCGGTAAAAACGCTAGCGCACCTTAGTAAAAGGAGCCCTTAAAGGGCTTCAGGGCTGTTGCCGCACGGCAGCTGCTAGCGCGGCTTTGTAGAAGAGGGGGTAAGTGTTCTTGATGGGGCATAGGGTATTAGCAGTCTATCAAGAAAAATAGGTTGTAACTTTTGTATTTTCCTCTATTTGATGTATGTTTTGCTATTTTATTATGAATGGAAATTTGTAAGCTACCTTGGATAAAGGCGGATTAAAAATGTTTTAAATAAATAAATATGGACAATGTTTTGACATCATTTGAGACTTTTGCCAGGATAACTAATAGATGGCCAAGTGTGTACGTCTAGTAGGGTGTATAATCAACAGAACTTGGATGACTTTGTACATCCTGCGAGGTCATCCCTGGACGCTTCCAAGTGGGACGTCCAGTCTTCATATAATCAAACCATTTTAGAAATGCTTCCATTATCGGATGCTTCCAGGGAATGTCGAGCATTGACGACGTACATGTGCATATGGACGTTCTATAGATTATGCCCCTCCACATAAATTTTTAAATAAATAAATAATGATTGCACTAACAACTGAAATGGAAACTCTTCAAAATACGACCTGATTGATCAGAGTTTCCAAAATATGAAGAAACTCTTGCAAACTACTGCCTCGGTCTGAGCATACATTGTTATCTTTCTGTCTAAATACAACCCTAAGATTTTTATTGTATGATTTATAGGATACATAATACCATTCAATTTTAAATTATTCTCAACTAACCTCTTAGAAGTAACAAAAAACATTTTATTTTTCTGAGTTAAGTTTTAACTTACATTCTCTTATCAATTGTTCCACAGTCCACTCAGGCTGAAATACTTTTTCAATTCATACAAGCTGAGGTTCTCTTTCTTAATCTGTCCACTTTAAATTGCACTGGAATTGTATTCAAAGAGTCCTTGCATGGTCAAAAATCAATTCACACATTATATACTGTCAACCGGTATTTCATGTGGACAGAATTTCATGTGTGAATTGACTTTTGACAACGCAAGGACTGTTGAGATCAAGAAAGAAAACCTCAGTTTGGAGGAATTGAAAAATTATTTCTGCCTGAGTAGACTGCCACTATACTGTGGATTAAAAAGATTCAATCTTTCTATTGCAAATTTTAAGGAACATGTGGTTGTGGTAAAGGTTTGTATGGTTTAAAGTGTGCAATACAATATTATTTTTTTTTAATTTAGGTGCTAGTACATGATATGAAGGCAACTGTAATAAATATATTGTATGGTGATTATTAATATTTTGTATTTTATCATGTTACAGAGTTAGGTGAAAGATGAGAAATAATTGAATTGATGTTTGAAAGTATTAGGTATAAGACAGCTTTATTGTAAATTTGGGTAGTAATTGAGGAAGCTGCATTTTAAATTTTCCCACTTGTCTCTATAGTTGTCAGAAAAATAGGCAATCTCTTGACATGACATCATGTTTTGCTATGCTGTAGCAGGGTGAGAGTTCCTAGAACTAAAAGTATCATTTATTAAAAAAAATATATATATTCAGATGTAAACTTTTGCCGCAGTAAATTTACCTAGTATTCAAATCATATCCATGAACATTTCTTCTGCATCATGGCATTCAAAATGGCAGCATATGGGAGAAGCATTGGTCCATGGTGGCTTTGCCACTACAAACCAGTATCTGGACTACTTGAACTTCACTAATCTGCAGCTGATTAATTTCAATGATGATGTCAATGATAGAGCTGTCCGTAACTGCAATGATATGCTGCTCTGGAACCCAGCAAGTATCGCTTCTTGAAGGCCAGTAAAAGGAACTTTTTGGGCCATGCAAATGCATAAAGCTTATTAAGGCAGTGTTTTTCAAACTTTTTACACCCGTGGACCGGCAAACTACTAGGACTAAAATTTAAAAACCCTATTTCCGCCCCATCTCCGTGAGCTCAGTCACCTAAGTAACTATAGAAAAATAGACAAATAGAGTGCAAAATATAGACAGCAGATATAAATTCTCAAAACTGATACGTTTTGATCACTAAATTGAAAATGAAATCATTTTTCCTACCTTTGCTGTCTGGTGATTTCATGAGTCTCTGGTTGCATTTCCTTCTGTCTGTATCCTTTCTTTCTGCATACAGGCCCAAGAATTGTCCTTTTCTATTCCCTCCCTCTTTTCTTCCTGTGTCTTTAGTGCCCCCATTGCCTCCTTCCCATGTCTTTAGTGCCCCCATTGCCTCCTTCCCATGTTCTTCTCACTGCCTTCCACACTTTGTCCCACCCCCAAAGCCAGCCTGCCTGCCTGACTACCTCTCCCTCCCTCCCTGGCCAAAGCCAGCCTGCTTGCCTGCCTCCCTCCTTCCTTTCCCCGGGTCGGCTGCTATCTTACCACCCTGCTGCTGCTGCTAAAGCCGACAGGAAGTCTTCTTTCCGACGTCAATCCTGACGTCAGAGGGGACGTTCTGAGTCAGCCAGGCAGCAATTGGCTGGCCCAGAACGTCCTCTCCGACGTAAGAATTGACGTCGGAAAGAAGACTTCCTGTCGGCTGTAGCAGCAGCAGCAATCTTGCTGGCCCTGCGCGGTCCGGCAGAAATTTCCTGCGGACCGGCGGTTGAAGAACAGTGTATTAAGGCATCTCTGTTCACTGGAGGTTTCACATGTTTTCAATCAATAGTCTGTTATTGTGAAAGACATATAGGAAGCTACTGCTTGCCCTGGATTGGTAGCATGGAATATTGCTACTCTTTGGATTTTGACCAGGTACTAGTGACCTAGATTGGCCACTGTGAGAACAGGCTACTGGGCTTGATAAATCATTGATCTGACCCAGTAAGGCTATTCTTATGTTCCATTAATAACTATAAAGGGACCATCTGAGGTAGGACAGTAGGGTAGGTAATTGAATTGGGGATCAATTACCCACTAACCACTAACTTTCATATCCCCATTAGTGGGTGGATTGTGGGTGTATCCCAGAGCAAAGGCCCTCTGGCTTGGGTGTCCTGAGTTTGACCAGGGAGCTAAACATAGCACACATTTTTACTTGGGTTTAATGTGCATTTTTCTCTGATGACAAGCAGTATGGGATGTCCTCACACATGGTGACATCTGACAGAGAATGTGTAGGAAAGCTTTCCTTTAGCTTTTCTAACAGTTAAGCTCAACAGCACATGTGCAGTAGTTCTTGTATTGTGTTTTCATGCACGGTTGCCTCAGTTCTTTGTTTTCTGTGAAGTCATTCTCCCTTCACAGATAAACTTTGAAATATTCCTACTCTAATATATCCCCCATGGGAGTGGGTTTCTCACAGAGCTTAGAAAGAAATGTTTGTAAACAATGGATTTGAATCTGTGTTAAAACTGAAAAGGGGTTTCTGGCTGCAGGAAGATTGTAATCCAATTTATGAAAGTTAACATAGCTGAGTGTGCAGAGGGGGTGGGTAACTCCATATGCAAATCATGCATTGAAGGATGAACATGCAAACACTTGGGTGAAATGCTATGAATTTTAAGAGGTTAACTAATGAACGGGAATAAAGCTTGTGGGCTCAAATGAATGTGAGGATGTGAGCTGAACAGAGCTGAGTCAGAATAACAAAAGTGGATATCTACTTCCCACAAGTTCAGAAGGGAGAAGACAAGGTGGGGATAACGAAGCTAGCATGTTGAGTATAGAACAGTGTCCTGCAAATTTTTCCGGCAGGTGGCACACTAAATGCAGTGCCCTGGCTGGAAGGCACCCAGAAGTTGATGCAATGATGTCATGCACATGTGTGTTGTCATGTGCAGAGGCCTATCTTGTTGCGACTCCGCCATTACAGGGATCTGGGAGGTATAGGGAGAAGAGGAGAGATGCTGGCTAGGAGGAGAGTCGTCCATGCCAGCTGACTTCCTACAGCTGATTTTTGGAAAAAGTAAATTTGACCATGTGACCCCCTTTGCTCCTGAGTCTTCATTGCCTCCTGGTTTATCTTAGAATTCAATTCAAATGTGCTTGCATCTCTTTCAAAATTTTATATGGCATTTTTATTCCCCTCGTTCCCTTATTATGAAGTGCTTACAGATTTTCCTTTGCAAGAGGAATTCAACAATTCAAACTCTCCCTTCCTTTTAGAAAAGGAATTAAAGGAGTTAAGATCTTCAGTCAATCTTTGGCTTTTAACTTTCTCAACTATGGAATGAACTCCCCTTAATTCGGAGGAGCCCCAGTTCTTTCCAATCTTTCTGTAAATTTCTAAAAACTTTTCTTTTTGCCAAACATTTTGAAAACTAATTTCTTTTGAAACCTTTGCTATTACTTTTTTTTATTTTATTTTATTTTATCATTGTGAACTTTCTTTAGTTCTTATCTAATTGTTGTAAACCGAGTTGAGTTTCCTTAGGTTGATGACCCGGTATATAAAGTTAAGCTTTAGTTTAGTTTAGTTTGCGATACACTGGTCTAGAATCTATGGGGCTCATAATTGAAAGGAAATCAATCGAAAAACAGGCCTAAATCAGCACTTGAACGATCAGTAAGACAAGCCAGTGTCCAGTCCAAGTGCCGATAATCAAACCAGGTTTTAGATGTTTCTAAAAACAACTTAGGCCTTTTCAGTGCTGCTGTATGACCAGAGCTAAAAGGGGCATTTTAGGAGGAATGGTGAGGGCAGGATTTGGACTTATCTAAACTTAGTCGTGCTGATATAAACTTAGTCGTGCTACAAGTATAATTGAAAGTTTAACGAGGCTGCCTGGATGGAACTTGTACATTGTGAGTTAGGCCATGTGAAACCAGGTCTAAGTGCCAAAAAGGTATCCAAAGTGACCAGATAAGCACTGCAGACACAAAGTACAGACCCCCACACACTGCCCCAGTGATCACTACCTCCCCACAACACCATAAAAATCGGAATAATACCGTACATACCTGCCTCTAGAACATCAGCACCTGGCATAGCAAAGCCTAGTAGAGCAGCACAGAGGTGGCTTAAGTAGTGTGAGGGGTGGGCTAGTGAACCATAGAGAGGAGGACCCAGTCCCATAAGCCACTCTAACCACTGCATTTATGGTGGAACATGTGCACCTCCCCAAACTCTACTGTACTGCCATATAGGTACCACCTACAGCTGTGAGGACTATTGGGGTGGTAGACAGGTGGGTATAGTAGGTTTTCGGTGGTGTTTGGGGGGGCTCACCATGATCTATAAGGGAGTTATGGTGAGATGTTTACGTGGCACCCTTTTTGTGAAGTTTGCAGCAGTGGCCTGTAAGGTGCCTCACTACTCCGTTGCCATGTCTAGGTGTTCAGTCCATTACTTTGCTGGCCCCTCCCACATCGAAAAGGTCCTTTCCTAGGCGTTTTTGACTTGGATGAATTTTTGGACGAGAATGGGGTATAAAGATAGACAACTTAGCAGTCTGGGCGATCAAACAGCTGGACATACACTTAGTCGACTTTCGACAAACAAAATATTTTGGACATATTTTTCGAGAATGGACTTTAGACACTACTGACTTTGGGCGACTAGCGGCTTAAGCCCAAAACGGACTTAGAAGTTTCTTTTGATTATGCCCCTTCACGAGTTTGTACTGCATAGAGTCACATCTGTGCATTATTCTCATTTGGGAGGTAGTTCTCTAGATGGGAAATTCTGACACTGACTGACACTGAGCTCTTTTTAGACTGGTATACTGTGTACCAATAGAAATGTACCACTAGGGGCACTATTGAAGAAATAGATAGGCAGCCCTTGGGAGCTGAGCCAAAGGCAACGGCCTTTGGGAGCAGCTCAGGGTCGAAGGGCCTGCAGAGATACTATCAGGGCTTGAGGGCTGAGAAAATCAGACAGCCCTCTAGAGCAGTGGTTCCCAACCCTGTCCTGGAGGACCACCAGGCCAATCAGGTTTTCAGGATAGCCCTAAGGACTATGCTACAGTAGTTCCCAACCCTGTTCTGGAGGACCACCAGGCCAATCAGGTTTTCAGGATAGCCCTAATGAATATGCATGGAACAGATTTGCATGCCTGTCACTTCCATTATATGCAAATCTCTCTCATAAATATTCATTAGAGCTAGCCTGAAAACATGATTGGTTTGGTCCTCCAGGACAGGGTTGGGAGCCACTGCTCTAGAGGGAGCCCTGTTGCGGGCTGATAACTGGTGCCCCAGCTGGAAGCTACCCCAGAGGCTCATCTCGAAGGAGGGGAAGGCTACTGGAGTGTGGATTAGAACTAGTAGCCCAACATAGGCGCCAGGCCATTGGGGTATGATTAGCACCTTCAGTCCTGCAAGGGAGAAGGCTCCTGGAGACTCACAATGGAGGTGGAGCTCTCTCAGAAGGGCTGGAGCCCTTAGAGCAGGGGTGTCCAATGTCAGTCCTCGAGGGCCGCAGTCCAGTCGGATTTTCAGGATTTCCCCAATGAATATACATGAGGTCTATTTGCATGCACTGCTTTCATTGTATGCTAATAGATCTCATGCATATTCATTGGGGAAATCCTGAAAACCCGACTGGATTGCGGCCCTCGAGGACCGACATTGGACACCCCTGCCTTAGAGCTAAGGGATAACTATCAAGAGGCTGCCACAGGGGCAAGTTCACCAGCCAGGAAGGACAGCACCCATTTATCCCTAGGAGCTCCCATGGATTGGGGGACAACTTGGGGACTCTGCGAGGGTATAATGAAAAGGGAAGGAGGGATCTAGGAACACAGCCTTGCCCAGCCAGTGACTAAGCTAAGCAGTTTGGGAGGAGCTTACAACCACAGAGTTAGAACTCAAAATTGAAAGGGGCTCAAAGGTTTTGAAAATGCTAATTTCTTTGTAATTTGGGCTAACGGATGGATCTGTCATATATACCCCATATTCTCCATAAACTGAAAGGGCTGACATTCCTCTATTCACTATAGTCACTCTCTTACCCTTCACCCTTTCTCCTAAAAGCACAGTTACTTACCGTAACAGGTATTATCTAGGGACAGCAAGCAGCTATTCTCAACCTGTGGGTGATGTCATCCATGGAGCCCGGATGCGGACAGCTTTGGAAGCTGATTTACTTGCAGAACTTAGAAAGTTTGTGACTGCCACACCGCGCATGCGCGAAAGCCTTCCCGCCCACACAAGGGCATGTGTCTCCTCAGTTCAGATAGCTAGCAGAGAAGCCAACCAGGGGAGGTGGGTGGGTTGTGAGAATAGCTGCCTGCTCTCCCTGGATAACACCTGTTACGGTAAGTAACTGCTTTATCCCAGGACAAGCAGGCAGACTATCCTCAACCTATGGGTGACCTCCAAGCTAACCAGAATGGGATGATGGGAGTGTTGGCAATTCAGGAGAATAAATTTTGTTATACTGCCTGGCCGAAATGGCCATCCCGTCTGGAAAAAGTATCCAGACAATAATGAGAGGTGAAAGTATGAACCAAGGACCAAGTGGCCGCTTTGCAAATTTCCTCAATAGGAGTAGATCTAAGGAAAGCTACTGATGCCACCATGGCTCTGACTTTATGGGCTGTGACTCGACTCTGTAGATGCAGTCCAGCCTGAGCATAGCAGAAAGAGATGCAAGCCGCTAACCAGTTGGAGATGGTGCACTTGGAAATCGGATGTCCCAACTTGTTTGGGTTGAAGGAGACAAAAAGTTGAGGTGAAGATCTATGTGGTTGAGTGCATTGCAAGTAGAAAGCCAAAGCACACTTACAGTCCAGAGTATGAAGAGCTGTTTCTCCAGGATGAGAATGAGGGATTGGAAAAAACACTGAAAGTAAAATAGATTGGTTGAGATGAAATTCTGAAACCACTTTAGGTAAGAATTTAGGATGAGTATGGAGGACCACCTTGTCGTGATGGAATACTATGAAAGGTGAGTCCACTACTAAAGCTTGTAGCTCGCTGACCCTGCGAGTGGACGTAAGAGCAATGAGAAAAACCACTTTCCAAGTGAGATATTTCAGATGAGCCGAATTCATTGGTTCAAAAGGAGGCTTCATCAATTGAGCAAGAACAACATTGAGATCCCAAACCACTGAAGGAGGTTTGAGAGGTGGGTTTGACATTAAAAAGTCCTTTCATAAATCTGGATACCACAGGATGAGCAAAAAGGGGTTTCCCTTTAATAGGCTGATGAAAAGCAGCAATTGCACTGAGGTGGACTCGAATGGATGTGAATTTGAGGCCTGATTGAGACAAATGAAACAGATAATCCATAACTGAAGACAAGGAGGTAGATTTGAGGCTCCTTGTGATGAATGGTGCACCAAGCAGAAAATCTAATCCATTTCTGATTGTAGCATTGCCTAGTGGTAGGCTTCCTGGAAGCCTCTAAAATGTCCTGTACAGATTGAGAAAACTGTAGAGGGGCAGTTAAGTCAAGAGGTACCAAGCTGTCAGAAAACTGATAGAAGCAGTGGCTCCCTGGTGCTGAGTTGAAGTAGAAGGGAGTACCAAGCTTGCCTGGGCTACCGAGGAGCTATTAGAATCATGGTGGCATGCTCCTGTTTGAGTTTGACAAGAGTCCTGAGAATCAAAGGGAATGCATAGAGAATCTGATTTGTCCATTCCAGAAGGAAAGCATCTGCCTCAAGGCGATGAGGACAGTATATCCTGGAGCCGAATTGAGGCAGTTTGTGGTTGTGGGGAGATGCAAAGAGATCTATCTGAAGAGTTCCCCACTGAGAAAAAATGTAATGGAGAGATGAGGAATTGAGTATCCATTTGTGGGATTGCAGAAGACGACTCAATTTGTCCACCAGTTTTTCTCTCTTTGAATATAAACTGCTTTGAGGAAGGTGTTGTGATAGATTGCCCAGGTCCACACCTGTTGAGCTTCCTGACAAAGAGGGAGAATTCCTCCCTGCTTGTTAATGTAGTACATGGCTACTTGGTTGTCTGTCCGATTGTGGACTACTTGGTTGTGAAGATGCTAAAAAGCTTTGAGAGCATTGAAAATTGCTCTGAGTTCCAACAAATTGATGTGACACTGACTGCATCAGCACCTTGCCGAAAGGTTTCTATAGCATTTGCTCTTCAACACAACAAGATAAAACTTTTGTTAATCCTACAGATAACAGTGAACATCACATTGAACATTTTTTAACATGCAACACGGATTTTGTCATTTAATTATCTGTCCGTGTGCCAAATTGTATGTTGGCAAGTCAATGCCTTTTAAGATCCGGATGTGTGAACACAAATCAAATTTGAAGCTAAGAAAAACCAGTGCACCCTTGGTTGAACACTGTATTGAGTTCAACCATGAGTTCAAAAATCTTAAGTGTCTGTGCATTGATAGGGAAATTAAGCATGAGTGGGGAGGTGATCGTCAGAAAAAACTGCTCCAATGTGAAGCCCGATGGATTTTTTGATTGAATACATTAAAACCTACTGGGTTGAACATCAATATGGAGTGGAATTCATTTTTCTGATTTGAGTTTTCAATCAGTACATCGTTTGAGCTTTCATTGTTCATTTTGAATTTCACACACAAGAGTATCAACTGATTTATGACATCATCTGAGCTGAGTATAAGAGCACATGCGGGGCGTCCTTTGAGTTACTGGCACCATTTTTTGATTTGCATAAGTAGTAAATCTGAATACAATAAGTATTATTTCAATTTAAAACTTTAGCGGCTGTTGCACTGAGATTGTATATCTGACTGCACTTTCTTCTTTTATAGCTTTCAAAAAAAACCCCGATGAAGCCTAAATCTGGGCAAAACAAGTCCCATCGGGCTCTTATAATCTTTCAAGATAAGTGCAGCTCTTATCATTAGTATAGATAAGCGCATTTTGTGTTCAAACTGATCATCTTAATAATCACATGGTGTATAACTCACTGAATTTAATTATATTTTTTGATCAGTCATGAGGTTTTTGACCGATGATAGAAATCTTGTTCCTGCCATTAGCCACTTGTGAATTCATATTCTATGTGATGCAGGAGTCTGAGGTCTTTTCCTCTTATTAGTCTATCACAGCTGTGTATTTAAACCTGTATTCATTCACCTGCTCCTTTTTTGTGCACAAATGTTCTTCACTTCCTAAATTGTACTGTTCCCTTGGGTTTTTGTAGCCCAAGTGCATGAGCTTGCATTTCTTAGCCTTAAATTTTAGCTGCCAAATTTCAGACCATTCTTCAAGTTTCGCTAGGTCTTTCCTCATGTTATTCACACCATCGGGGGTATCTATTGCAGTTTGGTATCATCTGCAACAAGGCAAATCTTACCAGATAGTCCTTCACCAATATTACTTACAAAAATGTATTATTTATATTTTTGCTATATTATTAGTGATCTCTTTTGCTATATCACAGTAGTTTCTGTACACATTTAAAAAAAAATGTATGATGATTATGTTGCAGGATTGGATGACTGAATACCTGCTCCAAGCATGTGTGGATGTGACTCAGCCCAGACTCGGGGAAGAAGATAGGTTTGTGTGTGGGTGGGGGTGGGGCTGGGGCAGAACAGGACAAGGCAAGTGTCCTCTCTTTTTTAGAATTAAAAAATCTGGTAACCCTAAGCATGGGTCGAGATAAGTGAGGAGATATACTGTACCTTTCTACTTCAAGATATACAGTAAAAGTCGAATCCTATAATTTTCTTCCTAATTCTCCTTAGCAATTAAGAGTTTTAAAGCAAAACTATACCTTTCTACTCCAGCTGGAGTATAGTACCCAAGTTTCCAAGTTTTATTTCAGTTGATATACCGCTTAAAATTTATCCTAAGCAATTTACATAAAAACATAATCTAAAAATTAATTTAAAACAGGGAGACTAACATAGACAATTAAAATAATGAGTGGGGCAAATACAGGATACAAGAAGAAAACAGCCAGGATTACATTATTGCATTAAAAAAAAAATTGATAGGGAGAAGGAAAATTGAAAGCTCCATGACTCAGTTCTGCTTCTGCCAGCAGTGGTAGAAGTTCGGGTCCCTGTACCCAGTGGCGTAGTGAGGTAAGAGGCACCCAGGGTGGTGGCACCCCTCCCCCCCACTCCTTCTATGCCCTTGTACCCTTCTTTCCCACCCCCGTACCTCTTTAAGTCTTTGCCAGCGCAAACAGCTTCTGCTGCCTGTGCTAGCACAGGCTTTCCCTCTGATGTCACTTCCTTGTCCCGCAACCCCGAAGTGATTTCAGAGGGAGCCAGACCAGTGCAAGCAGGACTGGCAAAGATTTTAAAGAGGTGCAGGGAAAGGAGGGCACAAGCATGGCATGGGGGGAGGGGGAGATTGATGGAGAAGTGCCAGCGCCCCCACCAAGATGGCGCTCGGGAGGTCTGCTTCCCCATTACTATGCCACTGCCTGTACCTAAACTCCCTGGAATTATCGAGCAGATATAATGGCTCTCAAGTTGCATTAATCAAAAGACTCTCCCTACTGGATCAAAGTAGAGAATACTGCAGTTTAGCGATTTCACAGTTATTTTTTCATCTCCTTGCGCAGATGTGGGGACAGGGCTAGGGGTTCGGCCATGCTACATTCCCTTGTGTTAAACTACTCTGGCAAGGGATCAAAACCAAAGACTACAGAAATAATAGTAGAAAGGACGAAAGACACCATAATCTGGAAACGCAAAAGAAGAAACACAGTGATCCAGAGAGAGGCTTGGAATGCAGTAAGGTTATTGGAGCACCAAAATGAGGCTTGGAAAATACAGCCAGCCACTACCGAGACTGAGGGTTGCGACTATCGCCCCTCCCCCAAACAGCACGCGCGAAAGAGTAGTCCCCAAAAAATCCGCAACCCGCCAGCGCCAAATGTTTCTTGCCGTTGGCCTTCAAAGCTAACCCAAGTAGGCGAAGAACCAGCTCAATTGGCAACGTTACCCATCGCCGCAGCTCACTCTCACCATAGCAACGGGGATTTAAAGGGCCACGCATCCTCCCCCTGAGTCAAGTCTACCTCTCTCTCCATCCAAATAAATGGCCCTTTTAGGTCTCTCAGCCTCGGTTCTCGATCCCTATCTGCCAGATTCTGATACAGTTGTGTTATCGTTATCTTTTTAGTTGCATTAATAACATCTTGGGTATTGTTTTCCTATCTTCATTTAAAAAAGGGGGTTGCTGAATTCTGTGAGTCTATTGCAGAATATTTGAGCAAGGGTGCAGTAGAGCCACGTGAAAGTGCTGCTGCGGGATTTTGGGATCTGCAGCGGTCTTTGGAGGGGGGTGGGGGGGGGGGAGAAGCTGCCGAGAGCCAGGCAGAAACTGACTCAGTCGCTGTGAAGAGCGCAGGACACCCGGAGAGGGGTGAGGAATCCAAGCCCCGGCCAAAGTGTGGGCGAGACGCCTCTGTCCTTAAGGTGGAGCAGAAGAGACCGGCCCGCGCCCGGCGCTTAAGGTGGAGCGTGCGAGAGAGCGGGAGAAGCAACGAGACGGCGATGTCCCCGAGAAGAAAGGGAGTCGCGGCACGGAAGGTGAGAGAGGGAGAGGCAGACGCGGCCGGGAGGTGGGCGAAAAATGGAGGAGGATGGGGGGGAGGGAGGGTCTTGCCGCGTGCACGGTCGCCTGTTGCAAGGCTGGAGAAGTCTGGGGAAAGTAGTTCGGGGTAGTGGGATCGGGAAGGAGATTTTGATCGGGGTTCACTGCTCCTGCCGAGGAGAAACGGGTGAGCGTGTGGGCGATAAGAGTGATGGGTAGCAAAAGTTGGAGGGGACAAAAAGGCTGGGAGAATCGGACAGATCGTGGGGCTGGCAAATTAGTAGCATTGGTTTGGGGGTGAAGGTATTCTGCCTTTTATGGGACCCAATTGCCGGCTCTTAGCCCAGCTTCCCGAGTTCTCTGTTTTGCATTGGTAAATCGATGGTGGGACAATTCTGTAGTCCTATCTTTTAATAATCTTAATTAACAAAATCTATCTCAGAAGGTAGATAGCACTGCTTGGGTGAAATTCTGTCACTAACGCTATACTATTAATTTAGGTTTCGGTGACAGCATTTTCCTAAGAGAGGTTGGCACCTAGTGGGTGTGTAGGTGGTACCAGAGGACCCTGAGACCAGCACTTCTTTAGATCAGTGGTTCCCAACCCTGTCCTCAATCGGGTGTTCAGGATAGCCCTAATGAATATGCATGGAGCAGGTTTGCATACCTGTCACTGCCATTATATGCAAATCTCTCTCATGCATATTTATTAGGGCTATCCTGAAAACCCGATTGGCCTGGTAGTCCTCCAGGACAGGGTTGGGAACCACTGCTGTAGTGAGCACAATATAATGAGCACAATACTAGTAGCTTCTAGATTAGAACAAAGCTTAATGTGAGAAGAACTAGAGGAAGAAAGCGGGTCCATTTTTGGTGGCTTTTCTTTCCCTTCAAAAGGTTTTGATCTGCACATTTATTTCGCGGTGCAATTCATGTCTTTTATAGCTGATGTGCATTCTTTCATGTTTCGTGTTGGTGTGTTGTGGCAGATTTATTTACACTGTCCTCTGTTATAAACTGGGTTTATATCAACTAGGGATTTTTTATTTTTTGTTCTCTTGCTACCTTTAGGATCCTATTCCTAAATTGCAGGGATTTTTTTTTTTTTTTGCTTACTTTGAATGTGGCAAGTTATAAACTGATTTTATGGCCTCCTTGCATCCAATATTTTTTAATCCTTTTTTTTTTCTGAATCCCCTCTAGTCCTCCCTACTACTATTTGCATTTATATATCTAAGCAGTTTACAAACAGGTACTCAAGCATTTTCCCTGTCTGTCCTGGTGGGCTCACAATCTATCTAATGTACCTGTGCAATGGAAGATTGAGTGACTTGCTCAGGGTCACAAGGAGCAGCGCAGGATTTGAGCCTACAACCTCAGGGTGCTGAGGCTGTAGCTCTAACCACTATGCCCCTGGTTTTTCTCTGGCAGGTCACTGCTGAATGCGGCTCTGATAAATCTGATAATGACCCATAAGCATTATGATTACTTTATTTAAGCAAATATTTATCTCCCTCTCTGTGGCTCCCAGGTGACACAAGTATCCTTTACCAGCTCCAGGGTTGAGGGATGTGCCTTTTGAGACATAACCCATGAAATGATTCTGTGGTCTGCAAAGGTGCCATCTGCCTTCTTTCCTGGGTTGAAGAGGATTGATTCCACGATGCATCTGAAGTTCATTAGCCCTTACCATGAGTTAGGCAGGGGTGTCAAAGTCGATCCTCGAGGGCCGCAATCCAGTCGGGTTTTCAAGATTTCCCCAATGAATATGCATGAGATCTATGTGCATGCACTGCTTTCAATGCCTATTCATTGGGGAAATTCTGAAAACCCGACTGGATTGCGGCCCTCGAGGACCGACTTCGACACCTGTGAGTTAGAGAATGATATGATACGGTGGCAGTTCCCCACCGAAACAGAGGGGGGGGGGAAGTGCTCACTGCAGGCACGGGGACAAAGCAGTGAATGGCCTTGTCCCCGCAGTTAAGGGAGGGAAGGCGCGAGGTCACCGATTGCTCTCGGCCCCCTCCCTCCCTACCTACGGCCAAATCTTCTCCCTCCCTTCCCCTTATCTTTGCTTACTGAAGCCGGTGAAGCCTGCCTGCCTGCAGTCACATGTGTGTGGGTGGAAGCTTCTCTGACACAACTTCCGGTTGCATCAGAGGAGAAGCTTCCGCCCACACACTCGCGACTGCAGGCACAGGCAGGCAGTCTCCGCCGGCTTCAGTAAGTTTCTTTACTAACGCACGGCGAAGGTGAGGGAGGGAGATTCTCAGGCCGCTGAAGGGCGGTGAGGTAGCGAGAGGGAAGGGTGGATGCTGCATGACGGGGACGGGGCGGTGAACGGGATGGTGGGGACAGGATGGCGGGGACTGGGTGGTGAAGGGGACTACGGGGACAGGGCAGTGAAGGGGACAGTGGTCCGGTGACGGGGACAGATTTTTTTTCCCCATGCCATTCTCTAGCATGAGTTTCTGTAGTCCCATCAATTAACTTTAGTTCCTGCCCCCCCCCCACCTCCCCAATAGGTTCCCCCTAATCTAGAGCAAGTCTGGAAAAATGCATTAGATAAAATACGTTTTTAATATTCAAAATGTATAATATCTCTATATGATGATAAGTTTCCAAAAGCCATTTTCCTTTTTTTTACGCCTAATGCACACCTAAGTACATAAGCATCTTCGTACTGGGACAATCTCAAGATCCATCAAGCCCATTGTCCTGTCTTGAACAGATCTAAACGAGTAAAACAGATTTTAATAATAATTTATTTTCTTATATACCACCCCACCAGCAGTTCTGGGTGGTTCACAACAAGAATAAAACTGAGCAGTTCAGCGAATAATATACAATTCCACAGTGATAATACATCGTAAACAATCAATACAGCAGTGGCTAATATTCAATTTAAAATCCTAAAATCTAATGAAAAAGATGCATAATATAAAAAAACAGCCTGCAACAAATTCTACTAAAGACTGGATCAACTCTAGTTAAAAAAACAATTTAGAAAAGATTTTAAAATTAGAAGGTAAAGAAAAATAGTGATTAAACACATCCCAGGAATCAGCAGTGCATTTTCAAGTCCATCTTTTAATAATGTTTATAGACTTTTCTTTTAGGATCTTATCTGAACCCTACTAGGCTAATTGCTTTTATAAATGTCTCTGCCAACAAATATATTTAGCATATATTGTTGATATCAGTTTTCTTTCTTGTAATGTAATTAAAACATCCAAAAAAGCAACAGTATATGAATGACAGCATCCCTCAGATTTGATTGTAAAATGACATGTTCAAAAACTTCAAAAATTGCTCAAACTCTTTTTGACTCCTTTACAAAAGAGAAAGGTCATTTATATGATTAAAGTTTATAGAATCCTGAGTGGAGTAGAACGGATATCGATTTTTTACTCTGTCAAAAATTACAAAGACTTGGGGACACCCGAAGTTACAGGGAAATACTTTTAAAACCAATAAGAGGAAATATTTTTTCACTCAGAGAATAGTTAAAGCTTTGGAACACATTGCCAGAGGTTGTGGTAAGAGCGGAGAGCGTAGCTGGTTTTAAGAAAGGTTTGGACAATTTCCTGGTGGAAAAGTCCATCGTCTGTTATTGAGAAAGACATGAGGGAAGCCACTGCTTGCCACGGATTGGAAGCATGGAATGTTGCTACTCCTTGGGTTTTTGCCAGGTACTAATGACCTGGATTGGCCACTATGAGGAAGGACTACTGGGCTAGATGGACCATTGGTCTGACCCGGTAAGGCTATTCTTATGTTCTTGAATATTGAAGCCGACCAAAACGGGCTAAAAAAAATTCCAGATGAAAGCCTCTCTCCAAATTCAGCCATAAATAAATTAGCAAAGGAGGACGCAAATGTAGCCCCCGTTTCTGTATCAGAAATTTGCTGAAAAATACTGCTATCCAAAATGGTTATACAGTGGAACCTCGGTTTGCGAGTAACCAGGTTTGCCAGTGTTTTGCAAGACGAGCAAAACACAGTGACGGGACTAAATCACGAGAGACAACGGCGCGCAGACAACTGAGCGCAAGGTTGACGGCGCATCGAAGAAAAGCATTATTTTAAAGGGCTATAACAGACATTGCGCTGGCGTTGTGAGGGTTTGGGGGGTTGTAACCCCCCACATTATTCTTAAAACTGAACTTTTTCCCTAAAAAACAGGCAAAAAGTTCAGTTTCAAGTATAATGAGGAGGGTTACAACCCCCCAAACCCCCCACAACACCAGCGCAATGTCTGTTAAGTAAAGTAGGGGGTTCCCCACCAACACCCCCCGTCGGAACCCTTTAAAATAGTGCTTTTCTTCGGCACGCCGTCAACCTTGCGCTCAGTTGTCTACGCTCAGTTGTCGGCGCGCCGTTGTCTCGCACGATTTTGTCTGAACCGCAAAACACTCGGCAAACTTTTGCCTTGCAAACCGAGCATATTCCGATATGCGAGCACCTCCCCCCCCTCTAACCAGCATCGCACCCCCTGAGCCGGCATCGCAACCCCCCCCCTCCGCGAACGCCCCCCCCCCCCCGCAAGAACCGCATACGAACCCCCGTGCTGAAAGCGGCATCCGCCCGCCCTTCCTCAAACACTTTCCTTACTCCTTCTGCTGGTTGTGAGAGTGAAAGCAAGCTCCCGCCTCTTGCCTGGGCCGATATCAAAGCAAGGGAAGACAAATCCATGAGAAAAGATGTAGGAATGTTATGTGGATGCGGTCTAGACTCGAAACAGCACATGAGCATAGTTGACTCTTCAGCTTGGAGGATACCAATATAGAGTGACTGCGCATTCAGCGTGACTAGCATTATAACAATATCCTGCAATATTCTCAAAAAAATGTGTAGGTTATAAAAAAAAGTTAGTGTAAATGCACAGTCCAGCAACAGGAGGTTGGTGTGTGCTTTTATGAATCTTCAGTAGAATGTATAGTACAGGAGCTTTTGGAAATGGGAGATTCAAAAATTTAAACTTGGAATTGGTTAAAGCTCCCCAGTCAATTTAAAAACTCCAATCTTCTTGTGCAACAAGATTGGTAGACTTAACAAGCAAGTATAACTTTTATTAATTTGGGGTTTTAAATGATCTAGTCGGAAACGTTTGGTGCTGCTGAGGATCATGGTTACCCCGCAACATCTCTGGTTGCAAGAAGATAGAGACTCTCAGTGTCTGCATTAGTGCTGCCCGATTCAGGGGGGATAATTTTGATTCGATTCAGCCTATTGAATCAATTTTTCAATTTGATTTTCCTGCCGAATTGGGTGTTTTTTTTCAAACATCCTGGTGTGTTTATTTTATAGCCTCTTCACCCCCTTTGCCCTCTCCTACCCACACTGGCGCTGTGCTGTAAAAAACAAACAAAAAACTTTTTCTCTCTGTGTTAAATCCTAGCTCACGTTCGCGGTCTAACACCAGCTCTGGCAGGATATACATTTCAAATCCGACATATTGTAATCACAAAACAGAAAATAAAATTATTTTTTCTACCTTTTGTCATCTCTGGTTTCTGCTTTCATCTTCTTTTAACTCTCTTCCCTTCACCCCTCCCAGCAGCATCTCTCCTTCTCCCTCCAGGTCCAGTAGTAGCTCTCCCTTTATCCAGCAGCTTCCCAGTCTCGAACAATGGCTTCCTCCCCTCCCTTCCGCTCCCCTCCCAGCAGCTCTCAGTACTTTCCTGCAGCAACGATTTACTTAAGTAACCTTGGGTCTTTTCTCTTTTGATGGGTTGCGCTGCCTCTGAGGAAAGAGGAAGTTGCATCATCAGAGGCGGGCCGCGACTCAGCAAAAGCCCCAAGGCTAAGTGAATCGCTGCTGCAGGCAAGTATTGAGAGCTGCTGAGAAGGGAGTGGAGGGGAGGAAGCCACTGTCGGAGGCTTTCGCCGGCCCTCCACGGACCGGCTGGAATTTTCTGCGGACTGCCGGTTGAAGAAGTACCACGAAGAGCAGGGAGTGTGTCGGAGATCATTCCTCCCTGCCCCAGCCATGTGTCTTTATATCACCAGCTGCTCAAAGCCCAAACCGCCATTTTCTCGCGGCAGGTATTTTCCTTACCAGGACCCTCAGGCCACCCTAAGCACTTGGTAACCTGCAGTAGTGTTGAGTGATAAAGGGAGGTGGGGGTTTCCTTACCTTAGCGGGTATCGGAGAATTCCTCACCTCAGCGGGTATCGGAGAATTAACGGTGAAGTGCACCCTTGGCTGTGAGTGCTGCAGCACTTTCTGAATGACCCTCCCCTACCGAATCGGCCAGGCCGATTTAAAAAAAAACCCAAAAACAAATCGATTCACTTGATTTGAATCGGAAATCGGGCAGCACTAGTCTGCACCCTTTGGAGCAATCTTGCCCCAGGTTCTGTCTGCAATGGGCTTGAGTGCAGACCAGTTCCTGTGATGGTTTTATTCAGGATCAGGGCCGACTACATTCTTCCTCCCAAGACATTGCTCAGCTGCAATGGGGTCTGAGGGTCCAGTTCTACGTCGGGTTGAAGGAACAAGCTATGAGGCAGAAATCTTCTCACCCTTCTAATCAGAGGTTTCCCTATGTAGCTCCAGCACAGAAGCATTGCACAGTGAGTAAGGAAAATCGCAGGGGGGGGGGGTGTTAAAAGGCATTTTAAAAGTTTCTGAGGTTAGGGATCAGGACCCCCATGTCTCAAAACTCCCCCTTCAAGGCCAGTTGCTTTTTGGCGAGGGCCTGGACAATATCATGGCTGCTGTGGTGGATCATAAGCCAAAATCCTTACCAGGTATCAGACCCTGGAATGTGAGGGAGTCCGGTAGGGGAAATTTTCTTGGCTCCCAGTGGTTTCGCTGGTCAAAACTACCATTCCTGTTTACAAGAAAGAAGATTAGCAAGATAAAAACCCAATATTTCTATATTAATATTTCTATATTAATATTTCTATAATAATAACTTTATTCTTCTATACCGCCACAATCTTGCGACTTCTAGGCGGTTTACAATCAAAAGTGCTGGACATTCAGCGAAATACAATAAGTAGATATTCAGAGGAAATACAGAGATTAGAGACCTCAGGAGGCAATAGTATTACAATTTGCTGAGCGAAAATGTAATATGTACATTTTAGTAGGTAATGTCCGACAGGACCTGTTGGGGATAAATAGCAACGTAAAGTTACGATAAGATGAAGATAACAGATTATATTTATAACAGTGCTGTAAGTTCAGGTGGAATAGGGAGGGGGGGAGGGAGAGGGAGAGCGGGCCAATTGTTTAGGTATTTCTGGAACAGGTATGTTTTTAGGCGTTTCCTGAATTCCCCGTATGTAGTGGGCGAAAGCAGTTGGTCTAGGTCTTTGCCCCATAGGACTGCTTGGTGAGAGAGAAGGTGTTCGTGGTGTTTTTTCATTTTGCAGCCTCTAACTGGAGGGGAAATGAGTTTTGGGTGTGTGTTTCTCTTGAGTCTGTTATTAGAAAATGTGAAAAGGTCCATTATATACTTGGGAGTCAGGCCGTATAGTACTTTGAAGCAGAGGCAGGCAAATTTAAACCTTACTCGGGCTTCCGTTGGTAGCCAGTGCAGCTGCCGAAAGTAGGGTGTCATGTGGTCGAATTTCTTCAGCCCGAAGATAATTCTGACCGCAGCATTTTGCATTATTTGGAGACGTCTCATATTCTTTTGTGAGATTGCTAGATAGGCGATGTTGCAGTAGTCAAGCTGACTCAGTATGAGGGATTGCACTAGGATTCTGAATGTTGACGTATCGAAGTATGATTTAATGGTTCTGAGTTTCCAGAGAGTAAGGAAACCTTTTCTGAATAGGGAATCCACTTGTTCCTTCATTGTTAGGCATTGGTCTAGAATAACACCTAGTATTTTCATGGTGGGCTGAATAGGGGAGTTGAGTTTATTGATGCATAGTGGGGTTTTATTGTCAAGCGGGTGAGGGGAGGCAATGAAGAATTTTGTTTTTTCTGGGTTGAGCTTGAGCTTGAAATCTGTCATCCATTGTTCCATCTCATTTATGGCATCGGATGCCTTGGGAATGGTTTCCGAGATGGAGTTGGCGAATGGGATGATGATCGTAAAGTCATCTGCGTAGCTGAATAGTTGGGTTAGTTTCACACCTAATGAGGACATGTAGATATTGAAAAGCAGTGGGGAAAGCGGTGACCCTTGTGGCACTCCGGATGAGTTGCTCCAGGTGTCGGAGTATTCGTTGTTAAAGCGTACCTGGTAAGAACGGGATGTGAGGAAGCCACGAAACCAGTTTAGTACCTCAGCTCTGATACCAATAGCGTCTAAGCATTGCATCATTTTCTTATGGTCTACCAAGTCGAATGCAGAGCTCATGTCGAATTGCTTGATCAGGGCGTTGAGGCCCTTACTAAATAATAGGCGCAGATAGTCTAGGATGGCAGCGATTACTGTCTCCGTACTGAATAGGGTTCTAAAGCCTGATTGAGTTTTATGCAGGAGAGAGAATCGATTAAGGTAGTCCATTAGTTGGGTGTGTACTAGTCCTTCCATGATTTTTACAATGAATGGAATAGATGCTATTGGTCTGTAGTTTGTTATTAGCGCTGAGGATTCTTTTCTATTTTTTGGGATGGGGGTTATTATTATGTGGCCGTTGTTAGTGAGGAAAGTCCCATTTTTTAGGTTGTGGGTTAGGTAGTGTAATAGTGATATTTTGAATTTTGGTGGTGCCGCTTTCATAATCTCCGGATTTCATAATCTCCGTATCTAGGATGCAGTGAGATTTAGAGTATTTGTTATAGAGTTTGGTGTAGGTATTCCATTCTGGATCTAGAAAGGAACTCCAGATCATGTCTGTAGGTATTTCATTGTCATGTGAGTTAGCTATTTGGTAGTTGCTGGGGATGAGGAGTGTGTGGCGCAGTGGTTGGATCTACAGCCTCAGCACCCTGGGGTTGTGGGTTCAAACCCCGCGTTGCTCCTTGTGACCCTGGGCAGGTCACTTAATCCTCCATAGCCCCAGGTATGTTAGATAGATTGTGAGCCCACCGGGACAGAGAGGGAAAATACTTGAGTACCTGATTGTAAAAAACCGCTTAGATAACCTTGATAGGCGGTATATAAAATCCTAATAAACTTGAAACTTGAATGATTGTTACATCGTTATTGCTTATACAGTTATTTTTTAGGTTTTTAATTTTGGAATCAAAATATAGAGCTAGGTCCTTCACGGTGGGTAACTTCATGTTGTGCTCAGGTGTGGTGTAGCGGGTGGTGTCAAATAGGTTTGTGACTATGTTGAATAACTCTTTTGTATTGATTCCTTGTGAACCATTGCATGATAAGTTAATTTTGGTGGAGTAGAACGCTTTGCGTTTGTCTTTTATCAGTTGTTTGTAGGTTTTTATGTAGACTCTCCATTTGTTGCGGTCTGTCAGTTCTCCTGTTTTATTCCAAATCCTTTCTAGTCGTCTAGCTGTTTGTTTCGTTTTTAATAGTTCGATGTCGAACCATTTGTTGTATTTGTTTGCGTTGCTTTTGCTTTTATGTATGGGGCGATTTTATCTAGGATGGAAGTACTGGTTGTATTCCAATGGTCCCAGAAGTCTATTCCTTCCTCTATTACTGTATGCGGTTTGTATTCTGACCAGTATTCTTCTGGATTAATATAACTTCTTTTTTGATGTTCTTTTTTTATCATCAGACATGTTTTAGATTTTCGGTGTGACCAGATCAGCTTAAAATAATAGGTGAAGTGGTCGGACCAGATGTCGTGATGCCAGGTGCCTTCAGTCAGAGAGATGATTGGGTCAAGGTTTTCCTTTGTGGACATGGCAACCAGGTCTAAATGATGGCCTTTTTTGTGAGTTTGTGTGGGTACGGGGATGTTGTAGTTGAGTAGAGTTAGGAAGTTTTTAAGCTCTTTTGCGTCTGTGTTGTTCTCTTCGTCTAGGTGTAAATTTATGTCCCCTGTAATGATGTTGTAGTTGGGGCTGATAGAATTGTGCAGGACGAATTCGCAGAAGTCTTCTTTGGCTTTGGGCCAGCTTTTAGGCGGGATGTAGAATAGTATGCTGGATAAGGATTCTTCTAGCTGGGTATTATTGATTTTACAAGCTAGGATTTCTAGGTTGTCGGTCATTTTAGAATCTAGAAGTTCGAACTCGAATCCTTCTTTAAGGATTATGGCTAATCCTCCTCCTTTTTTTCCTGTGCGGTTTAACGTAAGGATTTTGAAATTGTTTGGTAGAAGATCAGATATAATAGGATCATCTTCAGATAGTAACCAAGTTTCAGTTAGAAAGAGCCAGGCTATTTGTTTGCTGGTGATCCAGTCATTTATGAGGAATGCCTTGTTTCTAACAGATCTGGTATTAAGATATGCACATGGGATGGAGGTGGTTGCAGCATTTACTGTTGAGTTAGTGGTTTTGATGGTTTTTATTTCCCTTGTTCTTTTTTTAAGGGTATGGTGGTGTCTTTTTTTATATGAGATTGCATTAATATAATTTGTAGTGTCTTCTTGCAGGTTGGTGATGTAGGGGAAGGATAGAACAGGGTGGTGGATGGATTGTAATTGAGGGTAGAGAGAGTGAACATCTTTGATGTTACCGCTTATTAGGTAGATCAGTAGGATTAGTAGGAGATTCATGATTGGGAGGTAAATTGAGTATTCCTGAAGTCCTGAGGCAGGGGAAGGTTTTGTTTCCCTAGAATTTTTTTTTTTTTTTTTTTTGTGACCCGGGAGAGGAAGGTGCTCAAGGAGACCTGGCTGGCTGATCCAGGTGGGATTAGTTCTTAGGAGGTCCAGGTAGTAGCGACTAATAATTGGGCATGTTTCTAATAGATATTCCTGCGACTGATTTATGTGTCACTTGCAGTTGACTCTTGTGGTTGATCAGATGCTGCTAATACATTCGACTAACATATGCAACTAACTTGTTGTACATGCATCTAACAATTATATATGCGCTTAACAGTTACTTTGTGCCTAATAGTTATAAATGCGACTAATAGTTGTTCATTCAGTTAACAGTTCTACATGTGATTAACAGTTGTACATGCAATTAACAGTCTCTGATAAGTTAAGAATGTGGCTAACAGTTATTCATGTGGTTAACAGATGGAGGGTATGTGTATCTAACAATTATACTTGATTGCTAGGCGGATCTTTAGGAGGGCCTATAGGGAGTCCTAGTTCAAGCGACTAATAATTGTGCGTGTATATAGCAACTAATCATGCAGCTTAACAGTTAGGCTTGCCTCTGACAGTTAATTATGTCATCTAATCTCCATTAATTGAGATTATTCAATAACTGTCAATTAACTTCATCAAAATACATGATTTTTGTCCACCAGTACAATGAGTCCTACCTTGTCAGCCCTTCTAACCACACTTGTCATCATGCTATAGCTGTCGCGTGGCACAAAATACTTTACCGGATAAATTGTGATATGCATCTTAGGTGCTAATTTTGCCACATCTTCTAAAAGCAGATGTTTAAATGTATACAAAATAGGATCAAAGGATCCCAGAGAAACACAGGTTGAAGGACACTGCACAACTGATCAGTCTCTTGTCAGCATTAGGAATACAGTAAAACCTTGGATTGCAAGTAACGTGTTTTGCAAGAGAAGCAAAACATTTGATTAAATTTTAACTTGATATACAAGCAATGTCTTGCAATACAAGTACATATAGTATATACACATCACATCATCACAACTGAGCCGATGGTTCTCTCTCTGATGCTGCGGGAGTGTTCTAAATGAGTGAGGTCTTGCAATACAAGTACGTATAGTATTTTGTATTAAAGTTTTTGGGTTGTGTAACGAATCGTCTGAGTTTCCATTTTCCTATGGAGGAATTTGTTTTGATATACGAGTGCTTTGGATTACGAGCATGCTTCTGGAATGAATTATGCTTGCAAACCATGGTTTTACTGTATGTGAAAAGTGCAAGATGAGCTGTCATTTTCCCAAAAAGTTCTCAATCCACTTGAAACTGAAAAATATCAAAAGGCGGTGAACTTGCAATCGGTAATCCTTTACCCAGCAAGAAAGTCTCTGCCAGAGTCAAAATCTGGTGAGAGAAATTCATTACTATTGAAGATTGTGGTATTTTGCCCATTATTATTGTGTTACCTAGTTCCTTTCCTAATTTCTCCTAACATTCAAGGATCACAACAAATTATAAACCAGCATTTCCTTCTCTGAAAGGAGTTAAATGTAGTAGGAAGCTTAGTAAATCCATCACATTTAAATTGATGGGAATTTGGAATGGACTTCCAGACTCCCTAATGAATCAAGTCCGGAAAAGTTTAAAAACTTGGTTGTTTTCAAAATAGTCACCCAAGTTCTTTAACTGATAAACAGTAATGTGAGTAACTTAGGGCTCCTTTTACAGAGGCGCGCTAGTGGTTTTTAGCACACGCTAAAATGCCGCGTGCGTTAGCTGCTACCGCCTCCTTTTAAGCAGGTGGTAATTTTTCAGCTAGCGTGCGCTAATCTTGTGCGTGTGCTAAAAACGCTAGCACACCTTAGTAAAAGGAGCCCTTAGTATTTTTTCCTTTTAACCTGTACCATTTATCTCATCTTAACTAATAGCATTTTTATTTTATAGTCTATTAGTTTGTTTTTCTTCTTTTATAACGAACTGTAAACCGAGTCGAGCTCCTTTTAAGGACGACTTAGATTCAAGAAAGGTTTCCACCTTCAGTTCCCCCTCCCTTTGTTATTTTTTCCCTTGAGTGTTTTCTTTCTTTCTATCAATTGTAATTCTAAACCTTCTTCCCTTTTGTTCCCGTTCGTCAATGTCTTTAAAAAATGTCATTTCCCCTGGTTTGTTTTTGTTTAAATTGTATTTTAATTGGAGCATTGTTTTGGCGTTTTTGTACACCGCCTAGAAGGCTTGATTGGGCGGTATAAGAAATTTTAAATGAAACTTGATCCGGTATATAAATTGAAGATTAGATTAGAACATTGACGCTATAACCTTTTTTGAGATAAGGAGACCAGAACTGAATGCAATATTCCAAGTGAGGTCGCACCATTGAGCGATACAGAGGCATTATAACATTCTTAGTCTTGTTACCATCCCTTTTTAAATAATTCCTAGCATCTTGTTTGCACATCTAACCTACCTCTGATTACGTTTTTGTACATTTTGTGATAATCCTGTTTAACACCCAATAGTTTTTACTTCTGACCATTTTTTTTTTTAGTTTTACTTGACCTTTTCAATTGAAATCCTTTTAGAAATGTGCAGTTTTTCTTGTCTAGATTAATGTAATTCACTCATAATAGACGTTTAACACACTGGCTTGTTAATTAAGCTCCACTTATATCTGGACCATCTTTCTTTGGCTCTTTGATTGCATCATTGTCCACCAGTTTATTTTAGATGCGCATTTAAGATGATTTGTTTTATTCCTGCCTGAGGCAATAAAATGTTGCTCTGCAGTATATATCGGATAAATTGATGAGGAAGTTCATAAGGCCTAAGCCTTTTCCCAGCGTCAAGTTCTTATCTGCTTCATTCATGTCAGATTTCACATCTTGAAACTAACCCCCCCCCTTTCTTTTTTTTTTTACAAAACCACGATTGCGGTTTTTAGTGCAGGCTGGCGAGTTGAATACTCTGTGCTGCTCTCGACGCTAATAGGAACTCTGAATGTCGGTAGCAGCGCACCAGCCTGCATTAAAAACCATTTTCACGGTTTTGTAGAAGGGGGGAAGAGAGCTAACTAACCCCTTTTTTTACGAATACATAGCGTAGGTTTTAGCGCCAGCAGCGGCGGTAACTGCTCTGACGCTCATAGAATTCCTATGAGCATCGGAGCAGTTACTGCCGCTGTGGGCGCTAAAACCTACGCTATATTCATAAAAGAGGGGGTAAGAGTCATAAGTTCTGATTTTAGAATTTGATGTCAGGTGATATTTGTATCATAGTGATTTATGTAGGTTTCTGCAAACAGTATAAAGTCTATCTTAAAGAGCTTTTAGCAATAGTTATTAGCTTTTTTTTTTTTAAGGTGTTCTGTGTGTCTTTGGATCTGCGTTAATTAGTTATGTCTGTTTTTTGAGTTATGAATTGAGTTTAACCAATTTGTGTTAGGTTTTGTACCTCGGTCCTTTTAGGTGATGCAGATCAGTAAATATTTATCTTGTTTGTCAGGACTTGCAATATCGCCTTTAGCTAATACTGTGAGTCAAAAACAATTTACAATTTAAATGAAGACAGAGGAAACAAGAACTCCATTAATATAATATAAAGTTCATATACAAGGTAGAAGTAAGGAATAGCCGACGGAGAACAAAATCCCATGTAGCTGCTTGATATGAGAGCAGTTTGTTATGAAATCTTTTGCAACGGCATCCCCTGACTGATGGAAAATCAAACATTGTTGAAATAAGCGAAGAGCGTTGAAAAGTTAAAATGATCCACTAAATACCCTGGAGCCTTATAACATACACATCCAAACTTAAACATATTGTTTAATACTTTGCCCTTGATGCTATCCTCTTAAAACTTAAAACTTCCTCCCTTCCCCAGTGCTCAAGTGCATCACCTCTGTGATGTACCTGGTCTCTGCCAGACCCATCATAGGACATGGGAAACTATGTCCTACACTTCAGCTATGCCTTCTGAGTTCCGGCACAGAGTTCCAGCAACCCGGTAGAAAACACGGGGTTGGGAGTGATTTTCTGTTTTGCCGAGCAATGCTCAGCGCAAATAGCAAGCACACTTTATATGCACGCTGTCTGCGCTGAGTACCGTAGTGAAAGGGGGAGGAACTCTTATCTAGCACCTGCGCACAAGAGCTGAGCAGAAGGCGCAGCTCTTGTGTGCAGACCCAGAGAGTGATTACTGGAGCTCCTAACTTCAAGTAGCAGCCGGAGGGGGGGGGCAATAACACTTCGCAGTTACAGCCAAAGCTCTGTGCTGGTAGAAATTCAGCAGTCTTTTTGTTTTTTTTGCAGTTTGGATGCAGCTGTTATACATGCTTATGTGTTCGTTTGTGTTCCGTGCCTATGTTCGGGACGCAGCAGCTAGGCGCAGGACACACAGGCACAATAAGCACAAAACACATAAGAACATAAGAATTGCTGCTGCTGGGTCAGACCAGTGGTCCATCGTGCCCAGCAGTCTGCTCACGCGGCGGCCCTCTGGTCCAGGACCAGCGCCCTAACTGAGACTAGCCCTACTTTTATACGAGCAAAATTCAAACTAGCAACAGCTGCAGACAGGCCTGAAAATTTTGCACGGTGCATTACAAGGAATGCTTATTTTAATACTGCTGAACTCCTTCTAATGCATTTGCATGGAATTCTCAGTGGCTGCTATCGTGAACTACTACTACTATTTATACACAGCGCTGTACATTTTAACATACAATAGACAGTCCCTGCTCAGAAGAACTTACAATCTAATTTAGACAGGACATTTCAGGGTTGGGGAGGTTATAGTGGGTCTAGGGGGAGTTTAAGAGTTGAAGCAGTTTCAAAAAAGTGGGCCTTTAGCTTGGATTTGAACACTGCCAGGGATGGAGCACGACGCATTGATTCAGGCAGCCTGTTCCAGGCATACGGCGCCTCAAGAAAGAAGGGACAGAGTCTGGAGTTGGCAGTGGAAGAGAAGGGTACAAATAAGAGGGGCTTGCCCGATGAGCGGAGATCACAGGAGGAGGCATAGGGGGAGATGAGCGAGGAGAGATATCGGGGAGGGGGGGGGGCTTCAGAGTAAACACACTTGTAGGTCAGCAAGAGGAGTTTAAACTATTCGGAAATGGACAGGGAGCCAATGAAGCGACTTGAGGAGAGGGGTAATGTGAGAATAGCAGCTCTCACGGAATGAGTTGCGCAGCAGCATTTTGAATGGATTGAAGAGGCGAAAGACAGGCGCGCGGGAGACCCGAGAAAAGTACGTTGCAGTAGTCTAAACGTGAGGTGACGAGAGCGTGGACAAGGGTTTTGGTCGTGTGTTCAGAGAGAAGAGGACGGATTTTGGTAATATTATAGAGGAGGAAGCGACAGGTAAAAGCCCTCAAGAATCCTTTTGTGTACTGGAGGTTGAGCTGCCTTGCAAGTAAGACTGGCTACTGCAAGCTTTTAAGCTTCGGGGCCCGAGTGACTTACTAATGAGAAGATGGAGTCAGTTTAGGTTTCATCATGCTTGATAAATAGCCAACATTTCTCTGTGCATACTCCTGTCTTTCCCTTACCACTGTACGAAGACCATCCAGTTTTCACTGCCTAATCTGGGAGAGCCAGACTAGAATGAGCCCATTAAGAGGCTGCAGTTTGGTATAATTAGAATTTTATGATGTTATGCATTTAAAAAAATATATGAATTACCCATTTTTGTTTACAGCTGTTACTGGAGGGCCAGAGGTGGAAAAGAAGGAATATACAGGGATATACAGTACTTTTTCACTTCATTTCTTCATCCAAAATGAAAAACAAAAATATGAGTACCTCGGACAATAATACTTGCAATAAAGAAGTGGTGCACTGCTCTTTTCTTTCCGGGCCATAAATAGTTGTGGCTGAGAAGGCAATCTAAACATGTAAAAATATTTGTCAGATAATGAAAGAGAAATGCCCTCTGTAGAATAATCTGTTTCTGCCAGGCCTGTAACATATGGGGGAGGTGTAGGGTTACCATATTGCTCCAGAAAAAAAGAGGACGGATTGAGGCATCCGGGTTTTACTTCCATTGCTTTCAATGGAAGTAAAACTCGAGCCTCTCAATCTATTCTCCTTACTTAGAAGTAAAACCCGGATGTCTTAATCCGCCCTCCTTTTTCTGGAGCCATACAGTTACCCAATGGAGGTGCAGCCTAGTAGCTGGAGCAGTAGGCTGAAATCCAACAAATCCGGGGTCAAATCGGATTTCTCCCACTAATGCTTCTTGTGACCTTGGGCAGCGGAGAGTTAAATGCTTTGACCAAGCACAAAATGTTGGATTGGAAGCCCTGTTTTGTATGGAAATAACCACCATACCCTGGGCTTAGACTCAGAAAGGCACAGAACAAAATTTTAAAATCCAAATTTAGGGACTCTTGTACTTCAGCAGTGCTGTACTGTACTTGGGTGGGTTAGGTGGGATTTCCACAACTTGTCTTTAATATTAAATACTGAATCAGCTTCCACACACCACTCAGTACATAATGTTTACTAAAGATAAGTACAGATTCTCATATGGCAGCTTTACAAATCTATACAGTCTCTATAACTGTGGAGTTACTACATTTCTTCTTTATTGTATGTTCTGTTTTGTTGTGGGAAAAGACAAATTTTCTCTTTTTACCAGCAGTGTGTGTAGGAGGTAACGTGAATTCACAAGTGGCCTGGCAGAGTAGAAAGTATATGCCATGATTTTATTTTCCTGTCCACCTCCTGTTGACGGGCTGTCTCCGTGATAGATGTCTCGGTGTCTTGCTTCTGCAGAAACGTTCCCAGATTTTTCAGTAGAGCTGTTTGTCTGTGTGCCTGTCACGACAAATTGCTTTGTGATTTGGAAAGGTCTACTTGAAGAAAAATGTTTAAGATCTTGGAACAGTCGAGGCACTGATTGTTCTCTGTGCACTCTTGGTGCCCTTTTATCTCTGAATGGATAATGTTACCTGCTCCATGCTGTCCCAACCAGCCTCCAAAGTTGCATGTATCATAAATACTTGAACCCATAAAATCTGAAAATCAGTTGACTTGGACTCTGACTTTGCTCATTTTTCTCTTTCTTTTTATTCTCCTCATACATTTGGCTTTAATTGGTTTTTATAGCACTTTTCTTTTTAAATGCCAATTACCATATATATATTCGAATATAAACCGAGGTGACCCTTCTCCCCCCCCTCCGAAAAAAAGAGGAGTAAAAAGGTTGACTCAAATATAAACTGAGATTAGAAACTTGGGTGATCCTGGTGAGCCAGTCTACAAAGACCAGACATTCTTGCCATAAGTTTTAACACAATTTATTGTAACATTAAATATTTTTATTAGTGCAAACCCCCCGAGGAAGGGGATTTTGATCTCCAAAAGTTAGTAAAAAATGTATTAAAATTAGTCCAATAAACAAATTACCTTATTTCCATTTTCTATTTACTGGTATAAATGTTTATCAATACCGCTACAATACAACAAAAAAATTCTATACCTTTTGTAAGATCTGGTTTCTGCTTTTCTCATCTTCTCTTCACTCCCCATTCAGTCCAGTGTTTGCCCTCTTTCTTTGTTCCTTCCATTTGTCTGTCTCCACGCCCTCCCCCAAACTCTGGTATTTCTCCCTTCCTTCCTTCTTTCTCACCCCATGGTCTGGCATCTGCTTCCCTTCCCCCATGCTCTGGGATCTCTCTCTTCTTCGTCCATCTCTCCCTCTTCCTCCATGTTCTGGCATCTCCTTTCTGTCTCTCCATCCCTTCCTGATGGTTGGCATCTCGGTCTCCTTCCCTCCCCCTTCATGGCCTGGCATATCCTTCTCTTCTTTTCCCTCCATCCTTTCTTTCCCCATGGTCTGGCAGCTCTTTTGTCTCCCTCCCTCTCTCTCCCCAATCGGGTGCAGCATTTCTCTCCCTCTTTCTCTCTTTGTCACCCTCCAGTCTGCAGCTCAACCTTCACAATTCGCTGCCCTTGTCACGTTGGGCCTTCCTCTCTGCCAGGTCCTGTCTACTTCCTGTTTCTGCAAAGGTAGGACCCAGCAGAGAGGAAGGCCCAAGACCAAGCGCAGTGAATTGGGAACACCGCTGCTGCTGCCTGGAATAGGTACTTGACACTGGTGCTAGTTGTCAGAGCACCCAGGGTGAACCCCCCATGATACGCCACTGGTCACTATCTTGCCTATGGTGGGGCATCACTATCCACAACACACACAGCAGAGCCGCTATCCACAATACATGCCCCCACCCCCTGAGTCACTGACCTCCAAATACTCGGTGGTGCTGTTGCCGCTGCAGATTCGCTGACCTCCATGCACCCCCAGAGCCGCTGACCTCAGACCCTTAGGTTCTGCTGTATGTTGAACCGGGCGGAGCCTTGAGCATCTGTGCATACTCAGGGTCTGCTGGCTCCTGCCTCCTCCCTCCTCCAAGATTCTCAGAGAAGGCGGGAACCAGCAGGCTTTGAGCATGCACAGATGACCAAGGCCCAGTTCGGTTCAATGTACAGGGGATCGGTGGCGGCACAATCCATGAGTGTATGGAGATCAGCAGCTCTGGGGGGTGCAAGGAGGGCAGTGAATCTACGGTGGCCATGGCACCAATGGGTATATGGGGATCAGTGACTAGGGGAGGGTGGGTAGGGGACATATTTGTGGATAGCGGCTCCAGGGAGGGTGTGTGTATTGTAGATAGCGTCTTGGAGGGGAGGACGCCCCTGTAGTTCAGCAGGAAGAGGACAACTGTACCAAGTGGTCAAATGGTGGCTCGAATATAAACCGAGACTCCCATTTTTGTGACCCAAAAATCATGATTTATATATGAGTATAAACGGTAATTGATTCATGGGAGTCTTTGGGGAAACTTTTACTAAAACTTAGCACATGTTAACAAGCATTAAATGCCATGTGAACTATAGGTATAAAATAGAACATCCCACGTTGTACTCTGTCCAGATTTCTCATTGTATAGTAAGTCAGGCAAATTACATTACATTACATTAGTGAATTCTATTCCGCCTGTACCTTGCAATTCTAAGCAGATTACAGTATAAGATTGCTGGACATTTCCAGGAAGTTGCCATTTAGGGGACGCTTATACAGCGGATGCAGGGGAATTACAGATTAGGGGCGTTGAATAGTAAACCATTGTCTGTATATTATGTATGGTAACCTGTTTTGAGCTCGTTGGGGAGAACGGAATAGAAAACAAATTTAAATAAATAAAAGGTATTTCTGTACTGTTACATTTGTACCTTGCGATCATTAAAAAAACCCCACCTCTCTCATCATTAATTCCAAACTCTTCGTATGTTATCTCTCGTTGGTAAAACTCTGCAGTATTTTCTCCTCCTATGCCGGCCTGCTGTCACAAGGGAAGGAGCATGTTTTGAACTATGATCTTGTCAGATGTCTGCTGTCCTTGGTGTATTAAGGCATGTTTTTATTGTGTTATGAGTCATAGCTCAGTAATTAGTAGTAGCTGGGGTGGATAAAAGGCTGCTTGATAGTCAAAATGTGCTGTATTTTAACAGCGTATTTCCATTGGAGGACTTGGCAGCCTTCTAACCTACGTTTCGATGTTGGTTGACATATAGGAAGGATCAGATGTGGTTCCCGGGAGGGGGGAGTTTTAAATTCTTTGCTGTTATGAAGATAGAGCCACAGGTTTTTTCTGGCAGTGATAAGCACAGGAGCCAGCCATGAGCTAGTGGGATAAGCAAGAGAAGCATTTTGATAAAGAGAGAGGAGCTAGGGAGGCATTGAAGCAGAAAGTCTTCACAGTCTCTTGGCTTTGCTTGCATGACTGTAGTTAATAATAATTGAGTGGCTGGGGAGAGGGGGTAAGAGTTTGCTACTGCATGGCTAATTTAATCTTTTCAATTGAAGTTAGCTTCGTTCCTTGGAAGGGCTTGATGTTTAAGAAGAAAAGAAATCTACCATTATAGATGTTCTTTCAGCTACAATTTTACCTTTTTTTTTTTTTTTAATACAAGTCAACTTCAAGCGTATGTTGTGGAAACCTTTTGTAGTAAAGTACGCGAGCTGTCACTGTCAGCAGCAGTCACTTCCTCCCCCCCCTTTACTTTCTCTAAATAACTTAACTTTCATTTTATTTCTTTTCTTTTAAACTCCATTTTATTGTAATCCATTTAGATATTTTTTTGACAAACTGTATATCAAAAAAATAAAGAAACTTGTAGCGCGGGTTTTAGCGCCAGCAGCGGCGGTAACTCCTCCCGACGCTCATAGAATTCCTATGAGCGTGGGAGCAGTTACCGCCGCTAAAATCCACGCTACGTGTTAGTAAAGGAGGCTCAAAGATCTTGTGGGACTGCTGTGGGAACTGTATCTTGTATGTTGCGTACCTGTATGGATTCAAAACAATTGTGGTACTAGTTTGGGATAGAGTTATTAATGTGTTTGGAATGTGCACTTGAGCTCAATTATAAGGTTGTTGAGTTGCGATCAGTTGCTTTATTTCATTTATTAAGTATGGAGCAGGCTAATATACTTGATTTTACTTTTGGCCATAATTATATGGTCTATCTTGTCTATAATATAGTTTTGTCTATGAATGCATGGTGGAATACTGTGCGACTCTCACTGGGAAGTATGAAGAAGTGGCTGCAGTTACGAGATGGGGCTTCTCAGTGTTTTAGAAACATATGGACTCCATAGGAAGAGGAGGAGTGGGTGGCGCGGTGGTTGAAGCTACATCCTCAGCACCCTGGAATTGTGGGTTCAAGCCCTGCGCTGCTCCTTGTGACCCTGGGCAAATCACTTAATCCTCCATAGCCCCAGGTACGTTAGATAGATTGTGAGCCCACCGGGACAGATAGGGAAAATGCTTGAGTACCTGATTGTAAAACCGCTTAGATAACCTTAATAGGCGGTATATAAAATCCTAATAAAACTTAGGGCTCCTTATACAAAGGTGTGCTAATGGTTTTACCACACGCACCGGATTAGCGTGCGCTAGCTAAAAATTTAACGCCTGCTCAAAAGGAGGTGGTAGCGGCTAGCGCACGCTATTCCGCGCGTTAAGGCCCTAGCACGCCTTTGTAAAACTTGAAACTTGAGTGAATTTTTATATCTGTTAAAAGGGACTGTGTATTGCATTTGTTAGACCTGGAGCTTTGGGGAGTTTTTGGTTTTTTTTTAACTACGTTATACAGTATTGTATTTGCATTTTGCAATCTTTGTGAAAATAAAAACTTTAAACTAATATAAAATATAGTATAATATTTGTTTTCTGTGTGTCTCGGGGCTGGATTAAGGTGGGCTAAGCAGTAAAAACTTTTGATGCCCCACCCCAGACTATATATTGGTCCTGAAAAATTTGGGAAGTCCTCTTGCTGCTTCTCCTCCACCCTGCCCCATGCGAATGCAGGCCTAAGGCCCCCGTCCCGGTGCATCATGTAATGCACAGGGAAGCTAAGGCCCTGATTGGCTCAGGCACCACAGATTCCTCCCAGGGGAGGAGCCTAAGGCACCTGTGAGGTGCTTGAGCCAATCAGGGACTTCCTTAGGGCTCAGCCGAAGAAAGTCCCTGATTGGCCATTTGTTTGGCCAATCAGAGACTTCCTTTGACTCAGCCCTAAGGAAATCCCTGATTGGCTGAGGTGCCTCAGGCCCTACCAAGGAAGTATCCCGAGGCTCCTGAGCCAGTCAGAGCCTTAGGCCCCCTCCCCATGCATCACATGATGCACCGGGGCAGGGCCTAAGTCCCATATTCGTGTTGGGCAGGGTGGAGGAGAAGGAGCAGGAGGACTTTGCGATTTCTCCTGCTCCCACCGCTGGATGGAGACCTACGGAGCAGGAGGGACTGAGCACCCCTCCTGCTTCCAACTTTACAGGTATAGCAGCAGGGGTTTGTGTTTTGGGGGGAAGGGGTAACAGCCGATAGCAGGAGGGAATCTGCATCCCTCCTGCCATTCTGTTGGCGGCGGCAGGCAGTGGCAATTTAGGTTCAGGGAGGGAGGGGGCACTTTGACTAAAAAAAGAAAGAAAGAAAATAAACTGGCAGAAGCTCACGAAAGGTGATTTAAGGGATTTAGGGACAGTTACCCTAACATTAATATACAGACCTCTTTGCAAAGCATAGCTTAGAGTTTAAAGTTGTAACCTGACTGCCATTCTGGTATTTTCTGAAATGTGTATGACATGTTTATGTATGATTTGTTGATTGTACAGTTTTTCTTGATGTGAACCGCCTAGAACTAAATGGTGTGGCGGTATATAAGAATAAAGTTGTTATTATTATTATTTGGCAAAATAATGTACTGTATATACTTGAATACAAACTGACCCGAATATAAACCATGGTAACCTTCCCCCCCCCAAAAAAAAAGGAGGAAAAAAGGTTGACTCAAATATAAACCAGGGGGGGGTAATATTCAAGTGCCTTGTCTTGCTCTGCCAGGCTCTGCACCTTGTTCCCCTTCCCTCCCTGCTCTGCCACTCTCTGCACCCAGCCCCCCTCCCTTCCTGCCCTGCCAGATTCCATACCCTGTCCCCCTTACCTCCTGATGCCTTGCAGGCCTCTACCAATGGGCCAAGAGAGCAGGGATCCCTCCTGACCAACCGATTCTAAGAATTTTTACCTCCCTCCCACTTCCCCTGCATACCTTTAGAATCCCTGGTGGTCCATGAGAACTTGCGTCGGGCAATCTGCTAGTGGCTCTGCATGGGCAGAAGCAAAAGAAGGTTTCTCCTGCTGTGGTTCACTGCTGGACCACCAGGAATTCTAAAGGTACATTGAGGAGATCTACAGGACAGGAAGACAGAAGTATGCTCTAAAACAGGTCTTTGAGGTGCCTTCATTTGGGCTGTAGGCTTCTGTGTGGTGTTCCTTTGTGGCAAGGGCATTCTTGGAGTGGCTTCAGCACTCTCAGGGTCAGGACTCCTACCTTTCGGCTCAGATGTAAGCTTGCCTGGCCTATATAGCAGATAGTATATAAGATATGTTACATGATTTTTCTCAAAGAATGTCCCTTTCAGTGGTGGCCCACAGGCAGCTCTGGTTGTGGAATTGGGCTGTGGATGTGATCTCTAAGTTTCGTTTTGTTCGCTGAAAGAGTTGGTGGAGACCAAGCCCCAGTGTTTGCTGAAGTATAGACTGAAGAGCTCCTCCCAGGCAACCTCTAGTTCTGCCTGATCGAGGTTTAGGGACAGCAGGTGGCATTTGTCTGAGTGTCAGCAGTTCAGGCAGTGAGCCCATACAGACAAATGATCTGGGAGTCGGTCAGGATAGCCCACTGCTCCTTCCTACAGTTCGCAATAAGATGAGGCAGGCCTGTTCCTCTCCTCTTCCTTGAAAGGTTGGCTTCAATTTTTCTAGAGGAACGGGCCTCCATAACATCCAATCAATGGGTATTGGACATCCTCAGAGAAGGGTACACAAATTAGAGCTCTCCTCTCTTCTTAGACTCTCCTGGAGGGTGAGGCATCAGTCTGCCATTTGGAAGACAGTCCCACCGAGAGAGTGGGGGTCTGGATTTTACTCAATTTACTTTGTGGTACACAAGAAGAAGGGTACTTTTCTGGCCAGTACTAGATTTAAAGGGTCTCATTCGCTGTCTCTGGATCTCACAGTTTCACATGGAGACCTTGTACTTTGTGATTGCATTGGTTCTACTGGGAGTTTCTCATGGACCTGGACATCAAGGAGGCTTACTTTCATATACTTGTTTGACCTCCCCATCAGCGGTTTCTGCGGTTTACAGTCCTCGTGCTGCATTTCCAGTTCAAGGCCATGCCTTTTGGGCTAGCCACAGCATTGCGGACATTCTCAAAGTTGATGGTAGTGGTAGTGGCATTTCTTCACTGCCAAAGGATCCACGTTCATTCCTATCTGGATGACTGGCTAATTTGGGCCTCGTCCTTCAAGGACAGTCGGTCCGCTATGGTACGAGTAGTTCAGGTTCTTCAGTCCTGGGCTGGGTGCTCAATTTCGACAAAGAACAGACTGGTTTCATCTCAGAGAATGGATTATCTGGGGATCCTCTTTGACATGAGTCAGGAAAGGATATTTCTTTCCAAGTGCAGGTGAGAGAAGATACTGCTATAGGCTCATTCACTTCTGCAGATTACCTGGCCCTGAGGTCTAGCTGCTGGAATTGATGACAGTCAGTGCCGCGAGTGCAGGCTCTCATGTTCCCCCTTCAGCGATCTCTTCTCTATTGGTCCCCGCTTTCTCAGGTGTACAGTGTTCACTTGCAGTGGACTGCTGAAGCCAGGAAGAGCATGACGGTGGTGGCATTCCAACAACAATTTATTCAAGGGTGTTTCTTTTTCTTTCCTGCATTGGGAAGTGGTGACGACAGATTCCAGCCTCTCAGGTTGGGGAGCTCACTACCTGTCTCATCTATCCCAGCAGTTCTTAGTAATCAGTCCAATGTTAGACAAAATACTCTCATATAAGTGCCAGTGGGATGTCAGACCACCCTCTGAGCAACGTAGCTCTCTAGGGTTTAATTCCTCATTCTTCCCGAGGGCACACTTATTTCAGGGTAAAGTAGCACTGTTCGCCGACGACGCCAAAATGTGTAACATAGTAAGTGAAAACAACCTCAAGGATAGTATGACGCAGGATCTGATCACTTTGGAAAACTGGTCCTCGACATGGCAGCTGGGCTTCAACGCTAAAAAATGTAAGGTCATTGCATCTCGGCAGCGGAAATCCATGCAGAACATACACCTTGAATGGAGAAACACTAGCTAGGACTTCAGAGGAACGGGACTTGGGGGTAATCATCAGTGCAGACATGAAGGCTGCCAAACAAGTAGAGAAGGCCTCATCCAAGGCAAGGCAAATGATGGGATGTATCAATAGAAGCTTCGTCAGCCGCAAACCTGAAGTCATAATGCCACTCTACAGAACCATGGTGAGACCTCATCTGGAATACTGTGTGCAGTTCTGGAGGCCACATTACCGGAAAGATGTGCTTCGAGTTGAGTCGGTCCAGCGGATGGCCACTAGGATGGTCTCCGGACTCAAGGGTCTCTCGTACGAAGAAAGACTGGGCAAACTGCAGCTCTATACTCTAGAGGAGCGCAGGGAAAGGGGTGACATGATTGAGACATTCAAGTACGTCACAGGTCGTGTCGAGGTGGAAAATGATATATTCTTTCCCAAGGGACCCTCGGTCACAAGGGGGCACCCGCTCAAACTCAGAGGAAGGAAATTTAGTGGTGACATCAGGAAGTATTTCTTCACAGAAAGGGTGGTAGATCACTGGAACAAACTTCCGGTGCAGGTGATCAAGGCCACCAGCGTGCTCGACTCTAAGAATAAATGGGACATTCAGTGGGATCCCTATGAGGGTCGAGTTAAGGAACTAGGTCATTAGTGCTCAGACTTAATGGGGTGGGTCAGTAGAGTGGGCAGACTTGATGGGCTGTAGCCCTTTTCTGCCGTCATCTTTCTATGTTTCTATGATATTATTCTTAGCATCACTACTTAATTCCATAAATTAATTTCATAAGTTTCATAAATTGATTCAATATATAATTTTATCATTTCATCTGGTAACTTAGCTTTTCAGCCATCGCTGTAAATCCCCTCAACTAGACTTTCAGTGACGGCTGAAAAGCTAAGTTATCAGATGAAATGATGAATTTATATATCAAATCAATTTATGAAACTAACTTATGAAATTAATTTATGGAATTAAGTAGTGATGATAAGAATAATATAATATGAATATAAAATGTGTGCCTTCAGGAAGAATGAGGAATTAAACCCTAGTGAGCTACGTTGCTCAGAGGGTGGTCTGACATCCCACTGGCACTTATATGAGAGTATTTTGTCTAACATTGGACTGATTACTAAGAATTTTTGAATATATTGCTAAAGAAAAGATATAGAAAAGTTGAGAAGATGGCTCAAATGCAAGTGAATCATCTAGCCCAGGGCATCTAGACTCTGGTAGAAGCGAAGTGGCCCATCACCTTCTTAGAGCTCGGGGCAATTCGCTTGGCCTTGAAGGAGTTTGCTCCATTGCTGGAGCGGTCCCCTGTCAGTGTTTTCAGACAGTGTCTCAACTGTGGCGTATGTCAGAAAACAAGGGGGAAACTTGTAGCTAGTGTCCAGCGAACGAAGCCTGGGATGTAGAACCCAAGGTGAGAGGAGTTAGGAGTTGAAAGCAGTCTCGAAAAGGTGGGCTTTTAACTTGGACTTGAAGACTGCCAGAGATGGAGGGTGACTGGACAAAAGCACACAAGATAAACGCGCGCCAACATTTGAGAGCGGACAATTGAGTGTTATTTTAAAGAGTGTAACCCCCCACATTATACAGAAAACATAACTTTTTACCTATTTACAACCCCCCAAAACCACCCCAATGGCAGTGCCAACACTATCTCGCCCCCCGTCAGAGCCTTTTAAAATAAGCTTTTAGAGCAGCACGCTGAAGTCTTGCAATCAATTGTCCGTTCTCAAATGTCGGCGCGCACTTCTGACTGTGAACCGAGATGGAGCCTGCCATAGGGCAATTTGTTCCAAGCATACGGTACAGCAAGATAAAAGGGACAGAGCCTGGAGTTGGCAGAGGAGCAGAATGGCACAGATAGGATGGACTTACCAGCTGAGCGGAGCTCATGGGGGGAGGGGGACATAAGGGGGAGATAAATGAGTAGAGATGGTGGGGAGCAGCACAGCGAATGCGTTTGTAGGTCAGTAAGAGGAGTTTGAATCGTTTCAATCCTTAGGGGCGTCGGAGCATTTACCGTGTTGGTCCGCACTGTTGGGCTTCGTAAAAGAGGCCCTAAGTTAAAACCAATATGAGTTGGGCTCAGGTTTGTGGAATTCTGTTTATTAATCAGCAAATATTTGTCTGGATGTATGAAGTTTGTAATAGGTCTTCACTTCTCAAAAGTCTCCCAGGGACCCCACAGCCAATTAGCCTGTTAGAATATCTGCAATGCATATGCATGAGACATTGCCACATACTGAATCTTAATGCATGCAGATTGCACAATGAATATTCTTTATACAAATGAGAGCACTATGCAGTAGGGACCACTTGTTTAGTAAGCAGTTGTCAAAAACAAATATTTTATTTCAGAAGCAGACGTAATGTTTCTGTAGAGACGTGAACTAATCAGTAACTTTTTTGAGCACGTCTGTACTATTAAGTTTAAGGCAGGGGTGCCCAAAAGGTCGATCGCGAAGGCAACGCATGTCGATTGCGTTGCCTTCGCATTCTACTTGCTTCCCAAGAACCAGATGGACCCGAAACATCCTGGCGGTCCTCGCGTGCCCGGCAGCTCTACTCACTACCTGCATGGAACGGCGCCAGTCACTCAGTCAGCCTCCTTCCCCCCCCCCTACCTCTCAGGGATTCCCAGGCCAGCCCTGGAGCTTTTTCCTCAGCCACGAGCCGCCCCACTGGAAGAAGGAAGTTGCGTCAAGTGGGGGGGACTGGGGAGCAGGAAGCAGCAGAGAGCATGAGCACCCTCGGAGACGGCGGTGCGGAGGGTAAAAGCGGGAGGAAGGAAGGATTCGGGGGGCGGGGCGGGGAGAGAACTGATCGAATGCCTCTTTGCTTCATTGATGTCTCCGGGGGGAACCGTCCTTGGAAATACATGCAGGAAACTCCCATTCTGTGCAGCAGCTTGTGAAAGGTAGTTTTTGTGGCTCCTAGGGGGAGGAGGGAGGTGGTGGTTTGGAGGCCTGTGCCCCGATGGTGGCGGCGGTTTGGAGGCCTGTTCCCCAATGGCGGTGGCAGTGGCTTGGGAGCAGGCAGGGAGACAGAAAGAAAGGGGGAAAGGAGAGAGAAAGACAGACAGAAAAAAAGAGGGGCAGGGAGACAAAGAAAGAAAGAAAGGGGGGCAGGGAGACAGAAAGAAAGAAAGGGGAGGGTTGGCAGGGAGAGTGGAAGAAAAAGTTGGTGGAGGGAATGAGGACCGGAAGCATACAGCAGGCTGAAAGAAGGGAAGAAATATTGGATGCACAGTCAGAAGAATAAAGTGCAACCAGAGACTCATGAAATCACCAGATAACAAAGGTAGGAAAAATGATTTTATTTTCAATTTAGTGATCAAAATGTGTCCATTTTGAGAGTTTATTTCTGCTTTCTATATTTTGTAATATGGCCCCCTTTTACTAAACCGCAATAGCGGTTTTTAGCCAGGGGGGCCTATGAGCGTTGAGAGCAGCGCGGTGCATTTAGCGCAGCTCCCTGCGCTAAAAACCGCTATCGCGGTTTAGTAAAAAGGGATGGGGTATATTTATCTATTTTTGTATAACTGTTACTGAGGTGACATTGCATAAAGTCATCTGCCTTGACCTCTTTGAAAAACCCTCAGAATATAAATGATAATTAACACTTTCTCTGCGTACAGTGTGCTTTGTGTTTTTTAAAATTTTATTTTTGGTAGATCATTTTGACTTGGTCATTTTAAAAGTAGCTCAGAAGCCCAAAAAGTCTGGGCACCCCTGGTTTAAGGGTTTGAAAAATCTATTCACCTGGTTCCTGAGGCAATAGCATTTATTTCTTTACTTAGCTAAGCCATGTCTGTGGCCTTGATATGGTGCCCTGCCTCTTACAGCAGGTTGCGTCTATGGCCTAGGATAAAGCAAGAAAGGTGGTTTTTATTTGAAGATCCAGCAGGAGGATTCAGCCATATCTTTGCTCTGATCCAGACCCTAACAGAAAAGAAAGGGCTTTTACAAGCAGGACTGGGATTTTAGATTTATTTTCCTTATATGTTTATTACAAACAAAATAGTCACCCTTGACGATCTGGGACATATATTTCTTTATTCCAAGGGAAAGAGACCCGACACTTAGTGTTTCAGCTCTTAGCCTGCCCGAGGGGTCTAAAATATACAAAATTATATCATAAAAATTTGACAGGTGACATACAATATGAATCATAAATAAACCTAAAAATTATTATTGTAATTTAATGAAATACATATAAAGTCATAATGAAAAAAATCAATTGCATATAAAAATAATCAAAATATTACACAATACTGCTGAAAAAATAAGATAAAAAATAATAATAAAAATAAAAAACAATCCAACACAGTAAGATGACAATCAATATACAATCCAACAAAATGAGATAATAATCCAATACAGTGAGGAAATAATCACTTAGCTAAGCCATGTCTGTGGCCTTGATATGGTGCCCTGCCTCTTACAGCAGGTTGTGTTTTTGGCCTAGTACAAAGCAAGAAAGGTGTTTTGTATTTGAAGATCCAGCAGGAGGATTCAGCTATATCTTTGGTCTGATCCAGACCCTAAATGAAAAGAAAGGGCTTTAACAAGCAGGACTGGGATTTTAGATTTATTTTCCTTTTATGTTTATTATCATTTGATACACTGCCCAATTAGCAGATTGATTTGTTTTCCAAATCAGAGTTTAAGGAGAACTGCAGTCAAGTACAGTGGGTATTTCATTGCCGAAGAAAGCTTACAATCTATTTTGTACTTGAGGCATTGGAGGGTCAGTGACTTGCCCAAGATCATAGGGAGCATCAGTAGGAGAAACAGAGCTTGAAATTGGCAAGAGAAATGAGGACACAGTACTTAGATTGTGAGTCTGCTAGGGACAACAAACTTCCAATCTATTTGCACGCTGAAACCTCCTTAGAAAAAATTAAAAGCAATCTAAAAAGCTATCTTTATAAAGATGCTTATGAATCTTAGATCAGACAATCCTTTTGACTCTCCTATTTACTTTTAGATCAGGTCTTACGTAAACAATTACTCTTAGACTAAGTCTTCATAAAAAAAATTTTTTTTTTCTCTTTAATACCTCTCCTAAAGTTGTTCTTCCCTAACTGTCATTTTATTTTTAATTGTTTATTTTAAATCAAATGTAATTTAACATTTCATTCCTTACGTATCTTTAATGTAACTATAGATAAAACTGTATGTTTATGGTTTTAAACTGTTTTATTTGTCCCCCCCCCAAAATTATTATTGTTATACGCATTGAAAATACTTGATATTGCGTTTAATTCAAAATCTCAATAAACTTGAAACTTGACAGAGAAAGTACCTGCAAATACTATGTACAGCACTGCTGCGTATGTCTAGTAGCGCTACAGAAAGCTGGAAAAGAGGAGCGTGTAAGGCTGCAGAGCAGAGAGGACCCGAGTAGGAAGGGATGTGGAGGAAGAGAGAAGGGCTGCATGTGAGTGTGGTGGTAGCACGTACATGTCAAGAAGAAATGCATTTCTTCCCTGGCAAGTAAGCCTGGAAGAATTTTTTAAACCCTCGTTATCTTACATGATTTGATGGGTGTCAGTTTTTTTACGCTGTGAAAGAGTAAGGGGTTATCTTCTGCTAATGCTACTATTCCACCTCTATAAAGCAGGGGCTGCCAGTCCAAGACTGAGCAGACTACATGTCCCAGACCACACTGGTGTGGGTTGAGCTACCTTAATAAGGTAAGAACATAAGAAGTTGCCTCCGCTGGGTCAGACCAGAGGTCCATCGTACCCAGCAGTCCACACCCGCGGCGGCCCATCAGGCCCATGACCTGTAATGTGATCCTTCTCTAAGCCCTTTGATCCCTTTTATCCTTCTATTTATACTCTGTCTAAAACCTATCTCTACCTCTATCTGTATCCCTCAATCCCCCTATCATTCAGGAATTTATCCAATCCTTCTTTGAACCCCTGTAGTGTACTCTGTCCTATCACAACCTCCGGAAGTGTATTCCAGGTGTCCCCGCTGAGTCAGGGGGCGGAGTTTAGCAGGGAAGTGGTTATCTGCCACAGAGGAGAATCATTGGAGAGAGAGGTCCCCACCAGGGAGAAAAGTCTCTAAGGAAGGAAGGAGTCCTGGGGAGAGAAAAACTTCCCCTTTCCTAGCTCTAGGTTTGGGACATGTGCAAGAACCTCCAGGGGCAACTGATCTCTACTGAAGCACAGGGTAAGCCAAGCCCATAAGGAAAATAAATGTGGGAGTGACTTAAAGTTATGAAAACTAAGCAATTGTTTGTGCCTTTCCTGAGTCTGTGAGGCAACAGACTCGGGCCTTGTTGTTGCGACTTTTACAGTGGTTTTGCTGTTTTGAGTGCATGTGGGCAGTGCTCCGGGTGAGTCGGGACTGGACTCTGCCACAGAAGCTTACTAGTGGATTTTAGAGGCTCTAATATTACTGGTTTGTTACGTTTCCTACAGACTTTTTTGTGTGATAGATTGTGGTTTATGAGCATGCTCATGTTTGCTCTCCCTCCTCTCCAAAGATATTAGGATTTTTTTAAATTAATGTTTATATGAGTACTGTAAATTTTCTTAAACAGAACTGCAGTTAGCCTTTTTTGTGTGTACACTTCTCCCTCCGTATTCGCGGTTTCAGCATTCACGGTTTCAATTATTCACGTTTTTTAGCTTGCTGGCTCCTCCCCCCAAATTACATCAGCTTGCATAAAGAAATTGCTGATTCCAAGCGTTTACGGAGAAAATTGCCGATTCCAAGCACTTTCTTCATTGTGTTTTGCCTCTCCTTCAGGAACAGGCCAGGTCTCCCACCATGTTATTCGCAGTTTCACCATATTCACGATGGTTTTTAATAGAAAACAGCGAATAACATATGTGGTTTTTCTGTATTTGCGGTTCTGTTAATCTCCTAACACAGCAAATACGGAGGGAGAAGTGTATTCTCTGGTTTTGATTTGAATCTTCTCCCTTCCAAACCTGTAATGTCGCTACAACCAGTTGTGTTTTCCAGGCATCCACATAAATAACATTTGCATTTGATGTGTACATTTTACTTCCTACATAATCAATATTGTTAAAGCCTTGTGGGGCAATCAGAACAAGTTTGGAAAGTTCTGATCTAGCCTGAACTGATGTCAGTATTCTATCCTGTAGTAATTAAGATACCATTTACAAGCTGTATATAAATACCATCTATTAGCGTGCACTGCTCTGGGAGTAGTAACTCTCCAGTTTGCTAATAGTAGCCTAAGGAGATATATTAAATGTATAACAGGTTATCAACAAAATTACATTTAAGGAGATGCCTTAGGACACTCTTTTCAGCAATTTAATTGAGTTTTATAGCTGATCCATTTCTCTATTCATGTCTTCTTTGGGAACATGATTTATAAGACAAAAATGCCAGAATTTAAATATCTTTATATCTGAGGTAAGTAGCAATTTAAAATTTTTTGATTAGAATCAATTGTGTGATTAATCATTTGATGTATTTCGGTTACAGATAAATTGAATTTGGTTAAGAAATGCATAACCTGCTCTTTGAACAATAAAAATGGGCAGTTTCAATTGCCCCAGTATTTATTCTCTTAGGTTTCTGCAACTGGCGTCATTTATTTATTTAAAAAATTTTCTATTCCGCTTGTCAACTAGGTGGATTACAAAGTAAACGTACATAAAATGTCAGACCTACAAAAAATACAAATTCAAATAGAAACGTACTAATATACAAACTCAGTAAAACAAATAAATTCAACAAGAAGAATGATCCTAGGAAAGAAGTACATCAAAGCAGTAATTCCTTATTACAAATAAATGAGTTTTCAGTAGTTTTTTGAAAGACCCGAAATTGTTGCCGATGTTAGTCTTGCTGCTTCTGTTAGATAGAATCGGCGTTTCAGCCATCATGCTGTGGATTTCTTCAGGGAATAGTGGGAGATCTGCAGTTTATCTTTATATATAGTGGGTCTTCAAATCTGATTGGCTGCAGCTTGAGGCAGATTACAACCAAACGCCCACAATTAAAAATAAATAAATAAATAAAACAAACATGTCAGAAAACATCAGAATTGCCAATTCATATAAAAGGCATCAACCATCATACTTCATCTTACAAAATAGATGATGCTTTAACAATTTATTTACAGAAATTTAGTGGTATTGGATTTGGGTTACCAGATATCTGGGAAAACCTAGACATGTCCTCTTTTGAGAGGACTGTCCAGGTTCTCGGACAGACTTTCCCAAAAACCCGACCATTTATCTGGGTTTTGGAAAGCCCCAACGAGCTCTGGCTGCACCTGGAGGGCCTCTGAGCATGTGCGTATGAGGTCACACATTCACGCATGCTCAAGGCCCCCCAGATGCAGCCGGAGCTTGTCAGGGAAGAAGATGAGGCTTTGAGGGGGCAGGGCAAGGGGTGGAATGGGGCGGGGCTTGAGGTGGAGCTGGGCAGGGCTGGAGGCGGAATAAGGCAGGGATGGGGCAGGGCCATGCATCTGGGTTTGTGATGCTCCAAATATGGTAACCCTGTGTTGGATAGATGGCAACTGTATCCATTATGACCAAGGTTGCGGTAGGCCAGTAAGCCCTATATTGTACAGATAAGTAGTATGTGCTTTTTCAAAAAAAAAATTTTATTCCTAGTCTGGACCAAATTTGCTTTTTAAGATAAATCTGTTAGAGGGTGTAGATTTACAATATCAATGTAAAACCACATCGTACTCATAACAGCTTATGGGTTTTTCTTTGTTGGTGCTCTTATACCTTCCTGCATTGATGGAGGAGCAACAACAGCAGGAAGGATCTGATAAAAATGTAGGAACACTTCTTAAGAAGACAGGTTGGTTTACAGAGCCAGCAACCATCCCTGTAGTTTGTCTGGTCCAGGCTATTAAGAGAGACGGAGAAATAGCAGGTAAGAGAATCTTTGTATTTTTTAAATAAAGGTTTAGAAATGCAAATTTCATTAAAATATAATCTATCTCCTGGGATGTTAATTGCAACACTATATGGTTTCTAATATTGAAGCCATTTCCTGTAGTCATTATTTATGGAAAGAGTAATGCGTGTTATAAAATTTGTTCCTAATTAACTCTGACACATACCATATGGCAAGAGTTTAAGCTATCTGGTGTTGATGGAACATATGTGGGTGAAAATCCAGAAATTTTATAGGCAAGTTTTCAAGTTTCTTTTTTAGCAGGTATTACATTTTCTCCTCCCACGCATAATTTCTGCAGTGACAGCTTTTTTTTTTCGTATTGGTACACTACGCAAGATTTATATTTAGTTTATTTGACATATGCTGCAAACTGAAATGTTGGGAGGAGAGGGATGGCATGTCGGTAAAAGAAGTTGGTTTTTTAATGCATTCTTTAGGAAGATTGCTACTTCTTTCTCTTCTCCACCCACGCTGAAGAGGCTCTGTTGATGAGTAAACACCAGTTAACTTCTAGAAAGAACTTTGTTATTATACGAGAGTTGGATATTTAGATTTTTTTTTAACATTCCTGCTGATTTGTTAAACGCAGGCTGTATGTCTACAGGACATCATTATTTCCAGACCTGCCTTATGCAAAAGAGCAAGGGTTTTTGGTTTTGTTTTTTTTTAAAGCCAGGCCTAAATTAAAGACAAGAATAGCCTTACTGGGTCAGACCAATAGTCCATATAGCCTAGTATCCCATCTTCATGGAGGCCAATCCAAGTCACAAGTACCTGGCAAAAACCCAAATAGTAGCAGCGTTCCATTCCACCGATCCAGGGCAAGCAGTGGCTTCCCCCGTGTCTGTCTCAATTGCAGACTATGAACTTTTCCAAAACCTTTATTAAACCAGCTATATTAACTACTTTTACCACACACTCTGGCAACACGTTCCAGGGCTTAAATATTCTCTGCCGACAACATGATGCACGACCTACTTCTACTGGAGCGCTGGTCTAGGTCCTGGCAACTCAGCTTCAATGCCAAAAATGCAAAGTCATGCACCTGGGCAGTCAAAATCCATGCAAGACTTACACCCTTAATGGTGAGATCCTAACAAGAACTGAAGTAGAACGAGATTTAGGGGTGATCGTCAGTGAAGACATGAAGACTGCCAATCAAGTGGAGCAAGCTTCATCCAAGGCAAGGCAAATCATAGGTTGCATACGCAGGAGTTTCGTCAGCCGTAAGCCCAAAGTCATTATGCCATTGTATAGATCCATGGTGAGGCCCCACCTGGAGTACTGTGTGCAATTCTGGAGGCCACATTACCGTAAGGATGTGCTGAGGCTAGAGTCGGTTCATAGAATGGCCACCCGGATGGTCTCAGGACTCAAGGACCTCCCGTACGAGGAGCGGCTAGAGAAGTTACAGCTCTACTCACTCGAGGAACGCAGAGAGAGGGGAGACATGATCTAACCACTGTGCCAGACACTCCCCACAGTAAAGAAATTAATCCACTTGTACCCGTTCTACACCACTCAGGATTTTCTAGACTTCAGTCATATCTCCCCTTCAGCCGTCTCTTTTCCAAGCTGAGGAGCACTAACCACTTTAGTCTTTCCTCTTACGAGAGGAGTTCCATCCCCTTTATCATCTTTGTAGCTCTTTGAGCATTTTATAGTGCCGCTGTTTTGTTTTGTTTTTGAGATAAGGAGGCCAGAATTGAATGCAATATTCAAGGTGAGGTCACACCATTGAGCGATACAGAGGCATTATAACATTCTTAGTCTTGCTTACCATCCCTTTTCTAGTAATTCCTAGAAAGGAAGGACCTCTTGTCAGGAGTGAGATTTGAAACCACGGCTCCATGGGAGAATGCGACCTGAAAGCAGCACCTTAGACCGCTCTGCCATCCTGACCAGTTTTTACATAATACTAACACATTCAGTATGAATGGATTGGTGTTATTAATTGGCAAATATGTGCCTTAGTGCTAGATGCTGTTTGTAAACATTTTCCCATAATAATTCCAATATAACAAAATGGTTTTGAAGGATCTGTTGGGGACTTCAATATGCCTGATGCAGACTGGAACAAACTTTCCGCTATGACCAGCGGCAGCAGAAGGCTACTAACCTCCATACAGAGAGCACGACTCAAACAGATGGTATTGGAGCCCACTAGGGATCAGGTGATACTGGACCTGATACTCACCAACGGAGATAGTGTCACAAGAGGTTTCGGTGGGCGAAGCGTTAGCCTCCAGTGACCACAATATGGTGTGGTTTCACCTCAGGAAAGGTTTCACTAGATCAAACACATCCACAAAGGTCCTTAGCTTAAAGGTACTAAATTCAAGAGCATGGGAAATTTTGTCTATGAGGCGCTGCAAAACCAGGACACAACAGATAGTGTGGAGGTACTGTGGTCTACTCTAAAATCTACACTACAGGAAGCAACCAATCTCTATATAAAAACAGTGAGTAAATGGCGAAGAAATAATAAACCTCAGTGGTTCTCCACAGAGATCTCAGAACTCGTGAAACAGAAGAAAAGAGCATTTGCATCCTACAAACAATCAGAAAGACTAGAAGCTAAAGAAGACTATCTGCCGAAATCTAGAACTGTCAAAACAGCAGTCAGAGATGCCAAACTTCGGATGGAAGAGAATCTAGCAAATAATATCAAAAAAGGGGATAAATCCTTTTTCAGGTATGTTAGTGACAGAAAAAGGAATGGGATAGTGCGCCTTAGGAAACCTGACGGTAAATATGTAGAATCGGACTCCGATAAAGCCGAACTACTCAATGAATACTTCTGCTCAGTCTTTACCTGCGAGGCGCCGGGATCCGGTCCACAGCTGCAGGCAAGAGAGAGCACAAACGACCTGTTCCGGAATTTTGAATTTACCACCGGCAGCGTCTACCAAGAACTATCAAGGCTCAAAGTGAACAAAGCCATGGGACCGGATAACCTACATCCCAGAGTACTTAGGGAGTTGAGAGATGTCCTTGCGGAACCGTTGACTACGCTCTTCAATCTTTCCCTGAGTACATGAAGAGTCCCATTGGATTGGAAAACAGCTAACGTCATTCCGCTGCACAAAAAGGGATGCAGGACGGAGGCTGAAAATTACAGACCGGTAAGTCTCACATCGATAGTATGTAAACTCATGGAAACATTGATTAAACACAAATTAGATATGATCCTGAATGATGAGAGACTAAGGGATCCCCACCAACATGGATTTACAAAGGGAATCAAAGGGAATCCAATCTAATCAGTTTCTTTGACTGGGTAACAAAAAAGCTAGATATGGGACAGTCCCTGGATATCGTGTACTTGGACTTTAGTAAGGCTTTTGACAGTGTCCCACACCGTAGTTTATTGAACACGATGAGTTCGTTGGGATTAGGGGAAACATTGACGGCATGGGTTAAAGACTGGCTCAGCGGCAGATTTCAGAGGGTGGTGGTAAATGGTACTCCCTCTGAAACTTCGGAAGTGATAAGTGGAGTGCCGCAGGGCTCGGTCTTGGGTCCCATCCTATTTAATATCTATGTACAGGACCTGTCTCACGGACTTCGAGGTAAAATTGCATTATTTGCCAACGACACTAAACTGTGCAACATAGTGGGCAAAAGCACAATGCCCGACAGTATGACGCAGGACCTACTCTTACTGGAACAATGGTCCGCAACTTGGCAATTGAGTTTTAATGCCAAAAAATGTAAAGTTATGCACCTTGGAAGCAGAAATCCATGCAGTACTTACACTCTGAATGGTGAGACCTTAACAAGAACTGCTGCAGAACGGGACCTAGGAGTAATCATTAGTGAAGATATGAAGACTGCCAATCAAGTAGAGAAAGCTTCATCCAAGGCTAGGCAAATGCTGGGATGCATCCGAAGAAGTTTTGTCAGCCAGAAGCCCGAAGTTGTAATGCCGTTGTACAGGTCCATGGTGAGACCTCATCTGGAATATTGTGTTCAATTTTGGAGGCCACATTATCAAAAGGATGTGCTGAGAGTGGAGTTGGTTCAGCGAATGGCTACCAGGATGGTCTCAGGACTCAAGGATCTCCCATATGAGGAACGTCTAGGTAAGTTGCAGCTATACTCTCTCGAGGAACGCAGAGAGAGGGGAGATATGATAGAGACGTTCAAATATGTTACTGGCCGTATTGAGGTAGAAGATGATATCTTTTTCCTTACAGGACCTACGGCAACAAGAGGACATCCATTGAAACTCAGGGGTGAGAGATTTCATAGCAACACTAGGAAGTATTTCTTCACCGAAAGGGTGGTTGATTGTTGGAATGATGTTCCACTTCAGGTAATTGAGGCAAGCAACGTGCTCGATTTTAAGAAAAAATGGGAAAAGCATGTGGGTTCACTTCGAGAAAGTGCTTAGGGGGGAGGGTCCTTAGAGTGGGCAGACATGTTGAGCCAATGGCCCTTTTCTGCCGTCATATTCTATGTTTCTATGATCCTTAGATAGCCAGTCCAAGTATATTACTCAGGAATTCCAGCTCAAATCCTCATTGGTCCGATATTCATTTTTATACCAGTGTGCTCAATGATTTAATACAAATTTATGTTCAGACTTTTAAAGTTCATTTCTCATTTTATTCAACTTATCTTTTAGTTGTGGAAACTATCACCCCTCCTGACATGAATTCATGTTTCACTTCCTTCCTCAGGGTTGAGGTGTCTTGTCTTATACCCACACAACTTTCATTTCACGTCCACATTCTTGAGAATAAATCTTCAATATCATGGCATGCATATTGTTTGAGCAGTTGCAAATAGGCCGTACCTGTGGGCGGAGCATGGGATTGTCATACATGTTCTTAGTGAAGCACGCAATTTCTAGAATGCCAAAAACTGCATGCACTGCAAGGTGGACTTAAGCACAGCCACGTACCCTGCTATTAACATGGCATAAACTGTTCTGCCCAGATGTTGGCACAATGAGGCCACTTTGTGCAGGGCCAGCTTAACCATTGGACCAAGTGAGTGCTGGCGATACTTAGCCTCTGACAACATCTGGTCTACAGTATTATAAGTCGCCCCCCATCCTGGCAAGTCCAGCAAAGTTCCCTTACCTTTCTCATGACCCCCCCCAAAAAAAAAAAAAATCATCCTATAGAGATTACATCGGTTGCCAGCAGCAGCATCATGACAGACTGCCTGTGGCAGAGGGAAGACCCAGGGGCCTGTCATATGCTGCTGTTGCTGCCCTTATGCAAAGTTTTAACAAAGTAAATCTTTGCTGTATTTTAAAAAATAATTTATTTGTCTACTTGCCAATCTAGACACATACACGTGCATACTCAGTGAAGTGGCAGTCACAGATGCAATGGCTTTAACCATTTGCAAATCCAATGGTCAGGTTAACCTTTTGAGTTCTTAGGGGTGTGGTATTAAAATGTCAGAATTTGATGTAAAAACATCAGCACTCTTACGGAAGTTTCTTTAATCCCAAAGACGTGTGTTTTCCCATCCTCCTTGATTTGAGAATATATATGTAATAGCCTACAATGACGGAAGCCACGAGAAAACACTGCAGTCAAATAGTAGGTTTGGGTAATTATGACTGATTAATGAGAAAAAGCTACATCAGACTGAACCTTTCAACCCCTGATGAAGCGAGCATTGGTGAAACAGCTGGGCTCTCGTCCGTCGGGTGAAAGTTAAGTGTGATCTTTCTATAACAGTCTTGATATAATCAAATCAGTACAATTTTATTTTATTTTTTTTTAAATTCAGCATAGGGTCTACAGCAAGTTAGTGATGATGTTCATGCCCCAGTAAACACTGGAAGGTAGAGGGTGTTTGAAACTTGCTGTAATACCCCGTAGAGATTTCGGGTGACTGGGTCTCTAGTACACTTGTCTCAGGTTCTTATAACAAAAGTACAGATATAACATGGAGTAGACATTTTTATAGGCCAGGCCCAATAGGTATTTCAAAGACGGCAGCACCACTTTAAGATTTTATGTCATAATGCTGTATAATAAACACAAATCTATTGTTTACTCTTTCAAGAAGTACAAAGACTAGGAGATATTTATTATTTTATTATTATTTTTTATTTATTTAATTTTCTATACCGTTCTCCCAGGGGAGCTCAGAACGGTTTACTTGCATTTATTCAGGTACTCAAGCAGTTATCCCTTCATGTCTCAGCGGGCTCACAATCTATCTAGCATACCTGGGGCAATGGGAGGATTAAGTTACTTGCCCAGGGTCACAAGGAGCAGCATGGGTTTGAACCCACAACCTCATGGTGCTGAGGCTGTAGCTTTAACCACTGTGCCACAAAAGAGGATATATACTTACTAACAGTAATAAGTGCCAGAACTTACCTAATGCCGAGTAAAAAAAAAAAATATATATATATATATATATATATATTTTTTTTTTTTACTCGGCATTAGGTAAGTTCTGGCACTTATTACTGTTAGCAAGTAGTAAAAGCAGTTAATGTAGCTGGGTTTAAAAAAAGGTTTGGACAAATTCCTGGTGAAAAAGTCCATAAACTGTTCTAAAGGTAGATCTGGGGAAAGCCCACGCTACTTAAACCCATGGATAAACACAAACTATTGCTACTTCTAGGGACTCTATTTTGTACTTGTAATATGGACTGGCCACTGCTGGAACTTAAGAGTTGCCATACTGAGACCGACCAAAGGTCCATCAAATCCAATATTCAGTTTCCAATAGTGGCCAACCCAGGTCACAGGTACCTGGCAAGATCCCAAGGAGAAAAGCAGATTTTAAGCTAATTATCCTAGGAATAAGCATTGGATTTCCCCACACCATCTTACTAATGGCTTATGGACTTCTCTTGTAGGAAATGATCCAAACCTTTCATAAACCCTACTAAGCTCACCGCTTTCAATATGTTCTCTGACAATGAATTCCACTGTTTAATTACTCATTTAGGAGAAAATTCTCAAAACCTAGGGCTCCTTTTACAAAGATGCACTAGTGTTTTTAGCGCACGCACCGGATTAGCGCACGCTATAGTCCGCGCTACCCGAAAACTACCACCTGCTCAAGGAGGTGGTAGCGGCTAGCGCAAGTGCCATTTTAGTGTGCGCTATTCTGCATGTTAAGGTCCCAAAGCACCTTTGTAAAAGGAGCCCTTAACGTTGCCCTTAATGCTGTGACTAAACCTGTTGGTTTAGTGTACATGTATTTTACCGGCGTACTGGGGTCTTTTCCGAGCTTCCTAGCAGTCTCCGATTCTGCCATGCAAATGGGCTCATCAATATTTAAACGAGCACTCCAGGTGATTCTTCATCATCACCGAGCCCAAAAATCAGTGACTGGTCTGGAGGTGCTGATGCTGTGAAAAAATTATCTCTGGCATGTTTTGACACTTGCTCATGAAAAAAAAAAAAAAGACAAGATTCACATGAATTATACTAGTTGTGTTTTTTGGGATGGAGAACGCTTCTTGAGTGTATGTATTAAAGGCGTGTCTTATGTGCCCACTCCCTCCTACCAAGCAACTTCCCAGACAAACTCCCTCCTGCTGCCACCATCAAGCAACCCCCCTCCCAACATCCCCTCCCCAGCAGCAGGAGGGATGGCCACTCCCACCGCCACTGTCAAGCAACTCCAGTAGGCAGCAGGAGGATACCCACTTCCTCCTGCCACCGCAGTCGAGCACCCCCTCCCAGCAGCTTGTTCAAACTGGTGGGCCTTCCCCTTCCCGGTGCAATCTGATTGGCCCAGGCACCTAAGGCTCCTCCCATGACAGGGGCCTTAAGTAACCTGAGCCAATCCGAGCCTTTAAAAGGCAGGAAGCCTGAGCACGAGGCAGACCGCGGCGGCATTCTAATTTTTGCTCTTACTTATTTCCACTTACAGGACAGGATCGGGAGGCAGCAGGGAGGAAGCCAGGGCTGAGAGGGCTGTGAGGAGAGATGCGAGGGAAGCCAGGAAGGGTGGAAGGCTAATCGGGGTAGTGGCGAGAGATAGCTCCACCCACCCCCTCCGCGTCAGAGGTCGCTTCGGTGCCCAGGCTTCCCCTTAAAAGGCAGGAAGCCTGAGCACGAGGCAGACCGCGGCGGCGTTCTAATTTTTGCTCTTACTTATTTCCACTTACAGGACAGGATCGGGAGGCAGCAGGGAGGAAGCCAGGGCTGTGAGGAGAGACGCGAGGGAAGCCAGGAAGGGTGGAAGGCTGATCGGGGTAGCGGCGAGAGATAGCTCCGCCCACCCCCTCCGCATCAGAGGTCGCTTCGGTGCCCAGGCTCCCCCTTAAAAGGCAGGAAGCCTAAGCACGAGGCAGACCGCGGCGGCGATCTAATTTTTGCTCTTACTTATTTCCACTTACAGGACAGGATCAGGAAGCAGAAGGGAGGAAGCCAGGGCAGAGAGGGCTGTGAGGAGAGACGCGAGGGAAGCCAGGAAGGATGGAAGGCCGATCGGGGTAGCAGCGAGAGATAGCTCCGCCCACCCCCTCCGCGTCAGAGGTCACTTTGGTGCCCAGGCTCCCCCTTAAAAGGCAGGAAGCCTGAGCATGAGGCAGACTGCGGCGGCGTTCTAATTTTTGCTCTTACTTATTTCCACTTACAGGACAGGATCGGGAGGCAGCAGGGAGGAAGCCAGGGCTGAGAGGGCTGTGAGGAGAGATGCGTGGGAAGCCAGGAAGGGTAGAAGGCTGATCGGGGTAGCGGCGAGAGATAGCTCCGCCCACCCCCTCCGCGTCAGAGGTCGCTTCGGTGCCCAGGCTCCCCCTTAAAAGGCAGGAAGCCTGAGCACGAGGCAGACCGCGGCGGCGTTCTAATTTTTGCTCTTATTTCCACTTACAGAACAGGATCGGGAGGCAGCAGGGAGGAAGCCAGGGCTGAGAGGGCTGTGAGGAGAGACGCGAGGGAAGCCAGGAAGGGTGGAAGGCTGATCGGGGTAGTGGTGAGATATAGCTCCGCCCACCCCCTCCGCGTCAGAGGTCGCTTCGGTGCCCAGGCTCCCCCTTAAAAGGCAGGAAGCCTGAGCACGAGGCAGACCGCGGCGGCATTCTAATTTTTGCTCTTACTTATTTCCACTTACAGGACAGGATCAGGAGGCAGCAGGGAGGAAGCCAGGGCTGAGAGGGCTGTGAGGAGAGACGCGAGGGAAGCCAGGAAGGGTGGAAGGCTGATCGGGGTAGCGGCGAGAGATAGCTCCGCCCACCCCCTCCGCGTCAGAGGTCGCTTCGGTGCCCAGGCTCCCCCTTAAAAGGGGGTGAGCCAACGGCGCGCAGCCGGTGCCTTTGCGAAGGAGCCGAGAGAAGGAGCCAGGAGTCCAGGCTGCTCAGCAGCAGCAAATTCAATCTTCAATCTTCTTAAATAAAAAAAAATAAAAAATAATTAATTAAAAATAAAAAAAAAAATATATATATATATACCCTTTCTTCTATACTCATTATTTCTTCTCTCTCTACTTCTCCACCTAGATACACGTCGGGCACACTCCAGCGCACCAACTTTAATCACAAGGAAGGAATAATGGAGGCCAGCGAAGCTTTCCAGTATACTGCATTGATTGTCACATGTATGACTACCTCCCTTCCGGGAGGCAGGCCTACATATGCAGTCGATGTCAGGAACTGGCTAGCCTAAAGAAGGAGGTCGGGAGACTGCAGATCAAAGTACAGGAGCTAGAGGGACTCCGCTCCATAGAGGAACCAATGGAATTTGAACCAACTGAGGACACCACCAGAGAAAACCACATCAACGAACAGGTCAGAGAGCTCGAAAGATTCATCGAGGAGGCCTGCAAGATGGTAGAAACACAGGATCACCCGCTCTTCAGAAGGGAACAAACGGATGGAGGACAGGAGCCACCAGGAGCCGAGGGAGAGGAACCTTGCGGAGAAACCAACCAGGAGAAGGAAGGATTGGAGGACCCAATCATCGACACAGACCTGAGACCCAGGAGGAAGCTGAGGAGAGGAAAATCTGTTATCGTGGTGGGAGACTCAATCCTGAGAGAGGTGGACAGTCACATAGCAGGAGGCAGAGCGGATCGCCTAGTGACATGTCTCCCAGGGGCGAGGACAAAGGACATCTCCGACAGAATCGAGAGAATCATGGAGGGAGCTGAGACAGAGGACACAGCAGTGATAATCCACGTCGGAACAAATGACGTCAGCAGAAGGAATTTCAACATGACTACACTGACCGAGCATTTTAAGATCCTGGGGAGGAAGCTGAAGCTGAGGACAGGGAAGATAGCCTTTTCAGAGATCCTGCCAGTACCAAGGGCAGATGCGAGGAGGCAGACCTAGCTGCAAGCAACAAATGGATGGCTGAGGCGATGGTGTGACGAGGAGGGTTTCCTCTTTGTACGGAACTGGTCAACCTTCCTGGGGAAAAACAAGCTCTACAGGAGAGACGGACTGCATTTGAGCACGGCTGGGACGAGGATGCTGGCACGTAACATCCAGACCTGCATAGACATGACTTTAAACTGATAACAAGGGGAAAGCCGATAGTCGATATGACCTCGACACATCGGACCACAGTATCGAGCAAGGATACTGAAACAGGAAATGGCAATAGTGGACTAGAGACAAAATGGACACTTTATGGACATAAACCCAAAGATACAGCACAGGGACCCGAGAGGCAATTAGAGCTAAAGAGCAAGACAAGGAGGAAACAGCCGGAACCAGAGGGCTAGCAAAGAACAAAGAAGCGGGCAGAGGACGGGATAGACACACCACAGGAGGCAGCACGTGAGGAGACCAGCAGGAGCAACAAATCAAGAGTAGATCCAAAAGAAAAGGTAACAAACTGGGACTTAAATTGCCTATATACAAATGCTAGGAGCCTAAGGACTAAAATGGGGGAGCTAGAAGTTATAGCCGGAAAAAAGGACCTAGACATAATAGGAATCACAGAGACATGGTGGTCAGAGGACAACAAATGGGATGTGGCCCTACCAGGGTACAAACTCTACAGGAGGGACAGGGCACACAAGAAGGGGGGAGGATTAGCACTGTATATAAAGGACTCCATTCCTTCATCCAGAACAGAAACAACAAAAAGGGCAGACAGTCTGGAGTCACTATGGGTTAAGCTGACAGGAGGGGAAGGAGCTGACATAAAATTGGGACTGTACTATCGCCCACCAGGACAGCCAGAAGCAAACGACCTGGACCTGGAGGCCGAACTGAGGCAGGTGTGCAAAAGTGGAAGAGTGGTGGTTATGGGGGATTTCAACTATCCGGGAATAGACTGGGACATTGGGCACTCAAATTGCACGAGAGAAACTAAATTCCTAGAGGCGATAAAGGGACTGTTTCATGGAGCAGCTGGTCACGGAACCAACGCGAGGGGATGCCACTCTAGACCTAATCCTCAACGGGCTAGAGGGACCCGCAAAGGAAGTGGTGGTACTAGCACCATTAGGGAACAGCGATCACAACATGATCCAGTACAAATTAAACATGGGAACATCAAAGGTGAAAAGAACCACAACGACAGCACTCAACTTCAGAAAAGGAAACTACAAGGACATGAGGAAAATGGTAGGAAAAAAGCTCAGCGACAGCTCAGGGAAGGTGAAGACCGTAAAGGAAGCCTGGACACTGCTTAAAGGCACAGTGCTCGAGGCACAAGACCTGTGCGTCCCAAGGTTTAGGAAAGGGTGCAAAAAAAAATCGAACTAGAAACCCAGCATGGATAACAACTGCAGTTAAAAAGGCTATAAGCGACAAGAAATCATCCTTCAAGAAATGGAAAAAGGAACCAACAAAGGAAAACCAGGAAGAGCACAAAAGACACCAGAAAGAATGTCATCGAGAGGTCAGGAAAGCAAAGAGAGAATATGAGGAAAGACTGGCAGGAGAAGCAAGAAACTTCAAACCCTTCTTCAGGTATGTGAAAGGGAAACAACCAGCCAGAGAGGAAGTGGGACCACTGGACGACGGAGACAGGAAAGGAGCAATAAAGGAGGAAAAAGAGATAGCTGACAGGTTAAACAAATTCTTCTCGTCAGTCTTCACCAGAGAGGACACATCCAATATTCCGGAACCCGAGGTGATTATAAACGGAGAACACGACGAAAGGCTGGTACAACTAGAGGTAAGCAAAGAGGATGTCCTCAGACAGATAGACAGACTAAAGAGCGACAAATCACCAGGCCCGGACGGCATCCACCCAAGGGTACTAAAAGAACTGAGAAACGAAATAGCAGAGACACTTTGCCAAATATGTAACCTCTCCCTAAAAACTGGGGAGATCCCAGAGGACTGGAAAATAGCAAATGTCACGCCCATCTTTAAGAAGGGATCAAGGGGTGACCCGGGAAACTACAGGCCTGTGAGCTTGACCTCGGTTCCAGGAAAGATGATGGAAGCAATGGTAAAGGACACAATCTGCGAACACATAGAAAACAATGGACAACTGAAGGCGAGCCAGCATGGCTTCTGCAAGGGAAGATCATGCTTCACTAACTTGCTGTACTTCTTTGAGGGAATAAACAGCCAGATGGATAAGGGGGAATCCATAGACATCATTTACCTTGACTTCCAAAAAGCCTTCGACAAGGTAGAAACATAGAAAGATGACGGCAGAAAAGGGCTATAGCCCATCAAGTCTGCCCACTCTACTGTCCCACCCCATTAAGTCAGAGTGCTGCTTGACCCACGTAGAGATCCCACGTGGATGTCCCATTTATTCTTAAAGTCGAGCACGCTAGTGGCCTTGATCACCTGCACCGGTAGTTTGTTCCAGTGATCCACCACCCTTTCTGTAAAGAAATACTTCCTGGTGTCACCACCAAATCTCCCTCATCTGAGTTTGAGCGGGTGCCCCCTTGTGACTGAAGGTCCCTTAGGAAAGAATATGTCGTTTTCCACCTCGACACGACCTGTGACGTACTTAAATGTCTCAATCATGTCACCCCTCTCCCTGCGCTCCTCTAGAGAGTAGAGCTGCAACTTGCCCAGTCTTTCCTCGTATGAGAGACCCTTGAGTCCGGAGACCATCCTAGTGGCCATTCGCTGGACTGACTCAGCTTTACGGTAATGTGGCCTCCAGAATTGCACACAGTACTCCAGATGAGGTCTCACCATGGTTCTGTACAGTGGCATTATGACTTCAGCTGACGAAGCTTCTATTGATACATCCCATCAGTCGCCTTGCCTTGGATGAGGCCTTCTCTACCTGTTTGGCAGCCTTCATGTCTGCACTGATGATTACTCCCAAGTCCCGTTCTTCTGAAGTCATAGCTAGTGTTTCTCCATTCAAGGTGTATGTTCTGCATGGATTTCTGCTGCCGAGATGCATCACCTTACACTTCTTTGCGTTGAAGCCTAGCTGCCATGTCGAGGACCAGTTTTCCAACTTGATCAGATCCTGCGTCATACCATCCGTGAGATCGCTTTCACCTACTATATTACACAGTTTGGCGTCGTCGGCAAACAGCGCTACTTTTCCCTGAAGCCCTCGGGTCAAGTCCCTTATAAATATGTTAAAAGGGGATGGTCCCAGGACTGAGCCCTGTGGCACTCCGCTAGTCACCTCCGATGTCTTAGAGAGGGTGCCATTGACCACCACCCTCTGAAGTCTTCCACTCAGCCAATCATTGACCCTAACCCCATCTTCTCACCTAACCCCATCGATTTCATCTTGTTTAATAGTCTACGGTGTGGGACACTGTCAAACGCTTTACTGAAATCCAAGTACACTATGTCCAGAGACTCTCCCGAGTCTAGCTTTCCTGTCACCCAGTCAAAGAAGCTGATAAGATTGGATTGGCATGACCTGACCCTAGTGAATCCATGTTGACAGGGATCCCTCAGATTCCTCTCATCCAATATCGTGTCTAATTTCCCTTTAAGTAGAGTTTCCATGAGTTTACACACTATTGATGTGAGACTTACTGGTCTGTAATTTGCAGCCTCCGCTCTGCAACCCTTTTTGTGCAGAGGAACAACGATGGCAGTTTTCCAGTCCAGGGGGACTCTCCCCGTACTTAGGGAGAGATTGAAGAGCATGGCTAACGGTTCCGCCAAGACATCGCATAGCTCTCTGAGCACTCTTGGGTGCAGATTGTACCTCACGAACGGCTACTTAAAAAGCTGTGGAACCACGGGGTGCAAGGGGATATCTACCGATGGATCAAACACTGGTTGGCAGGCAGGAAACAGAGGGTTGGAGTAAAGAGCCAATACTCAGATTGGCAATGGGTTACGAGCGGAGTTCCACAGGGGTTGGTGCTGGGACCTCTACTGTTCAATATATTTATTAACGATCTGGAGACAGGGACAAAATGTGAGGTTATCAAATTTGCTGATGACACCAAACTCTGCAGCAGGGTTAGAAACACGGAAGACTGTGAAGACCTGCAAAGGGATCTAACGAGACTGGAAGACTGGGCAAAAAAGTGGCAAATGAGTTTTAACGTAGAGAAATGCAAGGTCATGCATGTAGGGAAAAAGAACCCAATGTTCAGCTACAAAATGGGGGGAACACTGCTAGGGGTAAGTAACCTTGAAAGGGACCTGGGGGTGATGGTCGACACATCACTGAAACCATCGGCGCAATGTGCGATAGCCTCAAAGAAAGCAAACAGAATGCTGGGCATCATCAAAAAGGGTATCACAACCAGGACGAAGGAAGTCATCATGCCGCTGTATCGCGCAATGGTGCGCCTGCACCTGGAGTACTGTGTTCAATACTGGTCGCCGTACCTCAAGAAGGACATGGCGATACTCGAGGGAGTGCAGAGGAGGGCGACTAAACTGATAAAAGGTATGGAAAATTTTTCATAAGCTGACAGGTTAAAAATGCTGGGGCTGTTCTCCCTGGAGAAGAGGAGACTTAGAGGGGATATGATAGAAACCTTCAAAATCCTTAAGGGCATAGAGAAAGTGAATAAGGACAGATTCTTCAAACTGTGGGGAGCCACAAGCACTAGGGATCACTCGGAGAAATTGAAAGGGGACAGGTTTAGAACAAATGCTAGGAAGTTCTTTTTTACCCAGAGGGTGGTGGACACATGGAACGCGCTTCCGGAGAATGTGATAGGCTAGAACTCTGTACAGGGGTTCAAGGAGGGTTTGGATAGGTTCCTGGAGGATAAGGGGATAGAGGGGTACAAATAGAACTTGAGGTAGGTTATAGAAGTGGTCAGAAACCACTTCACAGGTTGTGGACCTGATGGGCCGCCGCGGGAGCGGACCGCTGGGCGAGATGGACCTCGGTCTGACCCAGTGGAGGCAACTTCTTATGTTCTTATGAGCCTTAGGCCCCTCCCTGGTGCATCCCAGGATGTGCCGGGGAGAGGAAGGCTTGCCATTTTGAAGTGGCGAGCCTGCTGGCAGGAGCGAGTAGGCATCCCTCTGGCTGACCTTTGGGAGCAAGGTATTGGGGGGGGGGGGGGGGTTGTTGGAGGGAGTAGGCATGCCTCTTCCAGCCTGGGGAGTGTCTGGGGGGGGAAGGGAGTGGACATTTTTATCCCAATAATTGTATTGCTCTGAAACTTAATCTACATTTTGAAAATGACTGCCACTCATTCAAGTTTCAAGTTTATTAGGATTTTATATACTGCCTATCAAGGTTATCTAAGCGGTTTTACAATCAGGTACTTAAGCATTTTCCCTCTCTGTCCCGGTGGGCTCACAATCTAGCTAATGTACCTGGGGCTAAGGAGGACTGAGTGACTTGCCACAAGGAGTCACAAGGAGTAGCGCAGAGTTTGAACCCAAAACCCCAGGGTGCTGAGGCTGTAGATCCAACCACTGCGCCACACACTCCTCCACAATTAATGACGCTTGTGAGTCATTAATCCAGCATAGATAAAGAGGTATTCAACAACTAACTAGCAGGAAGTGGAGTGTTGAGTCTGATAAAAAAAAAGTTCCTTCAATTCAGGCCAGGCTACAATATTACTGATGTCTTTTGACTGGGTCTGCGGGTATTGATCAAGGGAACCTGTCTGAAATTCTCGGTTATGATTCTGTAGTACAATAGGAAATTGGTACATGCTGATGACTCAGATTTATTTTGCTAGATGACTATGATATGAAATCAATTAAATATGTTTAGCATCAGTGCACTTAAAGTACTTTGGTTTTCTTGAGTTTTCTAATTACTCTCAGGCACAATTTTCAACAGGCATCTGTATATAATTAAAGCAGTGATTTTCAACAGGCATGTATATAAAAAAGCAGTGTTTTTACTAGGGCTGAATAATTAATGTGTTAATAATGCAATTAACGCATTAATTGTTTAACAAGCATTAAAATTTTTGATGCATTACCACAGTCCAACCTGGTCTGGCCTACTTTAGGGCTAGATTCAAGAACCTGCCTGATCGGGTCCAATCCGGGCACGACCAATGAATTCCCTAAACTCTAATATGCAGATGGGGGGAATCAGAGGAACGCCCCGACTGCCTGCCCGGATCGCTCTATAGCGATCGCAGCACATGCGCTGGACCTCTGGGTCAGCCTGCAGAGAAAAAAATGTCCAGCACAGGGCAGACTCGGATAGGAAAACCCAAAATCTCTGAGGCACATGCAAGTTCACTTCATTTACTAGGCAGCCCCATGCTGTAGGGACTGGGATAGGGAGCACTCCTTTCGCAGCTCCCTCGCGTTCTTTTTTTTCTTTTTTTTAACTTATTTATTTTTCTTTTGGAGTCCATGATTTTAACCTGCTTAAGCCTGCGGGTTAAAACCACGGGCTAGCACTGCAGGGAAGGGTGGGAGAGTCGGGGCAGGCAGATCAGGGCAGCAGGAGGCGTTCAGGGTAGGCAGATCAGGGCAGCGGGAGGCGTTCAGGCAGGAGAAGAGCATCGGGTTGGCAGGCAGGAGAGATGCAGGGCGTGCAGAGAGCAGGGCTTCGGAGAGTAGGAAAGACATTTTCGACTGGTCCCCAGCAGTTGCTTCTTGGGATGATTTGGTTGGTGAATCGCGTCCCTGTCTACTTTGCATGCGTTTCTCCTCATTTGCATGCACGGATTCGAAGCGGATCACAGGAGATTTTAGTGAATGGGGCCCGAGGGAAATCTGGTCGCAAAGGAGTCGCAAACCGATCGGTACACGATCGATTTGCTTTGTGAATCTAGCTCTTAGTCCATAGGATTCTCAATGGACAGTTGTGGCCTGTCTTCCTTCCCTATCATTTCTGGTGCACCTCCAACATTTGAGGAGGTTCAGCCATTTGTCACCACTGCCTCTCACCATCTTCACCATTACTGGAAAATGCCACTGCTTTTTCTGCTCCCCCCCCCCCCCCCAGTAAAGTCGCTACTCCCAGGGAGAGCTACCACTGCTGACTCTGCCCACCCCCTGTAAGAGCAGTCACTGACGCTGCTACACCACTGCCTTCCCTTTGAGAATTGCCGTTGTCTGCCACTGTCATCACCCTCTAACCTTTCATAGCCTGCCAGGAGTGAAGCACTGCTGGCAGGCTAGCCAGCTTCAGTCTCTCATGGTCTCTTCAATCCTTGCTACACTGGAACAGTAGCTGTAACTTTTTGTTCCAGTGTAGCAGAGACTGAAGATTCTGTGAGAGGCTTTGGAGCCAGCTAGCCTGCTAGCAGGGCTCTGATTTAATTGCTAACACTGCCGGCAGGTTATGAAAGGTTAGAGGGAAGAAAGGAAGGAGAGAGAGCGAGGTGACCCAACCCGACCATACCACAACACATGGGGAGGGAGGGAAAAAGGGATGACTCGACCATGGAGGGAGGAAGAGTGAGTGTAGGATCACAGGAAGACTTGCTGTGAGAAAGAGGTGTGGATGGGGGGGAGTAGGGTGATTGAGAGGGCCAGATTCTGGAAGTAGGGATTGAGAAAACAGGAGAGTTGATGACAGAGGAGGGAAGGAGAGAAATAGCACAGAGTGGAGGGGAAAGAAAAGATAGGAGAGGGAGATGATGGTGCCTGTGAATGGCAGGGAAGAGAAAGAAGGGATTGAAACTAGACCGATTTGAAAAGGAGGAAGAAAAATGGAAGAAAAGTTGATCATGAAAGATGGATATAGGAAGAAAAGAGGAGGAAAGGAAGATTGAATAAGAGCACAGGGAAGTAGAGCCAGAGATGTGGAATGAGATGATTAGAAAGATAAAATCATCAAAGGTAAGATTTTATTTTTAATTTGTTACGGGGGGACAATGGGATTTGATATGTTGCCTTTCTAGGAGACGGTTTATGTATTTAAAAAATTTATATACCTCTTACAATTCTAAGCAGTTTACAGTCAACATACAAAGTATTTAAAACAATACATCTTATATCTAATAAAAACTTCTGTCACCCACATTGCTGACCATATTCCTACTTATTCACAGAATCTCATAGATAAAACACTATGGAGCTCATAATTGAAACGTAAACACATCTAAAAACCCACCCAAGTTGGCACTTGGTCGTCCAAGTGCTAATAATCAAACCTAATTTTTGGACGCATCCAGGGACTTTTTAGGTCTCTGAATGCTACTGTTTGCCCAGAGCTAAAAAGGCGTATCTGGAGGAGTAGTTAGAGCGGGATGTGGGCCGACCTAGACTTAGTCATCCTGCAGGGATAATCAAAGGTTTTACGAGACTTCCTGGATGGAACTTACACGTTGTGACTTAGACGGTGTAGATAAATTCTTGGGTGGGCTACATCAATTAGAACTGAAATTTCAGTGCCCTGTTTAATGGTTTCAATAATGAAATTAGTATTGATTTTGTTCATTTTACTTGGCAGGTTCTGTCCTTTTTCGGCTTTGAAAGGCTCTGCTGCCCAGATTCAGTCTCTGAATCATGCTCAGTAAATTCGCAGGTAAGAAATCATGCAGTGGTGTGCAAACAAAGTCCATATATCTGTATCTCTAAGGGAAGGGCTGGTTAGAGCCACTGAGAGCTGGGGTCCTTTGACATCACTTTTCCTGGACACTGGGGCCCAGATTCTATAAACGGCGTCCCGATTGTAGGCAGTAGTAGTAGTCCTACCGCTGTCTAACCAGCCAATCAGGACACATGTTTCTAGAAAAAGGCTCCCTTGGCAGGCCTGGAAGTAGCCTTAGCCTGACCTAGGTGGCTGTATACGTCTCCCTAGGCCAGCAGGAGACGCGTACAATGTAGGCCAGCAAAATGCTGGCCTACATTGTAAGTAGACCCAGCCACTGAGCTTATCGCGGCAAGGGATCTCCGCCAATCCCCCCACCCCCTTGAACGAAAGTGGCAGGAGAGATGCCCAGTCCCTCCTGCCTGGAACCCTCCCCCAAACGAAAGCAGCAAGAGGGATACCCAATCCCTCCTGCCCAGAACACCCTCACACCCCCTTGAATGAAAGTAGCAGGAGGGATGACTAATCCCTCCTGCCGGAACCCCCCTCTGTAGATCGCTGGCAGGAGGGTGCGCAATCCCTCCTGCTGGAAACACCCCCCTCTGTAGATCACTTGCAGGATGGTGCATAGTCCCTCCTGCCGGAACCCCTCCCATAGATAGCGTGGCCTGTCACCCCCACTAGAACCCGTCCTAAACCCCCACCCTTCCCAGACCCCCTCTAACCTGTAAGGATGGCTGTTTGGATGGGTCTTCTGTAAGGCTGGAAAGCCCACCTCCTTTGGAATGAGGAGGGCCTGCCCCTTCCCTGAGCATTGTGGGATGCACTGGGGAGGGGCCTAAGGCCTGATCGCCCCAGGCACCTAAGGCCCCTCTCATGGGTGGGGCCTTAGCCATCTGGACCAACCGGAATATTAGGTTGGCCCGTTCCTAAGGACCTTCCCATGGATGGGGCCTTAGGCATATGGGCCAACCTAAAATTCCAGTTGGCTCAGGTGCAAAAGGCCCCACCCATTAGAGGGGCCTTAGGTGCCTGAGCCAATCAGACATTAGGCCCCTCCCTGGCTCATTAAACAGTGCACCGGGAAGGGGCACGCCCTCCTCATTCCGATAGAGGCGGGCCTGACGGATGGAGAGAAGACCCGGCCAGCCATCCTTACAGGTTAATCCGGGGAGGGGGGGTTAGGAGAGGTTCTAGTGGTGGTAGGTTATGCACTATCTATGGGGGAGGGGTGTTTCCGGCAGGAGGGATTGGGCACCCTCCTGCAGGCAATCTACGGGGGGGGGGGGGTTTCTGGCAGGAGGGATTTGGCATCCCTCCTGCCACATTCGTTCGTGGGGGGGGGGGGTTCTGGTGAGGAGGGACTGAGCATCCCTCCTGCCATATTTGTTCGGGGGGGGGGTGGACTGGCAGCTGCTAAACTTTAGCGGCCGCGTCTACAACAACCTGATTGTCTAACCGGCGTCTGTAACTTGGACGTCGGTTAGAGAATCGGGTTTACTTTACACAGCCTTAGGCCTGATTCTGTATAGGACGCCTGTCTGATTCTGAGACTGGGTATCCTATACAGAATCCATGCCTGGGTGGATAATTCTATAAGGAGCTGCCTAGTTTTAAGAAGAAGGAAGGTATGTAAATGGGAGTATTCTAATCATTAAAAAGCATAAGTGGCTTCTACCATCCTGTGGTAGATTGCATGTCTTGTTTTGATGGTGTATGTTTGGCTAGTGAGCATGCACATGATTGGAGATGAACATGAGTGAGCACACAAATAAGAACACAAGGAGGAATCTGTGGTCTGCTATTGAGATAGCAGACCACGGACTCTTTGGGATCTTGTCAGCTACTTGTGACCTGGATTGACAACTATTGGAAACAGGATACTGGGCTTGATTGCCCTTCAGTCTGTCCCAGTAAGGCAACTCTTAGGTTCTTGAGGCAATGGGGGAAACCACCATTTTGCCCTGGGATCAGTAGCATGGAATCTTGCTGTTATTTGGGTTTCTGCCAGGTACTTGTGACCTAGATTGACCACTGGTAGAAACAGGGTACTGAGCTAGATGGACTATTGGTCTGACCCACTATGGCTATTTTTTTATATTAAGTTCTAAAAATACTGGGTCAGACCAATGGTCCATCTATCCCAGTATTCTGTTTCCACAGTGGCCAATCCAGATCACAAGACCCTGGCAGAAACCCAAATAGTTGCAACATTCTGTGTTACTGATCTCTGGGCAAGCACATAAATTATAGAATCCTATTATTTTACGTGTGTTCAGGCTAACATCTAGTCTCAGGTATTTTACATGAGCTGTAGGGCTGGTATAAATAATTATACCTTAAAGTAAGTATGTTTTCTACCACTTTTGCTGGTATTAAGTAAAAAAAAAAGAAGCAAAATTTTCTTTACAGAATTGACTTGAAATAGGCACCTGTTTACACTGTTTTGCTAGGCTCCCTGTTACAAAATTATCCTCACAATGTCCATTTTGCTGACACAAAAATCTTTATGGTTACAAGAGGCAAACTGGAAAAAAAAATCAAATCTGGCTGAAAACTAAAATTGGGGAAAATTTTACATCTATCTTAGCCAATGAAAGTAGAGCTGTTTGATACGCCATGATATGTAAAACAGCGTAGAAGACTTGACAGAACACTTCCATAACCATGCATCCTCTTGCTGCCTGTGTTGGTGTCGGCTCTCTCTGATGTCACTTCTAGGTTCCCATACTTAGGAAGTGATGTCAGAGGGAGAACCGATACTGAAGCGGACAACAAATTTGTGATGCTGCTCATGCCAGGAAAATTAAAGAGGTACAGGGGAAGGGAGCGGGCATGTGCATATGTCGGAGGGGGTCAGGAAGGATCTGGGGGAGGGCAGAGAAGAAGGAAAGAAAGGGGATGAGTCTCGGCAAGCTCTCCATTACATCTTGGATTTTGGCACCAAGTAGACAGCATACCTCTCGTGACATCATGTCTGGTCTGCATATGTATCCCTCAGAAGGGAATTGCCAACTACCACTACCTTACGCCTCCTAGTGGTCACGGATCCAGTAATATTTGGGATCTCAAGCTTTGAATATTAAAAAACATAAAAATAGCCTTACTGTGTCAGACCAATGGTCTATCAAGCCAAGTAGCACGTTCTCACGGTAGCCAATCCAGGTCCCTAGTACCTGGCCAAAACCCAAGGAGTAGCAATATTTCATGTTAGCAATCCAGAGCAAGCAATGGCTTCCCCATGTCTTTCTCAATAACAGACTGGGCTTTCTACTGCTGCACCAGTCCCCCCCTGTCAGGACAGGTTAGCCTGGCCACCCTATTCTGCTGCATCAGTCCCCCTGTCAGCTCTGGCCTTCAGGGCTTACCGGGAACTAGGCCAGAGACCAGCATTCCTCCTCCAGTTTAGGAGGTGAAGAACATGTGCATGACAAAAGAGCAGGACTTGGGTGTGATTATATGTGATGATCTTAAGGTGGCCAAACAGGTTGAAAAGGTGACAGCGAAAGCTAGAAGAATGCTAGGTTGCATAGGGAGAGAGATGGCCATTAGAAAAAAGGAGGTATTGATGCCCCTTTATAAGACCTTGGTCCTTCCTCTCCTTGGGATGCTCTCATCTCCTCCACTTCCAGATCAGCATACCGGTTCATTAAGGGCGGGTCACAGTACCAATCATGCAGTGTTCAGTAATTTAGTGTCCAGCTGCCTTCCCTCAGCACAGCCTCTTCCCCACTGCTAGAAATCTTGGCACCTCATGAATCATTTCATCGATGTACCTCTCATTCTCACGGATGTTCTACATTGGGACATAGATTGAATTGGTAGTAATCTTTTAGAGTTTGGTGTGTTATGTTGAGATCAGATGGGATTGGGAAGGGCTGAAAAAGTAGACACATCCAATAGTGTGAATAACATGAGGAAGGACCTAGTGAAGCTTGAAGAATGGTCTAAAATTTGGCAGCTATGATTTAATGCTAAGAAATGTAAAGTCATGCATTTGGGCTTCAAATATCCAAGGAATGGTACAGTTTAGGGGGTGAAGAACTTTTGTGCATGAAAAAGGAGCAGGACTTGGGTGTGATAGTATGTGATGTTCTTAAGGTGGACAAACAGGTTGAAAAGGTGACGATGAAAGCTAGACTGATGCTAGGGTACATAGGAAGAGTTATGGCCAGTAGGAAAAAGGAGGTATTGATGCCTTAGTATAAGACTCTGGCGTGACCTCATTTAGAATATTGTGGAGACCGCACCTTCAAAAAGATATAAACAGGATGAAGTCGATTCAGAGGAAGAGGAAGGGTACTAAAATGGTCAGTGGTCTTCGTCATAAGGTGTATGGGAACAGATGTAAAGATCTCAATATATATACTGTATACTTTAGAGGAAAGGTGGGAGAGGGGAGATATGATAGAAACATTTAAATACCTACAGGGCATAACTATGCATGAGGCGAATCTCTTGGAGTCTTGGAAGCTCAAAATGCGCTAGAGAGACAGAATTCCTGTGGGACCTAAGGCCCCCGGGCCTATTCTGATTGGCCCAGGCGCCTTAGGCCCCACCAGTAGGCGGAGCTTTGGGACGGATGGGCCAATCCGGCCTCATTCCGTCATTGGCTGCCTGCCGGACAGGCGAGTTTGACTCCCGTCTGTCCGGCCAACTACACAAAGGTACGGGGAAGGGGGATGGGGGTGTCGTGGGGGGTCGACCAGGGGGGTCGCGGGTCGGCTGGGGGGGCGGAGGTTCTTGGGGGGGGGGGGCGGTCGTTGGGGGGGGGGGGGTTTGCGTCGAGGGCAGGAGGGCCTGGGATCCCTCCTGCCCGTAATGTAGTGCGGGGTGGGGGTAGGAGGTCGCCGTGGCCAGGAGGGTTTGGGCTCCCTCCTGGCCCGAACAACTAGGGGGGGGTTGCCAGGGCCAGGAGGACTTGGGCTCCCTCCTGGCCCGATATTGTCGGGGAGTTGGGGAGTCGGCGGGGCAAGAGGGCTTGGGCTCCCTTTTGCCACGATTGTGTCGGGGAGTTGGGGGGGGCAAGAGGGCTTGAGCTCCCTCTTGCCCCGATCGTGTCGGGGGTGCCACGGTTGGCTGGGGCAAGAGGGCTTGAGCTCTCTCTTGCCCCGATCGTGTCGGGGGTGCCGCGGTTGGCTGGGGCAAGAGGGCTTGAGCTCCCTCTTGCCCCGATCGTGTCGGGTGTCGGGACCGCCAAGAGGAAGCAGCAGGACACCGGTAGGAGCTTCTACATGATGGGGGGGTCGGGAGGCTGTGGGGATGCGAGCGGTCCTTCAGGGTGGGGGTGCGGGTGGGGGTGCGGGTGCGTTGCAAGCGGTCCTTCGGGGTGGGGGTGCGAGCGGTCCTGCGGGGGGGGTGAATCGGACGTCGGGGGGGGAACTATGTAAAAATTAACGGGCTATAACGTGCAAGGGTATGCGCGGTACGTAAAAACCACGTTTTCTATGCGAGAAAATACGGTATATGCCTTATCATTGCCATGTATGTAACATCGCTGTAAATGTACAGTCTCTTTTTTTGTTAACCGCATTGAACTTCCATGGTATTGCAGTATACAAGAATAAAGTTATTATTATTATTGTTATTATTATTACATTAAGGTCCCAGACGACAAGTGGAGGTTTGAAAGGTGGTTTCACAATGAAAACTCCTTTCATGAATCTGGAGACCAAAGGATGAGCAGTAAGAGGTTTACCCTCAACTGGTGTGTGAAAAGCTGTAATAGGGCTGAGGTGGACTCTGGTAGATGTAGATTTGAGGCCCGAATCAGACAGATGAAGCAGATAATCCAACGAACAACAAAAGAAAATCCAACACAGTCTGCAGTAAGGGAAATAGCACAGGGGAAAACAAAAAAGAACTGCAGACAAGCGTACAAGGATGCAGGCTATATTTATTATACCAAGTAAATGAGTGCGGTTAATGTCACTACCTTTAAACAAACCAAAGGACCTGACACGGTCCATGTTTTGATTAACACGCCTTCATTAGGGGTCCTAACAAAATCAAAATAAAGATCACTAAGGATGTGCATATATATATAAATATATATATATATATATATATATATATATATACAGGTCACAAAAATGTGGAGTGACAAGTATATCATGCTTATATATGTGAAATAGATAATAAGCATGATAATAGATATGAAGTGTAAATCAAGACTACCAAAAAAGGGCAGGAGTTTGTTTGTAGCCCAGATAAGCGTTGCTAAAAACTCTTCCCTGACGCAGCGGGATGTAATTTGATCCCGCAAAACGTTGGCCCGTTGGACTGAGAGTAGCAAGCAACGGTCCTGAAGCATGAGCTAAGTACTTTAAGTTCTAAGAGTTCCAAAAGTTTGAATGGAAACAAAAAAATTTACAGCACAAATGCACTTTTGATACAGCACTTTAAAGCACTAGTACACTTTTTTGCACTAGTGCACTTTCTGTCGGCTCTGAGTTCCTGAAATGAACTGTGAGGTTTAAATAGTTCTAAGTATTATTGAATTATAAAGTTTTTTTTAAAGAATTAAGTATTTAAAATAATCTAGTTTATTATAAAGTAAATAGTAACCTAGTTAGGTACGTTTTAGTATAAATTAATTAAAGATTGAAGATTGAAAAGCCATTGAAGAAATAAAGATTAAGTTTAATGTTAGAATTAAGGTAGGGAGGATGAATTCAACCCAGTGATGATAATATGAGTAGGAGAAAAGAATTGTCTTTCTCTTTGAAAGAACCCTGAATGGGTGAAAACTCAATAATCTGAGACTTGTTCCCGTTTATATATAAAAAGAAAAAAATAGAGAAATAGAGAAAGAAAAAGAAAAAAGAAAAATAATTACCTTCAGTGTCATTTTGGCTTATATTGGTGGTTCTATATATTGTCATTTTTGTTAACGCCTTGCCTGATTTGACTTACACCGTCTTGGGAGATATCTAAGAAGAGCGGTGCCGGATTGTCCCTGATACCGGTTGTGTAACCAGAGGAATCGGCACCGATAAGGACTCTTGAAAAGTTGGTGCCATTGTCAGGGGCCCAGATCTGACTTGCACTGGCACTGGAGTAGCCGGTGTCGCCATGATGGGAAGGAGAAGTTGTAACTGCTCCCGTAACTCCTCATACACCAATTCTTTTATCTGCTGCTTAATGGAGTGCACTGGTACAGCTGGCTTTTTCGCCGGTACCTTCGGTGCGGCTCTGAGCTCTGGCGATGAGGAGGTCGATGTGGAGGCACTCACTGAAATCGGAGCCGAGCGTTTTTTGGGTCTCCTCGAGGTCGATAGGACTTGGCTCACTGCCGGTTTGACCTGAGGCCCAGAACGGGTGGGGGAAAGCTTCTGAACCGGTTTACCTACTGTGAGTTGCAACACCGGAGCTGACGGTGAAGGGTCCACACTCGGTGTCGTCTTGGTCAGTACGGTCTTAGTCGGCGCGGATGGTGTCGGTGATGAGCTGGGTTCCGTGTCCATTGTGGTGTCTTTGCTGAAGCAACCGTTTTTTGAGGGTGCGCTTCTGAAGGGACAAGCAGCGGGAGCAAGAGTCAGCGCAGTGCTCGGGTCCCAGACATTGCAAACACCAATGGTGAGGGTCGGTTAATGAAATGACCCGAACACAGCGACTGCACTTTTAGAAACCTGTCGGCAGGCATGACATGGACGGGAAGACTGCCATTGACAAATCGAACTCTATGGCTAGAAGGGTCCATAAGGCCCAAGAGGGCCAAAGCCCGCAACAGAAAAAAAAAAAATATATACTTTTTTTTTTCCAAGAAAAATAACAAGAAATTAAAACAAAAAAATTTACAAACCGCGAAGGCAGGAAGGCAAGCGAAGAGAAATAAGTTCAACCAAAGTTGAAGCGCGTCTTACTAGCTCCGTGGAAACTAGAAAACTGAGGGACCACGTGCCCTACGTCGGGCGGGAAAGCACTCGCGCATGCGCGGTTCGGGCTATCGCAAACTTTCTAAAGTCTTAAAGTGGCGATGCACTTTTAAATTGGTCCATACTGGGGCTCCGTCAGTGACGTCACCCATATGTGAGAATATGCTGCCTGCTTGTCCTGGGATAACAAAGGCTTTATTGTTCACATACTTCCAAGTATATATGGACTGGTGTATTGGCTTTTTTATTTCTTGAGAGATTTAGAGAAAAGTATGTGATAGTGGAGCATATATCGCTGTGTGCCACCAGATGGATTGTTGGGTTGCTAAGGAAACCAGCTTCTGCTGTAGATGAAGTGGCAGCTGAGCTTTCTCGGGTACATCAAAAAACCACCCTTGCTGCTGCTGTATTTTAACCCTTGTAGGACTGCACTGATATAAACAAAATGATTTTTTTTAAAACCTGATTTTCTATTCTGCATGACATGGCTGATAAAAAAAAAAACCTAACAACACATTTACTGACTTTATGGATTTCTTCACTTCCAGATAGGGGTGAAGTCTTTGCTAGAATAATTGAATTAGGCTTTTTTTGCCGGAATCAGTGTCTTACCCATTGTTCTCCCATCCCATTCCTTTGAAATGTAAGGTAACTAGGGGAAGAAAATTATATTGGGATAGGGAAGTTGAACTATTTCATTTAGCAAGGCCTTTTTTCATAGGGTTCTTCTCCCTTTGATTTGAAAACTAGGAGCCTAGAATTGGGCACATAAGTGGGTGATGTCATCAAAAAGAGCCAGCGCAGAACATATTTCCAAAGTTGTCAAAATGCCTGTACTGCAATCTTCTCAGTCCCGTCTGTTTTTTTTCCTGCTGTGCTGAACAAGATTTCCATTTACTTAGGGTTACCAAGTTCGTGTTAATGTACAGCGTTTCATGCGTCTGGTAGCACTATATAAATGATAAGTAGTAGTAATAGTAGTGAAGACAAACAGAGGGCACATGACCCTACCCCTTGAATTCAGACATAGTAACATAGTAGATGACGGCAGATAAAGACCCGAATGGTCCATCCAGTCTGCCCAACCTGATTCAATTTAAATTTTTAAATTTTTTCTTCTTAGCTATTTCTGGGCAAGAATCCAAAGCTTTACCCTGTACTGTGCTTGGGTTCCAACTGCCGAAATCTCTGTTAAGACTTACTCCAGCCCATCTACACCCTCCCAGCCATTGAAGCCCTCCCCAGCCCATCCTCCACCAAACGGCCATATACAGACACAGACCGTGCAAGTCTGCCCAGTACTGGCCTTAGTTCAATATTTAATATTATTTTCTGATTCTAAATCTTCTGTGTTCATCCCATGCTTCTTTGAACTCAGTCACAGTTTTACTCTCCACCACCTCTCTCGGGAGCGCATTCCAGGCATCCACCACCCTCTCCGTAAAGTAGAATTTCCTAACATTGCCCCTGAATCTACCACCCCTCAACCTCAAATTATGTCCTCTGGTTTTACACAGTCTTTGTCTCCACCACCTCTATTGGGAGCCTGTTCCACGCATCTACCACCCTTTCTTTAAAAAAGTATTTCCTTAGATTACTCCTGAGCCTATCGCCTCTTAACTTCCTTAACTGAAAGATACATAAACATAAAATTATTACTGGTATTTTTAGATGATCTGTAAAAATTAAATTGGGAGATTAGATAACCCGGAGCAAAACCAAAAAAAAAAAAAAAAAAAGCTTTAAAGCAAAGACAGCCAAACTTAAAAAGAATACGTGCCTCGAAAGGCAACCAATTCAATTGTTGATAATAAAGATTGATATGATCATATTTCTTTAAACCAAAAATTAGGCGCACTGCCGAATTTTGTATTAATCGGATACGTCATAGATTTTTCTTAAAGGATGCAAGATGGATGATATTACAATAGTCGAGGACAGACAGAATCAAAGACAGTACCAAGAGTCTAAAAGAAACAAAATCAAGTATCTTTTGATGGTTCTAAGTTTCCAGAGGATCATAAAACATTTTTTTTATCATAAAATCTGTATGATCCTCGAACGCTAGCTGTCGGTCTAATGTAACCCCTAAGATCCTAATTGAAGAAACAAATTCAAAAGTTTGATTGTTAATTAAAATGTGCCCTCTTATTCTGGAGCTTCCTTTCAACTGAAAGAGACTCACTTCATGCCATGTACTTATTTAAAATCTCTATCATATCTCCCCTTTCCTCCAAAGTATACAGATTGAGATCTTTAAGTCTGTTCCCATATGCCTTTTAAGAACATAAAAATTGCCGCTGCTGGGTCAGACCAGTGGTCTGTTGTGCCCAGCAATCCGCTCCCGCGGCGGCCCTTAGGTCAAAGACCAGTACTCTAACTGAGTCTAGTCTTATCTGCGTATGTTCTGGTTCAGCAAGAACTTGTCTAACTTTGTCTTGAATCCCTGGAGGGTGTTTTCCCCTATAACAGCCTCCGGAAGAGCGTTCCAGATTTCTACCACTCTCTGGGTGAAGAAGAACTTCCTTACATTTGTACGGAATCTATCCCCTTTTAGTAGCCTTCCTCTGAATCGACTCCTTTCTGTTTATATCTTTTTGTAGGTGCGGTCTCCAGAATTGTACACAATATTCTAAATGAGGTCTCACCAGAGTCTTATATAGGGGCATCAATACCTCTTATTTTTCTTCTGGCCTTATCTCTCCCTATGCACCCTAGCATCCTTCTAGCTTTCGCAGTCACCTTTTTGAACTGTTTGGCCACCTTAAGATCATCACATACTATTAATCCCAAGTCCCGCTCTTCTTTTGTGCACAAAACTGTAGTGTTCTTTTGGGGTTTTGCAGCCCAAATGCATGACCTTATATTTCTTAGCATTAAATCTTAGCTGTCAAATTTCAGACCATTCTTTGTGTCGCTAGGTCTTTCCATATGTTATTCATACCATTAGCTTAACATACGAAACACTCAAAAAGATCAACCCACCTAAATTCTGGAACAAAGTAGACACCATGATACAAGATGGAAACCCCAAGAACTTCATTAACCACTGGTACACCCTAAGCACATCCATCCTCGAAGACATGACATCAGTAATCATCAGTGCTGACATGAAAGCAGCCACTCAAGTGGAGAAGGCTTCATCTAAAGCACGGCAGATGATAGGTTGTATCAAGAGAAGCTTCGTCAACAGGAAGCCTGAAGTCATGATGCCATTGTACAGAGCCATGGTGAGACCTCATCTGGAATACTGTGTGCAATTCTGGAGGCCACATTACCGTAAGGATGTGCTCAGAGTTGAATCGGTTCAGCGGATGGCCACCAGGATGGTCTCGGGGCTAAAGGGTCTCCCGTATGAAGAAAGACTGAGCAAATTGCAGCTCTACACTCTCGAAGAGCGTAGGGAGAGGGGAGACATGATTGAGACATTTAAGTACATCACAGGACGGGTCGAGGTGGAAGATGATATCTTTCTTCTCAAGGGACCCTCGACCACAAGAGGACATCCGCTCAAACTCAGGAGAGGGAAGTTTCGTGGAGACGCCAGGAAGTACTTCTTCACGGAGAGAGTGATTGAGCATTGGAACAAGCTTTCAGTGCAGGTGGTCGAGGCGCGCAGCATCCCAGACTTCAAGAACAAATGGGATACCTATGTGGGATCCCTACGAGGGTCATGCCAAGGGATAGGGTCACTAGGGTATGGACTTGAATGAGCGGGTCAGTAGAGTGACAGTATAATTACAATTATACTTAGGGGGTCAGTAGACTTAAGAGGGTGGGTAAATAGTGTGGGCAGACTTGATGGGCTGTAGCCCTTATCTGCCGTCATCTTTCTATGTTTCTATGACACAACCGCAGAAAAAGACCAGAATCTGCAGACATTCAGATAAATGGTTTGAAAAACGAGCTACTGCAACTCAAACGACAGTGCAGATGGCTTGAAAGAGATTGGAGAAAAACAACCGAGAACACACAAAAACAACCTGGAGAACACTGAACAAACAATGCAAACAAAAGAAAAAAGAAAGGCATACTATACCACTCAGATAGGCCTAGAAATCCAAGACACCAAAAAACTTTTCAAACTACTAAAGGAACTCACAGACACCAAACCCTACCTGGCCACCAAAACCGCCCTGCCCCCCCCTCCCCCCAGCCAATCAATTGGCTGAATTCTTCAGAAACAAATATCAACAGACAGAAACACCTTCACCGAGACCCCAAACTACCTCGATGAAATCTCGATACCACCTATAGAAAACAAGACCTACGCAGCAGACAGAAACTGGTCAGACTTCCCAGACACACAATGGCACGACCTAGACAAACTGTACAAAAAATACAATTATGTAGCCTGCGACCTCAGCCACTGTCCCCCATACCTGTTAAAAGCCGCCAGCTCTAGATTCCACACCCACCCTCATGCAGTGGATTAGTTACATGCTCACAGAACTATGACTACTTTACCTCAGCTTTCCAAGACTCACACTGGCTCCCAGTACAAGCACGTATACAAACAAATTCTACTGCACCCTATTCAAAGCCCTAAATGAAAATGGACCAAGCTATTTCAACCACTACCCTAACCCTAACCATCACCTAATCATATCAAGGAGAACTCAAGCACACCTTACACCCCCCCCCCCAATCAAAGGCATGCAAAGCAAAAAAATATATGACGGTCTACTAGCCACCAGAGCAGCAAAAATAGTCCGCCACCTCTCAAATCTGCTGACCACGATGCCCAACTACAAAACATTCAGGAAAGAACTGAAAACCATACTATTCAAGAAATTTGTCAAATGATCTAAACAAACCGTATTGACCCTTTCCAGATCCCGACACATACTGTACTATAGCTATCAACCTTGTAATCTCCCTGGGAATGTCCAGGTTAATTTCTTGATGTAAACCACCTAGAACTGAAAGGTATAGGCGGAATAGAAGACACCAATGTAATGTAATGTAACAAACAGGATAAATAAGGGTTAGGGAATTTCTCAAAGAGGGAATGATAAAACAGACATGGACCAATCACAGGCCTTTCCCCGGGCCTACTTAATAATAATAATAATAATTTATTTCTTATATACCGCCAAAGCCATAGAAGTTCGAGGCGGTCCTGCTGGTCCAGTGGTGAGCCAGGGCAAGAGCGATCCTCCTATGCTCCTGCCCCATGCAGTCTCACTACTCAAAATGGCTGACGAGTTCCCACAGTAACCTTGTGAGACTGCCGTGAATTTAGTTTATATTCAAATTGACTCTTTCCCCCCAAAAAAGGTTATCTCAGTTTATATTTGGATGGGTTTATATTCGAGTATATACAATAAGTGCCTTGACAGCCTAGGTTCCCTATTATAAAATTACCTGGTGACTTGCTTATTGTGAAAACTGGTTCCCAAATCCCAACTGAGTTCTCTGCTTTGAGTGGTGAAAGAGCTAGCATCTAGTGATTTCCTTATTCGTAATAAGCGAAAGAGACACAAATAGTTACTTTTTTTTTCTGTACTATCAACTGAAGACATCCCCTTTTGTTAAATGGAAATGAATGCGCTATGTTTATGAAACAACCAAGAGAGATCAAACTTTGTGACTTGTCAGATGTGATATGACTGTGCATTGCTCTGCCAGATAACTTCAGCATGTCACAGCTAGGCTGAACAATAAAAGAAAATGGTTTTGGGTTTTTTTTTTAAAATCCAGTATCTTAATGTTTTCGTTATTTCAGATCATTTTAGAAATATGACAGCACACCCCAGAGAGTGCACTTTCCCAGCTGCTTTGACTTTTGACATCTTGATTTGTAGTATTCCCAAGGCATGTATTTAAAATATTTTTGATTACTGCCTGCTTATGGTGTTGTGTCATCCTACTCATATGAATTATCCATTTCTTTAACTGGTGTCTGCGACAGTGCTAGGGATAGCTGATGCTCCTAGTCCAAGCAGACCTTTTCTCCCTCTCTCCTATTAACTGTGTGCTATACACTAAGGGCTGGATTCTATATAGGATGCCCAGTCTCAGAAGCCGCTTATGCAGCTTTTGAGAATCGCACATGAGCGTCCTATATAGAATCGCCTAAGCCCGCTTATTACTACGATTCTCTAACCGGCATCCATGTAACAGGCGCCGGTTAGAGAATTGGGTTGCTGCTGATCGCAGGAAAGTTATCTCCCTGCTGTGGCCACTAAACTGATCACCGTCCCGTCCCATCCCCCGCACGAAGACAACTGGCAGGAGGGATGCCCAGTCCCTTCTATCCCCCACCCCTACCCCCGAATGTCCACAGCAGGAGGAGTGCCCAATTCTTCTTGTTTCCACCCCCAAGACATCCCCCAGCAGGAAGGATGCCCAGTTATTCCTGCCACCATCACCCCAAGATATCCCCTGGCAGGAGGAATGCCCACTCCTTCTTGCCAGAGCCCCCTCCCCCCCCCCCCCCCCGAGATGTCCCCCGTCAGGAGGGATGCCCAATCCCTTCTGCTGGAACCCCCACTCCAAAAGATCATCAGCAGGAGGGATGCCCAGTCCCTCCTGCTAGACTCCCCTCCAAAGGGCATTTCCCTCGACCCTCCCCCAAAACCCACCTGAACCCCACAGTACCTTTTTGAAGTTGGCCAGCCGAAGGGATGCTTCTTCCCTCCCTCTAGCCAGCAGTTCTGCCTCCACTGAATGGCGGGTCTACTCCTTCCTGGTACATCATGTGATGCACTGGGGAGGGGCCTAAGGCCCTCATTGGCCCAGATACTTAATGCTCCTCACATAGGAAGGGCCTTAGGCACCTCAGTCAAACGCAATCTTAGGCCTCTCTCCCAGTGCATTCTGGGATGGCCAGATCCCTAAGGCCACTTCTATCTGTGCCCTTCTCTTCAACTGCCTACTGTTTTTTATTTCTTCCCCCTCCCTAATGTTGTTTTGCCCTTATATGTTTCCTTTACTATTTTTTTAAATTATATTTCTTTACCTACTCCCTTCCTTCTGTATCATTAATTTGCCTTGTCAGTTGTATTTACATTGTCTGTTTCCCTTCAACTATTGTAATTTAATATTTTATACTTTGTACATCGCTTAGAATGTTAATAAGCGATTAATCAAATATTTAATAAACTTGGATCCCTTCTGTCTTGCTGCGCCATATGCTTGGAACAAGCTGCCCAAATTCCTACGGTGAGCTCACTCTCTGACAGTGTTCAAGGCCCAGTTAAAAACCCACCTCTTTGAGAGTGCTTTCAACTCCTAATGCCTTTCACCTTAAGTTCTGCATCCCCAACCCTATATTTTATCTCTATCTGTCCAAGTTAGATTGTAAGCTCTTCCGAGCAGGGACTGTCTATAAATGTCAAAATGTGCAGCGCTGCGTATGCCTTTCAGGGCTATATAAGTGGTAAGTAGTAGTAGTAATGGTGGTTAGCATGACTGGGTTTAAGAAAAGTTTGTACAAGTTCCTGGAGGAAAAGTCCATAGTCTGCTATTGAGAGAGACACGTAGGAAGCCACTGCTTTCCCTGGCTTGGTAACATGGAATCTTGCTAATATTTGGATTTCTACCAGGTACTTGTGACCTGGATTGGCCTCTATTGGAAACAGGATACTAGGCTAGATGGACCATTGGTCTGATCCAGTATGGCTTTTATGTTCATTTGGAAGGCGTGTGGGTGTAAATCACACTTGAGAATTATGTGTACATCTCTGGCATTTAGGTATATACATTCCAGCTCTTCAGCTGGTGAAGCACTCAAATGTAAACTTAAATATGTTTATTTGCACTGTAATGCTGATATTCTATAAAGAAAGGAAGGAGCCTATGTTCCTTTTTATATAGGTCTTATCAAATGTCCAATTATAGATTTGCACTCTAAGGGGCTAATTCTGTAAGGAGCTGCTTAGATTTAGGCATCAAGGAGGTGCCTTTTTGCTGGTATTCTAGTCATTTATCCGTGTTTGTGATCATATCTGCGCTTAATGGGTGCTCTCTGACTATGTTGTTCTGTAAATACTGTGTTTCCCCGAAAATAAACCCTAGCATGATTTTTCAGGGTAGGTCTTAATATAAGCTCTACCCCCGAAAATAAGCCCTTGTCACCAACAACAGTGCTGCCCCTCCCCGCACCCCGCCTTCCCCCTCCCCCCCGCTGCCCCTTACCTATTTCCCCCGCCAACTGTGAGACCAACATACCTTGTAACAAACGGCAACGTCAGCAGCAATCTAGACAGGCTGCTTCGGGGTCTTCTCTCGTCGGACGTTCCGTGTGCCGCGTTGCTGATGACATCATCAGTGATGCAGCAGAGGAACAACCGGGCGGGAGAAAGCTGCGAAGCAGCCTGTCTAGATTGCTGCCGACGTTGCCGCTTGTTACAAGGTATTTCGGTCTCGCGGTTGGCGGGGGACAGATGGAAGGGCCGGAGGGGATGTTCGCAGCGGGGGGTGGGGTAATTGGAGGGATAGAAGCTCTAAGGGTTCTGATGCACAAGGGATGGGAGGAAGGGAGGGATAGAAAGATACTACACAAGGGGATGGGTGAGAGGGGAGGAAAGATGCTGCACATGTGGGGGAGAGAAAGGAAATGGGAAGAATTTGGGTGGAGGATAGGAAGGGAGAGATGATCATTGTACATGGAAAAAAATAAGACTTATCCGGAAAATAAGACCTAGTGCCTTTTTTGGGTCCACCTTGAATTCTCATTAGCCACCGCCCCCGCTACCCCTTCCAACTATCCACTCTGCCGACCTCCTTTCAACAACCCTTACGACCCTTTCTTCCTTTTCTGAAGTTACGGAAGAGGAAACTGCTCACCTTCTCTCCTTCTCCAAACCTGCCACCTGTTCCTCCGATCCGATTCCTACCTGCCTACTCGGATCCATCTCTCCCACTGAAATCCCTCCCATCTGTCACATCCTCAACCTTTCACTCTCCACTGCTACAATTCCTGATGTCTTCAAACATGCTGTAGTTAACACCCCTACTTAAAAAGCCCTTGCTAGATCCTGCTTTCTCCTCCAACTATCACCCTAGCTCCCTCCTTCCCTTCCTATCCAAACTACCTCTTCAATCTGTTCAAAATTCTGCTACGCGACTCATATTTCGTAAGAACTGCTATTCTCACATTACCCCTCTCCTCATCAACTCCAGACTCCTTCCCTTCTTTCTTGCGGCGCTGTATGCCTGGAACAGGCTGCCTGAATCAATACATCATGCTCCATCCCTGGCAGTGTTCAAATCCAAGCTAAAAGCCCACTTTTTTGAATCTGTTTTCAACTCCTAACTCCCACTCACTGCTGCCAGATACCTTCTCCCACTGTTTCATTTCCTCTACCATAATCTCCCCAACCCCGAAATGTCCTGTCTAAATTAGATTGTAAGCTCTTCTGAGCAGGGGCTGTCTATTGTATGTTAAAATGTACAGCGCTGCGTACGCCTTTCAGCACTTTAGAAATAATAAATAGTAGTAGTATTAGAGATCGACCAAATTTTAGTTTCAGCAACAAAATCGGCTCAAAATTTGGATTTGGTCTTATTTCAGCCCAAAATGCTGATGCATTTTTATAAACTGAAATTGTACTGTGCAGCCTGCACCCCCACTCCCTCCTTCCTGATGCAAGAAGCCCCCTTTCCAGAACCCCAGGTAGTCTTCCCCTTCCCCTCTACTACTACAACTACTTCTACTTTTTATATAGTGCAGAACGGCATACGCAACGCTGTACATTTTTGACATTTATACACGGTCCCTGCTCAGAAGAGCTTACAATCTAACTTGGACAGACAGACATGATAGAGGGTAGGGGTGAAAGGAGTTAGGAGTCAAAAGCACTCTCAAAGGAATATCAGCTCCCTCTTGGAACCTGGAATCACAGATAGGCCTGCTCCCCAGGCCTACCGTATTGCTGGTAGTCTACAGGGGGCAGAAGCGATTCATAGCTGCTCCTGCCCATGCAGTTTGGTCCCGGCAGCCATTTTGTCAGCAGAGTTGGCATGAACAGCAATGACTGGGGATTGATCCTGCCTTCTCTATAGACAACAAATGGTGGACCTGCCTATGGTTTAGAGAGGGGAGGGAGGGAGGGTCGGTCTTTGTGACAGGTGGAGGAAGAGGCTGTTCCTGTTTGGGATCTGGGCCAATTTCAGCTAAAACAGAGCAGCAAATTTTGGCTATAGTTTTGGTTTTGGCTGAAAATCTTGTTTTGGTTGCCATCTACTGCCCTAGTGGTTAGAGTTACACCCTCAGCACCCCCAGGTTGTGGGATCAAATCCCGCGCTGCTCCTTGTGTCTCTGGGCAAGTCACTCAGTCCTCCATTACCCCAGGTACGTTAAATAGATTGTGAGCCCACCAGGACAAATAAGAAAAATGTTTGATTGCCTGCTTGTAAACTGCTTAGATAATCTTGATAGGCAGTATATAAATACCTAAAATAAAAAAACAAACAAAAAATTATAATCTGTGAATATTTGCAAATAATCTCAACGTGAGAGTTCATATTGGCTCTATGGCAGGTGTATATTATTCTGTCTAAAATATAGGTTCACATTTCACTTGTTACGTTAGTATGCTATAAAGAAATAGAAACATGATGGCAGATAAAGGCAAAATGGCCCATTCAGTCTGGCCAACCTCAGTAACCATTATCTCTTCCTCTCTGTAAGAGACCCACTTGACTATCCCAGGCTTTCTTGAATTCAGACACAGTCTCTGTCTCCACCACCTCTTCCAGGCAACTGTTCCACACATCTACCACCCTTATAGAAATGTAGGCCTATACTTTTATGTTTGAAACAGGCGCATTCTTAGCACCCAAAAATATGTGCAGTGTGTTAAAATTTCCCTCCACCTGGCTATTAATTTAAGAAACTGATGTTTGCTTGCTGTATGTCATAAATTGAGAAAATATGATGTGTATGTAGAAGGCAATTTTTTTTTTTAAGGTGTTTGTTTTTGCTGGTACCAATATAATTCAAACTGAAGGTCTGTATGAAACTTTCTCACCTCTAACCCAACTAATAGTATATACAGGTTTGCACATTGAGAGTCATTTTGTAACTGGATGCCTAGTTTCATGTAGGAAAACTGTATCTATTGTAAAGGTCAAACAAAACAGATCTTAGTCTACCTGAAATGGAGGAAAAAAAAGCCTCAGAGGTCCAGAAGTGAACAGGAGGAGGGGATCATAGAATGGTGAGATGATGAAGGCAGGGAAATGAGCACAGGGGAAATACTAGAAAGGGTAGGAGACATAGAGAATGGAGATGCTGAAGATGGGGAACAATACTTGCAGAGAGATAGAAGATGGATGGTGAGCATGGAGAAAGAAATGTCAAATGGTCAGGAGACCCTGGCAAGTGAGTTAAGAGAAGACAAAAGAAAACAGAGACCAGTGCCTGAGACCAACATGATTTGAAGAATAAAATGATAAGACAACAAAAGGTAGAAAAAAAAATTTAATTTTCTATTTTGTGAGTAGAATATATCAGATTTGAAATATGTATCCTGTTAGAGCTGGTGTTAGACATAATTGGGGACTGCAAAGCCCAGGCCATGCTTCTTTGTCTTCCAGCTGGCTCAGGGCTCTCTCTGACCAGGGGACAGTTGCCCTAGTTGCACTCCCCTAACACTATTCCTGTCATGTGTGACTGCAGTATTTTGTTTTTGAATAATAAATTGAAGGATTGCACTATAAAATTATACTATATAAACTTTTGTGCAAGTAGAATAATATATATATAGATAGGAAAAGGATGTCTCCTCCACATCCCTTTTAATAATAATAATAATAACTTTATTTTGGTGTCAGGTCAAAAGCGCGCCGCGACAAAGGCGCGCCCAGACAATTGAGCGCAGCGCGGAGGCGTGCGCCGCTCTAAATTACTGTTTTTAGGGCTCCGACGGTGGGGCGTGGGGGGGAACCCCCCCACTTTACTTAATAGACATTGCGCCGCGTTGTGGGGGCATTGTGGGGGGTGTGGGGGGTTGTAACCCCCCATATTTTACTGAAAACTGAACTTTTTCCCTGTTTTTAGGGAAAAAGTTCAGTTTACAGTAAAATGTGGAGGGTTACAACCCCCCATAACGCCGGCGCGATGTCTATTAAGTAAACTGGGGGGGTTCCCCAACAAAACCCCCCATTGGAGCCCCTAAAAACTGTAATTTTGTGCGGTGCGCACCTCCGTGCTGCGCTCAATTGTCGGCGCGCGCTTTTGTCTTTCGCGCCGTCGTCTATGAACCCTTTATTTTTCTATACTGCCATATTCAAAGTGACTTCTAGGCGGTTCACATAGAAAGAAGGCTGGACAATCGGCGAATTACAAAATGCAAGAAGGATGTTACATAATAAATTGGAGAAACATGGGGAAAGAATAAATGAGAGAAGAAAGATGTTACATAATACATTGGGGTTATAAGGGGAAAGAATACCTGAGAGAGGTCATCTGATTAGGCAAGGAATTTGTCAAATAGAGCGGTTTTAATTGATTTTCAGAATGTATTGTAGGTCTGTCTGGCTTTATTTATGTGGTTTCCCTGCCAGGATTGCTGTCTGTTTGCTTGGAACATGAAGGTTCTGTCTAGGAAGGATTTGTATTTGCAGCCTGTGATCTTTGGGTATGCAAAGATGTTTTTGTTTCTGGTTGTACGTGTGGGGATGTGTAGAGTGAAGTGTGTTTGCAGGTAGGAAGGTGCTAGGCCCCAGACTTGTTTGAAACAGATACACTTATTTCAGTCTTTCTTAATTTTCACCGACCCTCAGAGGTACCACAGTGATACTCAAAATCTTTCACTGTATCCAGCTTCACGTACCATATCTTCACTGGGTCACACTTTTATACATTTTTAAAATATTTTTAAACGTTTTAGCAACAATTTTTTAAAAGTACTTCGCTTTTAATCTTTAGTGGTCAGCTTGTAGGGACATTTATGCCGACATGTTTCACCCAGCGGGTTTTTTCAAGGCTCATATCCCTAGATTAGCTTTCGCCGCCTTATCAGACCACCCAGTATTGTAAACAAAGATTTTGAGTATCACGGTGGTACCTCTGAGGGTTGGTGAATATTAAGAAAGATTGAAATAAGTGTGAGTCTACTAAAAGGGATGTAGAGGAGACATCCTTTTCCTATCTATATATGCAGTATTTTGTTAGCATGATTTTTCTGTGTTGCATTCATTAATAATTTGGCTTATTCAGTTTTCTCGATAGTGGAGAGGATATTTGCGAAGGGGTTTTGTTGATCCTTGCTCTGTATTATTTGTGTTTATAAAATGACCTGTTCCTGAAGTACCTAGACAGCTGACCCGTTCCTCTCTTTCCCCTCTATAACGGTTCTCCTGCCCTATTCCCCTCTTGTTCTCCCATCCCTTAAGTTCTCTCAACTTGTACTTCACTAATCTTTTGTAAACCGCATAGAACTTAATGGTACTGCGGTATATAAACTGTTATTATTATTATTAATAAAATAAGTTCAGTGTAAAATCATAACTATTTGAGGCTTGTGCAGATGGGATCAGATGGTTTGCAGGGATGGGGACCAAGCTCATGGGGACAGGGCGGGGATGGGGACCGAGCTTCATGGTTTTCTCTGCCATTAACTCTGTTCAGCCTTTTATTGGGAGCAAAACATGAAACCGTTAAGCCTGTTGTCATTCAGAGTATGTTTCTTTTATATGTAGTCTGATCATCTTCCTTTTGTTCTCTTTTAGGTGAAATAAAGGAGAAAATGAAGGTTGGCCCCGTTCAGGACTGTCCGACTAGTTAACCACGCATGGAATATGGCTCTGTATGCGCTCGCTATCGTGCTCTGAGAGTAGACCCAGTTCTAACTCCCCAAAGAATGGTTTTCTCTGTAGTGTTGACACCTGCCCCTCCCAGGACATCAAATGGCACGTTTGTTATCTATGAAAATATTTACACAAACTTTACTACTCCACAGTCTTTGTTTCGGGGTGCCATGGATCTGCCACTAAAATACAGTCCTGGTGCCACGGTCACAACTGGGACGAGTACTTTAGTTCTGAACCATTCGGTAACTCGGCCTGCGCAAGGCGCTTCAGAAAGCTTAAACCTGCCACTCCAAATCTTTCTTTCTGCTGTAATGATACTTATTCTCTTACTTTCTTTCTTGGGAAATCTTGTTGTCTGTTTCATGGTATACCAGAAGGCTGCCATGCGATCTGCAATTAATATACTACTTGCTAGCCTGGCTTTTGCCGACATGTTGCTTGCTGTGCTAAACATGCCTTTTGCTCTGATAACTATCATCACGACTCAGTGGATTTTTGGAGATACCTTCTGTAGAGTTTCCGCCATGTTCTTTTGGCTCTTTGTCATGGAAGGCGTGGCCATCTTGCTCATTATCAGCATTGATCGATTCCTCATCATTGTTCAAAAGCAAGACAAGCTCAATCCTTACCGTGCAAAAATTCTAATTGTTATTTCATGGGCTACATCCTTTTGTTTGGCCTTTCCCTTGGCTGTAGGCAATCCAAATTTGCAAGTACCATCGAGAGCTCCTCAATGTGTTTTTGGCTACACTACAAATCGTGGTTACCAGGCCTATGTAGTCTTGGTGGTACTAATTTTCTTTTTTATTCCGTTCTTTGTCATGCTCTACTCTTTCATGGGCATTCTCAACACCGTGCGCCACAATGCAGTCCGTATCCATAGCCACCCTGACAGCATATGCCTGAGTCAGGCCAGCAAGCTGGGTCTCATGAGTCTTCAGAGGCCCTTCCAAATGAACATCGATATGAGCTTTAAAACTCGTGCCTTCACGACCATTTTGATTTTGTTTGTTGTTTTTATATTGTGTTGGGCCCCGTTTACCACCTACAGCCTTGTTGCTACGTTCAACAGTCATTTCTACCACAAGCGCAACTTTTTTGAGATAAGCACATGGCTGCTGTGGCTATGCTACCTCAAGTCTGCACTAAACCCGCTGATTTACTACTGGAGGATTAAGAAATTTCGTGATGCCTGCTTGGATTTGGTGCCCAAGTACTTCAAGTTTCTGCCACAGTTACCTGGTCACACAAGACGCCGAATCCGGCCTAGTGCCATCTATGTGTGTGGGGAGCACCGTTCAGTAGTGTGAAACTGTTATTCTCACGGTCTTATTCAGTAAAGATTTTCTTTTCCGCAGGCATGGAATAAGGAAAAGTCCTTTGTGAATAAGGCCTTTTAGACTTTTTTTTTTTTTTTTTTGTTATATGGTTTTTTCACTGCCATATGCTCTACAGGTTGTGCATGTGATAAAATACTTTGTGTAATTTCTAAAAAGCTGTTTTAATTTTGATAGTTCAGCACAGTGGAATGAAAAACGTGTTACCTCCAGGATTCTTAGGAAATCCTTCACTGGGAAAAAAAAATTCCAGTTCTAATACTTTTATCAGGTTTATGCTTACCAAGCCTACAATTGTTTTAATTGTAGGTGAGATTTCATGCTGCTACATTTTAGTTGGTGTCGTTTTCTGAAAGAGAGAGCTGCTTTTTAGTTGTCTTAGTTGAGCCAAAAGAGCGCGTCATTATGTAGATAAGCGCTGCAGGAAAGTTTTAATTTTAGAAAACAAAGATTTGGAAGTTTTAGTGATGTGCTTTTAAAAAAAGCTGTTAATATTTCTTAAATATTTTTGTGCACTTTATGAGGTTTGGAAAACAATATGTGGTTTCTATTATCTTTTTTTTTTTTTTTAATGACATATTTTTAGGTTATTTTTATATATAGTTGATTTAAAGTCCAATTTTAGGTAAGATGTGGAGAGAGGCATGAAGACGACCATTTCGGGATGTAGAAAATTCCCATTGTTTCACATATGCTCTACCAAACTCAGAACCTCCTGTGAAATATGTTTAAGGAAGTGAAGGGCTTTTCCTTTTCACATGGGAACGGTGATTTTAAAATCCCTGCATATATAATATATAATTATAATATATTCCCACTTATGTACGTGGGAGTACCTTTTTTTAAATTGCAGCTGCTGACACGACCTGCAACTCTCAGCTCCCACCTCCCGGTGTGAACTGCAACTCTCAATTTTGCTCCGTCTGCATGACATGATCTGTCTCTCCCTCCTGACATAATCTGGGCTCCAAGTTGATTAATTTCTTAATTATATGACATACTGGGGATACACTCTGAGCAGTTTACAGTACTAAAATCATTTTAATATAGCCTAGAAAGGAGAAAGCAATGGTTATAGAAATTCTAATCTCATCAACTTAATCACAGCTCTTAATAATACTAGATAAATACTTAAATATTTGTAAAGTGCTCAGACCAATAACCAATAATTTAGTGATAACACCAAACTGTGGCTATGAAAGGGATCATCGTTGCCTTTATAGTCCCCGACCCAACCAATCGAAATCCTTAATGATAATAGGTAAAAAAAACCCACTTATCTGAAGTAGCTGGAGTAAAAAAATTCTAAGAAATAATAATTATGACACTCCCTTTCTGATATTTTATGAGGGTCCCCAAGTCCCTGGTGTCAAGTGGAGGAGTGATCCCCAGTTTCTCCTGCTTCATGACCTGAACCCTAGTAGTAATACCACAGGATTAATGCCGGGGCTGGGAAGAAATATTTGATTTAGGCCTTGTCTTTTTTTTTTGGAGGGGGGTGCTAACTTGAGGGGAAAATATATTAAAATACAATCTGTATCTAAAGCAACAGAGGGTTAAGCAATTTGCTCAAGATCAAAGGATCCGGAATGGGTTTTGATCCAGGCTTCCCTGCTTCTCAGCCCACTTTTTGTTTGCCAAATCCCAAACTATCATGAGCAGGAGTGACTGGGAATTGCTTCTGGGTGGTGACAGTGGGGTTTTCCTAGGGGCATAATCAAAGAGGTTTGGATTTTGAGAAGGGCCTGTGGTGGAGAAGGCTCTGTTTGCGGAGTGCCATAGGAAGTTGCAGATTGTGTCGTTATCGATTGGGAGTTACAGATCATATTGCAAGGGGTGGAAGGAGAGTGGCATTGACCTCTGGCATTTTATGCCTGCTTTGGGGCAGATGTAAATGCCTGATGTGTATTCCCCTTATAAAATAAGGAACACTCATCATTATTTCTGGCTCATCCCAAACCACTCTCTCTCTCTACATCCCAAGTGCGCTTCCTTGCTCTCTAAATGGGTTGTGAATCCCCTCATGTAAATAGCGGCTTTATAAAATCATTGTTTGGCTGTGTAGATGGTCTAAACATTTAAAAGCTACTATTTACACAAGAGGATGCTTCTGAAATGAGGGCTTTATTGTTCTAATTAAAAGACTGTTTACATTCTAGATCTAAGATTTTTTTTTTTTTTAATGTTTCGTTTTCAACTTCATTGACACAGAGGTGACGGTTCAGTTGTTTTCAGCCATCCCTCTAGATTACAACAGAATTAAATTACCTGTATAATAGTTTACTACTTACTGCCACTGCTGACAGCTGTTAAGGATGAATGATTTGAGGGTAGAACTAGAAATGCACCAAAGTATCAGGTGACGTTGGTATATAGTCAAATTTAACTATTGTGGTCGTCAAAATTATTGTCAATGAATACTGTGTGGAAAATCAGTTTGATAACCAACAGTGCACAACGGTACCATAGCATTGCATTGTAGAGCTAATATTTTGGGATACATTCAGTTGATATTCCACAGTCCAGTTCATCGTATTAAAGACATTTTTCAAACCCCCCCCCCCCCACCCCCTCATCTTCATTTGCTCTATCTAGCTCTTGAGTACCTTAAATGGAATGGCCAATGACTGCTTGTTTCTGCGCAGGTTTTTAAGCTGGAGCACCCCCCTCTCCCCCATTTCAAACCCCTTCCTTCCTTGCACAGGCATCCTACTCTCCACGGTTAGAGAACGTTCCAAAGATTTCAGATGGGATGCTGATGTTCACAAAATTTGAGAAGGCGTCGATCGTTCTTATTGCTTGCAGAAAATATCCTGTAGCGAACTGGAAAATGTGTTTGGCTGAAAGTATGTCAGAGATCAATTCATAGGCACTTCAAGGGGGAGAATGTGGCACAGTGATTAAAGCTACAGCCTCAGAACCTTGAGGTTGACCAAGCCACTTAATCCCCCCCCATTGCCCCAGATACATTAGATAGATTGTGAGTCCACCAGGACAGACAGGGAAAAATGCTTGAGTACCTGAATAAATTTATGTAAATCGTTCAGAGCTCCCTTGGGAGAACAGTATAGAAAACTGAATGAATAAATTAATAAAGTATGCTGTTTAGTAAGCAAGCATAAGATATTAGTGAGCGTCAACAGAAGCACTGCAGAGACTGTTCACTGATGTCATCTCACAATAAAGAAAATACTCTGGTTGTGTTTTAGTTAAATAGGCATGGAGAGCCTAGTGGGCAAGTTCTGTCCTTTTCCTCTGTGTTTGTGAAAGCAGCATAACTGAGCAGCCTTTCCTTGTAAGTCCTTCAGGATAGGATCCCCTCTCTATAGGGTGTGTTTTTTTAAATCTTTCCTTTTAATTTCTGGTCACTGCTTTGATCTTCTTGTCAGCTCTGGCAGTGCATCGAGATTCAGAATACTGCTGCAAAGCTGATCTTTGGAAAACGTAAATTTGACCATGTGACCCCTTTGCTTCAGAGACTTCATTGGCTCCCGGTTTATTTTAGAATTCAATTTAAATGCGCTTGTATTTCTTTTAAAATTCCACATGGTATCTTTAATCCTCTTATTCCTTTATTTTGGAATGTTTACCGATTCTCCTTTGCAAGAGGTATCCAACAATTTAAATTCTCCCTTCCTTCTAAAATAGGGATTAAAGGAGTCAAGATCTTCAGTCAGTCTTTGGTCTTTAAACTCTCTCAAATCTGGAATGATCTCCCCTTTTATTTAAGGAATTCCAATTCATTTCAATTTTTCTGTAAATCTTTAAAAACTACTCTTATTTGCCAAACATTTTGAAAATTAATTCTTTTGAAATTTTGCTATTATCTTCTATTTATCATTTGTAAATCATTCCCTATTTATTTAATTGCTGTAAACCGAGTCGAGCCTTCTCAGAATGATGACTCGGTATACAAAGTTAAGCTTTAGTTTAGTTTAAATAACCATAAAACACAATGTCTCCCTTATCCAGGTCTGAGACAAGGCACATAGGTACAGTTAATTTTTTCTCTTATCGGCTCTGAGCTTAAAATGAGATAATTCACTGCTCCTGTAAGTACAGCCCAACATGGCTTCCAACCATGAAATCCACTCTTGTTTCATTATGTTGTCCAGACACATAGGCTCCTCTTGATATAAAATCCTACCAGGTAAGAAAATCCTCACTGTCTTTGCTGCATTTGAAGCTCAAACTCCATGATGGTGCTCCAGCTTCACAACTAAGCTCATTTGCCATTACAGATAGTTTGAGTCTTTTTTTTCTTTTTTTAAGCCAACTGCAATTATTCTAAATCAGTTGGCCTCTTAGCTTCGATTGCTTGAAGACCACAAATCCCAATAGGCTTTTTCAGACCCTAAATTCATTTCCTCTCTACTAGAGGCAAAGGTTTTGAAACTCGGTAGAAATATCTGTGTTTTTAATCGAGTACTTTTGAAATAACTTTATTAACTAGAAAACTGATGAAGGAGAGATGGTAGAAGTTGAGAGACATAGTCTGGTTACCGCATTTGTCATAGTCTGGTTACCGCATTTAACTAAAATACATCGGTTGTATTTTTATTTTTCTAAAACCGGCATTCAGCTAAAGGAATTTGTATACACTTCCCCCTCCCCATTCGCGGTTTTGGCAATCACGGTTTCACATATTCGCGATTTTTGGGAGACGGGAAAAAAAAAGAAAAAACCTATAGTTTAGCCTTCCCCCCCTCCCCCCCCCCCGGCGTCCCGGCCTTACCTGGTGGTCTAGCGGGCTTTCGGGGCAGGAGCGATCTTTCTACGCTCCTGCCCCGTGTAGATCACCAATAGGAAATGGCTGTGGGGAGTTCCCGTCGTAGTCTCAAGAGACTACGAAAACTCACGGCAGCCATTTCCTGTTGGCGATCTGCACGGGGCAGGAGTGTAGGAATTTCGCTCCTACCCCGAAAACCCGCTAGACCACCAGGTAAGGCCGGGATGCCGGGGGGGGGGGGAGGCAGGGGTGGGTCAGAGCTGGACCAGAAGATATTCGCGGTCCGGTTCTGCCCCTATCCCCCACAAATCCGGAGGGAGAAGGGTAGTTCCTTTTTTCATAAGGGTTGTCTTCACACTCCTTGCCAATTTTTAGTTTGTGTGTGAGGCAATGATACTTTTCATTTACTTTTGTTGTATCACTACTATTAGCACTGACTGTTCTGCTTCTGTGCCACAATGGCCCAGGTTCTGTAAATGACGCCTAAAGTTAGGCGCATAGATTGGCACTCCTAACTTAAATAAAAGGCTTAATTGGTGCTGATAATTAACAATTAGCACCTTTCTAGTGACTTAAATTGGACTTAATTGGATGGTAGGAGCCTAGCCCAAGGCATCTAACAAAGTAGGCGTGGATTGTGGGCATGTTTTCCACGCAGGCACCTATTTTGGACTTAGGCAGCCTCATTTAGACCAAGAAAACCCTGGCATAAATAGTTTGCACCTAAGATTAGGATACCTATCAACACCTAAGCCACTGAGTGCAATTCTGTAAAGTGCGCCTAGCCTTTATATTTACGTTTAAGCACCACGTTACTATTCTTAAGCAGTCATTTGTCTGATGTCTGTGCCTCTGTATAATTTCTAATATAATGTAAGCTGCAGTGATACCTATCTGACAGTTGCAGGATACAAGAATCAATATGGTATGGTACTCTGCCTAAGTTTTAGGTGTCTTTTATAGAATCGGGGCCGATGTGGCTGCTTCCAGTAACAAAACATCCTTTGTAGATTGCTCATAATCCTCTTGGTCTAAACCAGGGGTAGGGAACTCCGGTCCTCGAGAGCCGTATTCCAGTCGGGTTTTCAGGATTTCCCCGAAGAATATGCATTGAAAGCAGTGTATGCAAATAGATCTCATGCATATTCACTGGGGAAATCCTGAAAACCCGACTGGAATACGGCTCTCGAGGACCGGAGTTCCCTACCCCTGGTCTAAAACATTTTACCCCATATTGGTCGTCTTGAATTCTGAGGAGGACAATTCTACTGAAATGTATTCTATTCCTTACCAGACAATGATTTTGACTTAGGAAGAAGATATTTTTGCTTCTGTTCAGTATTTTTGTAGAATTCACTCTTTGGGGTGTATACCTTGTCAGAACGTTGGATGTGATTGAGCACTGCTGCGCTGGATCGTGGGATTCCTTCTGCCATAGGCTTGTTCAGAGAGCAAGTTGTGTTACTGCATCTAGGTCACACATTAGCATAATGTATGTGATAAATAGGCAAAATGAATGTAGGTCCCTAAATGTTTAATGCCCTCTGCTATATTTGCTATGACAAAATTTCACCGTCCCTGTGGATAACCGCAGAAAACCATCCTGTGTCATTCTTTGGTGTCCATTACAGATTGGCACAAATTCGTCCCCGCAGGAACTCAATTTCCCCGTCCCCATGAATTTTGTCCCTGTCCCATTCCTGTAAGCTCTGCCTTAATCGCACAAGCCTCGAGCATTTATGATTTTAAAGTGTTTGAGGCTTGTGCAGATGAGGACAGAGCTTAGGCTTTGGTGGAATGAGGCATTATGACATCACAATCTGAGCTCTAGAATGTTGCTACTTATGATTTTAAAGTGTTTGAACTTGTGCAGATGAGGACAGAGCTTGCAGGAATGGGGACGAGGCAGGAAAAGAACTTGCGAGGACGGGAAAATGAGTTCCCACGGGGCCACGGGAAAAATTTGTCCCATTGTCATTCTTTAGTGTCTGTCTCAAGCTCAGTCCTCCTATACTAGCATTCTTAAATGCAAGGCTTGAGGGTCAGTGGTTGTGTTCATTCATACTCTGATTCTTCCCTCTCTCCTTAAAGAATGACATGGGGATTGTTTCCCATGGTTATCTGTGGGCACGAGAACGGTGCTGAATTTTATCACCGTGTCATTCTTTACTGTGATGCACTGTTAAACCCCCTATATATATAATTTTTTGGTGTGTATGGGGGGAATCTGTTTTCTAATTTATGCAATTACTGCCCTAATTTTGCCTTTCTGAAAAGAATTCCTAACAAACTTAACTGTATGATGTATAAAGAAAAAATTTAATCAACCAGTCTCTCTCAAGTTCTCATTTGAGAAATATAAGATTCAGTTAATATGGAGAGGTTGGAGGAGGTTTGGTCTGAACAAGTGAGACCTCTATTGTCAGTATATTTTTTGAGACTGATAAAATATGTTCTGCAATTAGTGTAGAACTTGAATTTTGGCCTGTTGCTACTGTGAAATAGTTTTGCTTTTTTTTAATTTCATGCGACTTTGGCCTCCTTTTACGAAACTGCGATAGCAGTTTCTAGCGCGGGGAGTTGTGCTGAATGGGCCCGCGCTGCTCTTGACGTTCATTGAGTTCCTGTGAGCGTCGGGAGCAGCGCGGGCCACTCAGCGTGGCTCCCCCGCGCTAGAAACTGCTATCGCAGTTTCGTAAAAGAGGGTGTTTGTCATTGATATTTATCTTAACGCTGTTTTCAGAGGTTTAAAAAAGTTCCACACAACCCATCTTTAGGGGGAAGTTATTAATGCTGGCTACTGTGAAGAGGTGTATTTTACTGTTAACCCCAGTTATTAGAACCCCAGTCTCATTGCATAAAACAGGACCTGTGCTAAATAGCACAAGTCGGTGGGAAAAAGGCATGTCTTAATGGTAGCCCACACTGATTACTATGCTCCTTCTACTGGTGCATGGACGCACTGAAAAATTAAACCGAGAAAAAAAAAAAATTCCAAGAAAAGAGAGTTGTCATATTTTCCTTACATCCCTCAAAATGTTTTCAAAAAGAACAGTGAGGCAATCGAATGCAAAATATTGCATTTGTTTTGCAGTTGGTCACATTATTGATTATCTATGGAAGATTTGGTCAAAATGTACAGGAGTAATCGCTGATATTTCAGCTGGGACCTTCTTCCCTGTTCTAATTGTTGTGATCAGACTTACCCAGGGTTGAAGAAACTGAATTCTGGTTACATGTTTACAGTCGTACTGTGATCAGAGTCCTGAGGTGGAAGCAAACTTTTGTTAATCAGAATCCTCATCATTTAACTTTTCTACAGCAGTAAAGATGAATACACTTCTTCCTCCGTATTCGCTGTGATAGGGGATTAACAGAACCACAAATACAGAAAAACCGCTAATAACTTTTTCATATGTTATTCACTGTTTTCTGTTAAAAACCATTGTGAATATGGTGAAACCGCGAATAACATAGTGGGAGACCTGGCCTGTTCCTGAAGGAGAGGCAAAACACGGTGAAGAAAGTGCTGGGAATCAGCAATTTTCCCTGTAAATGCATGGAATCAGTGATTTCTCTATGCAAGCTAATATAATTTGGGAGGGGGAGGGGGGAGGAGCCAGCAAGCTAAAAACCGTGAATAATCGAAACCGCGAATGCTGAATACGGAGGTAGAAGTGTAAATGTAAAATAAAAATAAGATGATGCCTCTTATACATTTCTTTACTAGCTTTCAGGCAGCTCATTATCAGGACAAAGCAAGACTTGTTGCCTGAACATTCAAGTCATGAATACATTTCAATGGTGCTGTGACAGGGAAGGCAAAAGATCCCGGGACAGAAAGGAGGGGAGATGTGTTATGAAATTGATAGGAAGGCGATACACTAAGGGTGAAATTCTAAAATCGGTACCTAAGTTAGTTAAAAAGAAACACCATTGAAAACAGCAAAAAAAGAGGAAGGTTAAAGCGCCTACTGGCAATTTATTGCATAGGCACCAGAAAACCCTAGATTATCTGCCCCAGAGGTGCGATTCTATATACGGTGCCTTATCTGGGCCTAAAATCTGGATTCAGTAAACGGCACTCCAGTCGGTGTTTTTTAATTCACTGATAGTGATGTACTGAATTAATCCCAGATATTCAACACTGGGCTCTGTCTGGATATTGAATATATGTGTCAGCTTGGATACTTGGAAGATACACTAACCAGTGCTCAAATTAGATCCTGATTGAAGCCAGGATTTTTGATTTCTGCCTAAACTGAAAATGAGCCTCCCCTCCCAGCGGCAGCCCCTTTCTAGGCCTACTTTCATCGTTGGTGAGTAGTGGACAAAGGAGCCTCTCCATACTTGCTCCTGCTCATAGCCAGTTCCAGTACAAATAGTTGCTGAAACTTCCCATGGGAGGTCCTGGCAGCTATTTCGAGATTGGAACTAGTTCAGGCAGGAGATGGAATATCACTGCTAACTAGGTAAATCCCAGTTCTGCCCAGACAGTGCCATGGTAAGAACTTAAGGACATAAGAATTGCCAGACTGGAACAGACTGAAGGTCCATCAAGCCCAGTATCCTGTTTCCAACAGTGGCCAACCCAGGCCCCAAGTACCTGGCAAGATTCTAAGTAGTAAAACAGATTTTATGGTCAGATATGCAGTGGTACTACCCAATAAAGTGCCACTAAACAATTCCTCACAGCCCACTACAACATTTTAACCGAGCAGGAGTAAAATTCAGGAAAGGTTTTGGATTTCAAAGCATTCTTAGAGGAGTGGGTTTTAAATGGGATTGAACTTATTCATTTGTAAGTGATCTGCAACATCACAGGATGGCCATTGTAATTTAATGTTTGCACTGCTTCGATGACTTTCAAGCAGTATATAAGGAATTAAATAAACATGTTTAGGCAAAGTCCTTTCTTGTTTTCACCTGATAAAAAGGAGGCTTCAATTCTGAAAGCTGGTCAAAAAAATGTATTGTCGGTTCTTTGTATAATACCTTAACCCCACCCCCTTTTACTAAGCTGCGATAGAGGTTTTTACCCCTGCTAAATGCTCCAACGCTCTTAGAATTCACGAGTATTGGAACAGCATCTGAACGTTCAGTGCCACGGGCCACGGTAGACACTTCTACCGTGGCTTAGTAAAAGAGGGCATGTATTTGCACACACTAAAGTGGACTAACACTGCAGCCACACTATGAAGTTTACTGGAAATTCATCCTCTCCAATTTTTCATATTTGGAGCAATAGTTTTTACCTATTTCAACACCATGGCTTGCTATTTTTATTGAGAAAGAAGGATGAAATGGAATTGTTTTCAGCTAATTTGTTGCATGCACCTAATTGCTCACTTGTGGCGTAAAGGGAAGAAGACATTGGAAACTTACAGAGAGAAGTCCCCCCCCCCTCCTCCCCCAATGAAGAATGTTTGGACATCATATGATATTTATAGATGAGAGAAATGCATTCATCACATTGTATTTATTGACTGAACTATTTTGTTGCTGCCTGTTATGATGAGAAACTGCCTTTGAGCTCTTCCTCGACATTCTTAATTTCTTAGTTTTAAAGCCATGCACCACTTCTGTTGTGGAACATATACTTGATTTACATTAAACAGCACAGGAGAAGCGTGCATGTTCAGCAAAGCTGGATTTGAAGCGTTTGACTCTAGAACAGTAGAAGCCTTTCTTTAAAATGTGTACATTGTAAACCACTTTTTTTTGCCATCAGAGATCATGTTTAAATCTTTGGACATTGACATGCTTGATCAAAGACACTATAATTACAGTGGGGTGTGTAATTTTTTTTTTTTTCCTCACACAAACATAGATTTTAAGAGACGAATACAGATGAAGATTTTCAATAGTAATGTGAAAGACCTTTTTGTAACCTCAAGAAAATGTTGGTCATCTTTCAGATACTGGACCTAGCACAATAAAATATATTCTGTGTTTCCTAAGTTTGACATTTTTAATTCTGACTTTTGGGAGGATTAATTAAAAATTTGTTATTTGACATTTTGCGTTATAGTATTTTTTCCTCACTTGTCTGTCTTTTATCTAATTGGCAAGCAAAAGATCAGCAGTTTTTGAAGGGAAGGGGGATTGATGCATTCCTCCAAGAATGAAGCTTTACAACTTGCTGTACCAAAAAAAATAATAATAATTAAAATTATGGGGTCACTTCAGGAGCAGAAACACACTCTACTTCCAATGTCGGACATGTTAGGGCTGATGCTCAAAACTAAGGAGAAAAACTCATTTATTCCACGGACAGAATCCCTAATCCCCCTTCTCCCACTCCTCCCACCCACCCCACCAACGATCTGAACTCTCCCTTTACTCCTTCTTATTGTCATAGTCCTACCTAACCCCAATGTCTTGTACAACCCCTTCATGCTTACCTCAACGACTTCGTTGCCTGTAAATCTGAATAAAGATGTGCTTAGAATCGAATCGGTTCAACGGATGGCCACCAGGAAGATCTCGGGGCTAAAGGGTCTCTCGTACGATGAGAGACTAAACAAACTACAGCTCTACACTCTAGAAGAACGTAGGGAGAGGGGAGACATGATTGAGACATTTAAATACATCACGGGATGTATCGAGGTGGAAGATGATATCTTCTTTCTCAGGGGACCCTCTGCCACTAGAGGGCATCCGCTCAAACTCAGAGGCGGGAAATTTCATAGCGACATCAGGAAGTATTTCTTCACAGAAAGAGTGGTTGACCGTTGGAATGAGCTTCCAGCGCAGGTGATCGAGGCCAGCAGCGTGCTGGACTTTAAGAATAAATGGGATACCTATGTGGGATCCCTACGAGGGTCGAACTGGAATATCGGTCGCTAGGTATAGACTTAAGAGGATGGGTCAGTAGGGTGGGCAGACTAGATGGGCTATAGCCCTTTTCTGCCGTCATCTTCTATGTTTCTATGTTTCTTGTGTAAATCCTATCCTAAATTGTTTTTCAAGGTCTTCTCATACCTCCAGTTATACTTCCCCATTCCTTCTTACATCGGTTTTCACTTCCATCTTTGCTTTCCTCTATCTTTATTTTCTCTGCTTCTACACTCAAGTTTTATTCCCCTTTTATATCTTTACATACTCTTCTGTCTTTTTTTTTTTTTTTTACCTCTTACCCACCTACCAACTTTCTATCTCCCACCCTCAGCTCCTCAGCCCTCTCACCTGTCCCTGTCTCATTCTCTCCCTTCACTCGCTCCATAGTTATCCATTTCTATTCTCTGTAAACTCTTCCCAAACCCTTAATTATCTTCCTCTAACTCTCATTTCCTCTCCAGCTCCAGCACCTTCCCTGTCACTCAATCCCCTTTGACCCCTTTCAAGATTCCCATTTCCCATCTTTCAAATTCTCTCCACTCCAGTTTCTACATTCTTCCCCACCCCACCCCCACATAGTCCCATTTTTTATACTTTCTCAACCTCTTATTAGGTCCTTTACATCCTTCACATCTCTCCAACCCTCCCTCCAGATACTTTCCTCCTTTTCATCATTCCTCATGAAGTATTTCCCCTTCTCATTTCCTCCCTTCTCCTACCCCTAAGAAGTTTCTCCCCTTTCTCTTCCCTCTCTCCCTTCACTTTTACCCCTTTCATATGCTCCTCACTTTAGAGATCATTACTTTCTCAAACTCTTCTAAAGACTCTTCCCCTCTCACCCTTTCTCCTGCGGTTCACTCACCTTACTCTCCCCCCATCAATGGCTGCTGAACCTGCTGACCCAAACATAAAACTTCCTTGATACCCCAGGCCTTATCCCTGTCCAGACTATACAACCTCCCGCCTCTTTCTTGGCACTAGCAGGAGAAGTGCGTAATGAGGCATCAACTGCTGCTGTGGGAATAGTTTCGTAATAACAAGTTCAATTTCTATAATATACCGCAGATATAAACCAAGGTTAATCTGCCAACAGGAGGGGAGCGGAAGACAAAGCAGTGCAGCGAAGGATCAGGCCAAGTGGGAGTGTATGGCAGAGTGGTTAGAGCTACAGCCTCAGCACCCTGAGGATGTGGGTTCAAATCCTATGCTACTCCTTGTGACCCTGGACAAATAACTTAATTTCCCCCTTCCACCCCACCCATTGTCCCAAATACATTAGAGCAGGGCTGTCCAACCTGCAGCCCCATGAAGTATTTTGTGAGGGCGATGCAGTGTTTTCCTCTGCTGCCCCCAGGTGTTTACCATCTTGCCGGCTCCCTCCTCTGTCTTGCTGCAGCATTTGCGCATTTGTGCAGCCCCCAGAAACATTTTTTTCTGGCCGATACAGCCCAGGGAAGCCAAAAGGTTGGACACCCCTGCATTAGAGTGTGAGCCTGCCAGGACAGATAGGGAATAATGCTTGAGTACTTGATAGGGAATAATGCTTGAGTACTTAGGCTATAAGTGGTATATAAATAATAGGAAAGCTGCATGCTGAAGAGAGGAATGTGAGAAAATATACAGGGTAGGAAGTCATCAGCTTAGTCATTGATTTGGTTTATACCAGGCCCCATCTGATGTCTGAAACTGGGGTGACATGCCACCATTTTGGGGTAGCACTTGGCACCCTGTAACGATGCCTGTGCCATGGATATCTGTTTATACATTCACATCCTATTACTATTTAGTGAATTACAGTAGGTTTCATAGACAGTTCTCCAGAATCTCTCTGGAGATTAGAATCCAACTTTAGCCCCTCCCCCATCGCCCATTTCGTTTCTAGGATACCTTCACAAGACAAAACCAGAAAAAAAAACAAAAACACCTCACCATATGGAAAGTGCTACTTGTTAATAATACAATATTTTGTTATTTGAATTGTTGGGTAGTAGGAGGATTATTTATTTATTTATTTGGATTTTTATCCCGTCCTCCCAGTAGCTCAGAACGGTCTACAAATGAACATACACAGTGGAGAGTAACTAGACATATAAGTAGTACAACAGGTTTAAGTGATTGGACTTATAGATTGTGGAGAGAATTAAATACAGGGAGAATACAGCAGAATGAGAGAAGGGGGAAATACAGTAGTTTAGTTTAAGGAAAGTTATATGTGTTTAGGTACAATTTGTCAGTGGAGAGAGTAAGAGAGTTTGGGGAGGTGATAGGAGAGAGGAGGGGTGGGGCGTAAGGGGGGGAGAAGACAGAGGAGATCTTTAGTTGAAGAGGAGGGTCTTTACCGATTTACGGAATGTTAATAATGAGTTCTGTTGTCTGAGTTGGGGGGGAGTTGGTTCCAGAGGTGTGGAATGAAGTGGCTGTAGGATCGTTTGTGGGCAGTTTCTGTGAGCAGGGATCTTCCGGGGGGGGGGGGGGGTGCATAGGCGTATCTCTGATTTTGAGCGAAGGGTGCGAGTGGGGTTGTAGATGGGAAGCTTGGATTTTATGTAGGAAGGGGTGGTGGAATAGATTCTCTTGTGGGCAATTGCCAGGGCTTTGAAAGTACAGCGTTGGCTAATTGGGAGCCAGTGTTCAGCATGGAGTGCCGGGGAGATGGGATCGTGGTAGTTGAGGTTGTGTAGGAGGCGGATGGCTGCATTTTGGACCCGTTGGAGGCGTTTGGTATTATTTTTGGTTAGTCCATTAAATAGGGAGTTACAATAATCCATTCTGGAGAGGACATATGCGTATAGGAGTTGGGCGAGGTCTGGTGTGGAGATGTAGGGTTTGATCCTTTTCAGTTGGCGAAGGTAGTAGAAGGAGGTGGAGACTACTTGGGATATGTGGGCAGATAGGGATAGGTGTCCGTCTAGGGTTACTCCTAGGCTGCGAACTTGATCTGCTGCCGTTAGTAGAGTGGAATCCCATGTTAGTGTAGGTCGCAGGTATTTGGTGTTTTTGTTTCTGATCCATAGGAGTTCGGTTTTGGAGGCGTTAAGTTGAAGTTTGTTGTTTGACATCCAAGTTTTCATGTCAGTGAGGCAGAGTTCGAGGTTAGCAATTTGGGATGGCCGGTTTTCGCCTAAGGGGAGTAGCAGCTGGATGTCATCTGCATAAGAGTGGATTTTGATGTTATATTTTTGCGCTATATCGATGACGGGTTTGATATAGAGGTTGAATAGGAGGGGGGATAGAAGGGCGCCTTGAGGAACACCATATTTGATTATGGTGGCCAATCTACTGTCCTTATGGGCCCCTTTTACAAAGTTGTAGCGATACTGCCACGGTAAATGCATCGAAGCCCATGGGCTGTGGTGCATTGCTACCATACCTTTGTAGCAGAGGCCCTAGGTGATATCAAGGGCTCCTTTACAAAGGTGCGTAAGGGCCTTAATGCACGGAATAGCGGCACACTAAAGTGCCATGTAAGCTAGCCGCTACCGCCTTCTTTTGAACAGGCAGTAGTTTTTCAGATAGAGTGCGCTATAGCGCACGCTAATCTGGTGTGTGCGCTAAAAACACTAGCGCACCTTTGTAAAAGGAGCCCCAAGTTTATTAATTTTTGATATCCCGCAAATCATACAACAGCTAAATGGCTGACATAAAATATAAGTACAGTACAAATAAAAAATTAAATCGAAAATAAAGATAAAAACATTAAAACAAGGATAAGGGAAGAAATACAATTTATGATAGAAAAGTATAGGGAAGGACAACACATGGTATTTTATAGGCTGGTTATTGCTTTATTTTAGACTCATCTATATTTAACTAATGTGCCTAGATTTTTATGGGTTAATGTTATTTTTTGGCTTTTACGGCTATTGAGGCCACAATTCAAGGGACCACCTAAATTGTCACCTTTGAACATTTCCTAGGACCGAGTGCATAAATTTATAATAATAATAATAACAACAGCTTATATACCGCAAGACCGTGAAGTTCTATGTGGTTTACAAAGGTTAAAAGATGGTACACGTTGAGTGAACTTAACAGAGGTGAAAGATAGAGGTTAACAATTCAAGAAAATCGGTATTGAAGAGAAAGAATTGTATGGGTCAGTTGTCTAGATATCAGGAACAGATATGTTTTTAGGCATTTCCTAAATTCCCCATAAGTGGAAGGCGTGAGCAATTGTTCTAGATATTTACCCCATAATGCTGCTTGGTGTGAGAGAAGGTATTGGTGGTGTCTTTTGAGCTTACATCCTCTAACTGGTCCTAATTGTAGTGGGCTTCTCAGTTTGGGCTCTCTAAAAAAAAAAGTGGGTGATAACAGGAGCAGATTTAGGCTGTGGAAAGAGAAGCTTAGCATTGACTTTCAACACTAGCCCCTTAACTTAGGTTTTTAGGTTCAAACAATTTTTATTGATGCAAACGCAGCAAATACAACACCAGCGCACCCCAAAGGTGCACAGTGCAAATAATAATGCATCATCCTATATAATAAAACCCTAGCCGTGCATGCGCACTCCTACCTGCGTGTTCCGTTTTCCCTGATCCGTGAGGTGAATGCCTATGGAGGCATGCGCGAGTCCCCAGCCTTCCAGCACCTAACTACACTCGTGGCAGGACTGGCTGCCAGCGCTGGACTCCCTGCTCTCTCATGGCAAAAAAACAGTAAGTTTTTCACGGTCCGCCATCCCTTCCCGACGTCTGACTGGCCCCCCTTCCCTTCCCGCAGTCCAGACTCCAAACCTGTCTGCAGAGCTCTACACACGCTGCTTCGAGGCCTTCTATTGCCCTGATTTGCTCTGCCGCGTTTCTGATGATGTCATCAGGGACGTGCCAGAATAAATCAGGACAGTAGAAGGCCACGAAGCAGCGTGTGTAGAGCTCTGCAGACAGGTTTGGAGTCTGGACCGCGGGAAGGGAAGGGGGGGCCAGTCAGACGTCGGGAAGGGATGGCGGACCGTGAAAAACTTACTGGTTTTTTGCCATGAGAGAGCAGGGAGTCCAGCGCTGGCAGCCAGTCCTGCCACGAGTGTAGTTAGGTGCTGGAAGGCTGGGGACTCGCGCATGCCTCCATAGGCATACACCTCACGGATCAGGGAAAACGGAACACGCAGGTAGGAGTGCGCATGCACGGCTAGGGTTTTATTATATAGGATGATGCATTATTATTTGCACTGAGCACCTTTGGGGTGCGCTGGTGTTGTATTTGCTGCGTTTGCATCAATAAAAATTGTTTGAACCTAAAAACCTAAGTTAAGGGGCTAGTGTTGAAAGTCAATGCTAAGCTTCTCTTTCCACAGCCTAAATCTGCTCCTGTTATCACCCACTTTTTTTTTTAGAGAGCCCAAACTGAGAAGCCCACTGCAATTAGGACCAGTTAGAGGATGTAAGCTCAAAAGACACCACCAATACCTTCTCTCACACCAAGCAGCATTATGGGGTAAATATCTAGAACAATTGCTCACGCCTTCCACTTATGCAGAGTGCTGCATACGCTGCTAGAGTCGGCAGGTTTGTCGGGACCGCGGGAAGGGAAGGAGGAGGGTGGGCAAGGGACTAAGGGAGCCGGCCAGACTTCCAGCACCCATTAATGTTACGGGCTAAAATACTAGTATACAATAATAGAACAAGCATACACATAAGAAGTTGCCACCACTGGGTCAGACCAGAGGTCCATCGCGCCCAGCGGTCCGCTCCCGCGGCTGCCCATCAGGTCTATGACCTGTGATGTGGTTCCTGTCCATTTCTGTAACCTACCTCTTCTTTTTATCTGTAACCCTCAATCCCCTTATCTTTTAGGAACTTATCTAAACCTTCCTTGAAACCCTACAATGTGCTCTGGGCTATCACAACCTCCAGAAGCGCGTTCCATGTGTCCCTCCCCTTCTTTCTCTACATAGGGCAAGTGAGATTAATGAGGGTGGAAAGGTACTCCAAAGCCCTGTACTCTTATGAACCCCAAAAATGTCCAGAGGTTGTTTAAAATGTGCACTTTACCTTGGGCCCAATAGCAATAATTGCAGGCAAAAACTATCCAAATAATTAAAATGAGCATCTCTCTAAGCACCTACAGCATTATTGCTACTGTATGGTTACTCCTGTTTCTTTTAGAGCTGCAGTAGGCGGTGGCTGATTTTCCTAATTGTGATCTCCTGGGAATTCATTATCTTTAAAACTGTGCCTAATGAGAGATGTTTTTCTGCTTCTGATGTGCCGGTTAACCTTGCCAAGTTCTGATATTTCTAAGCAACGGGGTCTTATGGGCATCTCTTGAGCAACCAGCAGCATATAGCAACCTGGATCTACACCCAGAAACAAAACTGTTTCAGTTACTATGAAATGAAAACAATAAATGTGCATCGAGGAAGGTGTAGGTTTAGACCAGGGATCTCAAAGTCCCTCCTTGAGGGCTGCAATCCAGTCGGGTTTACAGGATTTCCCCAATGAATATGCATTGAAAGCAGTGCATGCACATAGATCTCATGCATATTCATTGGGGAAATCCTGAAAACCCGACTGGATTACGGCCCTCAAGGAGGGACTTTGACACTCCTGGTTTAGACTATGGTTTAAACCAGGGGTGTCAAAGTCCCTCCTCGAGGGCCGCAATCCAGTCGGGTTTTCAGGATTTCCCCAATGAATATGCATGAGATCTATTTGCATGTGCTGCTTTCATTGTATGCTAATAGACCTCATGCATATTTATTGGGGAAATCCTGAAAACCCGACTGGATTGCGGCCCTTGAGGAGGGACTTTGACACCTGTGGTTTAAACTACCATTTATGAAGTGCAAGGAGTTTGATTCTGACACGGTGCAACCGGAGAAAAGATAGGGAATGCAGAGGCAGGACTGTGAAAATTTACAGGCCAGTGCTTGTTGCTGGTTTCTGTACTGACCTGCTAAACAGAGCCCAGTCACAAATACTTTTTCAATGTATAAAAAGTATATTGCTCTATTTACAATAGAAACATAGAAACATAGAAAGATGACGGCAGATAAGGGCTACAGCCCATCAAGTCTGCCCACACCATCGACCCTCCCTTTTAAGTCTAATGTCCCATTTAAGTAGATTTGTAAGAATGCCATTCTACTGCCCCGCTCTTTCAAGTCTATACCCTAGTGATCCTATCCTTTGGCTGACCCTCGTAGGGATCCTACATAGGTATCCCATTTATTCTTAAAGTCTGGGACGCTGTGTGCCTCTATCACCTGCATTGGAAGCTTGTTCCAATGCTCAATCACTCTCTCCGTGAAGAAGTACTTCCTGGCATCTCCACGAAACTTCCCTCCCCTGAGTTTGAGCGGATGACCTCTTGTGGTCGAGGGTCCCTTCAGGAGAAAGATATCATCTTCCACCTCGACCCGTCCCGTGATGTACTTAAATGTCTCAATCATGTCGCCCCTCTCCCTACGCTCCTCGAGAGAGTAGAGCTGTAACTTGCTCAGTCTTTCCTCATACGGGAGACCCTTTAGAGATCTCTTTGGAACTGTGAAATACTTTATTGGCTTCAGTTTAAGCGGGCAAAAGTCTTTCCTGCTCACTTAAATTGCTTACCACTGCTTAACAACTGACAGGAAAGTAAGGCTTGACTGCTCCGAACTGTCAGAAAATTTTGCCGCAGTCAAAACAACCCCCAACACAGCCTGGCAGCGGGAGAAATGCCCACTCCCTCCTGCAGCCAAGTAATTCCCTCCACGACACCCTCCGGCAGTGGAAGGTATGCTCACTCCCTCCTGCCACCAAGCAGTGCCCCCCCCTAACAGCGAAAGAGATGCCCACTCCTTCCCACTTCCAAGTAACCCCCCAACACCCCCTGTGCCTCCAACAACCCCACACCCCCTCCCCCTTACAATGACTAGCTGGAGGGATGCCTACTCTTCAAAATGGCAGGTCTTCCCCTCCCCAGGGATGTTGCTTGGTGACAGGAGGGAGTAGGCATCTCTCCCGCTGCCATGGGTAGGGGGAGGGTTTCTTGACTTCAGCGGCAAGAGTGTGTGGGCATGTCTCCCGCTGCTGTGGAAGTCCCCCAATTGCTTGACTTCGGTGGCAGGAGGGAGTGGGCATCCCTCCTGCCAATCTTCGATTTTGTGGTTTTTTTGTGTGTTTATTCTGCACATGTGTCGATTGCTATCACCAGCGGTCAAGCCGGACTGTATTTTTAAAACACAAAGCTGAATAAATATGATGTTATTTTTTTTAGCATCATATTTATTGAGCTTTGCGTTTTAAAAATACAGTCAATACCAACAGCAAATAACAACAGCAAACAGGAGAAATGAGCAGGAACAGTCAGGTCTATCGTGTTATTCCTTCACGGAGACCTACAGAAACCAAGCCCCCCCCAACCAAGGACCCCCCCCCACACACACACACATACACACACTCCAGTGTCAAAAGTTTAATAGAGAACTTCTAGCTCTATGGGGCAATCCCTCCCAGACAGGAGCCCATGTTCTCCTGAATTTCCTCCACAAACCAGGACCTCCCCGCCGGACATCCAAATATTCAAATTTCAACAAAGTGAACAATTCATTTTTCCACATAGTAAGGGTAGGCGCTTCAGCTTGGCGCCACAACAAAATAATATATTTCCAGGCCAGTAAGGATACTTTTTACATATTACCCCCTCTAGACTGGCCCAGATGAACTACCTGAGAAAAGAGCTGAACATCCGCCCTCAAAGGAATCTGCTTACGCAGAGCAGTCTGCAGGCACAATGCTACAAAAGATCAAAATGTTTGAAGGCGATCACAGGACCAAAACATATGAAGCAAGCCGACAGGGGTGGACTGGCATTTAGGACACTGAGCATGAGAGGCATAACCAGAGACATAGGCCCAGAATGGTGAGACATGTAGCCGCATGTAGCTGCTTCTGTAGCACAACAGAGTGAGTCATCCGAGGAAGTTGTTTCATAAGAAGACGAACTCCTGGGCCCGTGATATGTTCAGACGGGGAGAGATCCTGGTTCCATACAGACAATTTTATTTTTTTATAATTGTTTCCACCATTTTGCCTGGTACTGAAGTCATGCTTACCAGTCTGTAATTTCCTGGATCGCCCCTGAAAGCCTTCTTAAAAATCGGCGTAATATTGTCCACCCTCCAATCTTCAGGTACTACAGATGATTTTAGCGACAGGTTATAGATCACTAACAGCACGTCAGCAATTTCATGTTTGAGTTCTTTTAGTACCCTGGATGTATACCATCTGGTCCAGGTGATTTATCACTTTTAAGTTGTCAATTTAGCAACAATAAAGAAAAGCGTTTTTGTTTCTGTGTGTTAATTGCTCTCTGGGCAAGCCAGGCTAGCCTACCAAACCAGGCTAGTCTCCCACACCTACAAACAGAATAAATAAGATAAACGTGGAGTTTAATTTATTATGGCAAAGTTGTTTAAAACAACATGAGTGTGAACACAAAAAGAAGAAGTTAAAATGTAAAAGCAGCCTCTAAAAAGGGAACTTTTTAGCCTGGATTCAAATAGGGTCAAAGAGTGAGCATGGTGCACAGGTTCAAAAAGTTTATTCCAGGCATAGAATGCAGCAAGGTTTGCAGAAAAGTCTGGAGTTAACCATGTAGGAGAGCACAGAGAAATAGTTTCTCAGGGAGGGGTATAGGGAGATATAATGAATTACTGTGGAATGAATGTAATTTATGTAATCTATAATAATAAAATGCTAAGCGCGCATGCGCACTAAAAAAAACGTGTTCCCTGAGATGTCCCGAAAATACGAGTGCGCATGCGCGCCTACAACGTCACCAGAGCCTGCTCTCCGTCTCCACCTCGCGCCGCTGTAGGCCCCACACTCGCAACTCACACATCCGCTGCAGCCTAGCAACTCCGACCACAACCTTCCACCCTCAACCGCCTATGCCGGCTCAGGCTGGCGCGTTGAGGAGTCGGAATGCAGACCCGGAAGAGCGAAGGAAGCCTCACACTGAGCAACTTCTGCCACGGTCCCGGGTTCCTCTAAGCCTACCCTTCTCGCGGTCTGGCCGGCTACCTTAGTCCTTTGCCGCCGCCGCCACCCCCTTCCCTTCCCTACCCGCCACCCCCTTCCCTTCCCTACCCGCGGTCGACAAAACTCTTGCCTCCAGCAGCCGACGCAGCACTTTAAACACGCTGCTTCGCGGACTCTACTGCCTTCATTTGCTCTTCCGTTTCTCTGATGACGTCATCAGGGACATAGAAGAGCAAATCGGGGCAGTAGAGGCCGCGAAACAACGTGTTTACAGTGCTGCAGCGGCTGCTGGAGGCAAGAGGTTTGTCGACCGCGGGAAAGGAAGGGGGTGGCGGCGGTGGCAAGGGACTAGGGGAGCTGGCCAGACCGCGAGAAGAGAAAATCGCGTGGGCCACGAAGAGACAAGGAGGAACTGGGAAGAAGGAAGAGGGAAAGGGGCCTGCTTTGGGGTAAGGGTGTGCTTGGAGGCACACAGCTTTGCTTGGGGGGGAGACAGAAGGGGGCCACGGAGAGACAGGGAGGAACTGGAGCTGGAGAGGGAAAGGGGCCTGCTTTGGGGAAGGGGTGTGCTGGGAGGTAGATAGCTTTGCTTGGGGGGGAAAAAAATGGGGGGCCACGGAGAGACAGTCAGGGAGGAATTGGAGGGGTAGAGGGAAAGGGGTCTGCTTTGGGGGGGAGGGGTGTGCTGGGAGGCAGACAGCTTTGCTTGGGAGGGGAGACAGAAGGGGGACCACGGAGACACTGTCAGGGAGGAATTGGCAGGGTAGAGGGAAAGGGAGCTGCTTCGAGGGGGAAGATCATTTTGCTTAGGGGGGGAAGACAGAAGGGGGGCTACGGAGAGACAGGGAGGAACTGGAGGGGGAGAGGGAAAGGGGGCTGCTTTCTAGCACCCGTTAATGTAACGGGCTTAAATACTAGTGTAATATATATACCGCTAAACTCCGTTAGGATTCTAAGCGGTTTATAGAAAAATAGACAATAGGGTGCATTATAATTATAAGTAAAATAGGTACTTAGAAATTCCCTTACTGTCCCGAAGGCTCACAATCTAACTAAAGTACCTGGAAAAAAATGACAATTAGTAGAGTAATGAAGAAATAAAATAGAGATAGATGAGAAAAATAAGAAAATAAACATTTTTCACTCTCTCGGTTAATGACCACGTGCTACCCCCATTTGTGCATGGCCATTAGAGCATGAGCACTTACCAACAGCTATTTTCTAGGCATTAAGGACTTTGAAAGGTTGAAAAAAGAGGGGAGATAGGAAATAGAAGCAGAATGAATGCGCTTGTAGGTGAGAAAGAGAAGCTTGAACTTTGTGCGAGAATGGCTAGGGAGTCAATGGAGTAACTTGAGAAGACGGGTAATGTGGGTGTACTGACACTGGCAGAAAATAGGTCGTGCAGCTGAATTTTGAATAGATTCAGGCAGGAAGCAAAGAATCAGTAGGAGGCTAGTGAATACAGGTTGCAGTAGTCTAAAGCGGAAATGATTTAGAGCGTGTACACTTGTGTGCATACAATTTTTTCATGTGATTGCACCCTAGCAGCAAAGATTAACATCTTTGTGTGTTTTGACTGGTGTGGGGAAGAAATAACCTTGAATGCTGAGAATTACTGATGACGTGTCTGTTTAATTTCTCACATGCCTCAACTTCAACACAGTACAGCTGCTTTTCTGATATCAACAGCCACTCAGACATGGCTGCACTTTTTTTGTGTGTGAGTTTTAAATACAGTAGAAATCTTGTTTTAGAAATAAATGCAAATTCAGCAGCCAAGAATGTCTAAATGCGAATAAACATTGATCAGCAGCCAAGACTTTCCTAAGCAAGAGTAACATGGATTCTTAACCGAAGCAATAGATTCCCACTTAGAACTATTGTGTTAAAAAGGAAGCGCTGAATGCTGCCATATGGCACGGAGGATATGTACATTTTAGAGGTGGATTTTAGAAAGGATATTCAAATGCATTAGTCGGGTCCTAAGTTCTGCTAGTATTTCGGAGCAGGATTTGCTGATGTAGATACAGCCTGTTCTAAAATACGTGATGAAACGCATGTTACATGCAGCTTAAGTATCCATTTTAGTCATTCAAGCCCATTCTCCCGTTTCCAACAGTGGTCAAACCAGGTCCCAAGTACCTGGCAGAAACCCAAAGAGTAGCAACATTCCATAGCTGAGATTGTGATGTCATAAAGCCTCATTCCACTAATGCCTAAGAGTCAAACTCATCAGTGATGTCACAATGGCTTGATTTTCCTATACTTGGCTCACATAAGAATATAAAACCATTGCTATACTGGGACAGACCAAAGGTCCATCAAGCCCAGTATCCTGTCTCCAACAGTGATCAACCCAGGTCCCAAATACCTAGCTAGATCCCAAGTATTTATTTACAGATTTTATGCTGCTTATCCTAGGAATAAGCAGTGGATTTTCCCAAGCCATCTCAATAATGGCCTATGGACTTCCCTTTTAGGAAATTATCCAAGCCTGTTTTAAAACCCCGCTAAGCTAACTGATTTCACCACATTCTGTGACAATGACTTCCAGAGTTTAATTACATGTTGTGTGAAGAAATATTTTCTCTGGTTTGTTTTAAATACAGACAAATAAATGTGTAAGCACCAGCACATACAGTTCATATTATGAAAAAGCAACAAAAGGCACCCTTTTACTAAGCTGTGGTGAGCACTAATGCATGTTTACCGCAGGTTAAAAAGCACTACTTCAGAGCACGCTCAAGCAGTAGTTTAGGGATCAGCGTAACACTTCCTATGCACTAAAAAAATAGATTTTATTTTTTAGTTTTGTGGCAGGTTTTGGGATGGAGAGTAGGTGTGATAATCAGTTATAACAGCTCCATGCCAACCATTAGCGCAGGAAGCTCTTAATGCCTAGAAAATAGCTGTTGGTAAGTGCTCATGCTCTAATGGCCATGCACAAATGGGGGTAGCACGTGGTCATTAACCGAGAGAGTGGAAAATGGTTCATAGACATAATCGCGGAAGACAAAGGCGCGCGCCGACAACTGAGCGCAAGACGGAGGCGTACGCTGAAGAAAATTACTGTTTTTAGGGGCTCCGACGGGGGGGTTTTGTTGGGGATCCCCCCACTTTACTTAATACAGATCGCGGCGGCGTTGTGGGGGGTTTGGGGGGTTGTAACCCCCCACATTTTACTGGAAAATTAACTTTTTCCCTAAAAACAGGGAAAAAGTGAAGTTTTCAGTAAAATGTGGGGGGTTACAACCCCCCAAACCCCCCACAACGCCCCCACAACGCAGCGCAATCTGTATTAAGTAAAGTGGGGGGTTCCCCCCCACACACCCCCGTCGGAGCCACTAAAAACAGTAATTTTCTTCGGCGCGCGCCTCCACGCTGCGCTCAATTGCCTGCGCGCGCCTTTGTCCCGGTGCGCTTTTGACCTGACAGCGTGGAAAATGTGGTGATTGTACTGCCACATTAAAAGTGGTCTCAGCGTGTGGGAAAGTCCCCACAGTAGCGATAGTGCTGGCCTCGTTTTAGTACAGCTTAGTAAAATGTTTGTCGGCCATTTTAGAAAATAGAGGGGGGGGGGAGGCGGATTCGACATAGGGCACTAATGGCCAGATTCTGTAAGAGGCACCTAAGCTATTCGGTAATACTGTGCACACCTTCAGTGAACACCTCTGACCTGCCCATGCTCCTCCCATGGCCACACACCCTTTGGAGTTGCATGCTATAAGATTTGCCTAGCAAGATGTGTGTGCAAAACCAAATTGTTGCCAATTAACACTGATAATTAATTGTCAGCGCCCAATTATTGGTGCTCATGGGCCAATTTATTTGCATGCCTCTCAGGACAGTGCACAAGTTTTCTGCACCATTTATAGAATCCAGTTATAAGAGGGCAATTCTATTTAAAAAAAAGGTGCAAGCATGTATGTGGCAAATATGCCTTCAAATCTTCAGAATATAAGTATCTCTGTGGGTACATATGTTAATGCAGAAAACCTGGCCACAACTTCTGCTACTTTGTATAGTGCTACTAGACATACAGAGAGCTATACATCAAAACATAGAAGAGACAGTCCCTGCTCAAAAGAGCTTACAATCTAGTCGAAACAGACAAACTGGAGAAGATGGTGCATCAATGCACAGTGCTCAGGCGAGGTGTTTAGAAGGTGGGTTGGAGTTTGGACTTGCGAGCATCTTCAAAGAAGTGGGCTTGGAGTGTAGACTTGAATACTGCCTGTGTAAATAGTCATACCTATGGGTGGAGTCTGGGCAGAGCATAGGCAAGGCTAACACTTAGGCATGTAATTTACAGAATACTATAAATTACACATGTAAGTGTAAGAATTTACACCTGCCATAAATGCTCTCTCTTAGCTGTATGATATGTATGTATATACAGTACTCCCCCGAGATTCGCAGGGATTCCGTTCCAGGAACCCTCCCCCCCTGCGAACTTGAAAAGCCGCAAATATGGTTTTTACTGGAGGGGAGACAGGAGAGGGCAGCCGGAGAGGCAGGAGAGAGCAGCCAAAGTGCCAGCGAGTGAAGGAAATCACTTGCAGTATGCTCCGACCGCCTCTTCCTGCACTAAAGTCGGGCCTCACCAATCAGGAGCTGCGTATCAAAGCAGCTCGTGATTGGTGAGGCCTGACTTTAGTGCAAGGGGCAGGAGCAAAGTTGCATGGATATGGACTTTTCCCCTTTATGCCCCTACATTATGAAATTGATTACCCTATTGCAGGGGAAGGGAACTCCGGTCCTCGAGAGCCGTATTCCAGTCGGGTTTTCAGGATTTCCCCAATGAATATGCATTGAAAGCAGTGCATGCAAATAGATCTCATGCATATTCATTGGGGAAATCCTGAAAACCCAACTGGAATACGGCTCTCAAGGACCGGCGTTCTCTGCCCCTACCCTATTGCATAACATCACCTATGCAGTGGCTTATTAAGGGAGGGGTGGTCCGTCTCGGGTGCGGTCTTTGTAAAGGGCGCAGGCATCCGTTCTCCTCTCCGTCCGTCCCCCCCCCCCGCTCCTTCCTGACACCCCTGCATTAGTAGCATTACGAACTTGCTGCCTGCATCAATGTCGCCTCTCTATGACGTCACGCCCAGCGCCTAGGAAATGACATCAAAGAGATAGCTGACACGACGTGAGCTGGGAAAATTAGAGGTATGAGGGAAGGGCAGGGACGCATGCGCGCAGTAGGGGGGGGATTGGGAAGGAGCAGATTTTTGAAAGCATTTAAAAACATAATCTATATATATAAAATCGGAGGTATGTATGTGTGTATGTATGTGTGTGTGTGTGTGTATGTGCCGCGATCACGCAAAAACGGCTTGACCGATTTGAACGAAACTTGGTATGCAGATCCTTCACTACCTGGGGTGATATGTTCTGGGTGTCTCCCGGCCCCCCTGCACACGTGGGCGGAGCTACAAACAGAAAATCAGATTTCACCCATTCATGTGAATGGAAAAAATGTAAAAAGCTGCCATTCTCACAGTAATTCACAAACGGCTTGACCGATTTGAACGAAACTTGGTATGCAGATCCCTCACTACCTGGGGTGATATGTTCTGGGGGTCTCGCAGCCCTTCTGCACACGCGGGTGGAGCTACAAACAGAAAATCAGATTTCACCCATTCATGTCAATGGAAAAAATGTAAAAAGCTGCCATTCTCACTGTGACCAATTTGGACGAAACTTGGTATGCAGATCCCTCACTACCTGGGATGATATGTTCTGGGGGTCTCGCGGCCCACCTGCACACGTGGGCGGAGCTACAAACAGAAAATCAGATTTCACCCATTCATGTCAATGGAAAAAATGTAAAAAGCTGCCATTCTCACAGTAATTCAAAACCGGCTTGACCGATTTGAACGAAACTTGGTATGCAGATCCCTCACTACCTGGGGTGATATGTTCTTGGGGTCTCACGGCCCACAACTCTATTTTGCTTGCTCAAGGGTGGGTTCACCCAAGAATTTATATGTTCTTGCTCCAGGAGGTGAAACTAAAATTGTTGTTTATAATCACGTTTTGCGTTAGTTGTATTGTATTCATTTTGTCAAATATTTCACTTTATAATTTGAATATTGTACTTTTTATTAAGCTGTAAAAAAATAATTTCATTCACCACTATAAAGTATCTTTATTTGAATCCATTTACAGTGTTATTGCTATAATTAAATACCCGTGCAACACCGGGGCATCAGCTAGTTATTTTATAAAAGGTATATATTAGCTGACCCTGTATTGAAATGGCATCTGCTCAGTATGGTGCCAAGACTCTTACATAGAAACATGAAGGCAGATAAAGATGATATGGCCTATCCAATCTGCCCATCCATGCTATTCTCTCTATTACTCCCTTAGAGATTCAATGCATTTATCCCAAACTTTCTTGAATTCAGATACATTTTTTCATCTCCACCAGGTAGGCCATTCCACAACTTCACTCCCCTTTCCATGAAGTATTTCCTCAGGTTACTTCTGAGTCTGTTTCTTTTTGTCCTATGACCCCCCCCCCCCTCCATTCCAGAGTTTCCTTTTAATTCAAAGAGACTCGCTTCCTGTGCATTTATACTATATAGGCATTTAAATGTCTCTATCATATCTCCCCTCTCCTTCCTTTCCTCCAGAGTATACATATTGAGATCTTGAAGTATGTCCCCATACACTTTATGATGAAGACCACTGACCATTTTAGTAGCCGCCCTCTGGACTCACGCCATCCTGTTTATGTCTTTTCAAATGTGCAATCTCCGGAATTATACACAATATTTTAAATGAGGTCATAAGAACATTAGAATAGCCTTACTGGGTCAGCCCAATGGTGCATCTAGCCCAGTATCCTGTCTATGCGGAGGCCAATCCAAGTCCCAAGTACCTGGCAGAAACCCAAATAGTAGCAACATTCCATGCTACCGTCCCATGTTTGTCTCAACAGCAGACTATGGACTTTTCCTCCAGGAATTTGTCCAAACCTTTTTTAAAACCAGATACAGTAACTGTTCTTACCACATCCTCTGGCAACGCATTCTAGAGTTTAACTATTCTCTGAGTGAAAAAATATTTCCTCCTATTGGTTTTAAAAATATTATAAGTATTACTCTGTAACTTCATCGAGTGTCCCCCTAGTCTTTGTAAATCTTGATGCAGTAAAAAAAACTGATCCACTTGCTCCCATTCTATACCACTCAGGATTTTGTAGACTTCAATCATATCTCCCCTCAGCTGTCTCTTTTCCAAGCTGAGAAGCCCTAACCTTTTTAGTCATTCTTCATACGAGAGGAGTTCCATCCCCTTTATCATCTTCGTTACTCTTCTTTGAACCTTTTCTAGTGCTGCTATATCTTTTATGAGATAAGGAGACCAGAACTGAACGCAATACTCCAGGTGAGGTCGCACCACTGAGCGATACAGACGCATTATAACATTCTTAGTTTTGTTAACCATCCCTTTTCTAATAATTCCTAGCATCCTGTCTTATGCAGGGGCATCAATACCTCCTTTTTCCAATTGGCCATTCCTCTCCCTATGCACCCAAGCATCCTTCTAGCTTTTGCCATTGCCTTTTCTACCTGTTCGATTACCTTAAGATCATCACATACTATTACATCCAAGTCCGGCTCCTCTTTTGTGTACAAAAGTTCTTCATCCTTAAACTGTACTGTGTTCTCAGATTTTTGCCGTCCAAACGTTGCCTTTGCATGTTGATGGGAAGATGATCTGCATAAGACTACTGAAAAACCTACAAGCCCATGACCTAGTCTCTCCAGCACTGATATCGGCCCATTGGCTGCCTACAAGCAAAGGCTGCATTTCAAAGGCCTAGTGTTAGCATATAAATATGTCTACAATAGTGGTTCCCAACCCTGCCCTGGCCAACCGCCAGCCAGTCAGGTTTTCAGGATAGCTTAATGAATATGCATGGAACAGATTTGCATACCTGTCACTCCATTACATGCAAATCTCTCTCATGCATATTCATTAAGGTTATCTTGAAAACCTGACTGGCTGGTGGGTCATCCAGGACAGGGTTGGGAACCACTGCTCTACATGGCACCCAAATACTTCTCAGCCAAACTTCCTCTCTATACCCCCAAAGAGAACGCTACCCTCCCAAGATGAAATATGCCTACATACATCATCAGGACACTCCCTCCAGTTCCAGATAGCCTGGAAACAATCTTATTCCCAAACCTCTGGAACAGCCTACCTCCTCATATCAGAGCCCTTAAAGGACTTCTTAACTTTGGAAAAGCTGTATAAACCTACCTTTTTGCCTAATCACTCCCTCAACCCATCACCAGCATCTGCAAGTAATCTTATATGAAGATATATTGCAAAACACTGTATGTAAACCCTATATTGTAACACTGTGAAGGCAAACTGTAAGCCGTTCTAAGCTCTTTGCGGAGAATGGGATATAAATCTAACCCTTTAATTGGCAGATGATGAAAACTGCTGCTTTATGTGACTTGAGGTTGAACGAGAGCAACAGTGCCAAGTAACAGGCTTTTGGAGATGCAGATCTCCCATAAGAGCCATAGAAGACACATGTTGCTTGCTTCTGAGTAGAGAATGACACGGTGACAAAATTCATCACCGTTCCTGTCCCCGCGGATAACCACGGGAAATAATCCCATGTCATTTTCTAGTGTCTATCTCAACCTCGGTCCTTCTACACCAGCATTCTTCAAAGCAAAGCTTGCGGGTCAGTGGTTGTGGCCATTCATACTCTGATTCTTATGTGAGCCAAGGATAATGAAGCCATTGTGACATCACTGATGTGATTGGCTCTTAGGCACTGGTGGAATGAGGCATTATGACATCACAATATCTGCTCTGGATACCAGAGACTGTCATTCTGTAGTGTCTGTTTCAACCTCGGTCCTTCTACACCAGCATTCTTCAAAGCAAAGCTTGTGGGTCAGTGGTTGTGGCCATTCATACTCTGATTCTTCCCTCTCTCCTTAAAGAATGACATGAAGATGGTTTCCCGCGGTTATCCGCGGGGACGGGAAGGTGATGAATTTTGTCACCGTGTCATTCTCTACTTCTGAGCAACAATGCCAAATAAAGGGTTAAATAAATGTGTCATCTGTCCATTACTTACTGTTGTTGCTTGTAAAGATTGTATATGCTTACTGCACCTCACTTTGACTCTTGGTGATTAAACAAAAAATCTGTACATAAATATGATGTATTTATTTTGGACAGTAGCTCTTCCTGCTGTATGTACCATGAAACAAATATTTTTTATTTATTTTTTTTTTTTGCAGCCTTATGTGCATTTTACAAAAATGGTCACCATTTAGTGAGCCTTTTAGAAAAAAACTTTATTCCCCTTTTACAAAAGTGTAGCGCGGTTTTTAAGGCTGGCAACAGCTCTGACGCTCATAGAATTCCTATGACCGTCGGAGCTGCTACCGCCGCGGCCGATGCTAAAAGCCATGCTACGCTTTTGTGAAAGGGGTGTGTTTGTGTAAATTTTGAATGTTCTGACTTAAATGTCCCTTTTCATCAGAGTCCAGTCCTCTTGGGGGAAGGGAGCTTTGTTTTCAATATTTGAAATGCTTTTTGTCCCGCTGTTTGCTTTTGTTCTGGTTGTTGCTTAATAAAAACAGATTTCACTTAAATGTCCCTTTTCTATTCTACATCTATATATATAAAATCGGAGGTATGTGTGTGTGTATGTGCCGCGATCACGCAAAAACGGCTTGACCGATTTGAACGAAACTTGGTATGCAGATCCCTCACTACCTGGGGTGATATGTTCTGGGGGTCTCTTCACCCAAGAATTTATATGTTCTTGCTCCTGGAGGTGAAACTAAAAATGTTGTTTATAATCAAGTTTTGTGTTAGTTGTATTGTATTCATTTTGTCAAATATTTCACATTATAATTTGAATATTGTACTTTTTATAAAGCTGTAAAAAAATAATTTCATTCACCATTATAAAGTATCTTTATTTGAATCCATTTACAGTGTTATTGCTATAATTAAATACCCGTGCAACGCCGGGGCATCAGCTAGTGCCCTATATTAAAATTGGGCTTCTAGTTTGCTAGAATATTCTCATCTTCTTTTATTTTTCTGTGAATTTTCACAGTAGAACTTGGTTTTATCACTCTGCTTTATTAAAAAAAAAAAAAAAAAAAAAGTGCTAGCAACTTGCATACATTACCATGATTTTCCTTAAAAAACACACACACACATAAAAGTGTAGCTGCTTCAAATCTTTCCACCTACACAGGAATTATTTTGCTGGAACTAATTTTAGTTGTCAAGAAAATTTTTTGCCGTTGACAATTTGACAGGTTCTGATAACTTACTGCTTTGCCATCGGCATACAATAGCAGCACCAGCCAAAAAGAAACAGGGAGAAAAGGCATGAACAATTCCGTTGGCAGTTAAAATACACATTTAAATGAGAAAGAACATTTTTGCACATAACTTGACATTAATGAACCTCACTCATAATCCAGGGTATTTATTTATTCAATTTTCTATGCCATTCTCCCTAAGGAGCTCAGAACAGTTTACATGAATTTATTCAGGTACTCAAGCATTTTTCCTGTCTGTCCCAATGGGCTCACAATCTATGTAATGTACCTGGGGCAAGGGGGGGGATTAAGTGACTTGCCCAGGGTCACAAGGAGCAGTGTGGGTTTGTACCCACAACCGCAGCTGTAGCTTTAACCACTGCACCACTCTAGAAATCAAAATGTAGTAGAAGTGAGCCAATTAGGACAATGAAGCCTTTGTGACATCACTGATGAGGTTGACTCTTAGGCATTATGATGTCACAATACCAGCTCTGGTTATCAGAGGCTGAAGCTTTTCACACTATTTATTCTATATTGTATACCAGGGGTGCCCACACTTTTTTGGCTTGCGAGCAATGCAGTCAAAAGTCCAAGAAACTGTGGCAGAAAGATACAGAAATGTTCCCCATTGTATCAAATGTAGTAGACTCAATGAAAATGAATTTTTAAGCATATCTTGATAAGTTGCCTATGCTTTATGAACTTCAGCAAAACATAGATGCCAAATTATCCAGTTCCAGGCTGGAGGCATTTTACCAATCCTGCTTTTGAACTTACAATTCCAATGCATTGTGGGATTTGTAGTGCCTCTTCCTGCCCATTGAAATCAATGCTGCAAGGCCCATAAAGCACCATGATGAAGTGGTTGATATCTGGTACTGTCTCAAAATGTCCAGCTAGGAAATGGGTTGCTCAGCATCTCTGGCACAATTAAAGTGCAACAGTAAGTGTAAACTTGAGAGACTAAGAGTGTGGCACAGTGGTTAAAAGCTACAGCATCAGCACCCATGCTATTCCTTCTGACCTTGGGCAAGTCACTCACTACCCTAGTGTCCCAGGTATATTAGATAGATTGTGAGCCCACTGGAACAGACTGGGAAAAGTGCTTGAGTACCTGAATAAATTCATGTAAACTGTTCTGAGCTCCCCTGGGATAACAGTATAGGTTAGTATACAGCAGGGGTGCCGAAAAGGTCGATCGTGATCGACCAATCAATCACAAAGGAACCACGATAGACTCCCGTTGCCTTTGCGTTCTCTCTGTTCCCCGACGCCACAAGAGGCCAGCAGTGACTACAGAAGCGCTGGGCAAGCCAGCCTTCCCCCCTCCACGTCAATTCTGATGTCGGAGAGGAAGTTCCAGGCCAGCCAATCGCTGCCTAGCTGGCCCGGAACTTCCTCTCCGACATCAGAATTGATGTCAGGGGGAAGGCTGCTGGCCTGTTGCAGCGTCGGAAAACAGTGAGAACTTGGAGGCAACAGCGGTGGTGGTTTGGGGGCCTGTTCCCAGACATCGGTGGTGACTTGGGGGCCTGTTCCCAGACGTCGGTGGTGGCTTGGGGGCCTATTTCCAGACAACAGCCCCGGTGGTGGCTTGGGGAAAAAGAAAGGGGAGACAGAAAGACAGGGAGACAGAAAGACAGACAGGGAGACAGAAAGAAAGAAAGGGGGCAGGGAGGCAGAAAGAGTGAAAGGGGGGCAGAGAGACAGAAAGAAAGACAGACAGAGAGAAAAGAAAGAGGGGCAGGGAGACAGAAAGAAAGGGGAGGGGAAAGGGAGAGAGGAAGGAAAAGGGGGAGGGAATGGAGTGTATCGTGTGGCAGGGGGCAGGCAGGGAGAGAGGAAGAAAAAGTTGGACTCATGTCTCTCTTCATCTAATATTTCTTCACAAATTATATTTGTTCCCCCTCCTAATGTTTTTACCTTTAATATTTTGAATTTAACACTGATTGTAATACCTTAATAATTTTCCCTTTTGTTTCGATGTCGTATGTATAAATTATTTAATTTAAATGATTTAAACTTTGTATAGGAATGTCTGTATTTCTCATTTTAATTCACTTAGATTTATGTTTGTGTGATTTGTTACCTATAGTTGGTTATTTTAACAATTTGTACATCGCCTAGAATTTGGAATAGGCGATTAATCAAATTATATAATAAACTTGGAAACTTGGAAGGACAGAGATGGTTGGGGAATGGAATGAGGTCTGGAGGAGACAAAGCATTCGGGAGGCAGAAAGAAGGGAAGAAATATTGCATGCACAGTCAGAAGAAGAAAGTGCAACCAGAGACTCATGAAATCACCAGACAACAAAGGTAGGAAAAATGATTTTATTTTCATTTTAGTAATCAAAATGTGTCCATTTTGAGAAATTTTATCTGCTGTCTATATTTTGCACTATGGCCCCCTTTTACTAAATCGCAGTAGCGGATTTTAGCGCAGTGAGCCTATGAGCGTCGAGAGCAATGCGGGGCATTCAGCGCAGCTCCCTGCGCTAAAAACTTTTATGGTGGTTTAGTAAAAAGGGAGGGGTATATTTGTCTATTTTTGTACAGTTGTTACTGACGTGACATTGCATATTTTAAAGTCATCTGCCTTGACCTTTTTGGGACCCCCCTGAATATAAATGATAATTAACATTTTCTCTGCATACAGTGTGCTTTGTGTTTTTAAAAAAATTTTTTATTGTTGGTAGATCATTTTGACTTGGTCATTTTAAAAGTAGCTCGCAAGCCAAAAAGGTGTGGGCACCCCTGCCCTATACCTACTGGGCTTCTAGCACACATGGCAGCAGTGCTTGGCACAGTGGTTAAAGCTACAGCCTCAGCATGCTGGGGTTGTGGGTTCAAACCCCTGTTGCTCCTTGTGACCCTGGGCAAGTCACTTAATTGCCCCAGGTACATTAGATAGATTATAAGCCAAACAGGGAAAAATACTTGAGTACCTGAATAAACTCATGTAAACCATTCTGAGCTCCCTTGGGAGAGAGAGAAAACTGAATAAATAAATTAAAATACCTTTCTGTCAAAGTGGTCTAGGAGCTGTGAATCTTTTCCTGCAGAACTCCCTGTAATCCAGTTGTATCGTATCACCATTCAATTCAGTTAGGTTTTAACACCTGAGAAATATAAATCTGCCATTAAGATGAAACCATTTATAGGATAAGAGTTTTGTTACGACTGTGAATCTGTCTTAGGCCACTTTGTGTAATGAATGACAAGCTGTCACTACTATTTATCATTCTGTCGCACCACTAGACTTATACAAAGCTGTAGAAATACATATTTATTTAAATTTACAATTCATCTGCTTCCCAAAGGGATACGGGTTGGCGCAGTCGAAACATCAGCACAGCAGTAAATAAGCACAATAAGAAGGACTGCAATATTGGGACAGACCAAAGGCCCATCAAGCCCATTCTCCTGTTTCCAACAGCGGCCAATCCACTTAGGGCTCCTTTTTTCAAAGGTGCACTAGCGTGTTTGGCGCGCGCTAGCTGAAAAATTACCGCCTGCTGAAAAGGAGGCGGTAGCGGCTAGCGCGTGCGGCATTTTAACGCACGCTAAAACCGCCAGCGCGCCTTTGTAGAAGGAGCCCTTAGTTGCGCCCTTGTGATTAAAGTAGTGGATCCAAAATGTTGAGAATGGCCAGTTTTCCATATCTTGGGTACTTAAGCAGTCAACATTTTTTTTAATTTTTTTTTCACATAAAAGTTTGGGGATTTGAATTGCTGCATTACAAATTGGTTGTTTGCTTTAAGATAATTCATTAAAAGCTTTTTTGTTTGTTTGTTTCTGGAGAATTTAGTCACATTTCCCCAGAGATGGTCATAAGTAATAAAAAGGCAGGTTCATTTAAGGTTGGGAAAAAATAAAAAAAATCATGGCAGAGGAGGGTCCAGAGGAGAGAGAACCTTTCATATGCCGAATGGTTGGACAAGCTGGGGCTCTTTACCCTGGAAAAGCGGAGACTGAGAGGGGACATGATAGAGACTTATAAAATCATGAAAGGCATAGAGAAGGTATAGAGAAGGTGGAGAGGGACAGATTCTTTAGACTAGCGGGGATGACAAAAACAAGAGGTCATTCAGAAAAACTGAGAGGAGACAGATTCATAACGAATGCAAGGAAGTTCTTCTTCACTCAACAGGTGGTGGTCACCTGGAACGCGCTTCCCGGAGAGGTGATAAGACAGAGTACAATTCTAGGGTTCAAAAATGGACTGGATGACTTCCTGGAAGCGAAGGGGATAACAGGGTACAGATAGAGGTTTACCTTACAGGACATTAAGCGAACAGGGTATGGACGTTTTAGGTTAGGTAGGGAACACTTACAGGTCATGGACCTGGGGGGCCACCGCGGGAGTGGACTGCCGGGCACGATGGACCCCTGGTCTGACCCGGCAGAGGCAATGCTTATGTTCTTATGTTTATTAAATGTAGGGGTCAATATTCAGCCCGTGGTGATGAGCAATTTTTTTAGCCGTCAGTGATGTCATTACTGGATATTCAATGCCAGGTTTATGTGGCCAACTAGCTCGGGGGCAATTTTTCCATGTGGGTTAGTTTTGTGCCTACCATGACAGGAATGAACCTTCCTTCTAAGCCAGGGCAGGTGGAGTAGTGCTGCCTGATTCACGATTTGAATCGATTCATTTTGGAAAACAAAACAAAAATAAATAAATCAGACGCACCAATTCTGGGGTTACCAGATTTTCCCGAAGGAAAATCCAGGCCCATTGCCACGCCCCTCCCCCACCCCTTCACCTGTTCATAGGTCAGGACGGCATCTAGGCATGCGCAGATGTGACGTGAAGATGTTGCGCATGCACGTGTGACATCACCGCATCGCACCCGTGTGTTCATGGATGCTGTCCCAACGTCGGAAGCTTTTCAAAACCCTGGACTTCCGATAACCCTAAACCATTCAGGCCTGCTCTTGGGCTTTCCCTCTGCTGGAGTCCTTACTTTTGATGTAACTTCCTGTTTTGCTGGAGGGAAGGGAAAAGAGAGAGGGGGCTGGTCCCTCAAAAACTGCCAGGGGTAGCTGGGGGCAGAGGAGGACATAAAAAGAGGGGATAAGCAGAAATTTTTTCTTAAGACTGGACCTGCAGTGTAGAGAAGAGAGAAGTTTATCAAGTTTATTATAGAATTTGATTAATCGCCTATTCCGAATTCTCAGCGATGTACAGATTGATAAAAGTTACAAAGTTAAGGAAGACAAACATAACTGACATGTACTAAATCTACAAAAACATATTAATAAGTCAAATTGCACATGCAATCAAAAACACAGAGAAAACTAGGAATGGAATACAATCTGGTTATAAAGAAAAACAATTAGGGTTAAAAACAATAGGGAAGGGAAATGAAAACTATCAAAACAGTTAAAAATGGATTAAGAGCCGTAAGCAATTCATTTAATCATTGAATGCATCTTTAAAAAGAAGACTCTTGAGTTTGCTCTTAAATTTTTCGAAATTCTTTTCCTCTCTTAGATAAATTGGAAGGGCATTCCAGGATTGAGGAGCCGTGACTGAGAAAATAGACTGCCGCCGCATGTTAATAATTTTAAGAGATGGGATGACCAATAAATGTTGGTCATTCGACCTCAATAATCTAGATGAAGTATAAGGGATTAAAACTTTATAAATAAAAGCTGAGGTTTTATATGTCAAAGACTTAAAAGTGAGCAGGCATAGAAGGGAAGGGAAGATACAGAAATGGAAGATGGGTGGTGAGCTTGGAGAAAGAAGAAAATGGTAAATGGGCAGGTGACCCTGGCAAGCGAGTTAACAGAAGACAAACAGGAAACCAGGGCCTGAGGCCAACATGATTTGAACTGTAAAATGACCAGACAACAAAAGGTAGAAAAAAAAAATTATTTTCTATTTTGTGATTACGTTACATCAGATTTGAAATGTTTATCTTGCCAGAGCTGCTGTTAGACAGCGAGCACCGCTAGGACCTAACAGGATTTCTTTTGTTTACACTTGACAGAGCTGACGTGGGGTTGGAGATAGCAAAGGGGGTGGGGTAGGTGAGGAAAGTACAACATTAACCTGCCAGCTAATTTTGAAGCTATATCACAGAAATTGAACTGTATCAAATGGAAAATTTGATTCAATTGGCAAAATCCAATCAAAATTATTTTTCCTGAATTGGACAGCTCGAATGTGGAGCAGGATCTCAATTAGAGAATGACACGGTGACAAAATTCATCACCGTTCCCGTCCCCGTGGATAACCGCAATGTTATTTTATCTAGTGCTTTGTACAACGCTTTGCAGAATCGATAAAGCGTTTAATCAAGAAACTAATTAAACAATAAACAATAAATAATCCCATGTCATTTTCTAGTGTCTATTTCAACCTCAGTCCTTCTACACCAGCATTCTTCAAAGCAAAGCTGGGCCCATTCATACTCTGATTCTTATGTGAGCCAAGGATAATGAAGCCATTGTGACATCACTGATGTGATTGGCTCTTAGGCACTGGTGGAATGAGGCATTATGACATCACAATATCTGCTCTAGATACCAGAGACTGTCATTCTGTAGTGTCTGTTTCAACCTCAGTCCTTCTACACCAGCATTCTTCAAAGCAAAACTTGCGGGTCAGTGGTTGTGCCCAATTATACTCTGATTCTTCCCTCTCTCCTTAAAGAATGACATGAAGACGGTTTCCCGCGGGGATGGGAACAGTGATGAATTTTGTCACCATGTCATTCTCTAATCTCAATCTCTCAAATTTACTGCTAACTCTCACTGTAGCACTTGCATTGTGCTAAAGAAAGCTGCCTTCTGGAGTTCAGAAGATGTTACATAAGTTACAGGCAACTTATCCAGATGCTCTCGGAAGTTCTTTTAGATCAAGCCTGTGGCACCTAAAATAATGGGAAATATTTCTGTCTTTCTGCCATATTTTCTTAGTCTCAGACTGCATTTCTCGGTACTTGAGGATCTCCTCTCTCTCCATGTGATTAAATGAGTGCCATATATACTCGAATATAAGCTGAGATTTTTGGACCCAAAAAAATGGCCCAGAAATGGGGGGTCTCAGCTTATATTCAGGCCATTGCCTACCCGCCCCCCTCCCAGACTTATTGTAGGCCTCCACAGGGCCTGGCACAAGACCCATTTCCTGCCCCAGCCAAATCCAAACCCCTGCCTCCTCTGCGCACCCCCGCCTCCTCGCAACCTCGTGGTTTGTGGGACAGGAGAAATCCTTTCTGCTTCCTGTGCCTGCCACAATTGAACATTTACACCTCCCTCCCACCTCCTCCACATACCATTCGGATTCCATGTGGCCAGCTGGGCACAGAGCAGGAGTGATCTTCCTGCCCTCCTGCTCCATTCAAGGCCGCTGGTTGATTGATTGCTGCAAGCCTGGGAGGGGAGAGAGAGGGGAGCTGGGTGCAGAGCCTGGCAGGGGAGAGAGGGAGGGGACGCTGGGTGCAGAGCCTGGCAGGGCACTTGAATATTAAACCCCCGTCTTATATTCGAGTCAACCATTTTTTCTCCTGGGGGGGGGGGGGGAGAATGGGTGGTCTCAACTTATATGCAGATCAACTTATATTTGAGTATATACGGTAATCACTTGGGAGCAACACCTCTATAATCAATGCTGTTTTGGTATTTTTCTACCACTATATCCAGAATGGGGTTGGTCAGGTGATCATAGCTTCTTCGTTTTCCACAAGTCTTTTCTGGTGCACTGACATTGTAATGGCTACAGAGTTCCCAATGTATGAGAAGTGCCCGTGGTGGTGAGGCTTGTTTTTTTATCTGCCGCTGAATTTATTACCAGATATTCAATGCTGGACTATGTCCAGGCATTGGCATGGAATTTCTGGGTTTATGCAGCTAGTGGCATAGCAAGGGGAGAGTGGGGGGTGGACCATCCCAGGCACTGTTTTGACGGGGGCGCAAGCACCTCTCCTCATCTCTACCCACCACCTCTTTAAACCATTGCTGGCAGTGAGTAGCAGATAAAGGCAAGCAACGAAGACTCAGTCAAATTGGTGTGATGTGAATTATATGCATGCTATTCTGCCGGAGCAGCACCAGTAAAAGGGGGAGGAACTGTGCCTGTCACCTGCTCAGAAGAGCAGACACTAGGAACGGCGCCTCCTACCTGCCTGCAGCCAACACTCTCCCCTCTGCTATGCTCCAGTCTTCACTGGATGAGTCATCAAGCGTCAAACCCCCATCTTAATCGGAGCTACTTGTGTTTATCATGTGGCAAGTAATTAGTCTTTTCAAGTCTGAGAATACCAAGCTGAGTAATTGACTTCATATTTAATAAGTTGGTTCAATCAATAACAGGCAAGACACAGCCAAAGGATCAATGAGGGTGAAGGGATTTAGCTCATGCCTTTGTTTTATTTATCGGTAGTACAATAAAGCAGAATGAATGTGCAGTGACTTGCTAACTTTCATCTCTTCAAGCATATTTAAATCCTTTAATAATGCAATTAAAAACAGCCATGCTGAGAGTTATTGAAGACCACAGATATGGATAGGAATTTTTCATCATTTTAGAATCAAATTTTTTTTTTTTCCTGACAGACTGAAAAAGCTGGGGCTTTTCTCCCTGGAAAAGCGACGACTCAGGGGAGACATGATAGAAACCTTCAAGATCATGAAGGGCATATAAAAAGTGGACAGGGGCAGATTTTTCAAACTAAGGGGAACCACAAGTACAAGGGGGCACTCGGAGAAATTGAAAGGGGAAAGGTTTAGAACAAACGCCAGGAAGTTCTTTTTCACCCAGAGGGTGGTGGATACATGGAACGCGCTGCCGGAGGATGTGATAGGCAGAAGTACGCTACAGGGCTTCAAAGAAGGTCTGGACAGGTACCTAGAGGACAAAGGGATTGAGGGGTACAGATAGGAGTAGAGATAAGGTTATAGGGACAGGATTAGAGGTACCTAGAGGACAAAGGGATTGAGGGGTACAGATAGGAGTAGAGATAAGGTTATAGGGACAGGATTAGAGGTACCTAGAGGACAAAGGGATTGAGGGGTACAGATAGGAGTAGAGATAAGGTTATAGGGACAGGATTAGAGGTACCTAGAGGACAAAGGGATTGAGGGGTACAGATAGGAGTAGAGATAAGGTTATAGGGACAGGATTAGAGGTACCTAGAGGACAAAGGGATTGAGGGGTACAGATAGGAGTAGAGATAAGATTATAGGGACAGGATTAGAGGTACCTAGAGGACAAAGGGATTGAGGGGTACAGATAGGAGTAGAGATAAGGTTATAGGGACAGGATTAGAGGTACCTAGAGGACAAAGGGATTGAGGGGTACAGATAGGAGTAGAGATAAGGTTATAGGGACAGGATTAGAGGTACCTAGAGGACAAAGGGATTGAGGGGTACAGATAGGAGTAGAGATAAGGTTATAGGGACAGGATTAGAGGTACCTAGAGGACAAAGGGATTGAGGGGTACAGATAGGAGTAGAGTTAAGGTTATAGGGACAGGATTAGAGGTACCTAGAGGACAAAGGGATTGAGGGGTACAGATAGGAGTAGAGATAAGGTTATAGGGACAGGATTAGAGGTACCTAGAGGACAAAGGGATTGAGGGGTACAGATAGGAGTAGAGATAAGGTTATAGGGACAGGATTAGAGGTACCTAGAGGACAAAGGGATTGAGGGGTACAGATAGGAGTAGAGATAAGGTTATAGGGACAGGATTAGAGGTACCTAGAGGACAAAGGGATTGAGGGGTACAGATAGGAGTAGAGATAAGGTTATAGGGACAGGATTAGAGGTAAATTATAAAATTAGTCAGAGACCACTGTTCAGGCAGTGGACCTGATGGGCCGCCGCGGGAGCGGACCGCTGGGCAGGATGGACCTCTGGTCTGCCCCAGCGGAGGCAACTTCTTATGTTCTTATTATATGCTTAACAGTTCACCAGGATGCAAAATAAACCTATTTTAGAAGGGTCAGAAACAGTCTCAAATCTTGTGCCTTGCTAATAAATTACTACTACTACTATTATTTCTATAGCGCTACCAGACGCACGCAGCGCTGTACATTAAACACACAAGAGACGGTCCCTGCTCGAAAGAGCTTACAATCTAATTATGAAAGACACCCTGGACAAAAATGGTGACTCAATATAAGTTTCTCATGTAGGGAAATACAAAGGGACAATTGCATTTTTGTTCATTTTAAATTATGTGGGTGATGTCATCGTATAATTTTTCTTCTCTGTAAGAATATTAGAAAATGTTGAAAGTACTCAAATATCACAAACCTGTTATCATTAGAGTTGGAAGCCCTGCCCCTCCCCCCCCTAGTCGTTTCTCATTTCTCTAGAAGTGGCCTTGTGGTTACAGGATACAACTAGGAACCAGGAGGCCCAGGTTTCAAGTGCCGCGGTTGATGTTCCTTACATCCTTATGTGAACGTCTTGCGTGTGATTGTGTCATAACAATTTCCTGCGCATGCGCGCATGTGTTGTAGTTCGCTGCGCGCAATTATCCTGAGCTCAGTTGTCATGAGCTCAATTGTCTTGCGCTCAATTGTCATTTCGCCCAATTGTCCGCGCGATTTTGTCTTGCGCGCATTTGACTTGCCACCAAGTGCTGCTGGTGCGCCTTGTGAACGTAGACAAGTTATCGCATCCTGTGTTCCCTCATATGCAAACAGGGTTGGGTTTAACGACGTACATTATTCCTTTTTAGGCCCCTGTTGTCAGTGGAGTGTTATCTATTTATAATGGCCCAGATTCTATATTAAGTGGCCCATATTCCGTGTGCAAATCTGTGCACAGCACCGATTTGTGCACTCAACATAATTGCTTGACAAGATAATCAGCGCCAATAATACTTGATGCTAATTGGTACTAATTAGAAGTCATGCACACAACTTTCTAAGCACCTTCAATAAAGTGGTACGCAGTAAAATCTCAAAAGGAGGCATGGCCGGGGGGAAGAGCATGGGTGGATCACTGGCATTTTTAAACTTTAGGTGCACTGTTATAGAACACGCCTGGCCTGCGCACAACTTAGATGCAGGTATTTACACCTCTCCCTCCGTATTCGCTGTGACAGGGGATTAACAGAACCGCAAATACAGAAAAACCGCAAATAACTTTTTCATATGCTATTTTCCCTGTTTTCTATTAAAACCCATCGTGAATATGGTGAAACCGTGAATAACATGGTGGGAGGCCTGGCCTGTTCCTGAAGGAGGCAAAACACGGTGAAGAAAGTGCCGGGAATCAGCGATTTCTCTACGCAAGCTGATGTAATTTGGGGGGGGGGGGGGAGGAGCCAGCAAGCTAAAAACCGTGAATAATCGAAACCGCGAATACGAAGGGAGAAGTGTAGAAACAGAGATAAATGAAGGCAGATAAAGACCATATGGCTTATCTAGTCTGCCTAACCATGCCATCTATCTCCTCCTCTCCCTTACAGATCCAATGTATTTATCACAAGCTTTCTTGAACACAGAAACATGACGGCAGATACAGGCCAACTGGCCCATCCACTCTGCACATTCCCAGCATCAACTATCTCCTTCTCTCCCTAAGAGATCCCATGTTCCTGTCCCACATTTTCTTCAATTCAGACACAGTCTTTGTCTCCACTACCTCTACTGGGAGATAATTCCACGCACCTACCACTCTTTTTGTAAAATAGTATTTCCTTAGATTACTTCTGAGCCTATCACCTTTTAACCTCATTGGCAAGTGCCTTTTATAGACTCATGCAAAGCACCATACTGATTGATGTCAAATATTTAGGTGCCATATATACAGAGGCATTATAATATCTTTAGTCTTGTTAACCATCCCTTTTTAATAATTCCTAGCATCTTGTTTGCTTTTTGGGTTGCCGCCACACATTGGGCGGAAGGTTTCATCGTATTGTCTACAATGACACTCAGATCCCTTTCTTGGTTGCTAACCCCAAAGGTGGACCCTAGCATCCTGTAACTGTGATTTGGGTTATTCTTCCCAATACGCATCACTTTGCATTTGCAAAAAAAACAGGGAGGAATGGAGGGAAGTATAGTACAAAAATTCAAAAATATCACTCCAAAACAAAACAAAACAAAACAAAAGCACCACACAAGCCAAAAAAGCTAGCTTATTACTTAAGCAAAGAAAAGCCTCAGACAAATGGAGAGGTGTGCCCACACTCTTCCACCGGGCAGATAGAAAAGAAGCAGAGAGCCAATAGGGGAAGAAAGGGGGGGAGCAAGGTGAGTGGCGGGCCTCCTTTATATCAGGTCATCTCCCAGTGCAGCCATCTTTTCCGCGGTGCACCAGTTGGAAGAGACCTGCCCTCCCACCCACTGTGTTGAATGTCACCGCGCTGCTAGCGTAACCACTAGGGCAGTGGCCGTGCTTATCGTAGTAGACAGGATTGGTGACCCAGGGGGTCACAAGATCATCAAAGGGGGGGGGGGGCATGTAGGAGGAAGGGGATTAGGATTTGTGCCGGCTCCTACCCCTTGATGGCTAATGAGAAAGCCCTCTTGGATGGAGGGGCATGCCTAAGAAGTAACCAGCGGTACCCACTTGCTTGAAAATTGAAAGGGGGGCAGTCAGCGGGGCCCTAGAGGCTTGGATAGTGGCTCAGGCCAAGTGAGAGTAGAGCATGGCTTGAATGGCCTTGCCTACTCATGTACAATCAGCCAGACACTCTAAAAATGACTAATGTAAATGGCAGCGGCCCCAGCTTCCCCCGCATTGTGTGATAGTGTGGCTCCCAAGTGTAGTTTAGGACAGCTATTAGCCAGGCTAGAAATTAGGGATAGATAAGTACCTATGGCTAGTGCTAAGCATTGTTATACCTAAGTAGGAATTAAGTTTTTAAGTTTTATTTCGACTTGTGAGACCACTTAAAATCGATCCTAAGCGGTGTACATAAAAATATAGTCTAAAAATTAATCTAAAACAGGGAGCTCTAACATGGACAATTAAAATAACGAGGGGTGACAACATAGGATACGAAGAGAAAACAGCAAGGTCTACAGCATTTCATAAAATAAAAAATGGATGGGGAAAGGGAAAACCCAAAGTTTCTATGTTGGTGATAATTACTGTACTTCTTATTGTTAGGTAACCATGCTGCGGCCCACAATAAACTTTCTCTTAGCGGAAGATTTACCTTGGACTCGGACTGCATTTTGTCGGGAAGAAAAAGGGGCCTCCTCAATTTTGAGAGCTAACAAAGGTTTGAGACACACTGCTGCTTGCAGTGGCTAGCTGTAAGGATGGCAGCTTGCAGGGAGCTGTCCTTGGTCCTGTCAGTTTGTCTACTCTCAAAGGAGAGGCGTGAAATGAACTAACTTGTGCAAACTAGAAGTGAACTGTTACCAAACAGGTCTGCTTGTTCAGACAGGATGTGTGAATTTTTTTTTTTAAATGAACTTTATTCATGTTCAACTTAACAGTGAGAAGTAATAGAGTGGTTAACAATATAGCAAAAACAATAGAGACATCGGTCAACAGCAGACCACTAACATACATGTAAAAATTAGAAAAAGGTATTCCGTCACTGTACAGTAAGAAATATCACCACCCTCATCCCAACATACCCCCTTCCCAAACCCCCCCCCCCCACCTTTATTTTTGTTAGCCAGGTGGGTAGGAAATTATAAATGACATAAATCTCTTAAGAAAACAGAACTAAATCAGGCATTCAAAATAGAGAATGACAAGGTGACAAAATTCATCACCGTCCCCGTCCCCGCGGATAACCGTGGGAAACCATCTTCATGTCAATCTTTAAGGAGAGAGGAAAGAATCAGAGTATAATTGGGCACAACCACTGACCCGCAAGCTTTGCTTTGAAGAATGCTTGTGTAGAAGGACTGAGGTTGAGATAGACACTACAGAATGACAGTCTCTGGTATCCAGAGCAGATATTGTGATGTCATAATGCCTCATTCCACCAGTGCCTAAGAACCAATCACATCAGTGATGTCACAAAGGCTTCATTATCCTTGGCTCACATAAGAATCAGAGTATGAATGGCCACAACTACTGACCCTCTAGCTTTGCCTTGAAGAATGCTGGTGTAGAAGGACCGAGGTTGAAATAGACACTAGAAAATGACATGGGATTATTTCCCGCAGTTGTGTGCGGGGACGGGAACGGTGATGAATTTTGTTACCTTGTCATTCTCTATTTTGAATGCCTGATTTAGTTCTGTTTTCTTAAGAGATTTATGTCATTTATAATTTCCTACCCACCTGGCTAACAAAAATAAAGGTGGGGGGGGGGGTTTGGGAAGGGGGTATGTTGGGATGAGGGTGGTGATATTTCTTACTGTACAGTGACGGAATACCTTTTTCTAATTTTTACATGTATGTTAGTGGTCTGCTGTTGACCGATGTCTCTATTGTTTTTGCTATATTGTTAACCACTCTATTACTTCTCACTGTTAAGTTGAACATGAATAAAGTTCATTTAAAAAAAAAAATTCACACATCCTGTCTGAACAAGCAGACCTGTTTGGTAACAGTTCACTTCTAGTTTGCACAAGTTAGTTCATTTCACGCCTCTCCTTTGAGAGTAGACAAACTGACAGGACCAAGGACAGCTCCCTGCAAGCTGCCATCCTTACAGCTAAGGATGATGAATTTTGTCACCGATATGTTCTCTGTAATGGGCCCCCAATGGTGGAATTCATTACCACATTATATTAAAAATGAAAAAGACCTCTCCTCCTTAAAAAAATCGTTAAAATCTTATCTTTTTAAAGATGCTTATAATACTTGAACTTTAGATTTGCTTAATATTTTTAAATTTTAACTATCCCATTTCCTTTTGTTCTTTTCTTTTTTTGTTTTTCTTCTAAATAGAATTGTAACTTTATCCCCCCCCTTCCTCCCAACTCAAGTTTGTCTTGTCTCTAAGAATTTTGTCATTTGGTTTGTCCTTTTTGTAATTCACACTTTTCTTTTAATAATTTTGTACATCGCTTAGCAAACCGATTAAGCGATCCATCAAATTCTAATAAACTTGTAACTTGTAATTCAAAACACAACTTCGAGCCACTGGTGTAAACAAAGTCCAAAACGGTTCCCATATGGTGGTGAACTGTTGTAGGACGTGGGAATGTTAATAATTAATTCCAGTCCACAGCAAACATCTAAGGCTTGTTCTTCAAACGGAAAAAGGTTTATTGATAAAATTGACTGAATACAGACTGTAAAGAATGCACGTGCTCACATAAACACTGCACATGGGTGGGGGGGAGGGGCAAAGTTTGGGCAGAGCACTGCTTAGAATTGCAGTGTGTCTACATATTTTATAAAATACTTGGGTCTATACATCGAGTTCATGTGCATTTTTGCACCCTTTTGGAGCAGGTGTAGATTTTGTGAGTGGGCATTCACGTGCTGTTACGTGCTAATCCCGGTTGCCTATTTTATAAAAGCCCATACAAGGCGAGGGGAGGGGGGAAAAAAAGGTAACCATCTGCAGATTTTTGCAGCTTTCTCAGCAACCAGTTCAAATTTCATTGACAAATTTTTTTGTACTTGTATGTTTTATTTTATTTTTTAAATTTCTATTCTGCTTAAAACCTAAGCGGGATTACAGTAAAACAGAGAAAGCAGATTACAGCATAACGGTTCATAAGAACGATAAGGATAGTCTTACTGGGTCAGAGAGCAATGGTCCATCAAGCCCGGTAACCCGTTCTCACGGTGGCCAATCCAGGTCCCTAGTGCCTGGCCAAAACCCAAAGAGTAGCAACATTCCAGAATCCCAAAGAGTAACAAAAGATTCTGGAACCCCCAAAGAATAGCAATATTCCATGCTACTGATCCAGGGCAAGCAGTGGCGTCCCCCATGTCTCTCTCAATAACAGACTATGGACTTTTCCTCCAGGAAATTGTCCAAATGTTAAAGTTAGTAACTATGCAATATGTTATAGGTGGATGGTTAGGAAGAGCAAGAATTGATACTGTCCATGTATTGCGTGTAAATATCTGTCTTATACTATGTATGTTTTTTTGGAAACCGCTTAGATTTAGGAGGTATATAAACTTTTAAAATAAATAAATATTAATGTATTACTATTATCCTAAGCTATACTCAGGATCTGGTATGGAAGTAACACAGGGCAACATGTCCCTGCCTTTATCTCCAGAATTTGTTTTACTCTTCCACCAGCCATTTTTGCTTAAAACTGTATGACAACCTACTGGCCACCAGAGCAGTGAAACTGGACAGACAACTCACCAATCTGCTGATCTCGACCACAGGCTACAAAACCTTTAAAAAAGAAACAAAAACCCTACTCTTCAAAAAATACATAAAACCAATATAACACAACCAGATCTGTCCCATGCTTCATCTGCAATACTATATATACACTCCTTAGCAAATTAGAAAATGTTCAGACTATTCCTTATGTATTTCTTAATATCATGACAATTCTTATGTAATCCGCCTTGAACCGCTCCTTCTACGTCCTTTTCCTCAGGTCAGCTTATCCTATAGCTGAGGGGGGTCTAATGCAGATATTAGATGGGGACAACATGGGTGGCATAGAGTGAAATGGGATAAACAGATGAGAGGCTAAACTCAAGGCAAGTTGTTTATACAGTTAAGGCTCACATTCATAAGTTTTTTATTGGTTTACATTCAGGTACTCAAGCATTTTTCCCTATCTGCCCCAGTGGGCTCACAATCTATCTGGTTGCCCTGTTAAGTATTGGGTTTTGGCCAGATACTAGTGACCTGGATTGGCCACCATGAGAATGAGCTACTGGGCTTGATGGACCATTGGTCTGACCCAGTAAGGCTATTCTTATGTTCTTACTTGAGCCAAGTATATGACAATCAAGCCATTGTAACATCACTGATGAGGTTGGCTCTGAGGCACTGTGGAATGAGGCATTATGACATCACAATCTCAGCTCTGGAATTATGCTCTGTTTGGGGTTCTGGAATCTTGCTATTCTTTGAGACTCTACTCTTTGGGTTTTAGCCAGCTACTAGTGACCTGGATTGGCCACCGTGGGAACGGGCTACTGGGCTTGATGGACCATTGGTCTGACCCAGTCAGACTATTCTTATGTTCTTATGTGCCTGGGGCAATGGCGGATTCAGTGACTTGCCCAGGGTTACAAGGAGTAGTGCGGGGCTTGAACCCAAAACCTCAGGGTGCTAAGGCTGAAGCTCTAACCACAAGGCCAAAACTCAAAACTCACTAGCAGAGTTTCCTTCTCTTGAATGATACCCAAGAGAACGCAACTCTGCTAGTGAGTTTTCAGTTGGAGCAAAAAAAGTATTATCCCAGTGTGAATCGCTCTTTTTGCATTTTCCTTTTGAAGTGTCTAATGAAATTTGAAGGCCGTAGTTCTGCTTTTATGGAATCCAAGGCAGCTGAGGCTATTTTTAGATTCTAAGAAAAATGTTTCTATACAGGCCTCTGGATGAGGTAATGCTAGTTTTTGAAGACAATGGCTGAGATTTATTTAATTCTGCTTGGGACTGGTTTTCTTTTGATTCTATTTCTACCTTTTTGGATTGCTATCTTCTCTCCCCTTTCTAGAATCTCTCCTTTTTTTTTTTTGGAGGGAAAGCTTAGTAGAATTGCTAATCTTTTTCTTTTAATATCTATATAAGTGATTTTGCCTTTTATTTTGATTTATTTTCTTTTTTTTTTATAATCTTTATTAAATTTTCCAACCACAATTGTGCATAGAAATAATTCATGTACATATAATATTACAAGAAAAGCACAATAAACTTACATATAGTAATAAGCAATTATTTTCCCCCACCCAAGAAAATAAATACGCACAATAAACTATCTAAAAATTCCCCAAAACAATTCCAGTACAAACCCCTCCCCCCTCCCTCCCACCCTGGATGTGTATGTTTAAAGGTCAGTAAAATAAAGTCAGTTATCATTTCTTACAAAATGTAGTCAACACCTCCCAAACATCCATAAATATCCTGTACCTTTCCTGCTGTATATAATTGAGCTTATTTGCTGTGCAAAAATGGCCACCTTTGCGTGATTATGCAAAATTATGATAAATAACAAAGCACCCTCCTTTACAAAGCCATGCTAGCATTTTTAGCGCCGGCCGTGGTGGTAACAGCTCCAATGCTCGTAGAATTCCAATGTGTGTCGGAGCTGTTACCTGGCGGACGGTGCTAAAAACTCTAGCGCGGCTTTGTAAAGGAGGGGGAATATTACTTTTTAAAAGAATATCACACATAAATAGGATAATGATCAACGTCTTGTCACATCCAAATCAAACGTCTTCTCAGAGAACCAGAATTAGATTCTTGAAAGTATTCTTAGGATATGCTTTCACTGTGCATTAACAAGTACAGCAGAACTTGTACAAAGTGAGAATGCAAATGCAAATTTAATGACAGATTCAAAAATAGATTTATTTATTTTTTCTTTCTGATTATGCAAGTAAACTTTAGTGGTGTGAAGGCCTATTTTTGAAAGATATGATTCAGACGTTCAAATACTTGAAGGGTATTAACGTAGAACAAAATCTTTTCCAGAGAAAGGAAAATGGTAAAACCAGAGGACATAATTTGAGGTTGAGGGGTGGTAGATTCAGGGGCAATGTTAGGAAATTCTACTTTACGGAGAGGGTAGTGGATGCCTGGAATGCGCTCCCGAGAGAGGTGGTGGAGAGTAAAACTGTGACTGAGTTCAAAGAAGCGTGGGATGAACACAGAAGATTTAGAATCAGAAAATAATATTAAATATTGAACTAGGCCAGTTACTGGGCAGACTTGCACGGTCTGTGTCTGTGTATGGCCGTTTGGTGGAGGATGGGCAGGGGAGGGCTTCAATGGCTGGGAGGTTGTAGATGGGCTGGAGTAAGTCTTAACAGAGATTTCGGCAGTTGGAACCCAAGCACAGTACCGGATAAAGCTTTGGATTCTTGCCCAGAAATAGCTAAGAAGAAAAAATTAAATTAAAAAAAAATAAAATAAAATTTAAATTTAAATTTAAATTTAAATTGAATCAGGTTGGGCAGACTGGATGGACCATTCGGGTCTTTATCTGCCGTCATCTACTATGTTACTATGTTACTATGAAAGGATGTGTATGCGATAAAATGTTGACGTCATAATGTGTGTATCTGGGGTATTATTTTAGAAGAATCAAATACAATAGGTAAAGGATGTGTATCAACAAAATAAATATAAGTACCACCACAAGTTGATACTAATTGATATATGACCTAAATGGAGGAAAAAAGGTCTCAGGAATCACCTTTTGGGGATCATAGATTCCTCACCCCAAAAATTGTACGGTGATGAATCTATATCATTGATCAAAAACCTCCATCCTATCCTATGAAAATAAATGATTATCTTTTTTTAATTTTTATTTTCTTGTGTTATTTAATTTCATGTATTTCTTATATTATTTAATTTATCATAGTATAAATAAATCAGTGTTACTGATGCCAGCAGTAGAATGAATTAAACACTTATCTGAAAATGATGGTAAATCAAAGTGTCTTCATACAAGGGTGGAATACCCAAAACAGCAAGAAAATCGTTGCTATTTCTGACTACATGCTGGACACGGTGCTCAATAGGATATTAATCCGACAGGTCCTGTTTCGCCCTAATATCCAGGCTTTATCAAGAAACGAGTGCACGTATCTGGTTGATCTCAACCCGTCGGATCAGTATCCTATTGAGAACTTTCACTGTGTCCAGCATGTAGTCGGATATAGCAACGATTTTCTTGCCGTTTTGGGTATTCCACCCTTGGGAGTCTATGGAGGGAGAGCTCGCGAATGCTGTGCGCTTCCTCCCTTGTGGTCGATAGATCAGCTGTGACCCTGCCTCCTCTCTACCTGCAATCTTCGGCCATTAGCCCATGATTGGGATCCAGAGATCATCTTCGTGCCAGTGATCAGAGCCAAATTGGACTTCTATTATGTCTTGCTTTGGGACTTTGAGGCGTTTTTTTAAATTTCAATTGTACCCTTCCCTCATCTTCTTGGAATTTTGTTATATCTTTACTATTTAATGATTGTTTACTCAGGTACTTTAGCTAAATTGTGAGCCTTCGGGTCAGATAGGGAAGTTCTAAGTACCTAATTTTATTTTATTGTAACCCATTCTGGGCTCCTGAGGAGGATGGGCTATAAAAATGACTGACTTCCAACCGAGCAGACCAGCCTTTGTGAACAGTCAGGTATCTCGGTCAGTGCTGCATGCTATGAGGCCTGTACCTATGACACAAGTCCACAGTAAACAGTTGTATCACAGACCCCAATTTTGTGCAGCTCAAGTCCACAAAGGCAGAACTGTTTGAGTCATGGGAAGGGAGAAGCCATAGTTAAGTACAAACACAGACATGCGAAGGATGATACAAGCTTATCTTCACTCCACCAATCATGAAATGAGTTATAACTGCAGTATGCATCCAGAATTAATGGTTCATGATAGAGGGTGCACAAAAAAAAAAGAGAAATAACAAACTCTGCAGCAAACTAAGAGCAGAGAAGGCCAAACCTTCAAGCTAAAAAGAATACTTTAATGGCAACCATATTATGTGGAAGCTAAAATGGACCCCACGTGGCCTGTGTTTCGGCTACAGAGTCCTTAAAACAGGGGTGCCCACACTTTTTGGGCTTGCGAGCAACTTTTAAAATGACAAAGTCAAAATGATCTACCAACAATAAAATTTAAAAATTCTTCTTCTGACTGTGCATCCAATATTTCTTCCCTTCTTTCAGTCTGCTATTTGCTTCCAGACCTCATTCCCTCTGCCAACTTTTTCTTTCTTTCTTTCTTTCTCCATGCCCCTGTCTTTCTGTCTCCCTGCTCCCCCTTCTTTCTGTCTCCCTGCCTGCTCCCAAGCCACTGCCACCGCCATTGGGGAACAGGCCTCCAAACCACCGAAGCATCAGGCCGACCAGATTTCCTCTCCCTGATTTCATTTCTGAAGTTGGAGAGGAAGTTCCGGGCCACCCGGAACTTCCTCTCCGACGTCAGAATTTGACGTCGAGTGGGGAAAGTTGGTCGGCTCAGCGCTTCTGAGTCAGGAAGCAAGTAGAACGCGAAGGCAACGCGATCGACTCGCATTGCCTTCGCGATCTACCAGTCAATCGCGATCGACCTTATGGGCACCCCTGCCTTAAAAATAAGAACATAAGAACTGCCATCTCTGGATCAGACCTTAGATCCATCAAGTCCAGCGATCCGCTCACGTGGGCCAAAGTATAATCAGGTATTAAACGGAGCTTGTGTGGCGTCTTGGCAACTGGAATGAAACTGACTTAAAAAAATAGTGCTAAGCATGATTCTAGTGAGGTACTAATCATGATTCTTTAAAAGTTAAGTGCGCTATATAGAATCATGCTAAGCACTGCCTAAGCGGCCATTGGCATCCTAATTTTTAGGCGCACTGTATTCTAGGCCTAAATGTCTGCACCTAAGTTAGGTTCCCAGCGGTGCCTAACTTGAAAACACACCCACAATCTATCCCCTAACCACACCCACTTTTAACTACACGTTTTGGACCAGGTGCCTAATTTTTATAGAATTGCCCTTTTCAAGTTAGGCACCTAACTTTCAATTAAGTCCAACTAGAGAGCATAAATTGAGGTTACAGGGCGGTAGACTTAAGAGTAATGTTAGTAAATTCCTTTTCACGGCGAGGGTGGTGGATACCTTGAATGCCCTCCCGAGGGAGGTGGTGGAAAGCAAAATAGTGACGGAATAAAAAAAAAAAAAAATGGCCTGGGACAAACACAGAGGATCTCCAATCAGAAAGTGAAGGGCATAAATTGAAGAACTAGGGTTGGAACTGAGCAGACTTGCATGATCGGTGTCCCGTCTATGACTATACGGTTGGGATGGGTTGGGGGAAGGGCTTCGAGAACTACAGTAATTTGGGATGGTTTAAAAAGGCTGGAGTGAGCTTGGACAGCAACTCCAGTAATTGAAGCCCCATGACGGTGCCAGGCGGACTTCTAGGGCAGAAATATCCAAGAAAAGAAAAAAGTAGACTGTTGGGCAGAGTGGATGGACGACACGGGTCTTTATCTGCCGTCATCTACCATGTTACTATGTATTGCCAATTATGAGGTGTTACGTGCCAGTTATCTGCACTGATTAAGCCTCTTGATCAAGTAAGGTGTTTACATCAGCTAGCTGTGCTGAATATAATTTGGGTGGGGGGGGGGGCATGCAAATAAATCAATCCTTATTCAGAATGTAGGCGGCAGAGACTGAAAGAAGACAACAGCGTCTTAAGGTCCAGAACCATGTGCCTTGCCAGAGGATTGAAACTCAATACGTACGATTTCAGTGAGGAGTTAAAGGCTGGTATTGATCCTCAGTCAGCCAGCCAGCTGCCATGTCACATCTGGCCCCTGTCAGATTCCTGGGTCTTTTTTAAACGACACATCCTTGAAATCAACATAAGAAGGGTAAAAGGCAAGGGCCATGGATTTGGTACAATTAAAGTGGTTTACATATTACATACAGGAACTTTCCCTGCCTCTTCTGGGCTAACAATCTTAGTTTTTATACCTGGGGTTAATGGACTTGCCCAGGGTCAGAAGGAGCTGTAGTGGGAATCACAGACACCCAGCTCCCCTGAGTCTCAGCCCACCGCACTAACCATTAGACCGCTCCTCATATATGTCAAAGAAGTACGTATTTAAGTTTGGGTTTTTTTTTTTTTTTTTTACATCGATGCATCTTTTCTTGAGGCATAATTGCTACCAGTGACCATGAATCGAAGTGGATCCTCCGTCTCACTGCAGTATGTCACGACTTTTAATTTGCACTATTGAACGAATCAGACGTTGCTGTACCAGCTAACATCCTCCTTGCAAGACTCCGTTCTAAAAAAATGACTTTTACATGGATTTATAAGGTTTCTCGTCTATATTTATCTTTTCTGCACATGCCGAATCCTTGAATTTATAGACAAAGTAAAGCCTTCATTGTTCAGCTGTCTCATTGCTACCTTTCTTTAAAAGCCCTTTTGGAAATGCAACATAAAGGGCAACTTAGTCATTCTTTGTATCGAAAATGCTATAATGAACTGCTCTCGTGGTCATTTACCTCCTTCTATTTATTTATTCAGTTTTCGATACTGTTCTCCCAGGAGAGCTCAGAACGGTTTACATGAGTTCATTCAGGCACTCAAGCATTTTCCCTCTCTGTCCCGGCGAGCTCACAATCTATCTAATGTGCCTGCGGCAATGAGGGGATTAAGTGACTTGCCCAAGGTCACATGGAGCATAAGAACATAAGAATTGCCGCTGCTGGGTCAGACCAGTGGTCCATCGTGCCCAGCAGTCCGCTCATGCAATGGCCCTTAGGTCAAAAACCAGTGCCCTAATTGAGACTAGCCCTACCTGCGTACGTTCCGGTTCAGCAGGAACTTGTCTAACTTTGTCTTGAATCCCTGGAAGATGTTTTCCCCTATGACAGGCTCCGGAAGAGCGTTCCAGTTTTCTTCCGCTCCCTGGGTGCTGAGGCTGTAGCTTTAACCACTGTGCCACACTCTCCCTTCTGCAATGAAGCCCATGACAGAGGCATTTTCTTTATATAAAATGCATGAAGATTGGGGAGCAGTGTACCATTTGTATCCATATTCTAAACTGTCATTTCCTCCCTGCTCAGAATGCAGTCTAGCCAAATGTTTTTCAACCTTTTTACACCTATGGACTGGCAGAAATAAAAGAATTATTCTGTGGACCGGCATCGGTCCGTGGACCGGCAGTTGAAGAACACTGGGCTAAGTCGTGGGCCAGGCCCCACCCATCTCTACCCAATCTCCACCCCAGACCCCGCCCCCATAATAGTCCTAATTGCACCTTGCACGTCCCGTGCCTCATCTGGAAGCCTTCTCTCTGACGTTACAACGTCAGAGAGAAGGCTTCCGGTTCAGGCGCAGGATGCCCGTAGGAGCCACTGCCCATGGCTTTGTGCACTGAATCAGTGAGGAAGAGGGAGCTGGCTCGAAGATAACGCCGCATCGATCGCACTGTGGGCCGGCGGTTGAAGAACACTGTTTTGGGCCTAATGCACGTGCTGGCCCTGTGGACCGGCAGGAAATTTCTGTGGACCGGTGGTTGAAGAACACTGCTCTAGTCTATATCATAATATTTCAAAGAAAACAGATAAATGCTTATTGGGAAAAAGTCAAGATTGGAGCAAAAACTTTCTATACTCATGACACTGAATACCATAGTAAAAGTAAATTTTAATGGTGAATATAGGGCCCTCAGTGTGAGGTAATAAGCTCAGAAGAGGGGGGTACAAGGACCCACTCAGTTGCTTACAAAAGCCTTAGGCATAAAAAAAAAAAAAACCTCCACGTTTTTAGCCACACACCATCACGGGATGCCCCAATTGTGTGCTCATACAGTGAATAAACCTAAATCAAAATGGTGATAAATATTTTTTTTAAAAAACCATGCATTTAGGATTATTACACAATGCATGTTTTAAAATATTTTCCTTTTTATTATTATCTCCTCCTGAGGAAGCCCCGTTGGGTGAAACGTAGGCCTAAGTAGAGGAGCAGTCAAGAGCACGAACCACATTGAAGCAAAAGGAAAAAAAAAAAGAAAAAAGCAATATCCTTCAGGGCCACTAAAGAGATCCATTGCTGTAAACAGATTAGCTACCTCAAACTAGAAAGATAAGTGCCACTATGTTATAATTTGACGATCTAAGGGAGTAGCGTTACATGTTGAAACAGCTAAACACAGCAATAACTGAGATGGGACTGAAAAGTGGCCTCCCAGCGACTCCATACTTGCAGGAGCCAAAGGGCACTGAGGACTTTTCATTATTCATTTAATTAATGTATTCATTTATAATCTATTCAATGAGACAATTTTGAATTTGTATGCTGAGATTGTGTCTGATATATACCCCCTGTTTTACTAAGATGCGCTAACTGATTAGCGTGCACTAATCGAATTAGCGCACACTAAACGCTAATGCATCCATAGACTAACATGCAGGCGTTAGCGTTTAGCGCATGCTAAATCGATTAGCACGCATTAGTCAGTTAGCTCACCTTAGTAAAACAGGGCCATAGTGACAAGCATATTTGGGAGATTGGGTAGAGGGGTACGACTGAGGTGGGTTCTTGGCCGTTGTGGGAGGGACGGATGGGGGAGCAGAAAGGAGGAGCATCTGATGATGGCTGTGCTATAGGGATGCCGTTAGCTCTACTGCCATCTACAGCTTCTTTTTCATATGGCAGCACTATTGGCAGTTAGTGAATGTCATGAGCCGTACATGAGTCATGAGCCGTACTGATGTACTTTGCTTTGCCCCAGTCACACCCATGCACCGTCTATTTAGGCGTTAAATGGCTCACACATGATCTTTACTGAGCTGGCTGTTTCTATGCGTTAACCCTCCCTTTTATGAAGCTGAATTAGGCTTCTTTATCGCCGGCCATGGCAATGTTAGCTCCGACGCTCAAAGAATTTGTGGCAGGCGATAAAAAAAAAAAAAAAAGCCTTAACGTGGCTTCGTAAAAGGGGTGGGTGGGGTGTAAATGCTATTGCTACTTAGTAAACATGCTCCTATGTTTCCAACGTACAGTTCTGAAGCCCCCTTTCCTGCTTTTCTTATTTTCATACACACGCAGGCCTATTTCACATAGGCCCGGATTTTAAAAGCTATAGTGCTGTGGGTGGTTTGGTGAACAGCCCAGTCTAAGGCTGTCTTAAAGATTTTACAGAGTGGTTTGAAAGTAATGAAAATATGTTTGAGAGAGACTGGGTAAAATGGCAGGTTGGTAAGCCTTGAGAGTTCCAGAAGCAGTTGGCGACTCATTCTGTCCTCGGCAATGTAAGAAATCTGGATGAAAGACAACGTTACAAGAGAGCAAGGAGGAGGTGGTGAATTATGAATTCTGGTGTACAATTAAAAAAAAACCAACAGATTGGCTCTTCACATGCTAAATTTAACAAAAACCATGGAAGATCCGGCCTTCTCTGTGTCCTTGGATGCAGAGAAGGCCTTTGATTGTGTGGAGGGGACCTTCGTGTATCAAGCGATGGATTGGTTTGGTATTGGTTCAGGATTTATACAAATGATTCAAACCTTGTATAGTTCCCCTTCTGCCAGATTATATATAAATAATACTTTTTCAGAATGTTTTCGTCTGGAGAGGGGAGTTAGACAAGGGTGTCCGTCATCTCCTTTGCTTTTTGACATTGTACTGGGACCCTTGCTATTGGCTATTCAACAGGCAGAGGAGATTCAGGGTATTCCTTATGCAGGTCGGGAATATAAGGTCTCTGCGTACGCAGATGATATTTTGCTTCATTTGAGGAATCCTGAAACTACCATCCCACATTTACTAGATTTGATTGATAGGTTTGGGGAATTCTCAGGCTATAAAATAAATTGGAGTAAATCGGAGGTTCTTCCATTAAAGGTACATTGTATAAAAGGATTATTTGTTTCATTCCCCTTTCTTTGGAAGGAAAAGGGTATAAAGTATTTAGGTATCTGGATTCATAAAAAACAGTTATTATAGAGAACAGTAAGAGGCCTGGGGGGGGGGGGGGGGGTTTCTGTGCACGAAAAAGACAATTTAAAGGTACCACTGGTAACTTGGGGCTCCTTTTACAAATGCCATGCGTGCTAGCCGCTACCACCTCCTCTTGAGCAGGCGGTAGTTTTTTGGGTTGTGCATGCTATAGCACGCGTTAATCCGGTGCGTGCACTAAAAACGTTAGCACACCTTTGTAAAAGGAGCCCTTGGTGAAATATACGATAGCTTGTTATCGAACTGAGGCCTAGTTGCTAGAAGGTTTTGAACTCCAAGGATTCCAAGCATGATTTGGGGGTTGTTACAGAACTAATTGCTTTTCAAGGACATTTGTCATTATCGTGGAAACTGCAGAGGAGAAACTAGGTGGTAGAGAAATACAGCCTGACCTGAGCATTCTTAAAATGAGCTCAAAGTGGCGGTGTGCCATTTCTGGCTGTTTGACAACTGGTTTTCTACCTCTTCCAAGTGCAATCTGGGTCTCTGCTTTCTGTAAGTAAACTCTGCTTTCTGTGAGATCTTTCCTTATCCCTCAGCCGCCAGCCCACACAGTTTCCTCATTTTACATAAGCTGATACTTGTGTGGGGGTGAGAACTTCTGCTGAGCCTGCTTGTCATGTCAGATAGTCCTACTTGGCCAGAATCTATAAACGGCGCCTAAAATATCAGTGCCAAATGAGGTGTCGCTCGGCCTGATGCCACAAAATAACAGCGCCATTTGCGGAATCGCACTGAGCGAAACTTAATGAACCCTAGTGTGCCACACGTCTTTCTTAAGGGCATCTTTCTCATTGTGCGCCTTTTGCAGAATTGTGCCAACAGCAGCACCTTTATCGGCACCTTATGACATCATCGGCGTCTATGATATCATGATGTCATAAATGCGGGGACATTGTCATCTTGATGGCAGCAAAGAGGCAGCCTAATTTTTCATATGTGCAGACAATAGATTGTTGACAATGCTCTTTTTAAGAAAAGACTCATAAAATACCCATATGCCAGAGCTATATCTTCATATCATATCCACTTCTTCCATAGGCCAGACCAAATTCAACATTCATGTATCTATTGAACGCCACTTTATTTCAAAGATTTTTTAAATCAAATTTTTATAGAGCCTTAGGACTTTCAGTTGAAGTATAAGTCATTAAGCTTCCTCATTGGCTCACTTTATTTAAATAAATAATTAGGGAAGGCTTGTGGGTCAGCCACGTGCAACATGTAAGAGTCGCTGCCCTTGTACCTGTGCGACTGAAGAACGGAAGGTGCAGCTCAGCTGGACAGCCCTGAAGGAAGCGAGTGTGGCCCTGGAGTAAGCAAGTAAGGGAAAGAAGGGACATGATAGTGGGAGAAAGGAGGGGGGAAGGAGCATGTTGGGATATAGAGGGGCACGAATTTTGGACAAAGTCTGGAAGTTAGGGAGGGGGGCATGAACTCGGGACACAGAAGGAAGGGAGGGGGCATGAACTTGGGACACAAAAGAGTGAGGAAGGGGTCACTAACTTGGGATATAGGAGGGAGGGAAGGAGGGATTAGAAAGGGAAAATTGTTGGGCATGAGTGCGTGGTGCACATAGGGAAAGGAAGAAATATTGGATACACAGTCAGAAGGAAGTGCAACCAGAGACTCATGGAATCACCAGACAACAAAGGTAGGAAAAATGATTTTATTTTCAATTTAGTGATCAAAATGTGTCAGTTTTGAAAATTTATATCTGCTGTCTATATTTTGCACTATATTTATCTATTTTTCTATAGTTGTTATAGAGATGACATTGTATATTAAGTCATCTTCCTTGACCTCTTTGAAAAAAAAAAAAGAATATAAATAATAATTAACATTTTCTCTGCGTACAGTGTGCTTTGTGTTTTTGTAATAAATTTCCCTATATAAGGCTTGAAATATATGCTCTCTATAGAAGGATAAATAGTATATCGTAATTGGAGGGATGTTATGATTTCAACCTCCCCTGAGTGCCTTCTATGCAAATGTGGATTTTACATACAATTATAGATTCTCCAGGCCCTCAGAGGTACCACCAAAAGTTCAATAAACTTTCATAACTTTTGGCTTTATGCACCCTATCGTCATCGGGTCGCTGATTTAATGTTTAAAGGTGTGCAAACGATTATCTTTATAAATATTCAATAAATTAAATAAGTTATAAAGTGCATGTTACTTAACTTGGGTGGTTAGCCAGGAGGGATAAAGTCGCCAACATGTTTCACCCTACTGGGGTTTCCTCAGGGCACAATCCCTCAGTACTATGCGTTACTCACGACGTGGCCACCCGAAATGTAATCTTTACACTTTAGATTACATTTCGGGTGGCTATCACCCACCTTCTTCACAGCTCTAAAGTTTCAATAGTTTCTCTCCCTTATTCAATCCTCCCCATCCTATCTGATTGCATCTCTCCAGCATCACCATCATCATACCTCTCCTACTCTACTCCGGTCTCCTACACCTACTTTTGCTCCCTGCAGAGGACAGCGGCTCCAATCCTGGCCCTCCTAATCAACTCTTTCCCTAATCATGCAGACCTCACTGCAACATCTCCAACCTTATCTCCGTTCCTCTCCTCTATCTTTCTCATGTGCCCCATGCTCTATCTCCACCAAGATCGCTTACATTCATGACCCCTTTATCTCTCATTCTTTCCACCTAATGAAACCTGGCTCTTCCCTATAGCAGAATGGGGTGTAGAGAAAAATAAGTCACTGTCCTGTGCTACCACTTCTCCCATACACTTCGCCTAGTAGATGGCAGAGGAGAGGTTGGACTGCTATCCTTACCCTCTTTTAGAGTTCAACCTTTTCTCCTACCTTAATCTTACTGCTTATCCTCCTTTGAAGTCCGATCCATCCATCTATTCACCCCCTCTCCCACTAAGAATAACGGTTATTTATCAACCTCCTCAAAAATCCCTATTTTCCTTTCTCATTGACCTTGACTCTTGGATCTCTGGCTTTCTCTAACCATCGTTTCCTTCCCTTATCCATAATGATTTCAACATTCATGATGAGGATATTTCTGACTCCTATACCTCAAAGTTTCTTGCTCTAATATCCTCATTCCATTTTCAGCTGTGCTCCACTACCCCCACACACCAGAATGGTCACTGCCTTGACCTCGTCCTCATCTATAACTCCTAAGTTGCCAATTTCTCCACCTCAATTCTCCCACTCTCTGACCATCATCTAATAACCTTCACAACGCAACACCCTCCCCCCAGACCCAACTGATCCTCACAAATACTTTCAGGAATCTTCAGGCTATTGATCTGTGTGCTCAGTCTGCTGCTATCGCCCCCATCCTATGCAAATCTGTCAATGAAACAGTCTCTTCTTATAATACTATTCTCTCCTCTGCCCTCGATACCTTTGCTCTTCCCATTTCACATCCTGTAAGACACACCAAACCTTAGCCCTAGCTGACCTCTAAGATCTGCTACTTATGTTCCTGTGCCCAATCTGCGGAATGTCTTTGGCTAAAATCCCACACTCAAGCTGACTTTATTCACTTCAAATTCCTGCTGACCACCTTCCAATCCACCCTTTCACTTGCGAAAACAAGACTACTACGCCCACTTGACTAATTATCTGGGATCCAACCCTCGCCTTCTCTTCACCATGCTTAACTCTCTACTCAAAACACCCTCACCTCAGAATCCTGCTTCACTTTCTCCCCAGACCATGGCTGAGTATTTCCATGACAAGATTAACAATAACCTTGAATTCACAACCATATTGCCTCAGCCTCTCCCTCCTCCACTCCGCCCTGTTGAACCTCTTCTGACCCATGCCTCTTTTTTTCCTTCTCTGAAATCATGGAGGAGGAAACTGTACAGTTTCTTTCCTCCTTCAAACTCACCACTTCATCCCCTATCCCAACCCCTTCCATCTATTGATCACCATCTCTCCTACTATCTTCTCTGCTATCTGCCATATCCTTAACCTTTCCTTCTTTACTGCGATGGTACCTGATGCCTTAAAACATGCCGTAGTTGTGCTGCTCCTCGCTTGGATTTCAGGGCTCTGTTATCTCATGGTTTTCTTCCTACCTTTCCCATCGCACTTTTAGCATATGCTCTGGAGGATCCTCTTTCGCTGCCATTCCACTGTCAATTGGCATACCTCAGGGCTCTGTTCTGGGACCTCATTTTTTCTCCATTTCCATTTCTTCCCTTGGAGCTTTGATCTCCTCCCATGGCTTTCGGTACCATCTCTATGCTAATGACTCACAAAGCTATCTCTCTACACCTGAAATTTCTATGGTGATTCAGGCCCAAGTCTTGGCCTGCCTGTCTGACATTGCTACTTGGATGCCTCACTGCCATCTAAAGCTAAACAAGGAAAAGATGGAACTCTTTATCTTTCCTCCTAAACCTGCTTCTGCTCTCCCTACTTTCTCTATTTCAGTGGATAATGCTCTCATCCTCCCTGTCTCGTCGGTGCAAACTCAGGGTTATCATCAACTCCTCTCTCTCCTTCTCTTTGTATATCCAACAAATCACCAAAACATGTCGCTTCTTTCTATACAACGTTGCTAAAATCCAGTTTCCTTTCTGATCATGCTGCCAAGACCATTATCCATGCCTTCGTCAACTCTCGCCTGGATTACTGTAACCTGCTTCTTGCGGGTCTCCCGCTAACCCAGACATGGGCAAACTACGGCCCGCGGGCCATATCCGGCCTATTTAGTTTTTTAATCTGGCCCGCAAATTGCTCATTTTGCACATGGGCTGGACCATAAAACTCAATTTTCCAAATTATTTCCACAGTGCTGTGTTAACTGCAATAACCTTGAGCTGGAGGGCTAAGAGGAGAGGGACGACAATATCTGCACTGCCACCCAGAGGCTGCACTGCCATCCAGAATGAATGCAGCTAAATCGCCTCCAGCAAAGCATGGAGGGGGGGGGGGGGAAAACTCATTTTTTTTAAAAACTAGGTGGCATCAGAGGCGGCCGGGTATTCTTTTTTCCCTTTCATTTTCTTAGAAGACCCTCCCCCCTTCCTCGGACACAGCAGAGATGATCTGTTTATCTGTTACCCGGCCCCTCTGTCAAATTTAAGAACCCATTGTGGCCCACGAGTCAAAAAGTTTGCCCACCCCTGCGCTAACCCATCTCTGCCTCTTTAATCTGTTCAGAATTCTGCTGCCTACCTTATATTCTGCCAGGGTCACTATGCTCAAGTTACCCCCCTTCAAATCACTTCATTGGCTCCTTGTCTGCTTCTGCATATAGATCAAACTCTTGTTACTGGCCTGCAAATCTACTCACTCTGCAGCTCCTCAATATCTCCCCTCTCTTATCTCTCCCTACACCCCCACCTGGGAACTGCATTCTTCAAGTAAGTCTCTCTTGTCTGTACACTACTCCTCTACTGCCAACTCCCAACTCCGCCCCTTTTCTGCCTTGCTGTGTTGTATGCCTGAATCAGTACATCAGGCTCCATCTCTGGTGGTATTTAAATCCAGGCTCAAAGCTCACTTTTTTAAAGCTGTGTTTAGGTCCAAACGCATCCAACTTGTAATACACTATATCTGTTTCTCATTCCCTCTGCAACCCCTACACTCATTACCTCTTTGTCCCTTTGTAGTCTTCTTCATGAACAGTATATATTGATCCACCCTGTGTCCTATATATCCTTTGTAAGCTCTTTGGAGCAGGGTCCATCTCTTGCATGTTTAATGTATAGCGCTGCATGCATCTGGTAGCGCTATAGAAATAATAAATAATAAAAACAGTTTATATACCGCAGGACCATGAAGTTCTATGTGGTTTATAATGATTAAAAGATGCCGCAAATTGAGTAGGATTAACAAAGTTAAAAGCTAGTGATTAACAGCTCTAGAGATCAGATATTGTGGAATAAGATTGTACAGGTCAGTTGCCTAAATACTTCAGGTGTTTCCTAAAGTAGTAGGCATAAGCAATTGTTCCAGATCTTTACCCTATAATGCTGCCTGATGTGAGAAAAGATGTTGATGATGTCTTTTAAATTTACATCCTCTAACCGGAGGAACAAAATTCAAGTATGAGCTAGTCTTATGTCTGGTGGTTGAGAAAGAGAAAAGGTCAGTTATATATTTAGGGGCTAAGCCGAATAGTACCTTAAAGCAAAAACATCCAAACTTAAACTTCACACGTGCCTCCATCGGCAGCCAATGCAGAAGTCGGTAGGAAGGTGTTCATGATCGAACTTCTTCAACCCCAAAATTAGCTTGACCGCCGCATTTTGCACCGGTTGTAATCGCCGCATATTCTTCTGGGAAATTGCCAAATAGGTGATATTAGAATAATCAAGTTGACTCAGTAGAGCCCAAATCTGATATGCGTGCAATTTAAAATGGACTAACGAGTGGCTTCGCGGATGGTGCATTGAGATGAACTTTGGATTCCTAGATCATGGAGAGGCGCTACAGGGACTACAGGGACCAGATGGACTCCACCTGACCAGGAGAGGTAAAAACGTATTCGGACATCGACTAGCCCGTCTACTTCGTAGGGCTTTAAACTAGGTAAGTTGGGGGAGGGTATCCACTCACATTCCAGAGCAGTAAGAAACTATCCTGAGGTTGCCACACAGTCCAAGGTAAGTACCCATACTATACACAATAAACTGGGAGTCACACTAAATAAGAAGGGAATCTCTTCACAGGGACTTAACAACAATAAGGTATGGAGGGCTATGTATGTTAATGCACACAGTTTGGGCAACAAAATACTGAAATTGGAGACTGAAATAATGAACGCAGACCTAGACGTGGTGGCAATATCTGAGACCTGGTTCACGGACTCACACGGGTGGGATATGGTTATATCGGGCTACAACCTGCTTCGTCGAGACAGAGAGGGCAAGTTAGGAGGAGGGGTAGCACTATACATTAAAGAAAACATCAAGACTACTAGAATCACGGATGTTAGATACTCCGGGGAATCCCTCTGGGTGAACCTGGCCAGAGGGAACGAAAAATGCCTATACCTTGGTGTGGTATGTAGACCTCCAAGACAACAGGAAGACAAGGATATAGAACTGATCAAAGATATAGAGAACATCACTTTGCGTGGGGACACAGTTCTGCTAGGGGACTTCAACATGCCCGATGCAGATTGGAACACACTCTCTGCGACTACCTGTGGCAGCAGAAGAATATTAACCTCCATAAAGAGTGCACGACTCAAACAAATGGTACTGGAGCCCACTAGAAACCAGGCAATACTGGACCTGTTACTCACCAACGGAGACAGCGTCACAGAAGTATCGGTAGGCGATACGCTGGCCTCCAGCGACCATAACATGGTATGGCTTAACCTCAAGTGGGGTTTCTCTAGATCAAATACAGTGACGAGAGTCTTCAACTTTAGAGGCACAGACTTCGAACGCATGGGAGATTTTGTCCATCGGGAGCTGCAAAACCAAGCACAAACTGACAACGTGGAGAATATGTGGTCGACTCTGAAATCCACCCTGCATGAAGCAACAAATCGCTACGCAAAAACGGTCAGCAAAAGTCGAAGAAACAAAAGACCCCAGTGGTTCAGTACTGAAATTTCAGACCTCATTAAGGAGAAGAAAAAAGCATTTATTGCCTACAAACATTTAGGAAAGCAGGAGGCAAAAGAAGACTATCAGGACAGGTCTAAAGCTGTCAAGAAGGCAGTCAGAGAGGCCAAGCTCCGAATAGAGGAGAATCTAGCGCGGAACATTAAGAAAGGGGATAAATCCGTCTTTAGGTATATTAGTGACAGGAAAAGAAACAAAGATGGGATAGAACGACTCAGGAAATCGGATGGGAATTATGCAGAATCAGATTCCACTAAGGCCGAACTACTAAATGAATACTTCTGCTCGGTTTTCACCTGCGAAGCGCCAGGATCCGGTCCACTTTTACGGACAAGGGAAAGCCAGAAAGACCCGTTTCAAGACTTCAAGTTTACACCCAGTAGTGTCTACTGCGAACTTTCAAGACTCAAAGTAAACAAAGCCATGGGACCAGACAACTTACACCCCAGGGTGCTCAGAGAGTTGAGGGAAGTCCTGGCGGAACCATTATCTGTGCTCTTCAATCTCTCCCTAAGCACGGGAAGAGTCCCCTTGGACTGGAAAACAGCTAACGTTATTCCACTCCACAAAAAGGGCTGCAGGACAGAGACGGCAAATTACAGACTGGTAAGTCTCACATCCATAGTATGCAAACTCAAGGAAACACTGAACAAACAGAAACTTGATACAATCCTGGATGAAGAAGATCTACGTGATCCCCATCAACATGGATTTACCAAGGGCAGGTCCTGCCAATCAAATCTGATTAGCTTCTTCGACTGGGTAACAAGACAACTGGATGCCGGGGAGTCCCTGGACGTAGTGTATTTGGACTTCAGCAAAGCTTTTGACAGCGTCCCACACCACAGGTTATTGAACAAGTTGAAATCGCTGGGATTAGGGGAAACACTAGCTGCATGGGTTAAGGATTGGCTGAGCGGTAGACTTCAGAGGGTGATGGTAAATGGTACCCCATCCAAAACATCAGATGTGACCAGTGGAGTACCGCAGGGCTCGGTCTTGGGTCCAATCCTATTCAACATATTCATAGGTGATATGACCCAAGGGCTCAGAGGAAAAATATCATTGTTCGCCGACGACGCCAAACTGTGCAACATAGTAGGTAAAAGCACTATGCCTGACAGTATGACGCAGGACCTACTACTATTAGAACAATGGTCATCGACTTGGCAGCTCAACTTCAATGCTAAAAAATGCAAAGTGATGCACCTGGGTAAAAGAAATCTGTGCAGGACTTACACGTTAAATGGTGAGACCTTAGTTAGGACCACAGAAGAACGGGATTTAGGAGTAATCATTAGTGATGACATGAAAACTGCCAATCAAGTGGAAAAGGCTTCCTCCAAGGCAAGGCAAATGATGGGTTGTATCCGTAGAGGTTTTATCAGCAGGATGCCAGAGGTCATAATGCCACTGTACAGGTCCATGGTGAGACCTCATTTGGAATATTGTGTTCAATTCTGGAGACCACATTACCGGAAAGATGTGCTGAGAATTGAGTCAGTTCAGCGGATGGCCACCAGGATGGTCTCGGGGCTCAAGGATCTTCCGTATGAAGTAAGGCTGTACTCACTTGAAGAACGAAGAGAGAGAGGGGACATGATTGAGACATTTAAATATATCACGTATCGAGGTGGAAGAGGATATCTTCCGTCTTATGGGACCTTCGTCCACCAGAGGGCATCCGCTGAAAATCAGGGGAGGGAAATTTCATGGTGACTCCAGAAAGTATTTCTTCACTGAGAGGGTGGTCGATCATTGGAATGAACTCCCACGGCAGGTGATTGAGGCCAACAGCGTGGCAGATTTAAAAAATAAATGGGATATTCATGTGGGATCTCTAATGAGGTAAGGGCAGGGGGTGGTGAGCAAAATCAAGGAGAAGGGTCACTAGAGTGGGCAGACTTGATGGGCTTTGGCCCTTTTCTGCCGTCATTTTTCTATGTTTCTATGTTTGGTAATAATGAAACTCTTATTTCACTGCATTAACTTTAAGGAGCTTTCTTTGTTACTCTCTTGCTGAAAAAAAAAAATCAGCAATCCAGCTTTGACATTTCTTCTAATATAGTGCAGGAAAAACTAAAATATTTTCACTTACAAAAAGAAACTCCTGTAGAGTCTGTTATTCATGGTGCTGAGAAAAAGTGATGCACACAGTGGGACTATTGCGTTGCCATAGCTACTCATTCAGGGACCAGTTCAAACCTTTACAGTTATCTGTTCTTTCTATTAATCTGGTCAGGCTGACATCATGAATGGGAACATACCCAGCACTGGGTGTCATTCGTCCAAGCCAGTTCACAGCACCGAGGGCTCATTCCATAGCAACACAGGGATTTATGCACCAAGCTACATTGGTGGGTGATTCCGATTCGAATGCTCTGTGTTACTGTAAGAAACACAAAACTCCAAAAAACTGCCAGAGAAACTTAGCAAGATACCATAAAAGGAGGCAGAAAGGATCAATAGGTTCTCGAAGAGACTGTCGATTGGCTAAATACCCACAACACACAGTACCGGTAATAAGCTCCAAACAGGAGTTGAGAGAATCACAAGTAAATTTTAATTTGATAGGAAATGCCCTCAGTGTGATAAGACAGCGAAAGGAGCAATGCTCCTGCGCTCAAATCATGAAGCAAGGACCACCAGTCCCTGCCCCCACACCATCATAGGGCTTTCCCAAAGTGTGTGAAATAAATCAATCAGTGCAAAAATTAAAGCACAAAGCAACACACACAGGTAAAGGCAATCAACAGTCTCTAAGAGAACCTCCCCCACACACAAACCAGAATCACAATGCCGACTTAGCTGGAATAAGGTGGTAAAACGAACTCCCCAAAAGCAAGGAAGAACGCCGAGTGGATGGGTCAACCAGGCATGGTTTCGGGAAACTCCCTTCCTCAGGAACCAGAAAACTAACTCTGAAGACCGTCAGGCCGGCTGGGGGAGGGCGGAGATACCTGAGGTCTTAGATAGAGAATGACACGGTGACAAAATTCATCACCGTTCCCGTCCCCGCAGATAACCGCGGGAAACCATCTTCATGTCATTCTTTAAGGAGAGAGGGAAGAATCAGAGTATGAATGGCCACAACCACTGACCCTCAAGCTTTGCTTTGAAGAATGCTGGTGTAGAAGGCCAAAGTTGACAGAATGACAGTCTCTGGTATCCAGAGCAGATATTGTGATGTCATAATGCCTCATTCCACCAGTGCCTAAGAACCAATCACATCAGTGACGTCACAGTAGCTTCATTATCTTTGGCTCACATAAGAATCAGAGTATGAATGGCCACAACCACTGACCCGCAAGCTTTGCTTTGAAGAATGCTGGTGTAGAAGGACCGAGGTTGAAATAGACACTAGAAAATGACATGGGATTATTTCCCGCGGTTATCTGCGGGGACGGGGATGGTGATGAATTTTGTCACCGTGTCATTCTCTAGTCTTAGAGACTGTTGATTGCTTTAATTTTTGCACTTCTTTGCACTGATTGATTTATTTCACACACTTTGGAAAAGCCCTATGATGGTGTGGGGGCAGGGACTGGTGGTCCTTGCTTCATGATTTGAGCGCAGGAGCATTGCTCCTTTCACTGTCTTATCACACTGAGGGCATTTCCTATCAAATTAAAATCTACTTGTGATTCTCTCAACTCATGTTTGGAGCTTATTACTGTGTGTTTTAGGTACTTAGCCAATCGACAGTCTCTTCGAGAACCTATTGATCCTTTCTGCCTGTGTTACTGTAAGGCCTGATTTTCCACAAGCGGCAATGGAGCAAGAGAAAAAGAAGGGAGCTGGCCTTGACAAAAAACAAAGAGGCAAGAGAGATGTCTAAGCCAACCGTTAGTCACTTTTATTCAAAAAAACAGTTTGTAGAAGTTCTAAAAGTCGCAGGTCTTTAGAAAGACTATTTGAAGTCCCAAATGAACGGAATCCTAGGAAAGTCCCAACCAGGATCCGGGTTTCGGCAAACGAACTTGCCTTCCTCAGGGGACAACTAAAATATGGACATATATAATCATAAGATGAACATGTATAAAATGTATTAGATATACATATAAAACCAATTCATCAAAAACATAAAAACAATGCAGAGTCTAATACAAGGAAGAAAAATGGACAATAAAACGAGATGCATATTGCGATAATAAAAACCATATAATAACATTAGACAAGATGGACATGCATACATTGTGCTGACATGTGAAATCAAACCAAATAAGTAATTCACATTTGTAAAAGTTGTCCCCTGAGGAAGGCAAGTTCGTTTGCCAAAACCCGGATCCTGGTTGGGACTTTCCTAGGATTCCGTTCATTTAGGACTTCAAATGGTCTTTCTAAAGACCTGCGACTTTTAGAACTTCTACATACTGTTTTTTTGAATAAAAGTGACTAACGGTTGGCTTAGACATCTCTCTTGCCTCTGTTGTTTTTTTTCCACAAGCTACACTGCCATTAGTACATCTAGTGTTCAAGCATCTTCTGAAAGACATTTAATATAAATGCAGTGCTATGTCTAGTAGTAACCTCAACCCTGGTGGGTTTCCTTTTTCCCCATACTTGTGAAAATCAGAGGACCTCAAAAGTAAGGCTCCCATGTGGCCCTGGCAAGCCCACTCCTCCTGTGGCCCAAAAGTACTCTTCACATCCCTCCCTGAGTCAAAACCAAGAGCTAGCTATGGCATCTCTACCCTATCCCAATAAGACAAATGCTTGCACCTGTCAGATGTTCATTGAATTTTCTATACCATTCTCCCAAGGGAGCTCAGAATGGTTTACATGAATTTATTCAGGTACTCAAGCTTTTTCCCTGTCTGTCCTGGTGGGTTCACAATCTATCTAATGTATCTGGGGCAATGGGGGGAGTGGGTGACTTGCCCAGGGTCACAAGGAACAATGTGGGTTATAACCTACAACCTCAGGGTGCTGAGGCTGTAGCTTTAACCACTGTGCCACACTCTCCCCATTCTTTTCTTGGTTGGGTCTAGTGCTTAGAGCTACAGCCTCAGCACCCTGAGGTTCGTGACCCTGGGCAGGTCACTCGATCCAGACAGAAAATCTGGTAACCATATGTGGGAGAGATGTCTCTCAGGCAGCAGGAACTCAGCAGGTGTCCTGGAGGAGGACCAAACATTGGAACAGTAGCGGTCTGAGTCCAACAATTTTCTTCAGGCCTTCAGGTTATAGGGATAGTGTGGGACCACTGCTCAGACAATGGGCCTGATGGGCCGCTGCGGGAGCGGACCGCTGGGCGAGATGGACCTCTGGTCTGCCTCAGCGGAGGCAACTTCTTATGTTCTTACATTCCTGAAGGTTAGCAGCTCAGGCATAGCATAGCCAGCAGGCCTCAGGATCAGGAACCAGCAGCATGCCCCTTCTTCGAGAGTAATAGCCAAGAACCACACGTCCTCTTAGGAATGCATTTTTATACTCTTTTGGGCTGATGTCCTCTCTGGGAAAATGACGCTTTCCATGCCTCCTATTCTGACTTCTTGATCTGAGCATCTCCAGAAATATCCTCTCAACATCGTCTCAGGAAAATTCCAGGAACCTGAAGGAGAATTTGAAAATGCTTCCATAGCTTTTCAGTGATTTTGGTTACTCTGGCATGTTAGTTCGATTGAGCTTTGTTTTATCCCAGACCTGTCATCTGCGAACATAGAAGCCACTGTGACCCCCTGATGCAGGCGTTCCTCAGACGCCGAAACACAGTGCCTTGTCGGGTCCACAGCTTCTGCTTGTGTTCTTTTCTGAAATAAACAAGTTGGTTTTACATCAGTGATCTTCAGTGGAATGTTCATTGTCCGTTCCCAATTCCTTTGTACTGTTTTATGTAGGGACACCATTCTGAAACAGGGCAAGATCGGCATCCTGATTTCACAACCCCTGCGAAAGAATTATGAATTATTCCCATTCCTTCTCTCCTCTTGCCACGTAGCCGGCCATTCTAAAGCAAGGGAAAATGTTAGCACCTTATGACAGAAGGCTGAGGCATTTCCCCCTCCCCTCTTGTCACAAGGTGTTAACATTTTCCCTTGTTTTAGAATGGCCGGCTACGTGGCAAGAGGGGAGAGGGAATGGGAATAATTCATAATTCTTTCGCAGGGGCTGTGAAATCAGTGTGCCGATCTCGCCCTGTTTCATAATGGCAGAATGGCTTCCCTACAGTTTTATACCCATGGGTTCTCTGTCCTGGACTTTTTGATGTTTACACTGATACATTATCAGCCATGCATTACAATCTATTGGAAAGTTTCTGATTGGTTATTGGTATTATTACAGGTAATCAGGTGCTAATCTGATTTGTTAGCCTCATTAACAGAATTAATTAAATGGTTACAACTGCATATAATTGGCTATATCCCTAATTGACGTAAAAGCTAATAACGTGCATATGTCCTTGAAGCAATTTTCCATTTACGTTTATCCAAAAACCACCAAAAAACCACCTAATCTTATCTGCCCTTCTGCTTGGGACTTTTTCAGAAGTTATCTATGCATGACCTCCACCCAATTCCAAGAATGGACCCCTCCCTGTCCTTTAGGTGCTGTGGTTTTGCATACGTGTAGGTCAACTTGTCCTTTAGTGGTTCCTTGGACCAGGGCAACTATAGTTCTGTCTTTATCTGATGTTCCAACAAGGCTGTTACCTCATCTTACAGTGGCTGTCAGAAGGACAGCATTATCACTTGTCCAAGTTTTGTGCATATAATTCATAGGCCTCATTCCTGGCCTGCTGTCCATTGTTTCACCTCTGGTCAGAGAATACTGTATAGGAAAAACAGGAATCATTGCTGACTGCTTTACTACACCTGCAGGCCTGTCTCTGTCTCTCAGCTATGCACCAGTATTATAATTTTCTTTTCACAGCAACCACTGGTCTGTGCGGTGTGACAATCCTCTGTGCTGTCTGTTGTAACATCTGCGCTGTCTGTTCCTTATCTCGAACAACAGAGGCAGAGGGAAATTGCCACATAAGAAAGCAGCTTCTGTTCCAGAATTCTTGTGAAGTTGAATATATACAGAAAACAAGCTTGGCCTGTCTTTTGTAAAGTCTTGTTTTTAAAGTCCTGTAGTCATATCCTGAGGGTCCACAGGAAAGGGGTCCAACTGGAATTCTCCTTCAAACCTTGACTCTTTGCCGGTGGCCCCAAGGATGCTTGGGCACCAAGTTTTCTAAAAGGGCTAGCATGCCCCAGATAAGGCTCCAAGCTGGAACATGTGATGATAACAAGTCCCAGTTGTATCAGGTCAGTGAGTCACTGATAAACTAAACTAAAACTTGAATTTATAGACCGGGTCATCTTCATATAATGATGCTCGACTCGGTTTATAATAAATTAAAAAAAATTGAATTCATCTGTACTCTGGACTGACCCTGAATAGGCTCCAGAAGTAAGTGCACAGTGGAGGGGCGCATTCCCTTTACAGTGGGCACCTCAACATTCGGTTTACCTTGGGGGTAAAAATTCCGCATGACTTGACCAAATTATATAGTTTAAACATACTGCCCTTACTTCAACAAACTGAGGTTACGTAACTGGCGAGCCTTCCCACTCTCTCTCTCCAGATGCATAGCATTATACAACATGATAGTGGTACCTCAGTGGCTTTACCTATTTCAAATGCTCCCTTTGATGATATCTAAGTGTCATCTTACACAACACTCGACTCACTTGTCAGCTTTCTTATGGCGGGGTAAACGGGCTCGGATTTCGTTGTCCAAATTGCAGTTGCCCAAAGATCAGGGTGGGTTCGGATTGTTAAGTATTTTTTGATTTAACTTAACTAGTCAATTTAGACATATTCATGATTGGTTCTGTAATACTACACATTTCTCCCTGCCTGGGGTGGAGTGTTATCTGTACAACCCATACCATTTTAGTTACCTACTTCACGTAAAAAAATTACCTGCTTTACTGCAGCTGCAGATGGATCCTTTACTGCCTGCAATGCATAAAACCTGGAGGACTGCCGCGGCCAAGCTCATCTTCGCTAAAAGTAAATTTGCCCATGTCTCCCTGCTCCTAGCCAAGCTCCACTGGCTTCCGATAATCGCCAGGATCCACTATAAATGCGCCTGTTTAACTTTCAAAATCCTATATGGTATCCTCCCTCCCTTTATCCCTCTTTCTTGGAATTCCTCAAACCCTAATACCACCAGATCCTCCCACAAATTAAAACTATCCTTCCCCTCGCTAAAAGGCATTTTCCACACAGGAAAGCTAGGGACCTCCCTCCACTTCAAAATCACTGAGCTCTGGAACAACCTTACCTCCCCTCTTCGGAACTTGAGCTCTCTCCAAGTTTTCTGCAAACATCTGAAAACCTGGCTTTTCTCAAAAAATGTAAGTCTCCCTCCAACTTAGGAATCAAGGAAACTCTTATATCTTGGCATCCCAAGTCCTCTAAATTTTCTTCACACTTCTACCTCTAAGCCTCTGTTGTAGTTCCTTCCTATTTCTCCTACTGTAAACCGCGTCGAGCTCTACGAACGTGGAGATGATGCGGTATACAAACCTAAGGGTTAGATTAGATTAGATTGTGTGTGGACTACTTAAGATTTCACCGCAACACACCCCTTGTCTCCCTATTTCAGGTAATGGGGACTTCCCACCAAGATTACAGTCCTCCTCTTTTCGACAGTGGTCACAATGTGGACTTCAATATTTGTCTCAAGTGGTGACACTGGATGGTTCACCGATCACCTTTGCGGAACTTCGAGAGCAGTATCACTTGCCGGTCTCGGACTGGTACGCTCACAGACAGTTGCATCACTATTTGACTGAGGAACGGAGGAAGTTCAGGAAAAGTTGACAGAGGCGGTCTGCCTAACGGCACAAGTCCCTATACCATTGAAATTTCACCACAAGTTTCTACAGGAGCTATCAGGTGACTTGGACTATGCGGACTTAGCCCATAAATGGACTTTGGACTTAAATGTTACTATCACAGATGACATGATCAAGAAAGGTATCTCCCTTGGCAATAAATTCATCTCTCAAGCCATAGAGAAAGAAAGGAATTACAAATTTTTCCTGCCTGCATTTTGCGCACCAAATAGGGCTTACAAAATGAGTGCTTGTGAAGGACATTGTTGTGCCAAGTGTGTTCATCCTCAGGCCAGTCTTGGCCATATGTTTTGGTCATGTCCCCGTATCTCTCGTTTTTGGATACGCCTCATGTCATATGTAGCACATTTATGGAGCTGTTCTTGGCGACTCCATCCATATTTTTTATTCACACTGCAAGTCCGATTTCATCCTGCTCGTCTTGGCTGTTCAGCATTTCTTCGGAAAACTATACTGATAGGCAATAAAAGCATCTTGTTGCAATGGCTCTCACCACAGCCTCCTACCATTGCTCACTGGAGATCCCTCATGTTGACTCAAGTATTACTGGAGCGACAGGACATTGCTGATTTGAACTCTCGTGTGGGACATTTATTCCAACTGTTGGACACCCTTCAGCACCACACTCACACCATACGTTAGACGACAACTTTGGGGCTTTTAATTTTTTTTTTTGTGCTCTTGCTTATACTCCTACAGATTTCCTTTGTTTAATTACCTGCTGCTGCTCCCAGGGAGGGTGGATGGGAGGGGGGTTGAAGGGGTTAGGAGGGGTTTGGGGATGGTTTTGAATTTGTGTATTGTTGAGAAGTAGATTATTTTCTTGCATAGTGTTGTTGTATTTTGCTCCATGTACAAATTTCAATAAAAATGATTTAAACATAAAAAAATTGAAAAAATAAACTTAAACTTACAATTATGAGAATAACCAAGTTTATAAGTTTTTGCAGAAGCATTGAAGTGAACCTGATTCTCTTAACCTTGGGGGAATATCATTCCATATTTCAGATCTAATCTAATCTAATCTAATCCTTAGGTTTGTATACCGCATCATCTCCACATTCGTAGAGCTCGATGCGGTTTACAGTAGGAGAAATAGAAAGGAACTACAACAGAGGGTTAGAGGTAGAAGTGGGAAGAAAATTTACAGGACTTGGGATGGCAAGATATAAGAATTTCCTTGATTCCTAAGTTGGATAGTTCCCAACCCTGTAAATCAGTGGTTCCCAACCCTGTCCTAGAGGACCACCAGGCCAGTCAGGTTTTTGAGATAGCCCTAATAAATATGCATGAGATAGATTTGCATATAATGGAGGTTACAGGCAGGCAAATCTTCCCCATTCAAATTCCAAGCAGGTAGACTGCAAACTTGGACAGGCTACTTTACTGATGCCGCCAGAGAATCATATAGTATCTTTAGGAAAGAACTAAAAACCACCTTGTTTAAGAAATTTATAACCTAACCAGACTTCTCCCCTAAAATCGGAGCCTCCTCCCATCCCAAGGAGTCCATCTACCCTCTTCTGCCAAAATTACTATCTTTAATTCCTACCAGTTTTTCCCACTGGTGCCCGTCCTTCGTTCAAATGTGCCAAGTTAACAACTCACTTTTCATCAACATCTTATGTTATCTTCTTCACCTTGCAGTCTTGTACCTTTGTAACTCAAAGCGCAATCTCCTTTCTCTTCTCCTACTTATGCTCTGAATATCGTCGACTGTATAATGCTACTCATTGTGAAACCATGTAATACACAGACCCTGTAACTCTCCTGTTACTATCACTAGATGTTCAATGCTATACTCTGTAATTCGCTGTCTGTACAGTTTCTCTTCATTGTAAACTGCCTAGAAGTCGCAAGATTGTGGCGGTATATAAGAATAAAGTTGTTATTATTATTATTATTATATTTCAAAGTGGTCATAGATATTGAAAAGGATGAGAGACAAAGGTGATCCCTGTGGGACCCCACACAACGACTTCTAGGGGAGTGACATTGTACTGTACCATTCATGTTAACAGTATAAGATTGAAATCGTAAGAAATTAGAAAACCAGCTTAAGGCTGCATGATCTAGGTCTATCTCTGAAAGCTGGTGAATCAAGATGTCATGATGGACAACATCAAAGGTCACAGACAACTCGAATTATAATAGGACGGCTAATTTGTTATTCAAATGTAATTGCTGAACCTTTGACAATAGAGAAATCAGCAAAGTTTCAGTACTGAAATTTGGCCTAAACCCATGGAGGCATAGCAAAAGAATAGAAAATTTGAAGAATGCTGCGAGCTTGCGCCTGAACTGAAAGACGTCTTTCAGCTCAGGCAGAAGCTCTCAGCGTTCTTCAAATTTGCTGTTTAAGGTACCGCATTTTGGCAGCAGGCCCCTAACAGGATATCAAGAGTATTCCTTTTTGGTTTTATTATCTGTATTCTGGCGCCATCTACTGGGATTCATTTATACACCCCTGAGGAAGGCTTTCTTAGCCGAAACACGGACAGTGTTGGGGTTCAGCATTGAAAAGGAGTGAAAGATTCCTTGTTATGTCTCTGAAGTTGATTGACTGTGTCCCTTCCACACTTCTTTTTTGGTTCACATTTTCACATGTGGGGTTGTGTGTTTCCTTTGTATTGTAGGATATTTAATCAGAAGTAATGATCAAACATTAAAAAAAAACTTTAAAGAGCTGGACCAGAATAACGCTACACTGACCACCATTCTAGCTCTGCGTGAAGACCAGTAGGCTCTATAGAATTTAGATCAAAAATCCAATGCTGTTCTTTGTAAGTAAGCCAGAATAAAAATAAAAATTTAAATGGAAATCAGTGACCGTTGATACATTGGTGGCTCTGGATTGTGGATATGTTGATATATTGGAAATAAGCTGTTTCAAAAGGTCCTGTTAAAAATTATTTGTCAACTTAAAACATTTAGCTGGAGATGTTCGACACTTAAATTTTGACTTTGAGTAACTTTGAGTGGCTGGGTACATATTGTACACTATTTTTAATCTACCCTGCAAATAGCATTGATGGCCTATTTAATTTGAATCCCAGGATAATAGCATCTTGCAAACTGTCTGCTCTGAAGACTGTTTTAATTGTCAACTGCAGCCAAGCACCAGCTACATATAAAGGAACAAATACACTTAAAGGCAAATATTTATATAAGAGGTGATGACAAAGTGTATTTAGCGAGAATGAACTGCTGAATTCTCCAGAGTGAGAGGAGGGATAATTATAATGTGAAGGACAATACGAGTAGATGGGAGAGAAATAAGAGGGGGAAAGAGCAGATATGAAATGGTGAGAATTAGAACATCCTTTAGCTTTGTGCGATTCTCTCTCACAGCTCCCTGACCTTCACAGGTCCTTCAGTTTATTTTGCAGTAGAAGTGTTTGCTCATGGATATCCAGGTCTGAAATACTATTTCTCAGATACTCAGGGGTGGGGGAGGAGGGGAAATTTTTAAACTTCTACTCAGGGCCTGACCTGTCCTTATAGCCCTGAGCAAGTCCCTCAACCCTCCCTGACCCCAGGTGCAAAACTTAGATTGTGAACTTGTTGATGGATGGAGGATGCCACTGACTCATGGTGTCCTACGATGTCTTATGACAGAGTGGTTTGCCATTACCGGGGCCCCTCAGCCTAAAGCATCTAGTATTCCCAGGTGGTCTCCTATCCAGGTGCTAGCCAGGTCCAACCTTGCGTAGCTTCTGATAGTATGAGCAGGCCTACTCAGAGAAGCCAGGCTGTAGGCCTATAAGCCCATTAGGGGCAGAGAAAGCACCTGCATATATTATATGTAGACTGCTTTGGTTGTACCACAGAAAGGCACTATATCAAATCTATCACCCCTGACTCAGGTTTTCTCATCACTTTGGAAGTGTCTCTCAATAGGAAGGAATGCAATGTGTACTTCCTGCCCACTGCCGAGGCACTTGAGAAGAAATGGATATGGTTCAAAATCAATAGCTGCCCTTGCAGTGGCGTTGTCCCCCACAACTGCAAGAATCGCATGCTTCTGCTCATTGCCTGATTAAAGAGAAAATGGCTGCAGCCTATAACGAATCCCAGAAATGCGATCATCAATTACTAATGGTTCATAGTCATAAGCGTGCGAGACAAACGCACGCCGACATTTCAGAGCGGACAACTGAGTTCAAGACATGAGCGCACTGCTCTAAAAGCTTCTTTTAAAGGGCTCCGACGGGGGTGGGGGAACCCCCCTCTCCGTTTACTTAATAGTGTTGGCGCTGCCGTTGGGGGTAGTTTTAGGGAGTTGTAACCCCCCATTATACAGAAAACTTAACTTTTCCCAAAAAAATAGGTAAAAGTTAAGTTTTCTGTATAATGTGGGGGGTTACACCCCCCACCCCCCCAAACACGGTGGCGTGAACACTAAGTAAAGTGTGTGTGTGGGGGGGGTGTTTCCCCCCACACCCCCCCTTTGGAGCTCTTTAAAAGAAGCTTTTAGAGCGGCACACTCACATCTTGCGCTCACTTGTCCGCTCTGAAATGTCGGCGCGCTTTTGTCCTGTCACCATTACTAATAGTAGTGACCATCAATACAAATGAATCGCAAGCAAAACGGTACAAAAAACAAAGTTTTTATGCCTCGTAGGTATTTAAATGTCTCTATCATATCTCCCCTCTTCCACCTTTGCTCCAAAGTATACATATTGAGATCTTTGAGTCTCTCCCCGCATGCCTTATGATGTAGACCACCGACCATTTTAGTAGCCTTCCTTTGGACCAACTCCATCTTGTTTATACCATTTTGAAGGCGTGGTCTTCAGAATTGTACACAATATTCTAAATGAGGTCTCATCAGAGTCTTATACAGGGGCATCAATATCTCTTTTTTCCTACTGCACCCAAGCATCCTTCTAGCTTTTGCCATTGTTTTTTCAACCTGTTTGACCACCTTAAGGTCATCTCATACATTCACACGCAAGTCCCGCTCCTCTATCATGCACAAAAGTTCTTCATATGCTATTATTTTCTCTGTTTCTATATAAAAAATAATTTTGTGGGTCACATAAATCCATTGTGGGTCACATAAATCCCACTCGCACTTCGTTTCTCCCCCGGTTAGAGGATGCAAACTAAAAAAAACACCATGAGCATCTTCTCTCACATCAGGCTGCCCTATGGGGTAAAGACCTAGAACAACTCCTATTGCCCACCACTTATGAGGTATTCAGGAAACGCCTCAAAACTCACCTATTCCTGAAATACCTAGACAGCTGATCCACTTCCCTCCTTCCCCTCTCTTGCCCTTTCATGTTCCCACATCTCTTAAGTTAACTCAACTTGTACGTCAACTCAACTTGTACCCCACTAATCTTCTGTAAACCGCATAGAACTTAACGGTATTGCGGTATATAAACTGTTATTATTATTATTGTTGGTCACACAAAACCCAACATTTTTCACCATATGGCTGCATCAGGAGTAGTTGTAGTGACAATTGTGATCAAATTTCCTCAGCAGATGTAATACGAGGTCACCATTTCACTGCATTTTAAAGTACATATGATATTAGTCCTTTGTAGGACTAGATACTACATTTTATAAGTCTAAAATAGGACTTATGTGACCAATAAAATTATTTTTTAACACAGAGTTCACTCACATTATTTATTTTTTGAGTGCACTCTCCTTTTTTGGTGGTGGTGTTTTGGTTGCTTTCTTTTGTGGTGTATCTGCCTCTCCTTTCTTGCCTCAATATTACTCAGACAAGACCAGCTGCTGTTGTTGGTTGTTGTTGTTGGCTGCTGAATGATAATGCAAGATTTATTTATTTTTATATTCAGTTTTCTATTACCAAGTTTATTAAACTTTTACTACCATGCACCTAGGGAAAACCTACAGGGAAGTTTACAATCTAAAAACAATAGTAAGAATAAAACTAACATTAAAACATACATGAAATTAAGGTCAATGAGAAGAACTACAAAATTGCAGGCAAAAATTGGAAGACTGGGCATCCAAGTGGCAGAAGAAATTTAATGTGGACAAATGCAAAGTGATGCATATTGGGAAGAATAACCCAAATCACAGTTACTGGATGCTATGGTCCACCTTGGGAGTTGGTGCCCATGAAAAGGATCTGGGTGTCATTGTAGACAATACAATGAAACCTTTTGTCCAATGTGTGACGGCGGCTAAAAAAGCAAACAAGATACTAGGAATTATTAAAAAAGGGATGCGTAACAAGACTAAGAATGTTATAATGTCTCTGTATCACTCCATGGTGCGACTCCACCTGGAGTATTGCATTCAATTCTGGTCTCCTTATCTCAAGAAAGATATAGCGGCACTAGAAAAGGTTCAAAGAAGAGTGACCAAGATGATAAAGGGGATGGAACTCCTCTCGTATGAGGAAAGACCAAAAAGGATAGGGGTCTTCAGCTTGGAAAAGAGTTGGCTGAGGGGAGATATTATTGAAGTCTACAAAATTCTGAGTGGTATAGAATGGGAGCAAGTGGATCAGGTACAAATGGATTGATTTTTCACTCCGTCAAAAACTACAAAGACTAGGTGACACTCGATGAAGTTACAGGAAAATACTTTTAAAACCAATAGGAGGAAATTTTTTTTTCACTCAGAGAATAGTTAAGCTCTGGAACGTATTGCCAGAGGATGTGGTAAGAGTGGATAGCATAGCTGGTTTTAAGAAAGATTTGGACAAGTTCCTGGAGGAAAAGTCCAAAGTCTGTTATTGAGAAAGACACGGGGGAAGCCACTGCTTGCCCTGGATCGGTAGCATGGAATATTGCTACTCCAAGTGAGGTCGCATCATGGAGCAATACAGAGGCATTATAACATTCTTAGTTTTGTTAACCATCCCTCCTAGCATCTTGTTTGCTTTTTTTGCCGCCACCGCACATTGGATGGAAATTTCATCATATTGTCTACAATGACACCCAGATCCTTTTCTTGGGCACTAACCCCATCTGGTAACTGTGATTCAGGCTATTTGTCTCAATGTGCATCACTTTGCATTTGTCCATATTAAATTTCATCTGCCACTTGGATGCCAAGTCTTCCAATTTCCTACAGTCTGTCTGCAATTTAACAACTTTGAACAGTTTAGTTTCATCTGCAAATTTAATCACCTCACTCGTTCTAATTTCCAGATCATTTATAAATAAGCTATACAGCACTGGTCCCAGTACAGATCCCTGCGGCACTCCACTGTGTACTCCTCCATTGAGAAAAATGACCATTTAACCCTACCCTCTGTTTTCTATCTGATAACTCAATTCCTAATCCACAACTGAACTTTGCCACCTATCCCATGAGTCTTTAATTTTCTCAGGAGCCTCTTATGAGGAACTTTGTCAAAACTTTCTGAAAATCTAGATACACTAAATCAACCAGTTCACCTTTATCCACATGTTTATTCACACCTTCAAAGAAATCAAGCAAATTTGTGAGGCAAGATCTCCCTCGGCCAAACCAATGCTGACTCTGTCTCATCAAATCATGTTTGTCTAAGGGCTCCTTTTATGAAGGTGCGCTAGTGGTTTTATCACACGCACTGGATTAGCGCGCCCTATAGTATGCACTAGCTGAAAATCTACCGCTTGCTCAAAAGGAGGCGGTAGCGGCTAGCGCACGTGGAAATTTAGCATGCGCTATTCCACGCATTAAGGCCCTAGCGCACCTTCATAAAAGGAGCCCTAAGTGTTCCATAGTTTTATTTTTTATAATTGTTTCCACCATTTGCCCGGCATTGAAGTCAGGCTTACTGATCTGTAATTTCCTGGATCTCCCCTGGAACCCTTTTTAAAAATCGACATAACATTGGCTACTCTCCAATCTTCAGGTACTACAGATGATTTTAGCGACAGATTACAGATCACTAACAGCAGGTCAGCAATTTCATGTTTGAGTTCTTTTAGTACCCTGGGATGTATGCCATCTGGTCCAGGTGATTTTTCACTTTTTAACTTGTCGATTTGGCGCAGTACATCTTCCAGATTCACCGAGATTTCTTTCATTTCCACCACATCATCATCCTTGAAAACCATTTCCGGTTCAGGTAGATCTCTTGCATCTTCTTCGGTAAAGACTGAAGTAAAGAATTCATTGTCTCTTCGCTATGGCCTTATCTTCCCTGAGCCCCCCTTTTGCTCCTTGATCATCTAACGGTCCCTCACAGGTTTTCTGCTTCTGATGTACCTAAAAAAAATGGTTATGAGTTTTTGCCTCTTTTGCAAGTTTCCATGCCTGGTTTATAGTCCTAACCTTTGCAACTGATCCTTTTAGCTTCTTTTTAACCATTTTCTCATTTTATCATAGTTGCCCTTTCAAAAATGAAATGCCTCTAGAGCAGTGATTCCCAACCCTGTCCTGGAGGAACACCAGGCCCATCGGGTTTTCAGGCTAGCCCTAATGAATATGCATGAGAGAGATTTGCATATGATGGAAGTGATAGGCATGCAAATTTGCTTCATGCATATTCATTAGGGCTAGCCTGAAAACCCGATTGGCCTGGTGTTCCTCCAGGACAGGGTTGGGAACCACTGCTCTAGAGTAGATTTCTTTTGTGACATCACTCCTGGTATCAGCTTAAATTTGATCATGTTATGTTTACTGTTTCCTAGCGGACACGACACAGTTAACTCCTGTACTATGTCTTGCATTCCACTAAGGACCAAATCTAAAATAGCTCCCCCTCTTTTCAGTTCCTGGACCAATTGCTCCAAGAAGCAGACATTTATAACGTCTAGGAATTTTATCTCCCTAGCACTCCCCGATGTAACATTTAACCAGTCAAAGTTTGGGTAATTAAAATCACTACCCCAATGTACTTAGGAGAATGAGTAAGTTTTAAAGGTCTCTTACCGAAAACAAAAACAGTCAGAAGTCTATTACCAACCAGAGTGTACTATTGTATCACCAAAATTAACCAAAAAAATCCCATGGGAGGGGAGAAAAAAGGCCTCAGTTGGGCTTCATAGGCCACAAAAAACTTCCATACCCCAATGCTTTAAACAAACACACATGTGCTACTAAAAAAAGATTTCACATCAAAATTGCAGGCAAATACTTTCAAAAGGAGCACAGCAGTGAAGAAAAAGCAAAAAGTTACTAAGCTTGCTCTGCTTCCAGCCATACTTCATCGGACCTTCCACAATCACTTCAGTGGTGCTTTCTATATCCAAACCGCAAAGTCCAGCATAGAGATCCTACAGGGTCATCCCTGTTTCGCCCTACCGCCTTCTTCAGGAATCTTCCGCCGTCCCGTCCTACATCCAGCAATCAGCAGCAAGAAACTTCAACTGCCAAGTACGATTGTCATGGGCTGACTATTGGCCCCAAATTTCTTAATGGAATTGCCTGAAAGAAAACCAGTGCTTGTTAAAAACAAACAACTTTATGTATTTTCCAAGACAGCTCATGCCAAACAGCCAAAGGAAAAGAGCAAAAGAGGAAAAGCAGTGTTTGTGCCGAGTGCTGTCCAGGGTACTGAAGTCCAGAATGTGAATCATAAAACCTCTTTCAGGTAAATGGGAGCTAAAGTGTGAAAATGTTATAAAATTATTTTGAGCAGAAAGGTTTGGTGCCGTTTAGCAGATTTTGGCCCCTAGAGAGCAAAGAGGACATTGCAATTCAGCACTTGGATATCCTCTGAGGAAGCAGTTTGTGAAACTGGACTCCTTTGGGATTTATAAGCTAAGTGCTGCTCCAGTTACATATAAGCACACGCTGTTATATTTTGGCTGCAGTGGTATGAATTGAAATGAACTGTTAGAACTAATGTATTGTTACTGAACAAATAAATAGTTATGATTTCTATGGGGGGGGGGGGTTTGCCGATGAAAGAGAATCAGTCCATTTTTCATATGAGCAATTGAATTCTGGTTGAGTTTGCACACATATGGATTTGGACTTCTGAGGCTCTTTCCTTCCATTTTTGTGTGGTGATTTTGATCTCATCTCTTGTGATTCCATTGAGTATTTCAACATTCATGAAAAGAAACATTTAGGTTATTTTTCCAGTGTAAAGCTATAATGTGCAGAATTAGAGCAAGCATGAGATTAAATAGTCTGGTGTGTTTGGGGGTTTATAATGATATCAGGAGCAGATGAACGACTATGACAATTATGCAAGACATCTGGTCTGTAATAGAAAATATTGTGGAGAGAGTGTTCCAAATTTGAGACCAATATTGCTTAAGGCTATCACAGAAGAAAATCAGGTGAGACAGAAATCCTGTTGTTACATGACCAGCACTTGTGTGAAGAGAAGTCCATAGGCCATTATTGAGATGGCTTGGGGAAATTTACTGCGTATTCAAGTTTCAAGTTTCTCAAGTTTTATTAAAATTTGATATAAACGCTTATCAATTTTCTAAGCGATATACAATTAAAAATGGAGGATTAACAATCATAGACAAATACAATCAGATGTACATTATACTTACTTCACCATTGGGATAGAGGGGTCAGGAACTACAATATAATATAGTACAGAAGAACATGTAAGGAAAAAACAAATTAGGAAGGGTATTGGTTGGAACCAGAAGTATGGAACTAAAATAAAAGATAGTCCTAAGTATAAAAAGAGAAGCAGCACAAAATCTGTTTTACTACTTGGAATTTAGGTAGGTACTTGGGACCTGGGTTGGCTACTATTGGAGACAGGATACTGGGCTTGATGGACCTTCGGTCTGTCCCAGTGTAGCAATTCTTATGTTCTTACATGAACCAAGTACAGTGTTCCCCGGTCATTCACGATTCGCGGTTCGTGGTCCCGGTCATTCACAATATTCTCTGACCAGGACTTCCTGTGCTAAAGTCGGGCTTCACCAATCAGGAGCTGCATGTCAAAGCAGCTCCTGATTAGTGAAGCCTGACTTTAGTGCAGGAAGAGGTGGTCGGAGCATACCGCGAGTGATTTCACTGCACAACAATTTTTTGGTTAAGTCTTGATTCCTGAAAAGTTTTTGGTGATTATGACAGGTACCAACTTGGTATGCTCAAATATGGTTTTGGTTTTACTGCATCACGTAAGAACTATGAGAAATAGACATTTTTATGTTTACTGACAATAAAATATATAGTCAAGTTTACGTTTCGCACAAGCGACTAAATGAAACAGAATTAAAAGTGTTTTGCTCCCGAGTTTCTTTTATATTCAGTGTCTGGTGCATCACGTTGTAGCATCCAACAATAGTCGGCAAGCATTGACGGATTCCAATTGCCCTGGTATCGTTTCTCCATCGTAGCTATGTCTTGATGAAACCTTTCACCGTGCTCGTCACTCACAGCACCGAGATTTGCGGGGAAGAAGTCCAAGTGTGAATGGAGGAAATGAATCTTGAGTGACATATTGCACTTCATTCTCTTGTATGCTTTGAGAAGTTTGTCTACCAGCTGAATGTAGTTTGGGGCTCTGTAATTGCCCAGAAAATTGTCAACAACGTCTTTCAAGGCTTTCCAGCCAATTTTTTCCGGCCCAACTAACAGATCTTCAAATCGCTTGTCACTCATAACATGTCTGATCTGGGGGCCAACAAAAATACCCTCTTTGATCTTGGCATCAGTTATTCTTGGGAACATCTGTCTTAAATAACGAAAACCTTCCCCTTCCTTGTTCATTGCTTTCACAAAATTCTTCATGAGTCCCAGTTTAATGTGAAGAGGAGGCAAAAATATCTTTGTCGGGTCAACAAGCGATTCATGTGCTACATTTTTCTGTCCTGGAACTAACTTTTTACGGAGTGGCCAGTTCTTTCTAGAATAGTGCGACTCTCTGTCTCGGCTGTCCCATTCGCAGATGAAACAGCAGTACTTTGTATAGCCAAGCTGCAGTCCTAGTAACAGAGCAACGACTTTGAGGTCTCCACAGATATTCCAGTTATACCTGGTATACTGGACATACTTTAGTAACATTTCCATATTCTCATATGTTTCTTTCATATGTGCTGCATAGCCAACAGGTACTGAAGGATAAACGTTGCCATTGTGCAACAGAACAGCTTTCAGGCTTAACATTGACGAATCAATGAAAAGACGCAACTCTTCCGGGTTGTGATCACAACCAAAGACCGAGAACAATCCTTCAATGTCACAACAGAAACAGAGACTGTCGACTTGTGCAAAAAATTTGGTTATATCATGATGCCGGTCTCGAAACACAGAAATTTTCGTACCTGGTGATAGCAAACACCATTCCTGCAGTCTCGAACCTAGCAGCTCAGCTTTTGCTTTTGACAGACCCAAATCTCTGACCAAATCGTTCAATTCGGACTGTGTTATCAGATGTGGATCGCCTGATGAGGATGGTTCAAAATCCGGGTCAATGTCACTGTTAGAACCCTGCACTGCAGTTTCTTCATCTGGTTCGTCTAAGGTCCAATCCTCTGGTGGTTTCGGAACTGGAAGACTGTCATCATGTGGCATGGGTCTCATTGCTGAAGGCAGATTAGGATATTCAATTGACTTCTTGTTTTTGGCAGAGAAACCAGACACATTAGTCAAACAGAAATAACAGTCCGTCACATGGTCTTTCTGTTCTCGCCATATCATCGGAACAGCAAATGGCATCGTCTTTCGAGTACCTCTGAGCCAGGCTCTCAGACTAACAGCACATGTCGCACAGCAAATGTGAGGCGCCCATTGCTTGTCTTGATCACCTATTTTGCAGCCAAAATACAGATGATAGGCTTTCTTTACAAGGGCAGTCATCGAACGTCTCTGAGGCGTAAGTGTATATTCCCCACAGATATAGCAGAATGTGTCGCGGCTGTTACGACACCGACGAGACATATTGCCCGACACCAAAACGTCTATAGCATCAAGCTTACTTACTGTTATATTGCTACAGCTACTATACTACTATACTTTACTATACTGATACTATATACACACACGGACTATCTATATTAACCAAATGAGCAGGATCGGTGTATGGAAGCCACCATTATAGCATGGTGAGACAGCGCAAGCTCGTTCAGACCTGCCCAGACATGCCCAGGATGTCATCTTCCATAAAACAGCTTCCAACCTGGCTAGATTTTATGCATGGACATACCCAGGCGGCACAAACCGTTGTTGATAAGACACTTATGGGAGAAAAAATTGTTTGCATCCAAATATAAGAAAAAATCACGACAAAATTGAAGATTTCTCTGAAATGGTACGTGATGGGTAATTTTTGATGTAATATTCATGATCAGCACCCAAAATTCTATACGAAACACCCAGCAGTGTTCAGGAAGCAAAAACTTTGTTGTGCAGTGTTTCCTTCACTCGCCGTCGCTCCAAGTGACCTATCCTGCCTCTCCTGCTGCCTTCTCCTGCCTCCCCAGGTGAAAAACCGTATTCATGTTTTTTTTAATATTTGCGGAGGTTCCTGGAACAGAATCCCCCGTAAATATCGGGGGAGTACTGTATAGGACAATCAAACCACTGTGACATCACTGATGAGTTTGGCTCTTAGGGATTGGTAGAATGAGGCTTTATGACATCACAATCTCAGCTCTGGAACGTTGCTACTCTTTGGACCTTCAGTCTGTCTCAGTATGGCAATTCTTTATGTTCTTATGTTTGACAGGAGTCCAATATTCCTGAGAATGTAGTAATGCAGCAGATATAGAAGGCCAAATTGTTTTTTTAAATATATCCTTGAAATGCTGTAGAATTGATATTAGTGTTAATTTTGAATGTTTAATACCCAGTCTGAACAAGCAGCACTAGGCAGTTTACAAAATTAGTAATTATATGAAAGCTTAAAATCTTTTGGTGGCCCTCAGAGTTTTCTTGTATTCGCACTGTGGTCCTTTATATGAAAAAGGTTGGCGATCACTGCACTAGCCTAACACTTATTTGTTGACCCTAATTTCAAGACATTCAAGCAACTAACACAGCAAGAAAAATGGATGCATCTGTCTATCTGCTTGTGCATGTTCCAGCTCTGCAGACACAAAGAGAGAGATTTAGAAATAAACAAGTTTGTTTTATTTATACCTTGTCCTAGTTAAAAAGCAGCAGGAGTGTGACCCTCTGCTCTAAGTGTTGTTTTTGACACACATAAACCAAATAAAACTCTTGCTATGCATTTTCAGTCAATAATGAACAATGTAAATTCACGTGGAGGGCCATTTTCGATAGGATGTCTAAGTCTGACTCAAAATGTCCGGAGTTGGACTTCCAAAGTACTGGGCCATAATCAAAAAAAAATCCAGGAAGACGGAACGATTTGAAAATGAACTAAGTAGACATTTACAAACTTGCTGTATAAAAAACATGTTCTCACAGAAATCCAAGAGTATCGATTATACCACCCCCTAAAACATCTAAGTTAGACATCCCAAAAGTTTTGATTATGAGGCTCCAAAGGTGTCCAAAGTAGAAGTCCCTTTAAAACATCTCTGATGCAGTTAGAATGTTACCACAGTTGTTTCTGATGTCCTACACGTATAAATATAGCTCTGCACATGGAATGATAATTCTTTGGGGGCTTAGTGAGAAGTGTGGTGGTGGAGAAAGGAGATTTAGGAAAGCAATTTAGAGAGAGAGAGAGAGAGAGAGACTTGAAGACCTGATTGTAAACTGCTTAATACACCTTGTCCTAACAAATTCCAATCCCTAGAGAGAGTGTAAGAGAGAGTGAGAAAGGGTATGTGTGAGAGTGACCCCCCCCCCCCCCCGAGTGTGTGAGTGAGAGAATCTGCGAGTGAAAGAGTGTGTAATGGGGGAAAGAAAGGAACCAAATTATTCCCCATGGGAGATGGAAACTCTGGTAGAACTGTGCCTCTGTTATAGGAGGTAACTTTTCTCATTCCATGACAGGAGACCCTTCCCACAGTAGGAGCACCCTCAAGAGGTGAGTATCATCCAGTGGCCTCCACTATCTAAGCCCTAGACACAGGTAGGCTGTACTCCTTAGAGTCTCAAGAGCTGTCAGGGGGCCCACATAGCACCAATGGCCTCCTAATATGAGGGGCCCCAATGATGTTAACCCTCCCAGCAAACATCCTGTTATTATTAGAGTAAAGCCATACAAAAAAAAAAAAAGTGAAGAAAATAGTTCATGTGCAAATAAATCTTCAATAAACTTCCTAATTTGCACATGAACTAGTTTAGAACATAAGAACAGCCTTACTGGGTCAGACCAATGGTCCATCTACCCAGTAGCCCATTCTCACTGTGGCCAATCCAGGTGGCCAAAACACAAAGAGTAGCAAATATTCCATGCTACCGATCCAGGGCAAGCAGTGGCTTCTCCCATGTCTTTCTCAATGATAGACTATGGACTTTTCCTCCAAGAACTTGTCCAAACCTTTCTTAAAACCAGCTACGTTATCCGCTCTTACCACAACCTTTGGCAATGTGTTCCAGAGTTTAACTAATCTTTGAGTGAAAAAAAAGCTTCCTCCTATTGATTTTAAAAAAGTATTTCCCTGTAACTTCATGGAGTGTCCTCTAGTCTTTTCAATTTTCGAAAGAGTTTGTTTTTTTTTATTTAAAGATCAGTGTATTTGTATTTCTATTTTACTTGAATTGTACATCGCTTAGATATTTAATAAGCGATTTATCAAGCACTAATAAAACTTGGAAACTTGGAAACTTTTCTAATGCCGCTATATCTTTCTTGAGATAAGGAGACCAGAACTGAACACAGTACAGGTGAGATTGCACCATGAAGGGATACAGAGACATTATAACATTCTTAGTCCTGTTAACCATCCTTTTTTCACATTTTTTTTTTAAATACATTTTGTATTTGAGCACATGGAGCAATTGGAGCATACATTGTGGAGACCAGTCTTGAGGAACCAACACTCTTTTCAACACTTTTTCCAACACCTAAACCTATGTCAAATTTTAAAAGTTGCAAAGATACAGACACATATGAGGCAACCTCCTTGGACATTGGAACAAGTTTCAGATAAGTAGTAGTTTTTTTACGCTTGTTATGATCAGAATGCAAATTGATTTTTGTTGTTGAGGTATTGGTAATGACGTTTTATCCAGCTTTAGTACTGAAATATGAATAACTGTGGGAATGTATTGATGCAGTGATGGTTCCCAAATCTACTGGCCTTTACTATATGACCTTTAAGTTGAGCGCTGAGCACACTCATGATATAAAAATAAAAATAGCTTCTATCTATGTATTGAGTGAAGTTGGTTTAGGGGTTAGAGTCCTGGCCTCTGATATAGTGGTTTGGGGTTCAAATCCCAAGCCATAAGCAGAAACATTTTTCTTTATTCCTAAAACCTACTTTATTTAGGGTTTTTTGATTGAACAGATACCAGTTTTTGAGCATTTGAATTTAAGGGTGTCTGATATGCAAATTAATTTCCAATGTTTTGAATGGCTCGATCTTTCCTTTCCATGATCAGCGCACATACTCTAGAAAGCTGCCCGACACTGGCCTTGTTCCCTCAACTGCTGGAGCCACCATTGAAGCCCCACTCTAGCCCATGCACATCTGTCCAGATGGTCGGAGCACAAACCGTAGATGTCTTCATTTCTCAGTTACTGGAGTTGCCGTCTAAACGCCATTAAGGGCTCCTTTTACAAAGGTGCGCTAGCGGTTTTAGCACACGTAACAGCGCGCCCTAAACCGCCGGACACATTAGCCGCTACTGCCTCCTCTTGAGCAGGCGGTAGTTTTTGGCCAGTGCGGGGGTTAGCACGTGATGAAAAGTTGTGAGCGTTAACCCCACTAGCGCGCCTTTGTAAAAGGAGCCCTAAGTTTAGTTCCGTTCTCTTTTCATACAGGATTCCTTTGTGTTTATCCCATTGATTTTTAAAGTCCGTTCCTTTTTTCATCTCTACCACATCCTGTAAGAGGGCATTCCAGATATCGACCACTCTCTCTCTGAGATAAACTGCTTCCTAATGGTTTCCCAACCCCCACCCCCCGCAACCTCATCGAAATAGAGAAAAATGAAGGCAGATAAAGACCACATGACCTGTCTAGTCTGTCTATCCATGCCATCTGCTATCCCTTCCTCTCAGAGACCCGACGTACTTATCCCCAAGCCTCTTTGAATTCAGATAACATTTTTCATCTCTACCACCTCCTCCAGGAGACCATGCCTCACGTATGCCTCACGTATGCCTCACGTATGCCTCACGTATGAAGAAAGGCTAAAAAAACTGCGGATGTACTCACTGGAAGAACGAAGAGAGAGGGGAGACATGATTGAGACCTTTAAGTATATTACGGGACGTATAGAGGTGAAGGATGATATCTTCTGTCTTACAGGGCCCTCGGTCACCAGAGGGCACTCGCTGAAAGTCAAGGGAGGGAAATTTCATGGTGATGCCAGGAAATACTTCTTCACCGAAAGGGTGGTCGATCATTGGAACGAGCTACCTCAGCAAGTAATTGAAGCCAACAACGTGTCAGATTTTAAGAGAAAATGGGATATCCACGTGGGATCTCTAGGGGAGTAAAAGTCAGGGAGTGGGTCAATGGTATGGGCAGACTTGATGGGCCGCGGCCCTTTTCTGCCGTCGATTTCTATGTTTCTATGTTTCTATTCACTACCTTTTGTGAAAAAAATATTTTTGTGAGGTTACTCCTTAGTCTGTCCTCTTTCACCTTCATCCTATGCCCCTCATTCCAGAGCTTCCTGACATAGAAACATAGTAAATGACGGCAGATAAAGACCTAAACGGTTCATCCAGTCTGACCATAAGTTATACCCATTAGATTAACTTGTCTCTTCTTTGATATTCCTGGGCCGTAGCCTGTAAAGTCTGGTATTGTCCTAGGTTCCAAACGCTAAAGTTGCCGTCCAAGCTCACTCTAGCCTTTCCAACTATCCCGTTGTTTGCAGGATGTCTACCGTAAAGTCTGGCCACTCCTCATGTTCCATATTAGTGGAGTTCACATTGATGCCCACCCCAGCCTCTCCTCATGCACATTTATGCCATGTAGGTTTTTAAACATCTCTATCATATCATCCCTATCCTGCTTTTTCTCCAAGGTACACATTTAGGGATCATTTTAATTTTCCTCATATACTTTGTGATGAAGACTGCTGACCATTTTAGTAGCCTTCTTCTGGACTAAATTCATCCTGTTTATATTTTTTTGTGATGGTGTGTTCTCCAGCATTGTAGACAATATTCTAAATGAGGTCTTACCAGATTCTTATACTGGGAAACTAATGTCTCCTTTTCCCTACTGGCCATTCCTATCCTTATGCAGCCAAGCATTCTTCTAGATTTTGCTGTAGCCATTTCTACCTGTTTGGCAACCTTAAGCTTTTCATCCCATGAACTGTACCATTCCCTCAAGATTTTGCAGCCCAAATGCATTAGCCTGCATTTCAAAGCATTACATTTTGGCTGCTAAATTCTGGACCATTCTTCAAGCTTCATCAGGTCCTTCCTCATGTTAGCCATGCCATTGGGGATGTCTACCCTATTGCAGATTTTTGTATCATCCACACAGAGGCAAACCTTATCACACAGCTCTTCGGCACTATCGCTTCCAAAAATGTTATAAAGAACAGGCCCAAGAACCGAATCCTGTGGCACCACTGTAACATCCTTTTTCTCACGGTGAGCCTGTATACCACAACCAGTTCCTAACCTAGTCCATTACTCTGAGGCCCATACCGAGGGTACTCAGTTTATTTATTAGCCACCTGGGTGGAATAGTGTCATAGACTTTGCTAAAATCTAAATACACCACCCTCTATCCAGCTCTTTGGTCACCCAGTCAAAGAAATTGATTAGATTTGTCTGACAAGGCCTCCCTCTAGTGAAACCATGTTGTTTCAGGTCCTGTAATCCATTGGATTCCAGAAAACTTCACTATTCCCTGTTTTAAAAGTGTTTCCATTAATTTACTTACCACAGAAATCAGACTTACCGGCCTGTAAGAAATCAGTGAGTATGCTGCCTCATATGATATTCCAGTGTCCACACCTTAAATTGTACTGGGATAGAATTTGGAACACCATTTCTTCTATATTGAACATTCATAAACCCTTATTATTCTAGGACTAAAGGGCCTTAAGAACTCCCTATCGGAACATAATGCAGGCTTACTCAACATCTTACTATTTTTGGCCATTAAAAACATTTTGCATTGTTGGAAGGACTTATCAAAAGTGGAATATATGGCATGGTGGAACACAGTTTGTATAACCATCAAATTTGAAAGCGCCATAGCAGAAAAACATAATTCTACTCAGTGGCGTAACAAGGGGGGGAGGTCTGCCCCAGGTGCACGCCCTAAGGAGGTGCACAGCTGGTCACCCTCCAGTGTTCTCCCTAGGCTGGCAAATTGTGGCTCTAGCCACTTGAGAGCCACCGCCGCCATCGGGAACAGGTTGGCGCCGAATTCTCCCTGCTATTCCCTGCAGGGCCGACCACCTCTCGCCACCCAACGTCAATTCTGATGTCGGATAGGATGTTCTTGGCCAGCCAATCGCTGCCTGGCTGGCCTGGAACGTCTTCTCCGATGTTAGAATTGACATTGGGTGGCAAGAGTTGGTCAGCCCCGTGGGGAAGTGAAGCAGGGCAAATGGCGCCAACCTGTTCCCGATGGTGGCAGTGGCAGCTTATTCTCCAGCGGCGGTGGCAGCATTTTTCCAATGGCGGTGGCATGGGGGAGGGGAGGGCAGGGAGAAAGAAAGAAAAGGGGGGGACAGGGAGCCAGAAAGAAAGAAAGGGGGCAAGGTGAAACAAAGAAAAAGAAAAAATGTGGTACGGAGAGAGAGAGAGAGAGAAAGACAGACATAGAGAAAGAAAGGGTGCATGGAGAGAGAAAGAAAGAAGGGGGCAGGGTGAAAGAAAGAAAGAAATGGGGGCACAGAGAGAAAGACATAGAGAAAGAAAGGGGGCATGGAGAGAAAGAAAGAAGGGGGCAGGGTGAAACAAAGAAAGAAAGAAAGAAATGGTGCACAGAGAGAGAGTGAAAGACAGATATACAGAAAGAAAGGGGGCATGGAGAGAGAAAAAGAAGGGGCAGGGTGAAACAAAGAAAGAAATAGGGCACGGAGAGAGAGAGAAAGACAGACATAGAGAACGAAAGGGGGCATGGAGAAAGAAAGAAAGAAATGGGGGCACAGAGAGAAAGACATAGAGAAAGAAAGGGGGCATGGAGAGAGAAAGAAAGAAGTGGGCAGTGTGAAGCAAAGAAAGAAATGGGGGCACAGAGAGAAAGATATAGAGAAAGAAAGGGAGCACGGAGAGAGAAAGAAAGAAGGGGGCAGGGTGAAAGAAAGAAAGAAAGAAAGAAAGAAAGAAAGAAATGGGGCACGGAGAGAGAGAGAAAGACAGACATACAGAAAGAAAGGGGGCATAGAGAGAGAAAGAAAGAAGGGGGCAGGGTGAAATAAAGAAAAAGTTTGGAGAGGGAATGAGGTCTGGAGGAGAGGAAGTATACAGGAGGCTGAAAGAAGAGAAGAAATATTGGATGCACAGTCAGAAGAATAAAGTGCAACCAGAGACTGATGAAATTACCAAACAAAGGTAGGAAAAATGATTTTATTTTCAATTTAGTGATCAAAATATGTCCGTTTTGAGAATTTATATATGCGGTCTATATTTTGCACTATGGCCTCCTTTTACTAAATTGCAATAGCCTTTTTTTAGCGCAGGGAGCCTATGAGCATCGAGAGCAGCGTGGGGCATTCAGCACAGCTCCCTGTGCTAAAAACCGCTAGCGCAGTTTAGTAAAAAAGGAGGGGGTATATTTGTCTATTTTTGTATAGTTGTTACTGAGGTGACATTGCATAAAGTCATCTGTCTTGACCTCTTTGAAAACCCGCAGAATATAAATGATAATTAACATTTTCTCTGCGTACAGTGTGCTTTGTGTTTTTAAAATTTTATTGTTGGTACATCATTTTGACTTGGCCACGAAGGTAAGGGAGAGGGAGGGAGGGAAGCTGCTGAAAGACATCTAGTAATCCTTGCAGGCTTGACTGTGCTAGGAATTATTTTTGTAAAATCATGTTTTGTTATGTGACTGGCATTATTTAGACTTTAATTTCTATGAATGAATAGAATGAAAATGATATAAAATTACTTGCTTGTTTTTATGTGTGTGCGCTGAAGGAAAGTGGAGAGAGAGTGGGCTGAGGATGCTGAAGGGAAATTGGGAAGAGAGAGTGGGGAGAAGACGCTGATTTATAAATTGATAATTGTACAGAATATTGTTTCTTTTTATACTTTAATATAATAAGTTCAATATAAAACAATTCAAGGCTTGTGTGGATGGAATCAGGTGGTTTGCGGGGATGGGGACCGAGTTGACTGAGAGGGGACAGAGACAATTTTTTTCCCCTTGCTATTCTCTAGGCTCTGCCATGAATCGATTTCGACTACGTGCGGATGTGCGGGATGTCAGTCGGGTTGACGTAGCCGTTGTAGCGCAAGCGGGCATGGGATATGGCCCTCAAAAAAAATCTTTTGACTAAGGCCCTAGGGCCTTTTAGCCGGGTGCTACGCCCGGCTAATTTAGATGATTGCCCGGCTGCCATCTTTCGCGAATCCTGCCGCTGCTCAACAATTTTTTAAAAAAACAACTCCATTTGGAGCATTGAGATTAAGCATCAAATTTCTGCTTCTCAATGGCCACGAATTTGGTCTTGGAGAATTAGATGTACAGTGTCAGCATCTATGAGACAGACTTGGTTCTTTTTGTTGCATAGAGCTCTTTTGACCCCAGTACGTTTACAAACGTTTGATAGCTCTAGATCTAATAAATGTTGGCACTGTAATCTAGAAGCAGGGACTTTGGATCATCTAATTTTTTATTGTCCTTGAATTAACGCCTTCTGGAAGTCAATTTGGTCTCAAATTAATTATTTTCTAGAAAATCCAGTTGCTATGTCATATGATACAATTTTGTTTGGAACAATGATGAGAGCAAAGAGTCAAATTTCAGCAAATAATAATAAATTACTAATGATTATGACAGGAGTTGCCATTCAGAATTTAACTAGAAATTGGAAAGATTATACAAGACTTAACTATACTTTTTGGTGGAATTCTATATGTTATATTTATAAAATGGAACGAATTCTTGCTATGCAAAAAGGAAATTATAACAAGTTTAAAAAAATTTTGGGGCCATTGATTGAATATTCGAATGATTAGACACTTTTTTTTATATATAGAAGAATAATATGATATGGGATTGGGAGAGTATAATGTGTGAGATTCAAATAAAATGTTGATATGTGTGGAAGGGAAGGGGGGAGGGGAGATAATATAAGATTTAATATTATATGAAGTATACAAGTGAATTGTATGAATATTGAATGATTATTGTATACTTGTTATGAGATATGAAAATGAATTAAGAATTGGAAAAAAAACTAAAAAAAAAAACCAACCCCCACCTCTCACCGGTTTGGCGATTTCCCACATTAGCCCATAGCGAACTCATGCTTTGAGGCTTTAAGGTGTGCGTGCCAGCTTCCCTTCTCTTCCCTCCGAAACCGGGGGGGGGGGAGGAGAAGAGAAGTCGGCACGCACACGTTCGAGCCCCGGAGAATGAGTTCACTAGGGCTAAGATCAGCGATGGAGGGAAGCTAAGGGAGACAGGTCAGCGACGGAGGGAAGTTAAAACTTGTCTTGCTGTTCTTCCTTGCTTCGGGCCTTCCTGGCTGCCAGGTCCTGCCTACTTTCTGTTTCTGAAAAGGCAGGATCCGGCAACGAGGAAGGCCCGAAGCAAGGAAGAACAGCAAGAGGTCAGCGATGGAGGGAAGCTTGCGACTCCGCCGATGGGAAAAGAAATGCTGCTGCTGCACCTAAGGGGGGAGGGGGAAATAGAGATGCTGTTGCTGCACCCAAGAGGGGGAGGGGGAAGAGAGATGCTGCTGCTGCTACACCCAATTGGGGAGGGGGCAAGAGAGATGTGCTGCTGCTGCACCCAATTGGGGAGAGAGAGGGGAGAAGGAACACCAGGGAAGGGAGAGGAAAGAGATGCCAAGACTATGGAAGTAAAGGAAAGGAAAGGAGATACCAGACCATGAAGGGGGAGGGAGAGATGTCAGGGGGGAGGGGGAGGAGGCAGATGCCAGACCAGGTGGAAGGAAGGAGAGAAAGGAAGGAGAAGAGATGCTAGATAATGGAGTGGGAGAGGGAGACCGAAGGAGAGGAAAGAGATGCCAGGGCATGGGGGGAAGGAAGGGAAACTAAAGGAGACAAAATGCCAGACCAGAGGGAAAGAAAGGAGAGGAGGTGCCAGAGGGAGAGATAGGAGGGAGATGCCAGACCAAGGGGTGGAGTGGGAAGGAAGGAAGGAAGGAAAGGGGAAGAGAGATGCCAGAGCATAGGGGAGGGGGTGAAGCCAAAATGAATCATGTACAAAGGAGAGAAAGGGCACAGGATATACAGTTTATTGAAAGGACATAGAAAGAGGGAAGATACCATATGGAACAGAGAGAGGGTGGACAGTGATGCAAGGGGCAGGGAGAGGGTGGACAGTGGATACAAAAGGCAGAGAGAGAGTGGACAGTAGATGGAAGGGGTAGAGAGAGAGAGAGCACAAGTTGGGTGGAAGGGGCAAAGAGAGGGCAGATGTTGCATGGAAGGGAGAGGACAAACGCTGTATAGAAAGAAGAGAGCAAAGAGAAGATGATTAAAGCACAAACGACAAAAGGTAGAAAGATTTTTATGTTACTTTACTTAGAATCAAGTAGTATTGTAACTGTATTGATAAAATTTTATAAATAAGAAAAATGGAAATAAAGCAATTTTTTGGACTAAACCCTTTTCCTCAGGTCAGGACAGGATACTATAACAGTACTGTTCTGAAGAAAGATTTGGCCTCTGAAAGCTAATTGAAAAATGGATTAGTCCAATAAAATGGTATTTTCTTATTTCTCATTATTTGTTTTATTTTTATTTGTTAATTTGTAAAGTGGTGATTGTTATGTATCAGTTTTTTCAAATTTACATCTACTGTCTTTATATTTTGCACAATATTAGAGGACATGTGTTACTGTTTTTGTGGTGTTGCATTATATGCAGGGTCTGGTTTCTTGGCGGTTCAGTTTAACTTTTATCTACATATTTCTATTTTTAGTTTATGATTATTCCATATTGGGTGAGGGTGTATCTCTGTTCTGTGTGTATGAAAATAACATAGTTTTCAGTTGGCATTGACTGCAGGATCCATTGACTGTGCGGGATCTGGCTTGTTTAGTTTTATAATGTATGTGTTGGTGTTCTAGTGCTCACTGCAGTGTTTAAGATGCTGCCTTTTCCTAGGTACACTCTTATTGTGCGATATGTGTATTGTTACTAAAAATCATATTTTTCATATAGATGGGGGGCAGGGGGTGTGTCAAAAAATGATGGGCCCCGGGTGTCATATATGCTAGATACGCCACTGATTCTAATTCATTTCTCAAAATACGGAGTTCAGAATTACTGTACTTTAGACCGTTGACATACTGTATATTAGATCGCTTAATCTATACTATAATGTGATGCTCATTGAGAACTTCTTCCATGTTTTGCATTTACATCGTCAAATAAACTATGTGTACTGAACTGTTATATTTGTTTGACATGAGGTACCTAGTTGTATTGTATTATCTTGTTCATGTTATTCTTCTCATATATTCCGTTTGGCTTGTACAACTGGAATGTATCATGTCCTAATTAACACTTGTATACTTTTTTTTTTTAATCTTTATTCATTTTTAAAACTCACAATAAGTGTAACATATAATGCAATCATTTATACTTTAACATAATTTAATATATCAAATTCTAACTCACATTAAATATCCCCCCTCCCTTATACCCAACAGTTATTCATAAGCAAAAGAAATCATAAAATATTCCCACCCCTCCACCCCACCCTGGACGTGTATGAACAAAAGGGAAAAAAGTAATATTTATTCTATGTATTTTTTTTTCTTTATATGTTATTATTATAAATCTAATTTTTAAAAAAGACTTATCTGCCTGTAATTCCCTACCACTTCCCTACTTCCACTTTTGTGTAGAGGAATCACATCCTCTCTTCTCCAGTCCTTACCTAAGTTGCTTCAGTACCCCTGGATATATGCCACCTGACCCCGCAATAGGGATACCCCCAGTCAACATCCGGCATGTTAAAAATCACCTATTAGTATTACATCCCCTTTTAGAGCCATACTTTGAATGTATTCAATTAAATCTCTGCCCACTTCTTCGGTCTGTGAAGGAGGGCTGTATATTACTATTGCTTTTGTAAAATGTTGAAAACTTACCTTTTTCATGAGGATATTTGATTGTATTATTACTATCGTTATTTTTCTTTCAACCTGCAATTCCCATGCATAGAATCCTGGTAGAAACTTCCTTACCCTATAGGTGCTGCAAATGTGTGGCTTTTAAGAAGATCTTTAACATACAATAATAATAATAATAATAACTTTATTCTTCTATACCGCCACAATCTTGCGACTTCTAGGCGGTTTACAATCAAGAGTGCTGGACATTCAGCGAATTACAGTATGCAGCTATTCAGAGGAAATACAGAGAGCAGAGACTTCAAGAAAGCAAGAATGTAGAAATACAATTTGCTGAGCGAGAGTATAAGATATACAGTTTGGTAGGTAATGTCCGAGAGGACCTGTTTGGAATAAGCCGCATGTTTCAGAAAATACAGCGAAAAATTGCGATATGATAAAGATAACAGTTTATATGTATCACAGTACCGTGAAATTCAAGTGGACTAAACTATATCTGTCCTGAACTATATCCCAGTCACGGTTCTCTATAAACCATGCCTCTGTGATCGCCACTAAGGGCTCCTTTTACTAAGATGCGCTAGCGTTTTTAGCGTACGCAGGAAATTACCACGCGCTACACCACCCCTCTACGCTTCTCGAACTAATGCCAGCTCTGAAAGGAATGGATAAGTTTTCTGTCTCTGTCCATGCTGGAAGTAATCAAATGTAGAATGTTGGGTGTTTACTCTCTTAATGGTTTGGGAAGAGGTCATTTAATTTATGTTAACGAAGTTAACTCTCAGGCAATGAAGGCTCGACCCCCCCACTACTATGTACCGGTTGAGATAGATAAAGGAAGCTTTTTACACCTTTTAGCTTTAAACAATGAAGTACATATCCTGCTCCTTTTTGATTACTTCTTTGAAGCCTATGTATCCTATCACTAGATATGGTCTGTACTTACGTCATCTGCTAATACCACTGAAGATATATAATGAATGCAGACTAATAAAAAAACAGGCTATCCCTTTAGAACTCTGTCCTTGTATCTTTCTTTCTAAGGGGAATTGCCTCCGGACGTCTGAAATACATGACAGAATGTTTTTGCAGGACGATTTCAGGACCAAGAAACGGATCCTGTTCGTTTCAAGCTCAATGCTGGCGTTAAGGTCTAGCTGCGCTATTCCACGCGTTAAAGCCCTAACGCGGCTTAGAAAAAGGAGCTCTAAATCCAATTCAGCCGCTTCCATCACAGCCTCACTTCCTATATACCATGAGCATTGGTATATACTGCTTTCCAGACATTGCTCCTTTTTCCATGTGTGTTGAGGTAGTTAATAATTCACTTACCTGAGGAGTACCGCCTTCCCATCTCTGGAAAGGGTTTGAATATTAATAACCTTTCAAGTACTTGAGCGTCTGTATCATATGTGAATCCCATTTGATAGAAGAGCAAAGTCCGAATAAGCACGGTTGTAAACTGCACAACAGTCTCAAGTTTCAAGTCAAGTTCATTAAGTATTTGATTAATTGCTTACTCAAATATCTAAGCGATGAACAAATCATTCAATTTACAGATAATACAGGGGTTATAAAAGACAGATGGACACTGAACAAAACATATTAAATTAACGACTAACAGAATAAACAGAAAAGGAAAACAAAGGGAAAGGCAGGGTAATGAAATACAATAATAATGATAGAAAGAAGGACGATTATGGTAAAAAACAATAGGAGGGAAATAAAAGAAGAAGCCTTATGAAAATAAGCGAAAATAGGCTGGGACTCCTAAATATCATAAGCGTCTTTGAAAAGAAAGCTCTTAAGTGTACTTTTAAATTTATCTAAGTTCTTTTCTTCTCTGAGATAAATAGGGAGAGAGTTCCAAGTTTGAGGAGCTGTAACAGAGAAGATAAGGTGCCGTCTCAGAGATTGTGACAGAGCATTACATTCAGCTGAGGAAGGGTTAAAAAAAAAAAAAAAAGAACTTTTATTCTACACAAATTTTTCACACATGCAAAGCATTTTTACTGTGCTAGGCTTGTCAGGGAATGCAGATGTTGTTAGAACATTTTTCCACTGTAGTAAGGAGAACAGATCGAGCTAGTCGACCTTCTTTATATTAAGCAATCCTATTTATAAGAAATTGTTCTGTGTCCTCATGCAAGAGCAGGACACAGAGTCCTGATTTTCATTCTGATCACCCATGGCACAGTTTCAATTGCACTTCATTCCCGACACAGTGGGCAAACCTAGGATTTTAAAAGAGGGATGGTACATCACAAAAACTTTTTCCTCCCCCCCCCACTCAGCCTCTCAGCCTTCAGTCTATCCCTAGTACCCAGCGACGTAGCGAGTGTGAGTGGCGCCCCTCCCCTGCCCTCTTCACCCCTCCCCGCTGCTTCCCGACCCCCATGTTGTGCACGCACCCCTCTTCCCCGTACCTCTTTAATTTTCTGGGCGCGAGCAGCGTCACTAACGTGCAGCTCACGTCGTGTTGGCTCTCCCTCTGACACCACTTCCTGGGCGCGGGACCCGGAAGTGATGTCAGAGAGAGCCGACGCCGACGTGGGCAGCAAGTTCGAGATGCTGCTCGTGCCAGGAAAATGGAAGAAGTACGAGGGAAGGGAAGGGGCGCCTGAGTGCGGCAGAGGGGATGGGAAGGAGCGGAGAGGAGTTCAGGTGCTGGCGCCCTCCCACTGCTAGTACCCCTCTACTATTTCTTTCTATACCCCTTCCCCCTATAGTCATCTCCATCTGTTCCCTCCCATGTCTTTACGGTGTGTGTCTTCAAGTTCTTCACCGTTTCTTGTTTGTTTTCTTCTTCAGGATTATCGCCTTTGCTTGCATTTTAATAATTAGGATTTAGCATAATTTTTTTGTTGACCACATTGAACTTGCGGTTATGTGGTCTAGAAATCTGTTATGTTATGTTACACCACTGGGGGCAGTGGAGGGTAAAGTGACTTGCCCAGAGTCACACGGGGCTGCAGTGTGAATTGAACCCAGTTCCCTAGGATCATAGTTCACTGCACTAACAATTAAGCTACTCCTCGAACCTATCCTATTTGAAACACAGTTCTGGAAATCCCAGAATGCAACAGAATGGAGTTTAGGAAAAGAACCGGCTGATCTCCGTGAAGAGGCAGCACCATCTTCCCACACTAACACCCTATATCTTTTTGCTTAGCAATTAAATAGCAGCAGGGCACAGGACTGTGCTCATTGGAGGAATTCACCCACTCTGTGCCTATGGTATTATTCCTTAATGAAACGTTTCTATTTATGCCTTAAGTACACAGTGACCAGTAGTACATATTGATTATACCATTACCTACTAAGCTGAAAAAGAGTACATTGTGAAACCAAACATCTATCTTTGTTCTCTAAATAGATTGAAACTCAGTGCCCTCTTTTTTTTTTTTTTATATAGTAGCAGTCTATAAAGCTCTGTTTTAAAGTGATATCGCAGCACAAGAACATAAGAATAGCCTTACTGAGTCAGCAGCGTGCCTGATTTTAAGGCCAAATGGGACAGACACGTGGGATCTATTCACAGAGAAAGGTAGGGGAGGGTCCTTGGGGTGGGCAGACTAGATGGGCCGTGGCCCTTATCTGCCGTCTATTTCTATGTTTCTATGACCAATGTCCCTCAAACCCAGTAGCCCGTTCTCACGGTGGCCAATCCAGCTCACTAGTACCTGGACAAAACCCAAGGAGCAGCAACATTCCATTCAGAATCCTAAAGAATAGCAAGATTCTGGAATTCCACTGAAAAACAAAAGATTCCGGAACCCCAAAGAGCAGCAACATTCCATGCTACCGATCCAGGGCAAGCAGTGGCTTCCCCCATATCTTTCTCAATAACAGACTATGAACTTTTCCTCCAGGAACTTGTCAAAACCTTTCTATGCTATGCTATCCACTCTTACCACAATCACTGGCAAAGCATTCCAGAGCTTAACTATTCTCTGAGTGAAAAAAATTTCCTCCTATTGGTTTTAAAAATATTTCCCTGTAACTTCATCGACATTCTAACTAACCTACTCCCCTCAAAGGAATTCTATGAGCATTGGAGCATTTAGTGCTCTGGGCCATGGTAGAAACCTCTACCATGGTTTAGTTAAAAAAAAAAAAAAGGTGTGTGTGTTAATTTGTTGCTTTGAGCCTGATTTTACAAACGGAGTCTTCAGCGCAGAACCTAAATATTTTAAATTGCTTAAATGGCATGATAATTGAAGACCATTAAAGCCAATTTAAAAAAATAATTCAAAAAATAATTAAAATCCCATGCAGAAATCGTTGTGGTACCTACCGACACCTAAGTCAAGCATCTAGCGATGCCTACCCACAAGTACCTGAAAAGTAGATGTAGTAACGGGCAGAGAATAGGCGTGGGGTGACTTAGGCATTGTTAGGCATCTGTGTTTGGTGCTGGTAAATTAGGCCAGGAAAACCCTGATGGATGGGGAATTAATATTTACCCTTTCAAATAGTACTAGAGCTAGGGAACATTCCACGATCGAGTGCATTTCCACAGCGTGACGGCTTTACGTTCATCATTTAATCCACATGCCTGCATTTAGGACTACTTAGGGACCCCTGAGGAAGACTACATTGTCGAAACATGGACCGTATTGGGTCCAGAAGTTTCCCAAAGGTTCAGGCCCTAGACATTTTTATGTGAATTATTTATTTGTTTGAAAATAGCCCTCATCTTGGACATTGACTCTCCATGATTTTATGTTTCTTTGATATTACCCTTTGTGGAGGGACCAGGGTCAATTTTTTTTTTGTTGTACAGTGGTTAAAGCTCAGCCCCCTGAGGTTGTGGGTTCCAACCCAACTGTTCCTTGTGACCCTGCACAAGTTACTTAATCCCCCTCATTGCTCCCAAGTACATTAGATAGATTGTGAATCCACCAGGACAGACAGGGAAATATGTTTGAGTACCTGAATAAATTCATGCAAACCATTCTGAGCTCCCCTGGGACAACAGTATAGGAAATTGAATAAATAAATGTATCCCACTCCTAAAGATTTCCATTGTCTTCCAATGGAAGATTAACATACAGTATATCTTCATTTTATCCACTGTTCAGCCTCACAAGTGTGTTCAGATGTTAACCTGATTCCAGCTCCTCCTTTGCTTGTCAGAGAGTTATCGGCACTGAAGTGTGAGATGCTGAAGTCACACTGCAAGTGTCTGAAAAAGCAGTGGGTAGGTGATACCAGAAGTTATTGAAAGACTATATTGTCTTTTTTTTTTTATTCTTTATCACCGTATTCTGTTCTGTTTTTCTAAAGTGAGAAGTATGAAGTGTTTGGAAAACTAGCTGCCTGTACCTTCATACTTCTTACATGTTTCATTCAACACTCATGCCGCAGCTTGGCATAGGACAGCGGTCTCAAACACGCGGCCCACGGGCCGCATGTGGCTCTCCAGGTTTTATTTGCGGCCTGTGGTCTGGAGGCCATCATTCTCTTCCTTTTGGAGCATCAGCCAGCTCGTTCGCTCAAAGCCGCGGGTTGGCGGCTCCATGCGCTATCCACTCCTGCATCGGAAGCCTCTCTGATGTCACAACGTCAGAGAGGCTTCAGATGCAGGCGTGGATCTCGCAAGGAGCCGCCACCTGCGGCTTTGAACGAACGAGACGGCCAGACACGCTGCTGCTCCAGTGGCGTACCATGGGGGGGGGGGGGGGGGGCGGTCCACTGTTCTCTTCCCTGCAGGGCCGACCAACTCTGGCGGCCTGACGTCAATTCTGACGTCGAGAGGATGTTCTGGCTAGCCAATCGCTGCCTGGCTGCCCGGAACGTCCTTTCCGATGTTAGAATTGACATCGGGCAGCGAGAGTTGGTCGGCCCCGTGCAGAAGAGAGGCAGGGAGATGGCCTGTTCCTGATAGTGGCAGCAGCAGCAGCCTATTCTGCGGCGGCGGTGGCATGGGAGAGGGCAGGAAGGAAGGAAGAAAGAAAGAAGTGGGGGGGGGGGGGGGACGACAGGAAGCCAGAAAAAAAGCAAAAAATGGGGCACGGAGGAAGGAAGAAAGGAGGGGGGACAGGGAACCAGAAACAAAGCAAAAATTGGGGCACAGAATCAGAAAAAAACAGAGAAAGAAAGAAAAAGTTGGGGGAGGGAATGAGGTCTGGAGGAGAGGAAGCATACAGGAGGCTGAAAGAAGGGAAGAAGTATTGGATGCATTGCACAGTCAGAAGAATAAAGTGCAACCAGAGACTGATGAAATTACCAAACAAAGGTAGGAAAATGATTTTATTTTCAATTTAGTGATTGAAATGTGCCAGTTTTGAGAAAGAAAAGATATTGAACTTTAAATGTGAGTGCTGCAGAAAAAAATAGAGTACTTGGAGGGCCGCAGAAAAAATAGTTAATGTCTTATTAAAGAAATGACAATTTTGCATGAGGTAAAACTCTTTATCTACATATATAAAATCGGAGGTATGTATGTGTGTATGTGTGTGTGTATATGTGTATGTGCCGCGATCACGCAAAAACGGCTTGACCGATTTGAACGAAACTTGGTATGCAGATCCCTCACTACCTGGGATGATATGTTCTGGGGGTCTCGCGGCCCACCTGCACACGTGGGCGGAGCTACAAATAGAAAATCAGATTTCACCCATTCATGTCAATGGAAAAAATGTAAAAAGCTGCCAACGCAAAAAACGGCTTGCCCGATTTGAACGAAACTTGGTATGCAGATCCCTCACTACCTGGGGTGATATGTTCTGGGGGTCTCGCGGCCCACCTGCACACGTGGGCAGAGCTACAAACAGAACATCAGATTTCACCCATTCATGTCAATGGAAAAAAAGTAAAACGCTGCCATTCTCACAGTAATTCAAAAACAGCTTGACCGATTTGAACGAAACTTGGTATGCAGATCCCTCACTACCTGGGGTGATATGTTCTGGGGGTCTCGCGGCCCACCTGCACACATGGGCGGAGCTACAAACAGAAAATCTGATTTCACCCATTCAAGTCAATGGAAAAAAATGTAAAAAGCTGTGGGACCGATTTGAACGAAACTTGGTATGCAGATCCCTCACTACCTGGGGTGATATGTTCTGGGGGTCTCGTGGCCCACCTGCACACATGGGCGGAGCTACAAACAGAAAATCAGATTTCACCCATTCATGTCAATGGAAAAAATGTAAAAAGCTGCCATTCTCACAGTAATTCCAACTACCTGGGGTGATATGTCCTGGGGGTCTCGCGGCCCACCTGCACATGTGGGCGGAGCTACAAACAGAACATCAGATTTCACCCATTCATGTCAATGGAAAAAATGTAAACAGCTGCCATTCTCACAGTAAATCTAAAACGGCTTGACCGATTTGAACGAAACTTGGTATGCAGATCCCTCACTAACTGGGGTGATATGTTCTGGGGGTCTCTTCACCCAAGAATTTATATGTTCTTGCTCCTGGAGGTGAAACTAAAAATGTTGTTTATAATCAAGTTTTGTGTTAGTTGTATTGTATTCATTTTGTCAAATATTTCACATTATAATTTGAATATTGTACTTTTTATAAAGCTGTAAAAAAATAATTTCATTCACCACTATAAAGTATCTTTATTTGAATCCATTTACAGTGTCATTGCTATAATTAAATACCCGTGCAACGCCGGGGCATCAGCTAGTAGTTTATATATCTTTCCTTTTAACTGTTAAAGGAAAGTTTTATAAACTATAAAGAGTTTTACCTCATGCAAAATTGTCATTTCTTTAATAAGGCATTAACTATTTTTTCTGCGGCCCTCCAAGTACCTACAAATCCAAAATGTGGCTCCGCAAAGGGTTTGAGTTTGAGACCACTGGCATAGGAGGATTCATTTTTGAGCTTAAAGGTAAATGACTTGGATTGCAACAATAGAGTGCCATCTAGTGGCCAGGCATCAGAATATCTTCAACAACTGGAGAAGAACATATTTGATGAAAAATTATCCTGAGAGATTAGTGTTTGTCAGCATGTTACTTGGATAACTGTGGTAATTATAGAATTAACACATGCCAATGAGCACTTTCTAAAAATATTAGGACTAGGGAGCATACAATGAAGCTACTAAGTAGTCGATTTAAAACAAACTGGAGAAAATATTTCTTCACACAATGTGTAATTAAACTCTGGAATTCATTGCCAGATAATATGGTGAAATCAGTTAGCTTAGCGGGGTTTTAAAAAAGTTATAGATAATTTTCTAAAAGAGAAGTCCATAGGCCATTATTGAGAGGGCTTTGGGAAATCCACTGCTTATTCCTAGGATAAGCAGCATAAAATCTGTTTTGCTACTTGGGATCTAGGTAGGTACTTGGGACCTGTGTTGGCCACTGTTGGAAATAGGATACTGGGTTTGATGGACCTTCAGTCTGTCCCAGAATGGCAATTCTTTTGTTCTTATGTTTATGTTCTTATAGATGTGCAATGTTTTTGTTCACCCACTGAGTTATGAGTTAATTGCTTTGATTATGAAGAAAGCTTGATTTACGATGATTTTACACTTTGACATTAGTTTAAATTTTGAGCACATCAAATATCAAACACTAAACTTTAAAAACATTATTTGAATATATGTTAAGTGAATTGTGATGAGTGCATTATGGCCCCCTTTTATGAAGCTGCGTTAGGGATTTTTATCACGAGTCGCTGCAGTAAAAGCTCCGATGTTCATAGGAATACTATGAGCGTCGGAGCATTTACCGCAGCGGTCTGCAATAAAAATCCCTAACACAGCATCATGAAAGGGGGCTTATATCAGGTATTGCACTGAAGTAAGGCTGACCAATTGTTGGGCATGAATTTAAAGGAGATTTAGTTGCGACAAATTTTTAGTAGTATGACATCCCTCCAGCAAATGTTCATGGAATGGATAATATTAAACAAAACAATTAATTTACATTGTCTATAATGTACAGGTCACAATCCTCTCTAATAAAACCCTAAGCGCGCTTGCACACTTACATCGCTGTGTTCCTTAACAGCGTGATGTGTGCTTCCGTGCCGAATTCAATTTCAGGTGCATGGGGCGGCTTGCGATGGCTTGCCGTGCGTGCACCGATTTGAGCAGCGTTGGTGGTTTGACTCCCACACTGCCGCTGCCGGGACGCCTCTTCTCACCCCCAGATCAGCAAATGCAGCAGCCGTGGGGCATTTGCTAGGCTGGACTACTTCGATATTGTGAGGTGGGCAGGCCTAGCAAATAATGTGAGGCTGCCTGGGCTAGCGGATGCTGGACAGGGGGAGCAGGGAAAGGAGAAGGCTTACTGCTGGACTGGGGGGATCAAGTAAGAGGTGCTGCTGGACAGGGAGGAGGCGAAAGGAAGGGAGAAGGCCTACTGCTGGACAGTGGGGGATCAGGTAAGAGGTGCTGCTGGACAGGGAGGAGGTAAAAGGAAGGGAGAAGGCCTACTGCTGGATAGGGGGAGCAGGGAAGAGGTGCTGCTGGACAAGGGGGAGGTAAAATGAATGGCGAAGGGCTGCTGCTGGACAGGGGGAGTAGGGAAGAGGTGCTGCTAGACAGGGGGGAGGTAAAAGGAAGAGAGAAGGTCTACTGCTGGACAGGGGGAGCAGGGAAGGGGTGCTGCTGGACAGGGGGGGAGGTAAAAGGAAGGGAGACGGGCTGCTGCTGGACAGGGGGAGCAGGCATAGAGAGAGACAGAAAGAAACAAAGACAGACAGACAGAAAGCGTCCAAGGAGAGAGATGGAGAATGAAAGAAAGAAAGATAGACACACACATCTATTTTACCCGTTAATGTAACGGGCTTAAAGACTAGTATAGAATAAAAGTTTACAAGTTTACATTTTTCTTAGACTGCCTTTTGGCCCCCTTTTACTAAACCACGCAAACCGTTAGCGTGGTTTAGTAAAAGGGGGCCTTTATGAAGCTGTGTTAGGATTTTTTATCACTGTCCATGGCAGTATTAGCTCCATATAGGGTATGAGGATATGAAAAAAGGGGGGGGAGGGCTCATAGGAATTCTATGAGTGCTGAAGCTTTTACCGCTGAGGCTTAAGAACATTAGAATTCTCGCTGCTGGGTCAGACCAGTGGTCCATCGTGCCCAGCAGTCTGCTCATGCGGCGGCCCTTAGGTCAAAGACCAGTGCCTTATGTTCTGGTCCAGCAGGAACTTATCTAACCTTTTCTTGAATCTCTGGAGGGTGCTTTCTCCTATAACAGCCTCTGGAAAAGCATTCCAGATTTCTACCACTCTCTGGGTGAAGAACTTCCTTACTTTTGTACGGAATCTATCCCCTTTTAAATTTAGAGAGTGCCCTCTCGTTCTCTCCACCTTGGAGAGGGTGAACAATCTCTCTTTCTCTACCAAGTTTGTTCCCTTCATTATCTTGAATGTTTCAATCATGTGCCCTCTGTCTCCTCTTTTCAAGGGAGAAGAGGTCCAGTTTCTCTAGCCTCTCATTGTACGGTAAGTGATAAAAAAGCCTAACTCAGCTTCCTAAAAGGGGGTTAGACCTAACCTAAATGTATTTGTCCATTGATGCTGCAGAACTAAGCCAGACGGATCTCAAAAAATTAGCTCATTAGCTCTCTTATAAGGGAGTTTTCAGGAAATAAGGAAGAGTTGGTCACTAACTGTAGTGTAGACATATTTTTTCATATAAACCGGGACTTGGATTTCTCATTTTAAGTCACAATTTCTTAAAAACTAAACTATATATAGGTCCTCTTTTTAATATAATGTGTTAAGCAATTATGGGGTAATTCTATAAGGAACCACCTACTTTTAGGAAGCAAGAGGACATATACATATATATTCCAGTCATGCATGCATGTATGAGTGCGTTCAATAATTTATCCATCTGAGTACAAAAGAAGGTATCAAGCATGTTGAAAAAAGTTTGAGCAAGTTGTGACATGTCTCAAGGTTATCAGCCAAATAAGTCCCACTTTTACTGCAATGTGAATGAAAGTTCTATTCTATTGATAGGAGTCGGCCTCAGTACTGGAGCCTACGCGTAGTCGAAATCAATGACTGAGATATTCAGCGTAGTCATTTTGCTCCTTATTCTCCTATCAATAGAATAGAACTTTCATTCACATTGCAGTAAAAGTGGGACTTATTTGGCTGATATTATTTGGTATAGTCTTTCCACTGGGGAATTTGTATTTAATGTCTCAAGGTTACTCATGCACAGTTGCGGCTCAGTACAAGTCTAACATTCCAAGAGACAGGATGTCAGGAAAGTTCTTGTGCGAATCAAGTATGAAATTGCTAGATTTGGAGGTCCAAGATGGCGGCGCCGTGCTAGGAATGTTGAGATCTGCTCTCGTTCGGAGGAGTTTTTTCCACAAGTTCAATTATGCCGCATACAAAATGAAAGGGTACCATGAGGGTGTTTTCCTCCTCAACACCCTCGGTGCCCTCAAATCAACCGACGATTGAGCAATGCCTAGCAATACTTGCCTCGAGATCGGGCGAGTTAAGCCCCGCACTGGGGGAGAGTCAGAGGCACTCAATCCTGCTGGGGCACGAGATCTCCCTCTCGCCCACAATGGATGTCCCGCCTCCCTGTCCGGCACAGGCAGCTGCACTGGAGGACGAGAGCACAGTGGCTGGAGATGCCCCCGATGCTTCCATGGAGGAAGGACCCATGACAGAGGAGCCCCTGCCAGTGTTGACCAGCTCTGGGAACTCGGGTCCTGACAGAAAGGACATTTTAGGAGTCATCTTGGAAACACTCCAGAGAGTGGAAGTAGCGACCAGGAAGACTTCAGATGAGGTAAAGACTTTGGTGAAGAAAATGGATAACTTTACAAATGTTTTTGAACAGATAAATATTGAAACCAAGAACTCCATAACTAAATTACAAAATGATGTCCGGTCTTTACAAGTTTATAGAACCGCTGCGATAAAAGACAGTGCTATGTTACAATGGAAAATAGAAAATATAGAGAACTTTAATCGCCAGTTGAATGTAAGGATTTTAAACTTCCCGAAAACACCTGGAATTTCTTCATATGAAATGTTTTGGGTTTTTTTTTAGTTCAAAACTGTTTATTACTTTTGCAAGTTACAATAAAGGACAATACAGAAGATACAGAATATAAATTCAGGATGCATATTACAATCAAAAACATCAGTTCTGTGCTAATTGAATGATAGATTACAGCTTCAATGCACCAATATACTAGACATAGGGTAAAAATGTGAGCACAAACTCACTACTCATGCCTAAAGAGCGAAATCGAAGTAAAAGGCTCTTAATGTATCAGGCAAGCGGGAATACAGAAGCTTTGAAATGCAAGGGTTAGTTATTACAGTATTGAAAGAGAGGTTGCCAAACCTCAAGATATCTAGGCATGGTATTAGATTTTTCAGCATACACTTTTTCGTACTTTCCAGTAAGGCAAAGAGCATTCCACCACATATGAAAATCTAGTTTGGTAAAATCTTTCCAACAAAACAATACAGACTGCAAAGCCAGGGATAACATTACAGTGAGTAGTCGTGTCTTATCAGCATGAATTGGAACCATAATAGCTTGTGATAGTGCAATAAGAATGGGATAAGTTAAGGATATCCTGAGGTCTAAAATGTCACATATGGTAGACCAGACTTTATTCCAATAATCCTGTAGTAATGGACATGAAAAAAGCAAGTGTTCAAACGTACCTGTCTCTTTAGTACACGACCAGCATAAAGAGGACATGGATGAGTTTATTTTTTGGGACAGTACAGGAGTCCATACTGCTCTATGATAAAGGAAAAAGATTGACTGTAGGAGAGAGGCAGAGCGTATGGATTTGAAGAGTGTCTGCCATAGGACCATCCAGTCTATGGCATCAGAGGGAAGATTGAGGTCCTTACACCATTTAACTTCCAGTTCCAGTGGTTCGGAAAACTCAGCACTTTGAAGGAGATGATACCATGTGGATGCTCTGTTCTTCCCTTTGGGCAATGCACACAGAAACTGGGATAATCCAGGTTCATCCGACTTCGGTCTATCTTTAGGTAGGGAATGCCGTATACAATGTAGCAACTGAAGGCAATGGAAGTATTGCGTCTCAGGCAGTCCCCCAAGTGATTGAAAGATCTGAAAAGGACGACCAGGTTTCCGATTTCCTAAGGTCACTCAATGACCAGATACCACGATTCTGCCATTCACGCCATGTCCCAGGGGACTCTGGAATCTTAAACATGTCATTATTCCATAATGGTATCGCGGAAGAGTCGATCCATCTCTCTGTAAAAGTGGAGTCTGCTCTATCTACTGCTTGTTTATAGGCTACCAAGATTTTGTCAAGTTTGTCCCTTTTAGAAAGAATGATACCAGCCAAATATCTCATCCATCGTTCCCCATAGATTATACATTCCAGTGGGAGCCAGACAGGGGGGATCCCTACTGAGCGAGCTATGATAACCCAAGTACCATTGTCTCAAAATGAAGGCATAATGGTATTGCATAAAACAAGGAAAGTTCACTCCTCCCATGCTGCGAGGCACTTTCAGTTTTGCCAAAGCAATGCGGGGTTGTTTATTCTTCCACAAGAATTTCGTAAGCAGAGAGTCTACTTGTTTGTAGAAGGGAGGAGGAAGATAAAAAGGTAACATGGATAAGATATAGTTTACCATGGGGGCAATCATCATCTTGATTGTTTCAATCCTACCCCACCAAGTCAAGGCTAAGAGAGACCATTTAGCAGATAAATTCTTGATGATACCTAGTATGTGGTCCATATTGAGGTTTATAGTTTCCTCAACACTTGGGCCGAACAAAACACCCAAATATTTTATGGAGGTGGCTGACCATTTCACACCAAGGGTAGTAATATCAGCTTCCGCAGCTGGACAATTGATAGGCATCACCTCTGTTTTATTTATATTTAATTTGTAGCCTGATACATCAGCGTATCTCTCTATGTCCAAGAGCAAGGAAGGAAAGGATGAAGGTGTGATATACAACAAGATGTCGTCGGCATAAGCCGAAATTTTGATTTCCTGTTCATGGTCTTGAAGTTTGAAACCAGTTATGTCCGGGTTGTGACGAATCTTTTGAATTAGTGGTTCCAGCGCTAGGTCGAAAAGTAATGGCGATAGGGGGCAGCCTTGCCTGGTACCCCTAGTAGGATGGAATGCTTCTGATAGGGAGCCATTGATAAGGGTTCTGGTAGTAGGCATGGAATACAGAACTTTGATTTTATTGATGAAATCCTCGGAGAATCCATACCAGAGAAGAGTGCGAAAAAGAAAGTACCATTCGATACGATCGAAGGCTTTCTCTGCATCTAATCCTACCGCCAGTAATTCTTGTTGCTGATTGTGTGCTTGGGCTATGACATGAGAGAGGATACGTGTATTGTCACTAGAGGAGCGACCAGTGATAAAACCATATTGTGTCGGAGATATGAGTTTGGTGATGACACTTTGTAATCTGTTGGATAAAAGTTTTGCATATATTTTTGCGTCGACGTTTATGAGGGATAACGGTCTGTAATTAGCTATATGACATGGATCCCTACCTGGTTTTGGCAACACTATAATGGTAGCATCGGTGAAGGAGCCAGAGGCCTCACCCTTAGACATGAGGTGTTCGAGAAATGGTAGATAAAATGGAAGTAATACATCCTGAAATTCTTTATAAAATTCCACTGTTAGTCCATCAGGGCCTAGTGATTTCTTAAGTCCCATGGAGTGGATAACCAGTGAAAGCTCAGCAGATGTAATCAGAGCATTGAGACGTACATTATCTTCCTCATCTAAGGAGGGGTGAGGGATATGGGCTAAAAACTCCGAGATCTTTTGTGGGCATCGGAAGTCAGCAGTATAGAGAGATCTATAAAATGACATAAAAGCTTGAGAGATGTCAGAGGTTTCAGTTAGATCAGCTCCTGAGTCCGTTTTGATCGAGGTGATGTATGATTTTTCTTCACGTTTTTTAAGGAGGTTAGCCAACAGATGTCCACATTTGTTGTTTTCAGCAAAATAAGACACCGATTGTTGGAAAATAGCATGAGAGGCATTGTTGCTCAGCATGGAGTTGTAACAGAAGCGGGTCTTATTCAGACGGAGTAATAGATCAATGTTACTTGGAGTTTGTTGGTGTAAAACTTCAAGATTCCTAATTTCATCTTCCAGAATCGTTTTTTCAGCTTTCCATTGTTTATGTTTATAAGCAGTGTGATTAATTATGATTCCTCTAATAAAGGTTTTGAAAGCATCCCAACAGCCATACCAAGAAGTTTGTGCAGGGGTGTTAAGCTGGAAATATTCTTGAGTTCGGGTCCTTATCAGGTCACAGAACTGCTTATCCTGTAGTAGGGCATTATTGAAACGCCATTGTCGAGGTAGCTGAGTTGGGTTCAGACCTTTAAGTTGGATAGTAATAGCCGCATGGTCGGATACGATGATTGGCTGAATGGTAGCTTCAGTAATGGAAGAACATAGGGAGTCACTTACTAAGAAAAAATTGATCCTCGAATATGATGAGTGTGGAGGAGAGAAAAAGGTAAAGGCCTCCATATCAGGATGTAAGAATCTCCATATATCCACTAATTTGGCATTGGTGATGAGGTCCTGTAGAGCGAACCATGCTTTTGATTTTTTGTAGTTGCAATTTGATTTCCTGTCTTTAGAGGGGTTTAAAACCAGGTTAAAATCACCAGCTACAATCAACTTGGCTATGACTTCTTCTAAGAGTGATTCAGTGATGGAATGGAAAAAATCCGGGCGGTCAAGGTTTGGACCGTATAAATTGGCTGCAGAGAGGAGAAAGGATCAGAGGCCCCCTCCTTAATTTCTGCCTTGGGCCCTAGCATGTCTATAACCTGCCCTGGGGAGAGGGGTCTCAGGGTCAGGTGAAAGAATTTTGGGTGGATTACGTAAGTTGCGTATCGGTGCAATTTCTGGATCCCTCATGCTACCCGAGGCTTGCAGAATTCCAGGGAAGTGAAGGCAGAAGAGGTCATGCCTGTACAGAAACTGGAAAATGTGGCCAGTGGCTCCAAGGAGGCCCGGAGATGTGTTGGGGAGCCCTGTGCAAGAAAAATGAATATTTAAGTGGTTAGTGGAACCAGCAAGTGCCCTGAATGGCTGCAATCAAAGGGCCATGGAATAGCACAATTGTTCCTTAGAGAATTACGGGCAGGCAGGATGGCTTAAAGGAGCCCGAAAACAGCATGAAAATTTATGCATGCTCACTGCATTAAAGGAAGCTGGTGCAGAGACCAGGTCCTATTATAAAGTTTTTTAAAAATGTATGGGGCATTGGTTAAAGCCTCAGCACCCTGAGGTTGTGGCTTCAAACCTACACTGTTCCTTGTGATCCTGGGCAATTCACTTAATCCTCCCATTGCCCCAGTTACATTAGATAGGTTGTGAGCCTACCAGGATAGACAGGGAAAAAAATGCTTGAGTAACTGAATAAATTCATGTAAACCATTCAGAGCTCCCCTGCAAGAACAGTATAGAAAATTAAATAAATATGATAAGGAGCTTACAAGTTATTCCATACTTTTCTTGACGTTTCTCATTTCAATGAGGCAAATGCACCTAGTAAATGGTCACAAGTATAGGGAAACCAAGCCATTGTGACATCACCAATGAGGTTGGCTCTTAGGCATTGGTGGAATGAGGCATTATGACATCACAATAGGAGGAGCTTCTGAAAAGTTCTCAGCCCAACCAAGAAGAGCATGGGGGAGAAGTGTGGCACAGTGTTTAAAGTCATAGCCTCAGCACCCTGCGGTTGTGGGTTCAAACCCATGCTGCTCCTTGTGACCCTGCACAAGTCACTTAATCCCCCCATTACCCCAGGTACATTAGATAGATTATGAGCCCAGCAGGACAAACAGGAAAAAATGCTTGAAGTACCTGGAAAAAATTCATGTAAACTGTTCTGAAACTCCCCTGGGAGAACAGTATAGAAAAATAAATGGTGCCAACTGGGTATTGGAGCAGGAAAAGTGATTTAAGCATGCAAATTGACAGAACAGCATTGAATTTAAAATAAAATTGAAAAAGTCAAAATTTATTTATCAGTACAGTTTAGAGGTGTAGCTAACATGGACCAGGAACATGAAAAGAAAATCCAGAGTTTTAAAATATATTTTTAAAACTGAATTGGTGTGTAGCTATGGAGCCCTTTAACTACGATGTGTCATAATTGGCCAATGCCCTGAGGCCACTTTTAGAGCATCCGTAAAAGGGCTGCCTTTCCTATTTCCTGAATAATAGGCCAGGAACTAATTTCATACAGTAGTAAACAAGAAAAACAATGAACCTAAACCCCATGAGAAATAATCTAATACAAAGAAAGTTGGGATGGAACCATACACATCAACTAGGGATGACTACAGCTTTCATATAGTTTTGCTGTAAAAGTTTAAAAAGTCTCTGTTAAAATCTACAAATCAGACCCAACAAGGTCCGTGTTTCAGTCCAAAAGCCTGCCTCAGGGGTAAATGTATCATCTAGCGAATGATGATCTTAGAAATATGCAGATATATGGTATCAATGAACATGAAATGCTGACCATTGCAGCAAAAACCGGTAAGTTCCAAGTTGCTGATAGCCCGGTGTTTAAATTCCGTAAAGACGCTTGTAAACAATAAAACGCTCATAGAAGTGTAATGTGAACCTATGCTAAAACCTATTTTCTGGCAGTAACTCAGCTCTTCCCCTTTCTGACCACAATCTCATAGCCTACATAACTCATCACCCTGCTCCCCAGAAACGACCGATCCTCACCAAGAAGTTCAGGAATCTTTAGTCTATTGACCCGTGTACTCTCTCTGCCATGGTCTCCCCCCTCATCTTGAGCACTAGGCTACGTAAATCTGTCAACAAAGCATTCTCTTCTTATACTACTACTCTCTCCTCCGCTCTGGACACCCTCGCTCCTCCCGTGTCATGCCCTGTAAGGCGCGCCAAACCCCAACCCTGGCTGACCGCCAAGATCCACCACTTATGTTCCTGTGCCTGATCTGTGGAACGCTACTGGATGAAATCCTGCACTCACACTGACTTCGTGCACTTCAAATTCATGCTGACCTTCCAAGCTGCATTCTCGCTTGCAAAAGAAAACTATTACATCCATCGGACCATGGCTGAGTACTTCCATGATAAAGTTCACAAAATTAACCTTGGAGTTCTCGACCAATCTGCCTCCTCCTCTTCCTCATCCAGCCTGCCCTGCCAACCTTTTGTCATCCCTGCCACCTTTTCCTCCTTCCCGGAAATCACTGAAGAGGCAACGGCGCATCTTCTTTCCTCCTCTAAACTCACTACCTGTTCCTCTGATCCCCCTATATCTGCCATATGCTCAACTTATCGCTCTCCATTGCGACTGTACCCGACACCTTCAAACACACCATAGTTATGCCGTTCCTTAAAAAAAACATTGCTGGACCCTACCTGCTCCTCCAATTATCATCCCATCTCCCTTCTCTCCTTCTTATACAAACTACTAGAATGAGCTGTCCACTTCCATTGTCTTGACTTCCTTTTGGCTCGAGCTATCCTCGAACCCCTTCAATCAAGCTTCTGCACCCCTCATTCTATGGAAACTGCCCTTGCTAGAGTCTCCAATGACCTGCTCCTGGCCAGGTCCAAAGGATTCTACTCCATCCTCATTCTCCTACTCATTGATACGCTGTCTTTGCATAAGCTCTGGAGGATCCTCCTCCACTGCCGTTCTGCTATTGGTCTTCATACCTCAGGGACCTGTCATAAGAACATAAAAATAGCCTTACTGGGTCAGACCAATGGTCCATTAAGCCCAGTAGTCCAGTCTCATGGTGGCCAACCCTGGTCACTAGTACCTGGCCAAAACCCAAAGAGTAGCAACATTTCAGAGCTGAGATTGTGATGTCATAATGCCTCAATCCACAGTGCCTCAGAGCCAACCTCATCAGTGAACATAAGAACATAAGAATAGCCTTACTGGGTCATACCAATGGTCCATCATGCCCAGTAGTCCGTTTTCATGGTGGCCAACCCTGGTCACTAGTACCTGGCCAAAACCCAAAGACTAGGAACAGTCCGTGCTACTGATCCAGGGCAAACAGAGGCTTCCCCCATGTCCTTGAATGCTTCTTTTCTGCATCTACACTTCTTCTCTTGGTGCTCTAATTTCCTCCCACGAGCTCCAGTACTGAAGGGACATGTATCAAGTCCTTAGGCCTTGTTTTCAAGCTGTAAAAGCCAGACCCTGTTTGTCTTTCTTTCTTTGAAAATACTACAAGGACATGTATGTTTGAACAGAGATGTTGTGAAGTGAATTCAATTGTTTTGTTAAGCCGTATTTACAGACAGATTTAGATTAGGGGCTCTGCTGGTTAAGGCTTTTTCTGACCCTTTGGACTCCAGCCAGAGATAGAGGAAAATGCTGATGTGTTTAAAGTTTCATGTGACCTGTGTCCATATATGGTTTGTGTTTACGTCACATGCTGACAAACCTGATTCATGTAAAAGATATAAAAAGAATGTGAAGCTGATATTAAAGCGGACATGTTTTGGAAGATGATTTCTGGTCTTTAAGATATGTCCCCAGGTACCTGACTTCCAAATGACAGAGACAGAGAAAGTATGGGGCAGGAATTGGGACCTAAGCCTTTTCAAGTACCACCTCTATGCTGATGACTCACAAATCTAACTCTCTACACCTGAAAGTTCTAGAGGAATTCGGACCCAAGTCTCGGCCTGCCTCTCTGAAATTGCTGTGCTCTACACATTATATGCAGGTACTTTCTCTGTCCCTAGTGGGCTCACATTGTATGCACCTGGGGCAATGAAGGGTTAGGCAACTTGCCCAGAATTGCAAGGAGCAGCAGTAGAAACTTCTAAACCCCTATCTGTCCCATTTGCTCTGTCTGTTTGACCTAATCGGACTGTAAGCTCTTTTGAGTTGACTATATAGCGCTGCATACACTTTTCAGCGCTATAGAAAAGATAAATAGTAGTAGTCGAATTGAACCCAGGTCCCTGGGAACTCACTTCACTAATCATTAGGCTATTCCTTTTCTCCAGCTGTGACGGTAATAACCTGCATGGGCTGGGAACAGCAGCCTTAGATGGAGAATATTGGGATTTGGCAAGGGAGAGGCCTGGGATTGTCCCTTTTGGGGCACATGATGGGGGGAAGGAGAATGAGTACACGTACGTGTGTGTGTGTGTGTGTGGTAGTGTATATATGAGGAAGTTAAATATATTTCTCCCTGTGCTCCTCAGTGACTGCACCTGCAACTCATTATTTCCTGCCAGACTCCTCTCTCCACCAACAATGATTGTGGCTTTATACTGATATGAAGGAACCTGCTTAAAAACCTCTTTTAAAATATCTGTCTGCGTCATACCTACGATTTCTCCCCATATTTAATTCTTAATACAGTATATCCTATTGTTGTCTAGCCCAGACATCACTGTGACTGTCTTTAGCTGAGTTAAATACATGCAGCCTCTCATTTAAGCCACTAGATGTCAGCATTGCACAAAGGCTGAAAAAGAATCTCTTGGGCTATGAAGACTTTTATTGCAGCCTTCCCAGCCCTGATAGACCCGAGGACCAGAAAAAATCAGGCTGCTTAAGGAAGGGAGAAGTGCTAAATAGATAACAGCATTTTGCAAAAACTTGTATTGCTCTTTGAAAGGTTCTAGATATTTTGTACGCTCAGGAAAAAAATATTGGGGGCACATTTAGAATACCTGTACAGTTAACCACTGGACAGATGGTAACTGAACAGGGGAACTACAGTGCAAATAGCTATCATGTTATGGTCCAACAGTATCTATTTTCCCAGACGTTTCCAGACAAACACAGACTAGACGTAAGGCCTTCCTTCAGCTAAAGCCCAAGGTGATAGCTGGAGGAGGAACTTTCTTCTTAAAATTTTCCAGCAAATATCTGGTAACGTGGGAAACAAAATTGTATGGGGTTTTTTTTAAACCATTACAATTGGAAACTTTCTGATAAAACTGCGCTTCAGAGTTAAGTAATGTTGACTTTAGGATATTTTTGCTATGTGGATCAAATGAGTTTAAGTATAATTTTCCTGTATGCTTGTTAACTAGCCAGTCTCCCCATGATGTGGGCTTGATATTTGTTTTAATTTCAGATTATTTTTTTGAGATGATGATATTTTCCATCATTTCTTACTATTGTATGATATGCAGAAATCTTAGTTAAAAAAAAATCATTACACTAATGTCATAAAAGTATTACTGGGGATGGAGGAAAGACTAAAACGGTTAGGGCTCTTCAGCTTGGAAAAGAGACGGCTGAGGGGAGATATGATTGAAGTCTACAAAATCCTGAGTGGAGTAGAACGGGACCATTCGGGTCTTTATTTGCCGTCATCTACTATGGGTACAAGTAGATCGATTTTTCACTCCGTCAAAAATTACAAAGACTAGAGGACACTCGATGAAGTTACAGGGAAATACTTTTAAAACCAATAGGAGGAAATTTTTTTTCACTCAGAGAATAGTTAAGCTCTGGAACGCATTGCCTGAGGATGTGGTAAGAGAGGTAGTTGGTTTTAAGAAAGTTTTGGACAAGTTCCTGGAGGAAAAGTCCATAGTCTGTTATTGAGAAAGACATGGGAGAAGCCACTGCTTGCAATGGATCAGTAGCATGGACTGTTCCTAGTCTTTGTGTTTTGGCCAGGTACTAGCAACCTGGATTGGCCACCGTGAAAACAGGCTACTGGGCTTGGTGGACCATTGGTCTGTTCATATGTACTGCCATGGTTTCAGTTAATAAAGTTCCTCATCTATGTTCCCTCTAAGTTGAGCACATGAACAGTCGCTCATACTCACAGATTTTACATGGTCACTCACAAAGATACTTTCTTATCTGGCAAACTTTTGATTTTTAGAACTCATTGCTCACACGAAAAAACATTTTTTAGGACTTGTTGCACACACCTGGCCAGTCCTTAGAGGGAGTATAGCTCCTCACCTCTAAAGGAATTTTAGCTACACTGTGGCTGCGTTAACTCTGGTTATGACCTCAGATAACCGTGATCACACATAGTAGTGAACGATGAGTAACTTTTTTTGCTCCTTGAGGGTCCTATGCTTATGGCCATGATCACTTTAAATATGTTCCAGTCAAAAGGTCATGCACCTTTCCATAAAATACGCTTGTTTTATTACATGCGATTAATAGTCCTGTTAAATAACCGTGGGTTTGATTTTTTAAAAATTTTCAAGAAACCAAAAAACAATATAAAATAAATTATTTCCTTTATAGCGAACTTCCACTAACCTGATTATCTGAGGAAGCATCAGGGTGGGTTGGGAGGTTCGCCCCTTCCCCCCCCCCCCCCGTACCATTGGAGTTAGGGGATACAAATACTGTATGGCAATTGCCCTGAGCCAGGCAATATCAAAATGCATTTGTATAATTTTAATAAAACAAACCCGACATGGGCCGTGTTTTAACCAAAGGTTTGCCTCAGAGTTGATTTGTAATTTTTGTAAAAAGTGAAAAAGGCCTATTCTAGTCTAGAGCACGTCATACTTAGTGGTTGGAACAAAAGAAAGTTCCTTGCACGTACTACTACTGGTCAAAGATATTTGTGACAAATTTTAAAAAATAAGTATTCTTTTTGCCATTGGGATCTGTACGAGTTGTTCCTGCCTCTGCCCCTCCCTCTCTCCCATCCTTGCCTTCAGGAAGTATGTGATAAAGAGGTTCATCGTCTCCAATTGGTGCAGAATACCGCAGCAAAGGTTGCTGTTAAGGAGGTAAGAAGTTTGATCACGGACACGGAACTCCTCTCATTTTGCAGCCCAAATGCATGACCTTGCATTTCTTAGCATTCAATTCTAGCTGCCAAATTTCAGACCATTCTTCAAGCTTCGCCAGGACTTTCTTCATGTCATTCACACCATCCGGCGTGTCTACTCTAGTGCAGATTTTGGTATCATCCGCAAAGAAGCAAATCTTACCCGACAACCCTTCAGCAATATCGTTTATAAAAATAAAAACCATATTGTCTGTCCAATCGTGCCAATTACTACGTTCTTCAATTACACCTTTTCTCTGTGCTTGTCCCATGCTTTCCTGAATTCAGATACAGTCCTCATCTCCAACACCTCTGCTGAAAGGTCATCCTACACACCTACCATCCTTTCTATAAAGAAACATTTACTTCCTTAGATTATTTTTAAATGCCTAAGACTATACCCCCCCCCATTCACCTTCATCCCCTCCCACTCACCCCCATGACTGAGAAGCTCTTATTCTTCAGTTTTGTGATGAGGATGGCTCAGAACATTCCATATTGAGATAGAGGAGGTGCCCAGGTCATAAAAATTTGATACCCTCCAATTCTTTGGCTCACCCAAGGATGCCGTGACAATGTCTCTTCACTGAACTCTAAAGGAAGTTCAGATAACAACGTGGGGATATTTTCTATTTAAAAGAATGTTGATTATGTATAGAGTTCCCAGATCTGAGGAGCAACATCCTCACTATTCCATGGTGGTCAAATTTATTTATTTAATTTGCTGTACCATTTTCCCAAGGGAGCTCAAAATGGCTGACATGAATTTATTCAGGTGCTCAAGCATTTTTCCCTGACTGTCCCCGCAAGCTCACCATCTAGCTAATGTACCTTGCCCAGGGTCACAAGGAGCAGGGTGGGGGTTTGAGCCCACAACCCCAGGGTGCTGAGGCTGTAGTTTTAACCACTGTGCCACACACTCCCTTACCTCCTGCGAAACAATTAAGAAAGGTGTAGAGCTGTACATTTTGGCATTTATAGGCGGTCCCTGCCCGGAAGAGCTTACAATCTAACTTGGACAGACAAATGTAAGGGGAGTGTGTGGTGCAGCAGTTAGAGCTACGGCCTCAGTACCCTGAGGTTGTGGGTTCAAATCCCTCACTGCTCCTTGTAACCTTGGGCAAGTCACTTAATCCCTCCATTGCCCCAGGTACACTAGATAGAGTTTGAGCCCACCCGGACAGATAGGGAAATGTGATAAAGTACATGAATCTAAAACCACTTAGGATATAAGTGGTAAAAATGATATATAGAGTTGGGGATGCAGAACACAAGGTGAGAGGAGTTAGGAGTCAAAGAGGTGGGCTTTTCACTGGGCCCTGAACAGAGACAGAACCCACCATAAAGATTTGGGCAACTTGTTCCAGGCATACAGCAGTCATACAGAGGGTGGTGGACACCTGGAATGCGCTTCCGGAGGAGGATGTGATAGGACAGAGTACATTAAGGGGATTCAAAGAGGGATTGGACAAGTTCCTGAAGAATACGGGGATTGAGGGATATAGGTAGAGGTAGAGACAGGACCATGAAAGGGTATAGATAGAAGAATAATGGGGATTGAATAGGTTTTAAACAAAGGATCACTTACAGGTCATGGACCTGATGGGCCGCCGCGGGAGCAGACTGCTGGGCGCGATGCACCTCTGGTCTGACCCAGCGGAGGCAACTTCTTATGTTCCTAAGAAGGTCAGCAGTTTTGGATTAAGCTGCTTCAGGGTATTAGGACATCAAGTGCTGAAGAAAACTATTACCGTACTTAAAAATACTACAAAGAACCTTCATAGGTTGATCCCAACAAAATATGTTTCATAAATTTTCAATCAATCGGAGCTCACTTTGAGATGCTGAATTTTATCTCTGCGATATGCTCAGAGCCTCCTCAGTCATGAGCTGCGAATTCAGGGGGGAAAAGAACCATGCTTGTGACATCACTGCTTATCAGGAACTTGGAGACGTCCATCAGACACACAAAAAAACCTCAGAGAAGAAAGAGAGGGTTCCTGCAACTTATCATTTGAAAAGCCTATTTATTTGAAGAAAAGGTGCCCTTCAGTCTTCATGTTTAAACCCCAACGCTTGTTCAGCATTTAAAGGCCATGGAAACGTATCTGTTTACCATTTAGAAAACCGTGATTTTATATTGTTTTTTGAAGTCTGTTTATCTGGCACTATGAATGTGATTATTTTGTAACCTGTTATGGGCTCTTTGGGAGGACGGGCTAAATAAATAAATAATCCGCTCCTGTTCCCAACTAAGCGGTGCTTAAAAGTGGCCTTAGCGCCCCCTTATGTTTTTCCAGTGTAGTGCTAAGGCCATTTTTGCCACAGCTAGAAAATAGATCTATTAATGGTCATGTGCTAGTATTAGGGCAATAAAAAAGAACCCAAAAGGTGCAGTGGTCTCCCAACTCGAACCCTTTGCAGGGCCACATTTGGGATTTGTAGGTACTTGGAGGGCCTCAGAAAAAAAAAATAGTTCATGTTTTATTAAAGAAATGACAATTTTGCATGAGGTAAAACTCTTTATAGTTTATAAATCTTTCCTTTGGACTAAGTCTTAATAATAATATTGTTGTTTATAGCTAAAGACATATGATCAAGAAACTGTTTTATTTTACTTTTGTGATTATGATAAACATACCGAGGGCCTCAAAATAGTACCTGGCGGGCCGCGAGTTTGAGACCTCTGAGTTAAGGGGAACGGTTAATCTGCTGGCTGGGTTGGAGGGCAGAGGGGAGAACAGGACAATCAAGCCATTGTGACATCACTGATGAGGATGGCTCTTATTGGTGGAATGAGGCATTATGACATCACAAACAGGATGTCATGATTACAGCTAAGCCAGTGGTCTCAAACCCTTTGCAGGGCCACATTTGGGATTTGTAGGTACTTGGAGGGCCTCAGAAAAAAAAATAGTTAATGTCTTATTAAAGAAATGACAATTTTGCAAGAGGTAAAAGTCATTATAGTTTATAAATCTTTCCTTTTGGCTAAGTCTTAATAATAATATTGTCATTTATAGCTAAAAATACATATGATCAAGAAACTGTTTTATTTTACTTTTGTGATTATGATAATAGTAGCTGGCGGGCCACATGTGGATCCCGGGCCGCGAGTTTGAGACCACTGCGCTAGTGCATCCAATGTATACTTAGGTAACAGTTATTGGCTGGTTCCATTTAAATATGTTAACTGGGCTTCTTCTCTCTTTTTATGCATCTTTTGGCAGACATTTGTTTGGCAGTTTGAGAAGCCGGTAAACTGGTAAATTGTCTTTAACAGCCCACGATCCATGGTTTTATAAGAAACCGAATTGACGTGTGTGTGGAATTCGTATCTCTTATTTTATTCATTATTACAGGATTGGTTAACAATGTGATTTTATCCTTTTATATAGTGAACTTTACTTATGGATCTCACAGGCCCATTTTCCTATCTTTTCTTTTGGTAAATATTTTTGATACAATAATATTTGGATTGTTTGATTTCCTTTTTTACACTCCCCCCTCCTTTTACAAAGTTGCATTAGGCTTTTTTATCACCGGCCGTGGGGGTATTAGTGCCAATGCTCATAGAATTCCTGTGAGCATCGGAGCTAATACCACCGCGGCCTCGTAAAAGGGAAGTGGGGGGTTGATTTGATAATCATCTTCAATGTTTTTACATACATTTGTTTGGTTCATGCATCTCACTATGGGTTTCCCTTTGTTGTTGGGGGTTTTTTTGAAAATAGGTATCATTCCACTCAAACTTTGCTTTTATTACCATGTTTCCCCGAAAATAAAATAAACAAAAAGAACACTGTGGAGTGATGATGTTCCTGAAATGGACTTTATTAAAAAAGTCAAAGTTCCAAAAGTACAATAAGGCAATTCACATCAGTGACGCGGCAGAGGGAATCACGGGTGGTAGAAGGCCGTGAAACAGCGTGTTTAGAGTGCTGCGGCTGCCGATGTGCTGGAGCCGGGAGGTTTGACGGTCATCTTGCAATGGGAGGGTCAGATGGGAGGGTCAGCGAGGTTCGGCTGCATGGCGGTGGGTGGGGGGGATGGAAAGAATCTGCTCAAGGGTTCTACTGCACGGGGGATGGGAGGCAGGGATAGAAAAATGCCATGCAAAGGTTTTGCTTCACGGGGGGGGGGGGGGGGCGGAAGAAAGATGCTGCTTGAGTTTCTGCTTTTGAGGGGGATAAGAGGGAGGGATAGAAAGATGCAGAGGGAAGGCACAAGGGGATGGGTGAGAAGGGAGGAAAGATACTGTTTTCTCCTTGGAGGCTCACGCCAGAGAGGAAGCTTTGGGTTGAGCAGCGCTTGCAAGATGATATTTGCCGTCGATGCTGAGGCCCGTCTGACAAAGAAAACATTGGAAAGGTGACCTGTCAAGGTGAGGGAAAGGGAAATGGGCCAACTAGGGGCAGAGGTTAGATGGACAGATGATGAAAGTGGGAAGAAGGGGGAGAGAGAGAAGAGGGCAGATGATGGAAGTGGGGAGAACTTGTGCCATCAGCATCAGGAGCATGTAGGAAAGCAGCAGCAGCGGTGAGGAGGTGAGTGGGCAGGATAGCGCAATGGAATTGGGGTGGAGGAAGAGAAGGAGAGATGATGGAAGTTGGGAGAAGGGAGAGAGAGAAGAGGGCAGACGGATGTCAGTTGAGAGGGGAAAGCAGATGCTGAATGGAAGTGGAGAAAGAGAACACATACTGGATGGAAGGAGAGGATAAAGAAAAAGGGCATATGCTGGATGGGGGGGGAGAAGATAGTGAAATAGTGGAGGGGTGGCAATCTGTGGGTATACACAAATGAAGAGGGAAACTGAGGACTGAATAGGAAGATATAATTTAATATAGACAGAAGCAGAAAATAGAGAAGAGAGGGATACCAAAGCATGGATTGGGGGGGGGGGGGAAGGAGACAGAAATATCAGATCTGAGTGGAGGAAATGAGAAGAGAGAGGGGGAGGGAAGGAGAAAGATGCCAGACCATGAGGGGAACAGAAGGAAGAAGATGGATGCCAGACCAAGGGGGTGTGGGGGAGGGCAGAAGGAAAAATGGAAAGATGGAAGGGAGTTGGCAGACAGTTTCTGGAAGGGGCAGACAGTGGATAGAAGGAAGAAAATGACAAGATGAGGAAAGCAGAAACTGGGAGATGAAGGTTGTTAGGTGCCATCAACTCGTGCTCGAGTCCTAGTCCAATGTAAGATGAATACTGGAGAAGAGCAAAGAACACCAAAACCCTCTATACTTTTGCTTCATCGACTACAGCAAAGCTATTGATTGTGGATTACAATAAACTATGGAAAACTCTAGTGCAAATGGGAATATCCAAACACATAATTCAGCTGATAGAGAGCCTATATGAAAATCAAGATGACAAAGGTAGAAAAAAAATCTATTTTTTAATTTTTTTGTTATAGGACAAAGTAGTATTGTAGCTGTGTTGATAAATGTTTATAAATAGAAAATGTAAATACGGTGATCATTTTATTGGACTAAAATTTTTAGAGACCAAATTCTCCTTCCTCAGGTCAGGACAGGATACTGTAACAGCAGTATACTTTACTGACCTAAGGAAAGAAGGATTGACCTCTGAAAGCTAATTAAAAAATGTATTAGTCCAATAAAATGGTATTATCTTATTTTCCATTTTTTGTTTTATTTTTATTTGTTAATTTGTAAAGTGATTTGTTATTTCTCTTTTTTCAAATGTACATCTGCTATCTTTATATTTTGTTCAGTATTGGGGGATATGCACCACTGTTTCTTCACCCCCTAAACTGTACCGTTCCTTCGGTTTTTAGCACAAGCCAGCATGCTGAACGCTCTGCACTTCTCCGATGGTCATAGAATTCCTAGGAGCGTCAGAGCAGCGCAGAACATTTAGGGTTCCTTTTATCAAGGTGCGCTACGGGGGTTAGCGCGTCGGACATTTCATCACGCGCTAACCCCCGCGGCAATCCAAAATACTAACGCCTCATCAATGGAGGCGTTAGCGGCTAGTGCGGCAGGCGGTTTAATGCGTGGTATTCCGCGCATTAAACCCCTACCGCGCCTTGATAAAAGGACCCCTTAGTCCACCAGCCAGCACTATAAATCTTTTCCATGCTTTTGTTAAAAAAAGGGAGGGGTTTAGTTTGTGATTACTAATTCCATACTGGGTGAGAGTGGCTCTGTGTCCTGTGTGTATGAAAGACACGGTTTTCTGTTAGCATTGACCAACCTTGTTTGGCGAAATGCATCAGGCATGATTCATGGGAGCACCTTGAATAAACCTGATTTTAATCTCCTTATTGTCTGCCGATCTTCTTTTGTTCCACGTTGGATTCTTTGGTGGACCGCTTGTCTTGTTGTTTTGTTATAAATTAGCATACATGGAGTGGAACGTACCAGAGGAGTTACAGATTTGGTTGTTTATACATACATATGGGTTAAAGTTGGACGACATAGAGTGAGACAGTTGAGAAGAGCTGCAAACTTGGTTATTAATACAGACTTATGTTTCAGATAGCGTTACTGCATTACAATGCATTTGAATGTAATGTAATGTAATTTATTTCTTATATACCGCTACATCCGTTAGGTTCTAAGCGGTTTACAGAAAATATACATTAAGATTAGAAATAAGAAAGGTACTTGAAAAATTCCCTTACTGTCCCGAAGGCTCACAATCTAACTAAAGTACCTGGAGGGTAATAGAGAAGTGAAAAGTAGAGTTAGAGGAAAAATAAAAATAAAATAAACATTTTAACAAGACAGCATTGATCTAAATACTTTGGAAGGTAGAAGAGAGGAGAGAAAGGAATAGAAGCAGAAGGGGGAGCCGTTGAACAGTAGAATTCTGGAGAAATTTAAATGATAGAAATAGAACAAAACAAAGACAAAAGGCAAAACAATAGATAAGATTAAAGATAAATCATAAGCTGGAAAGAAAAATAAAATAAAACTTTGTCTTCAATCCACGGTTTCAGTGTCAGTGATGAAGTGGAGCAAGTAAGTTTAGGAGGAGCGATTGACGTTTCCAGAAAGGGCTTCTTCAGGGAAGAGACTTGGCAGACAGTCCCAGGATGCCTATGTCTCCTCCCCTGTGATGTTCTCCCATCCATGCATTCCCTCCCAGACACACTGCCCGTGCCCCAGCCGCTCCAAGGAGGCTGCCCCAGATGAGGCCCACGGTGAATGCAGGATTCTCTCCTCTGCGGGAAAGCCGCCCGGAGCCGACAGTCGATCTTCTTAGCGGATTGCATGGGGGGAAGAGTTCACACTCTTGGTAGGATCGGGTCTGTGTGCTCTCGGTGGTTGTGGCTGGTCTCGTTGCTGCTTAGGTGTAAAAGCAGTTGATCTCCACTGCTGCTGATATTTAAAAGCAGGCAGATTGATCTCTCCAATGGACTGCAGGGGGAGGAGTTCACACTCCTGGCAGGATCGGGTCTGTGGGCTCTTGGTGGTTGCGGTAGGTCTCGCTGCTGCTTGTATGTAAAAGCAGTTGTTTTTATACTGCTGCTGATATTTAAAGCAGGTAGATTGATCTCTTAAACGGGATATAGGGGGAGGAGCTCACATGCCTGGTTGGATCGGAGCAAGGGCTCCTATTATAGGCTGCTTAGGTGTAAAAGCAGTTGATCTCCTACTTCTGATAATATTTAAAAGCAAGCATATTGATTTTTCCAACGGAATGCTGGGGGAAGAGCTTACTTGTTTGGCTGGATCAGGGCAAAGGGCTCTCGGTAGTGGTGGCTGGTCCTGTTGCTGCTTAGGTGTAAAAAACAGTTGATCTTCCTAGTGGACTGCAGGGGGAGGTGGAGCTCACACTCTTGGCTGGATCGGGTCTGTGGGCTCTTGGTAGTTGCGGATAGTTCCGCTGCTGCTGAGGTGTAAAAGCAGTTGATTTCCCACTGTTGCTGATATTTAAAAGCAGGTAGATTGATCTCTCCAATGGACTGCAGAGGGAGGAGCTCACATGCCTGGCTGGATCGGGGCAAAGGGCTCTTGGTAGTGGTGGCTGGTCCTGCTGCTGCTTAGGTGTAAAAGCAGTTGATTTTCCTAGCGAACTGCAGGGAGGGTGGAGCTCATATTTTTGCAGGACCGGGACTGTGGGTTTTTGGTGGGTTGGTCCCGTTGCTGCTTAGGTGTAAAAGCAATTGATCTCCCACTGCTGCTGATATTTAAAAGCAGGCAGATTGTCCAGGGAGAGGAGCTCTGCACTCAAACTGCCATCCTCCTCGCCTCCAAGTTGAACACTTTTATATACGTATGGAAAGGGTTCAGAGTTAAAGTTAAAGGAAAGGAAGGGGGGGATTCGTTCAGAGATGTTTGGGGCTTGCATAGAACTAAAACTGTACACTGGCACTGGTTTGGTAATCTTTGTTGTTTTTTTTTATTTTATAAGAAAAGAAAAAAAGAAATACAAGTGTAAATAAAGAAGTAAATACGATAACAGGTAACTAAATGGGGGCAGGGCAGGGCTAGGGGGCCCAGTGTACTTGTGTGCCTAGGGGTCCTCGAAGAATTAATCCTGCCATGCCTGTAACCCAGCGGTCTCAAACTCAAACCCTTTTCAGGGCCACATTTTGGATTTGTAGGTACTTGGAGGGCCTCAGAAAAAATAGTTTATGTCTTATTAAAGAAATGACAACTTTGCATGAGGTAAGTACCTACAAATCCAAAATGTGGATTATCTGAAATTATCAGAAGCAAATAAGGAAATATTTATAAACTATAGTTTATAAATCTTCCTTAATTGCTTCTGATAATTTCAGCTATACACAACTGAAAGCAGTGCAACATGCAGAAAGTGAAAAACTATCAATGAATCAACTGCAAGAGACAAGATTTTGGATCAACTATTTTGAGGCCCTCAGTATTATAATGATTCTTTATGGAAAACTTGTGCCTTAAGTATCCGGCGGTTGCGTCCGCAACCGCCTTCAGCTCTCACCTCCTCTAACCCCGGACACAACCACCCCCAGGAGAGATGCCGAATTTCACGAGAGTTCACGAGATTATGTACACACGCACAAGCTGCACTGCCTCCAATGGTTACCTTACGTTCTGGAACATTGCCTGCCTCACTACTGTAACCTCCCGCAAGCGCTTTCCTGCATCTGTATGCGATTGTAAGGTGGAGTGGAGAGGACTTGCGGGAGGTTACAGTAGTGAGGCAGGCAATGTTCTAGAACGCGACCGCCGGACAATTAAGGCACAAGTTTTCCATGAAGAATCATTCTTTATAATACCAAGGGCCTCAAAATAGTACCTGGTGGGTCACATGTGGCCCCTGGACCGCAAGTTTGAGACCACTGATGTAAGCCGTTAGTGTATCAGGGGAATGTTCAGCTTGGTCTGATGGACATTTATTCCTCTTTGTTTATTTTCAAATCTCATATCTATCCTGACCCCCAAAAGGCCCATATTTCTGATTTTACTAGGAATGTTTTGGAAGCTTCCTGAAATTTGCAGCTGCCGTCCAGTGTGAAAAACGGTGACAATGTAACAATAGCACAGGGTTTAATAAACATCGAGATCACTTTCTTAGCTCTAGCAAAGATTAAGTAGTAACAGTGATACCGGCAAGCACATGTAATAAATCATACATGGTGAATTAATTAAACCTCTATTAAAACCACTGAGAAGAAAGAAATGTTATTTTGCAAAGATGCTTTATAAGGCCATTTATTACCGCTGATCTATTTTTTTCTTTCCTGGTATTATAGATGCTACTGAGACCTGAGAATCTTAAGCTTTCAACAGTAGGGTGCACTGTGTATCTTTGGCATACTGTAGATATAGACAATAAATGGCTATAAACCCTATCCATTATATTTTATCCAGCGTGGAAAAATTCTTTCTGAATAAGTCTGTGTAACGGGGTACTTATGGAGGCACTATGGTGCTCTAAATCGGTTAGCACGCCTTAATAAAAGGACCCCTATATTATCAAGACAAGTAGGTGCCTGTGTATTGTCAGCCTAGCCTTGCTAGCAGCCAGCATTTTCAGTTGGCTTGACCAACATCAGCAGAGGCCTATGGGACATTATATCAATCTGACTCTGGAATGTTGATGCAGATAGACCCTAAATGCTCATGCACAGAATTCACATCCATTAAGCATCCAGCCAGACTGGATTGTTTATCAAGAAGACAGGCTGCTTGAATGGGACAAAGAAGCCAGAGACTAATGCCATCTATCATGCCTGCAAGTATCACACCTTCCTTATCAATTAAACTAACCATTGTTTCAAACAGTTTACAAATTATAAACAGAAAGATACTGGGAAATACAATAGTTTCTATTTTTAGAATAAGATTCCAAGCTATAAAAGCCTCCTCTCTGCAACACCCCCCTCTCTCTCTCTCTGGAACCCAAAGCTTAGACCATCACTCCCCACCTACCTTTCTCTCTCTCTGGCTCTCCCTGGAACATCACGCTTCTCTGTCTCTCTTTTCCTCTGGACTCTGTAAGGCAGGGAAACTGCTTTGCTCTCTCCTTAATTGTAATGCTTAATTGTAATCTTTATGAATATTGCTTTTCTGTAATATTAAGCCTACTTCTATAATATATTCTTTATGCAAGCACTCTTAGTGGTCTTTGTCAGTGATTTTACTTCGTAATGAATCTTCTGTGAGGGTATTGAACTCGGGACCTGGCGAATTGTAAGGTCGCTTCAATATAACCCCTCTAAACCTTACATTTTCTTTATAAAATACTAGCTAATGTGGCAGATAATGTGCTTTCAATATAAGAACAATCAGTCTTACTACAAAAGATGTTGTCTACGTTTAGAGTGCCCTGATAAATATTTGCTCCGCTTACTGTGCCGGAGTTTCAGAAAAGTTTGAGAGACACTGCCCTAATGGTTCAGCCAGCTCTATCCTGCAATGTCATTGGAATGACTCAAATGGTTCTTGCCTTCAATTAATCGGAACACATTCTCAAAGCTCTTAGAGATACATCTTAACCCCAGTTGTTCACAAGCATTTCTTTGTCTGTTTTGCCCGGATTGTGTACTCCACAGAGTAAAGGCTAATAATGTCCTGTGGACATCTGTATAACACTGGTCACTCTTCATTGGTCCCGTATAGATTATGAGCAGCTGTTGAATGGAAGATGCACAAGATTTGGGAATTCCCACCAACCTGGTTTTCACCTGCTGCAACCATGTTCTTTGTCCTTCTCCAGTGTAACAGAAGTACGGTAGACTCTCTGTTAACTGAAACTCAAGTAACCAGCAAAATACTGTAATACTTTAAACAAAAATGAAAATAAAATCAATTTCTGGCAGAAATTTAAGTGTAAACTTGGCATGCTATACCTGAATACGCCCACATTTTGCCTACCACATATCTGGTAGTTTGTCTGGAACAGTTTATGATATGGCATAGTATGGGGTATAGTTAGGACTATTTTTAATAGATGCTGGATAAATGTACGTTCTGGTCCAGAGAAGAGCGACTAAAATGGTTAAGGGGTTGGAGGAGTTACCGTACAGCGAGAGATTAGAGAAACTGGGCCTCTTCTCCCTTGAAAAAGGAGACCGAGAGGGGACATGATCGAAACGTTCAAGATAATGAAGGAAATAGACTTAGTAGATAAAGAGAGGTTGTTCACCCTCTCCAAGGTAGGGAGAACGAGAGGGCACTCTCTAAAGTTAAAAGGGGATAGATTCTGTACAAAGTAAGGAAGTTCTTCTTCACCCAGAGAGCGGTGGAAAAATGGAACGCTCTTCCGGAGGCTGTTAAAGGGGAAAACACCCTTCAGGGACTCAAGACAAAATTAGACAAGTTCCTGTTGAACCGGAACATATGCAGGTAGGGCTAGTCTCAGTTAGGGTGCTGGTCTTTGACCTAAGGGCCGCTGCGTGAGCGGACTGCTGGGCACGATGGACCACTGGTCTGACCCAGCAGCGGCAATTCTTATGTTCTTATGCTTGAGAGTTACTATCAGTCCCCTTGGGTGCCAGTTAACAGAGACTCTACAGTTCAGATTCATCATGACTGCCCCTTTTTCAGTCCTTCTTTCTCTCCTAATATCCCATCTTCGTCTCCTCGTCTTCCACCCTGTTCTTATCTGAGGCCGCTTTTAAAACCTGAATCTACCTTACCTCATTCCTGCTCCTTCTTCTCGCTGGCTCAGCTGTTTTAACTCACAGTCCTCCCGCACCTCCCTATTAAGTTTGGCACGCGCTTCTCGCCCGTCTGTCCTAAGCTTCCAGAACTAGAGAGACGTGTCTGCAAAATTCTACCTAGACCTGAGAGCGCTGAACAAATAATAACGGCATTAAGAGCGATAGATGGTAAAACCTTCCTAATCACATTCTTTTCGTCGGCCGTCTTGCAGGTTTAACACGTCGTTTCTCGAAGCGCCCTGCAGTGATTTTTCATCGCTTTGGTGGATATAAGTCTTTGTTCGCCGTGGTTGCTGGAAAATACTGGCAAAGTGAAACAGGTTTCATGCCAGGTGTTGCCCTTAAATTTCATTTTGCAAGCGCCTGTCAGAAGGGAAGAAATGGAACAAACAAGTAAATTGATCTTCTCTAAAATCTTAACTGCTTCTTCCGTTATATTGCAGCTCAGTGGACATTTCAATTGCAGGCGGGCTGAGTAGGATGTTTTAAACCCCTGTGACCTTTGGTTTGGAAATAACAGGGATACTGCACAATAACTGTTGTGTGTCAAACGGAATAAAAAGAGCTTTAAAAATCTGTGCATTGAAATGCACAATGCTGTGAATTGTACATTGCAGCTATTACACAGAAATAAGTTCTTTAGAATGCTACGAATTCATTTCTATTTAAAACGTTAGCATGTTGGCCAACGTGTTTGAAACCAAAGGAAGCTGGTCACAAGTCATAAAAACAGTACCTCAATTCATCAACCCTCCCTTCCCCCCACCCCCCAAATGCCCCTTCCCCTTGATTCCAACTAGAGAATGACGTGGTGACAAAATTCATCACCGTTCCCGTCCCCGCAGATAACTGCGGGAAATAATCCCATATCATTTTCTAGTGTCTATTTCAACCTCAGTCCTTCTATACCAACATTCTTCAGAGCAAAGCTTGCGGGTCAGTGGTTGTGCTCAATTATACTCTGATTCTTCCCTCTCTCCTTAAAGAATGACATGAAGATGGTTTCCTGCGGTTATCCGCGGGGACGGGAACAGTGATGAATTTTGTCACTGTGTCATTCTCTAATTCCAACCGCTCTTGTCTGCTCACTCTCATCCCATTCAGGAAACAACCAGGTTTTTCGCTGGTTGCACAAAAGTCCTATAGTTTAGCTCCAGTCTCAGGAACGCTTAAGGTGTGCTCTTTTAGACTGGTTGGAAAAGGGGTAGGGAAGTTGAGCCACTGTAGAACAGCTTGGCCTGTGCTTTTGAAGCATACACTCATTATCTTGTTTTATTCAATTTAAACCAGCGTCTAGAACAGGGGTGTCAAAGTCCCTCCTCGGGGGCCGCAATCCAGTCGGGTTTTCAGGATTTCCCCAATGAATATGCATGAGATCTATTTGTTTGCACTGCTTTCATTGTATGCAAATAGATCGCATGCATATTCATTGGGGAAATCCTGAAAACCCGACTGGATTGCGGCCCCCGAGGAGGGACTTTGACACCCCTGGTCTAGAATCTACTTTATTGACAAAGGCTTACTACAAGAGACTCAAAAGAATATAAAATCACAAAAAGTAACCCCTGCCTAACCTTTATACCCAGCTGCAAACAGAAATAAGTTAAATATTTATGGAGATACATTTAGCCTGCAAATGTAAAATGGCTTGCAAGTAGCTCCCAGTCGCAGGCTGACCTAACCCCAGAAATTCAGTACTGGAGAATGATCAACTCCTGGCATTGAATATCAGGATATGTCGGCTGACCTGGAAGTTAACTGGTCACCAGCTGATATTTAGACCTGTGTCCAATTAAGCCAGTGCATAAAATTAGGGCAGCTATTTTTTTTGGTTACTTACATAGCTGGTTAGCGGACTGATATCGCCTTTAATTGGCTACGTTGGCCCATCCCTAACCTAACCAGTTAGGAATGACTGGTTAGCACTGAAACTTAGCCACGGCTCAATGAGAGAAAGAACAGCTGCCATCAGGTCCCATGGAGGGAAGGTCACTGGGGATCACAAGAGGGGTGGTCTGCAGGGATGGGGAGGGAAAAAAAGAAATAGATGCTAGACTTTCGGGGGAGGGAAGGGAAAAGGAAGGAGAGGACAGAGATTCCAGACTATGGTAGGGAGGAGGAGGAGGAGGGAAGAGAAGGAGAGGAGATACCAGACCTCAAGAAGGAAGAAAGGGAAGGAGAGAGATGGACTACTGGAAGGGAAAGGAAGGAGAGAAAGATGCCAGACTAGGGAAGGGAAGGAGGAGAGAGAGGTAGGGGAGAGGGGGGAAGAGAAGGACAGAGAAATGCCAGACCACAAAGGGAGAGGAGGGAAGGAAAGGAGGGGAAACTGATGCCAGATTGTGGGATGGAGAGGAGAAAGATGTCAGACCATCGGGGAGGGGGGGAGAGAGAGAGGATATGCTGCTCAGGGATGGAGAAGAAGGGGGGAGAGAGGGAGGGAGGAGATGGAAAAATGCTGTTTAAGAAACAATAGAAATAGGGGAGAAGAAAGAGGGAAGAGTTGGTACACATGGATGGAGGGGAAGGGCAGAGAGAGGGAGGAGATGGTGCACGTGGGAAAGACATGAAAAAGTAGATAGATTTGAAAAGGAAGCAGAAAAATTGAAGAGTTGAATAGTAAAAGTTGAAGCCAAAGATGGATGTAGGGCAGAAAGTGAAGCAGAGAAGTACAGCAAATGGATAAGAAAGCCCTTGAAACTGAGTTAAGAGCACAGACAGAAGGAAGTGCAACCAGAGACTGAGAAAAAATGATTAGAAAAATAAAATCACCAGACAACAAAGGAAGGAAAAATGATTTCACTTTCAATTTAGTGATTGAATATGTTGGTTTTGAGAACTTACATCTGCTGCCTATATTTTGCACAGTTCAGGAAGAGCTGTATTTGTTTCTATTTCTCTGGCGTTGTACTACATGCAGGCAGAGTCTGGCATCTTAGGGTTTTGTTTGTGCATATTTGGACTTTTAGTTTGTGGTCCTGTATTTGCATAGGGTTTATCTGTGTTCTGCCAGGTGTTATGGTAGGCGTGAATGTTGAGAAGCATTATTGGTATCATGACCCCATGTAGGAAGATATTTGTCGACTCTCCATCAACCCTTTTGGACCCAAAACAGCCTTTGCTTAAAAATTATCGAAGACCACTGTTTTGTTTTGTTTTTCAAAACAGTTTATTGAACGACAAAAGTCAAACCAATGAAACAGCTGATACAATATTTTTCGAATACAAGCTACAGAGCACAAAACAACAAACCACCAGAACAACTGGAGGCCACTGTTTTAGCGCATACATCCAAAAGTAAGCTATTCCAGCAGTTTGAGGCTACTTTCTTTAAAGTGCTATTATGTTGCCGCCATATCACTGGTAGAATAGGAATACCGCGTAGGAGAATTACACATCTACTTCCAGAAGGTATCAACAAACCAAATCTTTTCTAGGGTTGCCAGCAAACTCCATAGGAGAAAGACAAATAGGTTCAATTCTCCAAGAACAGCAAGATTATACTGTATGTCCAGAGATATGATGTAGTAAATCCAGAACTGACCTAGTCTATGTTTATTTTTATTTGATATATCGTTTAGTCCAACACATGGGTCAAAGCAGTTAACAATATAACCCCCCCCCCCCATAACATTAGGAAAGAAACTCCAAAGTAATGCTGACTTTTAGAAAGCTGCAGTAGAGGTTTTTACTGCGGGCTGGTGAGAAAAATTCTCCGACACTTACACTTCTCCCTCCATATCCACGGGGGTTGGGGCAGAGCCGACCTGCGAATATTAAAAAACCAAGAATAATATTTGAGCCGGTTCTGACCCCCACCCCCCCACTTCCCCCAGCATCCCTGCATTGCAGCCAAGCAGGGAAGGTAATGGACACATTTTTAGAGCCCCCTCCAATCTTGCACCCTCTGTGGCCACACTGCCCACATATTGTGTGCTACAGCCTGTGTTTTGCAGTGAGCCTCTTTTTCTCACGCTAGGTGCGTTAGCACTTAAGCCCTCTTACAGCTCCGGAACCTTACCTGGTGGTCTAGTGGGCTTTCTGGGCAGGAGCAATCTTCCTACGTTCCTGCCCCGTGCAGATCGCTCATAGGAAATGGCTGCCTTGAGCTCCCGTCATAGTCTCGAGAGAGTACGGGAGCTCAAGGCAGTCATTTACTATGAGCGATCTGCACGGGGCAGGAACGTAGGAAGATTGCTCCTGCCCAGAAAGCCCGCTAGACCACCAGGTAAGGTTCCGGGGGCTTTAAGAGGGCTTAAAAATAGCCCAAAAAATTAAAATCAGTTTAAAAAATAAAAAAAATCACGAATAACCGAATCTGCAGATGCTGAAACTGTTGATTCAGCGGGAGAATTGTATTTACTTTGTGACTTTGTAAGAGTAGCCCTAAAATAGGAAGTTCCGTTTCGAACAGTGGCCAGATCCCAAAAGGAGAGGAGAAAGATGTCAGACCACCAGAGGAGGAGAGAAAGGGAGGATATGCTGCTCAGGGATGGAAAAGAAGGGGGGGGAGGAGATGGAAAAATGCTGTTTAAGAAAAGATGGGAATAAGGGAGAAGAAAGAGGGAGGAGTAAAACAAGTTTTATACTGTTTATCCTATAAATAAGCAGTAGATAAATAAGCACCCTCTTCACTGAGAGGGTGGTCGATCATTGGAATGAACTCCCACGGCAGGTGATTGAGGCCAACAGCGTGGCAGATTTCAAAAATAAATGGGATATTCATGTGGGATCTCTAATGAGGTAAGGGCAGGAGGTTGGTGAGCAAACTCATGGGGGAAGGGTCACTGGAGTGGGCAGACTTGATGGGCTTTGGCCCTTTTCTGCCGTCATGTTTCTATGTTTCTAGATTTCTCAAATTCATCGTAATAATGGCTTATGAACTTTTCTTTTAGAAAATTATCCAAATCTTTTTTAAACCCTGCTACACTAACATTGCTTTTACCACATCCTCTGGGAAGGAATTCCAGAGTTTAATTACATATTGAGTGAAGAGATCTTTTGTTCACTTTGTTTTAAATTTACTACACAGTTCCTTCATTGTATATCTCCTACTCCTAGTATTTTTAGTAAAAATAAACTAGCGACCCACATCTACTTGTTCCACTCCACTCACCCCCCTGTTTTACAAAGGTGCGTGCGCGAAACATGCGCTAAATGCTAATCCTATGGACACGTTAGCGGTTAGCGCACACGTTGATTCAGTGCGCACTAAATCCGTGCTAAAACCTTAGCGCGCCTTTGTAAAAGAGGGCCTCTTATCATATCTTCCCTCAGCCGTTTCGTCTCTAAGGTGAAGAACCCCTTTTCTCATAGGAAAGTCATCCTATTCCTTTTATCATTGTTGTCACCCTTCTCTGTACCTTTTCTAATTCTTCTATATCTTTTCTGAGACGTGGTGACTAGAATTGCACACAGTATTCGAGGTCTCGTCGCATTATAACATTCTCAATTTTTATTTTCCATTCTTTTCCTAATAATTCCTAACATTCTATTTGTCTTCTTAGCCACCTCTTGGTACAAAAGATCTCAGAAACAGGATGGATAACAATATCTGCAAAATCTGACAGAAACATGGGAAGGCAGTCAGGATGTAAAAGCGCAAAGCAAGGGAAAGGGTAACCAGGGCTGTCAAAGAAAGCGGCAAGGCTTTTCTGGATAGGGCAGTGAAAGGAGCAAGCACAGAGAAGGGGCTTTAAGACTGCAAAGAGAAAAGAAAAACGGCATGGAAGACAGGAAGGAGAAACCGTGTTCAAAGATAAAAAGGAGAAGGTGTACAGACAGTTCAAGAGGTGTATGTATGGTAACAATTTAGAGGCCAAGCCATTTAGAGATTACTGTGGAGTACCGTGTTTCCCTGAAAATAAGACCTACCACGAAAATAAGCCCTAGTCCCGGGATTCGCCGGCAACTGTTCAACCCTGCCTCCCTGCCACCACCGCAACCTCGCCTCCCCCACGCAGCTGAACCCCTTCTGACCCTCCATCCTTCCCGCCGACCGTGAGCGAGCCCTACTTTCATCTGAAGCAGCGTCGAGCCAGCAGCACTCTAAACAGGCTGCTTGGCCTTGTTTGTTGGGGATTTCACTCTGCCGCGTTACTGATGACATCCAAATCAGCCTGTTTAGAGTGCTGCCGGCCCGACACTGCTTCGGATGAAGGTAGGGTTCGCTCGCAGTCGGCGGGGAGGGAAGGATGGAGGGTCAGCAGGGGTTTGGCTGCACGGTGGGGGCGGGGGGGGGGGGTGCTCAAGGGTTCTGCTGCACAAGAGATGGGAGGGAGGGAAGATAGAATCTGGCCAAACTTCTACTGCACAGGGGGATGGGAGGGAGGGGAGGAAAGATGCTGCACATGTGGGGGAGAGAAAGGAAAGAGGAAGGGAGAGATGGTCATGCGCATATCCCGAAAATAAGACTTAGTGCCTTTTTTGGGCCCCAAATGAATATAAGACACTGTCGTATTTTCGGGGAAACACGGTATTTGCATAGTCTTAAAAAAACAGTAAAAGCTGGTTATGGGCTAGAAGGGATATATCCTAGGATAAGTGAGCTCAGAGAAGCTCTGGTAGGTCCACTGATGAATCTGCTCAGCTTTTATCTTTGTAGACAGGAATGGTTTCCTGGGCATTGGCGAAGGACAAATGTTGCCCCTCTTCGCGGAGATGGTAATTGGAAGGAGATTAGGAATTAAAGGCCACTTAGCTTTACCTTCATGGTTGATAAATTAATGAAGACATTAGTAAAAGAAAAAGATGATAATGGATTTTGACTAGCAGAATACGTGATCAGAGGAAACCGGATTTATTAAAGGGAGGTCACGTTGGACAAAGCTGTTCGTTTTCTTTGATTAGACCATGAGAGAATCATATCAGGGGCATGCATTGGTTGCAGATTACTTGGATTTCCGCACAGGATGCTCATAAATAACCTTGGCAGCCTGGGTTTGGCACCTGATAAGGTACGAAAATGGTTGAATGACTGAAAACGAGAGGTGGCGAAGAGTAGAATTTGCATTGAGGCAAGAAGGGTGAGTGAAGGATTTGTCCTGGGGTAGGATCTGTTCGGTGTCTTTGTAAACAATGTTGTGAAGGGGGCCGAAGGGAAAAGTTTTTGTTTTTCCAAATGATATTAGAGTGGACACCTCAGAAGGCACAGACAGAATTAAAAGCGATCTATGGGCTAGATTCACTAACCTGCCTCTCTGTGACCGATTGCATGCAGGCCGACAAATTCACTAAAGGCCTGCATGCAAATGGGGACGATCGTTGGCACGCCCCCCCCACCCCCCGCCAACCTGGAGAGCGATCCTTGAGTATGCGCAGACCATCTTCCTTGACTGTAGATGGTCTGCGCATGCGCTGGCCTTTCGTGCCCAGCAGAGCTTTTTTACTTTTTTTTTTACTAGCTGACAGTTTTTTAAACTTTTTGACTGTTTTTTCTGCTTCGCGAGCCATGGTTTTAACCTGCAGGTTAAAACCATGGGCTTGCACTGCAGGGAAAGGCAGGCAAGTCGGGGCTGAGCAGGATGGCGAGACAGCTGGAAAGTCAGGGGGCAGAGAAGCAGGGCAGAGAGCAGGTCGTGGCAGAGAGCGGGTTTATTTCAGGGCTGCAGGGCTGGCAGGACAGTCGGAAAGGAGGTGAGTAACTGGTCCACAGCAGTCGCTTCTCGTTGATCATCCAGCCCAGTCGGTGTTCAAGATTTTTGTTTATTGAATCGCGTCCCCGATCTCCTGTCCTGCCATTTCCCTCATTTGCATGCACAGATCGGAATCGGATCAGTACACAGGTTAGTGAATCGGGTCGGAGGGAAATCGGGTCACAAAGGGCTCACGAACCGATCGGTACACAATCGGTTTGCTTAGTGAATCTAGCCCTAAGTCAGCTCAAGGAATATTTGTATTTCTTTATTTATACCCCGCCTTTCCCAAGGCGGGTCACAATTATTACTACTGCTATTAATTATTTCTATAGCGCAGGGGTGCCCACACTTTTTGGGCTTGCGAGCTACTTTTTAAATGACCAAGTCAAAATGATCTACCAACAATAAAATTAAAAAAAAACACAAAGCACACTGTACGCATAGAAAATGTTAATCATCATTCCTATTCCAGGGTTTTTCAGAGGTCAAAGCAGATGACTCTAAGCACTATCACCTCAGTAACAACCATACAAAAATAGACAAATATACCCCCCTCCCTTTTTACTAAACCACGATAGCAGTTTTTAGCGCAGGGAGCTGCGCTGAATGCCCAGCGCTGCTCTCGACACTCATAGGCTCCCTGCGCTAAAAACCTCTATTGCGGTTTAGTAAAAAGGGACCTTAGTGTAAAATATAGACAGCAGATATAAATTCAGACACATTTTGATCACTAAATTTAAAATAAAATCATTTTCCCTACCTTGTCTGGTGATTTCATGAGTCTCTGGTTGCACTTTCTTCTTCTGACTGTGCATCCAATCTTTCTTCCCTTCTTTTAGCCTGTATGCTTCTTCTCCTCCAGACCTCATTCCTTCCCCCATCTTTTCCTTCCTCTTCCCTGCCCTTTCTTTCTCTCTGTCTCCCTTTCTTTTTTTTCTGTTTCTCTTCTTTCCTTCTGTCTCCCTGCCTGCCCTTTTTCTTTCTTTCTCCCTGCCCTCCCCCAAGCCACTGCCACTGCCATTGCCATCGGGGACTAGGACTCAAACGCCACCAATAACAGGCCCCAAGCTCTCCCTGCTTCGGTCAACCAGCATTCCTCTCCCCGACGTCAATTCTGCCGTCGGAAAGAGGAAGGCTCATCAGCCCAAGATCGTGATCAACCTATTGGGGGAAATGCTGCCGGGTCCTGCCTTCGCGGAAACAGAAAGTAGGCAGGAAGAAGAACAAATGCTCCCGCATTAGCCCGTAGCGAACGCTTGCTTCAGGGCTCTCAACATGTGCGTGCCGGCTTCCCTTCTCCCCTCCCCCCCCCGGACATAACTTCCGGTTTCGGAGGGAAGAGAAGAGAAGCCTGCACGCACACGTTAGAGCCCGGAGCATAAGTTCGCTACGGGCTGAAATCTCCAAGCCGTTTTTTTGGGGTTTTTTTTAATGTTCAGCAGCGGCAGATGACAGCTAAAAGGCCCAGCTAAAAGGCCCTAGGGAGAACACTGGAGAGGAAGGCTGATCGGCCCGTAGATCAGGACGGCAACACGAGTCTATCACAGAGCCCTGGATGGGCTCTGCGATCGACTCGCGTTACCTTCCTGAGCTACTGGTCGATTGCGATCGATGCGTTGGGCACCCCTGCTTTAGCGCTACCAGACATACGCAGCGCTGTACAGAGTCACAAAGGGTAAGAAAACAGTCCCTGCTCGAAAGAGCTTACAATCTAAATAGGCAAGACAGACAAACAGGATGTCATGGATACAGTTAAGGAGACCGGTTAATCTGCTGGCTGGATTGGTGGGCAGTGGGGAGTACAGGACAATCAAGCCATTGTGACATCAGTGATGAGGTTGGCTCTTATTGGTGGAATGAGGTATTATGGCATCACAATCTCAGCTCTGCTTCCCAAAGAAACATAGAAACATAGAAAATGGTGGCAGAAAAGGGCCATAGCCCATCGAGTCTGCCCATTCCAAGTACCCGCCCCCCTGAATTTATTCCCCTAAAGATCCCACATGAGCATCCCATTTTCTCTTAAAATCCGTCATGCTGCTTGCCTCAATCACCTGCAGTGGGAGTCTGTTCCAATGATCCACCACTCTTTCGGTGAAGAAGTACTTTCTGGAGTCGCTATGAAACTTCCCTCCCCTGATTTTCAGCGGGTGCCCTCTGGTGGTCGAGGGTCCCACGAGACAGAAGATATCCTCTTCCGACTCGATGCGACCCATGATGTACTTGAACGTTTCAATCATGTCGCCCCTCTCTCTTCGTTCCTCAAGTGAGTACAGCCGCAATTCTTTTAGTCTTTCTTTGTATATCAGATCCTTGAGTCCCAAGATCATCCTGGTTACCATTTGCTGAACCGACTCGATCCTCAGTATATCCTTACGGTAGTGTGGTCTCCAGAATTGGACACAGTACTCCAAGTGAGGCCGCACCATGGATCTGTATAACGGCATGATGACTTCAGGTCTCCTGCTGACAAAACCTCTACGGATACAACCCATCATTTGTCTTGCCTTGGAGGAAGCCTTCTCCACCTGATTGGCAGCTTTCAAGTCGTCACTAATGATCACCCCTAGATCACGCTCTGCCGTGGTCGCAGCTAAGGTCTCACCATTTAGTGCATAAGTTCTGTGTGGATTTCTCTTGCCCAGGTGCATTACCTTGCATTTTTTAGCATTGAAGCCCAGCTGCCAAGTCGTTGACCATCGTTCCAGCAGCAGTAGGTCCTGTGTCATATTATCCGGTAACAAGTTTTTGCCTACTATGTTGCAAATTTTGGCGGCGTCGGCGAACAGTGATACCTTTCCACTAAGTCCATGCGTCATATCACTTATGAATAAGTTGAATAGAATCGGGCCCAAGACCGAGCCCTGCGGCACTCCACTGAGCACGTCCGACGCTTCTGATGGGGTACCGTTCACCACCACCCTCTGTAGTCTACCACTTAGCCAGTCTCCAACCCATGTAGTTAGAGTGTCCCCCAATCCTGTCGATTTCAGCTTGTTCAATAACCTTCGGTGTGGGACGCTATCAAATGCTTTGCTGAAGTCCAAATATACCACGTCCAGTGACTCTCCGGCATCCAGTTGTCTAGTAACCCAGTCAAAAAAGCTAATGAGATTGGACTGGCAGGATCTACCCTGGGTGAACCCGTGTTGGTGGGGATCACGTAGGTTTCCTTCATCCAGGATTATGTCAAGATTCTGTTTGATCAGAGTTTCCATGAGCTTACACACTATAGACGTGAGACTCACTGGCCTGTAGTTTGCTGTCTCTGTTTTGCAGCCTTTTTTGTGGAGTGGGATTACGTTGGCGGTTTTCCAGTCCAAGGGGACTTTTCCTGTGCGTAAGGAAAGGTTGAAAAGCACAGATAGTGGTTCCGCCAGGACTTCACTTAACTCCCTGAGCACCCTGGGGTGTAGGTTGTCCGGCCCCATGGCTTTGTTTACTCTGAGTCTCGATAATTCGTTGTAGACGCTACTGGGCGTGAATTCGAAGTCTTGAAACGGGTCTTTCTGGTTATCTCCTGTCTGAATCTGTGGACCATCTCCCGGTGCTTCACATGTGAAGACTGAGCAGAAGTAATCGTTAAGCAGTTCTGCCTTGGCAGAATCTGATTCTGCAAAGTTACCGTCTGATTGCTTCAGGCGTTCAATCCCATCTTTGTTTTTTTTCCTGTCACTAATATAGCTGAAAAAAGATTTATCCCCTTTCTTAATGTTCCGTGCTAGCTCTTCCTCAATTCGGAGTTTGGCCTCTCTGACTATTTTTTTGACAGCTCTAGATCTCTCTAGATAGTCCTCTTTCGCCTCCTGGTTTCCTGAATGTTTGTAGGTGATAAATGCTTCTTTTTTCTTTTTAACTAGGTCTGAAATTTCCTTGGTGAACCATTGAGGTCTTTTGTTTCTCCTGCGTTTACTTATTGTTTTTATGTGGTGGGTTTTTGCTTCATGTAGGATGGATTTCAGAGTCGACCACATATCCTCTACATTGTCAGTTTTTGCATGTTTATGTAGCTCTTGATGGACAAAAACTCCCATGCGTTTGAAGTCTATGCCTCTAAAGTTCAGAACCCTCGTTGCCGTGCTTGACCTAGAGAAGCCTTTCCTGAGGTTTAGCCATACCATATTATGGTCGCTGGAGACCATTGTATCACCCACTGAGACCTCCGAGACGCTATCTCCGTTGGTGAGTACTAGGTCCAGTATCGCATGGTCCCTGGTGGGCTCCAATACCATTTGCTTGAGACGTGCACCTTTTATGGATGTTAGAATTCTATTGCCGCTGCATGTAGTCGCGGAGAGTGTGTTCCAATCTACATCTGGCATGTTGAAGTCTCCTAGTATTACTGTATCCCCACGCAGTGTGATATTTTCTATGTCCTCTATTAATTCCATGTCTTTGACTTCCTGTTGTTTGGGAGGTCTATAGATCACACCAAGGTATAGGCATTTTTCATACCCTCTGGCCAGGTTCACCCAGAGGGATTCCCCGGTGTATCTAACATTTGTGATTCTAGTAGTTTTGATGCATTCTTTGGTGTACAGTGCTACACCTTCTCCCAATTTACCCTCTCTGTCGCAATGAAGTAAATTGTATCCCGGTATAACCATATCCCACCCATGCGAGTCCGTGAACCAGGTTTCGGATATCGCTATCACATCTAGATCGGCGTTTATTATTTCAGTCTCTAATTCTAGAATTTTATTGCCCAAGCTGTGTGCATTAACATACATAGCCCTCCATATCTGTGAAGAGATACCCTTATGAGATTGTGCGTCTCCTAAATTATCATTGATAATATTTCCTGACTTATTGTGGATATCATTGGTACCTACCTCAGATTCAGAAGTGCGACATGCCTCCCCAGGGTGGTTCCTTACTACTCTGGGATATAAGTATGTACCCTCCCCCAACTTACCTAGTTTAAAGCCCTATGGAGTAGGCGGGCCAATCGATGTCCAAATATGTTCTTACCTCTCCTGGTTAGGTGGAGTCCGTCTGGTCCTAGTAGTCCCTGGAGTTTCTCGCCGTGGTCTAAGAATCCAAAGTTCATCTCTGCGCACCATTCGCGGAGCCATTCGTTAGTCTGATGGATACGCTCTTCTCTAGCTCTGCCTTTGTTTCTTACTGGGAGAATTGATGAGAAGACCACCTGCGCTCCTATCTGCTTCAATTTCTTTCCCAGCGCTCCGAAGTCTCTCGGAATGTTCTCTGTGGTATTCCTAGCAGTGTCGTTCGTGCCTACATGGATGAGAAACATAGGAAAATGATCGTTAGGTTTTAGGAGTTTGTCTAGACTGGTGGAGATATCCCGGATCCTGGCTCCAGGGAGACAGCAGACCTCTCTTGTCTGCAAATTAGGCCTGCAAATTGGTCCCTCGGTGCCCCTTAGCATGGAGTCTCCAATGACTACCACTCTTCGTTCCTTCTGGGGGGGCTGGTCTGCAGGCCCTGGATTCGAAGTTGTGAGCTGGGTGTCTTCGTGAGCCCCTTCTGCTATTTCCTCGGAGGTTCCTTCTTGTAAGATCTGGAATCTGTTTCTAAGAGTGAGATGTGGAATTGTTGTAGAAGTATCCTGTTGGCGAGAAAAAGAAGAAGAAGAAAGTGAGAATGAGGTTGGGTTTTTTTGCTTGCCCGTAGACAAACAGGATATCATGGATACAGTTAAGGGGAACAGATAATCATCTGGCTGGGTTGGAGGGCAGAGGAGTAGGGTTACAGATTGAAGGCTATATAAAAAAGGTGGGTTTTTAGTCTGCTTTTAAACAAGGGAAGGGGCTTGATGGACAAACTCGGGTAATAATTCCAGGCATAGGGGGCAGCTAGATGAAAGTCTGGAATTGGCTGTACATACACAAACAGAATCACATGCATTACAACAAATACAACATCAATAACACATAATAGTGATAATGTAAAGCCTCCTAAAATTACAAAGAGGCTACCAGCGCCTCACATTCAAAAACTATAGATCAAGTCCCATATTTCATCTTACAGAAAAGGTGTTTCTTCAACATTTTCTTAAAACTACTCAAACTGTCGTAAATATCCCGGAAGCTTATTCCACTCCCGAGGACCCACACACGAAAACGGTTTCATGCTTAGCAGTTCAAAGTGAATGGGCAGGGCCAGTAACCTGCAACTCTTCTGCCCCCCAGCGGGGTCTTTGAGGTAGGAGCGCAGCCCTTTCGCTCCTGCTTTCTCGGGCTGCCTTGTCAAATGGCTGTCGCAACCTCTCACGGTATTATTGGAAATGCTGTGAGAACCCGGGAAAGGTTGTGGCAGCCATTTTAGAAGGCAGCTGCGAGGAGGCAGGAGCAAAAGGGCCGCTCTCCTACCACAAAGACCTCCGCTGGACCACCAGGTACCTCTGTAGGCCGAGGGGGCTACCTTAAATATGGTGGAGTATAGGGGGTGGGGCATTTTAGGGTTGAACTGGCAGCATCCCTGAGAGGTCCAAATGCAAATATGGACACTCTATAAATCAAATGATGTACAATTTATATAATAGAGGGAAAAGACCTCAAACAAACCCAAGTGTTGAGTCAATTAAAAGACACCTGACTTCCGGTGACGTCATGGGGGTGAGTGGTCGCTGAACAGCGCTGCTCCCGTCCTCGCGAGCCTTGCCGTCTTTCTTCCCCAATTATAATCGGGGTCTGAGTGCTCCGGAGGAACCTTGTGGCTAGTTTTGCCGGGGGCCGTTTGTGCAGTGCGATTTCGCAGCGCTAATGGCTTCAAAACCGGCCCGGCCCGCTCGTGATCGAGGCCGACTTCAGGATCCCAAGATGGCGTCGGACGCGGCTCCCTCTAGCCCGACGGCATGTCCCGCGCTGACTTCTGACCTCGTGGCGGAGGTCACGGCGGCGGTGGAAGCAGCCATCGATAAAAAATTGCAGCAGTTCTTGGATAAAATCACTGCTGCACATGAAAGGCTGGATAGCTTGGGGCTGGAGCTGGATGAAGTTCAGCATCGGGTTAGCACTTTGGAGGACCGGGTGCAGCCTGTGGAGCTGGGATCTTCCAGGATGGCCAAGGAGCTGGCAGCCCTAACTCAGAAGGTGGATGACCTGGAAAATCGGGCTCGCCGGAGTAATCTGCGTCTCGTCGGTCTCCCGGAGCATATCCTCGATGCGGAGTTGCCTGGCTTCTTGGAAAGTTGGATCCCTCAATCACTTGCCTTGGATGTCCGCTTGGGAAAGTTCCGGGTGGAGAGGGCGCATCGCCTGGGGCCTCGGGGACCGGAGGGTTCCAGGCCTCGTGTGGTTATATTCAAGATCTTGAACTTTGCTCACAAGACTGCTATCTTACAAGCCCTCCGAGCTGGCAAGGGTCTGCGCCACGAAAATAAAACTATTCTTTGTTTTCAGGATTATTCTACTGCAGTGGCGACACGACGCCGGGAATTTACACCTATTTGCTCAGCTTTGTTTGCCAATAAAGTGAAGTTCGCCCTGCTCTATCCGGCCAAATTGAGGATTCAGAAGGATGGACGCACACAGACTTTTGATTCTCCGGCCACCGCCCTGCCTTTTGTCACCACTTTGGGTATTGAGGTGGTCCCTCCGGCTGTGCATATGAGGCAGCCGGACATAGCGGTTGCGGCTGAGGGGACCCAGTAGGGTTTGTACTTGGGCTTAGTGGTCTGTTGGGCTTGTTGGTTGCTCTGTTTGGGGGCTGTGTGATGTGTTTCTGGGGAGGTTATTTTGTGGGTTCCCATGTGTGTCTGGCTGTGGGGATTGTCTGGGTCTGTGGGTTTCCCATACTTGGTTTTGTTTAGAAGGGGCGAGGATTAGGACGTCATGAGTGAGGTGGATTTGGGGGGAACAAGGGGGAGTTGGGGGATGGACAGGGGGAGTTTCCCTCGGGGGGTGGGGTTGGGCTTGGGAGGGAATTGCACTCCAGTGTCGAGGGTTTTTGACTATGTTGGGCCAAGGGGACCTGTCTCTCTGGTGGTGGACCTGGGGGGCCTTATGTGGGCTGGGCGTTCGACCCCTCTCTTTCTTTTTGGTAGTTTGGTGGATGTTATCTTTTGTTCTGACTATGGGTGATTCCGCTCTGAAAGTGTGCTCCTGGAATGTGGCGGGTATAAACTCGCCGGTAAAAAGGTCTAAGATACTACAAACTCTTAGGCAGAAGGGGATGCATGTGGCCTGTCTCCAGGAGACGCATCTGTCTGATGCTGAACATGAGAAACTGGGTAGGGGTTGGGTTAAGGAGGTTTATTATTCCACGGGTACTACCCATAGTGCGGGGGTGGCCATTCTACTTAGTAAACACCTTCCCTATACAGTGCATAGAGTGGTTAAGGATCCTGGGGGGAGATATTTATTTCTTCATCTGGACATTCAGGGTCAAGAGCTGATATTAGCCAATGTTTATGCTCCGAATGTGTTTAACCTGGATTTCTTTCAGCAGCTTGTGGGTCTGTGCGCCACCTTTCTGGATGTCCCCTTGATGTTTATGGGGGATTTTAATGCAGTCCTGGATCCTGATATGGATAGATTGGGAGGGGCCTCTTCTGTGGATTTCAGAGCGGCCAGAGGGTTTGCTCAATTTTGTAGGGTTTTGGATCTTGTTGATGTGTGGCGTTTGTATCATCCTTTGGATAAGGATTTCACGCATGTGGCACGTGCTCATCCCACCATGTCCAGATTAGATTATATCTTGGTTGTTTCTTCTTTTTTATCACGGGTGACTAAAGCGGAAATAGATGTACCTACTCTCTCTGATCATGCGTTAATTTGGGTGGAGGTTCGGGGTCTACAATTCGGTGGTACGCCTGGTCCGTGGCGCTTTCCTCGCTATTTGTATTGGGATAACCATTTTCGGACACATATTGTTCAATGTTGGAAGCAATTTTTATTCGAAAATGCTTCTTCGGCCTCCAATCCTGTTTTGCTGTGGGAAACTGCGAAAGCGGTTCTTCGTGGTGAAACCATTGCGTATGTGGCCACACAGCGCAGGGCTCAAACGCATGATCTTTTATATTTGCACCGGAAGGTGGAGGCCTGTAAACGTCAGTGGATTGCTTCCGGCTCTCAGAGGGACCATGATTCTCTTTTGGTGGCTCGGGTGGCTTTGCAGGTTAAGATTCATGAACATAGTCAACGGTCCTTTCATTCGTGCCGGTATCGGTTTTATAAATATGGTAATAGGTCTGGTAGACTGCTGGCTCGCTTGGTCCATCCTTGGCAGGGTCCTCATTTCTGTAAAGGTCTTCTTCATGGGGGTGTTTTTGTCACTGACCGAGACCACTTGACGGAGATTTTTTATGACCACTTTTGGGACTTTTATGTCAAGCGCCAGTCAGTCCCGGAAACTTTACATTCTTATTTTCGGGATCTCCACATGCCACGGTTCTCGGAGGAATCCACTCAGTTTTTACATGAACCCATCACTGCCTTGGAGATCGGCCAGGTGATTAAGAATTCGCCTTTGTCTAAGGCCCCGGGGCCTGATGGTCTCTCTTCTGAGTTTTATAAGATTTTGCAGGACCATGTGGTTCCACATTTGGAGGCTTACTTTGCTCGGGTACTGTTGGATGGACATTTTCCGGCCCATGCCAATCGTGCCCATGTGGTGTTGCTCCCCAAACCGTCTACGAATCTGGCGTCGGTGGATTCTTATCGTCTTATTTCATTAATTAACTATGAGCTTAAATTGTTCGCAAAAATCTTAGCTATGCGTTTGTCTTCCATCTTGCCTGAGGTTGTGCATCCGGATCAGGTTGGTTTCGTTCAGGGGCGGCAGGCGGTATGGAACGTGCGTAAAGTTATGGCTGCTTTGGGGCATAGTGTGTCTTCTTCTATCCCGGCCCTCTTGATTAGTTTAGATGCCCGGAAGGCGTTTGATTGTGTAGATTGGGACTACTTGTTTTTGGCCTTGGGTAACCTTGGGCTGGGGGGTCTATTTCTGGACATGGTGCGGATTCTCTATGTTAATCCTAGTGCGGCGGTGCTGGTCAATGGTGCTATCTCTGCTGGGTTCCGGGTGGAGCGGGGCACCCGTCAGGGGTGTCCGCTCTCTCCTTTACTTTTTATTTTAGCCCTGGAGCCCTTGTTGTATCGCATTCGGACGGACGGCTCTATTTTGGGCCTTCCGGTGGGACAGGATGAAGTGCGGTGCCTGGCTTTTGCAGATGACATTTTGTTACTCTTGACTCAGCCCCGCCGTTCTTTTCAAAGGGTTTTACGATTAGTTCAGTGCCATGGGGAGGTTTCTGGTTTTGAATTGAACTTGGACAAGTCGGAGGCCCTGCTCTTTAGTGGGTATGCTTATGAGGATTGGACATCCCCTTTTCCATTACGAAAGGTGGCGCACAGACTTAAATATTTGGGGATCTATATTACTGGTGATCTTAAAAGGGCTTATGGGGAAAACTTCAAGGTATTATTGCACAAATCCCGGGATTTATTGGCTCTCTGGACCAATTTTCCTTTAACTTTGCTGGGGAGGATAGCATTGTTTAAAATGGTCCTGTTTCCGAAATGGCTATATGTGATGCAAACTTTTCCTATGTATATTACGAATAAGGACATTGGTCTGTATCATAAAGTGTTACGTAAATTTCTTTGGAATAATAAGAAGCCCAGATTGACTTTAGCACAACTTTCCTTACCACTGGGGAGCGGCGGTTTGGCTTTGCCGGACCTGCGGAAATACAATGTTGCTGTCTCCTTCGTCATCTGGTGGACTGGATCAAGAATACTGCCTATTATACTCCTGTAGCCCTGGAACAGCAACTGATGGCGCCTACGCACTTGTTGTATTATCTTCATGCGAAACGACCCCATCGGATTTTTCCGACTCGTTCTCATCCTCTGTTGAAATCTATGCGCCAATGTTGGCAATGGTTATGCAAACGGATGCAGGTGCCTTTTACTTCTACAGTGCTTTTACCCTTGTGGGGAAATCGGGACTTGGATCCGGATGCCTCTAAGACTTACTTGAGGACTTGGGCGACCAATGGCCTTTGTGATGTGCAGGACGTGGTGACAGCACAGGGCCTTCCGGTTTCCTTCCCTGCTCTCCAGGCTCGGGGTGTTGTACAGGCTCGGGATTGGCTTTCCTATGGTCAAGTCAGTCACTATCTGCACTCCCTAGATCACTCTACTTTGCATGAAGATACGGCAGACAGGGTTTGGGAGACTTTGACCCTGTCCCGTTCGACCAGTATGAGTATCTCCTTTCATCAGATCAGCTTGGGCAGTTTTTCGGCACCTTGGAATTATGATGCAGTGGCTGTTGTTTGGAATCTGGACCTTGCCTCTACAGAGCAGATCACTGGTGAGGATTTGCGTATCCTCATGCGACATCTTCCGAGACTGACTCGCTTGGTGGTGTTGCAGGAACAGCACTATAAATTCTTGTTGAGACTTTACATTTCCCCATATAAGGCCTTGGTGGCCGGTATTGCTACTCATGCTGAATGCCCTAAATGCCGTTCTGCCCCTGCGGGTTTGTTTCATATGTTTTGGTCCTGTGACAGAATACAAACCTTCTGGCCTTTTGTTGGGCTTCATCTACAGACGATCTTAAAGACAAGACTTCCCCTTGGAGCGAAGGTTTTTCTTTTTTATCACTTTACTTCTTTGGGACTTTCTAGGGGTAATTCCCTGTTGCTGCAGAAGGCCTTTTTGTTATCTCGTAAATGTATCCTCTTGTTATGGAGGCAGGCTGAGGTGCCTACCCTCACAATGTGGAAAAATGAACTGTTTACTTTGCTGAAGTATGAATATTTGGATACTAAGAAAAGTGGCCCTGGTCAATGGAGGAAATTCCGAGCGATTTGGGCTCCGGTCTGGGACAATTTGTCTCCGGGTGCCCGAAGTGCTCTTCTGAATTTCTGACACTGGAGTGCTTGGGGGGGTGAGGGGTGGGGTTTGGAGGGTGGGCTGTTCTTGGCTTTTGATGAGTATCTTTTGTCTCTGCGCAGAAACAACGCGGTAGACCCTTTTTGTCTTGGGTTTTGCTTTGTTTCTGGTTCTTTGTATTCAGATTGTGGTTTACTTCTTTGTATTCTTCTTTTCTTAATAAAAGAAAAAAAAAAAAAGACACCTATTTTTGTGGGTTAAGAGAGTGGCGCACTGGTTAAAGCTACAGCCTCAGCACCCTGAGGTTGTGGGTTCAAACCCCCACTGCTCCTTGTGACCCTGGGCAAGTCACTTAATCCCCCCATTGCCCCAGGTACATTAGATAGATTGTGAGCCCACAAGAGAGGGAAAAATACTTGAGTACCTGAATAAATAAATGCATATAAACTGTTCTGAACTCCCCTGGGATAATGGTATAGAAAATTGAATAAATAAATAAAATATCACTGGTCAAAAAATCTTTGTATATTTTCTCATAAATTCTAAATTTTTTAATGAATTTTTTTGTGACGAAATTATTTTTCAATCTCTACTTTTTTGTTGTTTCTGTAATAGTCATCAATAGTGCATCCCGCTGCTCAAACAGAGTGCCCTATTGCTCAGTAGCGCAAACTGTTCTTCATTAGTCACACTAGTGAACAAAAGAACACACTAGTGCATATTATGCAACAGGACACACAAGTGATGTCACTGAGAAAAAAAGCACAACGAGAGTTTCCTGTCATTTGGGGGTTTTAAATCTACACAAAGCAAGCATGCTCTTTCCGACAAACGTGCAGCTCTAACTTATCGTAGAGAGCAGCATTGTCAGACAGGCAGATGGACGGAGTCTTCCCAACAGGCGCTATCAATTGGGCAAAAACACGCCTAAAAAGGATACATTTTCCTTTGAAAACTGAGTTGGGGGAAAATATTTCTGCACAAATCTACACCTGCTTATTTGCATGCTCGTGTTGACAGTGAAAATGCATACGAATCCATAAATATTTGAGGTTTAAGTGCACTCCCTACTCCAACCCATTTCTGGGAATATGCTCCCAGTATTCCTGATTCTTGCATCATCCCCCCCCCCCTCTTTTACAAAGGTGCGCTAAGCTGTACAGCACGCGCTAAACGCTAACGCATGCATGTTATCCTATGAACGCGTTAGTGGTTAGCGCGCGCGTTGATTTTGCCTGCGCTAAATCTGTGCTAAAGCGCTAAATACAGAAATAAATCTTGTTTTACGTATAGAAATACTTTCAAATGTTGCCCTCTAAAATGCAAGGAAAGAAAATTTAATGATCCACTAATAAAAAAAAACATACAGAGTTGAATCGGTTCAGCGGATGGCCACCAGGATGGTCTCGGGGCTAAAGGGTCTCCCGTACGAGGAAAGACTGAGCAGCTCTACACTCTCGAGGAGCGTAGGGAGAGGGGAGACATGATTGAGACATTTAAGTACATCACGGGACGGGTAGAGGTGGAAGATGATATCTTTCTTCTCAGGGGACCCTCGACCACAAGAGGACATCCGCTCAAGCTCAGGGGAGGGAAGTTTCGTGGAGACATCAGGAAATACTTCTTCACGGAGAGAGTGATTGAGCATTGGAACGAGCTTCCAGTGCAGGTGGTCGAGGCATGCAGCATCTCAGACTTCAAGAACAAATGGGATACCCATGTGGGATCCCTACGAGGTCATGCCAAGGGATAGGGTCACTAGGACTGAATGAGCGGGTCAGTAGACCAGGGCCTAACCATGAAAGACCAGGTGGACTCTTTGGTTAGAAAGGGTTTCTTCACTCTCTGGAAGCTTCGGTCCATTAGAGCCTATTTTGATGCTTCATCATTTAGAATTTTGGTACAGTCCCTTATACTGAGCCAACTGAACTACTGTACTCTCTCCTATCTAGCAATCTCCCAGAAGAATATTTAGTGATTACAACTGATGCATAATATAGTATAATTACAATTATTCTTTAGGGGGTCAGTAGACTTAAGAGGGTGGGTAAATAGTGTGGGCAGACTTGATGGGCTGTAGCCCTTATCTGCCGTCATCTTTCTATGTTTCTATGTTTCTACATCAGAATAAACATCAGTTCTTAGATCCCTTGCCTCCCAAGACTGCAGTGACTTTCCTGACGTTCCATTGTAAAAAGAAATACTCAGAATCACTATACTTCTGCCAGATAAAAAGAACCTTTATAAAAAAGAATAAGACGGCTCTGTTCTCTTCCCTTTATATTTTGTTGAAAGGGTAGCTGACAGCTCAAACAAGAAATAAAAAGCCAGAGGCTAAGTTCCATCAACTCATGGGTGCCTATCAAGTGTGAGGTTATTGTTTATTTAATCACCAGATTAAATGTGTCTCTAAAAGAATGGAATGACACCCTGCTTTAATTATAAGAAAAAATGAAACCAAGACAAATGGATATTGCAAAATAATTAATGTTCCAAAACTAAGATAGCAGGAAGATGAGGGCATTACTGCATTATGAAATCAGATTGCTAGAATGACAAGGTGACAGAATTAATCACTGTTCCCATCCCCGCGTATAATGATGTGAACCGCCTAGAACTCATTGGTATGGCGGTATACAAAAATAAAGTTTATTTATTTTGGTCAGAGTGGGCATGGCTTGCAGCACAAGTGACCGTAGGTGCCAGTAGGAGCCCCTTTGGGTGTGATTCTCATGTAAAGTAGGCACCGGAAATGTAGACCAGTAAAACCCTTGCCTACATTTAATAATAATAATAACAGTTTGTATACCGCAGGACCGTGAAGTTCTATGAGGTTTACAAAGATTAAAAGATGGTACAAATTGATTGAACTTAACAGGGTGGAAGCTAGTGATTAACAGCTCAAGGGATCAGTTTTCGAGGAGAAAGAGTTGTACGGGTCAGCTGCCTAGATACTTCAGGAACAGATATTTTTTAGGTGTTTCCCGAATTTCCCGAATTTCTTTTTGTGTTCTGAGCTCTGTGTCCCCATTTTGTTCTGTAGTTGACATGTTTTGATAAGAAACATTTGTTACAAAAGAAACATTGCTAGACCTTAGACAAGATATTAAACCGCTTCGAACTTCACGGTATAGCGGTATATAAGAAATAAATTATTATTATTATTATAATGGAAACTTCCCACTATTCCCCCCCCCTTATGTTTGTTACCTTTTTCTAGTTGCTTTTATGTATCCTGTTACCATATATATATATAATAATAATAATAATAACTTTATTTTTCTATACCGCCATAGTCAGGTGACTTCTAGGCGGTTCACACTGTAAGAAGGCTGGACATTCAGCGAATAACAAGGTCACAATACAATACAATAAGTCAACATACAATACAAGACAAAACAATACAATACAGTACGATACAATACAATGAGTGTATACAACACAGTACAATATAATACAACGAGTCTAAATATACTACAATACAATAAGTCTAAAGACAACACCATACATAAGTCTAATACAGTATCGTACAATGAGTCTAAATATAATACAATAGTGAAGAGGGAAAGTTAACAGATTGGGGTTACCCATTGAACCCCAATCTGTTAACTTTCCCCTCTTCACTATTGTATTATATTTAGACTCATTGTACGATACTGTATTAGACTTATGTATGGTGTTGTCTTTAGACTTATTGTATTGTAGTATATTTAGACTCGTTGTATTATATTATACTGTGTTGTATACACTCATTGTATTGTATCGTACTGTATTGTATTGTTTTGTCTTGTATTGTATGTTGACTTATTGTATTGTATTGTGACCTTGTTATTCGCTGAATGTCCAGCCTTCTTACAGTGTGAACCGCCTAGAAGTCACCTGACTATGGCGGTATAGAAAAATAAAGTTATTATTATTATTATTATTATATGATCTTTCCTACAGTCATATGCTAAAACAATTGGCCCATGTGAAATGCTATAAAAGGTGTATGCAGTACTCTGAATAAAGAAGAGAGAGACATCTTTTTGCCTATTTGCATGTGCGTTTGTGTGTGTGTGTGATTTCTTTCTAAAGAGGTGTCCCCGGATGCATCCGTAGTCAGGACAGCAGAACGAGGCTAATACAAATTGGGACCTGGTCGTTTCAGTAGGCATAAACAATTGTTCTAGATCTTTACCCCATAATGCTGCCTGATGTGAGAAAAGGTGTTGATGGTGTCTTTTGAGTTTGCATCCTCTAACTGGAGGAGAAACAAAGTTCAAATGTGAACTTCTCTTATGTCTGTTGGCTGAGAAGGAGAAAAGATCAGTTATGTATTTAGGGGCTAGACCGTATAGTACTTTAAAGCAGAAACAGGCGAACTTAAACTTTACGCGTGCCTCCATCGGTAGCCAATGCAGCTGTCGGTAGTAAGGTGTCACATGATCAAAATTTCTGGCCTCTACTTTCCAAGTGGCTGTGATTCTGAAGACTGGATGGGCCATATGGCCTTTATCTGCCATCATGTTTCTAAGACACGCGATGGAGCCAATTTTAGAGGCATAGGCCGATACTAGCCAGATTCTCAGTCTAAAGGGCACCTAACTTACCCCCCCTTTCCTAAACCGCGATAGCGGTTATTAGCGCAGGAAGCTGTGCTGAATGTTCCACGCTGCGCCCGACGCTCATAGAGTTCTTATAAAAATCGGGACCAGCGCGGAGAATTCAGCGTGGCTCCCTGCGCTAATAACTGCTATTGCGGTTTAGTAAAGGGATGGTGTTAATTGGCAAAATTCCCCTAATAGCTTTAATAATAAAAAAAAAATGAATTCTGTATAAATGTAGGCGCCTGTCGCATAGTACTTAGGAGCGCCTCATGCGTAAGTGGGTATTTTTTTTAGGGTGGAACGTGACTTAGGTGCCGCTAAATGCGATTCGCTAAAAACTTAGGCACCTGAAATGTAGGCCTTTGAAACCCTGGCCTACATTTCCAGCGCCTACGTTTTTACATAGGCACCACTAGGTGCGATTCAGTAAATGGCGCCTAGCATGATTGATATTCGTCTGGCGCTATTTTTGTTGCAACCGGCCAATTTAGATGTCGTTTACAGAATCCGGGCCAAACAGCCTACCTTTGGGCAATTCCTGAGGTGTTGATGCTCAACCGTAAACCTTTACCTGGTTTTTCAGAAGACAGTGATGAAAACTGAAGCATACCTCAGTTTGACAGAGAATTATAGAGCATATCTACAGGAAAAAACCAGAAAGAAAGGCAAGCGAGATGTTGGTCGTGTTTTACTTTATTTGATTTTCCATTTTTCTCTGTAGCATTGAAACCAGTATATACAAATGTCTTACATAAGAACATAAGAATTGCCGCTGCTGGGTCAGACCAGTGGTCCATCATGCCCAGCAGTCCGCTCACGCAGCGGCCCTCTGGTCAAAGACCAGCACCCTAACTGAGACTAGCCCTAACAGCGCATGTTCTTCTTCAGCAGGAACTTGTCTAACTTTGTCTTGAATCCCTGGAGGGTGTTTTCCCCTATGACAGATTCCGGGAGATCATTCCAGTTTTCCACCACTCTCTTGGTGAAGAAGAACTTCCTTACATTTGTACGGAATCGATCCCCTTTCAACATTAGAGAGTGCCCTCTCGTTCTCCCTACCTTGGAGAGGGTGAACAACCTGTCTTTATCTGCTAAGTCTATCCCCTTCAGTATCTTGAATGTTTCGATCATGTCCCCTCTCAATCTCCTCGGTTACATAGATTTTGATGTTCTTCTTTTACATATGTTCATTTTATGATTCGAATGGTTGGGACCTTTTATGATACTGTGACTTTTTATATTAATAAGAACATAAGAATAGTCTTACTGGGTCAGACCAAATGTCCATCAAGTCCAGTAGCTTGTTCTCACAGTGGCCAATCTAAAGAGTAGCAACATTCCATGCTACCGATCCAGGGCAAGCAGTGGCTTCCTCCATGTCTTTCTCAATAACAGACTATGGATTTTTCCTCCAGGAACTTGTCCAAACCTTTCTTAAAACCAGCTACGCTATCTACTTAAGTCTTAATAAATGTAACTGTTTGGTGGTTTCGACATCTCGCCTTTCTTTCTGGTTTGTTCATTACATATTGAGGCAAGTGTCTTCTTTCATTTTGTGTCTACTGCATATCTACATATGCAAGTTTTACACAGCCTTACAGGTACCTATCTTTTTATGTTAGGAACAGCATTTAAGAGTGAATCCTACAGGAAAACCTCCTTTCAAGGAGCATAAGCAAAGAAATATTGTTTTGGATAAGCAAAGAAATTCCATCATTAATTCAACCAGTTGTGTTTTCTTATCTCCTAATCTATACTCCCTTTATCCTTCCTCCCAGAGACTTTTCTTGGTCCCTATTTCTCATCTTCTGATCAAATATCATTATTTACTGTATGTCTTATCGTGCCTTTAGCAAACACACCAGAGAGAACAAAGTAGGCAATTTTTCAAAGATAATTTGCAAAAATGAACAGAGAGTCAAGAAAGTGAAACTGACAAACTATGTAAAAACAAGAGGAAAAATAGTTTGAGATAAATTGGGACTATCAAATAGGATGTTATCCTACTGAGAAAGAGGGGGGAGTGAGACTGAAATCTTGATAAGGTTTAGTGAGAGGAAGGCTTGTGGGGAGAAATAATTAAATCTGCAATAAGCATATTCACCATATAAAGAGGTACATACTGGGTTTGTACCTCTGATGTTTGAGGTGGGAGTGGGTGAGATAGAGGGGTTAGTTATGGGATTATATTTTATCTAGATTTGTTTTACGTGCGCTAAAAAGCATAGCACACCTTTCTAAAAGAGGGGGTTAGTATACCCACATGTCAGCATGGTATGAATAAGAGCTATTTTATATCATTGTTAGCATTGGAATTGTTAAAAATAATAATAATAAAAAAGAGGCCCTTTAGAGTGAAAGCTGGTGCCCTACCCAAATCCTGAAGAGTGTAGTGACAGAAAAGGTCCCCACATCATTCTCTAATCGCTTTTCAACTGTTAGTGAGGTAATAGTAACATATTACACCGGCTGACTCTACCCATTAATGACAAAGGATAGGACTGTCATAAATTAAGTTTGTCATGAATGAGAGCAAACAAGGGGTCTAAGTTGATTGAATATAATCGAGATAAGTCGGATGGAATAAGGACTCCCCCAAATATTTAAGATGTGCCATCGCCCATTGCAAGGGAAAGTCTCCCAACCATTGAGTCTGAACTTCTGGGAGAGATAGCAGGGCCACCGACTTTGCCAGATTAAGCCATATTTGGTTATGAGATCAAGTGCCACTCTTAAAGACGATTAGGCCTGTGTTAAAACAAGAAATAGATCATCTGCAAAGGCAAGGGTTTTTATTTCTCTGGTAACTAGTGAAGTCTCCGGACTGCTTCAAATTGATGTAATGTACAGAGTAGCGGTTCTAGGGTGAGTATGAACAACAGTGGAGACAATGGGCAACCCTGTCGGGTACCTTTCTCAATGGGAAAGGAGTCAGTATGGACTCCATTGATTAGTAAGGATGCACGCGGATGCCAATATATTCCAAGGTTTGGAATAAGAAAGGCCAGTCAATATTATCAAAGGCCTTGGCGGCATCCAGGCTAACTAGTAGAATGTTGACAATGTGCCAATGCCAAGAGCACCTTACAAACATTTTGTACAGCCTGCCTACCCTTTACAAATCCAACTTGATTAGCAGTCAGATAATCTGGCAGATAAGCTGCTAAGCAGTCACCCATGATGTGGGCTAAAAATTTAAGATCCACATTTATTAAAGAAATTGATCTACAGTATAAGACGCAGGGTTATCAGTTGGTTTTTCAGATTTTAAAAGTAGGGTTATCAAAATGTGGGAAGGAGCCCTGCTCAATGGCAGCATTATAATATAATAAGACTAGTCTTTAAGCCCGTTACATTAACGGGTGCTAGAACATATGTGTGTGTGTCTGTCTTTATTTCTTTCTCTCTCTCTCCTTAGCCGCTTTCTTTCTTTCTGTCTTTCTTTTTCCTTGGCTGTCCATCACCACCCCTTGCCTGCTCCCCCTGTCCATTTTTCCTTCCTTTTACCTCCCCTGTGTCCACCACCACCCCTTCACTGCTGTCCTTATGCAGCAGCAGCCCTTCTCCCTTTGTTTTACCTCCCCCCTGTCCAGCAGCACCTCTTTCCTTCTCCCCCTGTCCAACATTAGTCCTCCGTTCCTTTTTCTTCACCCCCCCTGTCCATCAGCATCTCTTTCCTTCTCCCCCTGTCCAGCAGTAGGCATCCCTTCCTTTTTTATCCCCCTCCTCCTTCTTATCCCTATGATACTCTTACCTTGCTCTGCCCCTGATCAGAGGTTCCCGACAGCCGCCCAGTTGCACCCATTGGAAAAGTTCCCACTGCCGCATCCCGCACCCCTCCTGACGCGGCTCCCGCTGTCCTTTCTGTCTGTCTCTGTCCTTGGCCCCCTTTGCCTGTCTGTCTTTCTGTGTATCTCCCTGCCCCTGTGTCTTTCTTCTTTTCTTTCTGTCTCCCTTCCTCCCTCTGTCTGTCTGTCCAAAGCAGCATTCCATCCCCCTCCATTTCCCTCCCCCACACCAGTTCCCTGTGCACCTGCCCCTGTGTCTTTCTTATTTTCTTTGTGTTTCCCTTCCTCTCTCTGTCTGTCTGTCCAAAGCAGCATTCCCTCCCCCTCCATTTCACTCCCCCCACCAGTTCCCTGTGCAGCAGCATTAGCGTTTCCTCTACCCCCCCTTTCCCTTCCCGCGGTCCGGACTACAAACGTGGTGATTCCAGCAGCGCTTGCATCAGTCTCCACACGCTGCTTCGGGTCCTTCTACTGCCCTGATTTACTGTGGCACGTCCCCGATGACATCATCAGAGACGCGGCAGAGCAAATCAGGGCAGTAGAAGGGCCCGAAGCAGCGTGTGAAGACTGATGCACACGTTGTTGGAATCGCCATTCGGGCCCGCGGGAAAAGAAGGGGGTGGGCAGCAAAGGACGACCGGAGATTGGTGGTGGCAGGAGGAACAGAGATCGTCGTCTGGCTGCGGTCCGGCTTGTGGAGGCGATCGGCTTATGACGTATTAGCGCGCATGCACACTCCTTCGGCCACAGACCTACATGCGCACAGAACACGCAAATAGGAGTGCGCATGCGCGGCTAGCTCTTTATTATATTAGATAGTAGGGGAACACAAAGTTGAAAACTAAGAGTTTTATAAAATTCTCCAATATATCCATCTGGAATGGGAGTTTTATATGGATTTGTTAATTTAATTGCTTGTAACAATCCTTAGCACTCAATGGTCTTTTCAAAATTTCCAGAGAATTCCAAGGCAATTTGGGCAACCCAGAGGATTGGAGATAATTGACCATCATGTCTGTGGAAAATGAAGTCCCCCCCCTCCCCTCAAAAACGTTGGTGAAACATTACGCTATCTATTCTGCTCGGGAGACCAAAGTAACAAGAATTAAGAAGCAATCCAAGAAAGCTCTGGAAAAACACAACCACATAGTGTGTTATCAAAGGGAAAGACTTTTTAGGCCACTGCCAGTCCATCAAAGCTTCATGTAGCAGGCTCTGAGGGATCCATGGCTGTTCAAAAAGTCCTGTGCTGCTTCCGGAGTATCAAACTGCTTGCCTTACGCACCTCCCTAGATTCGTGAAGACTCCTACAATGTAGGCAGCCTACTTTGGGATGTTTTCTAAAAAAATATATATATATACGCATCCCAATTGGCTGGTTAGACAGCAGTAGGACACCTACCGTTGCCTACAATTGGGATACCGTTTATAGAATTTGCCCCTATGTGTCTAAGTGCTTTGAACATAGGCCCCATAAGTACCTGACCATCTTTATGTGACTTTGCGATATTACAGAACAGAAGTTGAAATGCTTTGCAAATGATTCATGATAAGCTGTCGGCCTACATCTGAATTTGTATTGATCACTTTACAAATCCTAGGTTTACTCACTGTAACAACTTTGGCCCCTTTTTATCAAGTTGCGTTAGGGTTTCTTTTATCACCAGTCGGTGCGGTGAAAGCTCCGATGCTCATAGGAATTCTTTGAGCATGGGAGCTTTTACCTCACCAGCCTGTGATTAAAAAACCCTAATGCAGCTTGATAAAAGGGGGTCTTTATTACTAATAATGGGCTATTCTATATACAATACAATACTGACTTTTGATTACATTTATGATAAACATATCAAAGTTAGTTGGGTAGAGCTCATCTATCTATCTATATAAAATCGGATGTATCTGTGTGTGTGTATGTATGTATGTTCCAGCATAACTCTGACACGAATGGAGAGATTTCAACTAAACTTGCTATACATATGACTTACTATCTAGGAAAAAATACTGTGGGGGGTGGGAAGGGGGTGGCATGTAAAAATAACCCAAAATTACAGATATTGCTGTAACAAGGAAACTTAAGGCAATTGGCCAAGTGCAATCAAAGGCTTAAAAAAAATGAAACAACAGCATAGACAAGAAACTCCTGAGAACAGGAATACAGGATTTACAACGCTGTGCGAGAGAGCTGCTACATCTGGAGCTTCCGAGACTCGCTGAGATGAATATTGACGCTTCCTATGCCGTTTTAAGTCCAAGTTCAGCCCCATAGAGAGGGCCATTCTTGCTGCTAAAAATGAAGATGTCCACGATTCCTTTTCCTGTTTAATAAGAAGATTGGGATAAATATATATCCGAGCAACGCCGGGTGATCAGCAAATATAAATAAGTATTCACGATTGAGTTCCTTTTCAATACTGTATTTATTAATTTGCGATTCTAAAAATTCATCTATCTATCCGAAAACAAAATCTCACCCAACTCCCACAACACTCATATACCCGGAAACAACTTACATTCCCCAGACCAACACGACCTCCCTTACTTGTGCCTATGTTAACATCAGATCTCTAGGACCCAAAACAGAAAACATAAAAAATTGGCTAAAAACAGAAAAACTTGACTGCCTATTCCTCACTGAAACCTGGTTAACCTCAGACACAGACCCTAGAATAAAAGAAGTATGCCCGCCAGGATACAAAATAACAGTAACCTGCAGAGAGAAAAAAAGAGGAGGAGGACTAGCAATAATATTCAAGAACTCCCTAACTCTAAACATTCTTGAGAAAACATCCACTCCACAAATGGATTTCCTAGCGTGTCAACTCACAAACCCAACACTAAAAAACTCTCTAAACTGCTTGCTCTGCTACATAACACCAGGAAACTGGACCACAGTGAGACCTGAATTCGAAAACTTCATCTACCTAAACTCACTAACAGCTGAATATAACCTCATCCTAGGAGACCTAAACCTACACCTAGAAGACACAACCTCCACACCAACAAATAACTGTCTATCCTTCCTCAATGCCTTATCCTTCCAGATCCTAAACCCACAAACCACCCATGAAAAAGGTCATCAACTGGACATTGCTGCATTCATGTCTCACCAACCATCCAATCCAGCAATCCAAACTCCTAACGGAACATGGTCCCCATCCCTATGGTCAGACCACTACATTTATAACTTCAACATCAATTGGACCAAGACCAAACACACACCTCAATCAAAAAAAAACCACTTATACCTCACGCAAACATATCGACCCAACCATTTTCTGGTCAAATGTAGACGAAACTATCCAAGACTGCGACCCAAAAAACTTCATCTCCCACTGGAAAAATGTATCCACCAACATCCTTGATGATCTGGCACCCCTACAAACCAAAACCAGAACCAGCAGGAAATCAGACCAATGGTTTGATAATGAATTACTCCAACTCAAAAGACAGTGTAGAAGATTAGAAAGAAAATGGAGAAAAAAGAACCAAGATCAAACAAAAACCGACTGGAAAAAAATCAACAAACAATACAAAAAGCTACTAAAAGATAAGAGGAAAAGCTACTATACTAATCTCATAGGCACGGAAACCCAAGATTCCAAAAAAATATTCCAAATCCTGAAAGAATTAACAGACACCAAACCATACACTACCACCACGAACACACCTCCACCATCACCCACCCTCTTAGCAGAACACTTCAAGAACAAAATCACCAACACCAGAGCCACACTCATCCTTAACCCATCCCATCAAAATCCAATCACAATCCACCCTACAGGAAAAGAGGCAATCGCAGCAGACAGAATTTGGACTCAATTCCCTAACATACAATGGTCAGAATTCAACAAATTCTACAAAAAATACAGCCATGCCTCCTGTGACCTCAACCATTGCCCCTCATATCTCCTTACCACCTCTAGTGTAAAATTCTGCACCATAACTCTACAATGGATCCAAATCACGCTCACAGAAGGCACATTCCCTGCTGACCTCAGCGAAATTGTCATCACCCCAATCCAAAAAGACCCAAAAGCACCACAAAACCTCCCATCTAACTTTAGACCTATAGCCTCAATTCCGCTATATGTCAAAATTATAGAAGGCCTAGTAGCCAAACTCCTCACCAATTACATAGAGGACCATAACCTACTCCACCCCATGCAATCAGGCTTCAGAACAAACTTCAGCACAGAGACACTACTAGGCTCCCTTATGGATACCGTCAGACAACAACTTAGTACAGGGAAAAAAATGCTACTCATTCAACTGGACCTATCGGCGGCATTCGACCTAGTAGACCACAACATCCTCCTACAGATCTTAGATGCAATAGGCATCTCAGACAAAGTATACTCCTGGTTTGAAGGATTCCTAAAACTCAGAACCTACAGTGTAAAATCAAACAAAGAAAAGTCAGAATCCTGGTCAAACCCCTGCGGCGTACCACAAGGATCTCCACTATCCCCTACCCTCTTCAATCTCTACACTGCTTCTCTAGGAACGCATCTGGATAATCTAGGCATAACCTCCTATAGTTATGCGGATGACATCACCATCCTCGTCCCATACGATCATTCTAAACCTACCATGACAGACAAACTTCACCAAACACTTGAAGCAGTCACAACCTGGATGGAAAATCACAAACTTAAACTCAACCAAGACAAAACCAAATTCATCCTCCTAGAAAATGACAAGATCCAAACCACAACCAGCCTAGACATAAACACAACCAAATACCCCATCCAAACCACCATAAAACTACTAGGCATGACCATAGACAGATGCTGCACAATGCAACCGCAAATAAATAAAACAATTCAAAAATCATTCGCAATCATGAGAAACCTGAGACAAGTCCGAAAATTCTTTGAAAGAACACAATTCCAACTTATAGTACAATCCCTAATACTAGGTATATTGGACTACTGTAACATACTCTTCCTTCCATGTCCTGCAACCACGATAAGACAACTCCAAACAATCCAAAATACAGCTTTGAGACTCATCTACTCATTGAAAAAACATGACCACATCACTGAAGCCTTCGTCAACTCACACTGGCTCCCAATCCAAGAAAGAATCCAATTCAAATTCTACTGCATATTATTTAAAACCCTACACGGAGACAGCCCATCATACCTGAACAATCGCCTCATTCAAGCACCCAGTACCAGACACAGAAAAACGCACTCCCCATTCATACCCCCCCCAATCAAAGAAGTAAAAAGAACAAAACTACACGACGGCCTCCTAGCCACCCAAGCCGCAAGACTGGACAACCAGATCTCCAACCTTCTGATGACCACCCCAGACTATAGGACGTTCAGAAAAGAAATAAAAACCACACTTTTCAAGAAATTCCTGAAACAGCAATAACAACACGACCTCTAAATGCTCTTAAGATCTACAACTTACCTCTCTAGCTAATCACTGTAACTCTGTCTTTTTTAAATTAACCTTTTGTAATCCGCCTTGAACCGCAAGGTAATGGCGGAATAGAAATCCCTAATGTAATGTAATGTAATGTAATGTAATGTAATATATATATAAAATCGGAGGTATGTATGTGTGTATGTATGTGTGTGTGTGTATGTGCCGCGATCACGCAAAAACGGCTTGACCGATTTGAACGAAACTTGGTATGCAGATCCCTCACTACCTGGGATGATATGTTCTGGGGGTCTCGCGGCCCACCTGCACACGTGGGCGGAGCTACAAACATAAAATCAGATTTCACCCATTCATGTCAATGGAAAAAATGTAAAAAGCTGCCATTCTCACAGTAATTCAAAAACGGCTTAACCGATTTGAACGAAACTTGGTATGCAGATCCCTCACTACCTGGGGGTCTCGCGGCCCACCTGCACACGTGGGCGGAGCTACAAACAGAAAATCAGATTTCACCCATTCATGTCAATGGAAAAAATGTAAAAAGCTGCCATTCTCACTGTGACCAATTTGGACGAAACTTGTTATGCAGATCCCTCACTACCTGGGGTGATATGTTCTGGGGGTCTCGCGGCCCCCCTGCACACGTGGGCGGAGCTACAAACAGAAAATCAGATTTCACCCATTCATGTCAATGGAAAAAATGTAAAAAGCTGCCATTCTCACAGTAATTCACAAACGGCTTGACCGATTTGAACAAAACTTGGTATGCAGATCCCTCACTACCTGGGTTGATATGTTCTGGGGGTCTCGCGGCCCTCCTGCACACGTGGGCAGAGCTACAAACAGAAAATCAGTTTTCACCCATTCATGTCAATGGAAAAAATGTAAAAAGCTGCCATTCTCACTGTAATTCAAAAATGGCTTGACCGATTTGGATGAAACTTGGTATGCAGATCCCTCACTACCTGGGGTGATATGTTCTGGGGGTCTCACGGCCCACAACTCTATTGCTCCAGGAGGTGAAACTAAAATTGTTGTTTATAATCACGTTTTGCGTTAGTTGTATTGTATTCATTTTGTCAAATATTTCACATTATAATTTGAATATTGTACTTTTTATTAAGCTGTAAAAAAATACTTTCATTCACCACTATAAAGTATCTTTATTTGAATCCATTTACAGTGTTATTGCTATAATTAAATACCCGTGCAACGCCGGGGCATCAGCTAGTTAACTATAAAACAGTATTGATTGTCGCCCAGCCACTTAGTTGGTTTTCATATAAGTAACTGAAGGAGAAGCCAAGAAGAGGCCTCAACGACGAGAGAAACACACACAACAATGGAGTCGTGAGGATAAGATGTCAAGTAATGAGCCATGGGTATATGGTTCGAAAGTCACTTTATTGATAAGTATGCTACAAAAGCTCATAGACTTGACACTAGCAGTGCTTCGGCGTCTGTGCCTTTATCAAGAGTCTGTCTTGAAGGTCTGACACAGTGCGCACGGACATTATAGCTCAGTGGTCTCAAACTTGTGGCCCACCAGGTACTATTTTGCGGCCCGCAGTCTAGACTAGTGCTGCCTCCTCTTTGCAGTGTCCTCCAGCTTGCCCCCTAGCCTCCCGCTCTTACCTTTAGATAATTATTTTTTTTTATTTATTCTATTTTTTTCTATACCGTTCTCCCAGGGGAGTTCAGAACGGTTTTACATGAATTTATTCAGGTACTCAAGCATTTTTCCCTGTCTGTCCCGGCGGGCTCACAATCTATCTAATGTACCTGGGGCAATGGGGGGATTAAGTGACTTGCCCAGGGTCACAAGGAGTAGCGTGGGTTTGAACCCACAACCCCAGGATGCTGAGGCTGTAGCTTTAACCACTGCGCCACACACTCCCCTGCCTCCTCAGCCTGCAGAGAAGATTGCTGGTGCTGTAGTGATCCTTGCAGGCTACCGTCCTCAGCAGCACGTTCCCTCTGCTGCGGTCCTGTCCCTGACGTCAGAGGAGGGGTGGGACAGCAGAAGAGGGAACGTGCTGCGGAGGCTGATGGCAGCCTGCAAGGAACACTACAGCACCAGCGATCCTCTTTGCAGGCTGCGGTAATTAGCTGAAACTAAGACCAGGGGGGAAGCTGGAGGATGCTGCAAAGAAGGGGGGGGGAACATGTAGGCCTTTGGGGGGGCGGGGAAGATTTATAAACTATAAAGAGTTTTACCTCGTGCAAAATTGTCATTTCTTTAATAAGACTAACTCTTTTTTTTCCTGTGGCCCTCCAAGTACCTACAAACCCAAAATGTGGCCCTTCAAAGGGTTTGAGTTTGAGACCACTGCTATAGGTGAAGCGCTGGTGAGATGTCTGTAGGAGCAGTGAAAAAACTAGTGTCCAAAGTGCGCTGTGTCAGACCTTCAAGACAGCCTCTTGCTAAAGGCACAGATGCCAAAACACTGCCAGTGTCGATTTCTTATAAGTAGCTTCATTTTTTGCAGGGCTTACAAAGTTAATCCCTTTCTGTTTCTATTAAATGTTATTCCATTTCTACGTTCTATTAGGTGTACAATTGAGTTTGATAACGATAGCTACTTCTTTACCTTATTCATAGATTACTTAATCTGGTGAAAATTAGGGCTGTGAACTTTTAAAATTGTTATTCTCCCCCCTTAAAAAAAACCAACTATGAATTACGTTCCACTGTTGGGTCATTAAAGACAAAGAGGCACAATTAGAAATCACCAGAAGCAAAGTTTCAACGATGGTGCAGAAATTGCAGGACAAGGCACATAACTATTTTTTTTCAAATTCGGCGAAACTGCATAGTGTAATAGTTGATTTCAGATATAAAATATGTGGATTAAACCTAATTGTAAAGCGTCATTATAACTTGATTGCGTGATCTTAAAAGTTGCAGAATGATGATGAGGGCTTGTGGAATGCGGTTGGGTCCTTAGTTCGGATAATTTCTGTATTAAGGATTGATACTGAAAATGATATGACGTTGAGACCCTGTTCATAGATCACTTTTGTGAAGAGGGATAATGTGAAGATGTGTTACATGTGATTGAAATGACGGTAACAGCTGCCAGAATTATTTTATGTAATGGCACGTTGACGAGAAGTAATAAAAAAAAATTTGAGGGAATGCTGTATGAATAATTACAAGTAAGAAGAGCTCCTGATGAGCAATCCCTGATTAACTAATTAGGTCATAAGAGCAGATATCCAAATATTTTTTTTTCCATTGATTGAACAGAGGCTTTTGAGATTGTGATATTAGACTGCCGAGAGATAAAAGGTACCATTAGTTTGAAAAGTCTGCATGGCATCAGTTGTGCTTTCTTTTCCATTAGAGCAGGGGTGTCAAAGTCCTTCCTCGAGGGCCGCAATCCAGTCGGGTTTTCAGGATTTCCCCCAATGAATATGCATGAGATCTATTCACATACAATGAAAGCAGTGCATGCAAATATATCTCATGCATATTCATTGGGGAAATCCTGAAAACCGGACTGGATTGCGGCCCTCGAGGAGGGACTTTGACACCCCTGCGTTAGAGAATGAAGTTTCTCTTTGCAGCTACTGATTATATAAGGGCTAAAGGAAAAGAAATGCCTCCACCTCCATAATTCATCAACAGGTGGCAGCACTGATAGGGCCGTCCACATGGAAGCACTAAGAACAGAAAAATAGCCTTACTTGATCAGAGCAGTGGTCCATCTAGCCCAGTATCTTCACGATGGCCAATCCAAATCACAAACGCCTGGCAAAAACCCAAATAGTAGCAGCACTCCATGCCACCGATCCATGGCAAGTAGTGGCTTCTCTCATGTCTGTCTCAACAGCAGTGTATGGACTTTTCCTCCAGGAACTTGTCCAAACCTCTTATAAAACCAGCTACATTAACTGTTCTTACCACATCCTCTGGCAACGCATTCCAGAGCTTAACTATTCTCTGAGTGAAAAAAAAAAAAATATTCCTCCTATTGGTTTTAAAAGTATTTCCCTGTAACTTCATCGAGTGTCTTTGTAAGTTTTGAGAGTGAAAAATCGATCCACTTGTACCCGTTCTACTCCACTCAGGGTTTTGTAGACTTCAGTCATATCTCCCCTCAGCCGCCTCTTTTCCAAGCTGAAGAGCCCTAACCTCATCAGTCTTTCCTCATACGAGAGGAGTTCCATCCCCTTTATCATCTTGGTCGCTCTTCTTTGAACCTTTTCTACAGAAGCAATTGCGAAGATGGGTCTCACAGACTTACCCCATCCATACAGCCCAGACTTAGCATTACTGTGATTTTTTCAATACTGAACACCTCGAATGAAGAGGTGGAAAGGACTGTGAGCAGTTGAAGAGACGAGATGTGCAGTTTTTCTTGCGATGGCTTTCAAAAACTTGCCTATTGTTGGAAGAAATGTGTAGCAAATGGTAGGGATTATGTAGAAAAGTAAATATAATGTAATAAAATAACAAATTTCAAGCATTATTTTTGTTGTCTATTCACTACAATATCTTCATTTAAACAAAAGCTATGGAGGTGGAGGCATTACTTACTATTTAACCTTAATACTTGGGCTTTGATTTCAAAGCCATTGTATTAATATTATCAGCTTGACCCCATAAGGTGTCTTCTTACTTATCCATTCATATTGCCTCACTTTCAGAAACAAACGCTCTTGTTTTCAACTTATGCAAATTTGGCCTTTCGAGTAGATTCACATGTGAACATTTTACTAAAGCTTTTGATTCACTCTGCTCATCAGATAAGCTTCTCTTATCTGTATCCTTCTCTTTCACTACCAAGTCCAGACTTTGTTCCTTTTACCTTGCTGTTTCATGGGCCTGAAATACATTTCTTAAGTCCGCACATCAAGCTCTTATCTCTGGCCGCATTCAAATCTAGGCTTAAAGCACACCTTTTTAAACTCCTAACCCCTATTCACCTGTTCAGGACCCGTCTGTTTTAGTCGTTCCCACAGTAAATAAATCCCTAATTCCTTATTTGTCCTGTTGTCTGTCTTTAATAGATTGTAAGCTCTGTATAGCAGGAACCAAGCTTTGTGTACAGTGCTGCATATATCTAGTAGCCTCCAATGCAATCTTCTTTTCAAAGTTTCTCTTTGCCTTCTTTATCAATGTTTTGTGTCTGATTTACCATTCCTTATGCTGTTTCCTATTATCTACATCTGATCCTTCTTCCATTTTCTGAAGGACGTTATTTTAGCTCTAACAGCTTCATTCACCTCACTCATTAACCATGCTGGCTGTCATTTGGCCTTCCACTCACCATTTATAACATGTGGAATATATCTGGACTGAGCTTCCAAGATGGTAATTTTGAATAACACCCAACCCTGATCTATGTTTCCTCTAAGGACCAACTAGACGTTAGCCAAATATTTCTATGTGAGAGGAGGACCTTCTTGACATGAGTGACAAAATTTCTGTTACATTGCCTTGTGATAATCACACATTTGATTGTATACCAAGAAGTGACTTCAGATGAAGGGGAAGAGAAGGCACATGCATGAAAGGCAGGGGGTTGAGGAGTGCAGGAGCGCCACTTATCCTTGCTACAACACTGCTTACAGACCTGTAGTTTTCAACTTCTTCTCTGTTACCACTTATGTAAAGAGGGACCATATTTGCTCTTCCCCAATCTCATGGAACCTCTCCTGTCTCCAAGGATTTATTAAACAAATTCACAAAAGGTCCCACAAGAACTTATCTGAGTTCCCTCAATACCCTAGGATGGATCTCATCAGGTCCCTTGGCTTTGTCCATTTTTAGTTTTTCCAGTTGACGGTTGATCTTGTTACATACACAGTGGTATTTAGATTGGAGCTATTTTATAGAAGGTTAGAGGAAGAGGTGCGTTTTTATTGCCTTCCTGAAGTTCAAGTCCTTCTAACGATCTGATGTGAGATGGTAATTGGTTTCAGAGGCATGGTAGGTAGTGTGAGTAGGATCTTTTCCAGGCATTCTCAAGGCAGAGGGAGAGTCCTGAAGGTGTACGTAATCTTTTTTTCTTCTTGCGAGCAAAGTTGCCGGTTTGGAGTGTAAGGTAGTAGTTTGGAGGCCACATAGGTTGATACTATGTTGTGGAAGACTTTGCAGGCCATTACTAGGCCATTGAATACACATTGTTAGTTGAGAGGTAGCTAGTGGGCTGCATGCAGTGCTAGGGTGATTGGGTCACATATGTGAAGGTTTTTAAGAAGGCGGATGGTGGCATTTTGTATTCGTTGCAGTCGATGGAGATTTTTTGAAACGAGACCGGTTAGGAGTGTGTTCAGTAGTCCATGCGGAAGAGGACAAAGACTTAGTGTAGCTGAGAGAAGTCCGGTTCTGAAAAATATCTTCTGATTTTTCAGATTTGTCGGAGGTAGTAGAATGAGGTGGATCCCACTCGAGAGATATGGTCAGAGTGATAGATTGGAGTTGAAACTGTGTAGTTTATCTTTGGCAGTTAGGGCAATGGATTCCCAGGAGATCGAAGGATGGGTGAGTGTGGGGTTATCTTTCCATATCCAGAGGAGCTCAGTGTTTGTGGCATTTAATTAGAGCTTGTTTTGAGTCATCCAGTTCTCTATCTCCGTATGGCAGTTGTGTAGTTGCACATTAGAGAATGACACGGGGAAAATTTCTGTCCCCGTCACTGCCCCGTCCCCGAACCACCATCCTCTTCACCGCCCCGTCCCTGCCGTCCCTGTCTCTGCCGTCCCCTTCACCACCCCGTCACCGTCCCCGCTCTCCCTTTCAGTGCCCCCTCCTCGTCTTCAGCATCTTCTCCTCTCCATCCCCCCACTCCAAGCACCCTTCACGCGGTCCAGCAGCTCCCTCCCGCCGGCCAGCCATGCATTTCTCTCCCTCCCTCCCTCTTACCTTCTCTTGTGGCAAAACTGGCAATTTGTATAAGGCTATGTGCTGAATTACAGCCGAAGCCTTGAAGTCGCGTCAGGTTGCCTGCTAGAAAAGTCTCTTCCGATGCAACCGGAAACAGGAAGTTGCGTCAGAGGAGATTTTTCCAGCAGGCAACCAGACGCAACTTCAAGACTCCGGCTGTAATACAGCGCATAGCCTTATACAAATTGCCAGTTTCAACAAGAAAAGGTAAGGGAAAAGGAGGGAGGGAGGGAGCTGCCGGATCGAACGCTCGTTCACCGCGTGTGCTAACCATTCACCGCTCCACGGGTGGTGAATGGCCTTGTCCCCGATCTCACGGTGACCGGTTTTTTTTGGTCACCGTTTTGGCGGGTTACCCGTGGCTAGCCGCGGGTAACAACACCGTGTCATTCTCTATTGCACATTACACATGAAAATGGTTTAGAAAATTACTCTTTAAGCACTGCATTCAAATGTTTCTATCACATCCACTCTGCTTCTCCTCTGTCATGTACATTGGGCTAGATTCTAAATATGGCGCCAGAAAAAAAAAACATGCTTAATGCTATTCTTTAAGCTAAAGTACAATAGAACCAACAGTACTATTTATTATTTCTATAGCGCTACCAGACGCACACAGCACTGTACATTAAACACACAAGAATTAGTTCCTGTTCGAAAGAGCTTACAATCTAATTATGACAGACACACGGGACAAAAATGGTGAATACATATATGCAGTTCATGTAGGGAAATAGAAAGGGACTACAGAGGGGATGACAGACAAATACCATGCTTTACAAGTTGGTGTGATTAAGATTTAAATGGAGCTTTGAAAAAGTGGGCTTTTAGCCTGGATATGAATACAGCCAGAGACGGAGCCCAATGCACCGAGTCAGGCAGCGTGTTCCAGGCATATGGTACAGCCAGGCAGAAGGGACGGAGTCGGGAATTGGCAGTAGAGGAGAAGGGAACAGGCAAGAGAGACTTGCCCAATAATGGAGTTCCAGGGGTGGCGTATAGGGAGAGAGAAGAGAGGAGAGACGCATACTTTTCATCTGTCTTTCCTAACGTTGTTTGGGCATTTTTGTAACATTTTATCATATACATTACTGAAGAATTTATAGATCTTATTTTCATGTGTGTTGATATTATTTTGAAGAATGATTTGTATTGTTTTTGCTTCATGTGTGTTTATTTGGAAACTGCTGTGACTCCAGGCGGTATTTTAAGTTTTTAAATAAATAAATAAGATGTAAGAGACAGTAAGTCAACATGTAAGAGACAATCCCTGTTCGATAGAGCTTGCAAACAAATCAAAACAAACAGGAAAAAATAGGGGTTAAGAGCTCCAGGAAGAAACAGACACTGCAGGAGCAATTATTCTGCCATTATTGTTTGGGGGGAGGGGAGGGGAATTACTTCACTTAGATCCTTCATCATCCAGCCAAATGCAATATGCTAATATACTTTGAGTCCATTATTATTCTGATATACTACTGTAATAACCTTAAGTAGACAAATGCGCCAAATGGCAAGCTGGAAAAATTAAATGGTGTTTAATGAATATCAAAGTTTATAATCAACAAATTTAAGATAGTTAACTAACGGTCAGGTCTATAGTGGGATGCTAATTCGACAGGCATCGGCTTTAATTTTACTTATATAGGGCGATATTGAAACATTTTCATTTAAAAAACTGATCACAGAAATGCTTCTGCCACCTCTTCCCATACTCCCTTCCCAAGAGGAAACGCAGAAGCATTCTGATGCAATATTGAAGGGTAATTAACATTTTCCTGCAGGGAAACAAATATTGCTCTCTTAGAACTGTCTTCCATTAGCAGCAACAATATTTTTTTAAATAAAGGTTTTCTTCTCTTTCAATGAATCTTTTTAATCTACTAAACAGCACCTCGAACTAGGACAGCTCGTGTGAGGAAAGACTAGAGAGGTTAGGGCTCTTCAGCTTGGAAAAGAGGCAGCTGAGGGGAGATAGGATTGAAGTCTACAAAGTCCTGAGTGGAGTAGAATGGGTACAAGTGGATTGATTTCTCATTCTGTCAAAAATTATAAAGACTAGGGGACACTGGATGAAATTGCAGGAAATATTTTTTAACTCAGAGAATAGTTAAGCTCCAGAATGCATTGCCAGAGGTTGTGGTAAGAGATGATAGTGTAGCTGGTTTTAAAAAAGGTTTGGACAATTTCCTGGAGGAAAAGTCCATAGTCTGTTATTGACAAAGACATGGAGGAAGCCACTGCTTGCCCTGGATCAGTAGCATCGACTATTGCTACTCTTTGGGTTTTGGCCAGGTATTAGTGGCCTGGATTGGCCACCGTGAGAACAGGCTATTTGGTCTGACCCACTAATGCTATTCTTATGTTCTTATGGAAATGGTGAAGCTGGTGATTGAAGGGGAAGAGGAAGTTCTGAGTGGAGTAGAACGGGTAAAAGTGGGTGATGTTCCACTCCATAAAAAATTACAAAGAGTAGGGAACACACAATGAAGTTACCGGGAAATACTTTTAAAACCAATAGGAGGAAATATTTTTTCACTTAGAGAATAGCTCTGGAACACGTTGCCAGAAGTTGTGTTAAGAGCGGTTAATGTAGCTGATTTTAAAGGTTTGGACAAGTTCCTGGAAGAAAAGTCCATAGTCTGCTGTTGAGACAGACATGGGTCAGTAGCATGGAATGCTGCTACTATTTGGGTTTTTGCCAGGTACTCGTGACTTGGATTGGCCTCCACTGAGCTAGATGGACCATTGGTCTGACCCAGTAAGGCTCTTATGTTCTATAATGGAACTCCAGCCTACTTGCTATATTGCCAGGAGTCGAGAAAAACTGGGCTCCTTTGTGAATATTCTGATGGGAGTTAAGTGATAGCTCCTTCATGCCTAATGTCCATGCATGTTTTAAAATGACTTGTGTTTATAAGTTGTTGTTTTTTAAAATCTTTATTGATTTTCAAACTTTGATTGTGCAATAGAAATGGTAAATCAGAAAAACTGCACAAAACACACTATTCAATATACAGTTATTACATCAATCATTTTCTCCCGTCCTCATCTTCATTCTTAATATAATACTACATATGATATGATTACAAATTATAAATAAACTAGTCTTTAAGCCCGTTACATTAACGGGTGCTAGAATATATGTCTGTCTGTCTTTCTTTCTGTCTTTCTACCTGCTCCTGTCTTTCTTTCTGTCCTTTGTCTATCTGTCTCTCTCCCTGCCCCTATCCCACTTCCCTGTGCAGCAGCATTTCCCTCCCCTCCCCCTCCCCCTCCCCCAACTTTCCTGTGCAGCAACAGCAGCGGTATTTTGCGTGCATTCTAGAGGAGGAAAAGAATCTAAATAGCCTTTCTTCAGGCGATGCCTGTTCGGGACCTGGCGAGCAAAAAGCCCCTTCCCCTCCGCTTGGGTGTCCTGTTGGATCGCCACCAGCAGGTGGCACCGTCGCCCCTTCCCGAGAGGCGTCCCGCGCCCCTGAGCCCGGATCCTGTCACTCCGCTCCTTGCCCGCCGGTGATCATGGTGCTGGAGGGGGCCCCCCGCTGCCTTCCCCCCGCGGGGACCCTGCCCTTGCTCCTGCTCGGGCCCTGCCAGCTGCCTGTTTCCCCGGGGCGCTTCGGAAGAGCAGCAGCGGCTGCTGCCGGGGAGCGGCTTGCGCTGCTCAGCACCTCGTTCGTGCTCCGGGGGGACGCGTCGCACAACCAGGCGATGGTGCACTGGACCGGCGAGAACAGCAGCGTAAGTGCAGCCCCGGCATGCCTGGGAAGCTAAAGATACCTAGGCGCACGCTCGTGCATGCTTTAGGCTGTTTTACAGCGAGGCCAACGGCAAGGTGATAGGTCAAAAGCGCACGCCTTTGTCGGCGTGCCGAGACAACTGAGCGCAGCGGCAGTATTCTGGCCTGCCTCCGTGTTCGAAAATCGAATTCGGCACGGAGGCACACCTCACAGAGCCAGGAATCACAAAACTAGTGCGCATGCGTGCTTAGAGTTTTATTATTATTGATAATTTAACTATTCAAAATACATTTCCCTCCCCCCCTCCCTGGATGTGTAACTTGTGTTTATAAGTTAAGACCATTGAAAAAGTTCTGAAGAAAGGTTCTCAAGATTATCATTACTTTTAATTTAGAGCTGTAGAGAATCTAATAATGAACAGTTCCTATTCTTGAATCTTACAATCTAATTGGGAATGAGATGCACACTGAAAAAGAAAGAACAGGGGAAAGGGAGTGGGGACTTTTGTGGCTTTGACATTCAAAGCGCTGGGCACTGGAAGATTAAGTGACTTGCCCAGGGTCACAAGGAGCAGCACTGGATTTGATCTCAGAACCTTGAGGTGCAGAGGCAGCAGCTCTACCAGTGACAGCCACTGAAGTCGATGGTTATAGGCCTAAATCCTAGTTTTTTCAGAACTCTGCTGCAATTATGACAGCAGAATGAGTAGCAGCTCGACGAATGAGTGATGAGCAATTTCAACTGGCAAACTAGTAAGCCCTATCATTACCCTTGAAGAAGCCCATCGGTGCGAAACGGACCGGGCCTCCATCGGGTTATTAAGATAAGTGCTTAATGGCATCTCATAGATAAGCCAGACAAAATCAGTTGAAGTTGAATACACAATTGCTGGTTATCTAATGCTCATTGGCAAGAAGAAAGTTTCGATATTCAATTATAATGTTATTTATTAAAGAGTTAATTATGAAACTAAAACTAAACTAAACCTTAGGTTTGTATACCGCACCATCTCCACAAGCGTAGAGCTCGGCACGGTTTACAGGGTTAGGTTGAAAAGGAGCTACAATGAAGGGTTATAGGAAAGGAGCTAGGAAGATAAAGAAGGTCAGGGTACCAAAGAGCGGGAGGTGTTAGATTTCTGAAAAGAGCCAAGTTTTCAGGTGTTTGCGGAAGGATTGGAGGGAGCTTGAAAATCTGAGCGGGGATGTGAGGTTGTTCCAGAGTTCTGTGGTTCTAAAGGGGAGGGATGTTCCTAGTTTTCCTACGCGGGATATACCTTTTGCAGAGGGGAATGATAGTTTCAGTTTTTGGGAGGATCTAGTGGAATTAGGGTTAGAGGAGTTCCAGAAGAGTGGTATAACGGGAGGGAGGATGCCATGTAGGATCTTGAAAGCTAAACAGGCACATTTAAAGAGGACTCTGGAGTGAACTGGGAGCCAGTGAAGTTTGGATAGGAGTGGGGAGACGTGGTCAAACTTGCCTTTAGCGAAAATAAGCTTGGTCGCGGCGTTCTGGATTAGCTGAAGTCTATGGAGTTTTGTTTAGTTAGGCTTAAATAGATGGAGTTGCAATAATCCAGTCTAGAGAGGATGGTGGATTGAACAAGGATGACGAAGTGAGAATGATGAAAGTACGATCTCACTTTCCTCAGCATATGAAGACTAAAGAAGCATATTTTTACCAAGAAGTTGAAGTGGTCATTGAAGGAGAGAGAGGAGTCTATGATGATGCCAAGGACTTTGCTTGAAAACTCAAGCTGAAGAGTGGAGCCGGAAGATAATGGGATAGAGGTGGGTAAATGACCTAATATTGGGCCGAGCCAAAGTAGTTTTGTTTTGGACTCGTTCAATTTCATTTGTACAGAATGTGTCCAGGATTGAAGGTTCATTATACATGCGGATATGTTCTCAGCGAGGTTAGTGAAGTTCGAGTCGGTCTCAAGGAGGATGAGGATATCGTCAGCATAGGTGTAGAGAGTTTCCAGGGGGGATAGATGAAAGAGTTTCAAAGAGGACATGTAAATATTGAAAAGGATAGGAGAGAGGGGTGAGCCTTGCGGGACTCCACATATCGGCTTCCAGGGAGGGGATGAGGTACCGTTTATGTTAACGGTGTAGGAGCGTAAGCGTAGGAATTTCGAGAACCAGTCTAGGACTGTGGAACTTATGCCTATTTCAGAGAGTTGGAAGATTAGGATATCATGATGGACGACGTTGAAAGCTGCGGAGAGGTCGAATTGTAGAAGTACAGCGAATTTGTTGTGAGAATGAAGTTGTTGTACCTTAGAGATTAGTGAGGCTAATAGGGATTCGGTGCTGAAGTTGGGTCTGAAGCCGAATTGAAGAATAGAGAATCTTTCTAGGTAGGATGAGAGTTGAGTGGATATGATGGATTCTAACATCTTGGTTAGGAGAGAGATATTTGCTATTGGACGGTAATTGGAGGGAATAGAGGGGTCAAGGTCGGTCTTTTTCAGTAGAGGGGTTAGTGCAATATGTCCCATTTCGGAGGAGAAAAGGCCCGATGTTAGAGCATCGTTTATAAGTTTGGTGAGAGAAGCGATGACCTGTGTAGAGATATTCTCGAATAGGTAGGAGGGGAAAGGATCCAAGGTACATTTGCAAGTTTTTAGTTTGAGGCAGAGTTTGGAGACTTGCAATTTGGAAACAAGCTCAAAAACGGTCCAAGATCTGTCGGCTGGAATGGGATTGGAGAGAAGGTAGGGAAGGGTTGAGGTCAGTAGAGATTAGGGAGTTGTAGGAGACTGTAGGCGGGAAGGAGCATCTTAGGGTGGTATCCTTTTCATTGAAGAATTTTGCAAGGGCATCTGCTGATAGAGACGAGGAGAGTAAGGATGGGTCCTTTTTTGTAGTTAAGGAGCGCCAAATGTTAAACACTGATCTGGTTGTTGGATCTGGAGATTTTATCTCCAAAGAAATTCTTCCTGGCTTTTTTTAGTAATGAATTGTAAAGTTTAATATTGACCCTCCAGGTCTGTCTATCTGAGGGGGATTTAGATTTTTCCCATTTGCGCTCCAAAGTGCGACATTTCTGTTTCAGCTCTCTATGGAGCACTATAAAATTATTACAAAAAGTTTAAAATTTAATTAAAAATTTAAGCATTCAAGGGTTTTTGACCAGTGATGATACCCAACCCCAATATGATTGTGACTTATTGATTGCATTCTTGGGGTATTTTGAGGTCTTTTTTCCCTTGATTTGAATCACATTATATACACAATTGGTGTTCCACTACATTTGTTTGATTTACATTTTTGGACACTATTTGGTTTCCAATCATTTCATTCACTTTCAGAGACTAGAATGAATCTGCATGCTCAATGTCAGCTTGAACTTTGGAACAGTAAGGTTGTCTTATGCAGTGGCATAGTGAGGATGAAAAGCACCCAGGGCGGTGGCGTCCCACCCCATCCACTCCTCCGCCCCTTCCCTTCTCCCGTACCTCATGTTCCCAGCGTGAGCAGCAACCCCAACCTGTTCACGCCAGTTTCGCCTCTTCCTGATATCACTTCCTATGTGTGGGTCCAGGAAGTGACATCAGAGGAAGAGCCAACGCTGGCATGAGCAGCAGGTTGGGGTTGCTGCTTGCGCTGGAAAATTAAAGAGGTACGGGAGACGGGAAGGGGCAGGGTGCCTACGATTTCTGACTCGGGATATTATGGGGTCCTTTTACTAACCTGTGGTAGGAGTGGCCTTAGTGCGCTCTTAGGTGAGTCTTTCCCGCACACTAAAGCAGCAGTAAAATGATTTTCTATTTTTGGTATTAATGGTCATATGCTAATATTGCCATTAACATGCAGCCCATAAATAATATTTCTGCTCGAGCACTTACCACCACCCACTTTGTAGGCAGAAAGGGCTCATGTGGTAATCCTGCGCTAGTCAGCGCAGCGTAGTATAGATTAGAGAATGACATGGGGAAAAAAATTTATCACCATTCCTGCCCCGTTCCCGTGAGCTCGACCCCATCCCTGCAAGCTCAGTCCTTGTCCCTGCAAGCTCAGTCTCCATCCCCACCCCGCAAACTCGGTCCCTGTCCCAAGCTGTCAGATCCAATCCACACAAGCCTCGAATAGTTATGATTTTATACTGAACTTATTTTATTAAAGTATAAAGAGACAATATTCTGTACAATTGTCATTTTATAAACACAAATAATACATAGCATCAAGGATCAACAAAACCCCTGTCTCCCCTCCCTTTCACAAATATCCCCTCCACTATTGTGAAAACTGAACAAACCAAATTACTACAGAATGCTACAAAGAAAAATCAAGCTAACAGAATACTACAGTCACACATGGCAGGAATAGTGTTAGGGGAGGGCAACTAGGGCAACTGCCCCCTGGTCAGAGAGAGAGCCCTAAGCCAGCTGGAAGCTAAAGAAGCACAGCCTGGGCTTTGCGGTCCCCAGTTATGTCTAATACCTAGCAGGATACATATAGCAAATCAGAAATATTCTGGTAATTTTATTCTTCAAATCACATTGGTCTCAGGCTTTGGATTTGGGTTCCTTCTGTCTTCATCGTGGCATGGCTGACTCCTGAAAGTAAAATAGGTGCAAGAGGAGCTGGAGAGGAGATGCCGAGCCTGACATGGGCATATATTTTTTCTTTTTTACCACAGGAGCAAGATGTTTCACTGCTCCCACGGGGCGGTAAAAGGTCTTGTCCCCATTCCTGTGGTAAACCAGTTGCAAATTTCTTCATTCCTGCGGATTTACTGCGGTGACCACGATTTACTGTGGTAAACGGTCCCCGTGTCATCCTCTAGTATAGATACATTGATTAGCATAGGAACTCTCTCTCTGCCCCGATACATCCCTAATTTTTAGCACACCTAAATTTGAAACGTACCGCAGGGCACGAGTGAATCCTTCGGCAACCCTAGCACTAAACAGACTAGTCAAATAGCCTATATTTGCATCACTTAAACACTCAGTTCTGCAACAAAATGACTTTCTATATTATTACAAAACAACCCAAACTCGATCATGAAATTATGTACAAATATTTATTTTGTATGCCAAAAATAATTCTGACTATAATTTCCAACACAGCTGGTTTGATAAAGAGTGATGTCTTGCAATTTATTTTACCATTCTTTTCTTCTTAAAAAATAGAACACAACATGAAACATGAAAATCTTTCCATGGCTTTAAGTACATGTAAAAATAATTAAAACTTGTTTTTAACAGACCAGTGGGAATTTTACATTTTGGCATAAACAGCACAAACAATACAAAGAAATGGATCATGTGCAGCCTAAAAAGCAAATATTAATTGATTGATCACAGCTATTTGTGAGTTGGTGTTCTTTCTGGAAGTTACAGTTTAGAGATTTCAATGTCACAGCGAAGGGAAAAGGGCTCTATAATTTTCTTTTTCCGCAGTGTTGCTTGAATTTAATTGCATTTCTTATATGCGCAGCGCTGCCTTCTTTAATCTTCAGACTACCTACGGCATCCCTGACAAAGCTGTCAAAAGAGTTGCACTAGAAGGTGCAGTTGGTGTTGCTGAATTTAATGGCATGGTGACCTTTGACATAGATAGCCAAAAGAACAAATAAGGCCATGCTGCATGGCAGCCCATCAACTCCCTGTCGCATGCAGTTTATAATAATAAATTACATTTAAGCTGTATGAACAAATTCACTGCCGCAATGTTTGCAACCTTCCTTGGTTAAACCAGCCTAGTGTTCAAATGCGCACAGGCAGATCACAGATTTTTTTAAGCATGTAATTATGAGGGTTCATAGACAGCGGCGCGAAAGACAAAAGTGTGCGCCGACAATTGAGCGCAGCGCACGCCGCTGCACCGTTCTAAATTACAGTTTTTAGGGGCTCTGACGGGGGTTTTTGTTGGGGAACCCCCCCAGTTTACTTAATAGACATCGCACCGGTGTTATGGGGGGTTTGGGGGGTTGTAACCCTCCACATTTTACTGTAAACTGAACTTTTTCCCTAAAAACAGGGAAAAAGTGAAGTTTTCAGTAAAATGTGAGGGGTTACAACCCCCCACAAAGCGGCACGATCTCTATTAAATAAAGTGGGGGGGGGTTTCCCCCCCACGCCCCGCATTGGAGCGCTAAAAACAGTAATTTAGAGCGGCGCGGCGGCGCACACTGCGCTCAATTGTCTGGGCGCGCCTTTGTCCCGGCGCACTTTTGACCTGACACCAATTATGAGTCATAGAAACATAGAAGTCTTAACAGAGATTTCGGCAGTTGGAACCCAAGCACAGAACAGGGTAAAGCTTTGGATTCTTGCCCAGAAATAGCTAAGAAGAAAAAATTAAAAAATTTAAATTGAATCAGGTTGGGCAGACTGGATGGACCATTTGGGTCTTTATCTGCCGTCATCTACTATGTTAGAACATGACGGCAGAAAAGGGCCATGGCCCATCTAGTCTGCCCACCCCCTACCTCCATGAAGAGATCCCACATGCCAATCCCATCTTTTCTTAAAATCTGGCACGCTGCTAGTCTCAATTACCTGTTGTGGAAGATTATTCCAGCGATCAACCACCCTTTCGGTGAAGAAATATTTTCTGGTGTCGCCATGAAATTTCCCACCCCTGATTTTCAACGGATGCCCTCTTGTTGCCATGGGTCCTTTAAGGAAAAAGAGATCCTCTTCCACCTCGATACAGCCCCTGACATATTTGAACGTCTCGATCATGTCTCCCCTCTCTCTGCGTTCCTCGAGTGAGTACAGCTGCAACTTACCCAGTCGTTCCTCATACGGGAGATCCTTGAGACCTGAGACCATCCTGGTGGCCATTCGCTGAACCGACTCAACTCTCCGCACATCTTTTTGATAATGCGGCCTCCAGAATTGTACACAGTATTCCAGATGGGGTCTCACCATGGATCTGTACAAGGGCATTATGACCTCGGGCTTACAGCTGATGAAACTTCTACGGATACAGCCCATGATTTGTCTAGCCCTACTGTACCTATTATGTAAAGGTACTTTATCTCTCTCAATCTCTGTTTTTTGTACCTGGGGCAACGAAGGGTTAAGTGACTTATCCAGGGTCAGAAGGAGCTATAGTGGAAATCAGACCTGGCTCTCAGTCCATTGCACAATGGGCTTTCTATCAATGTAAAATTCATGAAGGCTGAGCTGGTCCTGGTTTAGGTCCAATTGCATGGAGGCAGATTGTAATAGCGGATTTTTAAACAAAATTTTCTAACACGAGTACACCTTTATACATGCAATGGAGTAAAACCAGAACAAACTCAGCTTGTCCTCGTAGACACTAAGGGGTGGGGTTGCAAAATCTCTGGACTGCTGGATTTAGGTCAGCTGCGGAACCTGGAAAGCTCTTGCCACTGGACTGGAGGTCTTCAGCTTGTGACTGAAACAAATGTGTTGAATGACAGCTATTTTTCAATGACTGCTTTAATTTAGGTGTAATGTTGGTTGCCAAAGCACTTCATAGGGAAAATATGGTTAAATACATCTCTAAACCTTACAGGTCAACCTCCATATTCATGGTTTTGGAATTTGCAAAATCGACTATTAATGAATCTCCAAATAAACAGCTTCTCTCCCATCTCCACAGCTTGTCTTTGAAGCCACTAGAGTCTACCAGGGCTTTAAAGATAAGTAATGGAGGGGTTTGGGAGGAAGTCATAGTGGGGGCCCTAAAGTTATTTACAATTTTTAAAAATATTCGTGAGGGAGCTGGGCCCCTAATCCCTGCAAACATGGAGATGTGTATTTTATTTTGTTGTAGACAATAAAACTTGGAGCAGGATTCCTTTCTTTCGGTGCTGTTAATTCTCATCAGAGAAAAAGGCTATGAATAACAAGCAATCTTAATGCAACCCTCAGCCTATAAACTTTTTTTCTGTGTATGTAAAAGGCAATTTTATAACTGTGTACAGTTACCTGCGCCTCATGTATGTACGTAGACAGAAGTGTGTCCACTATTTTTAAAAGGGTTTAAATGCTATAATGCACAACTGCAAGGATGTGTATACATACGCTAAGTATAGTAAGAACATGGGCAAGATTGCCACTTAAGCATGCCATGTTGCAGTTAGAAATGCCCATTTATACCTACTGACCAGGCATAAATAGGCCAATGTGGGATTCTGTTATGGAAACTGGGCACCCAGGTACTCCCTGCACCAACATGGGGCTCCCATACAATTGCACCTTAGTATCCAAAGTGCTAAGCATAACTTATGTTCTCTAAATTATTCAAATCTGGAGTTTCTTTCATGCAGTTTTCTTACCCATCTTCCTTACTATACTGGAATACCAACTTTTAAATAAAAAGGTGCAAGATCAAGAGAAAGTGAGGGCTTGGGTGAAAAAGAAAATCTCTACAGGGGAAGACCTGCCACTTCTTAATACTCACTTTCTTCATCTCATTTAAAAAAAAAAACCCCACATCTTGTGTCACACTACATTTAAGTCACTGTTTCCAGAGGGAAGACTGCCAAGTGGACTCTATGGAGTTTTTACAAAGCAGTGCTAAGTGGCCTGTACTATTTTTAGCATGTGGGTTACCCACACACAGAGGCCACTTTTTAGCACAGTTCTAAAATGGCCACGTTGATTTTGAAATTAGCACGAGCTCTTATGATCACCTATTTTGTATGCAGTCAGTGCATACCAATGCTCACATGCTAACATATTAGTGGTTCACCACTCCACCGCCCATTATAAAACAATTTTTTAGCGGAGAGATTTATGGTATTAGGTTTGGAAAGGTGAGTGATTAAATTCAAAATCCAAATCTTATTGTGCGTTTGTGCTCTAATCTCTTCTTTCCCAGTTTTCAGTCTCCTCACCCTCTACCATTTATCCTCATATTTTTAATGTTTTTGTAATTCGATTACCCTGATCTCTCCAACACCCTCGCCAGCTTTTTGGGTTATTCCATGTCAAGTGATCAAGGGCTCCCTGCATGACCATCACGGATTTTGATAAAACTTTATGCACAAAGTCCCACATGTATCAAACGAACTTTGGTAAAGTTTTAGTTTCACCTGTGGAATATTCGTGGAGATATAGCCATTTGTTTGACCCCATACTGCAATGACATACAGTACGACAGTGACATTCTGACAACTTTGAGACACAATATCTCATGAGCTATGTTTCCAAAAAAACTGAAACTTAGCTACCCTTCACAACTTTTGGAGCTCTATTCAGTGCTACCAATAATAATTTTTGTCGAGCACTGAGTGAATGGCTGAACTACAGTAAACTTGGCCGAAAAAATTAGTGCTCCAAAAAAAGTCAAAGTTTGACATTACTTAGCTCCCACAATAATTGAGTAATAAATGCGAAATTTGGCGCATAATGTCTCAGTACAACATTGTTTTCAAAAGTACAATTTCAACCTCCAAGCTCTTTCCATTAGTTTACAAATTAAGTGTAAAGTTGCTAATTTGTGTAAAAAGGCCAAAAATAGGGTATTTTCAGCCTGCTTTTACAGAAAAATACCTTTCAGAAACTCTTTCAAATCAGTCTCATTAGAAAGAGCATATTTCAAACCCCCTAGAAAAGTGGGCTTCATTTTTCAATGCAGGTTAACAATGCCCAAAAAAGGGGGACAAAGTTGGGAGATGTCACCATGGCAACGGCCTACGTTTCAACTTACAATTATGTCACTTTCCACACTGTTTTTCCCTGTTTATTTTTACTCAAGCTTTGGGTACAATTATAGTGTTCTTAATTAATGATTATTCCTAACTAGAAATTGAGGTGATAATTTTGTTGCAAGCAGATCACAAATTGTTTTCTTTTTCAGATCTGCATTATTATTAATTCAGTTTAAAATGGATGCCAACGAATCGACTAATAATAATCCTTTTCTGCCAGACTGTGCCATTGGGCAAAAATTGTTGTCAAAGTGTCATGACGGCACATTTTATTCTAAAAAATGTGGGCTCATTTTTTTACATAATTTGTCAACCGATGAAAAATTGCTTATCACTCGGCGCTCTGAAGTTGAACTGATGGATAAAGACCAAATCTGCCTCCACCACAAAGCAAAGTATCTCGACAAATACGAATTAAAGCAAACATCGTGTTGTAATCCATTTGAAAAGAAAAATCACATTGTTGAAAGTGGATTGTTAAAAGTCGATCTTGCCATGTCTAATGATTTTAGAAAAGTGGCAAAAATAAATATCAAGCCAGGTCAGAAACTTTGCAGTAGGTGCAAAGCCCAATACGTTTCAATGAGTGAAGCTACTGCAGCATCTTCATCTTCAGACGATTTTGATATCAGCATCTCCGATGCAGTTGATCAAAGCTTGACTGCTTTAGGAACCTCTCCATTGAAAATTCGAAGGTTAGCTAGTAGAGATAAAGCCGGCTATGTGATACGAAAAATTGAACGTGTGCAGAATGTGATAGCCAAGAAGATTACATTTGCTGCTGGAGTTTCAGCTGAAGAAGTTGGGCCGTCTCGTCAGTCTGTAGAATGCAAGTTATGTGAAGATTACACTGACCTCATTGAAGAAATGAAAACGAAAATTGCAATATCCAACAGTTCAATGAAAGTTCAATTATTGACGATGGCCCCAAAAAGTTGGTCAATAAAGGAAACAGCAATGAAGTTTGGCGTTTCAGAGCGCATGGTCAGAACAGCCCAAAAAGTAAAGAAAGAGAAAGGCATTTGTTCTATACCTGATGCAAAAATTGGCAAGTCCCTTCCAAAAGAAATTGCAAATAGATTTTTACGAAGACGATGAATTCAGCAGAATATGTCCTGGCAAAAAAGATTGCATTTCAGTCCGCCTCAATGGTTTAAAAGTACAAAAGCAAAAGCGGCTGCTGTGTAATTTAAGAGAGATGTACGTGGCGTACTGTAACAAATACGGAACTGAAATTGGTTTTTCCAAATTCTGTGAGCTCAGGCCAAAGTGGTGTGTAACCGTTGGTGCATCAGGTGCACACTCCGTGTGTGTCTGCACAATACATCAAAATGTAAAGCTCATGCTACAAGGTGCCAATGTCAAAGAGAACTACAAAGTTCTTATGGAAAAAACTGTGTGCGACCTAAATGTCAAGGACTGTATGCTACAACGATGTCAAAACTGCCCTGGTGAAGAAGCACTAACAGCATACCTGGAAGAAATATTCAAGGATTTAGATCCAGAAGAATCATAGAATTTAAGCAATGGGTTCACGCTGACCGTAAAACATTAGAAACAAGCGTACTAACCATGGACAACTTTATTGAAAGACTTGCAAGCAAGATTTGGAAGTTGACAAGCCACCATTTCATTTCAAAACATCAAAGTGAATATTTGAAGATGTTGAAGACAGGCTTAAAAGAAACGGAAATGATCGTTTTGATGGATTTCGCTGAAAATTACTCATTTGTTGTACAGGATGCCGCCCAAGGCTTTCACTGGGAAAATTCACAAACTACGGTACATCCTTTTGTTGCATATTACCTCAATGAAGTGGGCACATTGCAAGTTGTAAACTGTTGCATTATTTCTGATCATATGCAACATGATACGATATCTGTACACGTGTTTATTCAAAAGTTGATCGAATTTTTGGTAACTCAAACAAACATTACCAAAATATACTACTTCAGTGACGGCTCAGCTGCACAATATAAAAACTACAAGAACTTTGTGAATTTGTGCAATCACAGAAATGATTTCAACATTGAGGCTGAATGGAATTTTTTTGGAACTAGCCACGGAAAATCACCCTGCGATGGAGTTGGTGGAACAACTAAACGACTGGCTGCCCGGGCTAGCCTCCAAAGACCATCAACGGATCAAATATTGACACCAAAGGATCTATTTAACTTTTGTGACCAAAATATACATGGAGTTAAATACATTTATGTTCCAAAAGAAGAAATTGAAGAAAGCAAAAAGTTTCAAGAAGGAAGATGGCATGAAAGCAGCACAGTAGCCGGTACCAGAGAGCACCACCAATTTGTACCAGTCGACTCAAACTCGGTTTGTGTCAGCAAAGTTTCAAATGACACAATAAATTTTGTTGCCAAAATTTCTGATACTGCCATTCCAAATTTGAAAGTGTCCGGAATCTTTCCTGGTTGCTACGTTGCCTGTACTTACGATAATCAATGGTGGATAGGCAACGTTGTTGAAGTCTCAATTGAACAAAATGATGCATTGATAAAATTTATGCATCCTCACGGTCCAGCTCATTCGTTTTATTGGCCAGAAAGGCAAGACGTTTGTTGGGTTCCAGAGCAACACCTCATCTGCATGCTTTGTGCCCCTTCAGTTACATCATCCGGTCGCCAATATCAATTTCCAGAAACTGCATTGAAGAAAGTGGCTCAAAAATTTAACAGAATGTTATAAAGATTGCTGGCAGTTAAAATCAAAGTGGACTTCACTTCGGCTTGGGAACCATATAAGATACCCAATTTAGGCTTGGGAACCTAGGATAAGACACCCTAATCATTGGCTTTGGAACCAGAAAGATACCAACAAAAGGCTTTGGAACCTTGACAAAGAAACCAAATGCGAGGCTTGGGAACCTGGACGAAGTGGCCCACCCGTGGCTGGTATTGCACAGCTATCGGGCGTGACCCCTATGGCGATGGGGTTGCCAGTTCAAACTCTTGAACTGGTAGTGACAATGTCACCATGGACCAACGCAATAGAGTAGTAGTAATACTACGTCAATATAAAACTGTAACTTTAAAAATGACAGAACTATGTTGAAATAGAGGTTGTTGCCGTGGCAACGTCTCCCAACTTTGTTCCCCTTTTTCAGCCATTGTTAACCTGCGTTGAAAAATGAAGTCCACTTTTCTAGGGGGTTTGAAATATGCTCTTTCTAATGAGACTGATTTGAAAGAGTTTCTAAAAGGTATTTTTCTGTAAAAGCAGGCTGAAAATACCCTATTTTTGGCCTTTTTACACAAATTAGCAACTTTGTAAACTAATGGAAAGAGCTTGGAGGTTGAAATTGTACTTTTGAATACAACGTTGTACTGAGACATTATGCGCCAAATTTCGCATTTATTACTCAATTATTGTGGGAGCTAAGTAATGTCAAACTTTGACTTTTTTTGGAGCACTAATTTTTTCGGCCACGTTTACTGTAATTCAGGCATTCAATCAGTGCTCGGCAAAAATTGTTATTGGTAGCAATGAACAGAGCTCAAAAAGTTGTGCAGGGTAGCTAAGTTTCAGTTTTTTTGGAAACACAGCTCGGGAGATATTGTGTCTCAAAGTTGTCAGAATGTCATTGTCGTACTGTATTTCATTGTGGTATGGGGTCAAACAAATGGCTATATCTCCACAAATATTCCACAGGCGAAACTAAAACTTTACCAAAGTTCGTTTGAGACATGGTGGACTCTGCATATGAAGTTTCATCAAAATCCGTGATGGTCATGCAGGGCACTTTCCAAGAATCTGATCACTTGACGTGGAATGAATGACCCTTTTACCAACCCACCCTATCTACAGATACTCCCTGTTTGCCCTCCTACCAACTTCTTTCAGAGCCATCTTTCTGCTTCCTGTTCTTGCCTCTCCTTTATTCATGGTCCTTTCCCCCTATTCTTCCCTTATCCCTTACCTCACAGTCACCTGTCAAGCTCCCTCCTTGATTCCCCTTTCCACAATGCTATTGCACTGCTCCACTTCCTGTGAAGATTTTGCTTGGATCCCCTTAGTATAAGGGTGGGTAACCATGGTTCTTGAAGGAAAGGGGATGGGACTTTTATATCATCTTTATGTAGTTACACATTCAAAGCAGTTTACATATACGGGCAGTCCCCAAGTTACAGACGCCTGACTTAAGTACGACTCGTACTTAAGAACACAGTTGTGGCTTCATTTGATTTCACTGAGCAGTATTTCCAGTGGCATAGACTCCCACACTTCTCCTGTAGCAGATTCAGGGATGATGCATGGCCACATTAAGAACAGTGTGTGGTTGTGTATGCTGTATTTTAGAGGGAACACTGGTAGGAACATTTGGCCCTTTTGTCAGCTAGGAGCAGAGGTAAGCAGCAATAATCTTAAAATCAACAAGTTCTGAGTTATATACAAATCCAACTTAAGAACAGCTTTAAAAATGTAACTTATTCTTAACCCGGGGACTGCCTGTATACAGGTGCTTATTTTGTACCCGGGGTAATGGAGGATTAAGTGACTTGCCCAGGGTGCCACTAGGCCATTCAAGGGTTACAACCTAGTCGAGTTTTCCAAATTTCCACCATGAATATGCATGAGATCTATTTCCATACAATGGAAGCAGAACATGCAAATCAGTTTCATGCATATTCATGGTGGAAATCAAGGGTTGTGCCCTTGAGGATTGTGATTGCCTACCCCTGCCTTAGCAGAATGAGTTTCAGCTTCCCCTGTTAAGAGTTCAAAAAAAGCCACAGACCACAGGTAAAAACAGCTAGCAACAAGTTTTTCTTTGGTGCTGATAACAAAGCCCTAGAGATCACATCAGATAGACTATGATGGGTTAACTACTTAAATGCTGAAAATTAAAAGACTGATGGTCAAGATCCTCTATTTACTGACATACATCCATTGCCAAACTACCATCCAGTTATTACTACCCCAACATATAAAAACATCTCTTTACAAATGAAAGTAGTTAAGGCTAAACAAATTTAAAAATGAATTGCACAAGAAGAAAAAGATACAAAAAAAGCTGTATGTTAGGGAGAAATGCTAATTAGAGAATGACATGGTGACTTTTCCCCACGGCTAGCCATGGTAACCCGCAGGAACAAGCGGGGGGGGGGGGGGGGTGGAAGACTAGTTGCAGCGGGTACAGGGATAAGGTTATTCACAGCCCCGTGGAGCAGTGAATGGCCTTGTCCCTTCAGTAAAGGAGTTGCCTCCCTTCCCGGTCAGCAGCCCCCTCGCGATTGCGCATCCAGCTTCCAGCGCATCCCCCTCCCTCCCTATCATGGGTCCAACAGCCTCCCTCCCAATCCCCAGCAGCAAAAAAAACCCCAACAAACCTGCAACTCTCCTGGGCTGTGTCAGCCCCTTTGCGCCTCCTGGGGTAAGCCTACCAGCCTCTCAAGCTTCTTGCAGGTTGGGCTGCTTTGACTGGAACCTTCTTGCCGCAGAGTCCCTCCTTCCGATGTAACTTCCAAGCCAGAAGTTACATTGGAATGAAGACTCAGTGGTAGGTGCAGCCCTGCCTACAGGAAGTTTCAAAGAGGCCTGAAGGCTCGCCCCGGGAAGCGCAAAGAGGCAGGGGCAGGGCCGGGGTTAGGGGAGGGCAGACAGGGCAGCTGCCCTGGTTCCCAAAGCTCCAGGAAGCCCTGCGGTCTGGGCATCTCTTCCCCTCATCAGGCCATCTCCCTCCCTTCTCCTCACTTTCGCTTGTGCTTTTCAGAGTTTTCTCCCTCTCTCTGAGGGGTCTGGACGCAGCAACTGTTCTCACAAGTTGTATGCGACTGCTACGAAACATCTCCTCTGACATGAGCCCCCCCAGGCGGAAACAGGAAGGTACGCCAGAGGAGAAGCTTCGGGGCAGCTGATGCAACTTGTAAGAAGGCTGCCGTGTCCGGTCCGCTTGGAGAGAGAAAACTGATTCAGAAAAGTGTACGCGAAGGTGATGGGAAAGGAGATGGCACAGGAAGAGGTTGAGTGGCACTGAAAGGAAGTGGAGAGAGAGGGGGGGAGGGGAAGAGATACTGAAGGGACGTGAAGAGGGGAGCAGACGCTAAAGGGAAATGGGGTGGAGAGAGGGGGGGAGCAATCACTGGATGGAAGTGGAGAGGGGAAAGGGGAGTAGATGCTGCATGGAAGTGGGGAGGAGAGAGAGGGGAGCAGATGCTGAAGGGAAGTGGAGAGGGAGGAATCTTTTGTGATTAGTTGCACTTTTCTAACCATATTCCTGCCATGTGTGACTGAAGTATTGTTAGCTTGATTTTTCTATGTAGCATTCTGTAGTAATATGACTTCAGTTTTCTCGATAGTGGAGGGATATTTGTGAGAGGGAGGCGAAGGGAGACAGGGGTTTTGTTACATAGAAACATGATAGCAGCGAAAGGCCAAAAGGCCCATCTAGTCTGCCCATCCGCAGTAACAATTAACTCTTTCTCTCTATATTATTTGTGATTTATAAAATGACAATTGTACAGAATTTTGTTTTTTTTTGCACTTTAATAAAATAAGTTCAGTATAAAACTATTTGAGGCTTATGCGGATGGGATCAGATGGTTTGTGGGGATGGGGTTGAGCTTGCAGGGATGAGGACAAATTTTTCCCCATGTCATTCTGTAATGCTAATCCAGTCTCAGGCAATTGAAAGAGTAACTTGCTGCTGCCAAAGTGGCTACATATGCAGGGCCAGATTAATACTACATTTGGTCCCCCCCTCATAGCCACATGCATTTTTGTTGCCCTTCTTCCCTACATTTCACCTCTCCAGATGATTAAAGAAAGTGCAGTCTTGTAGGTATCCATTTACATGCACTGCCTCCATTGTATGCAAATAGATCTTATGCATATTTATTTGGGAAATCCTGACAACCTGACTGGATTTCGTTCCCCACCCCTGGTATACACACTAGTTCATATGTACCAGTGGACATCTCCATTGAAGACTAAATTTATATGATACTGTCCCCACACATACTGCTCTTTCAGTCAGTGTCTTCTCCCTCACCCCCCCCCCACCTTTGCTGTTGATCATACAACGCTCTTTTATTTACTGCCAGCTCTTTTTCTCAGCTCTTCCACACATCCCCCATTCCTTTTTTATTTCTACCTCTTCCCAAGAATCCCACTCCCGTAGGACACTCACTAGTTCGTTCCACTGGCACTCCAGCATATTGACAAAATGTTGACGGTATATGATAATAGGTCACTTTTGTGATATATCTTTTTATACTCATATAAGAAACTCTGTGGTTATTTCTCATACAGGACGACCCCTGATACAGAAGAAGTGTATTGAAACACGGCCCATATTGGGTGCTTCCTTTTTATATTTATGTTCTGTACTTTTGACCATCTCTGTTTCATTGCACAAAATAAACCAATGTCATTTAGTCCTTATTTTACTGCACAACAGAGTTTATAGCTGCAACTAAGTGCCAAGCAAAGATTTATCTAGGTTAACCATTCATAGGAAAAGGAGAAAAGTGGTGGGCAATTTCCTTGATGCCCTGCAAAAATAAAACAGACTGATTGCTTAATGGACCTGAGGAATTTGCATTAAAAAATATCTAGTCCTCTGTTAATGATGGCTTTCTGGACCTGAGAACAAGATCCTTGATAGATAGTGAGAGTTCCTGCAACTCCTTTCGAATGGCATCCACACCATCCTCCTCTTCAGTTTTATTTTCATGAATTTCTACATCTCCTTCTCCAGTCTTCTTGTTATTCCCTATAAGCCTTTTTACCACGAGTCCCTGAAATTTCACCAACAGCCTGTGCTGATCCTGAAAGAAAAAATGTATCTAATATTACCCTGAGTCAGGTACATGACATTTTGTGATTAAACAGAAACCAATTGCCATAAGGAACATTGTATTTAATACTACATTTCATACTGCCAGGAGAATACAGTGGGCAGATAACCTGGAAGGGAGCTATGAAAATGGTGCAGTTTGCCCAGAATAGAATGAGGCAGCCTGATTTATGCACAGATCTACAAGGCTTGTGTCTAGAGCGACCATTTCTCCCTACCGTGGGCTTCTGATTCCTTCCTTATCATCTGCTTCTTTTCTAACACCTATTCCAGACTGAAATCAGTAAGCCAAGTGACAGCTGGCAAAGCCCACAGAAGAAATCAGGGCTAGATGCACTAAAAACCATCGTTAAGACCACGTTTTGGACCCCAGTTAGAATACAAAAGTTAAATAGTTCAAAGTCTAATAGATGTTGGCACTGTAATCTTGAAGTAGGGACTTTAGATCATCTTTTGTTTTATTGTCCCTTTATCTTAGCCTTTTGGAACTCAATTTGGGATCAAGTAAATTGTTTATTGGAAAAGCATGTGGCATTATCTTATGATACAGTACTATTTGGTATGTCTATGAGGAAAAAGAGCCAAATATCACATAACAATAAACTTTTATTGATAATGACAGGAGTCGCCATTCAGCATATCACAAGTAATTGGAAAAATTACAGTAGACAATTATAATTTCTGGTGGAACTCATTATGTCACATATATAAAATGGAAAGAGCAATAGCTATACAACAAGGAAGCTATAAGAAATTTAATAAAATTTGGGAGCCATTAACTTCTTATTGTAATGAGTAAACACCATTTTCTATTGTAATATACACTGTCTAATGTTTGGGGGGAGGGGGAGGTATATTTTACATTATTCATAATGGGGAAATAATAGAGGAATGATGGGAGGGGAGGGTGGTAATTTTATGTATTGTAAGATAAATTAGAAAGATTGTCAAGTGATGTGTTTAATTGTATTGTTTTATTGTTTGTGCACTTGATGTAAAACTGAAAATGAATAAAGAATTAAAAAAAAAAAAATGACTTGGGGGCGTGGCTTGGCGTTTGCACAAGATGGAGGTGTGATCGTGCTGCTCCGATATCCCAGGCAACAAACTGAGCAATAATAATACCTTCCGCCTTTTTTTTTGTATCCCAGCAAGTGTTTTCTGATTTAAGAAGATGGCTAGTACACGCCAATCAAAGATTGATGCGGCTTTTGTGGTATCCGGTACGGCGAAGCACATTAAGCATGATCAGGTGACGCCGTCTAAAGCCCCACTGCCGGAAGAGGAAAAGTTGGATAAAAAAGAAATTATGGCGGAGCTGAAAAAAATACAACGATTGATTCAAAGTAATGCAGACAGCATACAGGAAGTTAAGGAGGAGGTTGTACACACTAATTGGCAGATGGAGGTGGCTAATCAGCGAGTGGCTGTGTTAGAATCTAAAATGGAGCAGTTGGAGTTAACGGCAGTTCAGTGCAAGGCAGATAATAAAATCATCAAGGATTTACAAAAACAGTTGGAAGTTTATGAAAATCATGGTCGAAGAAAGAATGTAAAAATAATTGGCTTACCGAAGAATTTGGAAGGAGAGAATCCTATTCAGTTTTTGGAAAATTTACTACCAAAGTTGTTACAGTTGAACTCGAAGCATCCCCTAGAAATTGAACGAGCGCATAGAATTCCATCCCAACGGTTAAATAGTCAAGCAAAACCAAGGCCACTTATTTTTAAGCTTCTGCGGTTCCAGCAAGCCTTTGAAATTTTAAGCTTAGCCAAAGCTGACAGAAACCTAAATTATAAGGGGTCCAAGTTACTTTTCTTGCTGGATTTTGCTAAGAGCACTGCAGCAACAATTTCTACAGCTTAGACCTCAGCTGAAAGAAAAAGGTCTTAAGTATAGTTTGTACTATCCTGCCAAGATGAGGGTTACGAGTGGAACTAAATCCATTTACTTTGAGGATCCAGAGAAATTAAAAGATTTTCTGATCACTTCGGAGCCAATGATTGCTTAAAAGCTTATTCAAGAGAAGAAGAAAAGAAGAAGAAGAGCAAAGTTTATGTTTCACCATAGTACTGATCTTCCATTCTGTAATGGAACTTTTTATTTTCTTTAAGGATTTCAGTAAATCATTTTATTTATTGTTGTTTCTCATCCATAGCTTTGGATAATTGTTCTGTTATGTCAGTTTATGTTTTTAAGTTGATGATTTGTGTGATCTCTGTTTATTTTGTCCTATTACATTGCTGTATGGGATATGTTTATTTTGTCCTATTACATTGCTGAATGGGATATGTTTATGTTCATAATTTATATGACCTAAGTTTAAGTTAGAAGTCTACAGAGAATTATTTGGGAGGTTTTATATTATTATTCTCTCTTGTAATATGTGAGTGCAGCTTCTCATTTTTATTGATTCTTGATGTGCTCTTTTTTTATTTTCTTTGCATGGTTTGAGAGGGTTCTGATATATTGATTGGAATATTCTTTGAATTAACATTAAATGGTAAATAAATTGTTTGTCAGGATGGATTTATGTTTGGTAACATAGAGTGTTATAAGTTTAATTGGGCTATGCTTTAATGGAGTTGACTTAAGCTACTGATTTAATTGATTTTTTATTTTTTATATTCTTGCTGATTGGTGTATTAAATTGCATATCAGTTATGATTACAATATATAAAGTTTGCATATGTTTTATCTATTTTCATGATCTTTTCAAAGGGGATTCAATAGATATGTTTTATTTTTTAATGATGGTGGGGGATGGTTATGAATTCAATTTTATAAGGATTCTTTTGAAAAGTTTTATGGATCTATAAATATGAACTTTTTTAAAATATGTTTTACTTAATAGATGAATTAAATTTTAAGGTTGATTAAAGGGAAATTTTTCTATGTTTTTTAAAAGTATGGAAGCTAATTTACTGGTTTACTAATTATTATTTCTGTTATTTTAACTGAATGTATATGAATAATTTTGGTATGATTATTTTTGTGATTATTTCATTATCTGGGGTATTTATGTTACATTATTGAAGTTTAGGGTATTAATTATTATTATCATCATATTATTGTTTTACTGAAAAGATGGATATGTTTATTATGTTGCTTGGGAGGGTATTGTGATTATATGTCCTATGCGTGTTCCAAGACAATCAATTTTAAGGGGAGGTTTGGGAGGACTGAGGGTTGGTTGTTTTTTTTTATAATTATGGGTAATAAGATTGTTGATGATGGGGAGGTATTGCATCAATTTTATTTAGTATCAAATTTATTGGGTGTGTTGGTGTCTAGTCATTTCAAATTAAACAATATATATTATTGTTTGGTTCTATATGGGAATTTAGATGGAGATTAAGATTTTTTCCTTAAACGTCAATGGCCTTAATCATCAAATCAAAAAGAAGAAAATGTTAGTTTTCCTTCAGAAGCAAAATGTTGATGTATATTTTATCCAAGAGACGCATCTGTCAATAATAGAATCTAAAAAATTGGCAGGAGGTTGGGTTTCTAACAGCTTTTTTGCCCCAGCGGTGGGGAAAAAGGCTGGGGTTGCCATTTTAGTTAATAGGAAATGTACAGCTGATTTTCAACTGGTTGCTTCGGACCCTTTAGGTAGGTGGGTCCATGTTAAAATGGGCATGGGAAATACTACCCTGGACTTGTTCAATGTATATGCTCCAAATACGAGTCAGATGGAGTTTTTTTTAAAAATTACAACAGTTATTACTGCCACTGGCTGCTTCTAATTTAGTAGTGGCTAGAGATTTCAATGCTGTAATGGATCCAATTATTGATAAAAGACCAAGATAGATTTTAAAATCATTAGGGTTAGATAATTTGATACAATCTTGTGATTTAATAGATATATGGCATATTCTTCATTTTAATGATCGAGAATTTTCTTTTTGTTCACAGGTCCATAATTCCTTTTCAAGGATTGATTATATTTTGTTTCTAATAAAATAGTCCAGAATGTAACAAAAGCCATTATAGATCCTATCCTTTTGTCTGATCATGGTGGTGTGTGGATTGAGTTACAATCTGATGAACAAATGTGTTCTAAACCTGTTTGGAGATTTGATAATACTTTGATTGCTGATTCAAAATTCCTTGAAGATTTTAAATTAAAAATGATTGAATTTTTCCAAATTAATACCTCTGCAGATATAAATATAGAAACGCTATGGGTTGCATTTAAAGCAACCATGAGAGGTAATATTATTTCATATTCGGCATATATTATTAGAAAACAACTTAAAAAACAATTTTTTGATTTAGAGAAAGAAATTAAGATATTGGAAAATAAATTAGTTAATAGGTGGGAACAAAGTACTTTACAAATTTTATTAAAAGCAAAAGCCAAATATAATGAGTTATCTTCTCAATTTGTAAGGAAAGATTTGTTTTATCAGCAAACTCAATATTATGGAATCTCAAATAAGGCGGGGAGATTACTAGCAAATTATCTTAAAGCAAAAAAGAGGAAAACAAAAAAATTATTGCAATTAAAGATACACAAGGAGGTATAGATGCTAAAATTGAAAATATTTTACAGCAATTTTTTACTTTTTACAAGGACCTGTATTCTTCTGAGTCTTATGGAGATAGAGAAAAGGATGGTTTAGAATTTTTAAATTTAATTAATGGACCGAAGATTCCTGATCATATAAAACAAAATTTAGAAGAACCTATATCTTTAAAAGAATTAGAAATAGCATTGAGATCTCTTAGAGTTGAATCCGCTCCAGGTGGTGATGGTTTTACTGTAGAGTTTTATAAATCATTTCAAAATACTCTTTTACCATATTTGTTAAATTTATATCAGTATCAACTGACTAAAGGTTGCATTAAAGGTACTATGGCTGATTCATTAATAATTGTTTTGCCAAAGCCAAACAAAGATTCCACTTTGGTTTCAAACTACAGGCCTATCTCGTTGATAAATGTGGATGGAAAACTTGTTGCTAAAGTATTGGCTTTACGATTGGCTAAATCTCTCCCTTTTATTATTGATGTTCACCAAACAGGATTTGTTGCAAAAAGACATTCTTCTAATAATACTAGATTGGCTTTTCATACTTTAAATTTAACAAAAAACATTAATGATCCGGCTTTCTTAATTTCTTTGGATGCAGAAAAAGCCTTTTATTGAATTGAAGGGATTATACATTAATAATAATTTGTCAGATCGGTTTAATTTGCGGAGGGGGGTTAGACAGGGTTGTCAAGGGTTATCCTTTATCTCCTTTGCTTTTTGATGTTGTTCTGGAACCCTTGTTAATAGCCATTAATCAAACAAAGGGGATACAAGGTATTCCTTATTCAAATTGGGAATATAAACTCTCTGCTTATGCAGATGATATACTGCTTTATTTGAGGAACCCAGAAACTTCCATTCCATGCTTACTTGAATTGATAGAGCAATTTGGACAGTTTTCAGGATATAAGATCAATTGGAGTAAGTCTGAAGTTCTTCCGCTTAATGTCCATTGTACCAAAGGTTTATTTGAATCATTCTCATTTGTTTGGAAAGAAGATGGATTAAAATACTTAGGTATAACTATTACAAACGCAATAGAGGATACAGTGAAAGAGAATGAAAAATTTTTATTAAGAAAAATAACAGAGATGTGTGAGCAATAGAATCCTTTACATCTTTCTTGATGGAGGAGAATCCAAACTATTAAAATGATGATACTGCCTGTGGTGGGGTCCTTTTACAAAAAGTTGAATGGTATTCTTACAAAATTTGTTTGGTTGGGTAGAATTGCTTTAGTATCTCTACAAAAGACAATTGTGGAGGGAGGGGTAAATTTTCCAAATTTTTATAGGTATCATCAGGCCTATATTTAATGACAGGGTATTGAGTCCTCCCAGAGCTCATGGAGACTGTCCCAGATTGGTTGTATTTAGAATGGCGGCCCTGTTTCCTTTACATTTGTCTCATCTTCTTAGTATAAAATTGCCTAGGAAATATAAAGAAAATAGAATTTTGATGGATACATGGAGAACTTTATGTTATGTTAGTAACTTATCGCCCAATCCAATTTCTAAATCATTAAATCAATCCATTTGGCTAAACTCCAAGATTAAAATTGGCGGATTTCAAATTGTCTGGAAGCATTGGATTATCGCAGGTATACGTACTCTGAACTGCTTGATTTTTCACAGTTGCAGCATAAATATGGTTTAAATAAATTACAAAGTTTTAAATGGTTGCAGCTGAAGCAGGCTATTCAGGAGGGGTTCCCTGAATGGAAAGATCTTAATACTCAGTATAGTCTGGAATTCCTATGCTTTCAGGCAGATTTCTTGGGACACCAAGCTGCACAGTGGTATAAATTGTTATATGGATACTTGAATAAGAAACAAAAAACTGGTCTTAAAGACATTTGGAGCATAGAGATCAAGCACCAAATTTCTGCTTCTCCATGGCCACGAATTTGGTAGTTATTTTAGAAGTGGAGTGGCTTTTTCCATTCTGCTGACTCTAAGTATCAATCTGGTTGCTGTATTCTGGAGTGTCTGTAATTTTTGAGCTCTTTTTCTGTAATACCACTGTACAGTAAATTACAGTAGTTCAGGTATGGCAGTAGTATTGCTTGATAAGTGCCAAAGAATATCCAGTTAGCTTTACTTCTCTATGGTTTTCAATATGGGCCTCATCTATGCGATATAACCTGTCCTAATCTGGGAAAATCTGATTTAAAAAAGTGTTACTTTAATTCAACAAAAAGTTATTGCTTTATCTAATTTAAATACTAGAATCTCTCTTGCACTGTAACCAAGATGATTGTCAGCAAAAGTATGGAAGTTGTGAAACACCGGGTGCAACTGTATTTATGTTACCTCTGGAATTTTGGTGTTGAGGAAAGTGATGATCTGCGGCACACATCTTCCTGGGGCATGCAGCATGCAGTGTGTGGACAACTGGAATAAAAGAACTGCTGTGAGGTGGAGGATGAGGGCTGGATCCTCAGTGGCCTTCAGCTGTTCAATCAAAGCTTGTCTGTGCTGGAATACCACTTGTCTAGAACAATAAAATAATAATAAAAAAGTAATTGTGCTGTGGTCTTAGATAAGTCAAGTGAACATAATCAAATGTTTGCCCAAATGCTCTTGATGGGATTGACTTTTACCCCTAGATATGATAAAGAAAAGTAAATTCTAAAACAATGCATGCAAGAGAGACATGCTTGGCTACAGAATTCAAGCATGCACAGGAAGGCAGACGTAAAAGAGACCTTACTTAAGGGAGGAGGGAAGGAGAAAATCAGAGTGCAAAAGATCTGTGAACATAAGAATAGCCTTACTGGGTCAGACCAATGGTCCATCAAGCCCAGTAGCCCGTCCTCACAGTGACCAATCCAGGTCACCAGTACCTGGCAAAAACCCAAAGAGTAGCAACATTCCCTGCTATCGATCCAGGCCAAGCAGTGACTTCCCCCATGTCTTTCTCAATAACAGACTATTATGACATTATATTTTAACTAGTTTTTTAGTCCGTTACATTAAAGGGGGCTAGAATAGATGTGTAGACTTAGGCATTTCATTCTTTCTCTCTCCTTGCCCCCTTTCTTTCTGTCTGTCTTTCTTTCTGTCTCTCTCCCTGCTTGCTGTCTGTCTGTCTTTCTTTCTTTCTGTCTCTCCTGGGTTGGCATCTCTGGTACAAGTTACTGGTCTTGGAGTACTGTGTTCTGTTTTGGAGGCCTCATCTTGCTAAGAATGTAAATAGACGAAGTAGTCCAGAGGAAGGCAATGAAAATGGTATAAGGCTTGTGCTAAAAGACATATATTAGCCTTTTGGAATTCGATCTGGGATCAAATAAATTCTTTATTAGAAAATCCTGTAGCATTAACTTATGATACTGTGATATTTGGCATTTCTATGAGAAAAAAGAGTCAGATATCGGCAAGTAATAACAAACTTTTATTGATTATGACAGGAGTTGCCATGCAACATTTTACTAACAATTGGAAAGATCATAGCAGACTTAACTTTAATTTCTGGTGGAATTCACTATGTCACTTATATAAAATGGAACGTTCAATAGCAATACAAAATGGAAATTATAAAAGGTTTAATAAAATATGGGAGCCATTAACATTGTTTTGTAATGAATAAACACCATTTTTTTTCTTTTGAAGATAAATTATTCACGGAGGGGAGGGGGGGATTGGACAATTGAAGAAAAAGATAAAATGAATTAAGAAGAATAGTGTTGAAAGGGAGGGTGGGTGATGGGTTTATATATATATATACAATTGTTATTATCTTGATGGATTTATCAAGTGTTGTTTTTGAGCCTATGTATTACTTTTTATTGTTGAATGATTAAAAAGGAATAAAGAATTAAAAAAAAAAAAAAAGACATACGAGAAGAGACTGGAATATGTACACTTAGGGGTCCTTTTATCAAGCTGCGGTAGGGGTTTGCGCGTAATACCACACGTTAAACTGCCTGCCGCGCTAGCTGCTAATGCCTGCATTGAGCAGGCATTAGTTTTTTAGCTGGCCGCGGGGTTAGCGCGTGATGAAATGTCAGACGCGCTAACCCCGCTAGCGCGGCTTGATAAAAGGACCCTTTAGAGAAGAGGAGAAACAGAGAAGATATGATACAGATGTTAAAATACTTGAAAGGTGTTAATACAGAAACAAATCTTTTCCAGAGAAAGGAAAACAGTAAAACTACAGGACATGAATTGAGGTTGTGGGGTGGTAGACTTAGGAGTAATGTCAAGAAATTCTTTTTCATGGAGAGGGTGGTTAATACCTAGAATGTCTTCCTGAGGGAAGTAGTAGAGACAAAAACAGCGGCAGAATTCAATAAAAGCATAAGATGAACACAGAGGATCTCCAATTAGAAAATGAATAGTATAAAAAACAAAACATAAATAGTGGCATGTGCATTTTTGATGTGTTGAATGTTGCTTAGTTGGCAACTTCAGCTGATGTATGTTAGACAGTCTTGTACAGTCTCTGTCCAGTATGTAGCAATCCAGTTTAGGGTGGGCTGGAGATGTCTTCAATGGAAACTTCAAGAATTGGAATGTGGGGACGGTGTCAAACAGACTTTTATGGTCTCTGTCCCGCTAATGACAAAATGGATTCAGATAGGCTGGAGTGAGTTTCAATGCCTATTCCAGTAGTTGAAACCTAAGGACAGTGCCAAGATGACTACTATGGTCTGTCCCAAAATTACTAAAGAAATAATGATCAAGTATTTTATATCACATTCGTTGTTGGTTTAATCATGAATTGATAATGAGTGTGACTACTGGGCAGATTGGATGAAACATTCAGGTTTTTATCTGCTCTCATTTACTACATTACAGTCTGAGTGCCCCAATACCATCTATACAGTGGAGGGGCAAAAGAAAGGTGGAAATAGTGTGGGAACTATAATTATCTGTAAAAGAAGTGATATTCAGCTACTATATAATCTATTCAGCAAGCCTAAACTAAATGGATACATTAAGGTCCTAATTCTATATATGGCACTTAAAATTATGCCCACAAACATGGACATAAGATTTGCCGCTGCTGGGTCAGACCAGTGGTCCATCGTGCCTATCAGTCTGCTCACGTGGTGGCCCTTAGGTCAAAGATCAGTGCCCTATTTGATTCTAGCCTTACTTGCGGATGTTCTGTTTCAGTAGGAACTTATCCAACCTTGTCTTGAATCCCTGAAGGGCGCTTTCCTTACGTTTGTACAGAATCTTTTCCCTTCTAACTTTAGCGAGTGCCCTCTTGTTCTCTTCACCTTGGAGAGGGTGAACAATCTCTCTGTCTCTACTAAGTCAATTCCCTTCTTGAATGTTTCGATCATGTCCCCTCTCAGTCTTCTCTTTTCAAGGGAGAAGAGGCCCAGTTTCTCTAGCCTCTTGTTGTACGGCAACACCCCCAGCCCCTTAACCATTTTTGTCATTCTTCTCTGGACCCTTTCGAGTAGTACTATGCCCATTTACATGTATGGCGACCAGTGTTGAGACGCAGTATTCCAGGTGACGGCATACCATGGCCCAGTATAACGGCATGATAATCTTTTCAGATCTGTTCGTGATCCCCTACATGTACCCAATCTGCGCATGCAGTTTAACTAATGAGACAATTAGCACTAACAATTGAGCACCAACAATAAGTTATTGGTGCTAATGGCACTGAAATTTGTGCACACATCTTTAGGCACCAGGATCCACACAAAAACCAAAAAGAGGGCAAAGGCAGCTCAAGGGCATTCCTGGAATTTATGCACTATTTTACAGAATAAGGAGATCTGCACCTAATTTAAGTGAGAGATTTTACACCAGGTTTTACTAGGTGTAAATCCTTGCGCCCAAAATTAAGCGTGGATTCCAGCGCCAAATGCTATTCTATAAACGGCACACAACTTTTAAGTGCCATTTACAGAATAGCGCTTAGCACTAATTTTTATGTCCACAGTGGCATAAATTCAGCACTGCTGATAAGTACAGTGACACTGAATATGTGTATTTTAAAAAAAATAATGAATATATAATAATGAAATATATGAATGATAAGATATATTCATGTCTTATATTTTTTGTTGTATATAGAAGTGGGAGGGGGGTGGGGGATATATCTTTTTGTTGTATGATATGGTAGATTTTCAAGTGATATTGTATTCTAATTGTTTGATATTTACTGTGAATTATAAAATGAATAAAGAATTAAAAAAAACTTTAATAGTGCAATACAATTGGTAAATCATAAATACTACATAGAACGCACTAATAACTATACAATTATTACACTAAACAATCATTTACTTCTATCCTCATCTTCATTCTTAATATAATAATACATATGATATGATTACAAATTATAAATAAATAATTTAACTATTATAATTCATTTCCCTCCCCCCACCCTCCCTGGATGTGTAAAGAAATCTAATGAAAAGGGAAGAAACATGACCCTTACTGTAATGCCAGAAAAGTAGTCAATGGACTCCATACATCCTTAAAGGACTTACTAGTCCCTAAACGTTCCACCATCATTCTTTCATACTTATATGTGGTCCACACATTTACCCACCAAAAAGTGAAATTAATCCTATCATGATTTTTCCAATTCTGTGTAATCAATTGAACAGCTATTCCCGTCATAATCAGGAAAAGGTGACTTTTATACTTATCTAAAGTAGGCTTAATATGTTCAGCTTCATAAGATAAGGGAATAGCTGCTTCAAGAATGAGATTAATTTGTCCCATGGCCAGCTTTTAAATTAACATGCTGTGTGCCATTGTTGAAAATCTGTCCCAATATCTAAATTCAGAAAACATGGCACCAGCAAATAGATCTCAAGGAGGAAAGCTGAGCAAATGGGAACCGTTAACTAAATATTGTAAGGATTAATCTCTTTAGATGTCCCTTTAAACATACACATCCAGAATGGGAGGGTGGGGGAGGGGTATGTTTTGGAGTTTGGTTTAAAGCAGGGGTGCCCAACGCGTCGATCGCGATCGACCAGTAGCTCAGGAAGGCAACTCGAGTCGATCGCACTCGTGTTGTCATCCTGATTTACGGGCCGATCAGCCTTCCTCTCCAGTGTTCTCCCTAGGGCCTTTTAGCTGGGCGGTCCGCCCAGCTGTCATCTGCCGCTGCTGAACATTAAAAAAAAAAACCAAAAAAACGGCTTGGACATTTCAGCCCCTAGCGAACTTATGCTCCGGGCTCTAAAGTGTGCATGCAGGCTTCTCTTCTCTTCCCTCCGAAACCGGAAGTTATGTCCGGAGAGGGGGGGGGGGAGAAGGGAAGCCTGCACGCACATGTTGAGAGCCCTGAAGTAAGCGTTCGCTACGGGCTAATGCGGGAGACAGGTTAGTGAAGCATTTGTTCTTGTTCCTGCCGGGTCCGGCCTACTTTCTGTTTCCGCGAAGGCAGGACCCGGCAGCATTTCCCCCAATAGGTTGATCACGATCTTGGGCTGATCAGCCTTCCTCTTCCCGATGGCAGAATTGACGTCGGGGAGAGGAATGCTGGTTGGCCGAAGCAGGGAGAGCTTGGGGCTTGTTATTGGTGGCGTTTGGGTCCTGGTCCCTGATGGTAATGGCAGTGGCAGTGGCTTGGGGGAGGGCAGGGAGAAAGAAAGAAAAAGGGCAGGCAGGGAGACAGAAGGAAAGAAGAGAAACAGAAAAAAATGAAAGGGAGGCAGAGAGAAAGAAAGGGCAGGGAAGAGGAAGGAAAAGTTGGGGGGAAGGAATGAGGTCTGGAGGAGAAGGCTAAAAGAAGGGAAGAAAGATTGTATGCACAGTCAGAAGAAGAAAGTGCAACCAGAGACTCATGAAATCACCAGACAAGGTAGGGAAAATGGTTTTATTTTAAATTTAGTGATCAAAATGTGTCTGAATTTATATCTGCTGTCTATATTTTACACTAAGGTCCCCTTTTACTAAACCGCAATAGAGGTTTTTAGCGCAGGGAGCCTATGAGTGTCGAGAGCAGCGCTGGGCATTCAGCGCAGCTCCCTGCGCTAAAAACTGCTATCGTGGTTTAGTAAAAAGGGAGGGGGTATATTTGTCTATTTTTGTATGGTTGTTACTGAGGTGATAGTGCTTAGAGTCATCTGCTTTGACCTCTTTGAAAAACCCTGGAATAGGAATGATGATTAACATTTTCTATGCATACAGTGTGCTTTGTGTTTTTTTTTAAATTTTATTGTTGGTAGATCATTTTAACTTGGTCATTTAAAAAGTAGCTCGCAAGCCCAAAAAGTGTGGGCACCCCTGGTTTAAAGGGTATGTATTGATTGTTCTTGAAGGTATTTATTTATTGTTTAATAGTTGAAAGGGTGGGGGGAAATAATTTTCCTTTTTATAAATTATTGTAAGTTTAATGTGCTTTAATTTTAATATTATATGTAAGAGTATTAATTATTGTGCACATCTGTAGTTTAAAAATTGAATAAAAAATTTATAAAAAGAAACTCATTTCTTTTTAATATAGTTTTTAAATGTAACATTAGCTTTTTAGAATACCTGTTCTAAAAAAAATAATAGATTTAAGTATAAGTGAAAAAAAATGGCACGTCTGTTCGGTTGGTTGGTTGAGTTTATAATTAAATGTATTCAATAGTGTATTCTGCCAGACATTCTGTACACAGACATTAAAAAGTAGATTTTATGGCAAACTGCTTTAAATACCTTGATTGTGCTAAGTGATATATAAAGTGAAATACAATGAAATACAATCAAAGATATGAAGCTACATGTCTATACTTGATATCAAGTAGATCATGCACTAGGGTTTAGTTTAATAGGGTCTGACTTTATGTTAATCATCTAAAATTGCAGCTGAATCTTAAACTGGATATTTCAATGCATACGTATACAATTACATGCCTGATGTACATTATCACTTTTAGCTGCATCATACATTGGCTTAGTGCATCTAGTGTAGAATCACGCTTCTAAGTGGAATGCTGTGTGAAACTCAACATACGTGGTGTCTAACTGGTTCTTCGGCACAGCTACATTCCAGTAATTGCCAAACAAACCTTTGGAAATATAGCCCTAGTACTTGCCAGTTTATAAAGTCACATACTATCTGTTCCTCCAAAAGTATTTCTAACACCAGTCTATTTATTTTACAGTATTTGAACATTACCTCTCCTTCTTTTTATCTCCTTTTTTCAACATGATACCACAGGCATCAGCAGCAGCATCCAAGCATGAAAGGAAATCTTCTAAACTCTGCAAAACAAGTCATAGCAAACAGCACTGATTCTTTAGAGTTCTTTTTTCGTTGTTAGTTTTCTGATTTATAGGGGGAAATTTTATAACAGGATATCTATATGTGAGAAGTCCAAAAAGATACCTTTTTAATATTTATTTATTTATTGAATTTTTCAAATTATTAAACAAGCACTTCAATACTTGAATACAGATTTACATCATTAATCGAGAAACTTAATACACCTAACATCACTTACAGTAATGCAATGAAAAGAAAAAGTAAATATTATTTAGTCCACAAACTTAAAAAAATATAGATCTAAGTATTAGTATAATAACAAAAAGATACCTATTTTAAAAAGACAATATAGCACAGTTACTTACCTGTAACAGGTGTTATCCAAGGACAGCAGGCAGATACTCTCACATGTGGGTGAAGTCATTCACGGAGCTTGGTACGGACAGTGCAAAAGTGTACTGTCATTTTAAAAGACTGAAAAGTCTTGAGATCACCCATAATATGCATGTGCCAGTGCCTTCCTGCTCAACATTGGTTCAAGGGACCATCAGTTTAGTAAAAAAGCTAAGAAGCCAACTTAGGGGAGGAGGGAGGGTTGTGAGAATATCTGCCTGCTGTCCTCGGATAACACCGGTTATAGGTAAGTAACTGCGCTTTATCCTAGGTCAAGAAGGCAATATATTCTCACATGTGGGACTCCCTAGCTACCAGGATCATGACTGTGAGCCTGGTGAATCCAAATGGGTTGAAGGAAGAATAAATTCTGTAGAACTGATTGGTTGAACCGATTATCTCACCTGGAATGATTTTCCAAACAGTAGTGGGATGTGAAGGTATGAATTGAGGACCAGGTGGCTGATTTACAGATGTCCTCAATAGGAGTGGAACGTAAATGAGCTAAATAAGTTGCCTTGTTCTTACTTTATGTGAAAGTGACATGATTTTCCAGCAGCAGCAGCCCAGTCCAAGCGTAGCAAAAGGAGATATAGTCAGCTAGCCGTGTCAAGATGGTTCTGTTGGTGACAGGAGCTCCAGGTCTGTTAGGATCAAATGACAGGAACAGTTGAGTTGAAGTTTGGTGAGGCTTAGTACAATGCAAGCAATCAGCACATGCATGCTTACAGTCTTGCTTCACTAGGATGAGAATGTGGTCTTGGAAAGAAGACAAGGAAAACTATAGACTGATTTAGGTGAAATTCTGAGACAACTTTCGGGAAGAACTTGGGATGAGTGCAAAGAACCACCTTATCGTAGTAGAATGTTGTATAAGGTGAATCTGATACAAGTGCTTGAAGTTGACTGACTTGGCATGCAAACGTTATATAGATTAGGAAGGCTGCTTTCCAAGTTAGAAGCTTAAGAAATGAAGTAGAAAGTGGTTCAAACAGAGGTTTCATCAGAGTGGAAAGTAACTTTTGTCTGTCTTGACTAGATTGTAAGCTCTTTTGAGCAGGGACTCTCTCTTCTATGTTTTTATGTATAGTGCTGCGTATGTCTAGTAGCGCTATAGAAATGATTAGTAGTATGAAAAAGACCTTTCATGAATCTGGAAACTAGAGGATGTAATGATAATGGCTTTTTATCCAGAAATGTATGAAAAGCTGTAATAACACTGAGGTGTAATCTTACTGAAGTAGTTTTGAGACCAGAGTTAGAGAGGTATAGGAAGTAGTCTAGAACCTAAGGGAGAAGACAAGTTATTGGATTTGATGAGTAGAGACTACACCAGAATGTGAAGTGAGTCCACTTAAAGTGATAACGTTGTATGGAAAGTTTTCTAGAAGCATGAATGATGGCTGACTCTTGTGCAAAAAGTGGTAAAGTATCTACTTGTTGAGAGAAAGATATGATATTGTGAGAGTCAATGAACGTAGATTGGGATGAAAAGGAGAAACCTCATTCTGTCTCAGCAGCGTTGGAAAGATTTGAAGTGTGATGGGATCTCATACACTGAATTGTAGGAGAATAGGAAACCTTGGTTGACGTGGCCATCAAAGTGCTATGAGAATCAAGGTGGCCTGTTCTTGGTGATGCCTGAGTAAAGTCTTCCCAATTAGAGGTATTGGAGGGAAAGCATACAGAAATTTGTCTCTCCAGTCCAGGAGGAAGGCATCAGACTCTAGGTAACTATGAGTGTAGATTCTAGAACAGTTTATAATTGTGAGGGGAAGCAAAGAGATCTACTTCTGGAGTTCCCCAATTTTTGAAAATCTGACGTAAAACAGTTGAATTGAGTAACCACTCTAAAGAATGTAGAAGTTTGCTCAATGGTATGTTAAGACATTCTGCTTTTCTGCGAGATTACATTACAATATATTTCATTTCTAGACTGCAAAACTTCATGGATCAATGCGGTTAACAAAGAGTAAGAAACTAGACAACCCAGTGACCTACAGAGTAATCATAAAGCCTTTTTTAATTTTCTAAAATTCATACAAATAGAGATGACTTTAATAACTTTCTGAAGTGTGTGTATGAGCAAAACCTTGTGAACAAAGCACGCACCTCCTTATCCTGATAGGCAAACAGGCACTGGAAAAACTTTGAGAAATATGTTGCGACGAATTACCCAGGATAAAATTCTGATCACGAGACCCTGTGCCTCCTTATAGAAACATAGAAGATGACGGCAGATAAGGGCCATAGCCCATCAGGTTTCCCACTCTACTGACCCACATATGTTCACATAGTACATAACTACCTGGTTGTCTGTTTGAATGAGTACTACTTGATTGAGGAAGCAATCCTGGAATACTCATAGAACATTGCAGATTGCTCGAAGCATGAGGAGATATATTTGGAGAGATATCTCTTAAGGATACCAGCTACCTGGAATATGGAGACAACTAAGGTGGGCATGGTCTCCCCAACCAACCATTGAAGCATCTGTTGTCAATATCATTTGATGTGACAGAATATGGAAGAAAAGGCCTCTAGAAAGATTTGTCGGTGATAGCCACCACTGAAGGGATTGACAAAGTGCTGAAGTCACTTGCAGTCACTGGGATAGCGTATTAGTGGCTTGAAACCATTGGGTCGAGAGCGCCCGCTGAGGTTCTCCGATATGTAGATGGGCAAATGAAGTTACATGAACTGTACAAAAGAAAATAAGAATTGCCATACTAGGACAGACCGAAGGTTCATCAAACCCAGCATCCTATTTCCAACTAGAGAATGACACAGGGACCGATTCCTGCGGCTAGTCACAGCTAACCCACAGGAATCAGGGGGGGAGGGGGGTATGACAGTTTGCTGCGGGTACTGGAATAAGGCTTTTCACCGCCCCGCAGAGTGGTGAATGACCTTGTCCCCACAGTAAAGGATCTGGCACAAGTTGCCCCTCCCACCCCTCCCGGCCAGCAGGCCTCCTCACGATCGCGGGTCCAGCAGTCTCCCCCTCGCGAGTCCAGATCCCCCCTCCCTCCCTATTGCGGGTCCAATAGCCCCCTTCCCTCGCTCCCAATCCCGGATCAAAAATGGCAAAAAAACAAACAAACCTGCACCTCCCGGGGCAGGCCTACCAGCCTCTTAGAAGCTTAGTAGGACAAAGATGCAACATCGCACCCAGGGCGGCTCTAGAACCTTCCTCCCAAGTCCCTCCTTCCGATATAACTTCTGGTTTAGCTTATGCTGTTAGGTGCTTCATAATTAGCCACATAAGTGATAGCCGGCCACACAGGACCAGATAGTCAATGCTGGTATCTGGATATGGCCTGGCAGTAGCCATAAAAATACTGACTGCAGCCAGCTGCATATTTTGAAAGTTGCTCTATTTAATTCTTTATAAACTGTCTATCATTTTGCTTTTCCAGCTAGGTTGGTCCTGTTCTCTTTTTACCACTTCCTCTTGTTTGTTTTTTTCCCAAGTCCTTTTCCAGGATCTCATTTCCATTTCCTACCTCTTCACTCTGGTCTTCTTCCTTTCCTTCCCTACATCAAGTGAGCCATTGCAATCAGTGTCCAACACACATCCCACAGCTGTGCACAAAATTCAAAATAATGCTTCACTGGGCAGAAAATCGAGGATCAGCATTTATTGGGAGTTAAACATGTATCTCCAGTACAGATCCTTATATTTTATCTCAATTTCTCTCATCTGCCTTTTTACTTAACTATAGCTAGATTTCATTTCTCCTCCAGTTCTTCAATCTCCCTCTTTACACTGTCACTTACTTACCAGCTTTCCATTTCCTACTCTTACTTCCTTACCTCTCCCATTTCCCTATCACATTCCTTCCCCAGCCTCCTAGTCCCCCCACCATCATCTTCTACTCTTTACTTATCACCCCCTCAGCCTCATCTACTTATGTCTCTCGTCCCTTAACCCCATCTCCTTCCATGTCACCTGTCACCTCTTCACCTCCAGTGCCTTTCTTAGGTCTTATCCTCTTTTTCAGGCTCCTGTTTTCTCTCTCCCATCCCTCACTCTCCCCCATTTTATTCAAAGACCTGTCCCTTTCCTTTGTTTCTCACCCTCTCCAAAGCCCTTTGTCCCTTTCAACTACTTCCCAATCCCTCTACAAATTGTCTCCCCTCCCATCTCTCTGTATTCAGTCTCACCACCCTACTCATACCCCTAACACAATCACTCAATCTCTGTTGCCCTCCTAAATCAATGGTCATTTTTTTAACCCCCCACTCAAGCCCCAAGTCCCACTTACACTCTCAATACCCTTGGCATCCAACCAAATTCTAGAGTACTTACTTGAGTCCTTGCTCTCCCTCATCACTCAGTTCTTTCTCTCCTTTTTCCAGCACCGTCTTTGCTGTTCCCCCCATAACATCTTCTCTTCCTCATCGTCCATCACTCTGTCTTTTCTTTTCCTAATTCCAGAATCCATCTTCCTCCATATATGCCCTTTCTTCTCCTCTTCCTCTGAATGGATGATATCCATCACTGATTTTATTGAATTGTAAACTGGCTCAAATAAGGTGGTACATCAAAATTTAATAGACTATAGTATCTGCTCTCCAGTCTCATTCCCCTTCCCCCATCCCAGGCGTTGGTCCCTGTACCAGCTCCATCAGCAACAGCATTAGCCTCTTCCTGTCCCAATCCCAGCCCCACCACTGACTCTGGCCCCTTCCCATCCCATTACAAGCCCCATCATTATCATCATCGCTCTAGCTAGTCTTGCTACAGTTTTGAATAGTAAGTTACAATATCTGCAACAGACTTGTGAACTTTCCAATCATCACTTCCTTAACAAAGCAACATCCTTCAGGGACTTTATAGATTAATACAGCTGGTGCAGGATGCAGGAACCAATACTGCTAATTAGAGAATGACACAGGGACAAATCTCCATTCAAGTCCCATTCCCGCGAGTTCTCTCCCTGTCCCACCCCTGAAAGCTCTGTCCTCATCTGTACAAGCTTAGAACACTTATGATTTTGAAGCGTTTGAGGCTTGTGCAGATGAGGACAGTTTGCAAGGATGGGGCAGAACTCACGGGGACAGGATGGAGACAGATTCAGTAGGAATGGGGACAAATGTGTTCCTGAGACATTTTCTACTAACTTCACAATTGTTACCTCTGTGGAAAGTATTTCCAAAAGCAATAAAACAGGATGTTTAAACTATGTGAAACAACTTACCTTTCCATTGAGTGCAATGTGGAGTTTGGTTAGAGGACCCTGGGTTTCTTCTTGCAGCTTACCTAGCAATTTTTTTCTTACCTATGAAACAGAATACAAGATTGTGTTATGGATTAAGTTTAATACTTCCTACATGTTGGAGGAGGCGCCTCTCCCTCAGGGAAACCTCCTGTAAATGTTGTTCCAAATTAACTGATACATGGGGCAATCAGATGGCCTCAAGAGTTTTGTTTTTTTAAAAGCTAAGGACCTCAGTGAGCTTCATTCAAATTAGCATGCCTAGGTTTGTAGATGGGCAGCATATAAGAAATAAGATAAATAAACTTCAAAGTACCATCCAAACAATTTTCTAGATGTTTACAGAAAGAGTGCTGCCTGGGCTGGCAAAAGAAATATGGAAAAAAGCAATATAAAAGAGTACCATTATTTTAGGTTGGCTGTTACTTTAGCTTAAGTACAGACAGTATGCATCCTGAGAAAATTAAAGAGTCATGAGATAGGTGGCAAAGTTCAGTTCTGGATAAGGACAATCTTATATGTGGCCCTGTGTCTGGCAGGAGAAGAATTGCATGCCTGGAAATGAGAAACATCAGAGACAGAAAAGCAGTTGTACCTGAGGAAAACAGAGGGCGAGCAAGATTAATAGAAAGAAAATTAACAAGGTAAGAACCTAATCTTCCATTTTGTTACATCTTCTCAGGCATCCATATGTTAGGTGACGTAACAAAGCAATGGCAATGCTCAGAAGCTGCTCAGAGGAATCTGATTACTGAAGCAATACCAAAGCCCCAAAGATGGTGTCCTCTCGCGCCGCCACATCCACTGTAAAACCTTGTAAAGGTAGGAAAAGAAGACCAAGTAGCTGGCCCTACAAATTTAAGCTGGATGGACTCTCCGAGACTCAGCCATGAAGATGCAACACTAAGAACATAAGAATAGCCTTACTGGGTCAGACCAATGGTCCATCAAGCCCAGTAGCCCATTCTCACGGTGGCCAATCCAGGTCACTAGTACCTGGCCAAAACCCAAAGTGTAGAAATATTCCATGCTACCAATACAGGGCATGCCTTTCTGAATAACAGACTATGGATTTTTCCTCCAGGAACTTGTCCAAACCCTTCTTAAAACCAGCTACGCTATCTGCTCTTACCACATCCTCTGCCAACGCGTTCCAGAGCATAACTATTTTCTGAGTGAAAAAAAAATTTCCTCCTATTGGTTTTAAAAGTATTTCTGTGTAACTTCATCGAGTGTCTACTAGTCTTTGTAATTTTTGACGGAGCGAAAAATCGATCCGCTTGTACCCGTTCTACTCCACTAAGGATTTTGAAGACTTCAATCATATCTCCCCTCAGCCGTTTCTTTTCCAAGCTGAAGAGCCTTAACCTTTTTAGTCTTTCCTCATATGAGAGGAGTTCCATCCCCTTTACCATCTTGGTCGCTCTTCTTTGAACCTTTTCTAGCACCACTATATCTTTCTTGAGATAAGGAGACCAGAATTGAATGCAATACTCCAAATGAGGTCGCACCTTGGAGCGATACAGGGGCATTATGACATTCTTAGTCTTATTAATCATCCCTCTTTTAAAAATTCCCAGCATCCTGTTTGCTTTTTTTAGCTGTCGCCGCACATTGGGCGGGAGGTTTCATTGTATTGTCTACAATAATACCCAGATCCTTTTCTTGGGCGCTAACCCCAAAGGTGGACCCTAGCATCCGGTAATTGTGATTCAGGTTATTCTTCCCAATGTGCATCACTTTGCATTTGTCCACATTAAATTTCACTGCCACTTGGATGCCCAGTCTTCCAATTTCCTAAGATCCGCCTGCAATTTTTCACAATCTGCATCCGTTTTAACAACTTTCAACAGTTTAGTGTCATCTGTAAATTTAATCACCTCACTCGTCGTTCCAATTTCCAGATCATTTATATATAAGTTAAATAGCACCAGTCACAATACAGACCCCCGCGGCACTCCACTGTTTACTCTCTTCAATTGAGAAAAATGACCATTTAACCCTACCTCTGTTTTCTATCCGATAACCAATTCCTTATCCAGAACTGAACTTTGCCACCTATCCCATGACTCTTTAATTTTCTCAGGAGTCTCTCATGAGGAACTTTATCAAAAGCTTTCTGAAAATCTAGATACACTATATCAACCGGCTCACCTTTATCCACATGTTTATTCACACCTTCAAAGAAGTCAAACAAATTTGTGAGACAAGATCTCCCTCGGCTGAACCCATGCTGACTCCGTCTCATTAAGTCATGTCTGTCTATGTGTTCCACAATTTTATTTTTTATAACTGTTTCTACCATTTTGCCTGGCACCGAAGTGAGGCTTAACGGTCTGTAATTTCCCGGATCTCCCCTGGAACCCTTTTAAAAAATCGGCGTAACATTGGCCACCCTGCAATCTTCAGGTACTATAGATGATTTTAGCGACAGGTTACAGATCACTAACAGCAGGTCAGCAATTTCACGTCTGAGTTCTTTTAGTACCCTGGGATGTATACCATCTGGTCCTGGTGATTTATCACTTTTTAACTTGTCGATTTGGCTCAGTACATTTTCCAGATTCACCGGTTGAGTGTTCCCTGAGAGAAACCAGAGGTTGCTTTCCACAGGCAATGTTGACAACATGCCCATGTAAATCTATCTGGCAATAGAGGCCTTGGAAACTGGCTTACCATGCCTGGACTGACTAATGAGTACAAACAGATGATCAGAAAGACGAAAATCATTGGTCATTTCTAAGTAATGACTCTTTGCACATCTAGTTTCTGTAATATCCTATCCTGTTTATCTGACCCAGTGGGTTGAAAAGCAGGCAGCCAAACATCCTGGTTGACATAGAAATTGAGTGCTGGGTAAAATATTTTCCCCATCTCTTGGACAGTTCCACAGCCCTGGAAGGCAGGGGTGGGGTTAAGCCTGAAGCTCCCGCCCCCACCCACCCCTCCCTTACAAGCTCCATTGCACATGGTACATGGACACTCATCTGTTGGCAATCTGGCACAAATAACACATGAATTCACGTAAGCACATCCTGAGGAGTGCATTCCTGTCAATTTTTGTAAAAATCGAGGGGTTTTGAGGTAGAGAGGTTTCAGAAAAAAAGATTGTTTAAAATCCAAGATGGCCGCTGCCAGAAAACTCACACCAAAAATGGCCCGTGGAGACTTTATTAAAAAAAAAAAAAAAATGACCTCCCTAACAAATAATGGGTCTGTACTTATAGTTCTGTGCAGTGCCTGCCTGTCAGCTTTCCACGCAGCTGAAGTGGATGGAAAGGACTTTCTGCTTCAGAAACTTCTCCAAGTGACTCCAAACCCTGAAATTTTCGAGCTGCAAGTCGGAATGACCCCAACCGAAACCTGCATCCCCCACAGAACCTCAAAACACAAAAGGGTAGGAAATACGCAGCTGACACTCTGATATCTCAAGAGTTCTTATAAAGAGCACCCAAATTTCTAAGAGGTTTGCTCCATATAAGACCCCCCACTGCATCATCCTTTTCCGAAATGGTGCCTCAACACAGTTTTGAAGGGTCTTATTAAGGCTGGTGGTAGACTATTCGACCTGCCAGTCGGAATGACCCTGACGACTGAGACCTCCACCCCTCACATAACCTCAAAACACAACAGGTTGGGAAATACACAGCCGGCACCCCAATACCCCAAGGGTTCTTACAAAGAGCACTCTCAGCCTACATTTAATCATCTGAAAAATTCAGAAGGCAAGCTGGCTACCATGGGAACGGACCTCAAGCCATAGGTCCACCTGTAGGATTGCTCTGTGAGCTGCAGTCCGGCTTTGCGGAACCTGCATCCTTTCCCAGGCAGAGAATCCCTAAGTAAGGAGTCTCAGGGCACCAAAGCTACCGAAAAAGCAAACTTTCGATAAAAATAAGAAAAAAAAAATAAGCAGAGCAGATCAGGAACACCTCTGCATGGTTTGCTTGAAGAAAGAATAAAGCTGAAAGAGGCACTATACCCCACTGGCAATATGGGAGGTGCTGAAAGTTGTGAGTATCATACTTCTGCAAGACCCAGTTTGTAGGTTTGGCTTGAACACCTAATGTATGGACTCCTGAGGAGATGTAACAGAATGTAGATTATAAGCCCTCTAGAACCAGGGAAATATCTACTATACTGGAGTGTAACTTGCTTTAATTTACCTTTGGAAAATATAAACAGCCACGGGAGAGGACACATAGAATTTTTCTCTCTGTGTTGCCTTCCATAGCTTAGTATTAGTTTTAGTAAAGCACACTAACCAACAGGATGCTGGAGATGGTGTGAGCAAGCATGGACAGAAAAGTGCTATCAACTTATTATCCAGGCAATTTAGACAGCTGTGAGGAAAAAGAGGAGCAAAAATTAATAGGGCAAGAGTAATAGCTAAGGGGGAAAAGAATAGGGGAGAAGCACTGAGTGTGCCACATCAGGGAAAAGATGCTATGGTCCTGAAGAGGGCGTAAATTCCATTGACAGTCAAAGAAAGAAAAAGAAGCTAAGAATAAGGTAAGGAAGAAGGATATGTGAAAGAAGAACAGAAAAAAAAGGAACAATAGAGAATAAAAGGGGATCAGTAGGAAGTTAGTCCAGGGCAGCAGCAGCTTGTCTATGCCCAAGAACGAGCAGTGAGAAATAGACACTGTGGCGAAATGTAGTCTTGTGGGGATGATGAAAAGGAAAGAAATTGGATTCTGAATTTACCTGAAACCTTTTTTCACATACACTAGGTATTTTAACTGCCTCCTGATATCTTACAATCTAAATTTGCCCTTGAGGCAATGGAGAGTTTAGCAACTTGCCCAAGGAGCAATAGTGGATTTGAACCCTGACTTTCCAGGTTCTTTCGTTTAAATTTTTTTTATTCATTTTCATACATCCACAAGTGTAACATAGAAATTTAAAACGATCTCATAAAACATACACTTGAATTCCTTTCATGTACCACTGTAAATACAATATATTATTCTATATTTATGAACAATAATAACTGAAATAACTTTCCTGGTTCTTAGCCTGCTACTCTCAACTCCTCCATACCACTAATCAAGATTTTCACATGAACTAAGGTATTGTAACCAGAGACTATGTATAATTACATAAAGTAAATTTATTGGATGGTAGAAAGAAAATAACCAACAAACCTCACTAGTAATGGTAGTGTAGTCCTCTGCTGCCAACATGGAATCAGAAGCTAAGAAGTTGAAAATAAGGTTTGTGATGTCTGTACATACTGTCCTCAACATGTGTCTGGCCAGGTGATTTTGAGTGTCATCTAAAAAACACAAACCCCACCATACATATTACATGAGCTGATACCACTATTCCAGTTGAAAACATGTTAATGTGAACAGGACATGGGAACTGCTACCTGTAAAAAGCTTAGCTCCCTTTTCGAATAACCTGATGTTGGTATACTGGTTTGAAACCTCTTCCTGGAAGTCCTTCATGGTCTGTTTCCTGCTTGCTCCAGAAGCTACTGAAGCTGAAGACATGAAGACAGAGCGTACCACCTCCTGGTAACTTTTTGTCAGGGGCCTAGAGAAGGAATAAACATTTCATTTCAATCACAGGCTAAAGATTCACTGAAACGAGGAAGAAAAGCTACCACCTGGCACTTGAAAAAATCACAACTTGTTTGAACTTGTACAGCCAAATGATTGTACAGATGCTCAATGTTTCAGCAATCTCACCAGGAATGGGAAAACGCTGGACTCAACTGGACTGCAGGACTACAAACTGGACTCAATGCATTAAATATGTAATACCTCTGTGAAGGTTCCACTGACCTGAAAATTTGATTTGTCTTTGGCACATAAGGGATAAGTTTTCAAATGATTTGTCAGGACCTGTGTGTATAAAATACAAAAGGTATCTACACAACTAGGCCCTTTGGGATCATGCAAACCTTACCATATAAAATAAGGCATTCTGATAGAATGTTAAAGATTTAAATGTGTAACTTGATTTTTCAAAATGCAAGGTGCATAAAAAGCAACTTTGCACCCTATTTGCAACAGGTAAAAGTTATGGTCATATTTAGCCACAGAATGACTCTGACCTTCAAAGTCAACTTTTGCATTAGATTTGAGATTGAATTATTCATCCTTCCAAATTCAAGTTAAGCTGCAAATTGTACACATCATTTTGGTTACTCGTGTGCTTTAAACTGCATGTGTAATTTTGCAGTTATGGACACTACTGAAAATTTATACTTCAATATTCTTCCTACTTCAATCATTGCACTGAGTACTTGAACTAGCAACACAATGATAAGTAGATAAGTGTTAGGAGATTCATAGATCTTGTATAGCAGAGGTAGAACATGGACTATCTCCTAGTGGTACACAGAGGATTCAGGTACTCATCTTTAATAGCTACAGACATATTGCTTTAGATCTCATGTATTAAACCATTCAGAGTGGTTATGTGATGGAACATTTGATTAATCCTCTCCAAGCTATTTGTAGCACACTGTTCATGACATCCTCTTTACTACACCTGCGCTTTTATTTTGAGGCACATACAGTTTGAACATTGCTCCAGTTGCAAGAAATGCAAGTCTCTGGAGTGCATATGAAATGGGTGTGCCATAAAGCATACAGTAGTTACTTACCGTAGCAGGTGTTATCTGGGGACAGCAAGTAGATAGTCTTACATGTGGGTGACGTCATCCTTGGAGCCCGGAATTGACAGTGGTAAAAGTGTATTGCCACTTTAAGTTTATAGAAACTTCGTGACTGCCTGCATCGCACATGCGCGAGTGCATTCCCTCCCGACGTCAGCTCGCAGTACCTCAGTTCCATAAGCAAGCTAAGCCAACCAGGGAAGGTGGGAGGGATTTGCTGTCCCCGGATAACATCTGTTACATTAAGAAACTGTTCTTTATCCTAGGACAAGCATGCAGCATATTTTCCTATGTGGGACTCCCTAGCTGAATATAATGGGATGGAGGGAGAGTTGGCCATTAAGAAGAAAATAAATTCTGTAATACTGCTGGGTTGAAATGACCACCTCACCTGGAATAGGATTCTAGACAGTAGTGAGATGTGAATATGTAAATTGAAGACCAAGTAGCTGCTTTGCAAATTTCATCAATGGGAGTTGAATGTAAGAAAGCTACTGATACTGCCAAAGCTCAGACTTTGTGTGCTGTAACGTGTTCCTCGAGCTGCAGCCCAGCCTTAGCATATTAGAAGGACATACAGGCCGCTAGCCATGTGGAAATAGTTTTTTTGGTTACAGACCAGCCCAATCTGTTAGGATCAAAAGAGATGAACAGTTGAGGTGAAGTCCTGTGTGGCTTGGTCCTTTCTATGTAATAAGGCAAGGCACGCTTACAGTCCAATGTATAAAGAGCTGTTTCTCCAGGATGAGAATAAGGTTTTGGAAAGAAAAAGCACAATGGACTGATTCAGGTGAAATTCCATGACTACTTTTGGAAAGAATTTAGGATGGGTCCGGAGAACCACTTTGTCATGATGAAAAACTGTATATGGTGGGTCAGAAACCAATGCTTGAAGCTCACTCACTCTACGGGTGGAAGTGACAGAAATCAAGACTACCACTTTTCAAGTGAGAAATAGAGAGCTGCACGGGAATGGGGATGACGGGAATCCCGCGGGACCCACGGGCATCTTGCGGGTTCCCCCTTCGGGTCACGGGGATCCCGTGGGGACACCCCCTAGTGTCGCGGGGATCCCGTGGGGACGCCTCCGAGGGTCGTGGGGTTCCTGCGGGGTTGGATGTACTCAGTCGCGCGGCTCTTCTTCTCCCTACCTGCTCTGCTTGCAGCACAGAGCCAAACGGAAGTCTTCCCGATGTCAGCGCTGACGTCGGGAAGACTTCCGTTCGGCTCTGTGCTGCAGGCAGGGCAGGTAAGGAGAAGGACAGTAGCCTCGCGGCTCGAGTGGCGTACCAAGGGAGGGGGGCAGTCCGCCCCAGGTGCAGCATAGCTGGCCAGGTCCCCTTACTTTTGTGGCGCTTCCCCGACCGACCGACAACAGCCCCGGTCCGACAAACCTCCCTGCCCTGTAGCCGCGAATCTAAATTACCTTCTTACAGCAGCTGTAAGAAGGTAATTTAGATCCGTGGTTAAGGGCAGGGAGGTTTGTCGGACCGGGCCTGTTCTGTTGTCGCTCGGGCGGGGAAGCACCACGAAGGTAAGGGGGCAGGGAGAGAGAAAGGGAGGAAAGGTGGAGTGGAGAGGAAAAGACGCTGAAAGGCCATGGGGAAGATGGGGGTGGGGGGGGAGAAGGACGCTGAAAGGACATGGGGAAGACAGAGGGGGGAGAAGGACACTGAAAGCACATGTGGAAGACAGAGGGGGGAGAAGGACGCTGACAGGACATGGGGAAGATGGGGGGAGAAGGACGCTGAAAGCACATGGGGAAGAGAGGGGGAGAAGGACGCTGAAAGGACATGGGGAAGTCAGAGGGGGGAGAACGACACTGAAAGCACATGTGAAAGACAGAGGGGAGAGAAGGACACTGACAGGACATGGGGAAGATGGGGGGGGGAGAAGGACGCTGAAAGGAAATGGGGAAGAGAGAGTGGGGAGAAGACGCTGGCAGGGAAGAAGACAGAGATGCCAGACTATGGGGGGAGCGGAGGGAAGAAGATGGGTGCCAGACCAATTTGGAAGGGGGAGAAAGGGAGAGGCACAGTAACAGAGCAAATGGAAGACGCAGAGAGAAGAGAGACAGTGGATGGAGAACATGAGGAAAGCAGAAACCAGGCAACAAAGGTAGGAAAAAAATTCTTTTTTTTTTTTGCTTCAGGATAAAGTAGTATATTAGTTGTGTTGATAAAAATTTATAAACATTAGAGGCTCTGGTAGAAACCCGTTTACAAAGTATGTATTCTTCCCAATTAATATTTCCCAATTAATAAAGTCTTTTTGCTTATTTGTAAATGGGTTTCTACCAAAGCCTTTAATTCAGTAGCATAATTAACTGAAATAACTATTTCTGAAGTTTATAGGGACGGGCGGGGACATAGGGGATTCCTCGTGGGGACGGAGGGGATTCCTCACGGGGACGGAGGGATTCCTCGCGGGGACGGGTGGGAGTCCTCACGGGAACGGGTGGGACTTTGGCGGGGACAGGTGGGAACGGGTGGGATTTCTGTCCCCGCGCAACTCTCTAGTGAGAAACTTAAGATGTATAGAAGCCAGTGGCTCAAATGGTAGTTTCATCAAACTGGCAAGGACTACATTAAGATTCTAGACAATCAGAGTGGCTTGAGCGAAGATTTGTGGTTGAAAAGACCTTTCATAAACCTGGAAACCAGCAGATGAGTGGCCAGAGGATTATTTTTGACAGGAACATGAAAAGCATTAATAGCACTGAAGTGAACTCTGACCGAAGTGGTTTTCAGCCCAGAATTGGAAACATGGAGAAGATAATCCAACAATGACATAAAATAAGAGGAAGAAGCACTTCAAAGAGACTGAGCTGGCTTTTGAGGAGCCGAAAACTGAGGTCTCTGTTGTTTATGTCTCTTCTATGGTAGAGGCTTTGTAGAAGAGGATGTGCCTGGATACTTTCTCTTGTATGAATAAGAAGTAGGTTTTGCAGCAGGCTTAGATTGTTGGCTCTTAATCTTAGAGCTATTTAAAGAGTTCCAATTCTGCATATACTGAGTAGCTTTTGAGTAGCTGCCTCTATCCTGTCACAAAAGAATTCTTCACTGAGACATGGGATGTTTGCTAAGTGGTCTTGAAGATTAATGCCCATGTTGGTAACTCGCAGCCAGGCAAGGTGTCTCATAGCAACAGACATATTAGATGCTCTAGATGTGAGTTCAAAAGCATCAAATGTCGTTCTTGCCATATATTTTCTTGTTTGAAGTAGACTGAGAAGTCTGCTGAAAATCTACAGGACGGTCTGAGGGAATATGTTGCTCAAAATAAGCCAACTTCTTTACAAGATGTTTAAGGTAAAAAGACATATAGAAGTTGTAATTAAGAACTCTGTTAGCTAACATGGAATTTTGGTAAAAACAGCGACAAAATTTATCCATAGTACGACCCTCACGTCCTGGTGGTGAAGAAGCATAAACTCTGGAACTGGAGGATTTTTAAAGGATCAATTGGCTTGCATCGAGAGACTCTATGCTGTAGAGGCCTGCAATGCTTGCTGGGAAAAGGATGGCTTCTTAGCAGGCTTCCCCAATGCAGGAATGATATTCAATGTTGATGCCGGTGCCACCAGTACCAAAGGCTCGGATCTATCTCCAGAGTCCCTTGTTGAGCAGAACAACTTTTCCTCCTGAAAACGAAAAGCCTTCAATAAGTGTTTTTGTAAGGTAGAAAAATGAGTGCTGGTATCTGCCCAATGCTCAGGGCCCAAACACTGCAACCACCAACAATGCGGGTCAGTGACTGAGATAGGGCACCGACACCACGTTAAACTCAATGTTTACAAAAGAGGGAAAAAACCGCCGAGGTAGAAAAAAAAGAGAGCCAAAAGGCCCTACTGAGGTAGAAAGAAAAAAGGGAAATAGATCTTTTTTTTTTTTTTAACAGAAAAAAGATGATTAATAAGAAAATAATAAAAGGTGGCAAAACGCCAAAAGTAGTATGTTGACAGGAAGGTAACGCGTGTTGGACAGAGTCCAGAAAAAAAGCACTTCTTCATTCTGGGGAAAACGAAGAACTGAGGTACTGCAAGCTGATGTCATGCGGGAAGGCACTCGTGCATGCATGGTGAAGGCAGTCGTGAAGTTTCTAAAAACTTAAAGTGGCAATACACTTTTACCACTGTCCGTACCTGGCTTCGTGGATGACGTCACCCATATTTGAGAATATGCTGCCTATTTATCCTAGGATAAGCCAGCATCTTGCAAGTAGGGGATCCTATGGGGCATGCATTCATTCATAAGATTTTCCAAAGAGAAACAGGACTTCATACATTTTTAACATGGATGGTCAATAAATTTTAATCTAATGATTTGTTAATCACCTTTCATATTCATATTAAGGCTACCCAAAGCAAAGTCAAAAAATCCATCATCCATGAATATACAAAACACATCACAGCAAGAAATTAGAACACATACATATAACCAGGGATAGAAGTTAGGAATTCAGCACCTCTTTATACAGCTGAGGTACCTAAATTTGAGAGAATCAATATTAACCAAAATTTAGGTGTGCTTTAACTTTGAAGATAGACCCCTAAATTGAGGTGCCTAGTAGTACATGGTGCCAGTCATGGTACATGGGCTTGTCATGCCACTGGGGCCTGCGCATATTGTCGGTAGTTTTATTACCAGCAGGGCCTCGCAAGGTGGTCAGGTTACAGCAGAGATGTCAGACTAATGATGTACCAACCATCTGGGTAGTAGATGGGCAGTGTTAGAGCTGGAGGATTGTGTTTGAAGCGACAATGGCAACATTAAATTTATACTGCGCAGAAGGCCCGACAATCTTGTATTCTGCCACGAAAACTTGATGATGATTATCAAGTCACTAGGACTCAAACATGAGTCGATGGCACCTAAAAATTTGGCTGAAAGTATAAAAGTTCCCAGAAATCACCTGGGAAATGCAAAGAGTCCAGTAATATCAGAAACAATTGCTACTGCAGGAGATTACTAATGTGTTTACAATAAGCTCTCAAAAATCTTTTTTTTCCTTTTGTTCCAGTAATTAATGTAGGATAGAATTTATTAACTAGGGTTCATGGTAGAGCACACCTGATGATTAATTTGCAGTAATTAAATACATTCGCTATGTCCCTCTCCCCTCACCTTATTAAATATTCTGCAAGTTCTGTAAGAAGCTCCTCTGGACAATCCTGAATCTGCTTCCTTAGAACATCCTTAATCTCTTCTTGTGAAAGAAAGGGGATTTCTTGCTGCTTGTTTTTACCTGTAATGGCCAGAAACATTGCAGCTTTAAGTCTGATGGAAGGCAATGACTTTTTAAAGCCCATAGAGGTTTTCAGATTCTGAGAAAAAAGTGTGAAGATGTGGGAGTTTGAGTTATTACAGCCCTAAGGGATTCTTATCACACATGCACACTGGAGAAGCCATTCCAATTCAACTACTCTTCAGGTGTGCTGTAGCAACACAGTACACACAGGTAAAGTTAAAATGGTGTCATTAATACAGTACATTCTCTATGCTTTCCAGTATGTATGTATCCATATATATAATATATCTACACACACACAGACGCATATACATACTACATGCGTTGCTGGGTGAAGGCTGGGGTGGAAGCAGTGAGTGATATATGCCAAAAGAGATATATACTTCTCCCTCCGTATTCGCGGTTTCAGCATTTGCGGTTTTGATTATTCACGGTTTTTAGTTTGCTGGCTTCTTCCCCCAAATTACATCAGCTTGCATAGAGAAATCGCTGATTCCAAGCTTTTACAGAAAAAAAAATCGCTGATTCCCAGCATTTTCTTCACCATGTTTTGCCTCTCCTTCAGGAACAGACCAGGTCTCCCACCATGTTATTCACGGTTTCACTATATTCACAATGGTTTTTAATGGAAAACAGCGAATAACATATGAAAAAGTTATTCACGGGTTTTCTGTATTTGCGGTTCTGTTAATCTCCTATCACAGCGAATACGGAGGGAGAGGTGTAGTGTGTGGGTTTTATGGTGGGTGAGGGGTGATGTGGAGCATGTTTTGAGGAATGGGTGCTATATGGTGTGTGAGAGATCATTTGAGGGTCAGAGGTGGTGTATGTGGTCTGTGCATGGCTTGAAAGAGGCATAGAGTGTGTAGCTCAAACAGGAGTGTATGGTGATTGAAGAGAGAAGGGTATGTAGTGGATAGGGGTGTGCTGACAGGTGGGCAATACAGATGTTAATCAATGAAAGGTGGATGATCTATAATGTGTGTGATCTAGTCAAGAGTAGTACAGCCCCCCCCCCCCGATTTCCTTTATTATTGCATCATCTATGTCACATTCAATGGGTTTTGATCTTTAAACAAAATATATTATTTCTGTTGAGGATTTCAGACTACCCTATGCTTGTCAGTGATAGAGAATGACACAAGGACAAATTTTTCCTTGTCCCTGCGGGAACTCGTTTTCCCATACTGTCCTGGCGAGTTCTTTTCCTGTCCCTGCCCCATTCCTGTACACTTTGTCCTCATCTGCACAAGCCTCAAACACTTTAAAATCATATGTGTTCAAGGCTTGTTCGGTTAAGGCAGAGCTTACAGGAATGGGACAAGGACAATGACAAAACTCACGGGGACGGGGAAATTGAGTTCCTGCGGGAAAAATTTGTCTCTGTGTTATTCTCTAGTCAGTGATAAGGTGTGGAGATCCTAAGATGCCAGGTGCTTGTTGAAAGACACAAGTCTGGGACTTAAGGCAGACTGACGTAAAGGAGAAATTAGGTTCTTACCTGCTAATTTACTTTCTTTTAGCTTCTCCAGACCAGTAGAGGTTAACTTTACGATTGGGTATATATCTAATCATGACCAGCAGGTGGAGACTGAAAACAAAACTTTGGGACAGTATATCCTAGCCCCTCCTCTCTATTTCCCTCAGTCTGCCGAATAGCCAAGCAGAACCAAGAACTGGAAAACAACAGAGAGAAAAAAACAATACTCCGAAAGGAGTAACAAATAACATACCCAAAAATGCTGTTGGAAAATGCAGAGGAGAAATTCCCGAAGGAAGAAGGTCCCCACAGCTCGCCAGCTAAGCCAGCCGAGCCACAGCCGCTGTTCTTCAATTCTCCCCGGCCCTAGAAAAATACTAGAACCCGCAGCAAAAACCAAAAACTGCCCGCGCAACAGCCCCAACAACAACAACAACAACAGACAGGGTGGGGACCTCTACTGGTCTGGAGAAGCTAAAAGAAAGTAAATTAGCAGGTAAGAACCTAATTTCTCCTTCTTTAGCACTCTCCAGACCAGTAGAGGTTAACTTTACGATTGGGACGTACCAAAGCAGTCCCTCTCACGGGCGGGACCCCCGAAGGGCCGATACCAGAACACGCTCACCGAACACCGCGTCCCGACGCGCCTGAACATCTACCCGATAATGCCGAACAAATGAATGCAAGGAGGACCAAACCGCAGCCTTACAAATATCCACCGGAGGCACGAGCGACGACTCAGCCCAAGAAGCCGCCTGACCCCTAGTGGAATGAGCCTTGAGAAACTCCGGAACCGGCTTCTGACTCAGAAGATAAGCGGAAGCAATCATCTCCTTGATCCAACGCGCAATAGTAGCCTTAGAAGCGCCAGCCCCCCGACGAGGACCCGCCAGAAGCACAAAGAGATGATCGGAGCTCCGAAAATCCCAGGTCCGCTGCACATAAGCATGGAGGACCCGACCGACATCCAACTTGCGCAGCTGTCGTTGCTCAGAAGAACCCTCCCGACTACCCAAGACCGGGAGGACCACCGATTGATTGACATGAAAAGGAGAAACTACCTTCGGCAGAAAGGAAGGAACAGGCCGCAAAACAACCCGCTCCTTCGAAAACTCCAGGAAGGGAGCCCTACAAGAGAAAGCCTGTAGCTCAGACACCCGTCTAGCGGAAGTAATGGCCACCAAAAAGACCGACTTCAGCGTAAGGTCCTTCAACGAACAGCCATCCAACGGCTCGAAAGGAGGGCGCACTAGAACAGAGAGATCCAGATTGAGATCCCAAGAGGGAATCGAGGACCTAATGGGAGGCCTGATCAACTTGGCCGCCCTAAGAAAGCGAATCACATCAGGAATGGCTGACAAACGCTGACCTGTCACCAGCCCCCGAAAAGCCGACAGGGCCGCCAGATGAACCCGAAGAGAAGACCAGGCCAGGCCCCTATCCAGGCCATCCTGCAAAAACTCTAGAATGTTAGGCAGAGAAGCGCGAAAGGAGACCACTCCCCGCGCTCGGCACCATTCCTCAAAAAGACGCCAAACCCGTACATAAGCCCGAGAGGTAGAAAGCCTCCGGGACCCCAAAAGTGTAGAGATCACCTTGTCGGAATATCCCTTCTTACTCAGGCGGCCCCTTTCAAGAGCCAAGCCGTAAGACAAAAGGGAGACGGGTCGAACATGGGAATGGGACCCTGCGTCAGAAGATCGCACTCGAGAGGCAGAGGAAGAGGATCCGCCACCAGATGCCTCACCAGATCCGCATACCACGGACGACGAGGCCAATCCGGAGCCACCAAGACCACCAGCCCCGGATGGCGATCAATGCGAAGCAGTACTCTGCCCACTAATGGCCAAGGAGGGAACACATACAACAGCCCCTCCGTTGGCCACGGTTGGACCAGAGCATCCAGACCCTCGGCCAGACCGTCCCTGCGACGACTGAAGAAGCGGGGTACTTTGGCGTTGCCACTTGTAGCCATCAGATCCATCAGGGGCTGCCCCCAAGCACGCACTAGCAACTGAAACGCCTCGGCGCCGAGACACCACTCTCCCGGATCCAAGAAGTGACGACTGAGGAAGTCCGCCTGAACGTTTTCTACCCCGGCAATGTGAGAGGCCGAGAGGTCCAGAAGATGCGACTCCGCCCAAACCATGAGCCGAGCCGCCTCCTGCGCCACCAGAGTGCTCTTGGTGCCCCCCTGACGATTGACATAAGCCACCGCCGTGGCATTGTCCGACAGGACTCTGACCGACTTGCCCAACAAAAGGGAGTGGAAAGCCAACAGCGCCAGCCGGACCGCCCTGGTCTCCAACACGTTGATCGACCAGGAGGCCTCCTCCGTGGACCAGGTTCCCTGAGCTGAGTGACCCAGACACTGGGCCCCCCAACCCAGGAGACTCGCATCCGTAAGGAGCACCGTCCACTGCGGAAGATCCAGACCCACCCCCTGAACTAGGTGAGGGGTCCGGAGCCACCAACGCAGACTGCAGCGCGCCAAGCCTCGCAGGGGAACCGGAACATCCATCCCGTGCCTCTGGGGAGACCACCTCCGGAGCAGAGCATACTGGAGAGGACGCATGTGGGCCCGCGCCCACCTCACCACGTCCAGGGACGCCGCCATCGACCCCAGGACCTGGAGGAAATCTCGCGCCCGAGGACACCGGGACGCCAAAAGCAGGCGAATCTGAGACTGCAATTTGCTCACCCGGGCCTCTGGGAGGAAGACCTTCCCCAAGGAGGTGTCGAACAGCACCCCGAGGTACTCCAGACGCTGAGCCGGAACCAACCGACTCTTGGAAAGGTTGACCACCCAGCCCAGCGACCGGAGAAACTCCACCACCCGAGCCGTAACCCGGGAGCTTTCCTGCAACGACTTGGCCCGAATTAACCAGTCGTCCAGGTAGGGGTGTACCAGAATGCCCTCCGACCGCAAGGCTGCCGCGACGACCACCATCACCTTGGTGAACGTCCGGGGAGCCGTGGCCAGCCCAAAGGGAAGCGCACAGAACTGATAGTGCCGACCCAAGATCGCAAAGCGCAGGAAACGCTGATGAGAGGTCCGAATAGGAACATGCAAGTAGGCCTCCGTCAGATCGAGAGAAGTGAGAAACTCCCCCGGCTGAACCGCCAGAATGACCGACCGCAGCGTTTCCATACGGAAAGAGGGAACCTTGAGAGCCCTGTTGACCCCTTTCAAATCGAGGATGGGCCGAAAAGTCCCCTCCTTCTTGGGCACCACAAAGTAAATGGAGTACCTGCCCGTGCCCCACTCCGGGGGGGGCACTGGAACTACTGCCCTGAGATCTAGCAAGCGCTGAAGGGTCTGGCGAAAAGCCTGCGTCTTCCCCGGAGTCTGACACGGAGAAGCGAGGAAAAAATCCGGCAGAGAGCGGGCGAACTCCAGGGCATAACCGTCCCTTACCACCTCCAGGACCCACTGATCGGACGTGATCTCGGCCCATTTTGGAAAAAAGTCGCGCAGCCGGGCCCCCACCGGAACCAAGGGGGGCGCCGGCAAGGCGTCATTGTGCAGGACGGGAAGCGGGGGAACCGGCGGAGGGGTTCCCTGCCCCCCGACGGGCCCCCCGAAAGGGCTGCATGCGCTGGAAGAACCGACCCCGGGAAAACCCCGGAGACTGGAAAGAAGCAGCCCCACGCCCAGGGCGATACTTGCGAAATTCCCGCAAACGCCCCCGGGCCGCACCACCCCGAGACGCCGGGCGGGCACGGTCCTCCGGCAAACGGGGAACTTTCGAGTCCGACAGAGTCTGAATCAACTTATCCAAGTCCTCTCCAAATAAAAACGACCCCCGAAAGGGAAATTTAGTAAGCTTAGCTTTGGACGCAGCATCCGCCGCCCAAGCGCGCAGCCACAACACACGCCTTGCGGCCACGCCAAAAGCCATGGACTTAGCCGAGATCCGCACCAAGTCATACAGAGCATCCGAGAGGAATGAGGCAGCCATCTCAATCTTCGCTACCTCCTGATCCACCAGAGACCAGTCGTCAGACTCTCGATCCAAGACCCGCTCCGCCCACCGAAACACGGCGCGAGCGACCAGTCCCCCACAAATAGCCGCCTGGACCCCAAAGGCAGAGACTTGAAAATTTTGCTTAAGGATGGTCTCCAATTTGCGCTCCTCAGAGTCCCGCAAGGCAGAACCGCCCTCAACAGGCACGGTATGCCGCTTGGAAATAGCCGAGACCACCGCATCCACGACTGGCGAAGCTAACGTAGCCCGATCCCCTTCAGGAATGGGATACAGGCGAGCCATGCTGCGCGCCAGCCGAAACGGCGTCTCCGGCGTTTTCCACTGCTCAAGAATAATATCCCGAATATCCTGATGCATAGGAAAAGAGCGGGAAACGGAACGGATCCCTCGTAACAGAGGGTCCCCCACACGCGGAGTCTCCGGCGGCGCGTCCTCAAAACGCAAAGCCGAAGAAACCTGTTGAATAAGGTCAGGCAGCTCATCTCTCTGAAAAAGGCGCACCACGGACGCCTCGTCACTGGAGAACGGGAAACCCGACAACCCGCCGCCAGCTTCCGTCCCCTCCAGAGGGTCCTGGAATTCCTCAGAAGGGTCCAGGTCCTCCTCCAGACCGACACGTTCCTCCGACCACAAATCCTCGTCCCACGACACCCGCGGACGCTTGGACAAGAGAGGCGGCGGAGGGGACGTCACGTCAGACGAGAGAGGCAAAGCCGCAGGGAGCGCGGAGGAAACCCCACCCCCCGAGACCCCCTGGGCGCAACCGGGACCCCCAGCCGCCTGAAAATAGGCTTTGCATAATGAAAAGAAAAAATCAGGGGAAAAACCCCCCGAGGGTCCCAAGGGACTCCCTGCCACAGCAGGGGACCCAGCAGAAACCTGCCCCTGCTTAGCCAAAACAGGGGGAAGGTCACCTGAGGTGGAAGACAAAATGGAGGGGCCAGACAGAGAAGATGGCGTCTTTCCCGCCAAAACAGCTCCCTCCATAGCCTGCAGCGGCTGAGAGACCTGAATAGTCTCAGCCGCTAAAACAGGCAAGCCGGCATCAGCTGTCAAAATATCAGCTGAGAGGGAATCCTCTAAAACCCGACCGTCGGCGGCTCGGGGAATCCCTCCGTGGGCGGACGGAGAAGACCGGGCTTCTCCACTGTTCCCTGCCGACTCGCGAGGCACCATCGGCGGGGAGCTCTGGGCGCCTGCAGCCGCTGCCGACGGAGCTCCTCCACCGCACCGGCCTGAACACCGCTTGCACAGGCCGGCCGCGAGTGCCTCGCGTCTGGAGCACAATGAGCACTTTTTCCCTTTAGAAGTGCTCATTGCTCCATACGCGACCTAGCTGTAAAAAAGTGCCGGTTAGTTGAAAAAATACAGTAAAATACAGTTTTCTTAAAGGGATACAACCCTCCAGACCAGCACTACCTCAGGATTTTTTTTTTTTTTTTTTTTTTTTTTTTTACAGAACAGACTCCACAGGCTCTCGAAGCAATATGCCTTGCTTGATTTAGGGGGCAAGGCTTACTGCTGAGGCTCCTCTAAAAAAATATGGGGAGGTGGAGGAAGTGGGGGGAGGGACCCCGCTCGTGACCCGCCGGGTTTGACACCCCCGAGGTCGGACGAACCCCCAAACAGAGTCCGTCCAAGCTCCGTCCGGCTAAAAACAGGGACAATAAACCTCTAAACAAATTCCAACAGCCCTACCAAGGGAGATGGGTACAGATCACTCAACACCTGCTGGAGACTGAAAGAAGACTGAGGGAAATAGAGAGGAGGGGCTAGGATATACTGTCCCAAAGTTTTGTTTTCAGTCTCCACCTGCTGGTCATGATTAGATATATACCCAATCGTAAAGTTAACCTCTACTGGTCTGGAGAGTGCTAAAGAAGAAGCAAATAATTTTTTTATTTTTTTTTTTTGAGGGGGGAAGAAACAGTAGCAGTGAGAAAAATGTGAGACAGTAAAGCATGAGCATCTTGAACTGAATAAAGTTTCTATTCTATTTAATACAGGCTCTGAGAGACCTAAAATCAATTTTTCTATTAGAGAGGCATGTTTGGTAACTACCACTTGAGCAATTCTCATGATTAAGGTTTACTCAATGACAGTCTTGAGTACAGTGTGTATGAACTTGTTTCTGAAAGGTGACTACAGTAGGATTTGATTTGTGGCAATCTTATAGCATGACTTGAGTTTTGACTAATGCTCTGCATCTGCGGGAAATATGCACACGCATACCATACACGGACTGATATTTTGGGCCCAGAAACTAGTTGTTTCAGTGAGTCCAATTATAACACTAAAAGTGAAGGCTGGACAAGAAAGAAATTTATATACAAAATGGAAAGAACAATAGCAACACAGAGAGGATATTTTGGTAAATTTCAGGAGGTGTGGGGAACATTAACAGATTTTTGTAATGAGTAATGAACATTTTCCCAAAGATAAAATAATTGTAATATTGGGATGGGAATGGGTGGGTAATATTTTAGAAAATAGTTTGATGTATAAATATATGAATATGATCAGAGTGTTAGGGTTGGACATAGGTAAAGATAGGGAGGGAGGGGAAGGATCTCAGATTTGGTAGTAAGAGTTGTAATTAGGAATATTATTAATATAATGAACTCTATACAAAATATGCATTATTAGGGTTGGGGGTGGTATTTTCTTTATATTTATGTGATACATGTAAGTTAATCAAGTAATGTTGTATAAGGTCAAATGTGTTTTTATGTTGCACTTGTACTATGTAAAAATGAATAAAGAATTAAAAAAAAAAAAAGAAGAAGTACATGCCTGCTCTTTACAACCTAAAGAAAAAGGCAGATCTGAGCCAGATTGCTTAGCTTCCAGCCACTATAAATCAGACAGCCCCCAAAATGTAAATATTGATAGGAGGCAGATCTGATCTAGTGCAGAAAAGCACTAATTATCAAGGCTGGACTAGCCTAATTTTCATCATCTAATCATTTCAAACAAGCTATAAAGAAAAAGGTTAAAATGCAGATTTATCAGCTTATGAAGCAGGAAGTTACATCAAATAAAAGTTACAAACGTGTGACAGCTGCCTGGGCCTCATCTTCACTGTCATCGTCTTTTCTTCCTTTTTTCTTGGGTTTTTTTATCTTGATCTCTCTGACATTTCCACAACCACCTCCTCTAACACTTCCACTGCCCTCTGGAAGAAATCATTTTGAAATCAGCACACCATTGTAAAACAAATATAACGGATTTAAATGTTCAATTCTTTAGATTTACTCATCTATATTCTTAAGTATATAATTGTAAACCTCTCTGGATGAGTCATCTAGGGAGTTGGTACATAAAACTTTATAAATAATTTAAAACATATATAAAACAAATAATGGCCCCATAATTCTGTTACATTTTGTTAATTTTTCAAGCAGATTTCCTGGATGTAGACATTTTGGTTTACAGAAGTTGGATAGCTCTAGATCTAATAGATGCTGGCACTGTAATCTAGAAGCGGGGACTTTAGATCATCTACTTTTTCATTGTCCCTGCATTATGAACTTTTGGAATTCAATTTGGTCTCAAATAAATTGTTTATTAGAAAACCATGTTGCTTTATCCTATGATACTGTTCTGCACAGAGTTAAATAGGGGAGGGTCATTAGGGTGGGCAGACTAGATGGGCCGCGGCCCTTATCTGCCGTCTTTTTCTATGTTTCTATGTTTATGTTTCTATGTTATGAGGAGAAAAAGTCAATTATCATCACATAACAACAAACTTTTAATGATAATGACGGGAGTTGCTATTAAGCATATTATGAATAATTGGAAGAATTATACCAATCTTAATTATACATTTGGTGGAATTCCTTGTTTCATATTTTTAAGATGGAGAGAGTAATTGCTTTGCAGAAAGGTAATTATAATAATTTTATAAAGATTTGGGGGCCATTGGTTAAATATTGTAATGAATAGGCCTTGTTTTCCTTTGATGAAATTTTAGTTATATAAAGGGGGAGGGAGGGTGGTAGGGGTATGTAATGTTTCATGATAATGAAATGGTGGGTAGGGGGAGGGGGGTTATTTATTTATTTATGTATTCATGATATTAATGAAAGATATACAAGTGATGTATGATTGTTCTTATGTTGTATTTTTGTGCACTTGTTGTATGATTTAAAATGAATAAAGAATGTTTAAAAAAAACTGGATCACAAATACTATACCCCAATATACAACGTGTAGGCTTTGTCTAAAACTTCTTTGTGGACTGATTTGTAGTCTGATTGCTGGGAAGAGACAGTATATAAAACCGAAAGATGATGAGCCCAACACCACCTACGGGACATAGGCCCAAAAGCAGGACTCGTGCAGAGCCAGAAGAATGTGGGCTCCCTCGGCAGAACAGGCTCGCTATGCAAAAGAAAAACTTGAAATACCTCCCACATATGAGGCCATCCCACCGTCATACCTCCCACAGAAGAGTCATTCTGCTGGCCCCTTATATTTTCCATTTTTCTAAAAGAAAAATCCTATCCTCAACAGCCCCCCGTCCTGAAGACACCAATAATAACAACAATAACAGTTTATATACCGCAAGACCGTGAAGTTATATGCGGTTTACAATGATAAAAAAATGCTACAAATTGAGTAGAACTAACATATTTAGAGATTAGTGATTAACAGTTTTAGAGATCATACCACACTACGCAAACCAAACAAACTGTCATACAAACTACAAGCACACTCCCCATTCAATCTCCCCATCCCCTTCCCGTACGGGAGACTAGAGGTAACTCTTGTTATGTATTAGAGAATGACACGGTGGCGGTTTAGCCGCGGATAACATGCCAAAAACGGGGAATGAAAATTAGCAGCCTCTGCGGGGATGGGGACAAGGCCATCACCGCCCCGTGGAGCGGTGAATGGTCTTGTCACCGCAGTGAGGCATAAAGGATCGTGCGGTCCCCGCAGCGTCCACCCGCACGTCGGCTCGATCGTTTAACCAGCTTCCTCTCTCCACCTCACCTTAGTTTGCCGGCTTTCTTTTTCGTCGACCGGAACGCTTTCAAAAGAGCCGCGCGCACGCGCGGCTGCTCAGTATTCAATCTTCTGCTCTGACCCAACCGGAAACAGGAAGTTGCAGCAGAGCAAAAGATTGAACTTTGAGCAGCCGCGCATGCGCGGCACTTTAAAAGCGTGCCGGTCGCCGAAAAAGAAAACTGGCAAACTAAGGAGAGCTGGAGAGCAGTAGCGTACCAAGGGGGGGGGGGGGCGGGAGGGGCGAAAAAGGTAATGGCGCCAGGCCTTGGAGCACCGAGGCAGACCGCTTCTCCCCCCTCCCAGCCGAACCCCCGCTGACCCTCCTATCTCTCCCCCCCGTGAACCTTTCCGACCCTCCCAGCGAAAGCAGCAAACCTCCCTCCAGTAGCGTCGGCTTTCTCCTCCCTCTGCCGCATCACTGATGACGTCATCAGTGACGCGGCAGAGGGAGGAGAAAGCCGCGAAGGAGGTTTGCTGCTCTCGCTGGGAGGGTTGGAAAGGTTCACGGGGGGGGGGATAGGAGGGTCAGCGGGGGTTCGGCTGGGAGGGGGGAGAAGCGGTCTGCCTCGGTGCTCCATTACCTTCTTCGGGCAGCAGCAGCGTTTACAATTCGCTGCTGTTGCCGGCTTCAGGCCTTGTTCTCTGCCGGGTCCTGCCTACTTCCTGTTTTCATGAAGACAGGACCCGACAGAGAGGAAGGCCTGAAGCGGGCAACAGCAGTGAATTGTGAATGTTGCTGCTGCCCGATGAAGTTCAGGACATCGGGGAAGGAGCAGGGAGAAATTGGCACGATGGCTTTGTGGGGGCTAGGGGGAGAGAGAAAGAAAGGAAAAAATAAAGAGGGGGGGCAGGGGGAGAGAGAAAGAAAGGCAGAAATAAAGAGGGGTCAGGGGGAGAGAGAAAGAAAGGCAGAAAGAAAGAGGGGGACCAAGGGGAGAGAGAAAGAAAGGCAGAAATAAAGAGGGGGTCAAGAGGGAGAGAAAGAAAGGCAGAAAGAAAGAGGAGGGCCAGGGGGAGAGAGAAATAAAGAGAGAGGCCAGGGGAAGAGAGAAAGAAAGGCAGAAATAAAGAGGGGAGCAAGAGGGAGAGAGAAAGAAAGGCAGAAATAAAGAGGGGGTCAAGGGGAGAGAGAAAGAAAGGCAGAAAGAAAGAGGGTGACCAGGGGGAGAGAGAAAGAAAGGCAGAAATAAAGAGGGGGTCAAGGGGGAGAGAAAGAAAGGCAGAAAGAAAGAGGAGGGCCAGGGGGAGAGAGAAATAAAGAGGGAGGCTAGGGGGAGAGAGAAAGAAAGGCAGAAATAAAGAGGGGAGCCAGGGGGAGAGAGAAAGAAAGGCAGAAATAAAGAGGGGAGCCAGGGGGAGAGATAAAGAAAGAGGGGGGGGGGGCAGGAGAAGAAAGAAGAAGGATCAGAAGGACCAGAGACTCATGAAATCACCAGACAAAAAGGTAGGAAAAATGATTTTATTTTCAACTTAGTGATCAAAATGTGTCCGTTTTGAGAATTTATATCTGCTGTCTATATTTTGCACTATGGCCCCCCTTTTACTAAAACGCAATAGCGGTTTTTAGCGCAGGGAGCCTATGAGCGTCGAGAGCAGCGTGGGGCATTCAGCGCAGCTCCCTGCACTAAAAACCGCTATCGCAGTTTAGTAAAAAGGGAGGGGGAATATTTGTCTATTTTTGTATAGTTGTAACTGAGGTGACATTGCATAAAGTCATCTGCCTTGACCTCTTTGAAAACCTGCAGAATATAAATGATAATTAACATTTTCTCTGCGTACAGCATGCTTTGTGTTTTTAAAATTTTATTGTTGGTAGATCATTTTGACTTGGCCACAAAGGTAAGGGGGAGGGAGGGAGGGGAGCTGCTGAAAGACATCTAGTAATCCTTACAGGCTTGACTGTGCAGGGAATTATTTTTGTAAAATCATGTTTTGTTATGTGACTGGCATTATCTAGACTTTAATTTCTATGAATGAATAGAATGAAAATGATATAAAATTACTTGCTTGCGGGGACCGCGTGTTCCGGCTCACACAAGGAAGGAGGGGGTGAAAGGGAAAAAGTTTCTCTTTCTTGGAAATAGATTCTGAAGTGACCTCATCAAAGAAGACCAGCACCAAATGTACAAGAAATCCCTTAAACAATGTCAAAAGAGCCCAAAATAGAAAACTGCTACTGCCTTGAGACTCCATTATTGAAGGAATCAACTTGAAATCACAGAAGAGACAGGAAAAGGTTAAATGCCTCATGGAATCCTCAGGTACAAAACACAAACCAAATTGTGAATGAAATCAGAGCAGACAGTAAGAATTATAAAGTTGATGTCATTATCCATCTGGAAAAAAAGGCGTACTAGAAATAATGCCTCAGCAATACAATTTTCAGAAGTTCTATTTGCTCATGGTAAGGGAGAAGAGAGACTGCTAGTGATGGTGGGGGGGCTGATAGAAGATATGAAAGAAGGGTGGTAGAAAGGAACAGATGGTAAAGGAGGGAGGGAAGGGTGGTGGTGGAAAGGAATAGAACAGACATTGAAAGAGGGTAGAGAGGAACAGACCCTGAAAGAAAATGTGGAAGGCAGAGTGGGGAGAAGACGCTGGAAGGGAAGAAGACAGATGCCAGACTATGGGGGAGCGGAGGGAAGAAGATGGGTGCTAGACGGGGACGGTGAATGGGATGGCAGTGGCGGTGACGGGGCAGTGAAAGGGATGGCGGTGGCGGTGATGGTGACGGGGCGGTGAAGGGAACGGCGGTGATGGGGCGGTGCTGAGGATGGTGGGCCGGGGACGGTGCAGTGACGGGGACAGATTTTTTCCCCGTGTCATTCTCTATTATGTATTCCTCGTATCATATCTGCTACTGCTGGCAGCCATTGCACTGTTATTCTTGTTTGCATATTTGTTCATTGTGTTATTCCTGTTTCTCTTGTTGACTCTTAATAAAAGTGATATTAAAAAAAAAACCTGAAAGATAAATAAATATAACAAAAACTTAAATAATGTAAACACAGAGGGGCTGAAATTCAATTACACTTATCTATTTAGCAGGTATTGTTAATCACATAAGTGCTGTGAGAGGGATATTCAGTAGTATTAATCAAGTATTAGTATTTATCAAGGCGCGCTACGGGGGTTAGCGCGTCGGACATTTCATCACACGCTAACCCCTGCGGCAAGCCAAAAAAACTAATGCCTCATCAATGGAGGCGTTAGCGACTAGTGCGGCAGGCGGTTTAACACATGGTATTCTGCGCATTAAACCCCTACCGCGCCTTGATAAAAGGACCCCTAAGTGGATAGTGCTGCTGAATATTTCCTCCAACTGCCTCAACGTTATCCAAGCAGCACCAGGGCAGTTCACTGGCAGAGCCTGAGGGTATCTGGTTAGCACCCATATTCAGACCTCAAACCGGATTTGAAAAAAATACAGATAAATTTATGACAGCAACAAAGGCTGGCCAGCTATTCAGTTAGCAGTCTGAATATCACCATTAACAAGATAGCACGGGTTGATGCTAAATATCTGATCTTATTTTAACTGTAGTGGCTACTGTTGTGCTGAAAAGCTGACCACCACAGTACAGTTTCAGTTAGAAAGCGATTATCCACAGGAGGTGTACACAACATCTCCCTGCCCGGGTCTCTCCTCGGGCAATCTCTGCTTTATTATTATCCTAAGCGCACATGTGCAAATATCTCTGTCACACAGATTTGATCAGAGACCCTTAAGGATTTCTGAAGATCCCACCATTAAGGAAAAAACGGCTAGAGCTCTTCAGCCTGGAGATGGCTCAGGGGAGATATGATACAGGTCTATAAAATACTGAGTAGAGTGGAATGGGTAGATGTGAATCATTTTTTTTACTCTTTCCAAAAATACTACGACTAGGGAGCATGTGATGAAGTTACTAAGTAGTAGATTTAAAACATTGGTCTCAAACTCAAACCCTTTGCAGGGCCACATTTTGGATTTGTAGGTTCTTGGAGGGCCGCAGAAAAAAATAGTTAATGTCTTATTAAAGAAATGACAATTTTGCATGAGGTAAAACTCTTTATAGTTTATATACTTCTTCCTCCGAATCCACGAGACTACGATGGGAACTCCCCGCAGCCATTTTGTATGAGTGATCTGCACGGAGCAGGAGTGTAGGAAGATCGCTCCTGCCCCAAAAGCCCGCTAGACTACCAGATAAGCTCCGGGGAGGTCTGGGATGCAGCGTTTCATTTAAAAAAAGGTCTGGGATGCCGGGGGGAAGGTGAGGATGAGTCCAAGAGGTTGCCTGTGCTCTGGTAGAACAAACTCCCAAATCCCTTGGAACCATCTGACCCTTAAGACACAGCCGAAGAAATCACCTCCTTGAGCCACCAAGCTATAGTGGACTGAGTTTTGGTCTCTAATTCATGCGATATAAATGGTCTGATCTGTAGAAATCATTACTCACCTCCAAACACATTAGAACATTATACACATCAAAAAAATAACACGGTTTGAAATAAACTCCACAATCCTTCCTTCTGAAAGATGGTATGGAAACAATTAAGCTAAAATGAAAAGAGGATACCACCATGGAAATCCCTGTTTCTGTAAAATGCATAAAGGGTTCTCTGAAAGAACAATGCATGAGGCTTGGAAATTTGCTGCACCCCCCCCCCAAAAAAAATAAAATAAAATAAAATCGCCACCAGGAAAACTATCTTTAGGGTAACATTCTTTCAGCAGAGCTTGATGCAAAAGTTCAAACCGAGAAGATGGTATGTGCAGAACCAAATTCAGGTCCCACATCATAAGAATTGCCATACTGGGACAGACTGAAGGTCCATCAAGCCCAGTATCCTGTTTCCAACAGTGGCCAACCCAGGTCCCAAGTAGTAAAACAGATTTTATGCTGCTTATCCTAGGAATAAGCAGTGGATTTCCCCAAGCCATTTCAATAATGGCATATGGACTTCTCTTTCAGGAAATTATCCAAACCTTTTTAAAATCCTCCACATTCTCTGGCAATGGAAGAAGTGGACATAAAGTTAATAGCAGACATTCAGAATATATCTAAAAAAGGGGAAGTTTTACTAATAGGTGATTTTAACATGCCGGATGTTGATTGGGGTATCCCTATTTCAGGGTCTTCTAGAAGTAGGGAGATCCTGGATTCTCTACAAGGAGAACTGTTCTAGCAGTTGGGATGGGGGTCATACTGGACTTAGTGTTTACAAACGGGGAAAGTGTTTCAGATGTTACAGTGGGTGATCATCTGGAATCTAGTGATCACTGCATGGGACGGTTTAATATTAAGATGGGTATAAAGAGGGCTCATTCAAAGGTAAAGGTTCTAGACTTTAAAAATATTAACTTTGTTCAGATGGGGGATTAATCAAGGAATTGTCTGGATGGGAACATCTGAAAGGAGTAGAAATGCAGTGGGCAAAATGGAAAGTTATTGTAAGGGTGACAAATCTTTTTGTAAGGCAAGTAAATAAAAGTAAGAGGATAAGAAGGCCGCTTTGGTTCTCAAAAGTAGTAGCTGAGAAGGTAAGGAATAAGAGGTTAGCTTTCATAAACTATAAAAGATAGCAGAGAGAGGAAGACAGGCAAACATATCTGGAAAAGTTAAGAAAGGCTGGTTGAGAAGTCTATAAAGCAAAGAAAACAAATAGAAGAAAAAATAGCTGACATGATAAAACAGGGAGATAAATCATTTTTTAGAGACTCAAAAGTGAAGGGGAGGAATATGTAGAAGCTGATAAAGAAAAGGCTGAATTGCTTAATAAATATTTCTGTTCACCGTTGAAGATCTGGGAGTGGGACTGCAGATGACAAATGCGAATAGGGATGGAGGAATGCTAGACTCCAATTGATTTTTCAGAGGGTTGTGTGTCCATGAGGAGCTAGCTAAATTAAAGGTAGACAAAGCGATGGGACCAGATGGTGTACATCCGAGGGTGCTGAAGGAACTTAGGGAAGTTCTGGTGGCTCCACTGACCGACTTTTTCAATGCTTCTCTAGAGTCGGGAGTGATACCGGAGAACTGGAAAAGGGCAGATGTCGTTCTTCTACACAAAAGTGGAAATAAGGAAGATGTAGGAAATTACAGGGCAGAAAGTCTGACTTCTGTGGTAAGCAAATTAATGGAAACGTTTTTAAAACAGAGAATGGTAAAGTTTCTGGAATCCAGTGGATTACAGGACCAGAGGCAACATGGATTCACTAGAGGTGGTTCTTGTTAGACAAATCTGATCAATTTCTTTGGCTGGGTGACCAGAGAATTGGACAAAGGGAGTGCACTAGATGTGGTGTATTTAGATTCTAGCAAAGCCTTTGCTAATGTACCTTAGGGTATTGAAAGAACTAAAGGAGGAAATAGCGGAACTACTACAGCAGGTTTGTAATCTATCCCTGAAAACAGGCGTGATCCCGGAGGATTAGAAGATAGCCAATGTTACGCCCATCTTTAAAAAGGGATCAAGAGGTGACCCAGGGAACTACAGACCGGTAAGTCTTACCTCAGTTCTGGGGAAAATGGAGGAAGCGCTGATAAAAGATAGCATCGAGGAGCATCTAGAGAGGCATAAACTTATGACTCAAGCCAACATGGCTTCTGCAAGGGAAGATCGTGCCTGACGAACTTATTGCACTTCTTCGAAGGAATTAACAAACGGATAGACAAAGGGGACCCCATAGACATTGTATACTTAGACTTCCAAAAAGCCTTTGACAAGGTACCCCATGAACGCCTACTTCGGAAACTGAAGAGCCATGGGGTGGAAGGGGATGTACACAGATGGATCAGGAATTGGTTGGCGGGCAGGAAGCAGAGGGTAGGAGTGAAGGGCCACTACTCGGACTGGAGGAGGGTCACGAGTGGTGTTCTGCAGGGGTCGGTGCTTGGACTGTTGCTATTCAATGTATTTATAAACGATCTAGAAACAGGGACGAAGAACGAAGTAATAAAATTCACAGATGACACCAAGCTATTTAATGGGGCTAGGCCTAAAGAGGACTGCGAAGATTTACAAAGGGACCTGAACAAACTAGGGGAGTGGGCGACGAGATGGTAGATGAAGTTCAATGTAGAGAAATATAAAGTCGTACACGTAGGAAACAGAAACCCGAGGAACAGCTACACGATGGGAGGGCTGTTATTGAGTGAGAGTACCCAAGAAAGGGACTTGGGGGTAATAGTGGACATGACAATGAAGCCGTCGGCACAATGCACAGCGGCCGCTAAGAAAGCGAATATAATGCTGGGAATAATCAAGAAGGGTATTACAAGCAGAAAGAAGTTATCCTGCCGTTGTATCGGGCGATGGTGCGTCCGCATCTGGAGTACTGTGTCCAATATTGGTCGCCGTACCTAAAGAAGGACATGGCGATACTCGAGAGGGTTCAGAAGAGAGCGACACGTTTGATAAAAGGTATGGAAAACCTTTCATATGCTGAAAGATTAGAGAGACTGGGGCTATTTTCGCTGGAGAAGCAGAGACTTAGAGGGGATATGATAGAGACTTACAAGATCACGAAGGGCATAGAGAAAGTGGAGAGGGTCAGATTCTTCAAACTTTCGACAACTACAAGAACGAGAGGGCATTCGGAAAAATTAAAAGGGGACAGATTTGGAACCAATGCTAGGAAGTTCTTCTTCACCCAACGGGCACTTCCAGAGGGCGTGATAAGACAGGGTACGGTATTGGAGTTCAAGAAGGGATTGGACAATTTTCTGAAGGAAAAGGGGATAGAAGGGTATAGATAGAGGGTTACTTTACAGGTCCTGGACCTGATGGGCCGCTGCGTGAGCGGATTGCTGGGCATGATGGTCCTCTGGTCTGACCCAGCAGAGGCACGGCTTATGCTCTTAACTGAGTGCTCTTTTGATGGGCCCCAAAGTGACGGGCTGGGTCAGGAACTGGTTAAGTGGAAGGTGACAGAGGGTAATGGTCAATGGAGATCGCTCTGAAGAAAGGGATGTTACCAATGGTGTGCCTTAAGATTCTGTTCTTGGGCCTGTTCTTTTTAACATTTTATAAGCGATATTGCTGAAAGGCTGTCAAGTAAGATTTGCCTCTTTGCGGATGATACCAAAATCCGCAATAGAGTAGACACCCCTGATGGTGTGAATGACACGAAGAAAGACCTAGCTAAGTTTAAAAAATGGTTTGAAATTTGGCAGCTAAAATTTAATACTAAGAAATGCAAACTCACACATTTGGGCTGCAAAAACCAGAAGGGACCAGTTTAGGGGTAAATAACTTTTGTGCATGACAGAAGAGCGGAACTTGGGTTTGATTGTATGTGATGATCTTAAGGTGGCCAAGCAGGTTAAAAAGATGATGGCAAAAACTAGAAGGATGCTACGGTGCATAGGAAGAGGTATGGCCAGTAGGAAAAAGGAGGTATTAATACCCCTGTATAAGGCTCTAGTGAGACCTCATTTAGAATATTGTGTACAATTCTGGAGATTGCATCTTCAAAAAGATATAAAAAGGATGGAGTCGATTCAGAGGAAGGCTACTAAAATGGTGCATGGTCTTCATCATAAGGCGTATAGGGATAGACTTAAAGATCTCAATAGGTATACTTTAAAGGAAAGGCGGGAGAGGGGAGATATGATAGAGAAGTTTAAACACCTATGTGACATAAATCCGCATGAGTCGAGTCTCTTTCAATTGAAAAGAAGCTCTGAAATGAGAGGACATAGGATGAAGTTAAGAAGAGATAGGCTGCGGAGAATTCAAAGGAAATACTTTTTTTTACAGAAAGGGTGGTAGATGCGTGGAACAGCCTCACAGAAGAAGTGGTGGAGACAGAGACTGTGTCTGAATTCAAGAAGGTGCAGGATAAAGAATGATACGGGGACAAATTTTTCCCTGTCCCCGCGGGAACTCACTTTCCCGTCACATCCCGGTGAGTTCTTTTCCTGTCTCTGCCCCATTCCTGCAAACTCTGTCCTCACCTGCACAAGCCTCAAACACTTTAAAATCAAAAGTGTTCGAGGAATGTGCTGTTAAGGCAATTTTTACAGGAATGGGAAAGGGACAAGGACAGTTACAAAACTCACAGGGACAAGATGGGGAAATTGAACTCCTGCGGGGATGGGGAAAAATATGTTCCTGTGTCATTCTCTAGTGTGAGATAGGCATGTGGGATCTCTGAGATAGAGAAAGATAATGGTTATTACGGATGGACAGATTGATGGGCCATTTGGCCTTTATCTGCCATCATGTTTCTATGAATTCCAGAGTTTAATTACACACTGTGTGAAGAAATATTTTCTCCAATTTGTTTTAAATCTATTACTTAGTAGCTTCATCATATGTCCCCTAGTCCTAGTATTTTTGGAAAGAGTAAACAAGCGATTCACATCTACCCTTTCCACTCCACTCATTATTTTATAGACCTCGTATCACCTCTAAGCCATCTCTTCTCCAAGATGAAGAGTCCTAGCCGCTTAAGCCTTTCCTCATAGGGAAGTCGTCCCATCCCTTTTATCATTTTGGTTGCGCTTCTCTGTACCTTTTAAGCTCTCTAACCTTCCTCACCACTTTAGGACCCATACCATTATGACTCCCATGTACACCCTTAAGATCTTGTCCCTGAGTTTCTACTTCTGCAACTTAGCTTAGCTTTCGTCTGCACTGAGCACTACGGTGACCAGCTTTGCCATACGTAAAACATTTCATTTGGACATCTACACTACCTTTCTTTGGGCTCTGTTCTGCATTGAGGAACACTGTCTTAGCTGTATTCCTTTCTCTCATTACCGGGTACTGCTGTGAACCCTGGTTACTGGACTCAAGAAAGGCCTTTGCTACCTTAAGGGTTTGACCTAATGTAGGCACCCCTTGCTTAGCCAACCACTCATTCAAACACCATGCTAGATTTTAAAGATAAATTACAGATTGCTAACAATAGTTCTGCAAGTTCAGTTTTTAGTTCTATCAGTACTCTAGGATGAATACCATCTGGTCTAGGTGATTTGCTACTATTCAATTTGTCAAATTGCCCCATTACATCTTCTGCCGAAAGAGATTTGTTTCAGTTTCTGACTCTGCATTGAATATCATATCTGGCACCTGTACCTCTCCCACACCTTCCTTGATGAAACCCAAAGCAAAGAATTAATTTAATCTCTCCACTATAGCCTTGTCTTCCCTGATCACCCCTTTTACCCCTCGGTCATCTAGAGGTCCAACTGATTCTTATCCCAGCTTCTTGCTTCTAATATACCTATAAATTTTTTACTTTGTGTTTTTTATGCCTCCGACGCGATCTTCTTTTCAAGGTCTCTCTTTATAAGAACATAAGAACTGCCATCTCCGGATCAGACCCATGGTCCATCGAGTCCGGCGATCCGCACACGCGGAGGCCCAGTCAGGTATACACCTGATGTAGTTTTAGTCACCCATATCCCTCTATGCCTCTCGTAAGGAGATGTGCATCTAATTTGCCTTTGAATCCTAGCACAATGGATTCCTTAATAACCTCCTTTGGGAGAGCATTCCAGGCGTCTACCACTCGCTGTGTAAAGCAGAACTTCCTGGCATTTGTCCTGGACTTGTCCCCCCTTAGCTTCAAACCATGTCCTCTTGTCCGTGTCGCGTTGGACAATGTAAATAATTTATTTTCCTGCTCTATTTTATCGATGCCTTTCAGCATTTTGAACGTCTCGATCATGTCCCCTCGCAGCCTCCTCTTCTCAAGGGAGAACAGTCCCAGTTTCTTGAGTTGTTCCTCATATTCCAAGTTCTCCATACCTCTTATTAGCTTCGTTGCTCGTCTCTGCACCCTCTCCAGCAGTTTTATATCCTTCTTTAGGTTGGGAGACCAATGTTGGACACAGTATTCCAAGTGTGGTCTGACCATTGCTCTATAAAGCGGCATTATGACTTTCTCCGATCTACTCGTGATTCCTTTCTTTATCATGCCTAACATTCTTTGTTTTTCTTAACAGAGCCTTGAATTTGACTTACCATTCCTTATACTGTTTCTTCCAGTCTTCAGTTGGAATCTTCTCCCACTCTCAGAAGGATTTTCTTTTAGCTGTGATAGTTTCCTTCACCTCATTTGTTAACGATGCTGGCTGCAATTTGGTCTTCCTTCCTCCTTTCTTAATATATGGAATATATCTTGTCTGGGATTCCAGGATGATATTTTTGAACAATTTCCACGCACGTTGTAAATTTTTGATTTTTGCAGCTGCTCCTCTAGGTTTCTTTTTTTAACATTCTCCTCATGTTGTCATAGTCTCCTTTTTTAAAGTTAAATGCTGTTGTATTGGATTTCCTGTGTGTACTTTCTCTAGAGTTTATATTAAATGTGATATACGTATTTTGAAAATTTGAATAAATATATTTTGAAAAACAACAAGTAGGTAATGGATATAAATCTTATTTATACAGATCTTTACTTCATCCCCTACCTGTTGCTTTCTTCCTCCTTTCTTCCTTTTTATCTTTTTTGCCAAAAGTTGCATTTTCCAAGACAGAGGCCTGTTTCAAATCCTCTTCAGTGACTAAAAACACTGGGTTGCATTTCATTTCCTGAAATAAAAGATCTTCACATAGTAAATCAGAGGAATTAACTTCAGAATAACAAATCTCTATTTTCCTGAACACTTCCTTCGAGTGGCCTATTTCAACGTAGTGATTCTAAAGTAAAATGGAGAGGAATACTTTCTTTGTCCAGAGCTATCAGCCTGTGTCTTTTAAAGTAGTATAGCAATGGGATGACTCCATAGCTGTTTATTGCTTTATCAGAAAAAAATAAAGCAATACAATTTACTTAACTCTTTATTTGAAGGATAATGTGTGTTTCTCAACTTCTACTTTTTTCTAACCTGGAGTGACAGCGAGTATGAGCCCTTCTTGGGAGGCAATATTCACCTTTACAAGTAACCTGTTTTATGTGGAACCTGTAACTGAGTGTAACTGAAATATTAATTCTAATGCAACCTCATGTATAAAAATAATCTGGTTGCTGAAAAGTACTATTTTACAGACTGCACATTCCTATGAGAAAGGAATGAAACGAAAGGCATATAGCAAGTGGCTTTAGATATAATCAACTTACTATTTCAGCGACAGTGATTAAGGATCACCTTTTCCTAGTCCAGAAATTATCTGACAGGGTACTGACAATTATGTTCAGATGGATTATCCTACAGAGCACACATACCTTCTCAGCTTTTTGGTGCATCTGCCCATTGAAGAGAGCAGCACAGCTGGATACAAACTTCTCAGTGACCACAATGTTTTCCCCAAAGATTCTGGCAGAAGACTGTTTGTTGCAGTTTCTCATCACATGCTGTAGTAAAATCCCCACATCTTCAACGGATAAACTGCTAGGCAGCAATGGCTAGGGTTAGAAACATATACCACCTGTATTTACATGACAGTCATGCTGTAGAACACTGGTCAGATTACCAACAACATCTCTGCTGACATGCTTGCAGAACAAAGGCCACAATCTTTAAATATTCAAAGGCCTCCCTTATTGATGCAAACCAACTGAAAATGAGCTTGCAAGCCAGTGGATACAGAACACAACGAATCTGTGGGTACATGAGAAGACTGAAAACGACCCCTAGTATCTCCATATGTCATCAAGCTGGGGATAGAACACTAATTGCTTTCCCACTGCCGTCATGTTTCTATTGGTGCTTGTAAACAAGGACCCACAGAACAGGCAGCAATTACTGTTTAAGCACCAATTCTTAAATTCAATTCAATGTATCTCAATTAATGAAAATGGAGGTCCCCAACCAAAGGTATTCCACAAATACCGTGTTTCCCTGAAAATCAGATACTGTCTTATAATAATAATAACTTTATTTTTGTGTACTGCAAATACCACAAGCAGTTTACAGAGGAAGAGACTGTACATAGACAGCGATGTTACAGAGAATAGTTTCAAATTACATCGGTGTCAGGGATACAACAAGTATTTCAGAGGTACAACAAGGCAGGAAGGAGTCAGAGAAATTTATCAAAGAGATAGGTTTTAATTGATTTCCTAAAGGATTGGTAGGAGGGTGTGTTTGAAATGAGGTTAGGCATTTATTCCATTTGCCTGCTTGGAATGACAGTGTTCTATCAAGGAATCTCTTGTAGATACAGCCCTTTAGGGAGGGGAAGGCAAACAGATAGGCATTGCGTGTGCGAGTGGTGCTTGGGAATACAAAGTGGTGTGACATGTAGATTGGGGTGAAGCCTGTTATGGTTTTGAAGCAAAGGCAGGCAAACTTGAAGATGACCCTTCCCTCCATGGGCAACCAGTGAAGTATTCTGTAGAACGGGCTTACATGATCTGACTTTTTGACGGACGGCAGTATTCTGGATGATTCTCAGGCGCTTGATGGTCTTCTTAAAGGATCTCAAGTATATGATATTGCAGTAATCTAAGGTGCTTAAGATTAGAGACTAAACTAGCAAGCGAAAGGAGAGGAAGTCAAAATAGTGTTTGATGGTACGGAGTTTCCAGAGGATGCTAAAGCATTTTTTTGACCTGAGCATTGGTATGGTCTTCAAAAGTCAGGCATTGGTCCAGGATGACTCCAAGGACTTTGATGGTAGGGTTGATTGGGTAAATTAGCCCATTTAATTTCAAAGAGGTATTCGTTAGCTTGTGGTTAGGGCTTGCCAGGAAGAGCTTGGTTTTTTCAGGGTTCAATTTAAGTTTGAATTGTGTGGTCCATTGCTCTACCTTAGTGAGAACAGATGAGGTGAATTGTTCAGTTTCTTGTGTCAGTGAGATTATGGGGATGATAATTGTAATGTCATCTGCATATATGAATGATTTCAGTTTTAAGTCAGATAACTTATGTCCCAATGGTGCCACGTAGACGTTGAATAGAGAAGGAGAGAGAGGAGAGCCCTGTGGATTGCACCAAAACTGGGAGAAGGTTCCATCGCAGTGGACCTGGTAGGTGCGGTTTTTTAAAAAACCTGTGCCAATAGAATCGAGGCATCTGAGCAGAATGTCATGGTCGACAAGGTCAAAGGCTCTGCTTAAGTCAAACTGGAGTATCAATGTGCATTTTCCCAGAGAAAACAGATGGAAGAGGTGATCGGTCAGCGACGCTAAGACGGTTTCCGTACTGTAGTTTGTGCGAAATCCTGACTGAGAGTTGTGTAGAATGTTGAACTTCTCTAAATGTTTCATGAGGTCAAGATTAACTAGACCTTTAAGGAAAAGAGGTATGTTGGCGATGGGTCTGTAATTGGAAACCGAAGAGACTGGTTCCTTGGAGTTTTTGATAATAGGAGTCACCAGAATGTGGCCGAGTTCTGACGGGAAGTAGCCAGTGGACAGGCAAAAGGAGACCCAGGTGAAGAGTTCATCTTTGAGTGGGAAGGGGACTGATTTCATGATAATTGGAGGACAGTTGTCTAGTAGGTCCAAAAAAGGCACTAGGTCTTATTTTCGGGGTAGGTCTTCTTTTTTCATATACAATTATCATCTCTCTCTTCCTCTCCTCCACTCCAATTCTTCCTATTTCCTTTCTGTCCCCCACATGTGCAGCATCTTTCCTTCCCTCTCACCCATCCCTTTGTACGGTGTTTTTCTATCCCTCCATCCCATTCCCCTGTGCAGCAGAACCTTTGCAGCTTTTATCCCTCCCTCCCATCCCTTGTGCAGCAGAACCCTTGCAGCTTGCATCCCTCCCTCCTATCCCTTGTGCAGCAGAACCCTTGCGGCTTATATCCCTCCTTCCCCCGCCACTGCCACGCACCCCCACAGCCGACCTTTCCATCTCTCCCACCAATCGCAATACTGTACCTTGTAACAAATAGCAGCGTCGCAGCAATGTAGACAGATTGCTTTACGATCTTCTCCTGCCCGGATGCGTGTGCCGCGTTGCTGATGACATCATCAGTGATGCAGCAGAGGAACACCTGGCAGGAGAAGGCCACGAAGCAGCCCGTCCACATTGCTGTGATGCAGCTGTTTGTTACAAGATACAGTATTTCGGTCTCGCAGTCGGTGGGAGAGAGGGAAAGGTCGGCCGGGTGTGTATGTGTGTGTGTGTGTGCTGGGAAGCACTGCTGCCAGCAACTAGGGCTTATTTTCGGGTTAGGGCTTATATTAAGACCTACCCCGAAAATCATGCAAGGGCTTATTTTTGGGGAAACAAGGTAGTAGCACTTCAAAAATACAAGTAGAACACACAGATATCACCAATGAAACATTTTCATCTTGGAAAAGGAGAAATTAGGTTCTTATCTGCTAATTTACTTTCTTTTAGCCTCTCCAGGTCGGCATAGGTTAATCTCATCATGACCAGCAGGTGGAGACTAAGCCAAATCTTTGGAATAGTAGATATCATGTGACTCCTCCCTAATTACCTCAGTCTGCCGAATAGCCAAGCAGAACTAAGAACTATAAACAGAAAACAAACAGGACTCCGAACATGAGTAATAGCTAATAAAAACAGGAACACTGTTGAAAAATGCAAAGGAACAAATGCAAATAGCAAAGGTCCCCACAGCTCTCCAGCTACGCCAGCCAAGACCCAGCCGCTGTTCTTCTATCTCCCCGGCCCTAGAAAAATAATAGAACTCGCAGAAAAAAACGAAATCTGCACATGCAACACCCACAAGAACAACAAGAGACAGGGTGGGGTCCTATGCCAGTCTGGAGAGGCTAAAAGAAAGTAAATTAGCAGGTAAGAACCTAATTTCTCCTTCTTTAGCAACTCTCCAGACCAGCATAGGTTAATCTTACATGTGGGACGTAACAAAGCAGTCCTCGTCATGGGTGGGACCCCCAAAGGGCCGACACCAGAATACGTTCACCGAACACCGCATCCTGACACGCCTGAACGTCTACACAATAGTGTATGACAAAAGAATGCAAGGAAGACCAAACAGCAGCGTTACAAATATCCACTGGAGGCACCAGCAAAGACTCAGCCCAAGAAGCGGCCTGACCTCAAGTGAAATGAGCCTTGAGAATTTCCGGAACAGGATTTTTTTCTGAAGAAGGTAAGTGGAAGCAATAGGCTCCTTGATCCAGCATGCAATGGTAGCCTTGGAAGTGCCATCCCCTTTACGAGGACCCACTAGAAGGACAAAAAGATGATCTGATTTTCTGATCTCCTGGGTTCTCCATACGTAGGCACAAAGGACCCGACCAACATCCAATTTGCGCAATGATTTCTGCTCAGAAGAACCCTCCTAACTACCTAGCACCAGGAGGACCACCGACTGAGTGACATGAAAAGGAGAAACTACCTTTGGCAGAAAGGAAGGAACAGGCCTTAACACGACCCGCTCCCTAGAAAACTCCAGGAAGGGAGACCTACAAGAGAGAGCCTGCAGCTCCGAAACACGTCTAGCAGAAGTAATAGTCACCAAGAAGACCGCATTATGAGTAAGGTCACTCAATGAGCAGGCACCCAAAGGCTCAAACGGGGGGGCGCACCAGCCTGGACAGAACCAGATTAAAATCTGCATTTCTTTGCATTGAATTTTAGTTGCCAGGCATTAGACCATTCCTCTAACTTTTGCAGATCCTTTTTCATATTTTCCACTCCCTCTTCGGTGTCTACTCTGTTACAAATCTTGGTATAATATGCAAAAAGGCACACTTTTCCTTCTAATCCTTCAGCAATGTCACTCACAAACATATTGAAAAGGATCGGCCCCAGCACCGAACCCTGAGGGACTCCACTACTCACCTTTCATTCCTCCGAGTGACTTCCATTAACCATCACCCTTTGGCGTCTGTCCGATAGCCAGTTTCTAACCCAGTTCACCACTTTGGGTCCTAACTTCAGCCCTTCAAGTTTGTTCAACAGCCTCCTATAAGGAACCGTATCAAAGGCTTTGCTGAAATCTAAGTAAATTACATCTAGCATATGTCCTCGATAGAGCTCTCTGGTCACCCAATCAAAAAATTCAATCAGATTCGTTTGGCACGATTTACCTTTTGTAAAGCCATGTTGCCTCGGATCCTGTAACCCATTAGATTCAAGGAAGTACACTATCCTTTCTTTCAGCAACACTTCCATTATTTTTCCAACAACCGAAGTGAGGCTCAAGGCCTGTAGTTTCCTGCTTCATCCCTGTGACCACTTTTGTGAATAGGGACTATATCCGCTCTCCTCCAATCCCCAGGGACCACTCCCGTCTCCAGAGATTTGTTGAACAAGTCTTTAATAGGACTCGCCAGAACCTCTCTGAGCTCCTTTAGTATCCTGGGATGGGTCCCGTCTGGTCCCATCGCTTTGTCAAGTTGCTCATAAACACTCTCCTCCGTGAACGGCGCAGAATCTACTTCATTTTCTCGTGTAACTCTGCTAGACAATCCGGTCCTTCTCCAGGATTTTCTTCTGTGAACACAGAACAGAAGTATTTGTTTAGCACATTTGCTTTTTCCTCATCACTCTCCACATATCAGTTCCCAGCATCTTTTAATTTAGCAATTCCATTTTTCATCTTCCTCCTTTCACTAGCATATCTGAAAAAAATTTTGTCTCCCTTTTTTACATTTTTAGCCATTTGTTTTTCCACCTGTGCTTTTGCCAGACGTATTTCTCTCTTGGCTTCTTTCAGTTTCACCCTGTAGTCCTTTCTGTAAGTCCCTTCAGTAAGTAAAGAGCTTGATAAAGGCAACCGCCATGGGAGAAAGCCATGCCATGGTACGAGCACATTACAGATATCTTGTACGAATCTGAAGAGGTCAGAATGAACAGGAAGAGAGGCAGATTGTGGCTTTTGGTCACTCATGAGGGAATATTCTTCAGTGACAGGCTGCTCAGCTTGTAGCTGCAATTCCTGCAGACATTCAGTGATCAAACAAGGTATGCATGCTAGAAAATAAAATAAAATCTGTGCACAGTGGGAACTTCCTCTCAAACAGAGGATCCACACAGGTCTGGATCCTGTAGATCTGTCAAATGTGCCGCATCTGCAACTGCTGCAGCGCCTCCTAGCAAAAGCAAAGGGATGGGCAAAGTGTCCAACACAACTCAAAGGAGAGCAAGAGAACAGACCCTGGTCCACCTGAGCAGGGGTCCCTATGACCGGCACAGAGGCTGGCAGAAGGGAAACAGGCAGACTTTTCAACCAAGCAAACCAGAAAAAGCATATCCACAAATCCCGGTGAAAACACATCCTCTGCAGCAGGAGCCAACCTCTGCACATCAGGTTTGGACTGTGTGGAGGATTTGTGAGGTTTAGTGCCAGAGACGCGCCTGCATATCGTTAGCTTACTCCCCAGGCTCTCCCAACGCCATTTTCACAGGAGTCGGGGCAGAAGGGACTTGAAGAACCTCCTTGGAAGTCAAAGACACTGCATCTGGGCAAACCTCACCCCCCTCATGGGCTGCTGTGCATCCAACAGTCATCCACCGCAAATGAGGCATGAATCCATGACATCCTGCCCTGGGGAGGTCATCTATGTGGTTTTCTTTAAAAAAATAAAGCTGGCAAGTATAAAAAATAACTTTAAAATCAAATCTGGAAAAATCCAAGATGGCCACTGAGGGCCTGTTTGACTAAAAATAGTCTGGGAAAAATCACAAAGAACCCTCAAAAACAGAGATTTTAGGATTTTAGGGATAGGGGGTTTAGGGCATGCAGGGAAAACACTTAAAACCCCCTTTTTAAAGATCCCCCCCAAAAAAATCTCTGAGTCAAGCTGTTAGCTTGTACTCACAGAAACATGTGCTGACAGGAAAACACTGTGAAATGTGCCGAATGAGAGAAACTATAGACAAGAACTGAACACAGCTCACAGGCAGATCCTTTGCCTCACTGAACTGGAATTCTGGATTTCAAATCTTGTGACTGTCGCACTGGCCTGACCATCATGGCTGGAGACCTCCACCACCCTTGAACACGTTGCACAGACGCCTGGTAAAAGAATGCAGTCTGGCTCCGATCCCTGTCGCGCCTCCACGGAACTGCTCAGCCTGCACTCTATCCACTAGCAGATGAACCTGGGGTGAGCAAGCTCCCAAGGGAATTGTCCCTGAGCCCCGACCTGATGTGCAGGCTGTCCAGGGGACACCCCCCTCCCCCCACAGAAGCAGACTTTTTCCAAAGGTCTGCAATCTTCCGCAGTCAAGGATGTCCCGCAAGAAACCTCCACAGCATGAGGGCAAAAATCGCGAATGAAAAATACTGAAATTAAACACGAGCAGAAAAGATAAGCTCCTACAACCTGGCCTGTAGAAAAAACTGGTAAGCTGAGGAGCATGCACAGTGATGAGGTATGAGAGGGAGGGCTTAACGCCTCTGAAGTTTTGAAGCTTCCTACAGATCCTGGCGGGTGGACAGAAATAACCCATTGGTCCACGAATAAAGTAGGATTATACAAGAAATCACTATGCTGGAACTACCTAACAGCGGTATATCGAGTTTTAATAAACTACAGTTTAAACAACTACAACTAGTGCAAAATACAGCTATCAAACTGCTTTTCAGCATCAAAAGATACAACTGTGTCTCTCCATTCTTTCTTCCCAAGCACTGGCTCCCTTGTGGCCTACAGGATTCCCTTCAAGATCCTGTTATCCCTCGGATTTTGTATACGGGCTTATCACTACTTCTTTCTAGACTGCTCATTCCATATTCTCCAAAGAGAATACTTTGCTTCTCTCAGCAGGATATTTTGACTTTCTCATACTCAGGTCCACCTCAACTCCACTAGACACTCCTGTTTCAGCACTTTTGCCTCAACCCTTTGGACTAACCTCCCTCTATACATTAGAGCTGAGTCTTGTTTTAGCAAATTTAAATTTCCGCTTAAAGCAGTGTCTCTCAAACTTTCATGAGCTGGGGCTAAAGGTAATGGCCATGGCTTGAGGCACACACATATTCCCAGACTTTCTTTGAATGCGGTGGAAGGCAGAATCTTCCAGCCTAAGGCAGGAAAGCAGCAGACAACAGATCCTCTGGACAAGCAGATGTTGTAGCCTATGATTAGACCCCTGAAGAAGCCTACAGTAAGGCGAAACGGGTCCGTTGGGCACAATGAATTGAATTTGTCTACAACGGAAGGCATTATAAGATAAGTGCCGTTTCCAGTTAAATCATTAGCACTAAAGCACTTTATTTGAGTTTATTGCACAAAGCATTTGCACCTTTTATAACACATAAAGCTCAATGAAAGATATCCTTTACCTGCATAAGCTGTTAGAAAAATCGAGTATGACTTAACAGCGCAGGTATCTGAGAGTTCTATGGTAAAGAAAAATATTTATATATCATAGATATTTTACATACAAGTCCTGTATATATTATTGATCTGTCGATAAATGGACTTGTTTCTATTGCAATATTTTTGCATGGCTTGAGGCTCCCAGAAGTGCACAGACATCGCCGTGATGACATCACACATATGCGTGACATCATCACGTCGGCATCCGTGCATGTGCAGAGGCCCTCCAGATGGGTCCTGAGACGCCAGTAGGGGGTGCTAGCAGGGAAGAGGGCCGGAGAGGCACTGGCGCCAGCTGATTGTCTACACCAGTGTTTTTCAACTACTTCAAGCTAAGTACCCCCTAGGTCTAACAAATATCAACTGAGTACCCCAAACACAGACCTCCCTAGGTCCACTCAAGCTCTGCCCCAGATCCCATCCCCTTAACTAATTGTAATGCAATTTTTTCCATTCATTTTTCAGATATAAATTCTCAAAACTGACATATTTCAATCACTATATTAAAAATAAAATCATTTTACCTACCGGCGATCCTCTGCAGGCTGCTATAATTAGCTTTAAAGGTGAGTCCTGGAAGCTGGGGGAAGCCGGAGAATGCTAGAGAGAAGGGGAAACATGCAGGCCTTCGGCAAATCGGGCAGTGCTGACGCTGTACCGCGTAGGGAAGTCAGCTGGCAGGCGCCTCTCTTCCTCCTCAGTGTGCTGCGGCACACTTGAAATCTCAGGAGGCACACAGTTTGAGATACACTGGCTTAAAGCATATGATGACCTCCCCCCTTTCCCTCTAGCTCATTCCACATTCACAGGAGATAGCATTATGTCCAGCATCCTGACCTTATGCTTTATTCCTTTCTCCTATGCTTCTGTTCTATTATATTGTTACTCTGCCTCCTGTTCTCTTCCTCATGCTCTACCACTGTTTCATTCCATGAACCTCATTTCCCCCAATTTTATCTTGTAAATCACTTAAGATACATGGCTTTGATTTGTTGTACAGCAGACTTGAAACTGATGAACCAGTTGTTCAGGAAGCTTAAGAATCAAAAAGTTAAACAGCAGTAGACCACAAACCTAGTGTTTTCAGTAGACTTGACTTGGTCAAGGACAAAAACAAAATAACTATTATGACAGCAAGCATTAATTGATGTCTCATCCACCCCCCAAAAAAATATATATCCAGCTTAGGAAATCTTGACATCAATAAACCTGGCAATATCCCAAAGGCCACAGTGGCTAGAGAAAAAAAATAAAAAAAAGAAAGAGCTTACCTGTATATCTGCCCATGTTCCAGAATTGATGGCTTCCTCAGCTAAAGCCTCCACCTGATCCACAATCACATGACCAACACATGCTGCCTTCAGGAACAAGAGATGGGATGCCTTGTATTTCTTTCTGATGTAACCCACAGGGTCTGGGATTCCAAGTCTGGTTAACGCGTCAAACTCTACATAAGAAGCAAAACTAATTTATACAGTGTACTCATATACTTATGTCAGATCCATCTATATCAAGGATGTCAAAGTCCCTCCTCGAGGGCCACAATCCAGTTGGGTTTTCAGGATTTCCCCAATGAATATGCATTGAAAGAAGTGCATGCAAATATATCTCATGCATATTCATTGGGGAAATCCTGAAAACCCGACTGGATTGCGGCCCTTGAGGAGGGACTTTGACACCCCTGATCTACATGATGAATGCATCTCTCTTTTAGCTAAAATCTAAACTAAGGAAGGACTGGAGGTACATACAAATTTAAGACACAATGACCTACACTCCAGTAAATTGGTATATATGTACAATCGAAGAGAAAATCTAGGTGAAGGAAAAAGGCACTCAGGCTCAGAAGGCACTCAGAGCCATTTCTAATGTGCCCAATGAAGTGAGCTGAGATCATCTTGCTCTGTTTCATACCAGCTATCATAGCCAAAAAATCCTCCACCATATGTTATTCAGACCTGCAGACAAAAAAAAATGGCAATCATAAACAGTACTTATATGCTGAAAACTGTTAATGTTGCACACAACTGCTGGTACTACAAAAGAGCAAATCACAAACAGTTATTCATATGCTTTAAATTGTTATGCTGCATGAGCTGCTAGGTAATACTTAAAATGACTTTAATTTGCTTATCTTGAGAAAGCACAGGATCTCCCGATGGTGTCTTAAGATCCTCTAAAAAATAAAAACTGTCTTCATTATGTGTCTATAGATATATCTCAATCCATTCTTTACTCAAAAAGAAGCACAAAAAAACAAGCTGGAACAAAATCAAACAGAACACACATCTCTGGAGCACAGAAATGCTCTCACTCAACGATGTAAAGCAGCTTGATATCACTGCATAGAAAACAGTCAGAAAAGGCTAGAACCAGGTATGTGTGCTCTATTTGTTTTGTTTCAGCTTGGTTTTTTTGTACTTCAAGTAAAGGATGGCTATATATATATATATATAGATACGTGGAGGGCCATAATCAAAAGAAACGTTTAAGTTGAACCAGATCTGAAGCAGTAATAAGCAGAGGATGGATAACATTTTCCGATTCTGGATATTACTGCTTCAGATCTGGTTCAACTGATGGATAATGTCATGAAATTAAACAGTTCATTTCATCTTCTCTGGGAGCTTTTGGACTTACCGTATTTTCACTCATATACCGAGCACCCGTGTAAAACGCGCACACAGGTATAGCGCGCGGGAAACTGTAATTTATGTAAATAAATTTTTATATACCGCGCATAACCGTATACCGCGCATGCCGCCCCGACTCTCCCGTCGCTGCCCGACTCTCCTTTCGCCCGCCCCGACTCTCCTCTGGCCACCCCGACTCTCCTTTCGCCCACCCCGACTCTCCTCTCCCCTTGAAGTCCTGTCCCCACCCTGAAAGCCTGATGCCCCCTTCGACGTCCAATTCACCCCCCCCGAAGGACCGCTCGCACGCACTCGCACCCCCACCCCAAAGGACCGCTCGCACGCACTCCCACCCGCACCCCCATCCCGAAAGACCGCTCGCACCCCCACAGCCTCCCGACCCCTCCCCATCATGTAGAAGCTCCTACCGTTGTCCTGCTGCTTCCACTTGGCGGTCCCGGCCCTTCTGTGCGCCCTGCGTCTGTGCTGCTTCCTCTTCAGGCGGTCCCACCCTTTCTCTGACGTCCTGAATTGATCCAATCATTTGACCTTCTTTGGTCTCCGTCACATATAAAATATTTGGGAATTAACCTCTATACATCCCTTCCTGCTACTATTAAACATAATAGTGATAATCTCATAGCTATTCTTAAATCATTAATACAATCTTGGCATCCCCTTCACCTTTCCTGGTGGGGTAGGATAGAGACAATCAAGATGGTAGTAGCACCTAAAGTTAACTTCGTACTCAGCATGATCCCTCACATATTCTCGCCTCACTTTTACAAACTGATTGATAAACACATAAATACCTTTATATGGAATAACAAACCGCCTAAAATAGCTCTTAAAAAACTTAAAGCTCCAAAGACCAAAGCAGGGGTTTTTCTTCCAGATTTTCTAACTTATCATAAGGCATTTATAGTACAACAGACCACCCACTGGTTTTCCACCTCGAATGCTTACGTCCCCCTATGGCTCCAACTTGAACGTGCTCTCTACCCGGCATATCTGACGTTGGCCCCGCTATTAACTTCTGATGCTTTATTTTCATCTGTAAACCCCATCATATCCCAATCTGTTACCTGTCTCCTTGAATTCAATGAGCTGTTAGAAATACCCGTCAGAACTTCAGCATATATCTCCATTTGGTATAACTCATCTTTTCTAATAAATAAAAAACCAATAATCTGGCCTCAATGGTCCAGACTTGGGATACAATACTTGATAGACATCTGTACCCCCTCTCTACAACTTTTGACCTTCTCGGAGTTGCAAGCCAAATTCGCCCTTCCGGCCTCATCGTTCTATCAATGGCTTCAACTCACCTCCATGATAAAAAAATCTAAAGTCTTACAGCTGAAAATCTTAAGAACCCCTACTATACTTACGCTGTTTCCCAAACTCCTAGTAATAGGCCATGTTGCTTCACATCTCTATAAAATACTTCTGAACTCCCGAACTGATGTTCATATCCCCGTACAAAACTCTTGGGAATTAGATTTAAATTGCCATTTACAAGATAAACAATGGGAAGTTTTTTGGTCTAAAACTATCCGAACTATTCCATCAGCCAACTCTATGCAATTCATGTTCTTTCTACATCACAAAGCCACTTGGACGCCTCAAAAACTACACGTCTCAGGTCTGCTGCCTGCTAACAAATGCTGGAACTGTAAATTGCATCCAGGTACTTTACTGCATATGCTTGTGGAATGCCCCTGCTTACAAAACTTTTGGACGGATGTCTGGTCAATTATTCAAAAAATTTTTAATTTTACTTTCAATTTTTCTCCTATAGTGGTCATATTGAAATCTGAGACTCCTTTGCTCGACTTAACTGCACCACATTATGCCTTATTTAACACGCTTCTCATTGTCGCTCTGCGACTCATATTATCAAACTGGAAATCGTTTGATTCCTTAAACGTGCACTTTTGGTACCAATCTGTCCTACTACAACACAAGCGTGAAATGCTGATCTCTGCTGCTATTCCCCTGAACGCTAAAGTCCATATTAAATGGGCTAAGTTCACCGAATACCTGAATTCTCTCTAATGCCTTACCGCTCATAAGTTAATGCCTAACGTCTTTTATATCTTATATCTCTCTTTCCAACTTCTTCCTCTCTCTCTTTCTGGCCTCTGGGGGACTCTCTCTTCTCTTTCTCACCCCTTATTGCTTTCTTACTTACCTTTCGCCCTCCGCCATCACCCTTCTTTTTCTTTCTTTTCCCTCTTCTCTCCTGACTTTTTTTTCTTTCCTTGAATATCTTCCCGCTACTTATCACAACACCATAGAATATTTTTACCTCTGATTATATGTATCTAACGATTTTCTGTTGTGCTTGAATAATTGTTTTTACTCATTTATTGTTCCACGATTATGGTATTGATATTGATTGTTTGTTTCTCTCCTTTTTTTCTATTTTGATAAAATTTTAAATAAATTTTCAAGAGGAAAAAAAAAAAATACATATATACCAATTTACTGGAGTGTGGTTCATTCTCTCTTTTAGCTTACACAATAAGGAGGTATTTCTATAGTATAGGCACTAATGTGCATTTACCAATGCTTAAACATTTAGAATAGCAGCGTTTACATGCATTTGTAGGCACATTTGACTGCCAGAATTCTACAAAAATACTATTCTGTAAATATCTACTTACCATATATATCATGTATTTGCAAGGCGGTGTACACACAGGTAGGGCTCAAACTTACAATCATAATATAAAATACTGTAAATTGTGTGTTATCTGCAGCTATTAGGTGGTAAGACTTGCATAAGTGCTTGCACCTAACTTTAAGCACGTAAATACCCGGGTTAGACTAACAGCTCCTATCAGGTCTCCTGCTATATAGGCTTGCCCTCCACTTGCCACGATTGTATGAATAAAAAGTATACTGAACCCCCAGAATTTTCAATGCCCCTGCATAAAATCTCTTTCTAAATTTGACACAGACCTCTGCATTTATAAAATAATGATAAAATCACTGTTGCTCATAAAAATTAAGTTTATATAGGAATTCACTCCAATGTTAATGTATAAGTTGAAGCAATCTACCCTTACCTCCCCCAACTCTAGCTGCTGTCATTGGTTTTAACCATTCTATTTTGTAAAATAAAGATTATGCTATTACCCAACAGTAAAGTGACTTCAAATGAATAGTTTATAACTATACTACAAAAAATCGGAGTATCCTAGTGCAGGGGTAGGCAATTCCGGTCCTCAAGGGCCAGAGCCAGGTCAGGTTTTCAGGATATCCGCAATGAATATGTATGAGATGGATTTGCATGCACTGTCTCCTTGAGATGCAAATCTATCTCATGCATATTTATTGTGGACTAGTGTTAAAGCCCGTTACATTAACGGGTGCTAGAAAGCAGCCCCCTTTCCCTCTCCCCCTCCAGTTCCTCCCTGACTGTCTCTCCGTGTCCCCCCTTCTGTCTTCCCCCACCAAGCAAAGCTGTCCACCTCCCAGTACACCCCTCCCCCAAAGCAGCCCCCTTTCCCTCTCCCCCTCCAGTTCCTCCCTGATTGTCTCTCCATGGCCCCCCTTCTGTCTTCCCACCCCCCCAAGCAAAGCTGTCTGCCTCGCAGCACACCCCTCCCCCAAAGCAGCCCCCTTTCCCTCCCATCCCGTGGTGTGGCCGGTTCCCTTAGTCCCTTGCCGCCCCCTTCCCGCGGTCCCAACAAACGTCCTTACTCCAGCAGGGGCCACAGCACTCTAAACACGCTGCTTCGCGGCCTTCTACTGGCCTGATTTGCTCTGCCGTGTCAGGCAGAGCAAATCAGGGCAGTAGCAGGCCGCAAAGCAGCATGTTTAGAGTGCTGCGGCCCCTGCTGGAGTAAGGACGTTTGTCGGGACCGCGGGGCGGAAGAGAAGAGGAGTGGCGGCAAAGGACTAAAGGAGCCGAAGGTATGGTCGGATGGGAGGCTGAACGGGGGTTCGGGTGTGCCGGGGAGAGGAGCGAAGATGCCGACGACGACCTTTAGTTCTGACCGAAGTTAGTTTTTAAGTTGTAAGCCTGAGTAGTGGCTTGTGGCCAGCAGGGGGTGCTGGTTATGGGACAGAAATGGGAATGGATGTCGGAGCATGATAGTGCAGTATTTTTGTAGCGCCAGTTTTTTGTATGATTCTGGGTAATTCTAGTTAGACAAACATCTGTGTCAGTTAAGGACCACGCCCAAATAGAAGCGTACGGAAAAACAGGTGAATAAAAATTTAAATATAATGTAGCTAAGGCCAGAAGAGAAAAATACACTAAGGATTAATATAAGGGAAAGCATAATAATATCTGTGTATGTACTTTGCTGTTGAGCCAAATCATGGTGGAAATCATGATTACATGGAATCCAGTTTAGGTTGTTTGTGTGTACTATATCTGTCCTGTCTTTGGACACCATCTTGTGCCAGTGATTAGTTTTCTGTCTTCTTTGTACTCTCTGAGTTTTTCCCGCTCCCAGCAGCGTGGGTTAATTAACACCAGCTGTGCTTGCTTTAGACTGGTAAAGAAAAATAACGTGTTCTAAACTGAACTTTGATACTTTCAAATAAAGTCCATTTAGGAACATCGTCACTCCACAGAGTTTTTTTGGTTTTCTCTAAACTGATATATAAAATGTATGAAGTATGAATGGCCAAGATATGAATGAAATTATGAATGTTTGGGGCCCCTGAATGTGATATGTGGTGATATAAATGGATTATAAGAAGAAACACTAAGGAAAATCCTAAAGTAACATCTGGAAGTAGTTAAGTTAGAATCTGAGATGCTGTATCAGTCTCCAGCAGAGGGGAGGGGGATCTACTCCCCCTCCTCCTCCAGAGTAAGGTTTCTGTGTAAGGCTATGCAGTTTGAACCTGTCAGCTTAGGAAGAGTTTTTTCCTTTAGGGCTGAGCATTTCTCAGCACCCTGTTAATAATTGTAGAATTCTTTTGAATATGTTATAATATTAATTCAGAAATCAAATGTACTGTTCCAAACTTTTAACCCTTTCAGGACCATAAGGATCGTAGGCCAATTTTTGTGGTTTTGACGACATTTTTATGGTAAAAAGGGCTTGCAGATGCCAAAAAATTGATTTTTTTTGTGAAATATCATTATTTTTTTTTAAAAAAATCAAACTTCTGGCTTATGGACAGTGTGGCAAGTGAATCTTCTCGTCAATCTGGCAACGACGCTAATGAATGAATGTCGGAACCAGTTTGTTTACATAAAGGCAGTATCAAATGGAATCCGTACATATCAAATTTAGAACTGTAGACTATCCCAATCAAAATTTATAGGATTTTAAAGTTATGGGACAAATATGTCCCTTGGTCCTGAAAGGGTTAAACATGGAAACATGGAGGGATTTATTTTTCCTTTGTCTAAACTTTTAAGACCACCCATAGAATTGTTATTGGCTGTTATGATGATGATGTCACCAAAAAGCCAACAGTATATAATAGAAACTTTGGAGCTAGTAAGACGAGACCATTGTGAGAAGGCCAGCCTTTGGCCACGACGATGATCTCCCATGAGCGCAACGTAAGCAATTATGCTGTTCTTTTGATCTAATAATGGAAAAATAGAAACAATAATTCAATAAATCTTGGTTATAATTTTAAAAACCTTGCGCTGGTGTCATTTTGCATGTATAATTATTTTCAAACCTGAAGCTTTCACAAATGGCGTCAATGACCCTTGCTCAAGCCGCAGCAGCGGCTTCTCTCATGATCCCTGCCTGCGTCGGAAGCCTTCTCCGACGCAGGTGCGGCTCGTGAGAGGAGCTGCGGCGGCGGCTTAGAACTTAATAGAGTTAGTATTTAACTTCGGTCAGAACATTACCTTGGATTCCGTGATCGGGTCCTGTTTGGTCTGCCACTGCCTGGAGGAGCTGAAGAGCAGGGAGTCCCGTGTACAGATTCTCTGCCGGCCAGAGAGAGATTTGCGCGCATTCGCACTCCTACCGGTGCCCTACAGCGCACGGAAAACAGAACACGCAGATGGAGTGCGCATGCGCGGCTAGAGTTTTATTATATTAGATATCCTGAAAACCTGACCTGGCTCCGGCTCTCGAGGTCCGGAATTGCCTACCCCTGCCCTAGTGTAATAGTCTTGCAAACAATGGGTCAAACATTCTCAAGTTTGGATTTGTTTGTATATTTTGTAACCAATATACTGTATTGTTGATAAAGGCAAATTTTAAGAAAGCAGATACAAATAAAAAGAAATAGGTCATGCAGAAGAGAGCTTGAACTAAGAAGTCAGGTATTTCAGACTCTGCCAGAGTTATCATCAATCTTACAAATTCTATAATGACTTCTTTCATTCTCTAAACAAATGTCTCACTACCTAGGTATCCATTTTGTTTGAAAAAGGCATCCACCCAATTACTCTGGGTCCTGGAATAGATATCAGGAATAAATACAGCCTTGTCCTGCCTTCCACCAACCACAGTGCCCTTCAAACGGCCACTGGTAACCAGCTCCTCCAGCACAGCTGCAACCAAAAGGAAAACAAAGATTTAATGTCGGCAAAATGCAGTTAGCAAAAGTTCGCAACCAAATCTCTTCTTGAGCTTTCATTATGTGGCCTAAATAAAAACCACCACAGCAAAAAAATGGGAACAATACCGTATAAGAATGACACAGGAAAAACCAATAAAAATATAAAATATTAATAAACCAAAAATATTTTTAAAACTCTCCAGAATAAAAACAGGTCACAGTGTACAGTGGTGAACAATGGGACTCAACATGGTCCGTGTTTCGGCAGATATAGCCTTCTTCCATAGTCTATGATTCTACTTCGTTGCTCATACAGCAAATAAATTCATGACAGTAGCAACTTTTAAGGACCACGGAGAACTGCGGGTCTGGATGGGAGGGGGAATTCCAGGGAGGGGGGATTTCCAAGGACCGGTTCTGCGCCCTACCTCCAGGCCTATGAGAATAGTGCAAGAGTTCTAACAGTTATCATTAAACATTTATAAAGAAAACATTACTGTTATTCAAATTATACAGTATTTATTTATTACAAAAATATATAACCCAGCCTCACAGCCCAAATCAGGACAGCCCAAGGTGGTATACAAAAATTTCTGCGGGGATGTCATAAGTGAATGCAGTAGCACAGATGGAACATTTCAATTTTGCTTTTCAGTGATTCATATACATTAACCTATGCTGGAAAGCAAAGTTACTTGCCTGTAGCACATATTCACAAAAAACAACAGGATTACGGTAATATTTTTTCTGAAGGAAGCCATCCAAGCCTGAGCCCAGTGCAGGGAACACTCCCCAGCATAAATTCTAAAAACATCTGGCTGCAGCTCACCATGTATGTGCATGCTTTCCTGCCTGTCACCATTGCGCAGGACCAGTTCAATCTGATGCAATAGCCGATAGCACCTTCACTTTCTCCAAGGTCAAGCAGGATGAAATAATCTCACTGATGGGAATCCCTAGCTTCCAAGCTGTCTAAAAAGAAAAGGAGGAGTGGAACTGAGGCCTGCCGAAGACAAAATCTTTAATCAAACTAAACAAAAATACCTTTTAAAAATATTCAGCCAGGAAAAGAAAGCAAATTCGGGGGAGGGAGGGGGAAGGGAAGGGTGGAGTTGGATTCTAGACTCCAAATAAAATTTGAACGACTGTCTGATCAATCTAACTTGGACAGTTAGGAGTCTTGTTTTAGGCAGTAATGAGATGTGAATGTGTAGACTGAAATCCACACTGCAGATCGCCTCTATTAAAGCTGACCTCAGGCAGGCTACTGATGCAGCCGTGATATAACCCTCCAAAGAAGGGTCTCAACCTAGTCCTCGAAACACACCCAGCCAGAAAAGTTTTCAGGATATCCACAATAGAATTACTTTCAAAATTGCATTGCTCACATTCAAAACTCTTAAATCTAGAGAACCAGCCTTCATTGATAAACTACTCATTCCTCATGCACCCATCAGAACTCTCAAATCTTTGTCCCCAAATCAACTCTTGTTCCCTCTCTTAAGACTTTTTGTACCCGCCATATAACCTGCTTTGCTGTTACTGCTCCCCTTATTTGGAACTCCCTATATCAGGGAAGAATCAAATTTAGATAAATTTAAAGGTTCTTTAAAAATTTTCTTTTTCAGAGATGCCTTTGAGCACTAACATGAGTACTCCTTCTTTGCTCTCTTTTTTTAATTTCCAGGCAGTATGAACAATACCTTCCTCTCCTCCTGTCTTATCTTTCTCCATTCTTTTTTTCTTAAAGAAAAAGCTATCTATTTAAAATGTAAAGCTATCTATTTAAATGTAAAGCTAGCTATCCTCTTCATAAACTCTAATTTCTTATGTCCTTCTCTCATTTATTGAATTACCTGTAAACCGTGTCGAGCTCTGTTTATAGAGATGATGCGGTATACAAACTTAAGGTTTAGTTTAGTTTAATCTTATTGTAGCATTTCCAGTAGTACCACGAACTGCTGTGAGAGGTCGCAGCAGTCATTTTAGAAAGCAGCCATAAGGAGGAAGGAGCGAGAGGGCCGCACTCCTACCACAAAGACTGCCGCTGGACCACCAGGTACCTCAGTAGGCCTGGTGGAGAATCGTGGGGTTGAGAGGGAGATTAAAGGGTTGGGGCCTAGACAGGAGACAGAACCTTAGCCATGGGTTGGGGGAAGGAGGAATGAGAGGTGCAGAGCCCTTCGAGGGGAGAAAAATGTCTGACCAGGAGAAAGGGGAGGGAAAGAGAGAGAGATGGCAGACTGTAGGAAGGTAGGTGTCGGACCACTGGGAGGAGGGAGGGAAGGAAAGAGATGGCAGACCATGGAAACACGGAGGGAAGGAGAGAGATGCAAGACTATGGGAGAGGAAAGCGACAGGAAGGGAAAGTACGACATGGAAAAGTAGATTTTGAGAAGAAAGATGAAAAATGGAAAAAGTTGAATGTTAAAAATTAATGACAAAGATGGATCCAGGGCAGAAAGTGAAGAAGGAGAGAAAAACAATCAGGAGGAATGAAGTGCAACCAGAGATTGGGAAATGATGATTAGAAAAATAAAATCATCAGACAACAAAGATAGGAAAAATGATTTTATTTTCAATTTAGGGATTGAAATGTGTCAGTTTTGAGTATTAAATCTGATGTCTATATTTTGCACTATATTAGTCTATTTTTCTGTAGCTGTTACTGAGGTGACATTGCATATTTTAAAGTCATCTGCCTTGATCTCTTTGAAAAAAAAACTGAATCTAAATGATAATTAATATTTTCTCTGCATACAGTGTGCTTTGTGTAGTTTAATTTTGCAGTTACTATTATGTATTGTTAATATGATTATATTGTGTGTATATGAAAAATGAATGGAAGAAATTGCATTACAATTAGTACTATTATTATGGGGGCAGAGGCGGAGCTTGGGAAGGGGTACTCGGTTGATATTTGTTAGACTTAGGGGATATTTGGCTTGAAGAAGTTGAGAAACACTGTGCTAGAGTCAGTCCAGCTTGGGCAGAAGTAAAACAGATGCCAGCCAATTCAAGAGACTGTTTCCCAATGGCAGTTCTCATCCTATTTGGGTCAAAAGAAACAAAAAGCTAGGTGATTTTTCTATAAGATTTAGTTTGCTCCACATAGAAAGGCAAGGCTCTCTTGCAGTCCAGAGAGTGCAGTGCGCTTTCACCATTATAGGCATGCAGATTTGAGGAAAATGTTGGCAGAAAAAAATTGACTGCTTAAGGTAGAACTCCAGCAGCAGAAAAAACAGGGGAGCCAAGAATAGTGTGTGAGAATAAAATAACTCTGCTCTTGACCCAAGTCTTTAATACTACCTGAGAGGGCACGATCCTCCCCCATTCTTTGTGATTGGCCGGGATAACAATCTTACCGAAACCTAGTAAAGACCCTTTGTATTGTGGGTCCTACAGGCCTATATCCTTTTTGGGGACAGATTACAAATTATTCACGAAGATCATAGCAGCTCGCTTGCAATGAGTTCTCCCACAGTTCATATATGAAGATCAGGTGGGGTTCATCCAGGGATGAAAGACCTTTGACAATACCAAGCGGGCTCTTTATTTGATTGAACAAGCTCACTTGGATGGGGAGCCATCACTCTTGGTCTCACTGGATGTGGAGAGGGCCTTCGACAGGGTATCTTGGCCGTTTCCTATGGCCGTGCTTAGGAAGGTGGGCCTGTCGGGGCCCTCTCTGCACCGGATAGAGCTTTATATAGACAACTTCTGGCCACTTAAAAAATTAATGGTAGTTATATGGCCCCCTTTGAATTAGTGCGGGGGACGAGGCAGGGTTGTGTCTTGTCCCTTCTTCTCTTTGCTTTGTCAAGTTGAACCATTGGCACATATATTTCGAGTTGACCCCCAATCATTGGGATTTTTGGTGGTGGGTTGGACCATCGAGTAATGCTTTTTGCAGATGATATTCTGCTGACTTTGACTAAGCTTTTGCAATCTCTTCTAGTGGTGCAAAGGATCCTGTGCACTTTTGGATGGGTATCTGGATTCCGGGTAAATATGCAAAAATCTGAGATTTTAAGTATTAATGTTGAAGACCCAGAAAAACATCAGCTTCAGCAATCCTTTCCTTTCCGGTGGGCGTGGAATTTGATTCATTACTTGGGGGAAAACTTAACCAGGGCACCGGCTCAACTCTATTTTGAGGCTCAACTCAATTTTGAGGCTAAAATGTGTGTACTATTTCAAGAGGTGGATAGATGGGACACTCTACATATGTCTTGAGTAGGCAGTGTACAGGCACTTAAAATGGTAATATTGCCTAAGTTGTTGTATCTATTCATGGCCAAACCACTTACTCTTCCACATGCTTGTTTCCGTTACTTAAATAGGAAGGCTTTTGCTTTTATTTGGAATGTTATATCAATTTAAAGTCACTGGTGGAATGGGTGTCCCTAATTTTCACCTCTATCATTCTGCAGCCTTTTACAGGGGATCTCTTATTGGTGGCTTAAGGTACATAAACCGTGGATGTCTTTATTGCAATCCTGGGCAGGATCTTTGCTGCTCTTGATGATACCCTGGCTCTCACTGTCTAAGTTGTGATAAACAATTCCCTAGCTTAATGGATATGTGAAATATCATCTGGAAGAACGGATATGAAATAGAACTAGGGTGTTCCTTCATAGGCAATACTTTCAATTTACCCCTATCCAATATGTTCCAGATTTTGTGCCAGGGGCTATTGATGACACATATCGCCAGTGAGCAGCTAACTCATTATGCGTTCTAGGCCAAGTATGGCAGGAGGGAAGGTTGAAATTTTTTTCAGAATTGCAAAAGAAATTTGGCATACCGTGTAGATAATTTTTTTTTTTAATTCTTTATTCACTTTTTAATCTTACATCAAGTGTACAAATAATAAAACATTTGAAATACATCACTTGAATTTCTTTCTAGTATTACATCAAATACATAAATTAATTCCCTTCCCACCTGCCCTTTCCATTCATATTTAATCAAAAATATATAAATATAAATATTATTTCCTATTGATTAAACCTTTTAAATATTATTTTTTAAACTAGTCTTTAAGCCTGTTACATTAATGGGTGCTAGAATAGATGTATCTGTATGTCTGTGTTTCTTTCTCTCTCTCTCTTTGGCCGCCGTCTGTGTCCTTCTGTCTCCTCCCCTCACCCCCCCCCCCCCGAGCAAAGCTGTCTGCACCCAGCACACCCCTCCCCCCAAAGCAGCCCCCTTTCCCTCTCCCTAACTGTTTCTCCATAGCCCCTTCAGTCTCCCCCCTCCCCAGAGCAAAGCTGTCTGTTTCCAGCACACTTCCCCCCAAAGCAGCCCCCTTTTCCCTCTCCCTGTCTCTCCATGGCCCCTTCTGTCTCCCCCCCAGAGCAAAGCTGTATGTCCCCAGCACACCCCTCTCCCCAAAGCAGCCCCCTTTTCCTGTCTCTTCATGGCCCCTTCTGTCTCCCCCCCCAGAGCAAAGCTGTCTGTCCGCAGCACACCCCTCCCCACAAAGCAGCCCCCTTTCCCTCTCCCCCTGGCCCCCTCTATTGTTCCGGTTCTTATCCTCGTGGCTGGCTTTAGCGAACCTCGCAGACCACTCTCCAACTCAGTAGCACGTTCCCTCTGACACGATCTTGTGTGTCAGAGGGAACGTGCTACTGAGGTTGGAGAGCGGCCTGCGAGGTTCACTAAAGTCGGCCACGATCGCAGGCTGCTTTGAAGAGGAGGATCAGCGGTGGCGGCAGCAGCGGTTGGTGAGGGCGGGAGGGGGGAAGCTCCAGTGTGTTCCCTGCCAAGGACGCGGGCAGGGAGAGAGCTTGCCAGGCTTCCTCCAGCGGTTGGTGAGTGAGGGTGGAAGGAGGGGAGTGGCCAGAACGTTCCCTGCCGCCGCGTTCTAAAATAGAATTCGGCCAGGGAACAGAAAACACGGCGGCAGGGAACACGAAACCGTAAGTGTGCAGGCGCGCTTAGGGTTTTATTATATAGGATATCAACAACTTCATGATTTTATAGTGTGTAAGGCTTGTAAGGAGCTGTGTTTGTCGGAGAATCCTTTGGAAGCAGCTCTATTGACAGGCATGGGTAAGGGGAGCATTTCTCGTTTACACTCTGCTCTGGTACTCCAATACAACCCTGTTTCATACTATATTGCCAGACAGGAACAGAACCTTGGGAAATCTTTCACAGAGCAACAATGGAAGCAGGGATTTCGGGGCTTCTTAAAACTTACTATGGCCACAAGCTCTTTTAACAATGGTAGTATACACCTGAGAGGCTCTTTAAAATCTACAAATCTGGGGATGGGAAATGTTGGTGAACTGTGGGCAGTTGGGTACTTTGCACATGTTTGGTGGGAATGTCCACAAATTTCTTCTTTCTGGGACACCTTGCTGTTAAATATCTGGACATGCACTTCTAGAACATATCCCAAGAGAGCAGAATGTTGCTTGTTGAATTTTCCAGTGACAAGCATATCTAGGGAGATACGTTGATTAGCTATTCATATCTTTATGGCTGCAAAGATTTTGATAGCTAAGGGACGGAAGACACCTCATGCATCCACTTCATTGTATCATAATATGTTTAATGTTATCAATTAATTGTTCACAGGAGGGGCCGTTTGAAGGGGTTTCATAAAATCTGGGATGTATGTATTCAGTGGAGAAAGCATAATAATTATGGTGGTTATGACTACGATATAACTGGTTTATAAGCTGTATGGTAACTTGGAGGGGCTTGAGGGAGGACATTTTTGAATGTTTTTTGTACAAATACCTGGTATTTTTTCATGCATTCTGTATATTATTTGAAAACCTTTAAATAAAGCTTGGGAAAAATTATTTGTAGATGCCTTTTTTAGTCAATAATTTTCTTCTCTGCACAGTTGATGAATTATTCATGACTTTCATTATATAAGCTATGGCATTAGTTTGTAGATATGATTTCTGATGATTGTTTTTGTGTCTGTTTTATTATGTTTTTACAAAATTATGTATGTAAATTATGTAAGCTGTTTAGTTTTAAACAATATAGAAATTTTTAAAATAAATAAACAAATAAAATAATCTTCTAGATGCACGTTGTTCCTGGATTTTTTTTGTCTCGACTATTTTTTTCTGCTAAGGTAGTACTCAAATATTACCTTAGGAAGGAACTTAGGATGCCTGCACAAACCCACTGTGTTGTAAAATTTAGTGTAATGTGGATGAGCTACTAAGGCTTGTACGCTCACTGATATTAAGTAGCTCAAAGTCAGCCTTCATTAGCTGGTTAAGGACAATATTGAGATCCCATGACACAGTGGGGAAATTGATGGGAAGTTTTAGTAGAAGCCCTTCATGAAGTGAACTAAAGGCTGAGCAGAGATAGGCTTACCCTCTACACAATAAGCTCCAACTACACTGATGTTTAGGTTTATGTTATGACCCCTTACAGAGTTGGTCTTGAGACCTGACTGACAAGTGTAGAAGGTATCAAGTCTCAAATCAGATTTTGTGTAGGGCAGGAAAAAGGATCTAAGGAGTTAATCTTACACTGGAGAGTAAAACCTCTTCCATTTGAATCCATATGATCTCCTAGTGGAATCTTTCCTGGAAGCTGGCAGAACCTGAGACACACCTTCAGCAAGTTCACTTCCAACTTCTCAACATCCAAGCAATGAGCGCTAGGGAATGGAAATTTAGATGTAAGAGGGACTCCTCATCTTCAGTATCAGAAAGCAGTCCAATCTCCATGGATTCTTGAAGGCTAGCCCCAGAAATAGAGGGAACCAATCTGTGTGATATGATATGAATCATGGTTCCGTGCTTCTGTTTGAGTTTCAGGAGAGAGTTTTCACTATGAGAAGTATTAAAGGATATGGGTAAAGAAGAACCTAAGAAATTGGAAGACTGGGCGTCCAAGTGGCAGATGAAATTTAATGTGGACAAATGTAAAATGATGCACATTGGGAAGAATATCCTGAATTGCAGTTACCGGATGCTAGGGTCCATCTTGGGGTTTAGCACCCAAGTAAAGGATCTGGGTATCATTGTAGACAATACGATGAAACCTTTCGCTCAATGTGCGGCGGCAGCCAAGAAAGCAAACAGGATGCTGGGAATTATTTAAAAAGTATGGTTAACAAGACTAAGGGCCTGGTTTACGAAGCCGCGCTAGCAGCTGCGGTAACGGCCCCGAAGCCCATAGAGATTTAAAGGGCTTTGGGGCTGTTGCTGTGCGGCTTCGTAAAACAGGGGGTAAGAATGTCATAATGCCCCTGTATCGCTCCATGGTGCGACCTCATTTGGAGTATTGCGTTCAATTCTGGTCTCCTTATCTCAAGAAAGATATAGTGGCGCTAGAAAAGGTTCAAAGAAGAGCGACCAAGATGGTAAAGGGGATGGAACTCCTCTCATATGAGGAAAGACTAAAATGGTTAGGGCTCTTCAGCTTGGAAAAGAGACAGCTGAGGGGAGATATGATTGAAGTCTACAAAATCCTGAGTGGAGTAGAACGGGTACAAGTGGATCGATTTTTCGCTCTGTCAAAAATTACAAAGACTAGGGGACACTCGATGAAGTTACATGGAAATACTTTTAAAAGCAATAGTAGGAAATTTTTTTTCACTCAGAGAATAGTTAAGCTCTGGATCGCGTTGCCAGAGGATGTGGTAACAGTGGATAGCATAGCTGGTTTTAAGAAAGGTTTGGACAAATTCCTGGAGGAAAAGTCTATAGTCTGTTATTGAGAAAGACATGGGGGAAGCCACTGCTTGCCCTGTATTGATAGCATGGAATATTGCTACACTTTGTTTTTTGGCCAGGTACTAATGATCTGGATTGGCCACCATGAGAACGGGCCACTGGGCTTGATGGACCATTGGTCTGACCCAGTAAGGCTATTCTTATGTTCTTATGTTCCCAACAGAGGAGAAAGGCATCCAAGGCTAGGCTGCTGTGTGCTTCTAATCTGGAGCAGAACTAAGAAACCTTCTTGTTGAGATAAGTGGCAAAAGGCCTACTGAAAGGTACCACACTCAGATCAATAATTATGTTTTAAAACCACTCCTGTGGTTGCATGACCCTAATCAGTCTGTCCACCAGTTTTTTCCCTTCTAGCTAAATGGTTCTGAGAACTACCTTGTAAAAGGTGGCCCATCTCCACAAGATAAACAGTCATGCCTCCCTGCTTGTAGGACCAAGATAATTTGTTTTACTAGCCAATCCTCGGGACACATCTAGTCAGTCAGGTTTTCATGATACCCAATCCATGGTGAAGCCATGATACCCAATACCATGGTGAAGCCTGGGCCAGTAGTGTCAAACCAAAGTACCAAAAACCACTGGTGCCATGGGGAGGCTCCACCTACCATGAGGGAATGGAGATCAACAATAACTCAGTGCATGCTAGCACTGATGCCCATTAAGTCTTTGACATCTATGTGCTGCCTGCAGGCAGAAAATGGGTCTCCAGGATAGGCTGTACCACCTTAGATGTCAGCACTGGTGCCCTTAATACCATAGATTCCTGATATATTCTGGAGCATGGCCCAGAGTTGCTGTAAATCGATAAAACCATGTCCTTCAAAGTTATCTGAGGTGTATTGGTGATCTGATCTAAGTTTGATGGAGGCTGTTGCACCCTGTTTGGTTCCTAGGAGGGTGATCGGCCCTTACATTGTGGGTACTTTGAGATCATTGGTGACCTTGATGCCTCAGTGCTCTCAACACTGTGCTTCAAGAAGAATCAATGATGATGCTTCTTGGCCAATATCCAATGCATCACATTGCAGACCTTCAGTACCAATGAAGACAATGGTGAATCCTTCCTCTCTCTCAGGAGGTAATCAGAGTATGCCCAATCCCGATGGTCGTTACCAAACGCTCAACATCATGGAAGCTGGAGGCCTGCTCAATATTCTCTGTGTCCAATGCAGCTCTGGGAACCATGCCGACATGACCGATACTGCCAATGTCAAAGTAGATGGACTGGAATTCTTGGTGCCAAAAATACATTTTACAGTAAATTTACACTGCTTTAAGTTTGTGGTTGCTTGTAGTTGCGTTTTCCTTGCAGAGGCCTTGTTGTAAATGCTAGCATTGGGACATATGCATCACCGATCTTTTTATTATGTTTAGTGATTTAGGAATAGCTGACGGGGAGGGAGGGTGAGCAATCTTTATAGATTGGCTCATCATAACAATCCAGATTTCTAACCTCGATTTATTTTCAAATCAACCATTTACCCTCTTTTTGGGAAGGGAAGGATACCTTGCTTTATATTTAGATCAATTTATATTCTAGCATATATGGTACTTCTATTAAAGACCTGGGTGAAGAGCCAAGTTATCGGGATATGAACTGTGTGGGACAACAGGGAATCTACTTCCTCATTGCGTCATGGAAAACTGAAGACTGAATTGGTCCAGCATGATAGGTAAGAAGGTGCACACATGTGTAGTGATCCACTTCCAAATGTTTCTAGAATGGATGATGGGGAACATATCCTGCACTGGGTTGTCAAATGGCATCACCCAACAATGAGATTATTTCATCCTACTTATCCTCAGAGAAAGGATATTTATACTGTCTTTACACTATAGCAAGTAATTCACATCAATCATTTTTTTTTTTTTTTTTTTAAAAGCTAATTCTACAGCTATTGAGAAAGGAGTGGAAAGGCAAGGCTCAACCTCAATCTACTGCATGCCCCAGGAAATAAACTGGGCGGACTAGATGGACCTACCTCTTCATAATTTCTGGTTCTACACAGACTTCTGACCAGTTTTGCTGAAAGCTCATTCTCTGCACTAAGAAAACTCAAATACTTGTGATTACAGTATTCCCACCAGAAGCAGTAATCAGCTTTTAAAAGATAACAGGGAGTAAACAATTGCAAATTAGAACTGTGCATTAATGCTGTAACAACAAGACCTGTGTCAGTCTGCCAAAAGGTGGAAGCCTTACATCAAAGCTTAATGTTCATATCACCTTAAAAAACACACACTGACATCAGCAGAACAGATTAATGCTCTTTAATTCTCCCACTACAACATTCTTGGTCTAAAAACACACACATGCCAAGTATCTTGGATGTTATAAACCTGATTGTTGTGTAGAAATCAGGGCCAGCATACAGAACACATCAGATGTGCTGAGTAATAAGAACAGGTATAAATGTGTTGCCCTTGTGAATTCATCCTCAGGGTGCTCTTAATTTACCAAACGTCTCTAAGCCTGATAACTGATGGCAGTAAGGTGAATTGCTAGCAAACACAACCATGATAACAAAGCCTGCTGACACTTTATTTTCATTACTTTCTTATCTGTCAAGAGAAGACTGCACCTCACAGTCCTATTGTTCTCCTTTTAGAAACTGGTTACTTCTCTTGTCTATATAGAAGACATAAATCCAAAGCAGATAACGGCAGGAGTATAAAGTGGGACATAGGCAAACTTTCACTTAAAAAATAGTTATTTAAAAGTAGAAAAAAAAAACCAACAGGTTGAAAATCAGGGCAGGAATAATGCATGGGCAAACTAGCCATGTGCCTAGGTCTTAATCTGTTACAACAATAAACAGGAAGTAACACCAAAAAATGATTGTTTTCTTGTTACAATGGACATGTGTTCTTTATACACGATTATTCCTCAAAATGAAGCACTGCAGATTTTGCAACAGAATTTAGAGACATGTTCGAGACCGCATCTGGTTCCTACCAAGTTTATTTTGGAACTAGCTGAGATTACTATGAAAGAAAGCTTTTTTTTCTGTTTGAAGAAAATCTATTTCGTCTTCACCATGGCTCCCTCGGTGGCAAATTTATTCATGGTTGCCTTTGAAAATCAATGGGTTTATACCTCTAGATATTTCCCTTAGATCTCGATATGGTTTAGATATATCGACGATATCTTTTTCATATAAAAGGATACTGAAGGAGAGCTGAAATGTTTTTTACATACATTAATCGTTGTCATCAAAATGTAAAGTTTACTCATATTTATGATAAACTTAGAATCTCATTTTTGGATGTATCTGTTATCTGGCATGAAGACAGCTTTCAGACTAAAGTCTATCGAAAGGACACGGATAAAACTTCAGCGCTTCATTTCTCCAGTTTCCACCCAGTCAGTCTTAAAAAAGTCTCCCCTACGCCTAGTTTCTCCACCTAAGGAGAATCTGCTCCTCAGTAGTTGATTACAAAAATCAATTAAAAGAAATGAAAGAAAGATTTGCCAGAAGAGGCTATCCTAAAAAAGCTATTACTACAGCATTCAAAAGAGCTTTATATAACAAGGATCTTCTTTTAGCTCCTACAAGAATTGCTGATGTACAATGTGGTGATACGGAACAAGAGGAAAAAGTCACCTGTGTTCTCACATATGCAAAAAACAGTCCCACTGAAGTTAAAATCCTCAGAAAACAATGGCAAATGCTTAGCATTACCGGGATATTTTAAGGATTCTGGCCTGCGTATTGCTTACCGCATATCTAAAAAGCTAAAAGGAATACTATGCCCGGCTATATTCCATCTGCAGAAAAAACTGCAAGTACTGCTGAGATTGGACAACTGAGCGCAAGGTTGATGGCGCGCCGAAGAAAAGCACTATTTTAAAGGGTTCCGACGGGGGGGTGTTGGTGGGGAACCCCCCTATTTTACTTAACAGACATTGCACTGGCGTTGTGGGGGGGTTTGGGGGGTTGTAACCCCCCTCATTATACTTTAAACCAAACTTTTTGCCTGTTTTTTAGGGGAAAAGTTCAGTTTTAAGTATAATGTGGGGGGTTACAACCCCCCAAACGCCAGCGTAATGTCTGTTAAGTAAAGTTCCCCCCCACACCCCCTGTCGGAGCACTTTAAAATAGTGCTTTTCTTCGGCGCGCCGTCAACCTTGCGCTTAGTATTTGGCTCTCAGTTGTTGGCGCGCCGTTGTCTCGCACGATTTAGTCCTGTCACCCTTTGGGAGTAGTATACACCTCTTAAATGTCCTCCCAATTTAATCTATGTAGGACAGACATCTAGATCATTCAATATTCGGCTAAATGAACATTAGAGCAACCTCATGAGGGAGGTTTTAACTGCACCTCTTGCAAAACACTGTAAGAAGTATAAGCATGACTTTTTTTCTTTACGAGCTGTGGTTGTTGATGTGATACAGAAGGGGAGGAGAGGAGGGGATTTTAAGAAAACACTGGCTCAGAAAGATCAACGCTGGATATTGAAATTGAAAACAACTGAACCTGAAGGTTTAAACAAAGCTTTAGAATGGCAGCATTTTTATTGATTTGGTTAAAGTTCTTCTGTGGTCAATCATCTTTAACTTTTACTTTAGAAGTGTTTAAGGTTGTCCATAAAGGTAATATATAAAAATTTAAAAAAAGTCATTGCCAGCCCTTTCCACCTTAAGGAGTTGGCAATTAAGTTTAATCATTACATTACATTACATTAGTGATTTATATTCCGCTTGTGCCTTGCGGTTCTAAGCGGATTACAATTTATAAGACTGGACATTTCCAGTAGCGGTGCAGTACATAGATTCAAGAATGTGTCAGGATACAATTGTTAATCTGGGTTTTTCGGAGGAACTTGAAAGCTAATAGTAGATTGTGATAAGTTGTTGTGATGAGTAGATATAATAAAGTCAGGATTCTGGTAGGTTGTTGTGATGAATAGAAATAATAAAAGTCAGGGTTCTGATGTATTGCGATGGTGGTGGTCATGAGAGTATTTTCTATTGTTGTTGAGGGGTTATGATGACATGACATGACATGGATGTGACAGACATCAGGTCGCTCTCTTAAAAAAACAACGTAACGCCATGTCTCCCTTTGCTCAGAACCGGCAGGCGTATGTTTGTAGCCAAAAAGAAGCGTTGCTAGAGATATTTTCCCCGATGCAGCGGGGAGGTAGTGTATCCCGCAAAACGCATGCCGCGTCGGATGTTTAAAAGATACCAGCAACGAAAGGCCTTGGTTTTCTAGAGCAGGAGTTATGCACTTTAAGCTTTACAAGCAGAAATGAATTAAAGAAGCTACAAGTTTACAGCACGAATGCACTTTTCAATGAAGCACTTTACAAGCACCAGTGCACTTTCCTAAGATATGTCAGTTCTGTGTTCCAAAATGAATTGTTAGGTAATTGATTAGTTAATCTAGTATGAAGTAGAAGATCTACATTAAATGAATTTTAAGCAAAAAAATATTTTTAAAAATAATAAGTAATGAATTAAATGAATGAATTAAAGTATTGTAGTTTAAAAGGTAGGGAGGATGGGCTCAAGCCAGTGATGTAAGTAGAAGCAAGAGAACAACTTGGCTTGTCTCTTTGAGAAAATCTGTTATAGGGTGTAGCTCCATAATCTGAGGCTTGTTCCCCTATTTACAAAATCCTTTCAGTATCATTTTGGTTACTGGTGGTTTATATAATCATTGATTTAATTAATAGATCTTAATCTGACCATGCCCAGGCCTATTTTTAAGATTCTTATTATGTTAACAATAAATTCCACCATCAAGCCCTTCTGTATCAAGACTCCAAAGAAATTCACATAGAAGTGCAAAAAAGTAGAGAATGATAAGGGGACAAAGTTTGTCCCCATCTCTGCCCCATTCCTGCAGGCTCGATCTCCATTAACCCCCATTCCTGAAAGCTTAGTTCCTATCCCCACGGACTCTGTCCTTGTTTGCACAAACCTCAAACACTTATGATTTTATATTTAAATCTTTTTATTAAAGTAAAAAAGGGATAATATTCTGTACAACTTTTTATAAAACACAAATAGAGCCTTCTATTTCTATCTGGTTTTGGTACGACCCTCCCAAAGAATCAGTTATCCATGAGGTCCATTTCTGATAGCACATCTAAGTCTGACTTTGGACATTTCCCGAAAAATGTCCACAGTTGGAGGCGGAGAAACAGCCACTTTTGAATGGGACGTCCAAATAATTTTTTTAAAAAAATCTCCCACTTGGACATCTTGGCTGCCAAAAAGTTTAGACCGTCAGGACTTCTAACTTTATTCACCATTTTTGACCCCCCAAAAAATCCAAATTATAAATTCCAAATAAGCACCACTTAGATGTGGAAGGGACCAGCATTGTAATGGACTGGTCAACAGACACCTTAATAGTGGGGCACATTAGAGGGCACTGCTGTGAACTTAACATAAAGGGTGCCAGATAAATATTTCACCATAACCCTCTTAGTATTTATGGTGAGCCCTCCAAAACTCCCCCAAAACCTACTATACCCACCTGTCTCCCAGCCTAATGGCCTTTATGACTGCAGGTGGCACTTATATGGCAGTATAGTAAGTAGGATTTTGGTGGATTTACCACCTCTCCCCACCCCACCCCAAATGAATAAAACAGTACATACCTGATATGCAGCATCTGGTATGGAAAGGTTAGTAGTGTATGGGCTAAAGAGTCAGCGTGGAGGACCTAGGTCCATAAGACACACTAACCATTACATTTATGGTGGAAAGTGTGAGCCCACCAGCTACTACTATACTGCTGTATAAGTGCCACCAGTAGCCATAAGGGCTACTGGGGTGGGAGACAGGTTGGTATACACACATGGAGGCGGATGGCAGCGGCATAGATAATGCTGGCGGCCACCTAAGATGTCAATTCTTTCAGCGGGTAGGAGGTCTTCAGCAGGCAGGGCTTGGGAATCCCTGCCTGCACAGGTATGCCATTTACCCTGGGGAGCAACAGGAGGAGCAGCATAAATTAAAATTGGATTTGCTTAATGTTGAGGGGGGTAGAGATGAAATTTTAGCCCCATCCACTTTGCTCTCGGGTCCACTCTTAATCAGCTGAACGGCTACACTACTGACACACACACAAAAGGTGCAACCCCAGCAGAACATACTATAGCAGGACATGTTTATTTACTTCTATCCTAGCTAATTTTTAAGCACCATTTTGACTTCATGTACAGTTTTCTTTAAGTTAGTCCCCATATTCTCTTACTCTATTTGTTCCATTTTTGCTGACATCCCATGCTGTCGCTTAAAATGTTTTATTGTGTATTGAGTTTACAATGCATAGGATGCTACAATGTCATTTGAATACTTTCACTGCTGTATTTGTCTATTATTTATGTTTGAGTTATTCTTGCTGTATTAGTTTATTATGTTTTTTATATACCGCCTATCAAGGTTATCTAAACGGTTTTACAATCAGGTACTCAAGCATTTTCCCTATCTGTCCCGGTGGGCTCACAATCTATCGAACGTACCTGGGGCTATGGAGGACTGAGTGACTTGCCCAGGGTCACAAGAAGCATCTTGAGTGAATTCCTTCAAAAAGGTGGTAAATAAATTCTAAAATAAATAACTAAAACCCAGACCAACCAGAGGAAATCTTTTTGTTTTCCTTCTCCTTTTGGCTTCCTACTTTCATATTAAACTCTTAAGAGGCACTGCTGTTTTAACAATAAACATATACAATTTATCAAAACTCTCCTTTAGAGGTCCATATTTAAACTCCAACTCCAAATTTAGCATGGATAATCAACAATAGAAGCACTTCAAATGAACTAAAGAATACCAAATTCAAAAATGTGGCAAAACAAAAACCCTTCAACCAAGCTAATAAAACCAGCACAACTTCTATCAACATTACTGCATTACAAAACATTTTAGCTACCGTGTTTCCCCAAAAATAAGACCTACCCCGAAAATAAGCCCTAGCATAATTTTCGGGGTAAGTCTTAATATAAGCCCTAACCCTGAAAATAAGCCCTAGTCGCCGGCAGCAGCACGCCCCCCGCCGACCCTTCCATTTCTTTCATTCGAACCCTGACCGCGAGACCAAAATACCTGGTAACAAATGGCAGCGTTGGCAGCACAGGCTGCATCGTGGCCTGCCCTTCTCATGCCTGGCTGTTCGTGTTGCTGATGACATCATCAGTAATGGCAGGGGATCGCCTGGATGTGAAAAGGGCAGGCCACGATGCAGTCTGTGCTACCGCTTGTTTCCAGGTATTTTGGCTCGCGGTCGGGGTTCGGATGGGAGGGAGAGATGAAAGGGGCAGCAGGGGGGGGAATGGGAGGGATAGAAAGATGCTGCACAGGGGGATGGGAGGAAGGGAGGGATAGAAGCTTCAAGGGTTTTACTGCACAAGGGATGGGAGGGAGGGATAAAAGCTGCAAGGGTTCTGCTGCATAAGGGGAGGGATAGAAGCTGCAAGCGTTTTGATGCATAGGGAGATGGAAGGGAGGAAGGGATATAAAGATACTGCACAAGGGGATGGGTGAGAGGGGAGGAAAGATGCTGCACATGTGGGGGAGAGAAAGGAAATAGGAAGAATTAGGGTGGAGGAGAGGAAGGGAGAGATGATCATTATACATGAAAAAAATAAGACCTACCCAGAAAATAAGACCTAGCACCTTTTTTGGGCTCAAAATTAATATAAGACAGTGTCTTATTTTCGGGGAAACACGGTATATACTATTAGAGGATATCTAGGATATTTCCCCTTACAGCTGTCCAAAAATCTGAACTTGTTATGTTTACCTCTGTACAATGAAGAGAAACTATTATATTGTGAACTGCTTGGATATTTTTGCATGTGATAGTCTACTAAATAAATCAATCAAATCAAGTAATTTCAAAAAATCTAAAATATGTTAACATTTATCTACTCTTGGTGAAGCAACATTTTGGATTGTCTCTTCACTGGATCAAAATGCTGGTTTACTGAGGCTCAATAAAATAATTTAGAAGATTTTTAATGTTTCAGAGAGCTTAGGTCTACATTTTTCAAATTTTAAAAATCCCCTTATTAATAGTATTGGAAAAGAAATCAATTAAGTTAGACATGCCTAAAATACTTACAGTAAAGCAGATGTTCCTGAAAGCCATAATGTGTGGTCAAATTAATTACAGGTGTAGGTCTGTAAAGAAAGAGAATATAAAGGCATTTTAATTCTACATAGTGTAACCAAACGCCTCAAGGTACAGGAATCAGAACCAACACTGTCAAGCGTTTAGAAACAGCAACAAGATATGGTGAGATTATAGTGGTATCCCTTTTACTATCCAAAGATCTGTACACAGTGAAGAAGTCCTTGAATTGGCTGCTGGATTCTATCTGCAGTGTATGGAATCAGTTGCATTACATTAGTGACTTTTATTCCGCCATTACCTTACAGTTCAAGGCTTATTACATAAGAGGTTATCTGGACATTTCCAGAAGAGTTACAGAGTTGAACAGGTTACTTTGGGGGACTGAAGTGCTTCCTACGGTGTTAGTTTGTTTTGATGGGTTTCTTGAATAGCAGGGTTTTTATTTCTTTTCTGAAAGTTTTGTAGTCTGGTGTCGTGATCAGTAGATTGGATAGTAGGTGGTCTTGTTTCGCTGCCTGCATGGCCAGTAGGCCATTGTATATTTTTTGTGTTTGACGCCTCTGATTGGGGGGGGGGGTGCATGAAGACACACTGCCTTTCATAACTTGTCTTTGGGAGGGTGGCTGTAGTGCAGATATAATCTGCTTGAAAAAGATGGGAGGCAGACTATTATTAGAAAAGGCAATCCCCTACAACACCAAGCAGCAATGACTAGTTCAGTTTCAGGAGACTTCCCACTAGAGAGTTGCACGGGGACAGAAATCCCACCCATCCCCGCCCGTATCCTCTCCGTCCCCACCCGTCCCCGTCCGGATCCTCTCCGTCCCCACCCATCCCCGCAAGGAATTACCTCCATCCCCGCCCGTCCCCATAAAAAGCAGCAATTACTTCTGACAGGATCATCAATTCCAGTTTCTTTTGTGTTTGCGCTACTGTTTTCCTTGTGGAATCTCTTTTTTTGTTTTCTGTTCAGGTAATTAACTTATAAATCCCCTCTTTAACTAAGGCTGACCTGTCCATTATATTCTATGGACGAACCCTGCTTCCAAAGCCTTCCATCCCCATGGGAGTCCAGTTGGCTAGGGGGGTCCCCGTGGGAGTCCCGTGGGTTAGGGGGGATTCCCGCGATCCCCGTTCCCGTGCAGACCTCTACTTCCCACCCAGTACTGCCCAGCAAAATGTGCCAAGGTAATCAGGGAAAGCTTGGACAGAACTTACTGTATAAAACCAAGACAAACATTCCAACTATATCATTAAGACGTAGTGGGCAGTGCTTTAACTGGCCACTGCAACATTTCCACATGCTTGAGGCAACAGACATTCAGTAGTGTGCTTCAAAATGCTCACATCATAATGTAAGGTCAGAGCAAGTACTCACTGTCATGTGATAATGCTATTGTATGATAAAGTAAATTAGCTCATCTATCTTTGTCATCTTATGTTCTGGTATTAAATTACCAGAGGTACAGTACCTATATTTGTAATTCCTGTTCTTAGTCCAGCCTTATCCAAAAAGCTCCTTTACAGCTGCAATGTAAAGATAAGACCTTAGGGATGCAGGCGTCTCCCTGCCCCCCCCCCCCTTTTAAAAGTCAGTTCTACCTGACTAACAATGAATAATGCTCCAAATGTTCCCAGGGCTAGTATTAGGTACAAATTCAGCATCACTTAACACTCAAAAGACCTTACAAACTGTATGGCAACATTTCCCTCCTGCTTTACGCTGATATTCAGACATGGTAACCAAGCTATCCATTACAAATGCAGAGCTTCAAAATTATATCCAAAGCTCACCAGTTGAGGAGGGGGGGAATTCACTAGATTTATCTTCTACTACTACTACTAATTTCTATAGACCTGCAAGAGGTATGCAACACTATACACATTATATTCAGGTACTTTCTCTGTCCCTAGTACGCTCTAAAACAAAGCTACTTACCTATATAAAAACATAATTGCCAAACTGAGACAGACTGAAGCCCAGCATCCTGTTTCCAACAGTGGTCAACCCAGGTCCCAAGTACCTAGCTAGATCCCAAGTAGTAAAACCGATTTTATGCTGCTTATCCTAGGAATAAGTACTGTAGTGGATTTCTCGAAGCCATCTCAATAATGGCCCAAGGACTTCTCTTTTAGGAAATTATCTAAACCTTTTTTAAACCCTGCTAAGCTAACCGATTTCACCACATTCTTCAGCAACGAATTCCAGAATTTAATTACACATTGTGTGAAAAAATAGTTTCTCTGGTTTTAAATCTACTACTTAGTAGCTTCATTGCATGTCCCCTTTTTTTGAAAAAGAGTGAACAAGTGATTCACATCTACCCTTTCCACTCCATTCATTATTTTATATACCTCTATCATATTACCCCTAAGCTCTCTCTTCTCCAAGCCGAAGAGCCCTAGTCGCTTTAGCTTTTCCTCCCAGGGAAGTCGTCCCATCCCTTTAATAATTTTTTGTCGCCCTTCTTTGTACCTTTTCTAATTCCGCTATATCTTTTTTGAGATAAGGTGACCAGAACTGCACCCAAGGTGCACACAAGGTGCGTTCGTACCACAGAGCGATACAAGGGCATTTTTAACATTTTCATCTTTGTTTTCCATTCCTTTCCTGATAATTCCTAATGTTCTATTTGCTTTCTAAGCAGCTGCCGCAAATTGAGCTGAAGGTTTCAACATATCCTCAACCATGATACCTAGATCTTTTCCCTGGACATTGACTCCTAACATAGAATCCAGCATCACGTAGCTATAGTTTGGGTTCCTCTTTCCCACAAGCATCACTTTGCACTTGCTCACATTAATGATCATCTGCCATTTTGATGCCCAGTCTTCCAGTCTCACAAGGTCCTCTTGCAATTTTTCATAATCCTCTTGCGATTTAACAACTTTGTGTCATCAGCAAATTTAATTATCTCACTAGTTATTCCCATCTCTAGATCATTGATAAATATGTTAAAAAGCAGCGGTCCCAGTACAGTCCCCTGGGGAACCCTAGTATTTATGCATTACAATCAACAGAAGCAACATAGAAACAATTGTTCAAGGAGGAAAATCCTCAGACCCACTGAGCATGCACCACATCCCAAATATCCTGATGCAACAGGAGCTGCCCGGATCCCCCGAAGCAGGGGGTCCACTGACGCATCCTCACCATTCGGTGTCTCCGACAAACACACATCGGCATCATCTTTTCTCCCGAGATGATCTTGGAGGTCCAACAAGGGGTCCAAGTCCTCATCAGGAGAAAACACATCACCAAACAAAAAATCCTCATCCCATGAAACTCGCGGCCTCTTGGACAAAGATGGGGAGTACTGGGCCAGAGCTGATGCTGAGGGGGGCCGAATGTGTGTAGACGTGGAAGGCAACCCTCCCTAAAATAAACCCCGAACCCCCAGGGAAGAAGCAGGACTTCCAGCCGCCTGCAAGCATGCCTTGTATATGGCCAAAACAAAATCTGGGGCAAACCCCCCTGGCGGCAAAGCTGAACTCACTGCCAAGGCAGGAGAGCCAGCAAAAACTTGTTCCTGTCTCTCTAAGACAGGAGGAAGGTCACCTGAGGCTGCAGACAAGATGGCGGACTGCCCGGCAAAAAACTTGCCGAAAAAACTCCCACCTGCAGCAGCAAAGAGGCCTAAACAGACCCAGCCGCTAAAGCAGGCAAGCCCACAGCAGTTGTAAGTGAATCCCTAGCACTATCGGTGGTAAGGGAAACCAGCTGGGGAAATCCCTTTGTGGGCGGTATGGGAAGCCTGGGCTTCCCCACTGCCTGCTTACAACAAGCGGTGCACACGCGAAGGGGAACCCTGCTCGCCAACACCCAAAACTGATGAGGATTCCCCTTCGCAGTGACCGGTGCACTTAATGCACATACCGGTCGCATCAACCGCACACCTGGAGCACAATGAGCAGTTTTTAAGCTTCTTAAAAGTGCTCATTGCGAAAACTGCTACAAGGGAAACTAAAGTGTCGAAGGCTTCCCTTCAGACTGGCACTGCCTCAGGACTTTTTTTTTTCCAATACAACTTTAATTTACAATAGAACAGACTCTCTAAGCTATATGACTTGCCAGTAGTTGGTGGGAAGTGGGGGGAAAAAAAATTGAGGGAGGTGGGGGAAATGGGAGGAGGGACTCAACCAGTCAAGTGTGGGACCCCTTAAGTCAAACGGACCCCGAAAGGGTCCCCCTAAGCTTCAATCTTGCACCACAACCAGGGACAAGAAGACCAATTTAAACAGCATCCAACAGTCCTACACTAAACCAGGGAAAGACTGTACAAGCTTACCACCTCTAGCTGCTGGAGACTGAGAGCAGACTGATTGTATTTGGGATTCCACAGCCCATTTATACTACAGCCAAAAGTTTGTGTCTCAGTCTCTACCTATTGGTCAAGGTGAGCTATAATCCATCAGTTTCTGTGCTTGTCTGGAGGGATGGTAAAGAATCCCTGTTTACTTTTGAAAAAGCAGAAATAACTGGGACAAAGCATAAGATAAGTTTTTCAAAACCAAGTGCAATGAATCAGGAGTGTTTACTACTTGGGATAAATGAAATAAATATGATTCCTTAATTTACACACAGTGCAAGCCAGATTAAGTCATAGCGAGAGCCAATTTTGAAATCCTTTTGCAGTAGTAAAACAGCTATTTACATGTGGAAAAAGACTCATTGAAAAATTCCTCCTAAAATTAGATGTATAAAGTCTCACATTTTCTAACAGAAAAAGATGCAAGCATGTACCTACAGCTTATTATAACTACGTACCTGGTAATTGCACTGAATAGACCACGAATGCGTGCCCTATGTCGAGCCACGAAAGCCTCTGTAAAAATCACTCCGCGATTGTTATGATCTATCTGCCCATGAATAATCTTACCGAGCCGGAATGACAATACCTGCAAGCAGAAGTAATTTAGGGAAGATTAGCAAAGAATCCATAAAAAGAATATCAAATGAAAAATAATTCACTATCCCTAAGGAAGCAGAAGTACAGATATTTTGTACTTGCACACTGAACAAGATAAATGGGAAATTTGTGAGTTAATGGTTGAAACCCTAGAACACCTGCAGGAGCATTACAAGAAGAATACCCATCACAGTCATGCAGCCAGGAAAATAAGAAGCACATGGTAAGGCTGCATGGTGCAAATTACACCTATTTGTAAAACCTCTCAAAAACAGAATATTTTGATACGGATTTTAGAGGCAAACTGTGGCAGGCTCATATTTTACTCAAGGTCAAATCATGGGTCCTGAATGAAAGTTTCAGAACAGATAGGTAAAGACACAATTCACTTTGCAGTTGGTCAAACAGGCCGCCTTACCTATGTATTTAGGGCAACCAAATTGTTTTCTTTATATAACACACTTCTTAAAAACCTAGAGGCTGGTAATAACTTTGTTGTCATTTTACTAGCTTTCTCAGCTGCATTTGACACTATAGCTGATGACATTTTGCTATATCATTTGTCAGACTGTGATCCCAAAGGCAGGGCACATCACTGGAGACTTCACCTGATCAGTAGGGCATCAAATATTCAAACCCCTGCAAAATGATTTTAGATGCACCCGTTGTTATCTCCAATTTTGTTCAATATTTGAGCCATCATGATTAACAAGCTTTACTATTCATGTTGATGTGGAGTTGTTTTTTTGACAGGTGACCCGTGATGATACGGGCTCCATTGGACTCTTAGATGTCTGGGAGCCGAACATATTGAGGTCTGGTTTTCTCCACTTTTTTGTCTTTATGATTTAGCTGGAATTTTGTTTATATGCTGTGTGAATTATGAGGTCCCAACAGTATCTTAACCAGCAGAGCGTTGATATTTTGAATTATAGTTATTACTTAGTGTGGTCAGATTTTTGAATTGATGACTGTAGTAAGACTGTTTGATTGAATTAGGTTTGTAAGGGGTTCTTTAGATCCCCTACCCAGTGGCGTACCTAGGGTATGTGGCACCCGGGGCCCATCATTTTTTGACACCCCCCCCCCCCCCCCCTCATGTAAAATTTTTTTTTTTTTTTTTTTTGCAATAACCATGAAATGGAATAAATGGTCAGAATAGAAACAGGCAGTGAAAATTTTCTTTTTTTTTTTTTTTTTTTTTTCCAAAGTATTTTTATTGAGAATGGCAAAAGGTCCAGACAAGCAACCATGGTCTGTACAGAAACTTATACATTATCAAAAAGAACACAGAATGAGAGTAACAGCAACAACAAGCATGAACAAGCCTCTCCCAAGAGAAAATTGCCAATGAGAGGCATAGCAATACACAACAAAAGGCCAAAACTTGGGGCAAGCAAACAAATCCCACCCCAGAACCCACAAGAATAATAAGCCGGACTAGACCCTCAGCCATATTTTATAATGAAAAAAACCCCCACAAGCAACAACACCCAGACCGCTCACCAGACACACCAATCCGCACAACAAGCACCCAAGAAACACCCAGCCACCACCCAGACAAAACTACCAGACACACCTACCCCACCAAGCCCAGACCCAACCCCCCCTCCCCAGAGAGTGCAAGCGCAAAGTGGACCGTGAAAAGGGCAGCTGCAGAAGTGGAAAGCCCCAGATAAGTAGGTTAGCTAAAGAAAGCCCACAGATAGAAGAAATCAGGATAACAGAAGTTCCAACAAATGCTCCCACAGAAAATTTTCTTTTATTGAACCTCATTTATGTAACCATTATTCCAAACATAACATAACATAAATTATGTCTGAATTGTCATGACATCAGAAGTACATATGGAGTAGTTGCAGGTGATGCTTGGGACAGTTCTGATTATGTTAGTTTGGTTTTATGTGTTTTTTTAATAGAAGGGTTTTTATTTCTTTTTTTAAGGTTTTGTAGTTTGTGGTCGAGGTCAATAGGTTGTAGAGTTGGGGGTCAAGTGTTGCAGCTCGAATGGCTAGGAGGTTGTCGAACAGTTTTTTTCTTTTGACGTTTTTGGTTGGAGGGTGTGTGAATGGTGCGTGAGTTCTCCTATGTCTGTTTGAAGTGGATTGAATTATTTAGCTGAAGAAATTAGTTACCCCCCCCCATTCCACACACATTAATTCTCTTCCATTTTTGTTCCCATTATAAAAAAACACTGATAAGTTCCCAGGAAAAAAATACATTAAAATAAGAAGTGAAAACAAAGGCCCCTACAGATGAGAACATAACATAAGAATAGCCTAACTGGGTCACACCAATGGTCCATCATGCCCAGTAGCCCATTCTCATGGTAGCCAATAGTGCTGCCCGATTCAGAGAAAAATATTTCATTCGATCCGATTCACCCTGTTGAATCGATTTTTCGATTAGATTCACTGTTAATGACACCGCTTTTTAAGTTTAAACAAAGTATAACAATAAATTTCACAACAACAATAAATTTCACAAAGTACTTAAAAAAAAAAAATCACATTTTTCCATTAAAGCAGTTCTGGAGACATTTGCTTGAACAGTCTTTTTTCCCAGTCCATAAGCAAGCAATATGAAAAAGATTTCCTTAATTATCTACTCAAACATTTTTGCTATTTACTTTCATTGTACCTATACTATTATTCAGTAGAAAAAATGGACTTAACTGTGCAGGAAATGAATCTCCTCATACACCCACCATATAGTGCAAAAATGTGCAAAGGTCTGTTTTTTTCTTTCGATCACTACATAGCCTAATGCCACACAAGCAGCGCTGTTACAAACATATTCTGAAGGTCAATGCTAAGGTTGACAAAGTTTCCTTCCTTGGACCAGAAGGAGATACTGACAAACCACTGGAAGAGATTCTAAAACAACTACCCAGAAATAACACCCAAAGACCCACTCAGTGTGTGAACCAGTTGAGTGGAGTGGACTAACTGGGGGTGGAAATGGGCCCAGAGTTTGCTCAGCAGAATTTCCCAGACTACCTCTTCCTCTCAACACACTGACATGCTACCACCACCACCAACACTAGGAACACCTCACCGAGTATGCCAGCAATGCTTATAAACTTTATAAAACACATTATTATATTTTCTTATAAAGCATATATTTTAACTGAACTCAGCCTTGCCATTCACAAAAATAGAAAAGTTCCCATTTCAAGCTGTCTCATGTACACTTTTCAAATCTAACATATTGTAATCACAAAACAGAAAATAAAATTATTTTTTCTACCTTTTGTTCTCTGATCAATATTCAAATCTTGTTGGTCCCAGGCTCTTGTTGTCTTGCTTGCCAGGGTCTCCTTTCTCCGTGCTAACCATCCGTCTGCCATCTCTGTTCTCCCCTTCCGTTTCCCTTCCCTCTCCCGGAGATCTGGCATCTTTCCTTTTTTTTGTCTCCATCCACAGATTCACCTTTTCTCAACTCCCCACCACCCCAGGATCCACCATCTCTCCCTTTCTGTTCCCAACTATCCTCCTATCCAGTATCTCTATCCCCCCTCCACACCATCCCCTGTTTCCAAGTTCTCTCCCTTTCTGTTCCTTCCCTCCCTAAATCCCATTATGCACCATCTCTCTCCCACTCCTCTGTTTTTAGACCCATTATTTCTAACCCCCAAAGTCTGGCATATGCATGTATCTTTGAACCCCCCCTTCCCTCTCTCCCTCTGTGTACTTTTACACCAGGACCCCCCTCCCCCGAAGGTCTGTCCCCCCTCCGAAGGGCTACACCCCACCCCTGAAGACCTGCACCCCCCGAAGGACTTTACCTCCCACCCGAAGGTCTGTCCCCCTCTGAAGGCCTAAACCCCACCCCTGAAGGACTGCACCCCCCCCCCCGAAGGCCTGCACTCCCTTGAAGGTCTGCACCCCCCCGAAGGCCTGTCCCCCCCTTGAAGGCCTGTCCCACCCCCTTGTAGGCCTGTCCCCCCTTTAAGGCCTGCCTGCCTGCCTTTCCCCCCCTTGAAGGCCTGTCTCCCCCTTGAAGGCCTGCACCCCCCTTGAAGGCCTGCACCCCCCCTTGAAGGCCTGCACCCCCCCCTTGAAGGCCTGCACCCCCCCCTTGTAGGCCTGTCCCCCCCCTTGTAGGCCTGTCCCCCCCCCCCTTGTAGGCCTGTCCCCCCCTTGAAGGCCTGCCTGCCTTTCCCCCCTTGAAGGCCTGCACCCCCCTTGAAGGCCTGCACCCCCCCTTGAAGGCCTGCACCCCCCCTTGAAGGCCTGCCTGCCTTTCCCCCCTTGAAGGCCTGCACCCCCTTGAAGGTCTGCACCCCCCCAAAGGCCTACACCCCCCCCCCGAAGGTCTGCACCCCCCTGAAGGCCTGCCTGCCCCCCTTGAAGGCCTGCACCCCTTGAATGTCTGCACCCCCCCCCCCCGAAGGCCTGTCCCCCCTTGAAGGCCTGCCTGCCTGCCTGTCACCCCCTCCCCCTTGAAAGCCTGCTTGCCTGCCCGCCCGCCCCACCCTGAAGGCCTGATGCCCCGACCCACCCCGAAGGACCGCTCGCCCCCCTGGCCTCCCCGCACCACCTATGAACAGCCGCAGCAGGATCGCGAAGTCAGCGTCGGGTACCAGCCCTAAGGGGGTGTTCCCGGCCTTGCCGTTCAGTCCCCCGCCACCCCCGAAGGACCGCTCGCCCCCCTGGCCTCCCCGCACCACCTATGAACAGCCGCAGCAGGATCGCGAAGTCAGCGTCAGCGATCCCTGCTGCTTCCTGCGCCACGGTCCCGCCCCTCCTCTGACGTCAGAGGAGGGGCGGGATCGCGTCGTAGGAAGCAGCGCAGGGATGCTGACGCTGACTTCGCGATCCTGCTGCGGCTGTTCATAGGTGGTGCGGGGAGGCCAGGGGGGCGAGCGGTCCTTCGGGGGTGGCGGGGGACTGAACGGCAAGGCCGGGAACACCCCCTTAGGGCTGGTACCCGGGGCGGCCCGCCCCCCCCGCCCCCCCCTAGGTACGCCACTGCCCCTACCCTTCCAGCACTATAGAGGGGCAATCCAAGATTGGTTGATTGGTTTGATCAAAAGGATGAGCTACAACTTTTATATTGGTTTCACACATTGGGCTCCTTTTATTAAGGTGCGCTAGTGTTTTCAGCGCACGCAGATTAGTGCACGCTAATCCCGCGCTACGCGGCTAGAACTAACGCCAGCTCAATGCTGGTGTTAGCGTCTAGCGTGCGTGGCATTGTAGCGCGCGCTACTCCGTGCGTTAATGCCCTAAGGCAGCTTAGTAAAAGGAGCCCATTGGCTTTGCTCCACTGCTCTTTCTCATTTTGCATTTGTGGTTCTTTTTAAATGTTAAAGCGGTAAATTAAGTATTCAATAAACATAAATGAACAATTGTTCCTTTCAGGAGAGAGTTATTATGTCAATGACACTGAAAGCAGTTATCTGGCCTACTCTGAAGTAGGTATTATTATCCAATATCATTGCTTCCATCCTTAGGAAAAGTCTTGGGGTGGGCAGTTTTTGATTAATTAAAGATTTTTCTTATCCCTCTTAGTCAGGTTTTTGGGAATATCCTAGAACTGTGACTTCTTTTTTTTTTTTAATCACTTTGGACATAGATCAGGACAGTTTGATGATTATAAAATCAGCAGCATATAATACAATTCATCTTTTATTCATTATAGTTGATAACATGCCTTTATGGAACACAAATCAAATAAAACCCCATAACAGAGGAGAAAAAATTGTAGATCAAAATAATAATCTCTCCTGCCCCAAAATTTTAACAGAATGAGAGGGAGAGACAGCTCAAACAACACAGCACTAATGAAATCAAGAATTATAATGAAGGAAAAGCCTTCAGTCACACAGCTTGCACGGGGGAATGACCCCTGAGACTTCAGCTGTCACAAGTATAAACCCAGAAAGGGTATTAACTGTGAAATATCCCTGGGCTAACCTTATATAAATTAAATGTGATAAACCAGTGCACAAACCAATGTGCTAAAAGTGAAACTTCAATATCGCTAAATATACTGTGATTGTAAAAGCTGTCTCTACCTCTCATTCGGGGAAGGTGAGCAACCAAAATCAGCCGAGCAGGCACAGGTGTAGACAAAATCAACTAGAGGAAGTACTTAGCTTCTTCAACATGTCAAAAAAGGTAGCCAGCCAAGATGAAATTCGTCCAACGGGACTCCGTTTCAGGGATAGAAATCCCCTTCCTCAGGAACCGGCCAGGCAGTGACTACCGGCCCCCAAATAGTAATGCAGAGTTGAAAATGGAACACAAAGCATGGTCCAATAAAATCCTTAGAACAACAAACATTTACCTGCACCCAACCAAATCCTTACAAAGTAAAGCAAAGGCACCAGTCCCATCCATCCTCAATATCAACTTAAAAACAAAATCAAACCCTCAAAACTTACAATAACAGAAATATAAGCCATTTCCGACACTTAAGGAGTCAAGTTTCTCTAGTTCAGAAATGTATCGTAATGAGACTCAGAATGGATCTACAAGTCCATTCCATAATTCAGGGCCCACAACCTAGAATGCTGTAATAAGCAGGGGTTAAGTTGTGCTGGCTTGGCTGAACCTTCTGGCCGCTCCCTCAAAACTGAAACCACCCGCAAACGCTCCTACTCACATTTCATACCCAAACTTTGGCACACAATCCCTCCATCTGTCAGATCACTAGATGGACTCTGGAACTTCAGGAAGGCTATGAAAACCTTCCTCTTTAACCCAGCGCCTTAAAGTCATTCATCCTGAAATGCCACCCAGTCAACGCACCTATGCCACTTAATCTCACCAGATGCTACTTAGTGCATATGTTTTATTGTCATGTCTATATAGTAATTTATGTAAACTATGTCATCTCTGCTCTGGCTGGATTATTATGGATGCACTTTGTAACTCATTCTGGGCTCCTTTGGGAGGACGGGCTAAAAAATCGAATAAATAAATAAGTAAGTAAATAAATCTATCAGAATACTGAGGATAAAACATCATCAAGTTATTTTTTCCACTCTCAGGTGCCCCAGAGGTCAGTTTTATTCAATACTAGCTGATGCCCCGGCGTTGCACGGGTATTTAATTATAGCAATAACACAGTAAAAGGATTGAAATAAAGATACTTTATAGTGGTGAATGCAATTATTTTTTTACAGTTTTATAAAAAGTACAATAATCAAATTATAACGTGAAATATTTGACAAAATGAATACAATACAACTAACACAAAACTTGATTATAAACAACAATTTTAGTTTCACCTCCAGGAGCAAGAACATATAAATTGTTGGGTGAACCCACCCTTGAGCAAGCAACATAGAGTTGTCCATGGGAAAAACAGGGGGATCTTAAATCCACTCCACAGTATGTAATAGTCTGTCCCTGTGATTTGTTGATTGTGATAGAGAATGCAAGTCTCACTGGAATTTGCAATCTCTTAAACTGAAAAGGAAGATCTGTTGGAATAAGTGGCATCCAAAAGTTCCAGTATTGATTTAAACAACTCAATATGTGGAAACTCAGGTTGAAAAGAAACTCCATGCAGTTGTTTCCCGGTTCAGAATGGAACCTGTGTTCCTAGTTCAGCATATGTGAGTACTCATGTAATGTAATAACATTATGAACTGGGGTGCATGAAGGAAACAGTTACAAACACAGTTAGAACATACAAACTCTATATGTATGGTGTCCGTGGTAGAATAGAAACGATGTCCCTAGTGGTTATAGTGTCATAGAAAGTGTTTTATAGTTGGAATTACTGTGAGAATGCCAGCTTTTTACATTTTTTCCATTGACATGAATGGGTGAAATCTGATTTTATGTTTGTAGCTCCGCCCACGTGTGCAGGTGGGCCGCGAGACCCCCAGAACATACATCCCAGGTAGTGAGGGATCTGCATACCAAGTTTTGTTCAAATCGGTCAAGCCGTTTTTGCGTGATCGCGGCACATACACACACACATACATACCTCCGATTTTATATATATAGATTTTACATAGCACTTATGGTAACCCTAATACAGGGATATGGAATAGTGCTTATCAATCTTTTTATGACTATGACCCAATAATATCAGCCAAATAAAATTGTGTTACCAGTCTTCTCCCAAGAGGTGTAGAATAATGATGTACCTATGGAGAGCACACTCGGGTCATAACCCCAAATGTGGGCATTTTGATGCCATTTGGAATCTCAATCGACAGTTTAGGAAACTCTGGAAAAGTGTAATTTATGCAGCTGATATTCAGTTACTCAAATAAACGGAGTATGAACAGCCAGAGTTGAGCCTTAATTCTTGTTTGGTTGAAAAACTTCTTGCAAATAGAATGGCTACTGAAATATGTCTCCATATATTATAATTTTTAAAACGTAATTTTACCTATGCAAGTTGGCCATCTGAAAATTTCTTACCCTCAATGCAGCTATTGGTCTGTATGCAGTTCCACTGAGGCTTTTTATGCCCTTTGGAAGCAGATGGTCATGTAAGAAATTATGCTCACGTAGATGACATTTTCATCTCTACTGCACATACCTGTCACATGAAATTCTACTCATCGAAAAAGCAGGTACAAGAGATCATATGCACCATGTCCTGACAGAATTTTTTGAAGACAACATACACACGGTACATTGCTTTCAGAATTGGTACACAGGCTTAAGTTATGGTTGTCTGAATGTAGACAGTTTTGAAAACTGCTCTCACAACGTAAAATTTCCCTCTGCCACTCCATTCCCACTTGCACTTTCCTTCATGTTCCCCCTTGAATTACTTTCTCCTACAGAAGTCACTGGCAATTATCATAGAACCCTAACAATACAATGAGAAAAGCCATAGGGGTAGACCAAGCAGAAAGCCCTTTGGGTTCTGGAGCTGCTGTTTTCTTCATCACCTCCCTTCAATGGGTTCATGCTTGAAAAGAAGGAGGCAACAGGAGCAGCCCAGGGTACTGCAAGGTTGCTGCTCTTGCCCTCCTGTGTCCTGTTGAGTTCAAAAGCAAAGAAATTGACCCTGGAGAATGCACAGAGAAAACAAGTTCAAGAGAAATCAAAAAACACTGTGGAGAGACGATGTTCCTGAAACGGACTTTATTAAAAAAGTATATTAAAAAAAATCAACATAGCAATCCACATAAAAACCTTAAGGATCTAGTCATGTTGGGTTCAAGCATATACTGAGAACACACAGAAGAGAGGAGATGAACAGAAGTACCGGTAAGCATAGACCCTCTTTCTGTGCCACTGGTGATACAGATTCAGCTGTCTCACTTTAAAGATTCTGAGAATGATTGAGATCTCTGAATTCAGTGACCCTGCTAACCCAGAAAATTTGTCTGGGCTTAGCCATTGAACACTAAAAGCCATCATAGCATTAAGACAGCAGAATAAACTCACCTCCTGCAGAAAGTCTCCAGGTAAATCATATGTCTTGCAAAGCTCGGATATTGTTACTTGTCCTGTTTCCTGCAGTTTATCATTGACTTCCTCGGCTAACTGGTCCAGATAGTTGCTAATGTGAAAGCAAAAATAAGAAATTTTAGTGACTCGTCCAATCACATCCTCAATAATCCCAACGGAGAGCCAAAGTAAGTACACAAGTACTTATGTTATTCATCTCATCTTTACTTTGATGGAAATCTGTAAAAAAAAATTTCAATCTTCTCCCCTTTTTGATAATCTCTGCAAGTCAGCCATCATAAAAGGGAATATGAGCCAGTAATGAGAGCACAGTAACTCAGGATTATAATCAGAAGACCACAGATACTAATTATGGTTCTGCCATGAAAAAGTCATTTTATCTCCTTAGACGCCACGCTCACTTGAATTTAATATTTCTCACTCTTCCCAAAGGAGCCCAATTATGTACTATGTACGGTGACACTGCAATACTATATATATATATATATATATATATATATATATATATATATATATATATATATTCATTCGCGGTGTTTTTTGACTGCCTCTTCCGGTCAGAAAATACAGGGAATGACTGAGTCAGCGAATCAGCCTTCTGCACAGCCGTCAATCCCAATAAGCCTTCTGCACAGCCAATTCCACCTCCTCACCCCCCGTCAGCCAATAAGTCTTCTGCACAGCCAATTCCTCATCCTCTCCCTCCCCCCCCCCGTTCAGAAAATCAGCCTTCTGCACAGCCGATTCCTCCTCCTCTCCCTCCCAGTCAGCCAATCAGCCTTCTGCACAGCCGATTCCTCCTCCTCTCCCCCCCAGTCAGCCAATCAGCTTTCTGCACAGCCGATTCCTCCCCCTCCTCTTATCCCACCCCCCGTCAGCCTTCTTCACAGCCAAACCACCTGCCAGCCTAAATATTGTTTTCTTTTAGCACCCGCCACCGCCCCTGCAGCCCTCTACTGCCTCCAAGCCACTCCTAAACCGCATTTTCGGGTTTTTTAAATTTGCGGGTGCTCCTGGAATGGAACCCCCACAAATTTTGGGGGAGTATTGTATATATGTTAAATAAATTAACAGTATTCTTTATATTAACTATAGCAGTGTTCTCCCAACATTTTTTGCCAGCAGGGTGGACTAAAGGAGTAGCCAGGCTGGGAGGGGGGAAGAGTACTGTGCAGTATTATAAAATTGTCAGTTAAATTAGGTGGGTGGTCAGTAAAATTAATCAACAAAAACAGAGATAAAAGAGATGCTTCAATTAGGACTTTATTGCACTAAAACAAACAGACACAACACAGCCTGTGTTTTGGCACTTTAGTGCCTTCCTCAGGAGTCTATAAATAAAAATATCTAAATGAACATCAATAATTAATTGGAAAAACATAAAAAGTATTTAAAGAACTGCACATGCCAAACTGTTGATATATTCTGTTTGGAGAATGACACTTCAAATATTGGTACACAACAATAGCCCAAACACCACAATATCAATCCTATGAGAACCAGCTTATCATGATGAAAGACTGAACAGTGGGTCAAAAACTAATGCTTGAAGTTCACTCACTCGCTGGGCGGAAGTGACAGAAACCAAGTGAGAAACTTAAGATGAGTAGCCGCCAGTGGTTCAAATGGTAGTTTCATCAAACTGGCTAGGACTACATTAAGATCCCAGACAACTGAAGGCAGCTTGAGCGGAGGTTTGGAGTTGAAAAGTCCTTTCATAAACCTGGAAACAATAGGATGCATGGCCAGAGGTTTATTGTTGACAGGAACATGGAAACCACTAATAGCACTGAGGTGTACTCTGACCAAAGTAGTTTTGAGTCCAGAATTGGATAAAATAGAGAAGATAATCCAACACTGAAGGAGTAGAGTACTCTCTGGAGCAGAATTGAGGCAATATGTGGTTGTGGGGAGACGCAAACAGATCTATCTGAGGGGCCCCTCACAGGGGGAGTTGAGAGTCCACTCGTGTGGTCAAAGAAATCTGCTGAGGTTGTCGGCTAGAGTGTTTTGTTTTCCCTAAAAATATATGGCTTTGAGAAATAAGTTTTGAGCAATTGCCCAGTTCCAAATGTGTTCGGTCTCTTGACAGAGTGAGAGAGCCAGTTCCTCCCTGTTTGTTGATGTAGTACATTGCTACTTGATTGTCCGTTCGAACAAGGAGGACTTGGTTGGAAAGACTCTCTTTAAAGGTTTGTAGAGTATATAAAATTGTTCGTAGCTCTAATAGGTTGATGTGGAATGTCTTTTCTTAAGCAGACCACTGACCTTGAGTCCAGAGACCATCCAGGTGTGTCCCCCAAGCATACATGGCCATGTCTGTGGTGTAGAGGGACGTGAAACAACAGACCCCTGGAAAGATTTGTTGGAGCCATCCACCACTGAAGGGATTGACGAACTGGCGAGGTAACTGTGATCCTTCGGGATAAGGGATTGAGAACTTGAGACCACTGAGATGCTAAGGTCCCACTGGTCTGATCTGAGATGAAGTCGTACGAAGGGGGTAATGAACTATGGATGTTATATGACCTATAAGTCACATCATCTGTCTTGCTGAGGTGGTTTGCAGAGAGGAGACATGATTGCAAAGATGAAGTAAGGTGTTTTGTCTTTGTTAAGACAGAAACGCCCGTAGACAAGTGGAGTTGAGTACACCTCCTATGAACTGCAATAGTTAAGAGGGGTGAAGCTGTAACTTTGGGAAGTTGACTTTGAACCCTAGAAGCTGAAGAAAAGTTATCGTCAACTGTGTTGCCGAGTGTACTGCTTGAGGAGATGCAACTTTTAGCAGCCAATTGTCCAGCTTTGGAAACACTTGAAATCCGTGAGTTTGTAGAGTTGCTGCCATGACCACTAGGCACTTGGTGAATACTCTTGGAGAAGAAGCTAGGCTGAATGGAAGAACTTTGTACTGGAAGTGTTGCTGAGCTATCAAAAAATGCAGAAATTTTTTGTGATTGGGATGTACAGATATGTGTGTAGGCCTCTTTGAGGTTCAGAGAGCATAGCCAATTGTTTTGTTCTAGAAGAGGGTATAGTGTTCCTAAAGACTGCAAAACTTCTCTTTGAATAGATATCTACTTAAGTCTCGGAGGTCAAGAATTGGACAAAGACCTCCCATCTTCTTTGGAATTAGGAAATACCTGGAGTAGAACCCCCGATTTTCCTGAGAAGGGTTCCCCCTTCTTAATCAGCTGCCTCACTTTAGAGATTCTGAGAATGATTGAGATCTCTGAATTCAGTGATCCTGCTAATCCAGAAAATTTGTCTGGGCTTAGCCATTGAACACTAAAAGCCATCATAGCAGTAAGACAGCAGAAAGTCTCCAGGTAAAGAACAGCCTTACTGGATAATAATAATAATTTTATTTCTTGTATATCGCCCTGCCATTAGTTCTAGGCTGTTCACAATAGTAATACAATCGTATACACATTTCTATGGGCAGAATTATATCAATAGTCCATCTAGCCCAGTATCCCATCTTCACGAAAGCCAATCCAAGAAACAAGTACCTGGCAAAAACTCATTGAATCTGTGCTTTGTGTGTTTGGAAGCAAGTTATTTTGTTGAGCGAGATGCCGTCTAACATAAGAACATAAGAAATGCCTTCACCGGATCAGACCTAGGTCCATCCTTTCCGGCGTTCCGCGCACGCGGTGGCCCTTTTAAGTACATATTTTGGGAGACCCGGATTTCCTGTATCCCTCGATATAGTTTTCAAGAAGATGTGCATCCAACTTGCGCTTGAAACCCGGAACAGTAGTCTCCGCCACAACCTCCTCCGGGAGAGCATTCCAAGCGCCAACCACTCGCTGTGAGAAACAGAACTTCCTGGCGTTTGTCCTGAATCTGCTGCCACTCAGTTTCAGGCTGTGACCCCGTGTCCGTGTGACTTCCGAAAATGTTAACAATGCTGCTTCTTGGTCTATTTTATCAAATCCTTTTAATATTTTAAAAGTCTCTATCAAATCCCCTCGCAGTCTTCTCTTCTCTAGGGCGAACATTCCCAGTTTACTGAGACGTTCCTCGTAGCTCAAATCTCCATTCCTCTGACTAGTTTCGTGGCTCGTCTCTGCACCCTCTCCAGCAGAGTTATATCTTTCTTAAGGTACGGAGACCAGTGCTGGACACAGTATTCCAAGTGAGGTCTGACCATTGCTCTGTAAAGTGGCATTATGACCTCTTCCGATCTACTCGTGATCCCCTTCTTAATCATGCCCAACATCCTGTTTGCTTTCTTCACCGCCGCCGCACATTGAGCCGAAGGCTTTAGGGTTCTGTCTATCAGTACCCCCAAATCCCTTTCTTGTTCGCATTTGGCTAATGTCACCCCCAACATCTTATATTCATGTTCTTTGTTATTCTTTCCTAGATGCATCACCTTGCATTTATCTATGTTAAAATTCATCTGCCACTTTTTCGCCCAAGTTTCCAGCTGGTTTAGATCCTTCTGGATATCCTCACAGTTCCCTAGAGAGCCAACCACCCGACATAGTTTTGTATCATCTGCAAACTTCGTTATATTGCATGTTGTTTCCTCTTCAAGGTCATTTATAAAAATATTAAACAAAATAGGCCCAAGAACCGAACCCTGGGGGACGCCACTAGTCACTCTCTCCCAGTCCGAGTATTGCCCATTTATGCTCACCCTTTGCCTTCTGTTCTCTAGCCATTGCCAATCCATTTGTGCACTTCTCCTGCTATTCCATGGCTCAGTAGTTTTCTCATAAGCCTTTCATGCGGAACCTTGTCGAACGCATACATACGTGTGTGCAGGTGAATTCCCCAATGCAAGTCCATTGACCAAAACACTTCTAAAGGGTCAGTATACTAGCTGTACCCAAGCGTCAGGAGAATAATTTGAGCAGCGCTGGAGTCCTTGGGGACAATTAAGTCTCACACGTTATTGTCATTTTAGAGTCCATTGCAGTGAAAGTTGATATTATATTTATTAAAGTTGTGTGAAGAAAGGGAAGGGAGGGAGGGGGAGAAACAAATAATTAAACAAATTTGAGACTGGTGAAGTGGGTACTGAAATAGCTGTGTGCTATAGGAGGCCCCAAGATCCTGACCCAATTTAAGTTCTGATGTTTCTCTCTTTCATCTCCTTTGCATATAAATATACTTTTTTTTGGATTTTGGGATGTTCTATAGAAAAATTTATTAGAAGAAATATTTTGTAAAGGTGTTAAAACAAAAAACAAAAGATTTTCTATGATATAGAACCAGCGAGGTTTTAGTACCCATTTTGAAGATTTAGTATTTAAAGCAACCTCATTTTCTGTGATAAAAACCCAAATAGTGGGGCGTGGCTTGGAGCGCGCATAAGATGGCAGCTTAACCACCGCGCTCCTCTCGTCCAGGCAACAACTGAAAAAAACTAACTGTTTTTCTTTGCTCACCCGAGCTAAAAATAATAAAATATAACATTGGAAATGGCTGCGATGAGACAGGGAAAGCCTGAAAAGCCGTGTACATCGGCGAAGAGGTCAAAAGTCACTCCCGTGTCACCGTCGAGTGTGCCGATACCAGTGGAAGCTGAAGAATTTACTGAAACATCAGACATCATGGCGGAACTATTTAAAATCAAACTTATGTTGACTGATAATGCCTGCAAACTTTCAGAAGTTAAGGAAGAACTGCTTAGTCTGAAACAGGAATTTCAAACTGACAGGCAGAGAATCTCTGTGATAGAAGATAGAATCGGACAGTTGGAAACTTTCACACAAAAGTGTGAAGAAGAAAAAAAAGATATAACAGCTTTAAAAAATCAACTGATAGATATGGAGAACCGAGGGAAAAGAAAGAACATTAGAATACTTGGAATGGCTGAAAATCTTGAAGGGACAGATCCTGTACAGTTTTTGGAAAACCTTTTACCTAAACTATTACAACTAAATTCTAAATGGCCGTTAGAGATAGAACGTGCCCACAGAACTCCTACAAGAAAACCAGTAAACCAGACTGCTCCTAGACCCTTAATCTTCAAAGTATTAAGATACCAACAAGCTTTGGAAATCTTAAAAGTCGCTAAAGCAAATAAAAACCTAAATTATAAAGGGTCTAAATTGATCTTGGTTCCAGATTTTGCTAAATACACTGCAAATATAAGGAAACAATTTCTCACATTCAGACAACAATTAAAAGAAAAGGGCTACATGTATGGTCTATACCAGTGTTCTTCAACCTTTTTACACCTGTGGACCGGCGGAAATAAAATAATTATTTTGTGGACCGGCAAACTACTAAGACTGAAATTTTTTTTTTAAAACCATCGCCGCCCCGTCCCCGCGAGCCCGGTCCCACAAACCATCTGATCCCATCCGCACAAGCCTCAAATAGTTATGATTTTATATTGTACATATTTTATTAAAGTATAAAAAGAAACAATATTCTATACAATTGTCATTTTATAAATACAAATAATACAGAGCAAGGATCAACAAACCCCCTGTCTCCCCTCCCCTTCACATATATCCCCTCTACTATCAAGAAAACTGAATAAGCCAAATTTCTCTAATCTTTCGCTGTATGGCAGCTCCTCCAACACCTTAACCATCTTAGTCGCTCTTCTCTGGACCCTTTCGAGTAGTAGTACCGTGTCCTCCTTCATGTACGGTGACCAGTGCTGGACGCAGTACTCCAGGTGAGGGCGTACAGCGTCATGATAACCTTCTCTGTCTCTTCAGTCCAGCATCTGCCCCTTCCATTCACTGTCTGTCTTTCCCTGCCATCTCTCCTCCTGCCCCCCCCCCCAATTTGGTCTGGCATCCATCATCTTCCTTCTGTTCCCCTCATGGTCTGGCATTTCTGTCCTTCCCTCCCCCCTGTGGTTTTTAGCATCTCTCTCTTCTCATTTCCTCCACTCAGATCTGATATTGTTCTCTGTTCTCTCTTCCCTTTTCTTCTCTGGTCTTCCTTCTCTATTTTCTGCCTCCATCTAAATTAAATTCTTTTTTACTATTTAGTCCCGTTTCTCTCTTTTCACTGTGTCTACCCACAGCTTGTCACCCCTTTCCCTTACCCCTCCATTATCTTACTATTTTCTTCCCCCTTTATTTAGCTCCTCCTTCCATCCAGTATGTGTTCTTTCCCCACTTCCAATTCAACATCTGCTCTCCCCTCTCAACTGACATCCATCTGCCTTCTGCTCTCTCTCCCTTCTTCTCACTTCCATCATCTGTCTCCTTCTCTCCTCATCTCCTCCATTCCATCATCTGCCCCTTCTCTCTCTTCCCTCCCCCCAACTTCCATCATCTGCCCCCCTTCCCCTCACCTTTGCGGGTCACTTTCTTTCCCCTGAGGGTGGTTCATGTCAGAGGGGAAGCTTTGGCCGAGCATAACTGCTTGCAAGGAACAGTGGAACTTACTTGATGTCATGCTGGGGCCCGTTGCCGTTTGAAGAAAAAAAAAAAAAAAGGGGACCTCCAAAGGTGAGAGGAAGGGAAACCTCCAGGACAGCTGCTCTTTGTCCTCCTTCAGCAGCCCAAGAGTCTTTAGGCAAGCGGCAGCTCTGTATGCTTTTAACTTCGGCACAGAGCTGCCTCTAAGCAGTAGTTTAGCGCGGTTTCATGAGGCAGCCTCGGGGCCTTTGCTAGGCCGGCCCACATCGCATCATCGAAGCGGACCGGCCTAGCAAAGGCCCCGAGGCTGCCTCATGAAACCGCGCTAAACTACTGCTTAGAGGCAGCTCTGTACCGAAGTTAAAAGCATACAGAGCTGCCGCTTCTGGTCGGGAGGTGCGAAGACAAGGCAGGAAGCATACGCTGCAGGAGTCCCGGCGAAGGCAGAAGTCCCGGCACAGCGACGGCAACAGGAAGTTGCAAGTCAGCTGACGTCGGCACTTTTCGTTGCGGCGGGGACCCGAGTCCTTCGCGGACCGGCAAGATTTTTTTGCGGACCGGCACCGGTCCGCGGACCGGCGGTTGAAGAACTGTGGTCTATACTATCCATCAACAATGAGAGTGTCCATTGGGAATAAATCTATATATTTTCAAGATCCTGGAAAACTGAAAGAATTTTTGGCACAAGAGGAACCAATGTCTACATAAAAACAGAATAAAAGGGAAATTTCATCTGAAGAAAGAAGATAGAAAATGTAAGATAAATAAGAAAAAAAGAAGATGGTTAAAAAGAAAGAAGAAGACAAGATTACTAACAGAGTGAATTAACAATCTCTGGTTTAATTATTCTTATAATATATTGGATGTTATGAATTAAATTATTTATAGATTTTATTCCATCCAATTTAAAAAAAAACAAAAAAAAACATTTTATAATTTTTGATTTATTATTATTATTAATATATTGGATGTTATGATATAATTATTTTATAATAGAAATCAAATTATTTATAGAATTATTGCATCCATATTTAATACTGCTAATATTAATTGGAAAAAAAAAATACAGAATTGACTAACTGAGTAGGAAATAATTATAACATAGATATTAATTATAAAATCTTATTGACATAAATATATATTTTATTTAATTACCTATTCATATTAGCTTATTATGAAAGATGATATTTAAAAATGTTTAAAATGATTTTAGTAAAAATTTTACTACTGTCTTTATAGGAATAGATATATCTAATTTATATATATGAATATTTGATATATGGGAATTAGTGCTATATTTGAAATATGATGAATTTATTGCAGGGATAATATATTAGTTGTATCTAAGACTTAAAAAAATTAATATAATTTATCCAATTATAATTGAAATGAATTATAATATAAAAAGGGAAATTTTAATGAAGGGATAAATGAATAATAGGGTAGGTAAAGAAATATGAAATGTATTGAATTTAGAGGTTATCTTTAAAATAATTTATGAATGATTAGTTGCCTGGGGGAGGGGATTTAGGTTTTGCATGACCAATGTGTGTTCCAGGTCAGACATTGATAGTGGTAGGGTGGGGAGGGAAATTAGAGGGTGGGAAAGGGGATCAATATATATTAATTGTGCTAAGATCTAATCATGTATATTATCATAGAATATTGGTTAAAATTTGATTATAAACAAGATGGATATAAAAATTTATTCTATGAATGTCAATGGTTTAAATCATCCTATTAAGAAGAAGAAAATATTATCGTTCCTTAAAAATCAAAATGCGGACATCTACTTCATCCAAGAGACGCATCTTTCTGAAATTGAATCCAAAAAATTATCTGGGGGTTGGATTTCTAAATGTTTATTTGCACCAGCTTTAAAGAAAAAAGCTGGAGTGGCTATTTTGATAAACAAAAAATGTAATGCGAATTTCAAATTAATAAATTATGACCCCTTAGGTAGATGGGTGCATATCAAAATGGTTCTGGGAAATACAACCATGGATTTATTCAATTTATATGCTCCTAATACGAATCAAATGGAGTTTTTCAAACAAATTCAACAGTTACTTTTACCACTGGCTACATCTAATTTAATAGTAGCAGGAGATTTCAATGCTGTAATGGATCCAATTTTGGACAAAAGACCAAGTAGAATTATGAAATCATTAGGCTTAGATAATTTGATTCAATCTTGTGATTTAGTAGATATATGGCGTATTCTTCATTTTAATGATCAAGAATTTTCTTTTTGTTCTCAGGTCCATAAATCCTTTTCACAAATTGATTATATATTTGTTTCCAATAACTTAGCGCAGCGTGTGTTAAAAGCAGTAATAGATCCTATTATAATTTTGGATCATGCTGGTGTGTGGATTAACCTTCAAAATTATGATATTGAACATTTCAATTCAATTTGGAGATTTAATAATGCTTTTTTAGCGGAATCAAATTTTCTGGAAGAAATTAAATTAAAAATACAAGAATTCTTTCAAATTAATGATTCGGATAATATTAATGCTGAAATCTTATGGGACGCTTTTAAAGCAACAATGAGAGGGAATATTATTTCATATTCAGCATATATTAATAAACAACATAAAAAACATTTTCTTGAATTAGAAAAACAAATTAAATTGTTAGAAAATAAATTAATTGAAAAATGGGAAAATAAAACATTACAAGATTTATTAAAATTAAAAGTAAAATATAATGAGATTTCATCTCAATTTGTGAGGAATGATTTATTTAATAGACAAGTTCAATTTTATGGAAATTCAAATAAAGCTGGAAAATTATTAGCAAATTTTCTTAAAGCAAAAAAAAGAAAATCCAAGATTATTGCAATAAAAGATATACAAGGTAATACACACACTAACAATAAAGACATTTTAATACAATTTCTTGATTTTTATAAAGATTTATATTCTTCTGAATCTTATGAAAATAAAGAACGAGATGGACTAAATTTTTTAAATTCATTTATTGGACCAAATGTTCCAGATCATATAAAAAGAAGTTTAGAAGAACCTATATCTTTAAAAGAAATAGAATCAGCATTGAGGTCTCTTAGAGTTGGATCCGCTCCGGGTGGTGATGGTTATACAGTTGAATTTTATAAATCATTTCAAAACATTATTTTACCATATCTATTAAAGTTATATCAATATCAAATGAATAATGGAAATATATCAGGTACTATGGCTGATTCACTAATTATTGTCTTACCAAAACCAAACAAAGATCCTACTTTGGTTTCAAATTACAGGCCTATTTCCTTATTAAATGTAGATGGTAAATTAATTTCTAAAGTACTAGCAACAAGATTGGCAAAAGCTCTTCCTTTCATTATTGATGTACATCAAACAGGATTCATTGCTAAAAGACATTCATCACATAACACTAGATTAGCATTTCACTCTTTAAATTTAGCAAAAACTATGAATGATCCAGTTTTTATGGTATCTTTAGATGCAGAAAAAGCATTTGATAGAGTAGAATGGAAATTTATGTATCAAGCTCTAGAATGGTTTGGATTAGGTCCCGGTTTTATTAAAATGATTCAGACTTTGTATAGCTCTCCTGGTGCAAGATTATATATAAACAACAATTTATCAGATAGATTTAACTTGCAAAGGGGAGTTAGACAAGGATGTCCTTTGTCCCCCTTACTTTTTGATATTGTTTTAGAACCCTTGTTAATTGCAATTAATCAAACTAAGGAGATAAAGGGAATCCCATTTTCTTACTGGGAATACAAACTTTCTGCATATGCAGATGATATCTTATTATATTTAAGAGAACCGGGGAATACTATTCCAAATTTACTTAATCTTCTAGAGAAATTTGGAAAATTTTCTGGATATAAAATTAATTGGAATAAATCAGAAATTCTTCCAATTAATGTTCACTGTACCAAAGGATTATTTGATTCATATTCATTTATTTGGAAAGAGGAAGGATTAAAATATTTAGGAATCATGATCAAAAATACAATTGATGATACAGTCAAAGAAAATGAAAAACTTTTATTGAAAAAAATTACAGAAATGTGTGAACAATGGAATCCTTTACATCTTTCGTGGTGGGGAAGAATTCAAACAATTAAAATGATGATATTGCCTGTGGTTTGTTATCAAATGAGTATGATACCAATATTTTTTCAGGGGTCCTTTTATAAAAAATTAAACAATATTATTACAAAATTTGTTTGGTTTGGGAAAAGACCTAGAATTGCTTTAGTATCTTTACAAAGACCAATTGTGGAGGGAGGGGTAAATTTTCCAAATTTTTATAGGTACCATCAAGCCTATATTCTAAGACAAGGTATGTATTGGATCCTCCCAGATCTCATGGAGAATGTACCAGATTGGCTATATTTAGAATGGCGGCTCCTGTTCCCATTACATTTAGATCATTTAATTAGTATAACAATGCCTAGAAGATACAAAGATAACAGAATTTTATTAGACACTTGGAAAACATTAAGATATATAAATAACCTATCACCAGATCCAATTTGTAAATCACTAAATCAATCTATTTGGGTAAACTCCAGGATCAAGATTGGCGGATTTAAGATCGTCTGGAAACAATGGATAAGTGCAGGTATACGAACATTAAATGATGTCATTTCAGAAGGTTCACTGCTTAGTTTTTCACAATTGCAACATAAATTTGGCTTAAATAAATCATAATATTTTAAATGGATGCAATTGAAGCAGGCCATTCAGGTAGGGTTCCCTGAATGGAAAAATCTTAATACTCAATATAGTCTGCAGGTATTATGTTTCCAGGCGGATTTCTTGGGTCACCAAGCCGCAAAATGGTACAAATTGATATATGGATATTTAAATAAAAAAAAGAAAACTGGTCTTAGGGATATTTGGAGTATTGAGATTGGACAGACAATTTCTGCATCTCAATGGCCACGATTTTGGTCCTGGAGATTAAGATCTACAAAGTCAGCATCTATGAATCAAACATGGATGTTTTTATTACATAGAGTGTTATGGACCCCTACGCGCCTGCAAAAGATAGATAATACTAGATCCAATAGATGCTGGCATTGTAAAATAGAAATAGGGACGTTAGATCACTTAATTTTTTTTTGTCCTTGTGTAAATGCCTTTTGGAATTTGATTTGGCCCCAAATTAACAAATTATTAGAAAATCATGTAGGACTCTCATATGATACCATATTATTTGGCATTGCAATGAGAACTCAAAGTCCTATCTCAGCAAATAATAACAAGCTGCTATTAATATTGACAGGAGTCGCCATGCAACAAATCACTTAAAATTGGAAAGACTATACCAAATTAAATTATACGTTCTGGTGGAACTCTGTCTGTCATATCTACAAAATGGAAAAAATATTAGCATTACAAAACGGGAATCTTCATAATTTCAAAAAAATTTGGCAACCATTGACTAACTATTCTAATGATTAGTTTTCTTAGCACAATTGTAGTACTTAATAGGAAAGGGGTGGGTTATGCATAATTTTTGGAAACATTAATTGTAAAAATGGGGAGGGATTTATAACTTTTGATCATATATAATTATAATATATACTGTTTATAAATTAAATTGTATTAATGATAGATACAATGATATATAGTAATTAAATATATTACTTGTGATTCAATTGTTGTAAAAATTGAAAATTAATAAATAAAAATTAAAAAAAAAAAAAAAACCCCAAATAGTACCATGGCATTTAGCTGAAGTAGAGCTTCGATTTCCTGAAGAAGAAAGGACGTCTGTTGAGATGTAAAAGAGGACTCTCTTGGCAGGTGATTGAGGGGAATGGTTACAAAATGGATAGAGTAACCCTCCCTGATGATTTTGAGGACCCAGGAATCCATAGTGATGAGAATCCAGAGTTGATGATACAATTGAAGTCGACTTCTGATGGGTTGGGGAAGAGGCTGAGGAGGAATTTTGGCCATGCTCTCTAGAAGCACATCAAAAAGACTGAGCTAGCTTTTGAAGAGCCAAAGACTGGGTTTTTTGAGGCCTCTGCTGTTTTTATTTCTTCTGTGGTGGAGGCTTGGAAGCAGGATACCGTCTCTTAGTTTATTTAAAACCAATCTATAAACTTTTCTTTTTAAAGTCTCTTTTAATCTCTAGAATAACTCTTTTTACATTTTTCCCAATTTCCAATCTCTAAAAATTAATTCTTTTTACCAATCTTACCCCAATCCTAATGTTTTTCCCCACCTCTAGACATTCCCTCTCTTTTCCTTCTAGGAAAACAACATTTTGTAACTTTTGCCCTCCTTTGTTCTTCCCTAATGTATGCTAGTTCGTCTGTAATGTCAGTCTGTTGCTTACCCCCCCTTTTTTAATGTAGTACAATATATATTTTAATGTTGTATGCCATATATTTTCAATGTTACTCGCTTAGAATGTAATAAGCGATTCATCAAATTAAATTAAACTTGAAACTTATATGAATAAGAAGAAGGCTTTGGAGCAGGCTTAGATGACTGACTCTTAAGTCTTAGATCTGTTTAAAGAGTTCCAATTCTGCTTATGTTGTGTAAGCTTTTGAGTAGCAGCCTCTATCTGGTTGCCGAAGAATTCTTCACCGAGACAGTAGATATTGGCTAAAGGTACACTAAAGGTAGTGGCCACGGCTCGAGGCACCAAGAAGTGCACGGACGTCACCCTGATGACATCATGCGCATGCGTGACATCACGTTGATATCCATGCATGTGCAGAGACTCTCCAGACAGGCCCTGAGATGCCAGTAGGGCATGCCAGCAGGGAAATTTAACAAATATCAACTGAGTACCCCCAACCACAGACCTCCCAAGCTCCACCCTAGACCCAACCAAGCTCTTCCCCAGATCCCGCCCCCTTTACTAACTGTAATGCAATTTTTTCCATTCATTTTTCATATGTACACAATATACACAGCAGATATAAATTCTCAAAACTGATACATTTCAATTGAAAATAAAATCATTTTCCCTACTTTTGTTGTCTGGTGACTTTATTTTTCTGTGCTTTTAATCCAGTGCCTTCTTATCCAGGAACAAGATGTAAGTGGTTCAAAGGGAGGTTTCATGAGTACAGAAAGAACCACATTGAGATCCAAGCAACAGGTGGTTTTGTGTGAAATAGGCCTTTCATGAAAAGGATTATCAAGGGATGACCCAATAAAGGCTTCTTGTCAAGAATTGAGTAGAACACACTGATAGTGCTAAAATCAACTCAGAGTTGGTTTTTGGACTAGAATTAGAGAGGTATAGAAGGTAGTCTAAAATTGATGGAAGTGGGCAGGTAATAGGTTCTAGAAAATGTAACACACTCCAGGATGAGAATTGTGTCTACTTAAAGCGGTAACAACGCTGAATGGAGGGCTTCTTAGATGCTTCTATGACAGTAGATACTGCAGCCGAAAGGGAAAAAGAATCTACTTGTTCAGAGAAAGAATCAAGTTGGTAGTGCTAATGAGGGATGGGGGGTTAGGGTGAAGGAGAGAGCTTTCATTCTGAGTGAGTAGTGTTGGAAATGGTTGCAATTAACACAGTTCTTTGAATGAGAGTTTGTAGGAGGAGTGGAAACCAAATTTTTCATAGCCAGGAGGGGTGCGATTAAAATCATGTTGCCTCAATCTGAAGTCTGAGTAGAATTTTTCCTATGAGAGGGATCAGAGGAAATGCGTACAAAAAATGAACTCTCCAGTTAAATAGAAAGGCATCCAAAGTGACATGATTGGGGGCAAAGAGTCTGGATCAGAATTGTGGAGGTTTGTGCAAAGGAAAAGAAAGATCTATGTCCAGTGTTCCCTGTCAAGAGAAAATTTGGTGTAAGATGAACATGCTGAGAGACCATTCGTGAGGCTGTAGAAGTCTGCTCAATCTGTTTGTCAGAACATCCTGCTTCCCTGCTAAATAAAGTGCCCCAAGAAATATTCCACTAGTTGTTGCCTATATCATAAGAAAATAAGAGTTGCCATACTGGGACAGACCAAAGGTTGATCATGCCCAGTCCAAATTTTGATTGCTTCCATACAAAGGGGATGAGATCCTCTTCCCCTTGTTTGTTCAAACAGAACATAGCAACTTGGTTGTCTATAAGGATGAGCACTACCTGTTGGAGTAAAACAGTCCTGGAATGTTTTGAGAGCATTGCCTATCGCTTGTTAACTCAAAAAGGAGAAATTAGGTTCTTACCTGCTAATTTACTTTCTTTTAGCTTCTCCAGACCAGTAGAGGTTAACTTTACGAATGGGTATATATCTAATCATGACCAGCAGGTGGAGACTGAAAACAAAACTTTGGGACAGTATATCCTAGCCCCTCCTCTCTATTTCCCTCAGTCTGCCGAATAGCCAAGCAGAACCAAGAACTGGAAAACAACAGAGAGAAAAAACAATACTCCGAAAGGAGTAACAAATAACATACCCAAAATGCTGTTGGAAAATGCAGAGGAGAAATTCCCGAAGGAAGAATGTCCCCACAGCTCGCCAGCTAAGCCAGCCGAGCCACAGCCGCTGTTCTTCAATTCTCCCCGGCCCTAGAAAAATACTAGAACCCGCAGCAAAAACCAAAAACTGCCCGCGCAACAGCCCCAACAACAACAACAACAGACAGGGTGGGGACCTCTACTGGTCTGGAGAAGCTAAAAGAAAGTAAATTAGCAGGTAAGAACCTAATTTCTCCTTCTTTAGCACTCTCCAGACCAGTAGAGGTTAACTTTACGAATGGGACGTACCAAAGCAGTCCCTCTCACGGGCGGGACCCCCGAAGGGCCGATACCAGTACACGCTCACCGAACACCGCGTCCCGACGCGCCTGCACATCAACCCGATAATGACGAACAAAGGAATGCAAGGAGGACCAAACCGCAGCCTTACAAATATCCACTGGAGGTACGAGCGACGACTCAGCCCAAGAAGCCGCCTGACCCCGAGTGGAATGAGCCTTGAGAAACTCCGGAACAGGCTGCTGTTTCAGAAGATAAGCGGAAGCAATCGTCTCCTTGATCCAGCGCGCAATAGTAGCCTTAGAAGCGCCAGCTCCCCGACGAGGACCCGCCAGGAGGACAAAGAGATGATCGGACTTCCGGAATTCCTGGGTCCGCTGCACATAAGAGCGAAGGACCCGACCGACATCCAACTTGCGCAGCTGCCGTTGCTCAGAAGAGCCCTCCCGACCACCCAAGACCGGGAGAACCACCGATTGATTGACATGAAAAGGAGAAACAACCTTCGGCAGAAAGGAAGGAACAGGCCGCAAGACGACCCGCTCCCTAGAAAACTCCAAGAAGGGAGCCCTACAAGAGAAAGCCTGCAGCTCAGAAACACGCCTAGCAGAAGTAATGGCCACCAAAAAGACCGCCTTCAAAGTAAGGTCCTTCAAAGAACAGTCGTCCAAGGGCTCGAAAGGCGGACGCACCAAAACAGAGAGAACCAGATTAAGATCCCAAGAGGGAACCGAGGGCCGTAGGGGAGGCCTAAGCAACTTGGCCGCCCGCAAAAACCGAATCACATCAGGAAGAGCCGATAAACGCTGACCTGACACCAACCCTCGAAAAGCCGACAGGGCCGCAAGATGAACCCGGAGAGAAGACCAAGCCAGGCCTCTATCCAGGCCATCCTGCAAGAACTCCAGAATGTTAGGCAGAGAAGCGCGAAAAGAGGTCACTCCCCGCGCCCGACACCATTCCTCAAAGAGACGCCAAACCCGCACATAAGCCCGAGAGGTAGAAAGCCTCCGGGACCCCAACAGTGTAGAGATCACCTTGTCTGAATATCCCTTCTTGCTAAGGCGACCCCTTTCAAGAGCCACGCCGTAAGACAGAAGGGAGACGGGTCGAACATGGGAATGGGACCCTGCATCAGAAGGTCGTCCGAGAGAGGCAGAGGAAGAGGATCCGCTACCAGGTGCCTCACCAGATCCGCATACCACGGACGGCGAGGCCAATCCGGCGCCACCAGCACCACCAAACCCGGATGGTGAACAATGCGAAGAAGCACTCTGCCCACCAGCGGCCAAGGAGGGAACACATACAACAGCCCCTCCGTTGGCCACTGCTGGACCAGAGCATCCAGACCCTCGGCCAGACCGTCCCTGCGACGACTGAAGAAGCGGGGCACTTTGGCGTTGCCACCCGTGGCCATCAGGTCCATCAGGGGCTGCCCCCAAGCCTGCACTATCAACTGAAACGCCTCGGCGCCGAGACACCACTCTCCTGGATCTAGGAAGTGACGACTGAGGAAGTCTGCCTGAACATTTTCTACTCCGGCTATATGAGAGGCCGAGAGGTCCAGCAGATGGGATTCCGCCCAAACCATGAGCAGAGCCGCCTCCTGCGCCACCTGAGTGCTCTTGGTGCCCCCCTGACGATTGACATAAGCCACCGCCGTGGCATTGTCCGACAGCACTCTGACCGACTTGCCCAGCAACAGGGAGTGGAAAGCCAACAGCGCCAGACGGACCGCTCTGGTCTCCAACACGTTGATCGACCAGGCGGCCTCCTCCGCGGACCAGGAGCCCTGAGCTGAGTGACCCAAACACTGAGCCCCCCAACCCAGGAGACTCGCATCCGTCAGGAGCACCGTCCACTGCGGGAGATCCAGACCCACCCCCTGAACTAGGTGAGGGGTCTGGAGCCACCAACGCAGACTGCAGCGCGCCAAGCCTCGCAGGGGAACCGGAACATCCATCCCGTGCCTCTGGGGAGACCACCTCTGGAGCAGAGCATACTGGAGAGGACGCATGTGGGCCCGCGCCCACCTCACCACGTCCAGGGACGCCGCCATCGACCCCAAGACCTGGAGGAAATCTCGCGCCCGAGGACACCGGGACGCCAAAAGCAGGCGAATCTGAGATTGCAATTTGCTCACCCGGCCCTCTGGGAGGAAGACCTTCCCCAAGGAGGTGTCGAACAGCACCCCTAGGTACTCCAGACGCTGAGCCGGGACCAACCGACTCTTGGAAAGGTTGACCACCCAGCCCAGCGACCGGAGAAACTCCACCACCCGAGCAGTAACCCGGGAGCTTTCCTGCAATGACTTTGCCCGAATTAACCAGTCGTCCAGGTAGGGGTGTACCAGGATGCCCTCCGACCGCAAGGCTGCCGCGACGACCACCATCACCTTGGTGAACGTCCGAGGAGCCGTGGCCAGCCCAAAGGGAAGCGCACAGAACTGAAAGTGCCGACCCAAGATCGCAAAGCGCAGGAAACGCTGATGAGAGGCCCGAATGGGAACATGCAAGTAGGCCTCCGTCAGATCGAGAGAAGTGAGAAACTCCCCCGGCTGAACCGCCAGAATGACCGACCGCAGAGTTTCCATACGGAAAGAGGGAATCTTGAGAGCCCTGTTGACCCCTTTTAAATCGAGGATGGGCCGAAAGGTCCCCTCCTTCTTGGGCACCACAAAGTAAATGGAGTACCTGCCCGTGCCCCACTCCGGAGGGGGCACCGGAACAACTGCCCTGAGATCTAGCAAGCGCTGAAGGGTCTGGCGAAAAGCCTGCGTCTTCCCCGGAGTCTGACACGGAGAAGCGAGGAAAAAATCCGGCAGAGAGCGGGCGAACTCCAGGGCATAACCGTCCCGCACCACCTCCAGGACCCACTGATCGGACGTGATCTCGGCCCATTTGGGGAAAAATTCGCGCAGCCGGGCCCCCACCGGAACCAAAGGGGGCGCCGGCAAGGCGTCATTGTGCAGGACGGGAAGCGGGGGAACCGGCGGAGGGATTCCCTGCCCCCCGACGGGCCCCCCGAAAGGGCTGCATGCGCTGGAAGAACCGACCCCGGGAAAATCCCGGAGACTGGAAAGAAGCAGCCCCACGCCCAGGGCGATACTTGCGAAAATCCCGCAAACGCCCCCGGGCCGCACCCCCCCGAGACGCCGGGCGGGCACGGTCCTCCGGCAGACAGGGAACTTTCGAGTCCGACAGAGTCTGAATCAACTTATCCAAGTCCTCTCCAAACAAAAACGACCCCCGAAAGGGAAATTTAGTAAGCTTAGCTTTGGACGCAGCATCCGCCGCCCAAGCGCGCAGCCACAACACACGCCTTGCGGCCACGCCAAAAGCCATAGACTTAGCCGAGATCCGCACCAAGTCATATAGAGCATCTGAGAGGAATGAGGCCGCCATCTCAATCTTCGCAACCTCCTGATCCACCAGAGACCAGTCGTCAGACTCTCGATCCAAGACCCACTCCGCCCACCGAAACACGGCGCGAGCGACCAGTCCCCCACAAATAGCCGCCTGGACCCCAAAGGCAGAGACCTGAAAATTTTGCTTAAGGATGCTCTCCAATTTGCGCTCCTCAGGGTCCCGCAAGGCAGAACCGCCCTCAACAGGCACGGTATGCCGCTTGGAAATTGCCGAGACCACCGCATCCACGACTGGCGAAGCTAACGTAGCCCGATCCCCTTCAGGAATGGGATACAGGCGAGCCATGCTGCGCGCCAGCCGAAACGGCGTCTCCGGCGTTTTCCACTGCTCTAGAATAATATCCCGAATATCCTGATGCATAGGAAAAGAGCGGGAAACGGAACGGATCCCCCGTAACAGGGGGTCCCCCACACGCGGAGTCTCCGGCGGCGCGTCCTCAAAACGCAAAACCGAAGAAACCTGTTGAATAAGGTCAGGCAGCTCATCTTTCTGAAAAAGGCGCACCACGGACGCCTCGTCACTGGAGAACGGGAAATCCGACAACCCGCCGCCAGCTTCCATCCCCTCCAGAGAGTCCTGGAACTCCTCAGAAGGGTCCAGGTCCTCCTCCAGACCGACCCGTTCCTCCGACCACAAATTCTCGTCCCACGACACCCGCGGACGCTTGGACAAGGGAGGCGGCGGAGGGGACGTCACGCCAGACGAAAGAGGCAAAGCCGCAGGGAGCGCGGAGGAAAACCCACCCCCCAAAACCCCCTGGGCGCAACCGGGACCCCCAGCCGCCTGAAAATAGGCTCTGCATAAAGAAAAGAAAAATTCAGGAGAAAAACCCCCCGAGGGTCCCAAGGGACTCCCTGCCACAGCAGGGGACCCAGCAGAACCTTGCCCCTGCATAGTCAAAACAGGGGGAAGGTCACCTGAGGTGGAAGACAAAATGGAGGGGCCAGACAGAGAAGATGGCGGTTTTCCCGCCAAAAAAGCTCCCTCCATAGCCTGAAGCGGCTGAGAAACCTGAATAGTCTCAGCCGCTAAAGCAGGCAAGCCGGCATCAGCTGTCAAAAAATCAGCTGAGAGGGAATCCTCTAAAACCCGACCGTCGGCGGTTTGGGGAATCCCTCCGTGGGCGGACGGAGAAGACCGGGCTTCCCCACCGTTCCCTGCCGACTCGCGAGGCACCATCGGCGGGGAGCTCTGGGCGCCTGCAGCCGCTGCCGACGGAGCTCCTCCACCGCACCGGCCTGAACACCGCTTGCACAGGCCGGCCGCGAGTGCCTCGCGTCTGGAGCACAATGAGCACTTTTTCCCTTTAGAAGTGCTCATTGCTCCATACGCGACCTAGCTGCAAAAAAGTGCCGGTTAGTTGAAAAAATACAGTAAAATACAGTTTTCTTAAAGGGATACAACCCTCCAGACCAGCACTACCTCAGGATTTTTTTTTTTTTTTACAGAACAGACTCCACAGGCTCTCGAAGCAATATGCCTTGCTTGATTTAGGGGGCAAGGCTTACTGCTGAGGCTCCTCTAAAAAAATGTGGGGAGGTGGAGGAAGTGGGGGGAGGGACCCCGCTCGTGACCCGCCGGGTTTGACACCCCCGAGGTCGGACGAACCCCCAAACAGAGTCCGCCCAAGCTCCGTCCGGCTAAAAACAGGGACAATAAACCCCCTAAACAAATTCCAACAGCCCTACCAAGGGAGATGGGTACAGATCACTCAACACCTGCTGGAGACTGAAAGAAGACAGACTGAGGGAAATAGAGAGGAGGGGCTAGGATATACTGTCCCAAAGTTTTGTTTTCAGTCTCCACCTGCTGGTCATGATTAGATATATACCCATTCGTAAAGTTAACCTCTACTGGTCTGGAGAGTGCTAAAGAAGATTGATATGCAGACTTTGTCCATGGTGAGACCTCTGCTGCAGTGTCCCGCCTTTGTGGGGACAGGAAATTGAAGCAGAGTTTGTAGGGAAGGGAGAGAGGTTTCCTGCTGGAGGAGAAAGGCGGGATGCCGGATAAGCAGCTCGTTTTGCTCTCCCTCTCCCCCAAACTACACCAATGGTTTTAACCCCTTTTTATTTTATTTATTTATTTTTAAAAATTTCTATACCGCCAAAAATCTCAGCGGTTTCCAAGATTACATACACTAAAACAAAATAGTCCAAGATCACAGAACCTATAGCTATCGACACAGAAAGTGCCATTTGCATTACTTTAAAGAATAATCATCTGCTTTAAGTTAGGGAACAAGACAGCTTCAGAGAAAGTATCATGCCATATTAAAAGTAGATAGGTTCTCTGGTAACCTAGGACAGAAAAGAGTCCTTCTGTTAACTAAATAATAAGCTCAGTGAGCAATAATGCTCTGCAATCACTATCACAAACAGGATTCCAAAGAAAGCTGCCAGGACCCTAGTCCTGTCTACTGATATATCTAACACATTAGGAATTTTAATAGTAAGAAGCTTGGCTAGCTTTACAGCATTTCAAGAACCTAGCATTTAGTAAGAGGTGACAGGTTCTGATTAACAGATGTGGTTTCATCGGGCTAAAGCCAGAGTGCAATCCCAGCTAATAGGATTACATTACAAAGCTTAATCAGTCTCATTAGGTTGGAAAATGCATTAGGACACAAAGCTGGCAGCAGCTCAAATCAATTGGATCCAATATGGGGCAATGCATTCCCTTTCTCATCCAGTACATGTACTTACTCATCCACGAGCTGCCCAAGCACCAGCTGGATATTTCTGTCCGATTTAATAATGTCATTTGCCCTGCTTTCAATGTGGACCAAATCCACATTGATCACCTAGGAAAGAAAATGAAGAAAAAAAACCAACAACCCACATTAGCTGAGATTCAGGCCATACAAAGTTTTATTGTATCAGTCAGTCATACAGAGCGCTCCACTGGCCAACTTGTAAAGGTTTCCTAGGGCTAGATTCAGTTTTAGCCCTTCTATCCCTGTAAAAATATAAAAGGCCCATTAAGTCAATGGATTCTTTTTGCTGCAACTTCAAGAAGAGGACAAAGAAAATGTGTCATCACAACCTGTGCTCCATTTAAGAACCAGCATGCTGAATAAGTTTATGCTTGCATATTAATTTTCTACAGAAATCTTTCCTTTGCAATATCCAAAATTTATAAACAACTCAGTATTTTTCATCCAGTGCCCAGAAATCCTTTCCAGGTCATAGGCATCACTACGGGATGGGAGCTGCCACTCCAAATAGAATAAAAATAATAAACAACACGCTTGCCAGAGGCATTCAGTATATAATTCACTATTTATAGTAAACTTTTCATATAGGAAGAATTTGTGCTCAGAGACATGGAGGAAAAAGGGGAATAAAATTCCCCCCAAAACCTCACCACCCTATCATTGCATCTCTTCCAAAAATACAATACTACTGAAGTTATGTTAAATCTTGTAATAAGTATCAAAACACTTATCTTATGTTATTACTTCTTTGGCCCCAACGTGCCACGTTTCAATTCTTCTTCAAGAAGTCAAACGATAAGGCTGATAAGACAAAAAGTCTTATACTCTGGGTGTCAGTCTCTCAAAAAGTTTAACGAAGTCTTGCACAGAAAAAAATCTTTCTTCACTGCTCTTAGCTAAGTGTCAGGAGTGGTGTGCAATGGTGGCAGGGGAGTAGGCATCCCTCCCGCTGCTGGGGGGTGTGTGCTGGGAGGGTGTGCAACAGCGGCAGAGGGAGGGCATCCCTCCAGTTGCTGGAGGGTGTCGGGGGTTTGTGTGATGGTGGAAGCGGGAAGAAGTGGGCATCCTTCCTGCTGCTGGGGGGGGGGGGGGCAGTTGTGCGACAGTAGCAGTGGGAAGGAATGGGCATTCCTCACATTGCTGGGGGAATGTCAGAGGTTTGTGTGATAGTGGCAGCAGAAGTGGGCAGCCCTCCTACCGGTCTTCCATTTGGGGGTCTCTTTTTTTAATTTAATTTGTGGGTGTATTTTGTGCATGTACCAATTACTATCACCAGCGACTCGTCCCATGTAAATTTAGTGACCCTCTGTGAACCTCATATGCATGTGTGGTTTTTAGAGAATGACTCACCTTTTTCAAATTGTTACATTTATGGCCACAATAGTGGCACAACCTATTATATATGCCAAAACATACCACTTATTAGGGACAGTGCACCTACTACCATCAGCTATTGTAGTGTCTTATAGAAACTTAAACTCAGGAAAAGGCCTCAGAATCGGAGCCTACGCACAGTCTTGATCACAGACTGAAGTTGTCAGCGTAGTTTTTTTATAGCTCCTTAGCTCCAGTCATAGGCCAAAAACCTGAGAATGTGTATTAGTATTTTTTAATTTTTATAACTATTTTTAATACTTTTTTGAATAAATAATTTTAAATCTTCTAAGTAACTGAATGTTATTTTAGTAGATGCAACTATTCCTAAGTTTTGAAAAAACTAGCAACTGAGCACTTATCTCAATCAACTTTCTTTCATGTGCTTCAGTATTGCCTCAGCTTCAAATGATTCATTGTTTGCTGTTAGATTGCTGCCACTGCCATTTCGTGGATACACTACTTTTTCCACTGCTTCAGGGCCAACGGCAAAATCAATACAGCATCTATAGTATAATTAAAAGAATAAAAAGAAAAGAAAAGTTATCTATATACTGATATCATTTCTTAATTCCATAGTATCAGAGAATAACTTACTATTCACAGCCGCCAGAAGTTTTTCAAACCGGGACAAGATGGCACCGGCATACATTTTATACTCACATAATAACGTGCTGACTATGAACGTTGTATTACGTGCTGACTAGAGAATGACACGGGGAAAAAATCTGTCCCCGTCACCGGCTCACCATCCTCTGCACCGCCCCGTCACCGTCACCGCCATCCCTTTCACCGCCCCGTCACCGCAACTGCCATCCCATTCACCGCCCCATCACCGTCCCCGCTACATCCATATAAGCCTTAGTACTGTAATATTTAGCTTATTCCTTTCTTATAAATCAAAGTTCCTGCTGCTGAACTAGAGAAAGAGATGTTCAGCTGGCAGGGCTTTGTTTATAAATTTTTATCAACACAACTAATATACTATTTTATCCTAAAGCAAAAAATAAATAAATAAATATAATTTTTTTTTCTACCTTTGTTGTCTGGTTTCTGCTTTCCACATCTTCTCATTGAATTCCTTCCATCCACTGTGTGTCTTCTCTCTGCGTCTTCCATTTGCTGTTACTGTGCCTCTCCCTTAACCACCCCCCCAATTGGTCTAGCACCCATCTTCTTCCCTCCGCTCCCGCATAGTCTGGCATCTGTCTTCTTCCCACTCTGTCTTCCACATTTCCCTTGGGGGTCTGTTCCTCTCCACCCTCCTTCAATGTCTGTTCTATTCCTTTCCACCACCACCCTTCCCTCCCTCCTTTACCATCTGTTCCTTTCTACTACCCTTCAGCTCCTCTCGCATGGCCTATCTACCTTCCTTCCTCTTATTTTCATGGCACGTTACAATGTAATTTGTGCAAGCCACTGGAGCCTGCAAGCTCGGTCCCTGTCCCATCCCCACAAACCATCTCGCTTCTGTGCTCCTATTTTCTCCATTTCTAATATCTCCCCTATGTATCTGTCATTGCCCCCCCTGTGTCCATATACCATCCCCATGGCATGTCCCCTTTATGTCTCTGTCCCTATGCCCCATGCACATAATTTCCCCTCTTTCTGTTACCTTCCTGTGTCCAGATTTCCTCTATCTTCCTCTTCCATACCAGTGTGTCTCTTCTTTTCAACCCCATCTAGCTTTTTTCCCTCTTTCTTCCCCCCCCCTGCTTCTAGCATCTGGCTCACCTGCCAGTCCTTCCCTTTCTTTCCTGCTGTGGGTTTTTCTTTCCGACTTCATCCCCTTGGCCCAGAATCCTTTTCCCTTTCACTCCCTCCTTCCAATTTGAGCCGGGAACACTAGCGATCGCACGGTCCCCGCAGCCACTACCTGCCTGCCCAATCGATCCTAGTGTTTAGCCAGCTCTCTCCCTTTTCCTCACCTTAGTTTATAGGTTTTCTTTTTCGGCGACCTGCACGCTTTCCCAAAGAGCCGCGCACGCGCGGCTGCTCAGTGTTCAATCTTCTGCTCTGCTGCAACTTCCTGTTTCCGGTTGCGTCAGAGCAGAAGATCGAAACTGAGCAGCAGCGGGTGCGCGGCTCTCTGATAGCGTGCGGGTCGCCGAAAAAGAAAATCTACAAACTAAGGTGAGGAGAAGGGAGAGAGCTGGCTAAACACTAGAATCGATTGGGCAGGCGGGTGTGAGCTGCGGGGACCGCGCGATCCTTCATGCCTCACTGCGGGGACAAGACCATTCACCGCCCCGCGGGCGGTGAATGGCCTTGTCCCCGTCGCCGCAGCGACTGCTAGTTTTCTTCCCCGTTTTCGGTGGGTGACCCGCGGCTAAAATGCGGTGGCCGCGGGTAAACCGCCACCGTGTCATTCTCTAGTGCTGACGTCATTTTCCGACATTAACCCTTAAGGGAACTACAGTATAAGCTAGTTGTTTATCTAGCCATTTCCTAGTCAATTTTGATACAGAATTAGTAAAAATGCTGCCACTCTACATTCTTATTTAAACCTTTTGGTGATAAAGATCCCAATCGAATAATCCAACGCTGTTCCCGTTGGGCTAAATATCGTTTAAAATTGCCCCCTCTATTACTTCGGTGAACAATCTCAATGATAGTGGCTTTCAAGGAAAAGAAGTCATGATTCGCTTCAATGCAGTGTTTGGCTAAAGGAGCTCCTATCACTTGATTTTTAATATTGCTTTTATGTTCAGTTAATCTTATATTAAATCTCCGGGATGTCTGTCCAACATAAATTAACTTACCCGGTTTGAAAAACTTCTGGCGGCTGTGAATAGTAAGTTATTCTCTGATACTATGGAATTAAGAAATGATATCAGTATATAGATAACTTTTCTTTTCTTTTTATTCTTTTAATTATACTATAGATGCTGTATTGATTTTGCCGTTGGCCCTGAAGCAGTGGAAAAAGTAGTGTATCCACGAAACGGCAGTGGCAGCAATCTAACAGCAAACAATGAATCATTTGAAGCTGAGGCAATACTGAAGCACATGAAAGAAAGTTGATTGAGATAAGTGCTCAGTTGCTAGTTTTTTCAAAACTTAGGAATAGTTGCATCTACTAAAATAACATTCAGTTACTTAGAAGATTTAAAATTATTTATTCAAAAAAGTATTAAAAATAGTTATAAAAATTAAAAAATACTAATACACATTCTCAGGTTTTTGGCCTATGACTGGAGCTAAGGAGCTATAAAAAAACTACGCTGACAACTTCAGTCTGTGATCAAGACTGTGCGTAGGCTCCGATTCTGAGGCCTTTTCCTGAGTTTAAGTTTCTATAAGACACTACAATAGCTGATGGTAGTAGGTGCACTGTCCCTAATAAGTGGTATGTTTTGGCATATATAATAGGTTGTATCCTTTGAGCCACTTTGGGTGACACCTCACAATAGTGGCACATCAGATTTTAGTGCAAGTGTTAGAGAATCCACTCCTTAGTACTTACAAATGGAGAAAGTGTTTCTGATGTTACAGTTGGTGATCATCTGGCATCCAGTGTGGTTTAATGTTAAGATAGGTGTAGAGAGGGCTCATTCAAAAGTAAAGGTTCTAGACTTTAAAAAACCTAACTTTGTTCATATGGAGGATTATGTCAGGGAATTGTCTGGATGGGAACATCTGAAAGAAGTAGGAAAACAGTGGGCAAAACTGAAAGGAGCAACCAACTATTTCGTAAGGAAAGTAATGAAAGTAAGAGGAAAAGAAGGCTGCTTTGGTTCTCAAACGTAGTAGCTGAAAAGATAAGGAAAAAGAGGTTAGCTTTCATAAAACTACAAAATATTGCAGAAAGAGTAAGATAGGCAAAAATATCTGAAAAAGTTAAATAGAAGCTGGTCAAGTTGTCAGGAAAGCAAAGATGCAAATGGAAGAAAAAATAGCAGACATGTTAATAATAATAGCCTTACTGGGACAGACCAATGTTCCATCTAGCCCAGTATTCCGTCTTCAGGGGGGGACAAGACTTTTTTTTAGATATATTAGTGATAGTAAGAAGTGCAAAAGCGGCATTGTGAGACAAAGGTGAAGGAGAAAAATATATGGATGAATAGCTTAACAAATATTTCTGTTCTTTGTTCACAGCTAAAGCACAGGGAGCAGGACCGCAGAAGACAAATGAGAAATGGGATGGAGTAGTGGTAGACCATGATTGATTTTCAGAGGATTGTGTTCATGAGGAGCAAGCTAAATTAAAAGTAGACAAAGCGACGGAGCCAGATGGTGTACATCCGAGGGTGCTGAAGAACTTAGGGAAGTTCTGGTGGCTCCGCTGATTGACCTTTTCAATGCTTCTCTCTAGAGTGGGAGTGGTACCGAAGGACTGGAGAAAGGCAAATGTGGTCCCTCTAAACAAAAGTGGAAATAAGGAAGAAGTAGGGAATTACAGGCCAGTAAGTCTGATTTCTGTGGTAAGTAAATTAATGGAAACACTTTTAAAACAGACAATAGTGAGGTTTCTGGAATCCAATGTATTGCAGGACCCGAGGCAACATGGATTCACTAGAGGCAGGTCTTGTCAGACAAATCTGATCAATTTCATTGACTGGGTGACCAGAGAATTGGGTTGAGGGATTGTACTAAATGTGGTATATTTAGATTTTAGCAAAGACTTTGAAAGTGTTCCACACAGGCATCTAATAAATAAACTGAGTGCCTTTGGTATGAGCTCCGAAGTGACAAAACTGGGTTAGAAACTGGTTGAGTGGAAGGCGACAGAGGGTAGTAGTTGATGGAAATTGCTCTGAGGAATGGGATATTGCCAGTGATTCTTTGGCCTGTTCTCTATAACATTTTAAGCAATATTGTTGAAGGGCTTTTGGGTAAGATTTGCCTCGTTGCAGATACCAAAATCTTCAAGAGTACCATATTTTCACGTAGATAACGTGCACCCGTGTAAAACGCGCACACGGGTATAGCGCGCGGAAAACACAAATTTATGTACAGAAATTTTTATAAACCACGCACACCTGTATACCGGGCATGCTGCCCAACTCTCCCGTCGCCGCCCGACTCTCCTTTCACCCACCCCGACTCTCCTCTGGCCACCCCGACTCTCCTTTCGCCCGCCCCGACTCTCCTCTCCCCCTTGAAGTCCTGTCCCCACCCTGAAAGCCTGATGCCCCCACCCGACGTCCGATTCACCCCCCCCCGCAGAACAGCTCGCACCCCTACCCCGAAGGACCGCTCGCACGCACTCCCACCCGCAACCCCACCCTGAAGGACCGCTCGCACCCCCACAGCCTCCCGACCCCCCCCCCCCATCATATAGAAGCTCCTACCGGTGTCCTGCTGCTTTCTCTTGGCGGTCCCGGCCCTTCCGTGAGCCCTGCGCCTGCGCTGCTTCCTCTTCCAGGGGTTCGCCCTTTCTCTAACGTCAATCCCTCTTGCCCCGCCAACACCCCGACTCCCCGACACGATCGGGGCAAGAGGGAGCTCAAGCCCTCTTGTCCCAGCCAACCGCGGCACCCCCGACACGATCGGGGCAAGAGGGAGCTCAAGCCCTCTTGCCCCAGCCAACCGCGGCACCCCCGACACGATCGGGGCAAGAGGGAGCTCAAGCCCTCTTGCCCCAGCCAACCGCGGCACCCCCGACACGATCGGGGCAAGAGGGAGCTCAAGCCCTCTTGCCCAACCCGACCATGTGCCCAAGGCCCCACCCCCAAGAGGGACCTAAGGCTCCCGGGCCTATTCTGATTGGCCCAGGCGCCTTAGGCCCCACCAGTAGGCGGAACTTTGGGACAGATGGGCCAATCCGGCCTCATTCCGTCGTTGGCTGCCTGCCGGACAAGCGGGTTTGGCTCCCGTCTGTCCGGCCAACTACACAAAGGTATGGGGAAGGGGGGTGGGGGTGTCGTGGGGGTCGGCCAGGGGGGTCGCGGGTCGGCTGGGGGGGGCGGTCGGAGGTTCTTGGGGGGGGGGTGGTCGTTGGGGGGTTTGCGTCGAGGGCAGGAGGGCCTGGGATCCCTCCTGCCCGTAATGTAGTGCGGGGTGGGGGTCACCGTGGCCAGGAGGGTTTGGGCTCCCTCCTGGCCCGATATTGTCGGGGAGTTGGGGAGTCGGCGGGGCAAGAGGGCTTGGGCTCCCCTTTGCCCCGATCGTGTCGGGGGTGCCGCGGTTGGCTGGGGCAAGAGGACTTGAGCTCCCTCTTGCCCTGATCGTGTCGGGGAGTCGGGGAGTTGGCGGGGCAAGAGGGATTGACGTTAGAGAAAGGGCGAACCGCCAGAAGAGGAAGCAGCAGGCGCAGGGCTCACAGAAGGGCCGGGACCGCCAAGAGGAAGCAGCAGGACACCGGTAGGAGCTTCTACATGATGGGTGGGGGGTCGGGAGGCTGTGGGGGTGCGAGCGGTCCTTCAGGGTGGGGGTGCGGGTGGGAGTGTGTGCGAGCGGTCCTTCGGGGTTGGGGTGCGGGTGCGTGCGAATGGTCCTTCGGGGTGGGGGTGCGAGCGGTCCTGCGGAGGGGGGGGGGTGAATCGGACGTCGGGGGAGTCTCATATCTCAGCAGTCTAAACAGCTCAAAGTTTGCATTGTATATCTATTAAAGAAAGGGGGGTTTGAAGATCTGAGTTACATTTTACATTTCTTAATATTTAGTGTTTTCCACATAATTTACAGAAAGTATGCATATTCTGTAGTGGGTGTCTAATGGCCTGAGACACAATCTGCGCATAGGTTAGAGTTATTTGTGAATAACTCAGTCATATATATGGCCTTGATAGCTGTTACATCAACCACACACGGATCAATGACCACCACCGTTTCTTCAGAAAACCTCTTATAGGTGTCTTTTAGGGCTTTTAGGGCGCTATATAAAAAATTTTTATATAGCGCGCTCACGCGTAAGGTTATGCACGGTTTGTAAAAACACGTATAACATGCGCGTTATATGCGTGAAAATATGGTAGATACCCCTGATGGTGTGAATAATGAGGAAGGACACAGCGAAGCTTGAAGAATGGTCTGAAATTTGGCAAAGATTTAATGCTAAGAAATGCAAGGTCATGCATTTGGGCCGCAAAAACCAGAGGTGATGGTTACAGTTTAGTGGGTGAAGAACTTTTGTGCATGAAAAGAGGAGCAGGACTTGTGTGTGATATAGAATGTGATGATCTTAGGTCAGCAAAAAACAAAACTGCAGACTATGTACAGGATGCAGGCATTGTTTATTTCAATAAATCTACAACCTTATTATCAACCAAGGGACCGGACACGGTCCATGTTTCGGATAACACGCCTTCATCAGGGGTCCATGGTGGATAAGGTATTGAAACAAAACGCAATAAAAAGGTATCAAACAAGTGCCTGTGTGAATCCAATGCTAAAACCGAACATGCCTCTGCAGTTTTGTTTTGTTTTTTGCTTTGCTGCTTGGTCCACTGCAGATTTGGTTGGATTCTTTTTTGTTTATGATCTTAGGTCAAACAGGTAAAAAAGGCGGCAATGAAAGCTAGAAGAAGGTCAAGGTGTATAAGGAGAGGTATTGATGCCCGTGGTGAGACCTCATTTAGAATATTGTGTGCAATTCTGGAGACAGCATCTCGGTTTATATTCGAGTATATACAGTACTTTTATCTTCATCATACAAAAACATTTGCAAAATTGGTCTTCAAAAAAAACTTCTGTTCACAATGAAATTCTTCAGTTCCTAAAATCAGCACAAAAGAATCATCAGAGGCATTTGTTTCGAGGACTACAACTATGGCTTCAAGTGGCAAGTAATTCTTGCATTCTTCTCATGCAAGAGAATGCTAAGGGATTGGATGCTCGAGCGATTGGCATCTATGTCATTGCATGGGAACAATGCTGAAACACTGTCCTCCAGGCATCAAAGCATAAAATTTATTCAAATTACACGTGCTATGTGTGAGAGAGGAACATGCCTGGAACATGTGCACAAGAGTTTTACAGTAAGCACAACTCTTATGCACATGCACAGGCATGATCTGGAGCAGAGATCCAGGGGGCTGTCCATCAGAAGTTCTGAAACTGAGCAGAGGAGTGGTTATCAGGGGGACTAGAAAGAGGTCTCTATGTGCCCTGTGTAGTCGCTGACATTGAAATAAACGAGCATGATCTGGAGCAGAGATCCAGGGGACTGTCCATCAGAAGTTCTGAAACTGAGCAGAGGAGTGGTTATCAGGGGGACTAGAAAGAGGTCCCTATCTGCCCTGTGTGGCTGCTGACATTGAAATAAACGAGCATTTTTCTAGCACACATCACATCTGGTAATTCTTTATACTATGGTATTATACAAAAGGATTTAAAACGCCTTCAATTGGTGCTAAACACCTCAATAAAAATGATTACAGGGAAAAAGAAATTCGATCATGTTACTTCATTACTGAAATCAGCTCACTGGTTGCCTATCAAATACCGTTTAATATATAAGATCTCTATCTATCTTTCATCTACTATGTGGACAGGCAAAAATGGCTATTCTCTATATCATCCAACATCCTCCTAAGATGAAAATATCATTAATAGTAATTAAACTTTCAACAAAGGTTTATCTTTAATAAAATCTTCTAACTGGACTGGATCAAAAAAAATATATATATATTTGTCACTTCCGTACGAAATCAGGCACGTGCATGGAAATTTTAAAAAGAATGTAGCCCCAATGTAGCCATCAGTGCAGACATGAAGGCTGCCAAACAAGTGGAGAAGGCCTCATCCAAGGCAAGGCAAATGATGGGATGTATCAATATGAAATGATTGAGACATTTAAGTACGTCACAGGTCGTGTCGAGGTGGAAAACGACATATTCTTTCCTAAGGGACCTTCAGTCACAAGGGGGCACCCACTCAAACTCAGAGGAGGGAGATTTGGTGGTGACACCAGGAAGTATTTCTTTACAGAAAGGGTGGTGGATCACTGGAACAAACTACCGGTACAGGTGATCAAGGCGACTAGCGTGCTCGACTTTAAGACTAAATGGGACATCCACGTGGGATCTCTACGTGGGTCGAGCAGCACTCTGACTTAATGGGGTGGGACAGTGGAGTGGGCAGACTTGATGGGCTATAGCCCTTTTCTGCCGTCATCTTTCTATGTTTCTATGTTTCTAATAGAAGCTTCGTCAGCCGGAAACCTGAAGTTCTAATGCCACTGTACAGGACCATGGTGAGACCTCATCTGGAATACTGTGTGCAATTCTGGAGACCACACTACCGTAAAGACGTGCTTAGAGCTGAGTCGGTTCAGCGGATGGCCACTAGGATGATCTCCGGGCTCAAGGGTCTCTCGTACGAAGAAAGACTAAACAAATTGCAACTCTACACTATGGAAGAGCGCAGGGAAAGGGGAGACATGATTGAGACATTTAAATACATCACAGGATGTGTCGAGGTGGAGGACGACATCTTCTTTCTCAAGGGACCCTCGGTCACAAGAGGGCATCCGCTCAAACTCAGAGGAGGGAAATTTAATGGTGACACCAGAAAGTATTTCTTCACGGAAAGAGTGGTGGATCACTGGAACAAGCTTCCAGTGCAGGTGATCGAAGCCACCAGCGTGCTTGACTTTAAGAATAAATGGGACATCCATGTGGGATCCCTAGGGAGGTCAAGTCAAGAATCTAGGTCATTAGCACTCAGACTTAACGGGGTGGGTCAGTAGAGTGGGCAGACTTGATGGGCTATAGCCCTTTTCTGCCGTCATCTTTCTATGTTTCTATGTAACTGCCAAAACCTTAGGCTTTAGCTGAAGGAATTGCTTCCTTTTAAACTGGGTTTGTCTAGAGACATCTGGAAAAATTATCACTCGTTGGCCACAAAATAGGTCTTGTTTTTTCAAAAAATATAGTTTGTTTTTCTAACTCTGTTTTGAAGGCCACTAAAAGAGCTGCTCATTTATTAATTATATCTTGAGAAGATTCGAGAAACTGCGATACATTCAAACTATCAGGTGAAACAAGTTTGTCCATTTCGTCTTCCTCTGCTATCTCTTTAGAAGCTCTTGAAATGTACTAGAGGTTATCAAGTTCTAAGGTATCCACTTTAGTATAATGCAATATCTCCCTCAAATACATTTTCAAGAGTTCTAAGGATGACAAATAAAGTGTAATAGGAAAATTTAATAAACGAAGGTTTTTAGCTCTTATAGAATTCTCTAGTTTCTATAGTTTAGCATGAGTCACCATACCATCTTTGATAGATTTAATTTCTAATTTAAATGCTGGCAACCATTATAATGTGGACTATATCATGGTTGAATAAATATCTTATGTTTGTTACAATGTATTTTATATACAAAATTTTGTGATATTCATGAATATTTGTTATTAATGTAATGAATAATCAAATAAAGAATTAAAAAAAAAATAATATATAAGATCTTACTTTTAGTTTTTAAAACATGAGTTAATCCTTCCTACATTGAAAACTATTTAATTCCATATTCACAATCTTGTATACTTCGCTCTCAACAGAATCTTCTTACATCTAATGGAAATATTACATACGCATCTATCCGAGACTGTATCTTTTCAGTAAATGGTCCACAACTCTGGAATGCTCTTCCAAATAATATTCGAATGGAATCCAATCTTGAATGATTTAAAATTCTTTTAAAAACATTTTTATTTATGGACTCATTCGGCTGACAGACCAATTGACTTTGATCATTGAAGAGCTTGTGAGGATCGATCTGAATCTTGGAGCACACAATCAGTTTTAAATCTTTTTCTTCACTTACCATATATACTCTAATATAAACTGGGATTTTGGGGCCAGAATTTGCAGGAGCCAGCAAGGAAGCCGCTCAGCGCCGAGAAGCAGCGCCAAATCGCACTGCTGCTTGTGCCGCTCAGCTGAAAAAACTGGATCCGTGCAGCCAGTTAGCAGCGGGGCAGGAGTTTGGAAAGCTTGCTCCTGCCTGCTGCACCTCCACCAGGGATCGGTAGAGGAGCCGCTGCACCTCAACCAGGGATCGGCAAATGTATGAAGATAGGGCAGGGATGGAGGCCAGAGCCTGGGAGGGAAGCCTGACAGGGCTCCTGGGAGGGAGCCTGACAGGGGAAGGTAGGAAGGGTGCTGGGTGCTGAGCCTGACAGGGGAAGGAAGGGTACTGGGTGCAGAGCCTGACCATGAAGGGAAGGAAAAAAGGGTGCAAAGTCTGACAAGGGAGAGAAGGAAGGGTGCTGGGTGCAGAGCTTGACAGGGGAGGGAAGGAAGGAAGGGATGAAGGGAAGGGGACTGGGTGCAGAGCTTGGCAGGGAGGGGAGTGGGTGCAGAGCCTGACAGGGCAGGACACTTGAATATTAAGCCGCCCGACTTATATTCGAGTCAACCATTTTTCCTCCTTTTGAGGGGGAAAGTGGGGGGTCTCAACTTATATTCAGATTGACTTATATTTGAGTATATATGGTACTTTACTGTCAATTATGGAGTTCCATTTTCTGACTGTATTAAATTTAATTTTTTAATATTTTTGCTAAATGTCAACTGCATAGATGTTTTGTCAATGCGGTATATCAAATGTAGAATAAACTTGGAAAAATCAAATAAATCCTCTCCTGAATGCCACCTCAGAGCCGGCACTAATTGTTTCCATCACTAGTGCTAGGTTCTGAGCATCAACATGATGGTGTCACAACACCCCCAACGCAGTCTCATAGTATGTGCAAAACCAATGTATTGGCCCGGAGAGAAACCAGTAACAGTTATACCATCCCACAATTCAAGTCATCTAGTCAAAAGCTTTTGATCACAGCCAATACATTGCTGATACTAATTACCATATATATAGCCAAGAAATCTGAGCCAAAACCAGCCTCAACAAACCAGGGTCATCTTATTTACAGATAACGCCCATAGCACTAAAAAAAAAAAAATTAAATCATCCCTCAATATTGCTTTTGCTGTGCACTTTCAAACAGAACTTCTATAGAGCAGCTGCAATGCAGTGCCAAAGGCCTGTTCAGGAGCTCTCTCATATCTATCCCACCCCCTGTGACTCAACTTCCTATTTCTGCAGAAATTAGACAAATCAGAGTTTGCTCCGGAGAAAGCCAAAGGCACCCTAAGAGTATCACTGCACTGCCACTGCTCTATAGAAAATCCACTTGAAGTTATACAGCAAGGAGGCCGGGGATTATGGTGGAGATAGAGAGAGGGAACAATTTTGGACCCTGGAGGTAAAAGGGAGGGAGGGAAAAAGGGCCAGAAGGGAGCCTTGATTTATACGTGGGTCATAGCATGTGTGTCCATTTTTAGGTCTAAACTGCCCTCATCTTATGCTTGAGGCTGATTTGTGATTGAGTATATATGGTAAACACTTTCCAGTCAATGAAAGCATTCAAACCACGTGGTTCTACCAACTTCAGATGGAACACAATTGACTGTTTTAATTTAAATGTGACATTTTTGTCATGCACTTACATCATTCATACTTTATTAAGAAAAGTAAACAATATTATTGATCATTATACTACTTGGAGGAGTTTTTTGGACCTATAATTACTGTAATATGTGCAGCACTATATATTAGTCTTAAGGGCTGTTTATTCCGAGATCCTTTTCCTTGGTGGGAGAATTTTTGGTCCTACCAATATTCCTATGTGGCTTAAAAAGCAAAGCTGAAATTAAGGGGTCCTTTTACTATCATGGGCTAGTGCATCTTAGCACGCGATAAATGCTAACACGTCCATAGGATAAAATGGAAGCATTAGCATTTAGCGCACGGTAAAATGCACTAGCACACCTTAGTAAAAGGACCCCTAAAGATTTACTTGGTAGGTTTGTTGTTGTTACGTGGATAGTTTTTAATATTGTGTGGATTAAGAAAACACTACCATTACAGGAATTTTTAAATTTAAAAAATATTTACCTGTTGTAAGTCAACAATATTTACTCGACCTTTAAAAAAAAAAAGAGCAATAATAGATTTTAATAGAACTCAGGACATTTCTCTGAAATAAATCTGTTTTCAAAACATACATTTCAGCTGATTTACAAGGCAATATTTACACCTGGACATACACACTTAAATGACAGTCATGCTCAGACACACAGACTTGGGAAATCTCTACACAGGCTAAATGTACTTCCTTCTGTGCTAGTCCCAAAGTAATTTTATTCAGCTGGGGTGCCACACTTCCTTGAACCACCTTCATCTGCCTTTGTAACCTGGGTGAATCCATCATCCCTCTCTAAATCCTCTGTACATGATGGTTGAGCAACAGTGCTTAAAGGGGAAAAATGATATACTCTCTCCTATGAAGAAATAATCTAATAAAAATGTAAATGTGGCACTGCTAGAAAACTTAAAAAAATAGAAATCTCTGTCTGCATCATATGTGCCACTTCTGGGTGAATCTCGAAAACACCTCAAAGGCAAAAAGAGCGAGGGAGTCAAGAGAGATCCAAGCAGAGTAAACTTAATGCATTAGTTGGGGGCAGCTGGCTTCTACTAATATTATTTTTGATCCACTACACCAAAACAGTAAAACTTACTTTAGCAAAAACCATGCATGACAAAAAGTCGTACATAACACCAATGCTGGGAAGGGTTAAAAAACAAACAAACCCTTATCTCTGGCTGTACTGAATGTTATTATGTAGAGCAGTGTTTCTCAACTTCTTCAAGCCAAGTACGTCTTAAATCTAATGAATATCAACCGAGTACCCCACTCAAGCTCTACCCCAGACCCCACCCCTATAATAACAGTACTAATTGTAATGCAATTTCTTCTATCCATTTTTCATATACACACAATATAATCTTAATACATAATGGTAACCACAAAATTAAAAAGAAAACACACAGTACACAGAGAAAATCTTAATTATCATTTATATTCAGGAGGTTTTCAAAGAGGTCAAGGCAGATGACTATAAAATATGCAATATCACCTCAGTAACAACTATAGAAAAATAGACAAATATAGTCAGCAGATATAAATTCTCAAAACAGACACATTCGATCACTAAATTGAAAATAAAATAATTTTTCCTACCTTTGTTGTATGGTGATTTCATGAGTCTCTGGTTATACTTCCTTCTGACTATGCATCCAATATTTCTTTCTTTCTGCCTCCTGCATGCTTCATCTCCTTCAAACCTCATTCCCTTCCCCAACCAACATCTCTCTGTCCCTCCACGAGTCCAAATTTTCTTCCTCTCTCCTCCATCCCTATTGGCAATGTCTCCCTCTCTCTCAATGTCCATCTGTCTTGAGAGATCCAGACATCTCTCCCACCCTCTTTACTGCCACATCCAACATTTTTCGCTCTCTCATCCTCTGCAGTGTTCTCCCCAGAATTTTTTTCCAGCTGGGTGGCATGAAAAAGTAGCCGGGTGGGGTGGGGATATTTGGTAGTGGGGAAAATTAAGGGCTCCTTTTACAAAGGTGCGTTAGGGCCTTAACGCGCAGAATAGCGTGCACTAAAATGCCCAGTGTGCTAGCCGCTACTGCATCCTCTTGATCAGGTGGTAGTTTTTCAGGTAGCGCGCGTTAATTCGGTGCGTGCGCTAAAAACGCTAGCGTACCTTTGTAAAATGAGCCCTAAATGTGTACTATTTTTATTAGTTAATTATTATTGTTTTCCAATGCTCAATACGACTTCTTTTTTTAAGGTTTGACACTTGTGCCAGAATATTTTTACTAAATTTAAGAAATATCCAATTCTAGAAGTGAATAATTAGATATGTGCCCTCTTTCAAATGGTATAGAGGTTTAAAAAAGGGAAATGCATTAATGAAGTCATTGGGTTCAATCTAGCCATTTATTTCTGCATGAATTTAAACAACTAAGAAAAAAAAGATAAGTATAGCTCATCCAGTCATATAAGAAATGGCTCTACAGCACCTCTAATAATGTTTTGATTACTAGGTTCCTTCCTGAGGTCTCACTTAGGATATGAAATAGATGCAATCCCCACTTCCAGACCTCTTCCACATAATTTTTGGAGAGGTGTTACTGAGCCTTGAAGGAGACTTGTGTGATTGCACTACAGCAAAATAATAAAGTAGCAGATTAAGATCAAAGTGAGAGCTAGGGCAAAACAGTTTAGGTAAAGATGCAGGTAATAATTAGCAATGTATTAAAAACATTTTATTTTTATTTGCTTTTAATGTCATTTGAAAGTTGCTTGATGTTAATACAACTTTAATTTAATTCTTTATAGTGGGGGGTGTGGTGGTAGTGGGGGGGGGGGCAACGCCAAGTCAACAGTAAAGTAAGAATAGGGTCATTAAATCCTGTGGCGTACCTAGTATATATGACAGCCAGTGCTGATCATTTTTTTAAACCCTCCTCTATTTAAAAAAGATATTTTTAGTAATAATCTATGAGTCACACAACAAGGGTGCACCTAGGAAAAGGCAGCATCTTAAACACTGCAGTGAGCACTAGAACACCAACACACGCATTGTAAAACTAAAGCCAGATTCTGCACAGTCAATTTCCCCAATGAATATGCATTGAAAGCAGTGCATGCACATAGATATCATGCATATTCATTAGGGAAATCCTGAAAACCCGACTGGATTGCGGCCCTCAAGGAGGGACTTTGAGACCCCTGCTGTACAGTCATTGCTAACAGAAAGCCATGACCTTTTTATACACACAGAACACAGATACACCCTCGCCCAATATGGAATAATCACACACTAAAAATAGAAATATGTAGACAAACGTTAAACTGAAACAAGAAACCAGACTGCATACAATGCAACACCATAGAAACAGTGGCACGTGTTGTTGGAGCGGCGGCCGGCTTGACTGGGGAGTTGAGAGGTCCTGTGCATGCTTCTGGAGGATGGCGGCCGGCTTGAATCGGAAGCCGGGAGGCAACGGTGGATGGCAGAGGCATCGGTCAAAGCGGGAGGGCAGCCGCACAGGTTCTCCGAGGGAAGGAAGCCACCACGCTGCAAGGGCTCCAGCACCCACAGGCAGGTACCCACCCCTGGGCCACCATAGCAAACTTTGGTTGTGGAACGAATTGTTTTGAGTTTACATTGTGGCCTATGGGGAACTTTGCTTTGATATACGAGTACTTTGGCTTACGAGCATGCTTGTGGAACGAATTATGCTCGTAAATCAAGGTACCACTGTATAGGGGTCCTTTTAATAAGGGGTGCTAACAATTAACATGCACTATATACTAAGAGGCCCACAGGAATAAAGTGGGCTTCTTAGAATTTAATGCTCACTAAATCTGTTAGTGTGCTTTAGTCAAAGGAGCCCAAAGTTAGTAGATGACCTCCATAGTAGATAATGGCAGATAAAGATCTACTGGCTTTTCCTATCTGTACAGCTATTCTAGCCTATGCTTTTAAGGATATATCTTGCTGTAAAAGCTTGAACATGTATAGGTTATCATTTTGTTTTCTTCTTTGGTTCTCTGTCATCCCAATTATATGAGCGTACTAATTCCTTAATATCTACTTTACAATGCTAAAAGAACAAAGACAATATCACCTCCACGAACATGAAGTTCATCCTGAATCTCCCTGATGATCTGAGCTGGAGTAATATATTCCTTTCCATCAAGAGTATGCACCACATCCAATTGATTCTCAGCAATCAACTTGGAAACAATCTCTATGCAGTTACGTTCTGACAACCTGCAGAAATGCAAAGTTCACAATTTATAATTTATCCTGGCTATTTTACTGTTAACACATGCCTACAAATACCTTGAAATTTGCTTCTAGTAAAGGAACTTTTGTTCAGAATATTACTGCTGCTGGGTTTCAATAATATCATCTTTGAATGTTTTTACCACCCTGCTCAGGAATGTAATTTAAGAACATTTCCAATGGATGAAGCATTTGCTGCTAATTACATTACATTAGTGATTTATATTCTGCCATTACCTTGCGGTTCAAGGCGGATTACAGAAAAGGTTATCTGGATATTTCCAGAGGTGTTACAGAGTAGAGCGGGTTGCTTCAGGGGATTGAAATGCTTTCTGCGGTGTTAGTTAGTCTTTATGGATTTCTTGAATAGCAGAGTTTTTATTTCTTTTCTGAAAGTTTTGTAGTCTGGGGTCGTGATCTGTAAATTGGAGAGTTGGTGGTCTAGTTTCCAATGTACTAATCACGACCCCAGACTGAGCAGGGTGGTAATTATTACCCTGTTCAGTAAAGCCAAATGCCCAAGGACTTCCAGCTTAAACAAGACATTGACAGTAGATAGCACTAGTTACATCTGATCAGATTATTAAGAACTACAAAATGTGCTACAAGATTCGCTCTCTTCTAAAAAGGAAATTACAAAATACAGTGCAACACAGGATTTTTACATCTTGTGCCATTCCTGTTGTATACACAAAACTAATCCATCTGGTTACAGTTGTGTGTACTGTATCAGTCATGAAGAACTGTTTGGATTTATTATTACTTGCAAGCATGTTTTTGCCTCTGTTCCGAGGGTGATCTTTAGTTTATATTTGACATATGCTAAGATTTTATTGCCAGAGAAATATATTGTTCGGTGCCACTGGAATGCCATTTAAGAGCTTTTGGAGTCCTAATAGATGCAAATTAAATGAAAACCTTCATAGGAAATTACCAAAATTGACTATGGTTACACCATTGCATCTGATCTTAATTAAAAGGTCTCCTCACAAGACCAGCACAGGTACACAAACATTTTTGCAACAGATAAGCAAGCACTGAGCATTTAGTTCCTTAAAGGAAGGGAACACACTGCTACTTCCATAGTCCTGGTTTCCTATGGCTAGCCCCTCCCCTCCCCGCTTCAGACCTTAGAAATGCTCACAAACACTATGGAAACCCAGGTGACCACAAAGGGAGCAGCCAAGCTGATATGAACTTGAAGACTCTTCTTCCAAAGTCCCAGGTATAACACAAAGTTTGAGATACCTCATTTTTATAATTTAAAAGAGTTTTTACACATTAAATGGTAAAACATACAACTTTAAATAAGATTCCAACTGCTGTATTTTCTTTTGGCTATACTGGTTGATAAGAGGGCAGTTTTATAACTATATACTTAAAATTTACACGCATAATTTTCCCTCAAAATTTTTTGAAAATCTAATGTAATACACAACTTATTAATTGCACTATACCAAGGTTCAAGGAGATTTACATTCAAAAAGGCCGTAAAATCTATGGGAAAGTACAAAAACAATCAATAATTAAAATACATGGACATGTCTGCTTTGCAAATGACCCCAATGAATTTTAGTGCTTACATTCATATATAAGAACATAAAGAGTTGTCATACTGGGATAGACTGAAGGTCCATCAAGCCCAATTCTGTTTCAAACAGGGTCTAACCTAGGCAGTGTGTTTCCCAAGTCCATCTTAATAATGGCTTCACCCATACACCAGGTGGGTAACTTTATAGAAGAAGCCTGTTTCCATTGCTGAAGCACTGTTCTTATCAACATAAATGCTTCTGGAAAAGGATCTCTTTTATATGTCAAATCTAGACATTATATATCTAGATTTCCAAAAAGCCTTCGACAAGGTGCCCCATGAACGCTTACTGAAGAAACTGTGGAACCACGGGGTGGATGGGGACGTGCACAGATGGATCAAAAATTGGCTGGCGGACAGGAAACAGAGGGTAGGAGTAAAGGGGCACTACTCTGACTGGATAGGGGTCACAAGTGGTGTTCCGCAAGGGTCAGTGCTGGGACCGCTGCTGTTCAATATATTTATTAATGATCTAGAAATGGGGACAAAGTGCGAAGTTATCAAGTTCGCGGATGACACAAAACTCTCCAGCAGGGTCAGAACTGTTGAGGAATGCAAAGAACTGCAGAGCGACCTGAACAAACTGAGTGAGTGGGCAAAAAAATGGCAGATGAGCTTCAATGTGGAGAAATGTAAGGTCTTGCACATAGGGAAAGGAAACTCCATGTACAGCTACACGATGGGAGGGAGGGTACTCGGGAAAGGCAGCCAAGAAAAAGATCTGGGGGTATTGGTAGATAACACAATGAAGCCGGCGGCACAATGTGCAGCGGCCTCAAAAAAAGCGAACAGAATGTTGGGCATTATCAAGAAAGGTATCACTACCAGAATGAAGGAAGTTATCCTGCCACTGTATCGAGCAATGGTGCGCCCACATCTGGAATACTGCGTCCAATACTGGTCGCCATACCTCAAGAAGGACATGGCAATACTCGAGAGGGTCCAGAGGAGGGCAACGAGGATGATAAAGGGTATGGAGAACCTTTCATATGCCGAGCGGTTGGACAGGCTGGGGCTCTTTACCCTGGAGAAGCGGAGACTGAGAGGGGACATGATAGAAACTTATAAAATCATGAAAGGCATAGAGAAGGTGGAGAGGGACAGATTCTTTAGACTAGCAGGGGCAACTAAAACAAGAGGTCATTCAGAAAAACTGAGAGGAGACAGATTCATAACGAATGCAAGGAGGTTCTTCTTCACTCAGAGGGTGGTGGACACCTGGAACGCGCTTCCCGGAGAGGTGATAAGACAGAGTACAATTCTGGGGTTCAAAAAGGGACTGGATGACTTCCTGGAAGCAAAGGGGATTACAGGGTACAGATAGAGTTACCTTACAGGACATTGAGCGAATGGGGTATGGATATTTTAGGTTAGGTAGGGAACACTTCCAGGTCATGAACCTGGGGGGCCGCCGCGGGAGCGGACTGCCGGGCACGATGGACCCCTGGTCTGACCCAGCAGAGGCAATGCTTATGTTCTTATGATTGCCATCCATTTAAATTCATCAAAACCTGAACCAAAGGATTTACTCATATAAGCAGAAGCAAATACATACTAATAGGAAAACAGGAGTTTGATCAGAATTTAAAGCATTATTGATTGTCAAGTGACAAAATATTTGACCGCCACCAGCCAGGAAGAGATGCTGGGAATTTGAGATTAAGAGTAGAGTTAAAGGGCTAAGCTGTTGGATGAAAAAAAAAAAAAAAGACAGCAGAAGGAGAGGGAAGTAAGATTTCAGGTATGGAAGAGCAAGGAGGCTGAGAACCAAGGATGCAGTGCTTAAATATTTCCAATACTCTTAATGACCCTGGACAAATCATTTAGGGCTCCTTTTACTAAGCTGCGTTAGCGTTTTTAGCGCACACATTTTAGTGTGCGCTAAACCCGTGATACGTGGCTAGAACTAATGCCAGCTCAATACTGGCGTTAGCGTCTAGTGCGCATGGCAATTTAGCGCGCGCTATTCCATGCATTAATGCCCTAATGCAGCTTAATAAAAGGAGCCCTTAATCTTCCAGTGCCATAAATATGAACTGTTAGAACAGAAAAGAAGTGTGTTCACTCTGCAACTCCTCAATGTCTCCTCACGTATGTCTCCCCCACCCTCCTTAAACTCCACTCTATCTTTCTGAACCATATACGTGGAACAATAGTCAAAAACTCCTTCTCTAGCAGTATTCAAATCCAAGCAAGCCCACTTTTTTGAGGCTGCCTTCAACTCCTAACTCCCACTCACCCTAAGATACCCAAGTTTAATCTAATCTAAGCTTCCATTTGTGCATCGCACATACCTATAACATGCTCAAGGCGACAGATCAAGGAGGAAGGGGGAAAGCAGTAGGGAAGGGGGTATGGAGAAATAAGAGAGGGGACCCAGAAATAGGGGGAGTTATACAGAAACTAAGACTGTTAAATGTCAAAGAGGTGATGAGTCTTCAGGTTTTTTCTGAATGTAGTAAAGTATATTTTATTTATTTATTTAGTCTATTTTGTCATTGTGCATGAAACCACTGAAACCCTATCTGTCCTAATTAGATGGTAAGCTCTTCAGAGCAGGGACTATTACATGTTGAATGTACAGCACCACATGCACCTTTCAGCGCTATAGAAATTATAAGTAGTAGTAGGAAAATATGCTACTACTGAAAAGGTACGGGCGTAGTGTCCAAAATTATAGGGGGTGCCAGACACAATGCAAAAGGTCCCTTTCTTCATAAGCAATAAAGGAGCATGCTCAATATTGGGCTGCCCAGCTAATGGAGGGAGAGGGTGTGGAGCAGTGATCTCAAACTCAAACCCTTTGCAGGGCAACATTTTGGATTTGTAGGTACTTGGAGGGCCGCAGAAAAAAAAAAAGTTAATGTCTTATTAAAGAAATGACAATTTTGTATGAGATAAAACTCTTTATAGTTCATAAATCTTTCCTTTTGGCTAAGTCTTAATAACAATATTGTAATTTATAGCTATAGAGGCATATGATGAAGATACTGTTTTATTTTACTTTTGTGATTATGTTAAACATACCGAGGGCCTCAAAATAGTACCTGGCGGCCGCTTGTGGCCCCCGGGCCGCATGTTTGAGACTACTGGTGTGGAGGTTGTTAGGCACCAACATGTCAAAATGACTGGGGGGGGGGGGGCGGCGGGGACAAACACAATAGAAATGAGCTCTCCTTGGACACAACGAAGGCGCTTACTCAACATGAGAAAGCGTTAACACCCACTGGGCACGCACAGACTTGACTTGACTTGAAGTGCAAGTGAAGGGGACCCCTACGTGGGAGGGGGAGACCTAAAAGTTCGCCTCTTCCTACGTGGGATGAGCAGGGAGCGGAGGAAAGAGCCGCGACTGGGACGTGGGCGCTTTACGTTCTAAAACCTCTCCGTCCCCGGGCGTCCGGCGGAGCTGCCGAGCCACTGACCTTTGCGTGGCGTCGGCCAGCTGGGCCCTCTGGAAGTCCGCGGCCAGCCGCCGAATCTCGTCCCAGCCTGCGGCCATAGCGAGCGAACGGCGCAACGATTCGTCGCGCGCGCTGCTGCCGGGATCCGCTCGCGGCAGTCGCGAGCGCAGACAACACGTCAGCAGAACGACCCCCCACCGACGGCAGGCGCCAGAGGACAAAAAAAAAAAAAAATCCCGCTTCGGTTTTGCGCTTAACATCGATTCTAGGAGGAAAGCTGCTGAAGTCGAAAAATTCTACTCAAATTAGTAACTGTGTTGGATGCTTTTGATGCTTTGCTGTGTACCTACAAATTGTCACGCCACTAAGATTTCTCGACTGAACGCCAACCAGATTGGCTATTGCTGTACTTCTGGAATCTGGGTTGCTTCCTGGCATGGATCATATGTGGACGGAGAGCTGTCAAGTTGTCCAATTCTAAGGAGATTTAAGCCAGTCCTGGATTTCTGACTGCCCTGTCATTGGACATAATGGGACTTACAGTACTTATTTTAGAATATTGCAAAAACTTGTACTGTAGCTATGGCAAATTGTAACCCGTTAACTGTATATCATGTATGTTAACCTGTAACCTGTTCTGAACTCCTTGGGGAGAACAGGATAGAAAACAAATTAAATATTTATATATATTACAGAGTTGCCAAGGACCCAATTTTTGAGAGAGGGTTTTTAGCACATGCCCCAGCCCTACTCTATTCTCTAACACAGTAAAGAAGACAAAGAACCCACCCACCCCCATAAAAATAACAAAATGGCAGCAAGACCTTTAGGTGCATCCACTCTGCGGTCTGCCCAACAAGGTGGCTAAAGCAACACCCACCACTTTATGCAGGCCCCAGTCATCTATGTTCAAGTGTGGGTTGTAAAGTCACTACCAGCCAAACATGATGGGGATGATACATGGCTATAGCCAAGACTCCAAGTATTGCTAACAGTATTTAACTTACCAGTCAAGATACCTTCCCTTCCCTGCAAAGCATCCCCATGTGCAGTATGTGACAATAAAATTATCTAACAAGCCAGAATTGTCAAAACTTCACCTGTCTCTTGACATTTGCAAGACACAGACCGAAGAAGTCTGTCTGACATCAGCTTCAGTTCCCCCACACTGGATTTGGCTAATCTTCTTTCAGGGCAGGATGCACAACGTTCTGACCACTGTGAAAAATACTGTGGTGGGAGCATTTTTTTTGTTTTTTTACTAGCGATGCTCAGCACAATATCATGCAAATTATATGCATGCTATTCATAGAAACATAGAACATGACGGCAGAAAAGGGCCACGGCCCATCTAGTCTGCCCACACTAATGGCCCACCCCCTAACTACCTCCATGAAGAGATCCCACATGCCAATCCCATCTTTTCTTAAAATCTGGCACGCTGCTTGCCTCAATTACCTGTTGTGGAAGATTATTCCAGCGATCAACCACCCTTTCGGTGAAGAAATATTTTCTGGTGTCGCCATGAAATTTCCCACCCCTGATTTTCAACGGATGCCCTCTTGTTGCCGTGGATCCTTTAATGAAAAAGAGATCCTCTTCCACCTCGATACGGCCTGTGACATATTTGAACATCTCGATCATGTCTCCCCTCTCTCTGTGTTCCTCGAGTGAGTATAGCTGCAACTTACCCAGTCGTTCCTCATACGGGAGATCCTTGAGTCCTGAGACCATCCTGGTGGCCATTCGCTGAACCGACTCAACTCTCATGTGAAGAATCGCCAGTAAGAGGGGGGGGGAGGGGAGGAACTGTGCTCAGAAGCGCAATGTTATCACAACTCCGCCTCCTGCTTGCCAAAATAAAGACAGCCCCCTGCTCTCCCTGCATGCCAGTTCAGCTGATCTCGGCAGGGGAATCCCTGATCAGTTGAGCCAACTGAACTCCCCAAAGTCATTTTGGGTAGAGAGAGCAGGGGGCTGCTTTTGATCATTTAAAAAAAGTCAACCAAGCCCCTCCCCCCACCATAAATACCCCTCCTATTCTCTTATATCTTTCAACTATACCTCTGTACTTACTATCCTCCTCTCAGTCTCTCTCATATGATTCCACAATTTCCAGTACTGTATACCCCCCTCCCTCCATTCTTGTTTTTCAGTAGCCCAATGTCAACCTACAAAGACGTTTTTCTTCAAGTCTAATGTGGCTTTTAGTACACCACCCTATATCATATTAAAATGAAATGCGATGGCTTTGATGGAAGGAGTTGATATGCCAAGGGTTTCCAGCCAGACAAACAAATCAAGGGGACCATTTTTTCTAATCTGACAGGGCTGTGTACATCTAGCATAGCTAAAGAAAAGTAACTGTCATAACTTAAGCAGTGCTATGTTTGCATGCCTTCGATTTTCATTGTGTTTCCTAAAACAAACCCTGAAATAGTAACTGAAATGTGTGAAGGGCTCATACTGCGAGAGGTCCCGGGTTCATCTCCCAGACGAGCCCCCAGATCTTTAATCCTTTCCAAATAGGAAAACTACCCTACTACCATAACCTTTTGCTTATTTTGTTTAAACAAGAAAGTTTTCCTAGAAATTTTTCCTCCAGTTATCAAACTATGGGCTCTTTTAAATAAGCAGCATAAGAACATTTTACTGTGGGCCGATGAAGGAAATGATCTGATGTTCATTGAATTCCTATGAGCATTAGAGCATTTACCTCACTGGACCACAGTAAAATGTTCTTACACTGCTTAGTAAAACCTAGCTGTGGTAGACTAGTCTTTTTTGGCTGGCCCTGGCTTGCCTAGAGAAGTCAGCACATATACAGCCAAGGCACAATTGCATATAAAGAGAATTTTTATTTGTAATCATTTGCCTCACACAAAATAGAATGAATTTGACTTATCTCAGCCAAATTGCTGCATAAGAACATAAGAATTTGACACTGCTGGGTCAGACCAGTGGTCCATCGTGCCCAGCAGTCCGCTCTCACAGTGGCCCCCAAGTCAAAGACCAGTGCCCTGAGACCAGCCCTACCTGCATACGCTCCGGTTCAATAGGAACTTGTCTAACTTTGTCTTGAATCTCTGGAGGGTGTTTTCCCCTATAACAGCCTCTGGAAGAGCGTTCCAGTTTTCCACCACTCTCTGGGTGAAGAAGAACTTCCTTACGTTTGTACGGAATCTATCCCCTTTTAACTTTAGAGAGTGCCCTCGCGTTCTCCCTACCTTGGAGAGGGTGAACAACCTGTCTTTATCTACCAAGTCTATTCCCTTCAGTTTCTATCATGTCCCCTCTCAGTCTCCTCTTTTCAAAGGAGAAGAGGCACAGTTTCTCTAATCTCTCACTGTACGGCAACTTCTCCAGCCCCTTTACCATTTTAGTCGCTCTTCTCTGGACCCTTTCGAGTAGTACCATATCCTTTTACATGTACGGCGACCAGTGCTGGACGCAGTATTCCAGGTAAGGGCGTACCATGACCCGGTACAGCGGCTTGATAACCTTCTCTGATCTGTTTGTGATCCCCTTCTTAATCATTTGCAGTTTCCAGTTATGTCTAATACCAGCTCCAGCAGGATACATATTTCAAATCTGAAATATTCTAATTATAAAATAAATTAACTTTTTTCTACCTTTTGTTGTCTGGTAATTTTATTCTTAAAATCACATTGGTCTCAGGCTTTGGTTTTGGGTTCCTTCTGTCTTCATCGTGGTATGGCTGGCTCCTGAAGGTAAAATAGGCGCAAGAGGAGCTGGGGAGGAGATGCAGAGAACAACACGGGCACAATTTTTTTTACCACAGGAGCAAGACTTTTTACCACTCCCACGGGATGGTAAAAGATCTTGTCCCTATTCCCCCGGGGCTATGAAAGGTCTTGTCTCCATTCCTGCGGATTTACTGCAGTGACCACTGTTTACCGTGGTACACGGTCCCCATGTCATTCTCTAATTGCCATCTTCTGCTGTTCTAGTGCTCGCTGCAGTGTGTAAGATGCTGCCTTTTCCTAGGTACATTCTTGTTGTGCGACTTGTGAATTATTACTAAAAAATCATGCTTTTTATATAGAGGAGGGGGTGTTAAAAAATGTTGGCCCCAAGTGCCACATATGCTAGGTACGCCACTGGCGGGAGTCCAGAGGCTGGATATACTGTAGAATCTGAAGCCCAGTGTTTCAGGAGAGCTGAAAGAGGGGGATTGCACTCCAATTGCCAACCTACTACATTCAGGCATTTTCTCATGCTTTACATTCTTCTTTTAAAAGGGTTGTCAATCTTGTAACAAGTATAGGCTGGTGTAACAGATTAAGGGGTTTTCCTTCCCCCAGCATCCTGTTTGCTTTTTTGTCTACAATGATACCCAGATCTTTTTCTTGGGCACAAACCCCTAATTTTTATTAACTGATGCTGGAATAATTGCTGAGTTGTGTTTCCCGGCTGCACCCAACTTGCCAACTGACTCCAGATTTTCAGACAGGTTTATCCAGTCCTTGTAGTTTATATCCTTGCCTGCTTGCATTTACAATATTAGGGCAGTGGTTCTCAAAATTGTCCTGGGGCGACTCCTAGCCATTTGACTTTTCAGGATGTAAACAAAGAACAAAAGCACTTTGGCACCTCTGCTCTAAATAAATGCAAAGATCAAAACAGATTAAAAATAGTATTGGCAACGTTTGCTTCAAAACCTATAGAGCTGAAACAAGTCTCAAAAGTTGGAGAGGGAGAAGGGCTGCTGCTGGATAAGGGGAGCAGTGAAGGGGTGGTGGTAGACACAGGGGAGGTAAAAGGAAGGGAGAATGGACAGGGGGAACACGCAAGGGGTGGTGGTGGACAGCCAAAAGAAAGAAAGACAGAAAGCGGCTAAGGAGACAGAGAGAGAAAGAAATAAAGACACACACACACACATATATTCTAGCGGGAAGGGGTAAAACGCGGACCTGATGGACTTGACGGACCTCGTGGATCTAAACCCGTACGGCCTTAAAAATCTGAGGTCCATGTCGGTCCGTGTCCGTGGCGCTTTGTAGTTTCTGTCGCTGACAGACCTTGATGAGATTTGAGCGCTGACGGATCCATCTCAGCATAGGGAGGGAAAAGTGTTATGATCCATCAGCGCTATAAATCTCTTCGAGGTCTGTCAGAGCCAGACTAGTGCTGGAGCGGCAGAGCAGACGCCAAGAGAGTGGGGACATAGGTTTTGGACGTGCGTTATGGAAAAGAAGTCTCCAAACTCCAGCACTAGTTTCTGGCTCTGACAGACCTCAGAAGAGATTTTCAGCGCTGACGGATCCTAACACTTTTCCCTCCCTATGCTGAGATGGATCCGTCAGCGCTCAAATCTCATCAAGGTCTGTCAGCGACAGAAACTACAAGCGCCACGGACACGGACCAACATGGACCTCAGATTTTTAAGGCCGTACGGGTTTAGATCCGCGAGGTCCGTCAAGTCCGTCAGGTCCGCGTTTATATGTGTGTGTGTGTGTCTTTATTTCTTTCTCTCTCTGTCTCCTTAGCCGCTTTCTGTATTTCTGTCTTTCTTTCTTTTGGCTGTCCACCACCACCCCTTGCGTGCTCCCCCTGTCCATTCTCCCTTCCTTTTACCTCCCCTGTGTCTACCACCACCCCTTCACTGCTCCCCTTATCCAGCAGCAGCCCTTCTCCCTCTGTTTTACCTCCCCCCTGTCCATCAGCACCTCTTCCTGATCCCCCTGTCCAGCAGTAGGCCTCCCTTCCTTTTTCCCCCCCTGTCCATCAGCACCTCTTCCTGCTCCCCCTGTCCAGCAGCAGGCCTCCCTTCCTTTTCCCCCTTCCCCTGTCCATCAGCACCTCTTCCTGCTCCCCCTGTCCAGCAGTAGGCCTCCCTTCCTTTTTTCCCCTCCCTGTCCATCAGCACCTCTTCCTGCTACCCCTGTCCAGCAGTAGGCTTCCCTTCCTTCCCCCCCCCCCACCAGACCAGAATCTCCCCTCTGTCTATCCCCCATCAGTCCAGCATCTCCCCTTTCTCTATCCCCCCAACAGTCCAGCATCTCCCTTCTCTCTATCTCCCATCAATCAAGCATCTCCCCTCTGTCAGCCGCTGCCATTCGCCATCTCATCAAGGTCTGTCAGCGACAGAAACTACAAGCGACACGGACACCGGACCGACACGGACCTCAGATTTTTAAGGCCGTACGGGTTTAGATCCGCGAGGTCCGTGTTTTACCCCTTCCCTATTCTAGCACCTGTTAATGTAAGGGGCTATAAAGCTAGTATAATATAATGGACACGTCAGCCTTAGTAAAAGAGGGGGTTAATTACCTGAACAGAAAACAAAAAAAGGGTTCCACCAAAGAGATTCCACAAGGAAAACAGCAGCGCTAACACAAAAAAAAACCCAACCCTGGAATTGATGAGCCTGTCAGAAGTAATTGGTACTTTTTATGGGGACGGGCGGGGATGGAGGTAATTCCTTGCGGGGACGGGTGGGATTTCTGTCCCCGCGCAACTCTCTACTCCAAACAAGAGAACATTAAAGGGTTAACAGAGCTGCTACTATGTCTCCCCAAGATGCTGGCAAAGGAGTGTGGCAACGCCCAGTGACAGTGCATTTCTCTCCGGAAGGGGAGGGGGGAGGGGGGGTCAGGTTTTCCTAAAAGCCAGAGAGAGCGCCGTAATCCCGTTCGGTAGCCCCAGCGCGATCAGCCTTTGAGTAACTCGAGCAGCCGCCTTTGCGCGCCATTCTCGGAGCAGAGCGGCCGGCGGAGAGACAGACTTAGGCGAAGATGGCCGCTCTCTGCCCCGTCTTCCTGCTGTGCGCCATCGCCCTGGCCCTAGCCCCCTTCGGCCGGGGTACGCGTCTCATGCCCGGAGGCTTAAACGAAGCCAGCGAAGACGAAGAAATCGTGAAGAAGGCGCTGCGCTTCGCCATGAAAGTGTACAACCGAGGCAGCAATGAAATGTATATCATGAAGGCGTTCAAGGTGATCGAGGCCCAGAAGCAGGTCAGTGTGTCTGATGACATTGGAAGGAAAACAGGTCCGAGAGAGACTAATCATGCCGTCACAGCAGAGTCTTGATGCAAGATAAAATAGGGTTTTCCTTATAGCTTAAAACAAATCCCACCCCCCCACCCAAAAAAAAAAAAAAAAATTTCTACAAATATTGGAAGTGTGTTATCTGTATTTGTTGGGAGTTTTTCATTTGGTTCCTGTTTGCATTCTGTTTTTTATTTTTTTTTAATTGATATAGCATATCTTAAATTGTTGTGTTGCTCCTGAGTTTCAATAAAAAAAAACAACTTTAGGCCGGCAAACCAGCAGCATAAAAAATCATAATGTCATTTGATGCTGCGGAAGGGTCTGCTGTATAAAAACTGATTTAAAAATGGATAGGGGGACCACAGACTTGGTACTGTGTTCTATATGAGTGATTAAAGAGAATATAGCAAATCTAAAATACAATCACTCCTCTAGTGCTTAAATTATGCTTCTTTTGAGAAATTATACCAACTTGTAATGAAATGTATGCGCAGAGACACGGAGGCAAAAACAAGGGGCGAACCCCAAGGATATTGCCTCACCACCCAGGCATCGCATATTAGTATGGTTCAATAAATATATAAAAAAATTTATTTTGATTGCAAAACACATTCCTTGGCGCAGGAATCCAGACACCAGTGAGATAGCACATCCCTACCAGCTAGGTGGTGATAGAACCCTGATTTTCAGAAATATATCTGGATGGAACTCCCTCTTGTCAATCAGTATGCTCTATCTCCAGCAGGTTGGATGGTGTCTATCATTGCTGCTCCTGAGGACGGAAGGCTTGCTGCGGCTTCAGTTGAGTCTTGGGGTGTTGGCCGGGCTGGGCCAACTTTGGGGGCAACATCTGGGGCCCACCCGGGTCCCTTCCCCACCCTCCCTACCATTGCAGAGAAGCTGAGGGGGTTGGTGGGTTCTTTCCCATATTAAAAAAACAAACAAAAAACAACCCCGACCCTGGGTGCCGGCATCCATAGGCCGCTGCAGCGCAAGCTTCTCCCTTTTGCCTTCCGGTAAGACACATGAGTACCTTGAGTCTTTCTTGTTGGGTTTTGTTTGTGCTGGATTGCGAGCCGAAGGGGGCGCATATGGCAGCAGAGGCAGTTAAGCGATGTTCCCACTGTGGGAAGCGAAGGACGCCAGCGGGAATTTGTGTGGCTGGTTGTGCGGGGAGCGTAGGGTTGAATTTGGCAGCGCCAGAGGGCACGTCTTTCTCCCGTGCATCTGACGCGGCTGTTGCAGTTTTGAAAGCTCCAGTACAGGAGCAGGCCTCTTTGGGGATAGTTGTTAGCCCAAGTGAGTCCGATGGTGGGGAGGGAAGGTGCAGAGCGAACCGGGGTTGGAAGGTTTGCAGTCTGGTTCTCTGCCTTTCTCCTCTGAGTTTATCTTTGCAATGCACAAAGCCTTTTTGTTACAGAAGGCAAACTCCGGTAAAGAGGGAGAAGGGGCAGGGGACGCCTCGGTTCTGGCGCTGCAGCTCTGGCCTCAAGCTGATGCAGGGGAAGATGGGGTCAAGTGGCGCAAGATTGTGCTGGACACAGAGGAAGAGTAGGATTCTCGCCCTAATCTAGCTCTCACCTTGTTTGGGGCCACTGGAAATTCCAGCGGGCCCGAGGCAGAGTTGGAGGAGTTGGTAGCGGCTGAGGGTAATGGCCCGGCAGTTTTGCGGTTGTTCCATAAAGAGGAGCTGTTGGCATTTATTTCTAAGGCCTTGAAAGTGCCTTCACATTTCTCAGCCGGATCCAGGGGTGGCAACTACATCCAATCCCTTAATGGCAGGCACTAGGAGGCCTCCTAGATCGTTGCATGAGGCCATACAGGAATTGATTGCTGCGGAATGTGTCACACCAGAGTATGGGCTCAGGGTAGCCAAGGCTATGAGACTATTGAATCCGGTAGCTCAGGAGGATTTAGTGAACTTCGGGCTGCCCAGTGTGGATGCGCTAGTGGCAGCCATAGCTAGGAAGACCACTCTGCCTGTAGAAGGTGGAGTGGCACTTAGAGATCCTCAGGATTAGAAAATTGAAGCTTCTTGAAGGCATCTTTTGGGATGGCAGGCCTGACTCTACAGGCAGCCATGTGCAGTTCTTATGCGGCACGGGCTTGTCTTCAGTGAGTCCAGCAGATCACGGATGGTCTGATGGCATCAGGACATTGCCCCGAGAGTTCCCGGAAGTGGAGTTAGGGCTGGCATATCTGGCAGATGCCCTATATGATATGGTCAGGGCCTCAGCTAAGCAAATGGCTCTATCAGTGGTCTCCAGGCGACATTTGTGGTTGCGAGATTGGGCAGCAGACATCGCGTCTAAATCTCGCTTAGTGAGGCTTCCCTTTAAAGGCCAGTTGTTGTTTGGTGCAGATCTGGATAAACTGGTGAAGAATTTTGGTGATACCAAATCCCAGCAGTTGCCGGAGGACAGGCCTCGGGGAGCAGGTAGATCGTCTTCTGCTACTCTATGCTTTAGGGATGCAAGGAGATATAGGCCAGGGAAGGTGTACAGAGCCTCATTTAGTGCATCTTATAATTCTAAGTCTAGATTTTCTCAAAAGCATTCCTTTCGTCCTGTCAAGCTCGCTTCTTCCCAGCCTGCCTATCCTCAGTCCTATCGTCCAGGCCAATGATGGGACGTTAGCTCCTTCTGTCAGTCATTTAGGGAGGCAGCTGTCCTTCCTGGTGGAATGAGCCATCATAACATCAGATCAATGGGTGCTCGATATTTGCTTAGGTTACAAGTTAGAATTCTTCTGTCCCATCGTAGATTCTTTCTTGGAGACCCGGTGTTCAGGGGACAAAATGGAGGCAGTGAGAAGTTTGCTCCAGGAATTGTTGGAAATGGGGGCAGTGGTCCTGGTGCCTCTGGAGCAAAGGGGCCTGGGTCGCTATTCCAGTTATTTTGTGGTTCCCAAAAAAAGGAAGGTTGGTCAGACCACTGCTGGACCTCAAGAGAGTAAATCAGTTTCTCCATGTCAGACATATCCGAATGGAGACAGTAAGATCAGTCATTTCAGCCATGCAGCCAGGGGAGTTTCTTACAGCTTTGGACCTCAAGGAGGCGTACCTACATATTTCCATTTGGCCTCCTTATCACCGGTCTCTTCGCTTTGCGATTCTAGGTCAGCATTTTCAGTTTTGGGCAATGCCACAGTGCCCCACACGTTTTCAAAAGTGATGGTGGTAGTGGTGGCATTTCTTCGCAGGGAGAGCATTCAGGTTCACCCATATTTAGACGATTGGTTGATTCGGGCTCCATCCCATCAGGAAAGCTTAAGGATCACAGAGAGTGATTTCGGTTTTGCAGTCCCTAGGTTGGGTGATAAATTTTCCAAAGGGTTCCTTGATTCCGTCGCAGGTATTGGAACATCTGAGTGTCCTCTATGACATAGTCTAGGAGAAAGTCTTTTTGCCTCAAGTTGGGGGCGAGAAATTCCAGGCCCAGATCTGTCTTCTGTTACAGGATCCTCGACCGAGAGTTCGGAATTATGTTCAGGTCTTAGGTTCCATGGTAGCTACTCTAGAGGTGGTTCCTTGGGCTCAATTCTATTTAAGACTGTTACAGCAGTCCATCCTGTCTAGGTTGTCTCCGATGTCTCAGGATTTCGAATGCCGGAGAGGCTTGAGCTATTCAACCTTGGGCGCTAAGCATTGGTGGCTACGGGAAGAACACCTGTTCAAAGGCATGCCGCTGGCATCTCCAAACTGGATAGCCTGACTGGATGGGGGCGCGCGGTGTCTCCAGTCATCAGCACAGGGCAGTTGGCGCCCAGAGGAGGCTCATTGGTCTATCAGTCTTCTGGAGCTGAGGGTGATCAGGCTGGCTCTGAAGGAGTTTCAGCCACTGATTCAGGGCAAACCAACCAGAGTCCTGTCAGACAGTGTCACGGCAGTTGCCTATATCAACAGACAGGGGGGGCACGAGGAGCTGGCTGTTGGCGCGATAGGCAAATATTCTTCTGCTTTGGGCAGAGAAGTTTCTTCCACTGCTGTCAGTGGTGCATATTGCAGGCAAGGACAACATTCAGGCAGACTTCCTCAGCAGGAATCAGTTGGATCCCGGGGAATGGGAGCTGTCTCAACAAGCATTCCAGCTCATTGTTTACAAGTGGGGGCTCCCAGAGATAGATCTTATGGCCTTGGGCTGCAACGCCAAAGTTTTTCCCAGGTTTTTCAGCAGGAGCAGAGAACAGAGTTCGGAAGGGATAGATGCGATTGTTCTTCCAAGGTCTCCGCACAGTCTGCTGTATGCATTTCCTCCTTGGTCGATGATAGGCCGGGTATTAGATTGGGTTGTGCACTTCTCGGGATCAGTGGTGTTCATTGCCCCGGATTGGCCGCGTCGTCCGTGGTTTGCGGATCTGATGAAGCTGTTGCAAGGCCCTTCACTTCAGTTCCCAGTGACACCAGACTTACTCACACAAGGACCAGTGCAGATAGAAGATCCCTCCCGCTTTGGTCTTACGGCCTGGATATTGAAAGGTCAAAGCTGAAGCGGAAGGGGTATTTATCTGAGCAGGTTATTTCTATTCTGCTGCAGGCGAAGAAAGTCTACTTCTACGGCTTATGCTAGAGTCTGGCAAGTGTTTGACTCTTGGTGTTGTAGAATGGGGATTTCATCTTTTCAGGCTTCCTTATCTCATATTCTCTGTTTTTTTTGCAAGAAGGGGTTTTGCAGTCAAAAGAAAATATTTTTTATATTTATTGAACCATACTAATATGCGATGATTGGCTGGTGAGGCAATATTCTTGGGGTTCGCCCCTTGTTTGTGTCTCTAACCATACATTTCATTACAAGTTGGTATAATTTCTCAAAAGCATAATTTAAGCACTAGAGGAGTGATTCTATTTTAGATTTGGTATAAAAACTGACACCATAATGTGATTGGTAAATAACACAGCTAGGCGTACGGGTTCCTTTCACTGTACCCTCCTTGTGGAGGGGGAGGGGGTGCTGACGCCTCTCCTCCTCTCCCCCCCCCGCCCGCTAACACCTGACTTTAAGTTGCAAGATTGACTTCTGAATTATCCAGATACATATTCCCAAAAAAGTGAAGGACGTAGTGTGGAATGGATGTTGCTGGAAAGGGGAAACACACACCACAAGTGCCTCCCCCCCAACATTGAGCAAACTCTTTGACTTCATCCAGGGAGGGGTCATTTCCATTAGGTTTTCACCCCCAATCACTTTGAAATACGTTGCCTCCTATAATGCATTCCTTTCCAGTGTGATGGTTCTGTGGTCAGTGAAATTTATATGCAAGTTCTTTCAGGAGAAATGCAGCCTGAGCCAGGGCTTTTGTGGTCACATATGACATTACAGAGGCTTGGCCTCCCTTATCCCTCAACCAAGATGAAACACCTAAAAACTAACATAAAATGGGACTTGTTTTCTATGCATCTTGTTTATTGGTTTGTCTTGGCTGCTTTACCTTGTCTTGGACCCTTCCCTTCCCCCATACCTCTTTAACGTTCAGGGCGAGTGCAGCAACCCCAACCTGCTGCTCTTCCTCTGATGTCACTTCCTGGACCCGGACCTAGGAAATGATGTCGGAAGCAGAGCTGATGCTGGTGCAAGCAGCAGGTTGGGTTTGCTGCATGCGCCCTGAACGTTAGAGGTATGGGGGAAGGGAAGTGGCGCGGGCGGCAGGAGGGGGCAGGGAAGGAGCGGGTGGGGGTGGGAGGCACCATTGCACTGGGTACCTCTCGCCCTCGCTACGCCACTGAGAACAGGCATAGGTTATTAGCAAAAGAATATAAGAATTGCCATATTGGGGCAGACTGAAGGTCCATGAAGCCCAGTATCCTGTTTCCAACAGTGGCCAACCCAGGTTCCAAGTACCTAGCTAGATTCCAAGTCGTAAAACAGATTTTATGCTGCTTATCCTAGGAATAAGCAGCAGATTTCCCCAAGCTATCTCAATAATGGCAGTGTTCTCAGAAATTTTTTCCAGCCGGGTGGCATGAAAAAGGAGCCGGGTGGGTGGGGTAGGGCGGGACGGGGAAATTTGGTGGTGGGGAAAATTAAATGTATACTATTTTTATTAGTTAATTATTATTATTTTCCAATGCTCAATATGACTTCCTTTTTTGAGGTTTGACGCTTGTGCCAGAATATTTTTACTAAATTTAAGAAGTATCCAATTTTAGAAGGGAGTAATGGCCTCATTGACTGTGACATTGCAGCCAAGTTTACTTAAAGCACACACCCGCTCTTCAGGACTCAAGGATATATCTGTATGGTCAGGCATTGCTGCCAGTTTCTTCAGTGAGCCAACAGAAAAAGGCTGCTCCATATTGTCTTCTTTCTGCAAATTTTCATATTCACATCGTCTTCCAAATCCTTCTATCCTTGAAAGTATTATCTTCTGGATTTTTCCATTCTTGTCAAGAGCCTGCTGCGAGGCAGAGGATCCCGCACGTGACAGCCGTTTCTAGGCAACCTGGGACGCTTCTGCTCCTGGGCCTTCCTGTCTCAGTGAAGAGAAAAAGGAAACGCGTGTTTTCACAGCTCGACTTCCCTCAACACCCCTTTCCCCTTCTCGCGTCGAGGTTTATTCTTGAGAAGCACACGCGAGAGTGACACTTCCAGCTGGTGGTTCCTGTCAGTGGGAGAAGCTGGCGCGGTCTGAACCCCCACGAGCAGGAGAGCGGAGTGAGAGCCATATAGAGCACGGGCCGCAGCGAGATCGGTTTTGGGCTGCATGTTGTGCAGGGCTGGACTAAGGCAAGTTTTAAGCTTCCTTCCATCGCTGACCTATTTTCCATAGGTCAGCGACGGAGGGAAGCTTACAACTCGCTGCTCTTGCTTACTTCGGGCCTTCCTCGTTGCCGGGTCCTGCCTTCACGGAAACAGAAAGTAGGCAGGACCTGGCAGCGAGGAAGGCCTGAAGCAAGCAAGAGCAAGTTGTAAGCTGACCTGTCTCCTGTAGCGAACCCATGCTCCAGGCTCTAATGTGTGCGTTCCGGCTTCCCTTCTCTTCATCCAGCCTGCACACACATGTTAGAGCCCTGGAGCATGGGTTCAAGTCGCTTGCTGGCGTTAAAGTTTTAAAAAAGTCAGGCTCCTGCGATTCAGGCGGTGCTGAGTCAGCCCCGGTAAATCTCCAAGCCAGTGAGAAGGTTGTTTGTTTTTTTAAATGTTCAGCAGCGGTGGCAGCAGCAGCAGGATTGCGATCGAGATGACAGCTGGGCGGTCATCTAAATTAGCCGGGTGGAGCGCCCAGCTAAAAGGCCCTAGAGAGAACACTGAATGACCTATGGACTTCTCTTTTAGGAAATTATCCAAACCTTTTTTTAAACCCTGCTAAGCTAACCAGTTTCACCACAATTAGAGAATGACACGGTGGCGGTTTACCCGCGGCCACCGCATTTTAGCCGCGGGTCACCCGCCGAAAAAGGGGAAGAAAACTAGCAGTCGCTGCGGCGACGGGGACAAGGCCATTCACCGCCCGCGGGGTGGTGAATGGTCTTGTCCCCGCAGTGAGGCATGAAGGATTGCGCGGTCCCCGCAACTCACACCCGCCTGTCCAATCGATTCTAGTGTTTAGCCAGCTCTCTCCCTTCTCGTCACCTTAGTTTGTAGATTTTCTTTTTCGGCGACCCGCACGCTATCAGAGAGCCGCGCACGCGCGGCTGCTCAGTGTTCAATCTTCTGCTCTGACGCAACCGGAAACAGGAAGTTGCAGCAGAGCAGAAGATTGAACACTGAGCAGCCACGCGTGCGGGTCGCCGAAAAAGAAAATCTACAAACTAAGGTGAGGAGAAGGGAGAGAGATGGCTAAACACTAGAATCGATTGGGCAGGCGGGTGTGAGCTGCGGGGACCGTGCGATCGCTAGTGTTCCCGGCTCAAATTGGAAGGAGGGAGTGAAAGGGAAAAGGATTCTGGGCCAAGGGGATGAAGTCGGAAAGAAAAACCCACAGCAGGAAAGAAAGGGAAGGATTGGCAGGTGAGCCAGATGCTAGAAGCAGGGGAGGGGGGGAAGAAAGAGGGAAAAAAGCTAGATGGGGTTGAAAAGAAGAGACACACTGGTATGGAAGAGGAAGATAGGGGAAATCTGGACACAGGAAGGTAACAGAAAGAGGGGAAATTATGTGCATGGGGCATAGGGACAGAGACATAAAGGGGACATGCCATGGGGATGATATATGGACACGGGGGGGGGGGGCAATGGCAGATACATAGGGGAGATATTAGAAATGGAGAAAATAGGAGCACAGAAGCGAGATGGTTTGTGGGGATGGGACAGGGACCGAGCTCGCAGGCTCCAGTGGCTTGCACAAATTACATTGTAACGTGCCATGAAAATAAGAGGGAGGAAGGTAGATAGATAAGCCACGTGAGAGGAGCTGAAGGGTAGTAGAAAGGAACAGATGGTAAAGGAGGGAGGGAAGGGTGGTGTTGGAAAGGAATAGAACAGACATTGAAGGAGGGTGGAGAGGAACAGACCCCGAAGGGAAATGTGGAAGACAGAGTGGGAAGAAGACAGATGCCAGACCATGCGGGAGCGGAGGGAAGAAGATGGGTGCTAGACCAATTGGGGGGGGGGGGTTAAGGGAGAGGCACAGTAACAGCAAATGGAAGACGCAGAGAGAAGACACACAGTGGATGGAAGGAATTCAATGAGAAGATGTGGAAAGCAGAAACCAGACAACAGAGGTAGAAAAAAAAAATTATATTTATTTATTTATTTTTTGCTTTAGGATAAAATAGTATATTAGTTGTGTTGATAAAAATTTATAAACAAAGCCCTGCCAGCTGAACATCTCTTTCTCTAGTTCAGCAGCAGGAACTTTGATTTATAAGAAAGGAATAAGCTAAATATTACAGTACTAAGGCTTATATGGATGCAGCGGGGACGGTGACGGGGCGGTGAATGGGATGGCAGTGGCGGTGACGGGGCGGTGAAAGGGATGGCGGGGACGGTGACGGGGCGGTGAAGGGAACAGCGGTGACGGGGCGGTGCAGAGGATGGTGGGCCGGTGACGGGGACAGATTTTTTCCCCGTGTCATTCTCTAACCACAATCTCAGGCAATGAATTCCAGAGTTTAATTACACGTTGTGTGAAGAAATATTTTCTCCAGTTTGTTTTAAATCTACTACTTAGTAGCTTTATCGCTTGCTCCCTAGTCCTAGTATTTTTGGAAAGAGTGAACAAGCGATTCACATCTACCCTTTGCACTCCACTCAGTATTTTATAGACCTCTATCCTATCACCCCTGAGCCATCTCTTCTCCAAGCTGATGAGCCCTAGCTGCTTTAGTTTTCCTCATAGGAAGTCATCCCATTCCTTTTATCATTTTCATTGCCCTTCTCTGTACATTTTTTAATTGCGATATGGTGACCAAAATTGCACACAGTATTTGAGGTGTGGTCGTACCATAGAGCGATACAAGGGCATTATATCATTTTCATCTTTGTTATCCATTCCTTTCCTGATAATATTCTATTTGCTTTCTTAGCTGCCGCCACCACATATTGAGCTGAGGGTTTCAACGTATCCACAACGATGACACCTAGATCTTTTTCCTAAGCAGCGACTCCTAACATAGAACCCAGCATCACATAGCTATAGTTCGGGTTCCTCTTTCCCACATGCATCACTTTGCACTTGCTTACATTAAACATCATCTGTCATTTTGATGCCTAGTTTCACAAGGACCTCTTGCGATTTTTCTCAATCCTCTTGCAATTTAACAACCTTGAACAACTTTGTGTCATCAGCAAATTTTATTATCTCACTAGTTATTCCCATCTCTATATCATTGATAAATATGTTAAAAAGCATCGGTCCCAGCATAGACCTGGGGAACCCCACTATTTACCCTTCTCCATTGAGAATATTGACCATGTAAAACCACTCTCTGTTTTCTGTCTTTCAACCAGTTATCAATTCATAAATAATAATTTTTTTTTAATAATAATAATTTTATTTCTTATATACCGCTATACCATAAGTTCGAAGCGGTTTACAAAGAAGGTCGTGCAGTGTTTACAGCAGGAGACATATGTTTACAACAAGATACATATGTTTGGAACAGGAAATAAGCTAGGAATTGGAACCAGGGATTTGAGATACATAGGCTAAGTTGAAGAGTGTGCATAATAAGTCGGAATTACAATGAATAATATACAGGGAATTACAATTTGGAAGCGATAATGGGGGAAGTTTACAGAGAGGAGAAGATATTGCAAAGAGAGCAGGGACAAGATACAGGAACAGGAGATGATTACAATGCGATACAGGTTAATACAAATTGAATAGGATATTACAAAGTGACCAGGAACAGGAGAAGTTTACAATACGATACAGGTTAATACAAAGTGAGCAGGTACCGGGGAGGTTTACCATAGGATAAAGTGATTTACAGAGTGGACCGGTACAGGATTTTTACAGTAAGATACAGGATATTACAATTTGAACAGGATGCAAGAGTTAAACGCTGAATTACGGGAGGAAATAAACAATGTGAGTAAGAGAGGAACCCAGCCATAAGCGTTGGAGGGGGAAGGAAGGGTGGGGTGGGCATTTGGAGGGGATATAGCTGGGTGTGGGGGAGAAACTTAGGTGTTGTTGAAGAGAAGGGTCTTCAGAGACTTTCTGAAGTCAGTGTATGATGTGGCCTCGAGTATTGGTTTTGCTAGCCATGTGTTCAGTTTGGCTGCTTGGAATGAAAGCATTCTGTCTAGGTGCAGCAGATTGGCGAGGCAAGATTTCCCTTGACTAAATCCATGTTGGCTTTCTCTCATTAATCCATGCTTATGTATATGGTCTGTCATTTTTTATCAGCACTCTGAAATGTATACCATCCAGTCCAGGTGATTTGCTACTGTCCAGTTTGTCAAATTGACCCAGTACAAACATCATTCAGTGTTAACAGAGATTTGTTTGAATTTCTCTGATTCATCAGATTTGGATACCATGTCTGTGTGGAAGAGGGGGGGGGGCCGCTCTTTTTTTTTTTTTTTTTTTTTACTGCAACAAATCTGGTACTCCCTACCCTAGACATACTCCTGCAATGAAAAAATAATAGTGTGTACGCATGTCTAATATACTATCAGACGCTTCAGCGCGCCCTGTGGTATGCCGTTTTAAGCTGTGGCAAGCACATTAATGTTTACTGCAGCTTGGTAAAAGGGACCCTTTAGAGCTAGGGCAATTTTTTAAAAATGTGTTTTTGTTCTAGTGGGCAAAATATTACCCCCCTCCTTTTATGAAGCTGCATTAAGGTTTTTTTATATCACCGGCTGTGGTGGTAAAAGTTCTGACACTCATAAGAATTCTATGAGTGTCGGAGCTTTTATCGCCATGGACGGTGATTAAAAAAACCCCGTAACGTGACTTCATAAAAGGGGAGGTTAGTTGAAAGAGAAACTTCAATAATAAGCCTTTGCAGAAGTAATACTGTCATTTTGATCTGTCTCCTAAACATATTTATTTCCTTGTTTTGAAGATTGTGAGTGGAATTAACGTCTACTTGACGGTTGAGATTCATCCGACTAATTGTCGTAAATCAGCGCGTGAGCTCACAAACTGTGAATTTCTTCAAGGATCTGAGTCGGAAAAGGTATCCACATTCTACTTCTTTCCCATGTTTCCTGTTTTGAAATGTACGTTTAAAAATTTCATTTTGTAATCCTGTTTGTTTTACACGTACATTTCACCAGAAAGATTGAGTGATTTGGGAATAAAGTATGTGGTAGATAAGACTTGATCTTTTAACATGTGTGATTGGAGCATTGAAAGATACAAAATTATTGAATATGCATGACCCTCGCATTTGTAGATTAATACCTAATTTCAGGGTTCCAGGAATTTGCTTGATTTTTGTTCTACAGAATTGGTTTTCACAATAAATTTTACTGAAGTTTTAAAAGAATAGTACAATATAGTATTGCAGCATATAAGCAATAAATTTGGCTTCCTAACATACATTGTCTCCCAACACTGCCTCTATCCCCGCTTTCCCCTATGCAGTCACCCCATTTATCTCCATCTTTCCACCCCATCTTATTTATTTATTCATTCATTCAATTTTCTATACTGTTCTTCCAGGGGAATCCCCCTTTACTCCCCCCACCCCAAACAGCAATAAATCCTTTCCCGCAGAGTGCCCTGTTGTTCCTTCAAGGCACTCGCTCTACCAAACTCCAATAAATCCTCCCCCTTCTTTTTCTTCCCCTTTCAGTTCTTGAGCTTGTCCATAACACTGGTCAACACTCATTCTTACATAGTAACATAGTAGATGACAGCAGATAAAGACCCGAATGGTCCATCCAGTCTGCCCAACCTGATTCAATTTAAATTTTTTTGATTTTTTCTTCTTAGCTATTTCTGGGCAAGAATCCAAAGCTCTACCAGGTACTGTGCTTGGGTTTCAACTGCCGAAATCTCGGTCAAAACCTACTCTAGCCCATTCCCCACCAAACGGCCATACACAGACCCGCCATGCCCCCTACCCCAGGAACAAAATCAGGGTTGCGAAGGAGAGAAAGAAAAGGGGAAACAGCGGGTAACCTACCCTGTTGCATGCGCCACCAACGCCAGGCTCTTCGAAAAGGAAGGAGGAATGGGAGAGCAGGAGCACCAGGCCCCTACCCCCTGCCCCATGAATAAAAGATGAAAAAGACCAGGGTAAGCAGCAGTCTTCAAGCAAGGCTGCAGGAAAATAACGACGCGATGAGACCAGTTGTTCATGAATCCAGCGGAGAAGCGCTGAAACATTATAGACACGAAGAGCAGGTAAGCCTAAACCCCCCCCTATCTCGGCTCTGGGACAATTTAAGAGCATTGATGCGAGCCACCTTCCCTCTCCAAACAAAAGAGCTCGTCCGTGCGGGAGATCCAGACGGGAATTGTTTGCAGTGTATATAGCAGTTTCGGGAATAGCACCATTTTCACTAACGCTACGCAACCGAGCAAGGAAAGGGGGAGCGATTGCCACTTGAGACAAAGGGCTTTAAGCCATCCAATAGTAGCAGTGATGTTTGCATCGTATAGTTTACGGGGATCTCGATAAAGCATGATACCTAAATATTTCAACTTCCCAGGGGCAATGCCGATGCCCAGTCCCTGACACCAAGGTTCCACAGCTGAGGCTCCTAACAGAAGAGCCTCCGTCTTATCGAAATTAATTTTGAGCCCGGAAAAAACGCCATAAGATCGAATGATGGACATTAAGGCGGGCATAGTCCGGTCAGCATGATTAACATAGAGAAGCATATCATCAGCGAACATGCTGATGCGGAATTCCCGGCTGCTCACCTGAAGTCCCTCCAACTGAAGGTCCTGACGGATCCGAGCGGCCAAAGGCTCTAAAGAGAGAAGAAAGAGAAGCGGTGAGAGGGGACAACCCTGCCTGGTGCCCTCCCGAGAGGGAAAGGGTCCGACACTCCACCATTCACTAACAACTGAGAGTGAGGGTTATGGTACAACGCCAACAGCCAAACAATGAAGTCACCTCTGATACCAAAGCAATCAAATGTCCTGAAGAGGTGAGGCCAGGAGACCATGTCAAACGCTTTCTCGACATCCAAGCTGGTAATGAGCGCTCGATCATTGATGGCAAGGGAAGACTGCAACACTGCGAGGACCTTCAAGAAATTCATAGAGGCGTGCCTGCCCGGTACAAAGCCCACCTGGTCTTCATGAATGAGAGAAGGCAAAAATTCGTTAAGTCGAGCTGCAAGAATACTAGCCAAAATTTTAATATCCTGATTGAGAAGGGATATACCGTATTTTCACGCAAATAACGCGCACCCGTATAAAACGCGCACACGGGTATAGCGCGCAGAAATCACGATGATATGTACAAAAACTTTGGTATACCGCGCTCACAGGTATACCGCGCATGCTGCCCGACGCTCCTTTCGCCCGCCCTGACTTTCCGTGAGCTGTCCCGACTCTCCGTTCACCCCCCCTGACTTCCGTGCACTGTCCCCCCTTGAAGGTCTGTCCCCATCCTGAAAACCTGATGCCCCCCCCCCCCGACGTCCGATACATCCCTCCCCCCGAAGGACCGCCGACTCCCCAACAATATCGGGCCAGGAGGGAGCCCAAATCCTCCTGGCCACGGCGACCCCCTAACCCCACCCCGCACTACATTACGGGCAGGAGGGATCCCAGGCCCTCCTGCCCTCGACGCAAACCCCCCTCCCCCCCAACGACCGCCCCCCCCAAGAACCTCCGACCGCCCCCCCAGCCGACCCGCGACCCCCCTGGCGACCCCCCCACCCCCCTTCCCCGTACCTTTGGTAGTTGGGCCAGAAGGGAGCCCAAACCCTCCTGGCCACGGCGACCCCCTAACCCCACCCCGCACTACATTACGGGCAGGAGGGATCCCAGGCCCTCCTGCCCTCGACGCAAACCCCCCTCCCCCCCAACGACCGCCCCCCCAAGAACCTCCGACCGCCCCCCCAGCCGACCCGCGATCCCCCTGGCGACCCCCACGACCCCCCCCCCCCCTTCCCCGTACCTTTGGTAGTTGGCCGGACAGACGGGAGCCAAACCCGCCTGTCCGGCAGGCAGCCAACGAAGGAATGAGGCTGGTTTGGCCCATCCATCCTAAAGCTCCGCCTACTGGTGGGGCCTAAGGCGCGTGGGCCAATCAGAATAGGCCCTGGAGCCTTAGGTCCCACCTGGGGGCGCGGCCTGAGGCACATGGGCCCAACCCGACCATGTGCCTCAGGCCGCGCCCCCAGGTGGGACCTAAGGCTCCAGGGCCTATTCTGATTGGCCCACGCGCCTTAGGCCCCACCAGTAGGCGGAGCTTTAGGATGGATGGGCCAATCCGGCCTCATTCCTTCGTTGGCTGCCTGCCGGACAGGCGGGTTTGGCTCCCGTCTGTCCGGCCAACTACCAAAGGTACGGGGAAGGGGGGTGGGGGGGTCGTGGGGGTCGCCAGGGGGATCGCGGGTCGGCTGGGGGGGCGGTCGGAGGTTCTTGGGGGGGGCGGTCGTTGGGGGGGAGGGGGGTTTGCGTCGAGGGCAGGAGGGCCTGGGATCCCTCCTGCCCGTAATGTAGTGCGGGGTGGGGTTAGGGGGTCGCCGTGGCCAGGAGGGTTTGGGCTCCCTTCTGGCCCGATATTGTCGGGAAGTCGGCAGTCCTTCGGGGTGGGGGTGTGAGTGGTCCTGCCGGGGGGGGGGGATGTATCGGACGTCGGGGAGTCGGCCGGGCAAGAGGGCTTGGGCTCCCTCTTGCTCCGATCGTGGATGCGGGTGCGGGTGGGAGCGCGTGCGAGCGGTCGTTCGGGGTGGGGGTGCGAGCGGTCCTGCTGGGGGGGTGAGTCGGGCGGGGTGGGAACTATGTTTTAAAACTTTTGTATACCGCACTCACGCATATAACGCGCGAGGGGTATGCGCGGTAAAAACGCGTATAACGCGCGCGTTATATGCGTGAAAATACGGTAGGCCTATAAGACCCCAAGGCAGCAAGCAGTTGTCCAGGCTTGGGAAGAATGATAATGTGCGCCCTATTATGGGAGTCCCCTGGGGGAGTAGTATTGCGAAGTCCCATAAAATAAGTCCCTAAAGATAATAAAGCCGAAGGGTCCAAAAGTTTATAAAACTCAGGGCCAAGACCATCAGGTCCCGGTGTTTTGCCTAGTTTAAGTTTTTTGATGGCCACCTGCAGCTCCTCGCCTGTAATGGTCCATTAAGAGCAGCACATTGGTCAGCAGACAGCGTGGGAAGAGAGATGCCCTGGAAGAATTGATTGCTAGCAGCCGCATCAAAAGGTTGAGCAGCATAAAGTTCGGAGTAAAATTTCACAAATTGCTGCGTAATAGCCTGTTGGGTAACATGGGTAGCTTCCTGTTTGTCTTTGATAGAAATAATAGTATGCCGCGCTTTGTGAGGGCGCACCAAATTAGCCAACAACCGACCCATTTTATCACCCCACCGATGTAGTTTATATTTGTAACAATATAAATTACGACTAGCGCGTTGATCCAAGAGAAGGTTAATTTTAGATTTAAGGATACCCATGACCTTTTTTGTAGTATCATCAAGACGAGAAATATGAAGAGTCCGATAAGCAGCAAGAGCTCCGCATCACGTCGTTTTTTCAAGGAAGCGGAATAAGCGAGAATATGCCCCCGCATGACAGCCTTGGCGGCCTCCCAATATATAACTGGGCCCGCGTCCTCCACAGAATTGGTGTGAGCAAAATCATCCCACTTCTTTTGAAAGAATTCACGGAATGAAGAGATGTGGTGACATACGCCAAACACGACCCGCTGCTTGGGAGCCAAATTGTAAGGCAAGGCCCAGAAGAGCATGATCAGAAACAAGAGGGACTGAGATGCTGGCAGTCGTCAGATACGGAAAGAAAGAAGCAGAGATTAAAATGTAGTCAATGCGAGAGTAAGTCGAATGAGGGTGGGAATAAAAAGAGAAATCTTGCTCATCTGGGTGCAGAGTACGCCAAGAGTCCAGCAGGCCCAATTCCTTCATGAGAAAGTGCACACCCTTGTTGAAATGTCCCTTCGGTATCGGTTTAGCGGGTTTATGGTCCCATTGGGGATGAGCTACGAAATTAAAATCTCCACTCAATATAATCTGCTGGGGCAAAAGCGGAGCAAGGTGGCCCACTAAGGAAGTGAAAAAGGCATGGGTATATGAGTTAGGGGTATAGACATTACCATTGTTTCCTCTAAGGATTGATGAGGTGTGTGCAAAAAAAAATATGCATGAGCGACAAGTTACATACTCCACAAATTTATGAGCAGGCACGGAGGACGCATTTTTAAACAAATGTAGTTTATCCTTGTACTCCTTATGTATTTTTAATCATCTATGTATATGTTTGTATGTTTATTGTTCAAATGGTTTTATTTATTTCCCCAAATTTATTTTTGTTATATGCATTGAAAATATTTTATATTGCGTTTAAATCAAAATCTCAATAAACTTGAAACTTGAAATGAGTGCCCATGAGATTGTGGGAGGGTTAAATACTCAAAAATTAGAAGAATAACAATTTACTTAAAGTTTTTGCTTCGCCAGCTTTACATACAGTGTCGTACCTAGCATATGTAACACCCGGGGCCCATCATTTTTTGGCACCCTCTCCCCCCCCATCTGTACGAAAAACATGATTTTTAGTAACAAGCCACACATCACACATGAGTACCTAGGAAAAGGCAGCATCTTACATATTGCAGTGAGCAGTAGTACATCAATACACCCATTGTAAAACTAAACAAGCCAGACCAGCATAAATCAATCCTACACCGTCAATCCTAGCAGAAAACTATGTCTTTTGAACACACAGAACACAGAAAACACCTTCGCCTAGTTGGAATATGTCATCACAAACTAACCCCTCCCCCTTTTACAAAATTGTAGTGTGGATTTTAGCCACGGTGGTAACAGCTCTGACGCTCATAGAATTCTGAGCATCAGCGCTGCTACCACCACGTCTGGCGCTAAAAAACGCTCCACAGTTTTGTAAAAGGGGGGATAAAATAGAAATACACAGCTTCAACGCTCTAGCTCAGGGGTGCCCAAACTTTTTGGGCTTGCGAGCTACTTTAAAATGACCAACTCAAAATGATCTACCAACAATAAAATTAAAAAACATAAAGCACACTATATGCTGAGAAAATGTTAATTATCATTCCTATTCTGGGTTTTTTTCAAAGAGGTCAAGGCAGATGACTCTATGTATTGTCACCTCAGTAACAACCATACAAAAATAGACAAATATACCCCCCTCCCTTTTTATTAAACCACAATAGCAGTTTTTAGCGCAGGGAATTGCGCTAAATGCCCAGCGCTGCTCTCGACGCTCATAGGCTCCCTGCGCTAAAAAACACTATTGCGGTTTAGTAAAAGGGGGCCATAGTGCAAAATATAGACAGCATATATAAATTCAGACACATTTTGATCACTAAATTGAAAATAAAATCATTTTTCCTACCTTTGTTGTCTGGTGATTTCATGAGTCTCTGGTTGCACTTTCTTCTTCTGACTGTGCATCCAATCTTTCTTCCCTTCTTTCAGCCTGTATGCTTCCTCTCCTCCAGACTAGAGAATGACACGGGGAAAAAATCTGTCCCCGTCACCGGCCCACCATCCTCTGCACCGCCCCGTCACCGGCCCCGCTGCATCCATATAAGCCTTAGTACTGTAATATTTAGCTTATTCCTTTCTTATAAATCAAAGTTCCTGCTGCTGAACTAGAGAAAGAGATGTTCAGCTGGCAGGGCTTTGTTTATAAATTTTTATCAACACAACTAATATACTATTTTATCCTAAAGCAAAAAATAAATAAATAAATATAATTTTTTTTTCTACCTTTGTTGTCTGGTTTCTGCTTTCCACATCTTCTCATTCAATTCCTTCCATCCACTGTGTGTCTTCTCTCTGCGTCTTCCACTTGCTGTTACTGTGCCTCTCCCTTCACCCCCCCCTCCAATTGGTCTAGCACCCATCTTCTTCCCTCCGCTCCCCCATAGTCTGGCATCTGTCTTCTTCCCACATTTCCCTTCGGGGTCTGTTCCTCTCCACCCTCCTTCAATGTCTGTCCTATTCCTTTCCACCACCACCCTTCCCTCCCTCCTTTACCATCTGTTCCTTTCTACTACCCTTCAGCTCCTCTCGCGTGGCCTATCTATCTACCTTCCTCCCTCTTATTTTCATGGCACGTTACAATGTAATTTGTGCAAGCCACTGGAGCCTGCAAGCTCGGTCCCTGTCCCATCCCCACAAACCATCTCGCTTCTGTGCTCCTTCGTAAAGTTTCACTTGATTGTATTTAGTTTCTTTTATTGTAAACCGCCTAGAAGTCGCAAGATTGTTGGCGGTATATAAGAATAAAGTTATTATTATTTTCTCCATTTCTAATATCTCCCCTATGTATCTGTCATTGCCCCCCCTCTGTGTCCATATACCATCCCCATGGCATGTCCCCTTTATGTCTCTGTCCCTATGCCCCATGCACATAATTTCCCCTCTTTCTGTTACCTTCCTGTGTCCAGATTTCCCCTATCTTCCTCTTCCATACCAGTGTGTCTCTTCTTTTCAACCCCATCTAGCTTTTTTCCCTCTTGCTTCCCCCCCCCCTGCTTCTAGCATCTGGCTCACCTGCCAGTCCTTCCCTTTCTTTCCTGCTGTAGGTTTTTCTTTCCGTCTTCATCTCCTTGGCCCAGAATCCTTTTCCCTTTCACTCCCTCCTTCCAATTTGAGCCGGGAACACGAGCGATCGCACGGTCCCCACAGCCACCACCCGCCTGCCCAATCGATCCTACTGTTTAGCCAGCTCTCTCCCTTCTCCTCACCTTAGTTTGTAGGTTTTGTTTTTCGGCGACATGCACGCTTTCCCAAAGAGCCGTGCACGCGCGGCTGCTCAGTGTTCAATCTTCTGCTCTGCTGCAACTTCCTGTTTCCGGTTGCATCAGAGCAGAAGATCGAAACTGAGCAGCAGCGGGTGCGCGGCTCTCTGATAGCGTGCGGGTCACCGAAAAAGAAAACCTACAAACTAAGGTGAGGAGAAGGGAGAGAGCTGGCTAAACACTAGGATCGATTGGGCAGGCGGGTGTGTGCTTCGGGGACCGCGCGATCCTTCATGCCTCACTGCGGGGACAAGACCATTCACCGCCCCACGGGCGGTGAATGGCCTTGTCCCCGTCGCCGCAGCGACTGCTAGTTTTCGTTCCCCGTTTCGGTGGGTGACCCGCGGCTAAAATGCGGTGGCCGCGGGTAAACCGCCACCGTGTCATTCTCTACTCCAGACCTCATTCCCTCCCCCAACTTTTTCTTCCTCTCTCCCTGACCTTTCTTTCTTTTTTCTCTCTTTATGCCCCATTCTTTTTTTCTGTTTCCCTTCTGTCTCCCTGCCTGCCCCCTTTCTTTCTCCCTACCCTCCACAAAGCCACTGCTGCCACCTTTGAGGGAAACGGGCCCCAAAGCCACCGCAGCAACCATCGGGGGAAACAGGCCCCAAAGCCACCGCCGCGGCTGCCCCAAGCTCTCTCTGCTTCCCACCGGGCCGACCAGCAATCCCCTGACGTCAATTCTGCCGTCAGAGAGGAAGTTCCGTCCAGCCAGGCAGCGATTGGCTGGCCCGAACTTCCTCTCCGACTGCAGCCTTAGGGCAGGTGCACAGCCGGAGCAGACTGCCCCCCCCCCCTTGGTACGACACTGAAGACATGGCAGGGGCTCCTCTCACGAATCCCCACCTGCGGCGGAAGTCCGATGCAGTCGGGGATCTTGAGGAGCCGCCGCTGTATCTTTCAACTTTAAAATACAGGCCGACGCCGCTTCCTCTCACCTCCGCCCGCCCTCGAGTGAGCGACAGGGGAAAGCGTAAGAGCGACGCCACTGAAAATAGTGAGCGATCGCTCATGTGCTCACCTTAGAGGGAACACTGGACATTACACAAGACCAAAGGTTTCCCCCATAGTTCCCCAATCATGATAATATACCTCACATTGGGATCAGCAATCTGGCGATGAAGATGAAAGGGTATGTTTTTGTGTATGAGTATAGCCACCCCACACCTCCGAACTGTGAAGGAAGCATGACCCACCACTCCCACCCACTCTCTGCGGAGTTTATCATGTTCTAGAGGAGTCAAATGCGTCTCCTGCAGAAAGGCAATGTCAGTGTGTTCCCGCTTAAGAAAGGCTAGGATTTTGGTACGTATGTTCTTATGTTAATAATTTCCTATGGTCTTGCATTGTCTTTGTTACATCGGGAAAAATCCATATTCTTATTCAAGTTCTCAATCAAACATTTTTTTAAACATATTAATAGGTGTGACCGCTCTTTATTTAGGAAAATTTAGTATCCTTAAATTAAGTCTTCTATTAAAATTCATAGTTTGTTCAATTTTTCTCTGAAGAAAAATTTTATTCTTAACAAAATTACCGGAAAGATTATGTAGTGAAGCTATCTCTTTATTAATTTGGTCAAACTTGGTATTGGTTTCCGTTTTAATATTTTGTACAGACATTGACAAATCATCCAGTTTACTCACGATAACTGAGACTTCTCCAGCAGATTTAGTAACTGTAGTTTCAAGTTTTTGGAGCAATTTCCATATGTTATCCAGCGTCATTTTTGAGGAGCTGATATCCTCAGGTCCTTGCTTGATTATAATTTTGGCGTTCTGGTCCATGTGAGGCCCCCTCCCCCCCACTGCATCATTTTTGAGGAGCTGATATCCTCAGGTCCTTGCTTGATTATAATTTTGGCGTTCTGGTCCATGTGAGGCCCCCTCCCCCCCACTGCATGAGCGCGTTGGACACTTCTGGACCTTGGCGTTCTCGCTCTCTCCATCTTTCCCCGCCGGATAAGGTGGCGATTGGGCAGCAGGAGGGGATTAAAATATTTTGAGCTCTAAAGTGCCGGAGACTTCTTCCTCCATTGCTAATGCAAGCGACTCCGCTCCAACAACGAATGGGGAGCTAGCCAGAAAGCGATCCATCGTCGCTTGTCTGGGCATAGAGGGGTCTACCCGAAGAAAGCACTTACCTTTGTTATGAGGCATCGTTCGATTCCCAAAGGAAAGAAAAGTTTCACTGCTGAAATGCTGTAAGCGCTAACTCTGGCTGCTAACACGCTGCCGCCATCTTGTTTCTGACTTTTGCATCTTATTATTGAGCTGCTTAATTAAATCCTATTAAGGTACTGGGGTATGTTAGACTGGTAATAGAGAGCCTTAAGATAATTTGTGTGCTTTAGTTAGTTTTTGAGTCTTAGCAAGTAATGAAATGCAAATTATATATATCAGCGGTCTCGAACACGCAGCCCGCGGGCCACATGTGGCTCTCCAGGTTTTATTTGCAGCCCGCGGTCTGGACGCGATCAACAGCATTTCTCTTCCCCCTTTTTTGGGGGGGAGCAGCAGCGTGTCTGGCCAGCTCGTTCCATTCAAAGCCGCGGATTGGTGGCTCCTCGCGCTATCCACTCCTGCATCGGAAGCCTCTCTGACGTCACAACATCAGAGAGGCTTCAGACGCAGGTGCGGATCTCGCAAGGAGCCGCCACCCGCGGCTTTGAACGGAATGAGCCGGCCAGACACGCTGCTGCTCTATAAGGAAGAGAATGGAAGGGGAGGGGAAAGAGAAATGCTTCTGCTACATAAGAAAGGGGGATCCTAGGGAAATGCTGCTGCTGTACAGGAAAAGGGAGAGGGAGGGAAAGAGAAATGCCTCTCCTGCACAGGAAAGGGGGAAGGGAAATGCTGCTTCTGATGCTGCTGCACCCAACTGGGGAAAGAGAGGGAAGGAAAGAGAAGGGAGAGGAGAGGAACAAGAGAAGAAGCCAAGTTCATGGGAGGGAGGGAAGGAAAGGAGATATAAGACCATGGAGGGGGAGGGAGAGATGCCAAGGCATGGGGGAAGGGAAGGAGACAGATGCCAGAGCAGGGGAAAGGAAGGAAGGAGGGAGGGAGAGAAAGAAAAGGAAAGAGATGCTAGACCATGGAAATAGGACGGAAGAAGAGAGATAGGAAGGGAAGGTAAGACATGGAAACGTAGATTTTGAAAAGAAAGCAGAAAAATTGAACATTAAGTTAATGCCAAAGATAGATGCAAGGCAGAAAGTGAAGACAGAGAGAAAAACAGTCAAAGGACAAGAAGGCCCTGGAAATATAGTTGAAAGCACAGAAAAATAAAGTCACCAGACAACAAAGGTAGGGAAAATGATTTTATTTTCAATATAGTGACTGAAATGTGCCAGTTTTGAGAAAGAAAAGATATTAAACTTTAAATGTGAGGGCTGCAGAAAAAATAGAGTACTTGGAGGGCCGCAGAAAAAATAGTTAATGTCTTATTAAAGAAATGACAATTTTTGCATGAGGTAAAACTCTTTATAGTTTATATATCTTTCCTTTTAACTGTTAAAGGAAAGTTTTATAAACTATAAAGAGTTTTACCTCGTGCAAAAATTGTCATTTCTTTAATAAGACATTAACTATTTTTTCTGCGGCCCTCCAAGTACCTACAAATCCAAAATGTGGCCCCGCAAAGGGTTTAAGTTTGAGACTACTGATATATATGTAGTTCACAGTTCCTAGATCCAGGCTTACTGAGGGTTAGGCACTAGGGCAGCATTCCTCTCCTCAAGGGTCACCCGTGGAGTCCAATCTCTAAGAAAGTCCTCAGTTTATTCTCAAACTAAGAGGCTGAAACCAGCCAGAGGTCTCTCCTCAAGAAGCGCTTTTTGGTTAGGTTTAGGGGGTTGTTCTCTTCTTTTCACCCAGATGCAGCACAACACCTTTTTGGTTGGAGGAGCCAAACAAACCAATTTCTAGCTCCACCCCAGCCTTTCTAGCTGCTGATCTCGGGCTGGGCAAAATATTAGTGGGGCCATGGACCCTGCGTCATCCCCATTCTGCTGTCTATGTTCACACCTACCACCAGCGTACAGAACACTATGCGATGAGGTGCTGAAAAGTTCTAAACCCAACCAAGAAGGGAATGATGTGGAGCCTTGAAAAATCCAAGTTATTCCACATATTCACCCCTAAGCTTAACAGATGTGGCACATCGTGTCTGAAGTTTCTGTAACCCTTCCAAAAAAATACACTGATGTCTGATCAATGAAATACTGCTCTGCTGCTGCAATCGTCTCCGAATCAATTGAAAATTGTTGCCCTTTCAAGCTCTTATTAAAGTTTGGAAACAGAAAATAGTCAGATGGAGAAAGATCTTGTGAGTAGGATGGATGGTCTATCCACTGAAACACCATCGTTTTGCCAGTCTTGTGAGCAGGTACATTGTCTTGCAAAATGAGAACTCCTTCCTGTAACTTCATTCTCCTTTTTTCTTTCAATGCCTTTAATCGGTACAGCAGGTTACAGTAGTATTTTGTATTAACTGTTTGGCCCCTTGGAAGATAGTCACTCATTACAATACCTTCCTGATCCCAAAGCACTGCGACCATGACCTTTCCTGCTGACTTTTTAGGTCTTGAATTTCCTTGGCCTTTGAGAACCCAAGTGCTGCCATTGCATGGACTGTTTTGTCTCAGGATCATAGTGGTGTAACCATGTATCATCAACAGTAACTAGTCGTTCCAAAAAGTTGGCATGAACTCAACTGAAAATGCTGCAAAATCAACTTGGCAGTGTCTACTCAACTTTGTTTCTCATCAGCATTCCAATATTTGGGCACAACTAGGCCGACAGATTCCACATACCCAACTGCTCATAGAACCCAACATGTTCTCTGGATATCTGTAGTGTTTTAGCGGATATTCACCGATCTGCCAAAATCAGGTCATGGACTTAGTCAACCATTTCAGGAGTTGACACCATTTAAGACCTCCCAGTCATTGCTGCATCTTTGGTCTCAAAATCTCCACTTTGAAAGTTTGCACACCACTTCTTCAGTGTGGAATATGAAGGGTACACGAAGGCCTTGAGCATGCGCAGATGCTCAAGGCCCAGCGCAGAAGAAGGCAGATCTTCGGGCACCGGCATGTCCTCTGCATTGGTGCTGGTGCCAAATGTGGGGTAAGAAATGTGATCGGGTGGGTGGGTGCCTTTTTGATGCCGGATCGTGGTGGGGAGGGGGTGTGACGCGAGCGGAGTGTGCCGGATCGTGGGGGGGAGGGTGCCGGATCGCGGGGGGGATGGGGGGCGCTCGTAAATCGAGGCACGCTCGGTTTCCGAGGCGCCGATTTTGAGAATGTTTTGCTCGTCTTGCAAAACACTCGCAAACCGAGGTACCACTGTATATCCAAAAAAGTTATCAAGAAACGTACTGTATATTTTGTTCAACAACAGGACTTCATTCATTTCACATCAAAAGACACAACAGACAAAGAAGTGTTTATATTTATACCTACACCAGGCTGTTGCCATTATAACCAGTTTTAAACAGATCGGACTGGATTTCTCTCTTTATATCTATATATATCCTATATAATAAAACGCTAGCCACGCATGCGCACTCAGACCTGCATGATCTGTGATCCATAGGTCCGTGGTCAGAGTGCGTATGCGGCGGCCAGATCAGGAAAGCACAGCACAGCCGGCGACTCCCCCCTCCCACCCTCACTCACCGCCAAAACCACCACCGCTAAAGCCTCCTCCTTCTCGCCGGCTCACCCGCGTTTAAATGGAGAGAAAAGCGCTGCACCGCGCTAACGCTGGCTTTGCTGTCTTCTGTCCACTGCAGCCCGCCCTCTCTGACTACTTCCTGTTTCTGTCCACTGCAGCCCGCCCTCTCTGACTACTTCCTGTTTCTGCTAGGGTTGGCCGCAGTGGATAGAAGACGCCGAAGCCAGCGGTAGCGCGGTGCAGCGCTTTTCTCTCAATGCTGCTTCTGCGATGTGTACAGTGGTGGAGCCTGTGGCAGTTTATGGCACGTGTGGCGGTTCCGGGGAACAGATGGAATAAGGGCAGGACAGTGATAGTGACAGCAACACTGGTGATGACGTGAAGAAGCAGCAGTCCGAGTCAGCAAGGAAACCAAATCAGAAGGAAATCAAAGCCCGTGCTGAGGGGGAAAATACCAGAAGCAGACCTCCAAAGGTGGATAAAGCAAGGAAAGGAAAAAAAGAGCCATCTGTGGAAGAGAAGCTGTGGAAACTCCACAGTGAGATCAAGTAAGACCACAGTTTGGGTAGTGTAAAGCAAGAGTTGCCGACTGAATATACACAGAATGGCACGCACATTGATGCTGAGATGGAAAAGTTAGGCAGTGACAGAGAGAGAGACAGATAGAAAGAAAGACAGACACTGGCCAAGGAGAGAGAGAGGCAAAGAAAGACAGACAGCGGCTAAGGATAGAGAAAGAAAGAAAGAAAGACAGTGGCCAAGGAGAGAGAGAGAAAGAAAGAAAGCGAGACAGACATCAGCCAAGGAGAGAGACAGACAGACAGATCTATTCTAGCACCCGTTAATGTAACGGGCTTAAAAACTAGTGTGTGTATATATATATATATATATATATATGTGTGTGTGTATATATATATATATATATATATATATATATATATGTGTGTGTGTGTGTGTATATATATATATATATATGTGTGTGTGTGTGTATATATATATATATATATATATATGTGTGTGTGTGTGTGTGTATATATATATATATATATTGATGCATATGACAAAATGAATTTTGAAAAATAAGCTTTTGAAGTGAATGAAAAGATATTTATATATGTACAGAGTTTTTTTCAAACCAGTGATGATACAGGTGGCTTAGGGTACTTGTGTAGTCCCGGTTGCCTGTGTGTGAGGTTCGTTTTTCTCCGGTCTGTTATTTATCATTTTTTGTCCGTTGTGTCTTTTGATGTGATATGAATGAAGTCCTGCTGTTAAACCAAATATACAGTAAGTTTCTTGATAACTTTTTCTGAAACAATGTCAAACATTCAGCTAAAGTGATGGCCTTCCTTGACATCTCCCTGATGAACTGGCACTGGGGATTGACCTCCCTTGCGCCAGGGAAAATCGGCAGGAGGGATGCTCACTCCCTCTGGCCTTGATGACTCCTCATCTCCACATGAGAAAAAAATCAACAGGAGGGATGCCCACTCCCTCCAGCCATGTCCCCCACCTCCTGCATGAGAAAAAAATTGGCACTGGGGACCAACCTTCCCTGTGCCAGCGAAAATCAGCAGGAGGGATGCCTATTCCCTCCTGCCAATGGAGGGGGGTTCAGGGTAGGGGGAGGTTCGGGGGAACATTCGGTGGCAGGAGGGAGTACTTTTTCTATTTTTTTTTTTTTTTTGAGCATCACCAAGTGATGTTAGTGCATCAGTCGCTGGGGGTTTTAATATTAGTTAATTTGCATGGCCGGATCGGAAAATGGGCTATTGAGGGGAAAAACACGCAGTGAGCTGTTTTGTGCATCGGGTCGGCAAATGCGATTGTCACTAAAGTAGTTAAAACTGATTTAGTGACGATTGCTGACTTTAGAGCATCTAGCTCTAGGTTCTGTCTCTTCTTGCAGCCCTCCTATCCCCACTTGGCTTACACTCAAATCTATCCCTTCTTAAGGCCACCCTGCCTCTAGCACAGAGATACACAAATATCTCCCTTCCTGTAGATGCGTGGAGACAGGTGATGGAGACGGAAGAGGTGATGGAGACAGAGATTGTATCTGAATTCAAGAAAGCCTGGGATAGGCACGTGGGATCTCTTAGAGAGAGGAAGAGATAATGGTTACTGCGGATGGGCAGACTGGATGGGCCATTTGGCCTTTATCTGCCATCATGTTTCTTTGTTACTCCTGCCACATAGTTACCCATCTCTTTCCCTTCCAGCTCTGTGGGTTCTGTTGATATCCTATGTGGTATGACTTCTAGCAGTAGCACTGCAAGACTATAACTAGGGAATGCATATGCCATTTTGAATGTGCCATTACAGGGCTCAGAGCGATTGGAGATTGCCTCTGCCTAGTATTTTTGCCCAGGATGAAATAGTTGAGGTAGCCCTGATGAGGCCAAAGGAGGGAGATTTCATAATTGGGTGTCACTGGGGGTGCCTATAAGGGATATGGGAAGAGCTTGGAATTAGCTTATAATTCCTCGAGTCCTGACTCTACCAGACCCGCCCAAACTGTCCTTCCCCTCTCTACACTGTATTCGCTATGCAGGCAAACTGGGAAAATCCCTTCTCTTCAGAATCACAGGTCTTTGGAACGAACTTTCTACCCCGCTGCGGAACCTAGGCTCCCTCCAATTATTCCGCAAGCAACTGAAAACCTGGTTTTTCACTAAAATGTAATTCTATCCCCTTACTCTTCTCTTCTATTTATAAGTTCATGTAAACCTTCCCCCCCCCCCCTTCTCTTCCTATATTTTAAGTTCTTGTAAACCGTGCCGAACTCCACATCCGTGGAGATGATGCGGTATATAAACTTAAGGTTTAGTTTAGTTTAGCTTATAATAATATGTTTTCGTTGGGGATACTATCTGTGGGGATTGTCTTTGAGGGGGAAAGAGAATGGTGGAGAAGGGATCCCTGGACCTTGAATCTTTTTCTACAATGACGACCCCTTTAAGATGGCATCTAGAAATATCAGGCGATGTGGTATCAGGCTCGATGAAAATAATTCTAGCTTTGAGTTGGCAATATTTTTCCTGGAGTGTTGCAACTTGTGAAGTTCAACTCTAGCTGCATTATTTTGCTTTATATAATAATGAAGTATTTTACATGATTTGAGTCATTGTTACATATATCCCAAGGTAACTTAAGCTAATGATTACAGTAAAATAGGCAAGTTAAAAGGCAAGTTTCATGCGTTATTCCTTTAAAGCACATTAGGAATGGGGCAGAGGCAGGAAAAGAACATGACCGGACGGGAAAATGAGGAAAAATTTGTCCCTGTGTCATTCTCTAATGGTCCCCCAAATAGGGGCAGGTGTCGCTGTCTGGATTAGGACTTCTAAATACTGGACTGATTGCTTCTAGAGATGAGATACCTCTTATTTTTGAATTTTTCTAGGCTTATTTTTTTTTTTTTGACATAGTAAGAACTTCCAGGGGTGTGTGCGAGCGGGAAGGGGAGGGGTATATCTTTTGTTTTGGTATTATTCCTGATAGTAATGATGGATGGGGGAGGGAATTTTTATCTTTTGTATAGATACTGGTTGATTATCATTATTTGTATATCAATTGTATTGCACTTTTTGTTGGCATTAAAAACTAAATAAAGTTAAAATAAAAAGAACTTCAAATCTAGCTTAACTGAAGTTCTTGCCGTGTCCTTTTTTCAGTCGTGGTCTTCATCACAAGACATATGGGAACAGACTTAAAGATCTCAATTTGTATACTTTGGAGGAAAGGTGGGAGAGGGGGAGATATGATGGAGACATTTAAATACCTATGTTGTGTAAATGCCGCAAGAGGCGAGCCTCGTTCATGTGAAAGGAAGCGCTGGAATGAGAGGGCATAGGATGAAATTAAGAGGTAATAGGCTCCGGAGTAATCTGAGGAAATACGTTTTTACAGAAAGGGTGGTAGATGCATGGAACAGTCTTCCCGGAAGAGGTGGTGGAGACAAAGACTGTGTCTGAATTCAAGAGGGCCTGGGATAGGCACGTGGGATCTCTCAGAGAGAGAAAGAGATAATGGTTACTGCGGATGGGCAGCTCCATGACCTCACAATACAGGTTCAAAGAGCCTTAGCCTATAGGAAGAGGAGATGCAAATGTTAAGAACCTTAGCCAATAGGGAGAGGAGGAGATAATGGTTACTGTGAATGGGCAGACTAGATGGCCTTTATCTGCCATCATGTTTCTATGAATAGGATTATTTACAAACTGTTCATTTTGCTTATTTTCTTTTCTTCAGGTTGTAATCTGCAATTTTGTAGTGCATTCCATTCCCTGGTTGAGAAGAACAAACTTGACGTCCAACAAGTGCCAAAGAAAAGACACCTGAGTTCTCCAAAATCTGTGGCAGTCAGCATTTCACGTTGAGATCACAGGCTCCAGAAATAGCAATAATCTCCTTTTGGCACTAACCTAGATTTGATGCTGTTTGTGACTGAAAACAATGCCTTTAGTGCTGTATGGTAACCTTGCATAGAACTCCTTGCTTTTAAGCACAATAAAAAAATGTAAAACATTTTGGTTCTTTTATTTTGTTTTGTTGTTTTTATTCTGCTATTGCCATTGGTTTTGGTGAAATCAGACAAAGTTTGGAGGTTTTTATCCGCTAATTCTGTCGGTAGAATATTAGAAATACCACATGAACTGAGTACCAAAAGGCAAATAAGAGTTTGGTAAGCTGCTCTTATCAGGTAAAAAAAAAAAAAAAAAAAGGGGGTGGAAATCAACACCTTTTCCAGTGCAATAGCGGAGACATTCTAGACAAGTGGGTAGTAGTATCCCAATGGTCGCGTGCCATGTGCAGGAGGAGTCCAATCTGGATATTTTTCTCTGTCTCTGCTCTAGAGAGCTGAATGGGGATGATGGGAATCCCATGCAAGTTGCGGGAATCCCGTAGTGACCTCCCTCGTGGTCTCGGGGATCCTGTGGGGTTGGAGGCAGCTCAAGCCGAAAGGCTCATCGTCTTTTCCTGCCTGCAGCACGCCACACATAGCTGACCCAGAAGTCTTCCCCTGACGTCAGAGTTAACGTCGGAGGGAAGGCTTCACGTTAGTCACATACAGGGTCTGTTGCCCTGCGAAGATATGAATCATGTCTTCGCAGGGCAGCGGGCGCTGCACATGACTGATGCTAAGCCTTTTCTCCGACATCAGCTCTGATGTCGGGGGAAGACTTACGGGTCAGCTACGTGTGGCAGGCTACAGGCAGGAAAAGAAGACGAGCCTCTCGGCTCGAGCTGCCTCCAACTCCTGCTGTTACCGGTATCTGGACTCGAATGTGGGAAGCAAAAGTGGGACACCGGGGGAGTAGAGTGCATTGCATTTTTGGACACAGAAGGCATGAACTTGGGAGAGAGGATGGAGGAAGGGCGGGAAAGATACTGAGGTGGGAGAGGGAATAGAAAGGGAGAATAGGGCGTGTGTGTGTCAGTGAAAGGGAAAGAGAGATGGTTGTGTACACGGGGAATGGAAGAAAGGAAAATTTTTGGTCATAGGGAGAGAGTGAGGTAGAGATGATAGGGAGAAATGTGGTGGAAAGGGAACAGTGGGACAGATTGAAAGGGATGCAAGAGGGAGGATTATTGGACATAGTGGTGAAGGGAATGGAGGGAGAGATGTGGCATGATGCTGGAGAGGGTTGATAGAAGGAGAAATGTTGGGCAGGGGCAAAAGATGCTGCACGTGGTCCAGGGAATGAGAGGGATAAATGCTGGACCATGGTAGGAGGAACCAATGTACAGCAACAGAAGAATTTACAGAAGACAGGAAAGCAGAAAATAATCTGGGACCAACTTGAAGGAAAAATAAGTTTCCAGACAGCAAAGGTAAAAAACGTATTTTATTGACTAAAATATGTTAGCTTTGGGAAATGTATATAGCAGATGTCTTTCTATTGTGTTCAAAAGAAAAGGAAATACATTTCTGGTTTTATTTCTACAGTGTTGAAGTACTTGCTGATCTTTGCTGTGACTGGTGGGGATCCCCAAGCACCACCAGCAGAGGACCTCTTCTAGAGATGGCCAGAACTCCCTTCTACTGGCAGCATCCATGAGCCATTGAGGTGCCAGCATCTGTGACTCAGGGACGCTACTGCTGCCTGCCAAGCTTGGCAAAAGGAACTCCCAGCCAACATTGGAGGAAGTCCTCAGCTGAAAGCTTGGGGGTCCTCATCAGCTGAGAATTTCTATTTTATATTTATATTAGAGGCTCTAGTAGAAACCCGTTTACAAAGTATGTATTATTCCCAATTAATATTTCCAAAATAATAAAGTGTCTTTGCTTATTTGTAAATTGGTCTCTACCAGAGCCTTTAATTCAGTAGCATAATTAAATGAAATAACTACTTAAGTTTATAGGGACAGGTGGGGATGGATTTGATTCCAGTGGGGACGGGCGGGGATGGCTTTGATTTCTGTCCCCATGCAGCTCGACTCTGCTCTACTTCAGTGTGCTCTCTAGCTGCACCTACGGTTTTGTTTTAGGTTTTTTCCTTCTGCATAAGTGTCTGCAGGAGTGTTTGCTCTCCACAATTTATTTTATTCAGTATTTTTTTTGTCTCTCTTTGGGTTTTCTGGTGCTAGTTGCGATTATTCAGCTCTGCCTGCATTGAGAACACACAGACTTTACTCTGTAGCTGACAGACCAATCCCAGTGGGTACGTGTTAGCCAGCTTGCTTAGTTTTCTTTAGAGCTCAGGGCCTTCCCTGAAGTTGTTGCACCTACTGTTAAACAGGGATAGAGAGCAAGCTGTTAGGTGTAGAGAGCTGCATTGAAATGGGAACGACAGGAATCCCGCGGGTTCCCCCTTCGGGTCGTGGGATCGCGTGGGGACGCCCCCTAGGGAGTTGAGAGATGTCCTTGCGGAACCATTAGCTACGCTCTTCAATCTTTCCCTGAGTACAGGAAGAGTCCCATTGGACTGGAAAACAGCTAACGTCATTCCGCTGCACAAAAAGGGATGCAGGATGGAGGCTGAAAATTACATCAATAGTGTGTAAACTTATGGAAACGTTGATTAAACACAAATTAGATACGATCCTGAATGATGAGAGACTAAGGGATCCCCACCAACATGGATTTACAAAGGGACGGTCCTTTTTTAGGTGTAGTAGGCGTCCTTGACAAAAGTTTTTTAATTTGGACTTGAATTTGTTCAAGGATTTTTCGAGTCTGATGGGAGTGAGTTCCATAGAGAGTTGCCACTGAAGCCCAGTTCTCCCTATGTGAATCCATCTCGTTACCTGTGAGATACCATAGAAGTCTGCTCAGCACTGTCCTCATGTTTCTGTCAAAGCTCTTTCCAGCCTATCCTAAAGTAGAGTGCCATATGTGGACACAGACCATACTAGTCTGCTTAGTACTGGCCTCAAATTCTTCACAGATTTCTGGCCCAGCAATCTTAACACTCTGAGGGCCGATGATGGAACTTGCATTAGAGCCCATTCACTAAAGCTCAGCACAAGGTTTCCCGATACAAGCGTGGCAGAAAACATTTGATCCCCAATGCAATACTGACGTGGCAAACCTGTCTTCTTTCAAATTAATCTTCACATCCAGAAATGACAACTCTATGCTGTTAACTTTAATATCAAACTGGAAGGAAGGATGACATCTATTCAAAAAATCCCAAAATGCGTCTAGTTCCGCCTTGGTAGAATCCCATGAGAAGAATATGTCGTCAATAAACCGCTTTCACATCAGAACATGGGCAAAAAAACCAGATGGATAAATCCAGCGTTGTTCAAAAACGGCCATGAACAAATTGGCAATCGACGTAGCGAACGATGCCCCCATGGCTACTCCCATACGTTGTTGATAAAATTTACCATCAAATCTATATATATAAAATCGGAGGTATGTATGTGTGTGTGTATGTGCCGCGATCACGCAAAAACGGCTTGACCGATTTGAACGAAACTTGGTATGCAGATCCCTCACTACCTGGGATGATATGTTCTGGGGGTCTCGCGGCCCACCTGCACACATGGGCGAAGCTACAAACATAAAATCAGATTTCACCCATTCATGTCAATGGAAAAAATGTAAAAAGCTGCCATTCTCACAGTAATTCAAAAACGGCTTGACCGATTTGAACAAAAATTGGTATGCAGATCCTTCACTACCTGTGGTGATATGTTCTGGGGGTCTCGCGGCCCACCTGCACACGTGGGCGGAGCTACAAACAGAAAATCGGATTTCACCCATTCATGTCAATGGAAAAAATGTAAAACGCTGCCATTCTCACAGTAATTCAAAAACGGCTTGACCGATTTGAACGAAACTTGGTATGCAGATCCCTCACTACCTGGGGTGATATGTTCTGGGGGTCTCGCGGCCCTCCTGCACACGTGGGCGGAGCTACAAACATAAAATAAGATTACACCCATTCATGTCAATGGAAAAAATGTAAAAAGCTGCCATTCTCACAGTAATTCAAAACCGGCTTGACCGATTTGGACGAAACTTGGTATGCAGATCCCTCACTACCTGGGGTGATATGTTCTGGGGGTCTCACGGCCCACAACTCTATTTTGCTTGCTCAAGGGTGGGTTCACCCAAGAATTTATAATGTTCTTGCTCCAGGAGGTGAAACTAAAATTGTTGTTTATAATCACGTTTTGCGTTAGTTGTATTGTTTTCATTTTGTCAAATATTTCACTTTATAATTTGAATATTGTACTTTTTATTAAGCTGTAAAAAAATACTTTCATTCACCACTATAAAGTATCTTTATTTTGAATCCATTTACAGTGTTATTGCTATAATTAAATACCTGTGCAACGCCGGGGCATCAGCTAGTATGAAATAATTCCAGGACATAGCGACCCTGGTCAATTTTAACAAAAATTCTGTTGGCACCAAATGAGGACAAACTCTGTTATTAAGAATTTCTTCCATAACTGCCAATGCTTCATCCTGTGGAATGCAGGTTTATAGGAAGCGCACATCGAGGGAGACCATAAATGTCACAGAGGCAATGTTCTCCTGGTCCTCAAGACATTGCAAAAAGTGAGTACTGTCTTGTATGTAGGAAGGTATCTCAAGGACCATCGGAGCTAAAAATGTATCAATGTATTTGCACACCCGTTCAAGCATGGACCCGCGAGCAGATACAATGGGACAACCTGGGGGATGTTGCATATCCTTGTGCACTTCAGGCAGAAAGTATATAACCGGCACCTTAAACATCTGATGTGTCAAAAATTGATACTCTGATTTGATCAAAAAGCCCACCTTCCTACCCTCATTCAAAATCTCCAAAAGAATTGCAAAAATGTCATCAGAAGGATCATTAGGCAAACACGTGTACACAGAACTGTCATTCAATTGCTGATAAGCTTCCTGTAAATATTGGACTTTTTGTCCTGAATAACTATGCCTCCTCCTTTATCTGCCTTACGTATTACAATGTTCTTATCTTCTTGTAAAGTTTGCAGAATCTTTTTCTGGGGGAGTGTCAAGTTATGATGCATACGATGCTGTGTCCTTTCTAACTTAGAAAGTTCTGTCAAAACTAGGGCTTTAAAACCAGCCAACACTGGATCCAAATGGCCCGGGAGAATCGAGGTACTTTTGTCACGAACCACAGATCGATCACTTTTAGGCTCAGAATCAGAAAAATATAACTGTAATTGTAGAAATCTGAAAAATTTTTCTAAATCAGTCCTTAGTTGAAACAGATCATAAACTAGTTGGAATATAAGACAAACCTTTGTCCAGGACCGCAGTCTCTTGACTGGTGAACGACCTGGACGACTCCCCTCTGGCATTCCGATTCTGGGATTGATTCTCCCCTCTGGCATTCCGATTGGATCTCATGACTGGGCCCCCTTGAAACTGTACTCTGTTCGCTTGCCATCTCCCCCGACGGGACTGGCCTCATCCTAAACAAGGCTTCCTGCTGGACATATCATCACTACTGGCTGAGGAATCGGTGGTAGTCATTCCTGTCTGAGCTCTGCCTCCATCATCTTCTCTCATCCAGAGATACACATACCCCTCTGTATAATCTTTTTGGTCTCGCTGAAATTTTTTAAGCTTTTTTATTCGCAATTCTTCCTTAAATTTCTCAATTTTGGATTGTAATTCCAAAAATTGTTGCTGATAATCAGTCTCCTCCTTGTGGGTTTCTAATTTCATGCTAAATTGCTTAGACTCAGCTCTTATTTTCTCCTGAGAGATCTGGATGATGAGAAGTCTTAAGTCTAGAGAACACTGATTTGAGTATCGCATTCCATTTATCAATGAATGCCTTATCTTCACCAAACAACCGGGGAGCTTTATTAATCCGCAAACCCGGGGAATGACTTCCTTTTTGCAATAGTCCACCACTGTGGACTTCTGTTGTGGATATACTTTTTGCTTGTTCAAACAATTCAACCCATTTAGAATTCCTAATCACGCTCGCCAATGACAATGAAGGAGCTTGTAAGATGTCTGTCCTTTGACCCCCGAAAATTGGAATCCGCTATTCCACGCCTGGGCCATCCTGAAAATTATATTGTCTCACTAGAAAAAAAACTATAGAGTAATAGAAAAATCCCAGAAATCAATCTAAAAAATATTACTCGCCAGAGATGGGCTACACATCCCCGATAAAGATTTCACAATGAAGTGGAGAAAGCCTCAAAATTTTCAACGCAATAGTAAACAATTTCAATACTGTTTTAAGATTCAAAACTGTTTAATTTACTATCACTGGCAAAAAAAACTCCACCATCACTGAAATGTAATTATCAAAAGGGTAATATACCCATCACTGTGCACAGGAAAAGCAAAATCAAAAAGTTTTACTTAGCTTGGGACCATGGTCTGAAACGCCGTGTTGATAGAAAATGTCTGGCCAGACTGTCGATGGAAGTGCCACAGCACCAGTCAGATGTACATTCCAGAATCCATGCCCAATCTTCCAACAAGTGCCTTGTTTCGCCTCTCAAAGGCTTCCTCAGGGAATATATTAGCTGGTAAACTCCGCTCCTCTTCCGTGCACACAGGCACAAGAAACTCCCGTTGCTAAAAAGAACTGCAAGATCCAACTTCCGGTGGCACTTCCGGGTTACAACATCATTACAGCAGCCAAAAACCAGGCTGCCATTCGTCCAAAAAACTGCCATTCATCCTTAAACTGCCACTCATCCAAAAAATGCCATCCACTCCACCCACTGATTAAGGCCCTTAGTCCATATAGTGTCCAAAAAGAAAATCCAGCGCTGTTCATGCTGGTACAAAAGTCTCTTCACATTGTCCCTCCGTGGGGTAACAGGAATGTGTTCCCAACACAAAACACACAAAATCTAGCGCCACTATATAAACATTTCTTTCATATTTCCCTTAGCCCACCTTTCCTCCAAAGTATACATATTGAGATCTTTAAGTCTGTCCTCATACACATTATGATGAAGACCACGCACCATTTTGGTAGCCTTCCTCTGGACCGACTCCATCTTTTTAATATCTTTTTGAAGGTGCGATCTCCAGGATTGTACACAATATTCTAAATCAGATCTCACCAGAGTCTTATACAGGGGCATCAATACCTCCTTTTATCTACTGGCCATACCTCGCCCTATGCACCCTAGTATCCTAGCTTTCACCATCACCTTTTCAACCTGTTTGGCCACTTTAAGATCATCACAAACAATCACACCCAGGTCTCGCTCTTCTGTCATGCACATAAGCTCTTCACCTCCTAAATTGTACCATTCCCTTGGGTTTTTGCAGACCAAATACATGACCTTGCAGTTCTAGGCTCTCTGCCTGTTGGAGTGATTGCATATGTGCGAGAACTATTAGCATGCTTCAGGGCAGTCTCAGTGTTGAAGCTGAGGCTTATCAAACCCAGGACAAGTCTGAATTCTATAGAGGGAGTCAAGCTTAAAAGGAGGCACTGGTACTGCAAGAGGTGTCTCCCAATTCTTAAAGAGTGCATCTTTCATGAGTTTATGGAATGCAACTTTGAAGCACTCTTTAAGCCATTCTTTGTAGTCTAAGGCAGTGATTCCCAACCCTGTCCTGGAGGAACACCAGGCCAATCGGGTTTTCAGGCTAGCCCTAATGAATATGCATGAGAGAGATTTGCATATGATGGAAGTGATAGGCATGCAAATTTGCTTCATGCATATTCATTAGGGCTAGCCTGAAAACCCAATTGGCCTGGTGTTCCTCCAGGACAGGGTTGGGAACCACTGGTCTAAGGTCTCCATCAATTCTGCTCGAAGCTCCTCGATCTCAGAATTCTGGTCCGTTCTAGCCACACTAGACTTTCCCAAACCACCTCCAGTAATAACCCACAAGAAAGGCCACCAATTAGACCTGGTAACTTTATCCTCAAAACACTCGACAAATCCCTACATAAGATGGAGATCAGAAACTTGGTCTGACTCTCTATGGTCAGACCACAAAATATGCAACTTTGAATTAGATTGGCAATTGAAGACAACCTCAACCACAACGAAAGAAAAGATCAGATCCACTCCACTTCACACCAGAAGAGGCAAGATTAACCCAACTGAATTCTGGTCACACTATGACATCACTCATAACCAAGATGAATCAATTTATGTGCTCCTGGATCAAAACCAGCACCCGCATACTAAACGAAATAGCCCCACTGAAAAAAAGAAGGAAGAGACCTAGATACCTAACAGGCTGGTTCGACCCAGAACTCCGAGAGAATTAAGAAAGCTAGAAAGAAAATGGTCAAAACTAGGAACCCCAGAGACTAGAAATGCCTGGCACCAAAAGCTGAAAAGCTATAAAATCTCAGCCAAAGAAAAGAACCTTCTAAGCCAACATAATTGGTAACACCTCCATAAACAGCAGCAAACTTTTCAGACTGGTCCATGACTTATATGACATTCAATCTCGCACAAACCTGACAGAAGAATCCACAGTGACAGCCGACAACCTGGCGGACTTCTTCAACACCAAAGTAAATAACTTAAGATACTCTATAATGGACTCTCCAGACTCCCACTGGGACTACTCCATTCCACAAGACCTAGTCGCCGCCAAAGCAGACATGAACTGGTCCAACTTTAATGAGACCGATTGACAAACATTTAACAAATTCTACAACAAATAAGTCAAATCATACTGCAGATTGGACACTTGCCCCCCAGATGTAATGAAAGCAGCCCCAACCATCTTCAAAGCCAAACTACTCAAATGAGTCAACCTACAACTAACCGCAGGAATATTTCCAAAAACCTTAGGTCAAATTATAATAACACCCATTAAAAAGAACAACAAAGAACCACCCAACAACCTAATCAATTTCAGACCTATCGCAAACATCCCTCTCGCGGTCAAAATAATGGAAGGGATAGTAAATGCTGAACTAAACTCATATTTAGACAAATTCAACTTACTGCACAACAACCAGTCAGGCTTCAGATCTGGTCACAGCACCGAAACAATCATGGCCTCACTACTTAACCACCTTCATGCCCTCCTCACCCAAGGTACCAGCGCCATGATCCTACAACTGGACCTAAGTAGTGCCTTTGACCTAGTAGATCATACCATTCTTTTGAACTGCCTAGAAACCACAGGCATCACAGGCTACGCTCACAATTGGTTACAGGGAATCCTCTGGAACAGATCCTACCAGGTATTCAAAGATGACAAACTTTCCCATAGCTGGAATAACAACTGCGGATTACCTCAGGGTTCCCCCCTATCCCCAACCCTCTTTAATATCTACCTCAGCTCATTAGGAAACCTGCTACAAAGCCTAGGGCTCACCTTCTACATCTACGCAGATGACATTTACTGTAGTGATTCCGCTAACCGCCCTAACGTCACAATTCTCCAACTCCTTAACCAACATCCTAAATCAAATAGAGCGCTGGATGATGGCCTTCAAACTGAAACTCAACACAGAAAAAAACAAATTCTTCCTGGCATCACCCAACGAAAAGATAAAAGAAAATTCAATTCACCTACAGAGCCGAGAATACAAAATTGACCAAACCATAAAGATCCTGGGGGTAACACTTGACAAACACCTAACCCTGGAAAACCACACAAACCTACTGTTTAAAAAATGTATTTCGGTCCTCTGGAAACTTTGCACTATTAAAAAATTCTTTGATGAAAAGTCCTTCCATTTACTAGTACAATCGTCCATCTTAAGCACCCTAGATTACTGTAACATCATATACCTAGGAGCTTATAAAAAGAACCTCAACAAGCTGAGATTAATTCAGAACACCGCGATCCGACTAATCCACGGTTTAAAAAAATGGGAACACATTTCCCCTTATTATCAGAAACTCCACTGGCTACCCGCAGAATCCAGAGTCCGCTTCAAGTTTGCTTGTTTTTGCTACAAAGCTGTCTTTGGGATTCTTAACACACAAAAATGCACTCCAACTCTGCCAAAAACCTAAACTAGTGATAACCAAAGCAGGCAGACTTAGTCACTACAAGGTTCATTAAGGGGACGCTCAGGAACACAGGCTGTATGAACCACACAAACCACATACAATATACAGTGGTGCCTCGCATAAAGAACGCCTCGCACAGCGAACGCTGCACACAACGAACTTCATGTCATGATTCATACAACGAACTTCGTTTCACACAACGAAGTCGCCCAAGCTTCCACGATCGCTGCCGATGTATTGCATCCTTCCGCGCAGGCACTGCAGGCAGTCGTTAGTCACTGCGCTTAACGCGTTTCACATAACGAACTTTTCGCATAACAAACTTGCTCCTGGAACGAATTAAGTTCGTTGTGTGAGGCACCACTGTAATGTGAATGATATCAAAATAAAGAGTGCTCTCAGTGTGGACCACCAGTGATAGGAGTCCAGCTCCAACACTTCACTTCTAGGTAGAGGTAATAAACCCCCACCCGCACACCATCATAGAGCACCCTAAGTGTGCTGAAAATCAAAGTGAAAATTTCCACCAATTAAGCCAATAAATCAACAGGTGATTAAATCAATGTAACCTGAGCGACCCCTAAACGAACCCTGCCAGACGAAACCCCCGAAAAATGCAACAAAAAAAATAAAAAATAAATCAAACTGCACCATATGAGACGAAAATCAAATACTTATCTGAAAATGAACCTGCTCTCCTGGCGCATTTTTCCTGTGTTATAGCTTTGTCAATTTTCAGATAAGTACCGTATTTTCACGCATATAATGCGCGCGTTATACGCATTTTTACCTACCGCGCATACCCCTCGCGCGTTATATGCGTGAGCGCGGTATACGAAAGTTTTCAAACATAGTTCCCACCCCGCCCGACGCCCGATTCACCCCCCCAGCAGGACCACTCGCACCCCCACCCCGAACGACCACTCGCACGCGCTCCCACCCGCACCCGCATCCACGATCGGAGCAAGAGGGAGCCCAAGCCCTCTTGCCCGGCCGACTCCCCGACGTCCGATACATCCCCCCCCCCCGGCAGGACCACTCGCACCCCCACCCCGAAGGACCGCCGACTTCCCGACAATATCGGGCCAGAAGGGAGCCCAAACCCTCCTGGCCACGGCGACCCCCTAACCCCACCCCGCACTACATTACGGGCAGGAGGGATCCCAGGCCCTCCTGCCCTCGACGCAAACCCCCCTCCCCCCCAACGACCGTCCCCCCCCCCAAGAACCTCCGACCGCCCCCCCAGCCGACCCGCGACCCCCCTGGCCGACCCCCACGACCCCCCCACTCCCCTTCCCCGTACCTTTGGAAGTTGGCCGGACAGACGGGAGCCAAACCCGCCTGTCCGGCAGGCAGCCAACGAAGGAATGAGGCCGGATTGGCCCATCCGTCCTAAAGCTCCGCCTACTGGTGGGGCCTAAGGCGCGTGGGCCAATCAGAATAGGCCCTGGAGCCTTAGGTCCCACCTGGGGGCGCGGCCTGAGGCACATGGGCCCAACCCGACCATGTGCCTCAGGCCGCGCCCCCAGGTGGGACCTAAGGCTCCAGGGCCTATTCTGATTGGCCCACGCGCCTTAGGCCCCACCAGTAGGCGGAGCTTTAGGATGGATGGGCCAATCCGGCCTCATTCCTTCGTTGGCTGCCTGCCGGACAGGCGGGTTTGGCTCCCGTCTGTCCGGCCAACTACCAAAGGTACGGGGAAGGGGGGTGGGGGGGTCGTGGGGGTCGCCAGGGGGGTCGCGGGTCGGCTGGGGGAGCGGTCGGAGGTTCTTGGGGGGGGCGGTCGTTGGGGGGGAGGGGGGTTTGCGTCGAGGGCAGGAGGGCCTGGGATCCCTCCTGCCCGTAATGTAGTGCGGGGTGGGGTTAGGGGGGTCGCCGTGGCCAGGAGGGTTTGGGCTCCCTTCTGGCCCAACTACCAAAGGTACGGGGAAGGGGGGTGGGGGGGGTCGTGGGGGTCGCCAGGGGGGGTCGCGGGTCGGCTGGGGGGGCGGGCGGAGGTTCTTGGGGGGGGGCGGTCGTTGGGGGGGGGGGGGTTTGCGTCGAGGGCAGGAGGGCCTGGGATCCCTCCTGCCCGTAATGTAGTGCGGGGTGGGGTTAGGGGGTCGCAGTGGCCAGGAGGATTTGGGCTCCCTCCTGGCCCGATATTGTTGGGGAGTCGGCGGTCCTTCGGGGGGAGGGATGTATCGGACGTCGGGGGGGGGCATCAGGCTTTCAGGATGGGGACAGACCTTCAAGGGGGGACAGTGCACGGAAGTCAGGGGGGGGGGAACGGAGAGGCGGGACAGCGCACGGAGAGGCGGGGCAGTGCACGGAAGTCAGGGGGGGTGAACGGAGAGTCGGGACAGCGCACGGAAATTCAGGGCAGTGCACGGAAGTCAGGTGGGGGTGAACGGAGAGTCGGGACAGCGCACGGAAAGTCGGGGCAGTGCACGGAAGTCAGGGGGGGGTGAACGGAGAGTCGGGACAGCGCACGGAGAGGCGGGGCAGTGCACGGAAGTCAGGGGGGTGAACGGAGAGTCGGGCAGCATGCGCGGTATAATCGTGAGCGCGTTATACCAAAGTTTTTGTGCTTATCATCGTGATTTCTGCGCGCTATACACGTGTGCGCGTTTTATACGGGTGCGTGTTATTTGCGTGAAAATACGGTATTTGATTTTCGTCTCATATGGTGCAGTTTGATTTTTTTTGTTGCATTTTTTGGGGGGTTCGGCTGGCAGGGTTCGTTTAGGGGTTGCTCAGGTTACATTGATTTACTCACCTGTTGATTTATTGGCTTAATTGTTGGAAATTTTCACTTTGATTTATTTTGATATCATTCACATTATATTGTATGTGGTTTGTGTGGTTCATACAGCCTGTGTTCCTGAGCATCCCCTTAATGAACCTTTTAGTGACTAGGTCTGCCTTCTTTGGTTATTGCTAGTTTGGGATTCTTCCAGCTTACCTAATCTCCCAGTTCTCCCCCAACGAGTCCAACAAGAGCACTCGCAGAACAAACCTATTTAATTACCCCTCCTTGAAATCTTACCAATACAAAAAGTTTCTAGATAGAATATTATCATTCCAGGCAGCTAGGCTGAACACATGGCTTGGAAAGCCCAGACTTGAGGCCACTACATATGCAGACTTTAGAAAATCCCTGAAAACTCGACTGTTTAACAAATTCTAAATTTCCATACCCAACTTTTCCTCACCATGACCCTTCCACCTCGCCCCCTAATTCCAAGGCCCAAAACTAATTATACTTTCCACCTTGAATCTCATGTACTGACAAAACGTATGTTTATTGTAACCCATGTACTGACTAAATGTATCTTTATGGTAACCCACCTGTATCCCATACACTGACAAAATGCACCTTGATAGTAAACCACTTGTATTGTAACCCACTTGTATCCCATGTACTGACAAAATATATCTTTACTGTAACCCACTTTGTATCCCATGTACTGACAAAATGAATCTTTAATGTAAACCACTTGCATCTTATGTATTGACTAAACGTATCTTTATTGTAAACCGTTTCTATCCCATGTACTGTCAAATGTATCTTTATTGTAAACCGCTTCGAACTTCACGGTATAGCGGTATATAAGAAATAAATTATTATTATTATTAAAATTATTATTTAAAGGGCCATCAGGTGATATCAGCACAAGGGCCTTTGCCCATTGCAGTGCCTTCAAGCTGGCAACAACAGTCCTTCTGAGTTAAAGTTAAAGATGTTCCTGATGATCTGCGGTAGGACCAAGATTTCATAGGCCCTCAAAGGATCAGCAGGCGACGTCAGCACAAGGGCTTCTCCCGTAACAATGCCTGCAAGTACGGTTACCAGATTTTCTGTCTGGAAAATCTGGACCCCTAGACCTGCCCAATCCCACCCATCCTGGACAAAGTGCCGGGTTTTGAAAAGCCATCCAAACCCCCCGGACATGTCTGGGGAAATCCAGACGTCTGGTAACCCTACCTGCAAGCCAGGGATAATAACATAAGAATAGCCTTACTGGGTCAGACCAATGGTCCATCAAGCCCAGTAGCCTGTTCTTATGGTGACCAATCCAGGTCACTAGTACCTGGCCCAAACCCAAGGTGTAGCACTATCCCATGCTACCAATACAGGGCAAGCAGTGGCTTCCCCCATGTCTTTCTCAATAATAGACTATGGACTTTTCCTCCAGGAACTAGTCCAAACCTTTCTTAAAACCATTTACGCTATCTGCTCTTACCACATCCTCTGGCAACGCAATCCAAAGCTTAACTATTCTCTGAGTGAAAAAAATTTCCTCTTATTGGTTTTAAAAGTATTTCCCTGTAACTTCAAGTGTGCCCCTAGTCTTTGTAATTTTTGATGGAGCAAAATATCGATCCACTTGTACCCATTCTACTCCACTCAGGATTTTGTAGACTTCAATTATATCTCCCTTCAGCTGTCTCTTTTCCAAGTTGAAGAGCCCTAACTGACAGGAGTTCCATCCCCTTTACCATCTTGGTCGCTCTTCTTTGAACCTTTTCTAGCACCACTATATCTTTCTTGAGATTAGGAGACCAGAATTGAACGCAATACTTCAAATGAGGTTGCACCATGGAGCGATACAGGGGCATTATGACATTCTTAGTCCTGTTAACCATCCCTTTTTTAAATAATTCCCAGCATCCTGTTTGCTTTTTTGGCCGCTGCTACACATTGGGCAGAAGGTTTCATCATATTGTCTACAATGATACCCAGATCCTTTTCTTGGGTGCTAACCCTCAAGGTGGACCCTAGCATCCGGTAACCGTGATTCAGGTTATTCTTCCCAATGTGCATCACTTTGCATTTGTCCACATTAAATTTCATCTGCCACTTGGATGCCCAGTCTTCCAATTTCCTATGGTCCACCTACAATTTTTACAATCCGCCTGCATTTTATCAACTTTGAACAGTTTAGTGTCATCTGCAAATTTAATTACCTCACTGGTTCCAATTTTCAGATCATTTATAAATAAGTTAAATAGCACCGGTCCCAGTACAGACTCCTGCGGCACTCCACTGTTTACTTTCCACCATTGAGAAAAAATGACCATTTAACCCTACCCCTCTGTTTTTTTATCCGATAACCAATTCCTTATCCACAACTGAACTTTGTCACCTATCCCATGACTCTTTAATTTTCTCAGGAGCTTCTCATGAGGAACTTTATCAAAAGCTTTCTGAAAATCTAGATACACTATATCAACTGGCTCACTTTTATCTACATGTTTATTCAGACCTTCAAAGAAGTCAAGCAAATATGTGAGACAAGATCTCCCTCGGCTGAACCCATGCTGACTCCGTCTCATTAAATCATGTTTGTCTACGTGTTCCACAATTTTATTTTTCATAATTGTTTCTACGATTTTGCCCCACACCGAAGTGAGCCTTACTGGTCTGTAATTTCTCAAATTAAAACATTTTTCTGAGTTGTCTTCTTTGGTCCAGGATACAGTTGTGTCTGCCTTTCTGATTTTACGAAATTAAAATAGGGAAAGAAACCCTGAGTTGAATTATTATACACTGCCCTGTATTCTGTACCCAAAATGGGGGAAAAAATAATTCTGAGACCCTATCTAAAATATCTAGCTTATTTTTGTTACTAGTAAACACCATCTTGTCGACCATAAGAGCCAGCTTTTCAAGATTAGTGGGGGGTACCCAATATCCTCTCTCCCCAGCCACCACCAAACTTGAGGGTGTGGTGAGCTCACCTGAAAACTGGGATGAAACCTCAAAAATCCAGTGCACTGAGAAGCAGCAAACTCTTATACTAACAACCACAGTATCCTGCAAAAACACACTTAGAACCTATAAATCAAGCTTGTCATGCTATTGCAGAACTGAAAGAGCTCAAAGAGCAGCCCTATCTATGAAGAGTCAGCAGTTCAATAATTATCTCACCGAGATCTAGAATACCAATACACTTCCTATAGGAAAAATGGCATAAGCTGCACTGCTACCAAAACAAGATTCTCAGCAAATACAGAATAAGTAGCTAAAAATTAGAAATACAAATATGCAGACAAAACCTGAACCCCAGGAAGACAAACCTATGCCTTAAAACATTGGAAAAATAGAAAACAGAAATGCATTTCCTCTGTATTGTTTAAAACTCTTATATCTTGGCATCCCAAGTCCTCTAAATTTTCTTCACACTTCTACCTCTAACCCTCTGTTGTAGTTCCTTCCTATTTCTCCTACTGTAAACCGCGTCGAGCTCTACGAACGTGGAGATGATGCGGTATACAAACCTAAGGATTAGATTAGATTCCCACAGGTTACAAATTCCAATTTCAATCCCAGAAAAATAAAAATGGCCTTGTATCCGTTCTTCTTGGCTGAACATTAAAGAGACTCATAATCAAAACTTAAACGTGTCTAAAAGCCTACACAAGTCGGAACTTGGACAACCAAAAAGAGAGGTCGTCCAAGTGCCGATAATCAATCGGACGTGTCACGGGACTTTTTAGGTCTCTGAATCCCGCTGTGTGCCCAAAGCTAAAACAGGCATATCTGGAGGAGTGGTTAGAGCAGCTTGTGGGCCAACTTAGACTTAGGCTCCTTTTACAAAAGTGCGCTAGCGTTTTTAGCGCACGTGGCATTAACCCCGCGCTACACGGAAAATACTAATGCCAGCTGGATGAAGGCGCTAGCATCTAGCGCATGCTAAAATCGCTAGCGCACCTTCGTAAAAGGAGCTCTTGGTTGTCATGCAGAGATAATCGAAGATTGTACTAGACATCCTGGGCAAAACTTGAACATTGTGAGTTAAACGATGTAAAAACAGGTATAAGTGCCAAAAAGGTATCCATAGCGACCAGAGAACCACTGCAGAGACAAAGTAAAGATCCCCCACACATTCGCCCAGTGTTCACTGATCCCCTCGCACACCCACAAAGATCGGAATAAAAACATACATACCTGTCTCCAGAACATCAGCACCTGGTATAGGAAAACCTAGTAGAGCTGCACAGCACTGTCTTAAGTAGTCAGGGGGGTGGGTTAGTGAACCATAGAGAGGAGGACCCAGGCCCATAAGCCAGTCTAACCTCTACATTTATGGTGGAAAATGTGAGCCCACCAAAACTCCCCAAAACCCTACCCTACTTTCATATAGGTGTTACCTGCAGCCATAAGGGCTATTAGGGTTTTAGACAGGTGGGTATCATGGATTTTGGGAGGCTCACCAGAACCTATAAGGGAGTTCTGGTGAGATGTTTATCTGGCATCCTTTTCGTGAAGTTCACAGCAGTTCCCTGTAAGGTGCCCCACTGCTCTGTTGCCAGTCCATTACAAGATTGGCCCCTCCCATGCCCCAAATGGTCTTGTTCTGGGCACTTGTTTGGGACTTGGATGAAATTTTGGTCGATAATGTGATATTACATTACATTACATTAGTGACTTCTATTCCGCCTGTACCTTGCAGTTCTAAGCGGATTACAGTATAAGATAGCTGGACATTTCCAGGAAGTTACAATTTGGGGGATGCTTACACAGTAGATGCAGGGGAGTTACAATTTGGGGGACTTTAAATAGAGGAGGCAGAGGGAAGAAATTGAGGATGGGAGTAGAAAAGAGGATTACTAGTGGGGAAGATGAAGATTAGGGTTGGTTACTTGTTTGGGTCGATGGGGAGGTCAGCTGGTAGTTTGCATGGAGGGGGAAGGGTGTGGGGGGGGGATAGAAGGCTGTATAGTTTTTTTTGAATAGAAGGGTTTTAATATAAAGATAGATGTACTGGCAGTCTGGATGAACAATATCCTGGACGTCCAGATAGACAATTAAAAAAAAAAAATCTAGATGTATTTTTCAAGAGTGGGCATTTATTTTCCCACTGCTGACTTTGGGTGTCTAGCCCCATACGACCAAATCAGAGTTAGACATTTGTTTTGATTATGCCTCTCCACTTATACATATTTTTCCAGTGGCGGTTATATTTGACACTCAGAGAAAATCATTTTTAACATCCCCTTCTTTATATGAAAAAATTATTTTAGTAATAATCCACTAATCCCACAAGTGTGATCACACATCGAGGACTCCTTTTACGAAGGCGCGGTAGCGGTTTAACGCGCATAATACTGCGCACTAAACTGCCGGCTGCGCTAACGCGGCTTCATAAAAGGAGCCCCAAGTGTGTACCGGTAACTAGGAAAAAGCAGCATCTTAAACACTTCAGTGAGTAGTATAACATCAATACACCCATTGTAAAACTAAACAAGCCAGATTAGTAGATCAATCCTGCACAATCAATGCTAACAGAAAACCATGTCTTTCAAACACACAGAACACTGAAACACCCTCACCTAGTAAGGAATAAGTAATTACAAACTAAAAATAGAAATATCGTGTTTCCTGAAAATAAGTCAGTGTCTTATATCTATCTGGAGCCCAAAAAAAGCACTAGGTCTTATTTTCGGGTAGGGCTTCTTTTTTTTATGTACATGATCATCTCTCCCTTCACCCCAGTTCTTCCTCTTTGCTTTCCCCCACATGTGCAACATCTTTTCTCCCCTCTCACCCATCCCCTTGTGCCTTCCCTCTGCAGCATCTTTCTATCCCTCCATCCCTCCCATACCCCTCTGCAGCAGAAACCTTGCCCAGCTTCCATCCTTCCCTCCCTCCCATCCCTTGTGCAGCAGAACCCTTGAGCACCCGCCGCCGCCCCCTCTGCCCAGCCGAACCGCCAATGACCCTCCAACCGATCCCCGCCGACCACGACCATAAATACCTTGCTGCAGAGGATGTCGTCAGTACACAGACGGCCCCAGCAAGAAGGCCGTGAAGCAGCCTGTGAGTGCTGCTGGCTTGACACTCCTCTGCAGCAAGGTATTTATGGTCGCGGTCAAAGGGGATCGGTTGGGAGGGAAGGATGGAGGGTCAGCGGGAGTTCAGCAGTGGGGGCGGGGAAGAGCGCAGCAGCCTATGACTAGGGCTTATTTTCGGGGGTAGGGTTTATATTAAGACCTACCCCGACAATCATGCTAGGGCTTATTTTCGGGGTAGGGCTTATTTTCGTGGAAACACGCTATATAGACAAGAGATAAACTGAACCACCAAGACAGATTGCATACAATGCAATACCACAGAAACAGTGATGCATATCCTCTAATACTGTGCAACATATAAAGATAGCAGATGTAAATTTGAAAAAAAAAAAGACAAATAACAATCACCACTTTACAAATTAAAAAACAGAAATAAAACAAAAGATAGAAAATAAGATAATACCATTTTATTGGACTAATACATTTTTCAATTAGCTTTTAGATTCTAAAAAACCACCTTCTTCAGGTCGGTACAGTATACTCCTGTTATGGTATCCTGTTCTGACCCGAGGAAGGGGGTTTTGACCTTTGAAAGTTAGTTAAAAATATATTAAAATTAGTTTAATAAAAAAATCACCTTATTTCCATTTTCAGTTTATAAATAGTTATCAATACAGCTACAATACTAATTTATATTAAAGCAAAAAAATAAATATATTATAATTTTTTCCTAGCTTTGTCATGTGGTTTCTGCTTTTCTCTAAACTCCCTTCCTTCTAGCATTTGCCCTCTTTCACTTCCCCTTCGATATGCTGCCTGCCCCCTTCCATATGGCATCTGCCCTCTTTCTCTGTCCCTTCCATAAATTGTCTACTCTCTCCCCTTCCATCCAGCCTGTACCCCCTCTCTCCTTTTTACATGATTCATTCCAGCTTTATCCCTCTGTCCATTTTTTAATCTCCTTTTTCTGTCTTTCCCTCCTCCCATATTCTGGCATGTCTCTCCTACCTTTTCCTTCCTTCTTCACCTCACCCCACCCTACCCCATGGGCTGGCATATCTGTCTCCTTCCCTTCCACCTCTCCCTCCCTTCCTCCCCCCAATGGTTTGACATCTCTCTCCTCTCCTCCCCCCCCAGGTCTGATATCTCAATCTTCCCTTCCATTTCTTTGTCCCACTCCACCCTATGGTCTGGTATCTCTGTCTCTTTCCCTCCCCCATGGTTACATCTCTGTCTCCTTCCCTTTCATATCTCCTCCCACCCCCATTCACTGGCATCTCTCTCTCTCTTCACCCTTCTCTTCCCTGTCTCTACCCCATGGTCTGGCATCATTGTCTTCTTCCATCTCTCCCTCCCTTCTTCCTCCCATCTCCATGCTCTGACACCTCCTCTGCTTTCTTTCCTTCCCAATCCCATCCCATCCCACCCCATGCTCTAGCATATCTCTCCTCTGCTTCTCTTCCTCCCCCACCCAGTGTTTGGAATCTCTGTCTCCTCACTGTTCCTATTTCTTTTCTGTCCCAGCCCCCATCCCCTGGTCTGGCATCTCTGTCTCCTTCCATTCCACCTCTCTCCTCTTTTCTGCTTCCCTCTTCCTTCCTCATGGTCTGGCATTTCTCTCTCCTCTCCCTTCCTTTCCCTGGTAGTCCTTCTTTCTTTCTTTCTTCCTCCCTCCCTTCCAATATGGCAGCTTTCTCCCTCCTACTGGGTGTGACTTTTCGCATACCTCTCTGCCACTTGTAAATTTTGAGATGCCAGCAGTGTTAATGAGTTGAACCCACTGCCTCTTAACAGCCCCAGAAGCTTTCCCTCTGTTTCAACCATTGATCTGACCCAATAAGGCTATTCTTATGTTTTTACGTCCCTGCAGAGGTAAGACATTGTTCAGCTCATAAATGCTGCTGGCAGCACGAAGCTTGCAGGCTGCAGCATGGAGAGACTAGACTCTGGACTGGAGTATTCCCGATGAGCTGCACCTGGAGTGGACTGCTTGGTATGCCATTGTTATTGATCCTGGAGCGCTCAAGCAGCACTGCAGTATGCGTGTCCGTGAAAGACAGAGTGGTACCAAAAAGATAATGCATGCATCTGCGGTCACGCAAGGTCCCAAAAATATTGGGGGTGCTTGGGCACCCACTGAACTGATGCCTAGGCCGTTGACTAGAATACCTTGTCTATTTTTTGGGAGCTTTGGATGATGTAGGCTGCAGTCATGTTTTTCAGACGCTTTCTCAAGTTGGATGATAAAAATACTGTCTTATCTTTCAATAAGGTTCTGATTAATAAAATACTCTAGTGTTTGTTATTAAGGTTCTGATGTAGATGCTGGTAAATATTTAAAATCAGGCCCTGAGAAATAGGCATTGAATGCCCAGAAAGAAATGTGAATTTATTGACTTGCAGATTTTCATATGCTTAGAACAGTAATATCATCAAGTCCTTGTATGATGTTAATATATAAAATTAGAAGTGTTGAGTCTATTTATCAGCACTTCTCAAAATCTGTCCAGATAGTAATTCAGTGTTTGATAAACAGTAATTTTTCTCTCAAGATATTTATTTTAACTGTGTCTTTAATAGCAGCTGGCTCCTTCATTTAATGGTGAAACCTACACAGCAACAAGAAGTCTATTATCAGAGGAGGTGGGGCTCGGCGGCAACTTACAGCATGCCTAAGCGAGAGGCTCGATGGAGGGTTGCCGCTCTTTACAATGCTGATGCTTATGTGGCAAAAAAGATACAAATATTTGAGAAGGAGGGGAGATCATGCTGGATCATTTTGGGGGGGGAAGGGAGGGAGGAAAGACAGGGAGATGCTAGGCAAGAGGAAGGCAACAGAGGGAGAGGTGCTGGCTAAGGAGGAGAGACAGAGAGGTGGAGACGCCGGATCCTTTGGGGGTAAAGGGGGAAGAGGAAAGACACCAGATCAGGGATAATGAAGCTAAATCAGGATGAAATTCCTTTCAGTTTTGGAAGAATACCTCTGGAGTCAAGAAGAAGAATTTTTAATTACAGTAGGGGGGAACAGAGATGGGGGGGGGGGGGGAGGAGATGCTGCAGAGGGTTCAAGAAGTGAACAGACCAGGGAATAGAGAGGGCAAAGGGATGGAAAATACCAGAGGCAAAATAAGATTGCATGATAACTCTGGCAAGGGTATGGCCAGCAGCATGAGTTGAGATCTTAGCACTTAACCCTCACCTTCCAGATGACCTCTTTCCAATAGCCTCATTACACGCACCTAATTCTCAGGCTGGCAGCTTTTGGGGAATGAAGAGAGCTGATTGTGCTCCCCCCCCCCCCTCCCTGTTTTGCAATTCCCTTTCCCTCAGTGTGTGGTAGCAGCCAAAAACGCAAACAGGACCCTAGGAATTATTAAGAAAGGGGATGGTGAATAAGACCAAGAATATTATAATGCCTCTGAATTGCTCCATTATGTGACCTCATCTTGAGTACTGCGTTCAGTTCTGGTTGTCATATTTCAAAAAAAGATATAGCGGAATTCGAGAAAATGCAAAGAAGAGTGACCAAAATGATAAAGGAGATGAAACTCAGTAACATAGTAAATGACGGCAGATAAAGGCCCGCATGGTCCATCCAGTCTGTCCAACAGTCGCATTCATTATCAATTCCACATTCAACCAACAATGTGGTAATTGCTCATTTTACTATAAGACGTCTTTCCCTCCCCCTCGAGATTGGCAAGACTTACCCCCTCTTTTACAAAGGTGCACTAAGCTTTTTAGCGCGCACGCGCTAAAAACTAACACGTGTATGTTATCCTATGGACCGGTTAGCGTACACGTTGATGTAGTGTGCGCTAAATCCGCACTAAAACGCTTAGTGCACCTTTGTAAAAGAGGGCCTTATACTCAGACAATATGAATATGGTACAAAATGTGCTTACTTGCTCCTGATCCGTCTTGCTTAAGGTGACCATACGTCCTGTTTTGAACAGGACCAAGGCAAATGATGGGTTGTATCCGTAGAGGTTTTGTCAGCAGGAGACCTGAAGTCATGATGCCGCTGTACAGATCCATGGTGAGGCCTCATTTGGAGTATTGTGTTCAATTCTGGAGACCACACTTATCTAATCTTTGGTTTATATACCGGGTCATCTCCCAGTGGAGCTCGATTTGGTTCACATATAATTAAGACTAGAGTACATATCAGAAAACATAAGAGAAAGAAGAACTAATTAAAAACTAAAGTACATAAGAAAAATAACTATAATATCATTTCGTTGAGGCTGTAGTTAAACCATTTAAAAATTGTGAGAACAACAAAGTTTTCAGGAATTTACGAAATAATTGCAGCTGGCCTAAAAGCCTAATGGAGTCAGGAAGTTCATTCCAGATCTCTACAAACTTGAAAATAAAAGATCGATTGAGCTTCCCAGCAGATTTAATTCGCTTAAAGGAAGGGAAGGCTAACTTATATCTTTGTGTGTTTCTCAAATGGCAAAGTCTAAGGGTATTCCAACATAAGGGGACAAAGTGATCAAATATTACACTACTAGAGTCTGGCTTGTTTAGACAAATCCATGTCAGTTTTTGTCTGCCAGTTTCTTTCTGATTTGGTGTCTTTCTAATTTGTGGTCTCTTATTCTGTATTGGGTGAGGGTCTGTCTGTGTTGTGCATGTGTGCTTAAGGATTCTGTGAGTGGGTAATGCTCTATGGCCTAGTGGGGAGTGTGTGGTACAGTGTTTAGAGCTATAGCCATGGCACCCTGAGGTTTTGGGTTCAAATCCCACAGTGCTCCTGGCAGTGTTCCCGCTAAGCTGCGTTGGCCTGCGCTCGCGCACAAAATATTACATCGCAGCGCAAAGTTTCTCTTCACAGCGCACACACGCGTCGGTAAGGTAAGGGGAACGCATTGGGGGGATTGCACTTCCCCACAATTGCCATGCTTCGGTTCCTCTTCTTCCTTCCTTCCTCCCCCCCCCCCCCCCGCGGGACCCTGCGGCACCATCAACTCTTACTCCCTCTAATGTCGGCCCTGCAGCTCCAGACTTCCTCGCACCTTCTCCCCTCCCCCTTTGGATCGCTATTATTTTAAATGTTATAGCCGCGGAGCTGTATCCATCAGTGGAGATGTCTAACCTCGGCCTGCCCCGGAACTCTTACTGCAACAGTGACTTCCTGTTCCTGCCTAGACGGGCGGCTGCTGCAGTAAGAGTTCCGGGGCAGGCCGAGGTTAGACATCTCCACTGATGGATACAGCTCCGCGGCTATAACATTTAAAATAATAGCGATCCAAAGGGGGAGGGGAGAAGGTGCGAGGAAGTCTGGAGCTGCAGGGCCGACATTAGAGGGAGTAAGAGTTGATGGTGCCGCAGGGTCCCGCGGGGGGGGGGGGGGGAAGGAAGGAAGAAGAGGAACCGAAGCATGGCAATTGTGGGGAAGTGCAGAGCTGCAGGGAAGAGTGTTGCGGTACCCAGCTGGAGGGAGAAGGAAGATGAGGGAGGGAATTAAAGGAGATGCCAGGGCTTGGAGCGTAGGAGGAAGGTATGCCAGTCTAAGGGAAAAGGAAGGGGGAGATGTGAGAGCATGGAGGGGGAGCGAAAGATGGAAGAAAAGGAAAGGAGAGAGATGCCAGAGAATCAGGGAAGGGGAGATACCAGACTATGAGGAGAGGTGTGGGAGAGGGAAGGCGAGGAGAGAGATGCCAGACCAATGGGGTGAAAGGAGAGATGGAAGGGGGAGGCATACAGTTTCTGGAAGGGGCATAGAAGGAGAGAAGATGCCATATAGGGGAAGAGAGACGGCAGACAGTGGATGGAAGGAAGAGAGTTACAAGAAGATGAGGAAAGGAGAAACCACAGAAGACAAAGGTAGAAAAAAATTTCTATTTATTTATTGCTTTAGGAGACATGTGTCACTGTTTCTGTGAAGCATTGTATGCAGAGTCCAGCTTCTTGCTGGTTCAATTTAACCTTTGTCTATGTATTTTTATTTTATCCCCCCTTTTACAAAACTGTGAAGCGTTTTTAGCACCAGCCTTGGTGGTAGCAGCTCTGATGCTCAGAATTTTATGAGCATCAGAGCTGTTACCTCCGTAGCTAAAATCCACACTACAGTTTTGTAAAAGAGGGAGGGGTTAGTTTGTGATTACATATTCCTTACTAGGCGAAGGTGTTTTCTGTGTTCTGTGTGTTCGAAAGACATGGTTTTCTGTTAGGATTGACGGTGTAGGATTGATCTGTGCTGGTCTGGCTTGTTTAGTTTTACAATGGGTGTATTGATGTACTGCTCACTGCAATATGTAAGATGCTGCCTTTTCCTAGGTACTCATGTGTGACGTGTGGTTTGTTACTAAAAATCATGTTTTTCTTACAGATGGGGGGGGGTGCCAAAAAATGATGGGCCCCGGATGTTACATATGCTAGGTACGCCACTGTATGTAAAGATACCAGAAAGCTGGCGTAGCAAAAACTTCTAAGTTTTGAGTATTTAACCCTCCCACAATCTCACGGGCACTCGTTTCAAGTTTATTGAGATTTTGATTTAAACGCAATATCAAATATTTTCAATGCGTATAACAAAAATAAATTTGGGGAAATAAATAAAACCATTTGAACCAGTGTTCCCGCTAAGCTGCGCTGGCGTGCGCTGGCGCACAAAATATTACATCGCAGCGCACACGTTTCTCGTCACAGCGCACGATCGGAAGAGGCGTACGGCAGATGGCAGGGCGGCGAGAGGAGAATCGGGCGAGTTGGCTCATAACTTGCTGGCGCCCGATATTTTTGGCTCACGGTGAAAAAAGTTTGCTCACAACACCCGCCCGCTTAGAGGGAACACTGCCTGTGACCCTGGGCAAGTCACTTAATCCTTTACAAAATAGTTGAAAAACAAAAATAGTGATGATTGTGTACCAGAAAAATTCTTCTTACAAGGAGGAAAAAGCCTCTGAACCCCGTCTCTAGCCAGAACAAATCTTGCTAGGAGACTGGAAAGGAACCCAACGAGTGGCGTCTCTTTTTCTAATTACATCATGGATGTTACTTCCTACAATATTTGAATTTCTTCTCTGTTGAGTGAATTAGATGTACAGCTGAGCCAGTGACATCACTTTTTTTAACGTCACCACAGCTCTTAAAACTGAGGCTGCTTTGCCGCCACGGCCATCTTTGCCGCTGAAATTGAGCATTGACACGTCGTGCCGACCTGCAGTAAGCTTAAAATGCACCTGAATGTATTATGTAGCTGAGACTTCTACCGAGTTTATTTTTTTTGCAGAAGAACGAACTTTATCTCCATATCCTCCCTGACGCAGCTCTTGCGAAATGCTGGTCACCACCGTCGGAGGAGGGAGGTCTCTTTAAACGTTTGCTCTGATATATCAACAAGTCAAGCACTTGCATTTGAAGCACACAGCACTAAAGATAAGTTGCCGTTGTCTCCATCATTGTATGATATCAACTGTATATGCAGAGCCTTTTCATTGAATTAAGTTGACGTTAGTTTCAAACGCTTTCTAAAGAATTTAAAGACATACTAAAAGTTAACATAAGGAGGTTTTTCACAAGCCGGTGAGGTATTTACCCTTTCCATTCTCCTAGCATGATTTGTTCTGGCTAGAGACGGGGTTCAGAGGCTTTTTCCTCCTTGTAATAAGAATTTTTCTGGTACACAGTCATCACTATTTTTGTGTTTCAACTATTTTGTAAAGAATTAAGTTAGTATATTTTTGTTTTGTATCGAAGTGAACTTCCTCTCTTGCATATTTTTTGATAGAACAAGTCACTTAATTCCCATTGGCCCAGGTATATTAGATAGAACATGAGCCTACCAGGACAGACGGGGAAAACCGCTTGAGTACCTGAATGTAAAACCACATAGGCTATAAGTGGTAAATAAACACTGAAAATAAATATTTACAATATTGTCCTACTACATCCTAAGACAAAGAAATCACTGATAAAGAAGTTAAGGTACAAGAAGAGAGGTGAGAGGATGTGACAGGAGGAATTGGGGAAATGATTATTTGTAGTTTTCTTCCATCCCTGTTGTCACGGGTGTAAATAAGGCATTTTCTAGAATGGCTGTGGGATTGATTTGTGCTAGGGGGGTGGAGCCAAGAATGGGTGGGGCAGGGGCAAATGTATTTGAGTGACTGAGACTTTTGATATCTCCGGATTCTTTTTGTTTAACTTCTTCAGTCCTTCTTACTGGAATTGATCATTTTTTCTTCAGTAAGTTTGTCGTTCAGAACAGCACTCGATTTGGACCGCTTGCTTTGGTGTGGAGAGACTGGGCGAATGATCCTTGAGGCCTTACAGGATAGGCTGCTCTCCGTCCTGTGTTCCACACCATGTGGCTGGTTGATTTTGTACTGTGCAGCCTCTAAAAAGTATCTCCTTATATTTGAAGGGAATGTGTTGCAAAAAAAAAAAAAAAAAAAAAGTGTCTGTGTGTGTGTGTGTGGGGGGGGGGGGGAGGGGAAGGGGGAGTTAAATTAGATAGATTGTGAACCCGCCAGGACAGATAAGAAAAAATGCTTGAATACCTGAATAAATCCATGTAAACTGTTCTGAGCTTTCCTTGAGAACAGTAAAGAAAACTGAAAAGCTGCCATTGTGACATCATAATGCCTAAGGGCCAACCTTATCAGTGATGTCACAATGGCTTGATTATCCTCTACTTGGCTCACTTCTGCTACATTTTGATTTCTAGAGTGGTGCAGTGGTTAAAGCTACGCCCTGAGATTGTGGGTTCCTTGTGACCCTGTGCAAGTCATTAATCCCTCCATTGCCCAGATACATTAGATAGATTGTGAGCCCGCTAGGACAGACAGGGAAAAATGCTTGAGTACCTGAATAAATTCATGTAAACTGTTCTGAGCTTCCCTGGGAGAACATAGTGTGACAAGTTTCAGCCTCTGATAACCAGAGCTACCATTGTGACATCATAATGCCTCATTCCACCAATGCCTAAGAGCCAACCTCATCAGTGATGTCACAATGTCTTCATTGTCCTCTACTTGGCTCACTTTTACTGCATTTTGATTTCTAGAGTGGTGCAGTGGTTCAAGCTACAACCTCGGCATCCTGAGGTTGTGGGTTCCTTGTGATCCTTCGCAAGTCACTTAATCCTCCCACCCCCACCCCATAGCCCCAGGTACATTAGATAGATTGTGAGCCCACTGGACCAGACAGGGGAAAATGCTTGAGTACCTGAATAAATTCATGTAAACCGTTCTGAGCTCCCTTGGGAGAACGGTATAGAAAACTGAATAAATAAAGATTGATGATTTTGTTACTAAAATGTATACTTGCAGCAACATATCTGGTTTTTTTTTTTTGATCAAGCATTCATGATGGTCAGAAATTGTGTAAAAGGGCTTCTAAATTTGTGCTCGGGGATTTCCAACAAGTTGAGATATCCACAATGAATAAGCATAGCATATATTTTTAATCATTTGGGGAGTCCTTTTATCAAGCCGCGCTAGCAGTGTTAGTCCATCAGACATTTCATCACGCGCGTTATAATCCCCCGCGGCCGGCTAAAAAACTAACGCCTGCTCAATGCAGGCGTTGGCGGCTAGCGCGGCAGGCGGTTTAACGCGCGGTATTACGCACGTTAAACCCCTATCGCAGCTTGATAAAAGGACCCCTTGGTCTCCAGTGTGCTCAGCTGTGTTTCATGTACAGTGGTGCCTCACACAACGAACTTAATTCGTTCCAGGAGCAAGTTTGTTATGCGAAAAGTTCGTTATGTGAAACGCGTTTTCCCATAACAATACATGTTAAAAAAAATAATTCGTTCTGCAGCATAAAATATGCTAAGATGACATAAAAAAAGATAAATTTGTCAAAATGGTGAAAATGGTGGTCTTGCTGAGGCCAAACTCTTTGACGAGGTCACACTGTTTTACCCCACATTCACTCCTTCTAATTATTTCCCGTTTCATTTCAACAGAAATCACCTTCCTGCTTCATGATATATAAAAAATATTGAGTTTATCTTAAAAGGACGACTGTATACAGTGAGAGAGGGCAGTTAAGTGCAGTGCCTGCGCGGAAGGATGCAATACATTGGCAGCTCGGGCGACTTCGTTGTGTGAAACGAAGTTCGTTGTATGAATCAAGACATGAAGTTCGTTGTGTGCAGCGTTCGCTGTGCGAGGCGTTCGTTGTGTGAGGCACCACTGTATATTGGTTGTGAGCATCCTTATGTTTTTTTTCAGTTCAACATTATTTTTTTTAATTGTTTTCTTCCCCCAAAATAAGTACACAAAAGGAAAACACCATGATTAACAACAGACTCTAACCAGGCCAACAAATATTCAGTGAGAAAATAGCATTCTGTCATAAGAATTAATGATCTTCCCCACTGGCAGCAGCTTAACCAGACACAAGAACATCCAAAGCTGATCTTACTGCATGGAATTCACAGTGCATGCTATATTTCCCCTTAGCTAATGCTACACTCTCTCTCTTTCTTTTTCTTTCTCTCTCTCTCTGAAAAAGTCAGCTATCTTTTACAAATTGCAAAGCTAAACACGTCTCCATAAGTGACAGTAAAATACATAACCTACACGATTTTGTTTTCCTGCTACCCAGAGATTGGACACAAAGACAGTGGATGAGGGCATCTACGAATATAGTACAGGTGTTGATAATCCCTCTAGCAAAGGATAAACTTGAACAGCCTCAGACAGTCAGTAGTTTTCTGGGGAGCAGAATTGAGATTGTGTTTAAATGGATTCTGGGCTTCCTGCTGAAAACCTAGTAAAAGTGGAAGTGCATAGCAGGGATCGGGATGGAAAAGAAAGCAAAACCATGGTCTCCAATGAGTCAGCTTCATTTTGTTTCCAGGGCCATTCCGAAGGGGAGCGTGTCTTGAAAGATTAGCAGCTAGCAAAGAGGGGATTAAAAACAAACATGATTTTATAAATTTGAGAAGACAAATCAGGAACAACTTGCCTTTATAGTAAAGATTTGAATGTAATTTTTTTTTAAATTTAATTTCAAAATATACGAGGGTCATTTCATAACTAATGCACATAATTTTTTTTAATTTACATGGTTTTTTTTTCCAAGTATTTCTTTACAATCCTTCAATATAGTCTCCCTGCTTTATAATAACCGAGTCCCAACGTCTGGGAAGCTTCATTATTCCATCCAAGACACCGTTTTAGTTCAGTTGCCGAATGGCTCGGGTATCAGCAGAAGAAAGTTCTTCCACAGATGCAAAATAATGTCCACGCATAGGTTGTTTCAACTTTGGAAAAAAGGTCAAAATTTGGTGGTCTCGTATCTGGACTGTAGGGAGCATGATGAAGGAAACACCTCCCCAGTGGCGTAGCAAGGGAGGGGGGCAGGGGGGGTCGGTCCGCCTCGGGTGCAGCCTTAGGGAGGGTGCACAGCTGGACAGGTCTGGAAAATTCCTGGGCTGCGACGGCTCTCAGCGGCATCGTCACCCCCCCTCCGCGACAGCACTCAGCGGCATCGGCGCCCCCCCTGCCCCGCGACAGCACTCAAGTTCAGCCTCCTTCTCCCGGCATCAGCAGAACTTCAGATCGGCAACAGGTGCTCAGTCAAAAGCTTCCCCTGACTCAGCTTCCTGTTTCCACCCAGGCAGTTCAGTCAGGGGAAGCTTTTAACTGAGCACCTGTTGCCGATCTGAAGTTCTGCTGATGCCGGGAGAAGGAGGCCGAACTTGAGTGCTGTCATGGGGCAGGGGGGGCGCCGATGCCGCTGAGTGCTGTCACGGAGGGGGGGTGGCGCTGATGCCGCTGAGTGCTGTCGCAGCCCAGGAATTTTCCGGACCTGTCCGGCTGTTCACCCCCCCCCTAAGGCTGCACCCGGGGTGGACTGCCCCCCCCGCCCCCCCTTGGTACGCCACTACACCTCCCAGCCGTATTCGTGTAGTTTTTCAATGACATTTCCTATGTATGGGCGAGCATTGTTGCGAAGAATGAGTGGCTCAGCTAAGAGCAACTGAGGTCATGTTTTGTGCATTTTTCTGTGTATTTTTTACAAAAAAAATCACGATAATACACTGCTGTGACACTTCTTCTACATGGAACTTTGTCTGTAATGATGATGCCTTCATGGTCATAAGCAAATATCATTTGTTTGACTTTTGATTGAGCTCATTGAAAATTTTGTGGTCATAGGGAAGATGGAGCTCTCCACTCATCATTGAAAAACTACGCAAAAACGGCTAGGAGGTGTTACCTCATGCTCCCTACAGTCCAGACATGAGTCCACCTTTTTCCAAAGTTGAAACAACCTATGCGTGGACATTGATTTGCATCTCTGGAAGAGCTTTCTTCCGCCAGTACCCGAACCATTCGGCAACTGAACAAAACGGTGTCTTGGATGGAATAATGAAGCTTCCCGGATGTTAGGACTTGGTCATTGCAAAACAGCGAGACTATATTGAAAGATTGTAAAGAAATACTTGAAAAAAAAAAGTAAAACATGTAAATTTTAAAAAATAGTATGCATTATTTATGAAATGACCCTTATATAAAGAAATACAGAATATGGAAGTCACATGAAAATATTAAAGAAAACAAACTAAAGATATATACATCTATCTTAAGATTCCATCTAGTTCTCATTAAGGGAAAAAGACATGACTATCTTTTAAATAAAGAAACTTATGCTGGCTTTTACAAATCTGTGGTAGAGGTTTCCATCATGGGCCGGCGAGGTAAAGTATCATCCAAAACACTGCAGTGAGACTAACCAGAAAAAATTTGACCACATAACTCCATTCTACCAAAAATTACATTGGCTTTCTGTCGAGGGAAGAGTTCTCTTCAAGTTTGGATGTCCTTCTACAAGACCCTACAAGGCCTACTACCTACTTGCTCAGTTCTTGTTCTAGTCGCCAAGCTGTTCCACACGTTCCCGATCATTTTTTACCTTCCCTTCAGTCAAAGGCTGTACTCAGAAAAGATTCATTAACCAACTCTTATCATACCAAGCCACTTCCAGGAATCCTGAACTGGGCCAAATGGTTAGAATATCAACCTCGTATATGCATTTTAGAAAGCTATTAAAAACCCATCTGTTCTCAAAATTCTTATAATCCCTTCAAAGCAGCATATTGATGTGAAACTATTGTTAACTTGTTGACGCCAATGTTCTATCTATTGTAGTTCACTGACAATGGTCAGCCCATCTCTTTTGTAAACCACATAGAACCGGTATATAAATAAAAAATTTATGTTATGTTATGTAAAGGCTCTGTTGGAGCATTTATTTCAACGGCCCGCGGTAGAAACCTCTACTGCGGCGTTGTAAAAAGAACCCTTAGGTAATATTAGGGAATTAATTCCTCACTATCAAAGGCACAGTATTTCACTTATTACTTCTCTTTTTCTTAATCAGTTACTGTACTTCCTATTAGTCCTAAGAAATTCCCAAGTTGCAGAGCATCAACAAAAATAAAATCTTGACTTTGAAAAGATACTAAACAATTACATGGAAATTATAGAAAATAGTTGCATCCAAGACCAACACGTAAGGCTTCAGAGCAAAAAAGATTTCTTCTTGTCCTTTCCCCCCCCAACATTTTTCCCTTTGCTTTGTACCTCTTTCTGACCTTGCCTTTCCTCTTTTTATCCCTTTTCCCTCCCCCTCTACTTTATATTTCCTACTCCCCATTCACCCTTTCCCTTTATTTCTTTTTTTCTCCTCTTCCCTTCATCTCTTTTCCACTCCCCTTTGCCTTCTCCTTCCATCTTTTCCCTAGTCCTTTTTACCCATCCCCATTTTCACCCATTTCCATCTCCTTCCTTTCTCTTTTTTTCCTCTTTTTGCCTTTCCCCTTTTTTTATAATTTCCCTTTCCATTCCCTTTGCCTGTTCTCCTTCTATTCCCTTATTCCAGTGGTTCCCAAACCCTGTCCTGGGGGACCCCCAGCCAGTCGGGTTTTCAAGATATGCCTAATGAATATGCATGAGAGAGATTTGCATACCTGTCGCTTCCATTATATGCAAATCTCTCTCATGCATATTCATTAGGGATATCTTGAAAACCCGACTGGCTGGGGGTCCCCCAGGACAGGGTTTGGGAACCACTGCCTTATTCCTTATTTACCGAGAGTTTTCTCCCTTTTTTGGCCAATGCAGTTTTTACTTATCTTTTCTTCAGACCCCTTCAGTCTTCATGTGTATCTTCACCCAGCCATGTGTAATCAGTTATTGCCCTAATCCAGGGGTAGGCAATTCCGGTCCTCGAGAGCTGGAGCCAGGTCAGGTTTTTAGGATATCCACAATGAATATGTATGAGATGGATTTGCATGCACTGCCTCCTTGAGATGCAAATCTATTTCATGCATATTTATTGTGGCTATCCTGAAAACCTGACCTGACTCTGGCTCTCAAGGACCGGAATTGCCTATCCCTGCCCTAAACCATGAAATTATTAAACTCCATCTTCATGGCATTCCCTCAAACCTTCCCCCTTTTTCATCTAGATATCTTTGTCTGGTGATACATTTGAAAAGCCAAATTTAGCTGGTTGATGGAGCTAAATTTTCAAAAAAGGTGTTTTACTTAGCTGAAGTCTTGCTTCAGCCAGGTAAATATTTTATTAACTGACCTTAAAGTGGAACAAGAATTGTCTTCAATCATATTAAGCACACTTTAAATTATGAATTTTTAACTCTAGTCATTTCGGACTGCAGACGGATCTGTTTTTTTAGGGTAACCAAGCTATTCAAATTAGTCTTCTTAAACTACACAGAATATATGCAGATACCTCTAATGCAGGGCTGCCCAAGTCCGGTCCTTGAGATCTACTGGCAGGCCAGGTTTTCTGGATATCCGCAATGAATGTGCATGAGAGAGATTTGCCTGCACTGCCTTCTTGATATGGAAATCTCTCTCATGCATATTCATTGTGGATATCATTGTTAGATTGTGGATATCATTGTTAGATATTCATTGTGGATATCATTGTTAGATATTCATTGTGGATATCTAACTCTGTGCGGCAGAGTTAGATCCAGGGAGGAGTGTGAGGACCTGCAAAGGGACCTGGACAAGCTGGAAGACTGGGCAAACAAATGGCAAATACGCTTTAACGTGGAAAAATGCAAGGTCATGCATATAGGGAAAAAGAACCCGTTGTTCAACTACAAATTGGGGGGGCATTGCTGGGAGACAGCAGTCTAGAGAGAGACTTGGGTGTGCTGGTGGATGCATCACTGAAGCCATCTGCGCAGTGCGCAGCAGCCTCGAAAAAAGCCAACAGGATGCTGGGCATCATAAAGAGGGGCATAACAACCAGGACACGGGAAGTCATCATGCCATTGTATCGAGTGATGGTGCGTCCACATCTGGAATACTGCGTTCAATATTGGTCGCCGTACCTCAAGAAGGACATGGCAGTACTTGAGAGAGTCCAAAGGAGAGCAATGAAACTGGTAAGAGGGCTGGAACACTGCCCATTCGCCGAGAGGTTGGATAGGCTGGGGCTCTTCTCTCTGGAAAAAAGGAGGCTCAGGGGAGATATGATAGAGACCTTCAAGATCATGAGGGGCATAGAGAGGGTGGATAGGGACAGATTCTTCAGACTGAAGGGGACAACAAGCACGAGGGGGCATTCGGAGAAACTGAAGGGAGATAGGTTCAAAACAAATGCAAGGAAGTTTTTTTTCACCCAAAGGGTCGTGGACACCTGGAATGCGCTACCGGAGGAAGTGATCAGGCAGAGTACGGTACAGGGATTCAAACAGGGATTGGACGGATTCCTGAGGGATAAAGGGATCGTGGGATACTGAGAGAGGTGCTGGGATGTAACACAGGTATAGAAAGCTAACCAGGTAATAAGTATAGAAACCCAACCAGGTAGTGCATGTGCAAGACCGGAGGGTTAGGACTTCGATGGGAAGATAGAACTCAATGGGAAACCAAGGTGGCAAGGGGGCCCCTTCTGGTGATTCAGACAGGTCGTGACCTGTTTGGGCCGCCGCGGGAGCGGACTGCTGGGCAGGATGGACCTATGGTCTGACCCGGCGGAGGCACTGCTTATGTTCTTATATCCTGAAAACCTGGCCTGCCAGTAGATCTCGAGGACCGGACTTGGGCAGCCCTGATCTAATGAGTATTCATTGTAGATGTCATGAGCACCAGACCTATCTGCGATCTTTTTTGAGACACCTTGCTATAAATCGAGGTTGACTTTTAAAGGCATCACGGAAAAAAAAATAAGTGTTCTTTGCAGTAAGACAAATGTTTTTACTTGGTTAAATTCTTTCACTTGTCTACCTTTTTAAATTCCTTGGCAAGAAGACATTCATTTATTAGTAGCAAATAAATGGCCTTCATTTAATTACCATTAGATAATGCTATTAACCTAGGATTTAGAAAAATTAAATGGCCTCAATGTACTTGAGAATAATCCTTGTATAAAAGTATTACTTTCCTAGGAAAAATCAGCTGGAAATAGGAGGACATACGTGTAAGGCATTTATTGATTGGACAAAAAAAGAACATAAGAGCATAAGAATAGCCTTATAGGGTCAGACCAGTGGTCCATCTAGCCCAGTAGCCTGTCTTTGCAGAGGCCAATCCAAGTCACAAGTACATGGCAAAAACCCAAATAGTAGCAACATTCCATGCTACCATTCGATTTCTGTCTCAACAGCAGACTAAGGGCTTTTCCTCCAAGAATTTGTCCAAACTACATTAACCGCTATTACCACAACCTCTGGCAACATGTTCCAGAGCTTAACTATTCTCTGAATGAAAAAAAATTTCCTCCTATTGGTTTTAAAAGTATTTCCCTGTAACTTCATCGAGTGTCCCCTAGACTTTGTAATTTTTGGCGGATCCACTTGTACCCGTTCTACACCACTCAGGATTTTGTAGACTTCAATCATATCTTCTCTCAGTCATCTCTTTTTCAAGCTGAAGAGCCCTAACCGTTTTTAGTCTTTCCTCATACGAGAGGAGTTCCATCCTCTTTATCATCTTGGTCGCTCTTCTTTGAACTTTTTTTTAGTGCCGCTGTATCTTTTTTGAGATAAGGAGACCAGAACTGAACACAATATTCATGATGAGGTCGCACCATTGAGCGATATAGAAGCATTATAACATTCTTAGTCTTGTAAACCATCCCTTTTCTAATAATTTCTAGCATCTTGTTTGCCTTCTTGGTAGTCACCGCACATTGGGCGGAAGGCTTCAGCGTATTGTCTACGATGACACCCATATCCTTTTCTTGAGCACTGACCCCCAAGATGGTCCCTAGCGTCCAATAACTATGATTTGGATTATTCTTCCCAATGTGCATGACACTGCATTTGTCCACATTGAATTTCATCTGCCATTTGGACACAAGAACATAAGAATTGCCGCTGCTGGGTCAGACCAGTGGTCCATCGTGCCCAGCAGTCAGCTCACGCGGCAGCCCTTAGGTGAAAGACCAGTGCCCTATTTGAGTATATCCTTACCTGTGTACGTTCTGGTTCAGCAGGAACATATCTAACCCTTTCTTGAATCCCTGTCTTCCAATTTCCTAAGGCCTTCCTGCAGTTTTTCACAGTCCGCATATGTTTAAACAACTTTGAAGAGTTTAGTGTCATCTGCAAATTTTATCACCTTGCTCGTAGTTCCAGTTTCTAGGTCATTTACAAATAAGTTAAAAGGCACAGATCCCTGCGGCACATCAGTGTTGTACTTTTCTGCTCTCGCTTCATTTCAAAACTTGTGAGAAGTTTATCAACCAGTGAGAGATTTGCGATCTGCAATGGGGATGTTATGCTATGTGAAATCTAGAATGGCTATTTTTTCCATTGTTGGGAAAAATCTTTGGAACTCTGTGCCAGGCATGATGAGATTGTGTAAGGATCGCATGTCATTTAAGAAATTACTAAAGACACAATTGTTTGTAGATGCTTTTCTCTAAGTTCAGTGGGTTCCTTGATTGTTCCAGGATTAATGGGGTGAGGGGTTATTTTGAAAGAAAACTAGGAAAGATTGATTTGCATTTATTGTAGTATTTTATGTTGTTTTGTTTGAGTTTTATAATTTGTGTATGTATGATTGTACACTTCTTAGACTTAGGTGGTCTATAAGTTTTAAAAATAACTAAATAAATTTACCCTCCTCCACTGAGAAAAATGGCCAGTCAACCATACCCTCTGTTTTCTGTCTGATAACCAGTTCTTTATTCACAATTGACCATTGCCTCCTATCCCATGACTTTTTAATTTTCTCAGGAGCCTCTCATGAGGAACTTTGTCAAAAGCCTTCTGGAAATCTAGATACTCTACATCAACCAGCTTGCCTTTATCCACATGTTTATTCACACCTTCAACGAAGTCAAGCAAATTGGTGAGGCAAGACCTCCCTTGGCTGAACCCTCATTAAATCAAATTTGTCTACATGTTCTACAATTTTATTTTCCACTATTTTGCCCGGCACCGAGGTCAGGCTTACCGATCTATAATTTCCTGAATCTTCCCTGGAACCCTTTTTAAAAATCAACAAAACATTGGCCACCCTCCAATCTTTAGTTACTACAGACAATTTTAACAACATGCTACAAATCACTAACAGCAGACCAGCAATTTCATGTTTGAGTTCTTTCAGTACCCTGGGATGTATACCATCCGGTCCAAGTCCAGGTCTTATAAGCTATAATCAAGAGTGTGGAAACATTTTTTACTTTATTCTCAGGAGTATCTTAGTATGATTATTAACCAGTTACTTTGAGACCAAAGGAATGAAGAAAACGAAACCCAGCCATTTTAGGAGAGATTGAATGAAGAGAACCAAGAGGACATGATAAATGGATTTTCTACTGTATGGTCATGTGATTCAATCTGACAAATCAAAGTTCTCTATTTCCATGTGTCATTTGATGACATATGGGATAGGACCAAGGTCTAGAGGTTGTGTGATATACACATCCTATTCTACAAAGAAGTACTGTATTTTTCGCTCCATAAGACACACTTTTTCCACCCAAAAAAGTAGGTGGAAAAAAGGGTGCGTCCTATGGAGTGAATACCCCAATAGCCCCCTTTAACTTATTTAAGCCGCCGCCACTGCTCACCCTTCACCCGCCACCGCTGCTGCTGGTTGCTCACTGCAGCTGAAAGTAGAGGAAGGGCAAGGCCAGGCGGGTGCAGCGATTGAATGCTGCCGGCCCAGAAGCCTTACTCCCGATGTCAATTCTGACTTCGGGAGTAAGGCTTCTGGGCTGGCAGCGTGCAATTGCTTTACCCGCCTGGCTCTTCCTAGCAACTCCTTCCGTTCCGGGTGCCACGCTGAGCCAGGAGTCCCACCCCACCCACTGTTTCTGCTTCTTCATTTATGTAGGGGGTGAAAAGCCGCTGTAGGGAGTGAAGCGCCGCTGGGTCCCTACTCATCCCTCACTCTTGGGTCGCTCTCAGTGCTTTAGACAGGAGTCCCCCCCCCACGCTGCTGCTGCTGCTTTGTGGATGTGTTCTCACAGTGGCAGCAGTGGGAGGCAATTAAAACCAGCATGTGGGCGGGCAGGCTTGGGGGGGGGAGGAGAGGACAGGCTGGAAGGCAGTGAGAGGAACATAGGAGGGAGGGAGGGACAATTGTGCCTGAGTTGTGGGGGTGGGGGGAGATGACCAAGACAGTGAGGGGAACATAGGAGGGAGGGAAGAAGGGACAATTGTTGGGCCTGAGGAAAGAAAGAAAGAAATCACCAGATAACAAAGGTAGGAAAAATGATTTCATTTTCAATTTAGTGATTAAAATGTGTCAGTTTTAGGAATTTATATCTGCTGTCTATATTTTGCCCTATATTTGTCTATTTTTCTATAGTTGTTACTGAGGTGACATTGCATATTTAAAAAAGTCATCTGCATTGACATCTATGCCCTGTCCCTGGCCACCCTGTACCCTCTCCCACCCTACCACTAGACCACCAGAGGGGAGACAGGGTGCAGAGCCTGACAATGAGTGTGGGGTTGGGTGCAGAGCCTGGCAGGGAGCCTGGCACCTCCACTTTTTCTGTGACAGCCCCTACGATTTGGAATGCTCTTACGCTTTACTTAAAAATGGAAAAAAAACGTAAACAATTTTAAAAGCAACTTAAAATGCTTTCTTTTTAAAGATGCTTTTAACTGAAGTATTGTATTTTAGAGATCAATTTATATCTGTTCTTTTTTTTAACTACATTTATTTTCCCAGTCCCTTTTGTGTTTACCTTAAATGTTTCTCCCATTTACTATATCAATTGTATTTCCCCCCCCCTTTTCCTACTTGTGTCCATTGCTTGTTAGTCCATAATAACCTAGTATGTATTGTTGTCAGCCTCGCAGTTCATAGAAAGTATGTTTTAATTGTTACATTTTTTGTTGAAATGTTATTTTATACTCTGTACAACGCTTTGTAGAATCGAAAAAGCGTTTAATCAAAAAACTAAATAAACAATAAACAATAAATTTGATTCAGAATGTTTTTTTTCTTGTTTTTCTCCTCCAAATTTAGGGTGCGTCTTATGGTCAGGTGCGTCTTATGGAGTGAAGAATACGGTAGGTGTTTACTTTCCTTTAGTATACTAGTGTAACCACTCAGGCACAAACATGTAGCCATAGGGCTGGTGCAAATATGAGCACTTAAGTGTGGCAGATACATAAATTGTAGGTGGTTGTTGAGCAATATCTTGTGGATATGGTTTCCTTGACTTACTTGATGTGGCTACCTAACAGAGGTCGTAATTTGGCACTGGACATGAACTCCACCATATTGCACATGCTGCACATCTGGGATACCATGAGTCCATCCCCTGATTTTTAATTATCTAGGTGAACCCTGATTCAATTTAATTGCCTTTTTAGAGCTGGCTTGGTTTCTCCTGTGTTCTGTAAATGGGAGGAATTTGCCCTAACTAGATTGGGGCAGTCCCCTGTCATGGTGCATGGACTTGTCATACCACAGGGGCTTGCATGCATCTGAAAAGCTGAAAGTTATGCTGTTGGTAGTTTCACTCATCTAGGCAGCAGCAGATGAGCGGTGTTGGAGGCAGAGGATTGCGTTTGATGCAACAACTGTGACAACACCTGTAATACTGGAATACTGCGTCCAGCACTGGTCGCTGTACATGAAGAAGGACATAGTACTACTTGAAAGGGTCCAGAGAAGAGCAACTAAAATGGTTAAGGAGCTGGAGGAGTTGCCATACAGTGAGAGATTGGATAAACTGGGCCTCTTCTCCCTTGAAAAGAGGAGACTAAGAGGAGACATGATCGAAACATTCAAAATAATGAAAGGAATAGACTTAGTAGACAAAGACAGGTTGTTCACCCTCTCCAAGGTAGGGAGAACGAGAGGGCACTCTCTAAAGTAAAAAGGGGATACATTCCGTACGAATGTAAGGAAGTTCTTCTTCACCCAGAGAGTGGTGGAAAACTGGAACGCTCTTCTGGAGGCTGTTATAGGGGAAAACACCCTCCAGGGATTCAAGACAAAGTTAGACAAGTTCCTGCTGAACCAGAACGTATGCAGGTAAGGCTAGACTCAGTTAGGGCACTGGTCTTTGACCTAAGGGCCGCCGCGGAAGCGGACTGCTGGGCATGATGGACCACTGATCTGACACAGCAGCAGCAATTCTTATGTTCTTAAGGAAGCAGGTTAATCATAGTAGTCTATAATTTACACGTAATTGTGAACCTTGCTTAAATGATCGCTCACTTGCAATATAAACATCTTTGAAGACTGGCACATACTTACAAATCATTGTATAGCCAGACTGTGGTCATGTATGCACTTATCTGTCCACATAGGGCCGGATTCTACACTGCCATTATTGGCCATCACCTCCAAAAATAGCGCTGTTGCAGGTCCATCATGCAACAGGCGCCATTTCTAGAAAGGCGGCCACCATCTAACATAGGCACCAGGAATTGAGGCCAGGATTTTGAAGGCCTACATTTCCAGCATTGACAACTTCCCTCCATAAAATGTGGCTTATATCTTTTTAAGTTTACTTATTTTGTCTCTTCCAAAATTAAAAGGTCCTGTAGGGGATGCAATCTGAGCTTTAAGAATATTTAGAAATGCATGCCAGATTTCTTTCTGAAAGAAACTGTATGTTGTGTTTTCCTCTACTCGAAAACATTTTGAACCTGAAGACGAGCAAAAAGAAACAACATATGCCTTTCCAGGAGAGAGACAACACTGTTCTATTTTTAAATTCTGGTATAGTTATTTGCAAACACAAAACCCCATGTCTGCCTAGCACTGTGATTCAAGCTGGATCTTTCAAGCTTAGAATATAAAAAGCTGACTAAGGGCCCGATTCATTACATTTTTTTTTCTCTCATGAGAGAAAAGCCTCAGGGAATCAGACCGTAAGTGGTAAAAGTGAAATGGAGGACTTAAATAGATCAGTGCAGAGCCTTCCGGTTTACATCTCTTCTGCTGAGTGCTATGGATTCATGGATGAATAAAGATCTGCATAGGCATTCATTCAATCAGGCCTCTGGTCTACTCAATTCTGATAGAATTTAAGATCATAAAAATTGTCATTCTAGATCTGATTAAAGGTCCATCATGCCCAGTAAGCAACAGTGGCCTGTCCACGTCACAATTACCTGGCAGGATTCCAAAACGTTTGTGGCGCAGGGGTTAAAACTACAGTCTCAACACCCTGGGGTTGTGGGTTCAAACCCACACTGCTCCTTGGGACCCTGGGCAAGTCACTTAATCCCCCCATTGCCCAAGGTACATTAGATAGATTGTGAGCCCACCGGGACAGACAGGGAAAAATACTTGAGCTTCTGAATAAATTCATGTAAACTGTTATGGGTTTCCCTGGGATAACAACATAGAAAACTGAATGAAAAAATAGTATGAAAAGCTTCAGCCTCTGATGACCAGAGCTGCTATTGTGACATCATAATGCCTCATTCCGCCAATGCCTAAGAACCAACCTCATCAGCTGATATCACAATGGCTTCATTGTCATATAGTTGGCTCACTTAGGCTACATTTTGATTTCTAGAGTGGTAAAGTGGTTAAAGTTACAGCCTCAGCACCCTGAGGTTGTGGGTTCAAACACACGCTGCTCCCTGTGACCCTGAGCAAGTCAATTAATCCCCCCATTGCCCAAGGTACATAAGATAGATTGTGAGTCCACCAGGACAGACAGGGAAAAATGTTTGAGTACCTGAATAAATTAATGTAAACCATTCTGAGCTCCCTTGGGAGAGCAGTATAGAAAATTTAATAAATGAGTAGATAGTTTTTATGCTGTTTCTTCCCAGGGATAAGCAACGATTTTCTGCTTTAATAAAATTTTATGGAGTTTTCTTCTAGAAATTTGTTCAAACTTTTCATAAACCCAGCTATTATTTATTTAAAAGATTTATAGACCGCTTACAGTTGATGCAACGTACAAAGTAACATACATAATACGACAGCCATACATACATCAAACAAAATAACATCTACATAGCAGAAAAGTGAAACTAAAATTCTTTCTTATCTCTCAACATCCCTTCATTAACCCATTGAGGCAGGATGGTGCTAAGTTATGACAAGATATGGTCATAACTGGGTCAGACCAGTGGTCCATCATGCCCAGCAGTCCGCTCACGCGGTGGCCCTCTGGTCAAAGACCAGTGCCCTAACTAAGACTAGCCCCACCAGCGTACTTTGTCTTGAATCCATGGATGGTGTTTTCCCCTATGACAGACTCCGGAAGAATGTTCCGGTTTTCTACCACTCTCTGGATGAAGAAGAACTTCCTTACGTTCATACAGAATCTATCCCCTTTCAATTTTAGAAAGTGCCCTCTTGTTCTCCCTACTTTGGAGAGGGTGAATAACCAGTCCTTATCTACTAAGTCTATCCCCTTCAGTACCTTGAATGTTTAGATCATGTCCCCTCTCAATCTCTGTTCGAGGGAGAAGAGGCCCAGTTTCTCTAATCTTTCACTGTACGGCAGCTCCTCCAACTCCTTAATCATCTTAGTCGCTCTTCTCTGGATCCTTTTATTCTATACCTTGACGTGCAGGCTATCAGCCATCATTGTGTCCATTATGTTAGTTCCACTCAATTGACCCGAGAGTGATCCATGGTAGAAAGAACCGGTAGCCAAAACCTTTATAACCTTTATAAACTATCACTTTGAGCAATTCAAAGTCGTAATGGAAGTATAGTACTTCTCTCTAAGGATCTCAGATGCGGCTTGGGTGAGTCTTTGTGCTGCTAGATGCTTGCACTTAGCGGCCCTCCTTTAGAGTTTTCTACTGCTTGATCATGACCGCTATTAAGCGGTCATTCACCGACGCGGCCCACATTTCGCAGAGTAGTTGACTTTCTTGCCGCTCGTGGTATTTCACTCATAGCAGTATTGTCTTATCCCGGCGATGCTTGTGCTTCACACAAAAATTCTGAGGCTTTTTCACCCCCGATAAGGTAGCGACATGTAAAGAAAATAAATAAAATCGATTGAGAATAACGATTGACCTTTGAGCCCCATGATTTAAAACCAGTGGAAATTTTGTGTGGTTTGCGGATGATACATTTGGACCATGTGGTCAGTTTATGATTGGTTTGACAATCCTTATTACATAAATGCATTAACGAACAATTGAGTTGTCAGCTGTTTCCTGTGCTAAGCACTTTAACAATATCGTCCAGCAATGAATTCCAGAGCCTAACTATGAACTGAGTGAAAAGAATATATGCTCCTGGTTTTTTTAAATGTACAAACTGCAGATCAAAGGACAGTCTTGAGCATTATTTGACATGTCCCTATCTGTTTATCAGCTTAGGTATTTTTCTTGCTCAACTAATGTTAAAGATCAGTTTCTGCATTTGCAATTCATACGCAGAAACTGTTTTATTTCAAAAATGGGTCTAGTAGAAATTTATATCTCAGTTAAATAATGTTGTTGGAACAGCACTTTATGGGTCTTTCTCCAGTTATAGGGCTAGATTCATGAACCTACCCAATCCGGGCAAGTCCGATGAATTCAGGAAACTTCTATATGCAGATGGGGGCAATCGGAGTAATGCCCCCATCTGCCTACCAGGATCACTCTATAGCAATTCCAGCGCATGCGCAGACCATTTGTAGATGGTCTGCGCATGTGCTGGACCTCCGGGCCCGGCAGGGTTTTTTCCCCCCCTTAGATGTTACTTTGATAATGCAATATGCAGAGCTGAAATTTCCGTTCTCTCTTTTCCTTGGTCCTGTTTCGTTTTCTTCTCCCCCTGTGTCACAGCTCTCGGTTGACGCGCCAGAAAGGGAGGCAGGTTGATGATCCTTCCAGTTATGAAAGATGATTCCTGTTCCTAGTTACGTTGTGACAGAGATATGCATGTGCTGGACAGAAAAAAAAAAATGGGGTTGACAGTTGGTATGAAATGTGTGTGAACAAGAGTAGCGCCAGTGACCGGTCCATACCTTAGACTTTCATGTATGTTCATAATTTCATTTTCTTTAAAAAAATCAATCTAACATTTAGAGGAAGTGCATAGACCTCCGGGCCCGGCAGGGTTTTTTTTTTTTTTTTTTTTCTTAACTTGAATCTAGCCCTTGGAGCCCACGGTTTTAACCCGCTTAAGCCTGTGGGTTAAAATCACGGGCTTGCACTGCGGGGAAGGGTGGGAGAGTTGGGGCAGGCAGGCCGGTGTCCGGGGCAGGCAGGTGTTTGGGGCAGGCAGGCATTTGGGGCAGCGGGAGAGTTGGGGCTACAGGAGGCGTTCGGGCAGCAGGAGATCGGGGCTGACAGGGCAGAAAGCAGGGCGGCAGAAGGCAGGGTAGTCGGCACTTGGGAGTGATCGGTCAGCCGAGTTGGTGTTGCAGGGTTTTGGTTTGTGAATCGGGTCCCTGCCTACTTTGCACGCTGTTGCCCTCATTTGCATGCGCGGATTGGAGGATGGGCGGCAGAGAGGTAAGTGAATCGGGCCAGAGGGAAATTCGGTCGCTAAGGGGTCGCAAGCTGATCGATACACGATCGGTTTGCTTTGTGAATCTAGCCCATAGAGCTAATTCTTTTAGATTGTGACCAGGCAGGACTTGCCCTGCTCTGATCACGGTGATTTCTTGGTTATCCACCAGAGGGAGCCGGTAGGTCCAAGAACTTGCCAGGTGGCAGACATTCAGGTCACCACCGGGGGAGCCCAAGAACTGTGCAAGCACCTGCTGACTCAGCTAGATCAGGGCAGGGCCCTGTTCTAGAAAAGGCAGCAGTTTGGGAGAAACAGAGAGGCAGGCTAGGGAGAAGGATAAAGTTACTATCCCATGATGATCCCCCTGGTCCAGGCAGAGGTGAGGGATGTACACCCATGGAGGTTATTGAGGCTGGAGAAGCACTGAATCTGCAACTACTTAATGAGGAAACCCCAATGGAATTGGAAGGGAGTTTGTCTGAAGGAGTTGCTGAATATGCTGAACCGATGGAGGTTGGTTTAACTACCAGGTGCCAAGAATGATCTGCTTGACTGTGAGTTTTTGTTTGGGACTTTTTTTTTTTGAACTCTGCATTTTGTTTTTGAATACTGGAAGCTGTGAGTGTGTCTATTGGGTGAGGTTTGCTAACACCCAGGGAAGGAAATTGTGATAGCTGTGTGAAAAGCTATTCTATAAGGCAAACCTAAGACACTCTTAGTTTCCCAGCAGTGCTTCAAGAGGCTGCTGGAGGCTTCTGTTTGAAAACTGTGCACCGGATACATACCAGAGCAGAGAACTCTATTGCTTGTATTATCACCTGCTGAGGATCAGGTTAAGCACTAACTGAGGAAATAAGTTCTATTGAGAGCAGGATCTCATGAGGATTAGGATCCTTTGTTTCACGGAAAGAATCCTGAACTGTTTTGAGTTATTTTGCTTTTTGTATTTTGTTTACTTTGGGATTCTTTTGCAAGAAGCATTATTCATTTTTGCAGATGCCATTCTGACTTTTATTTTTTGAAAGTAAGTTTATGTTTTGATTATATAACTGTGTGGTGATTTATTGAGCTGAGTTCCTTTTATCAATCCGATCCTGCAGGGTGACTCCAGGCCGGCTCACACGCAAAAGTTTTCTTTTTGGTTCACCACTAGTAGTGCTATTGAGTCCTGATCTCGGGCAGCAGAGTGGTTACAAGATCTAACTAGTATACGGCGCCATAAGTTTTGCATGCTTATAATTGGCAATTAACACCTTGTTAATCCTAATTGGCACTAATTAGAAGTTACGCACACAACGTGGTAGGTACATTCTGTAAAGTGGTGTGCGTCAGTTCTAGTGCGTGAATTTGAAAAGGAGGTGTGGCCAGGGTGGACCGCAGTCATTCCTAAAAGTTACTACTACTACTACTATCCATTCAGTCGTGTCCTCATCAAAGAGAAGAAAAAAGCATTCATCTCTTACAAACAATTAGGGACACAGGACTCTAGAGTAGAATATCTGGCCAAGTCAAGAGCCGTCAAAGCAGCAGTTAGGGAGGCCAAATTCCGCATGGAGGAGTCTCTAGCAAAGAACATCCAGAAAGGAGATAAATCTTTCTTCAGGTATATCAGTGACAGAAATAAGAACTCGGGCGGGATAGTACGTCTCAGAAAACCAGACGGAGACTATGTAGAGACGGACTCGGAAAAAGCCCAACTGTTAAATGAATACTTCTGCTCAGTCTTCACCCCGCGATGCGCCGGGAATCGCCCTCAGCCACAGACAAGAGTTGAATCAGTTGACCCGTTTAGTAATTTCAAGTTTACACCCAGCAGTGTCTACTGCGAGCTGTCAAAAATCAAGGTCAACAAGGCAATGGGGCCTGACAACCTACACCCCAGGGTGCTCAGGGAGTTAGGTGATGTCTTGGCGGAACCGCTATCCGCGCTCTTCAATCTCTCCCTTAGTACAGGTAACGTCCCGATGGACTGGAAGACGGCTAACGTCATTCCACTCCACAAGAAAGGCTCCAGGATGGAGATGGCAAATTACAGACCAGTGAGTCTCACATCAATAGTGAGCAAACTAATGGAAACCCTAATCAAACGCCAATTGGATAGGATTATGGATGAGGAGAATCTACAGGATCCCCGTGAACATGGATTTACTAAGGGGAGATCCTGCCAATCCAACCTGATCAGCTTCTTTGACTGGGTGACGAAGAAGCTGGATGTTGGGGAATCCTTGGACATCGTCTACCTGGACTTCAGCAAAGCATTTGATAGCGTACCACACCGCAGGTTGCTGAGCAAGATGAGTTCTTTAGGTTTGGGCGACACATTGACCAAATGGATTGGGAACTGGCTTGGAGGTAGGCTTCAGAGGGTAGTGGTGAATGGCACCCCCTCCGAAATGTCAGAGGTGATAAGTGGAGTGCCACAGGGCTCTGTCCTGGGCCCGATCCTGTTCAACATCTATATAAGAGATTTGGCAGAAGGGCTCCGAGGTAGAATAACATTATTCGCCGATGATGCCAAACTAAGCAATGTAGTGAGCAAAAGCACAACAGACAAAAATTCAATGGCAGATGATATGATGCATGACCTACTTCTACTGGAGCGCTGGTCTAGGTCCTGGCAACTCAGTTTCAATGCCAAAAAATGCAAAGTCATGCACCTGGGAAGTCAAAATCCATGCAAGACTTACACCCTAAATGGCGAGATCCTGACAAGAACTGAAGCAGAAAGAGACTTAGGGGTGATTGTCAGTGAAGACATGAAGTCTGCAAATCAAGTGGAGCAAGCTTCATCCAAAGCAAGGCAAATCATAGGTTGCATACGCAGGAGTTTCGTCAGCCGTAAACCTGAAGTCATTATGCCATTGTATAGATCCATGGTGAGACCACACCTAGAGTACTGTGTGCAATTCTGGAGGCCGCATTACCGCAAGGATGTGCTGAGACTGGAATCATTCTAGAGAATGGCCACCAGGATGGTCTCAGGACTCAAGGATCTCCCATACGAGGAGCGGTTAGGGAAGTTACAGCTCTACTCACTCGAGGAACGTAGAGAGAGGGGAGATATGATCGAGACATTCAAGTATCTCACGGGCCGCATCGAGGTGGAAGAAGATATCTTCTTTTTCAAGGGTCCTGCGGCAACAAGGGGGAATCCGTGGAAAATCAGGGGTGGGAAACTGCACGGTGACACTAGGAAGTTCTTCTTCACTGAAAGGGTGGTTGATCGCTGGAATAGTCTTCCACTCCAGGTTATTGAGACCAGCAGCGTGCCAGATTTTAAGGCCAAATGGGATAGACATGTGAGATCTATCCGCAAAGATAGATAGGGAGGGTCATTGGGGTGGGCAGACTTGATGGGCCGTGGCCCTTATCTGCCGTCTATTTCTATGTTTTTATGTTTCTATGTGTCCGACCTATGGATACTCCGTAGGCCAGTCCTCGCCATGCTTCCCTGTTTTCCATGGCTTCCTTTAATTGCTTGAGGTTCATTCTTGATGGTATCCAGCCAACGGGCCTTTGGTCCCCCCCTGCTTCTTTTTACCATTGACCATTCCGAGTAGCACCTCCTTTTCTCGTGAATGTGCCCTCATCACATGTCCAAAATAGGTCAGTTTCTGCCTCGTAATCTTGCCTTCCAGGGACATCTCTGGGTTTATATGATCTTTGTTGGTGATCCTAGCTGTCCATGGGATTCCTCAAAGTTAAGCCCACCGATAAAGAATACACAGATCCACGCTCAGTTTAGGTGCAGGTATTTAGGCCTGGTTTTCCTTGACCTAAATGGATGTGCCTAAATGATAGTGACATGCACGATAGGCCACTAAGCACAATTCTATATATGGCACATGTCATATAGAATTGCGCTAAGCGCCAATTGTTTTGGGTGCTATACATAGAATCAGGGCCCCCAGCGGACACATAATTCAAGCAAGGATTATTACATAAAAACATGATGGCAGATAAAGGCCAAATGGCCCATCCAGTCTGCCCATCCGCAGTAACCATTGTCTCTCAAACTACAGAGATGTGCCCCGAAGAGATTCAGGGTGTGCCACGAGAGATTCCAGAATTTTACTTTATTTTTAAAAGTTCCCTTCATAAGTATACACTAGAATAGATAACATGTACATTGCGTATGCATGAGTCTGTTAATGTTATGAACGTTTCAGTACATAGGGATACAACCGCCTAGACAAACATCATTTTTTGACGTGATTGGTCCTTGAAAACTAACAGCATATAATTTTAGTTTTGTTTTTTTTAAATGCAACAAAACAATCAAGGCTTTGTTACCATTTGAAACTTCTTATCTTTGCATACTTGGATATTCAGCTCTGAAGAAATTAAATCGAAAAAGAGAGAGTAACTGCAGATGAAATTCTTGTTTCATCGAACTGCGTTTTGAGTTAACTTGCACTCAAAAACAAGTACATCCATCTCATTGATTAGCAATTCTATTCTATCTACTTTAGTTTCACCATTATTACAATTAAGAACATAAGAATTGTTGCTGCTGGGTCAGACCAATGGTCCATCCTGCCCAGCAGTCCGCTCACATGGCGGCCCTCCGGTCAAAGACCAGCGCCCTAACTAAGGCTAGCCCCACCAGTGTACATCCTTGTTCAGCAGGAACTTGTCTAACTTTGTCTTGAATCCCTGGAGGGTGTTTTCCCCTATGACAGACTCTGGAAGAGCATTCCAGTTCTCCACCACTCTCTGGGTGAAGAAGAACTTCCTTACGTTCGTACGGAATCTATCCCTTTTTTCAACTTTAGAGTGCCCTCTCGTTCTCCCTACCTTGGAGAGGGTGAACAACCTGTCCTTATCTACTAAGTCTATCCCCTTCAGTACCTTGAATATTTCGATCATGCCCCTCTCAATCTTCTCTGTTTGAGGGAGAAGAGGCCCAGTTTCTCTAATCTTTCGCTGTACGGCAGCTCCTCCAACCCTTTAATCATCTTAGTCACTCTTCTCTGGACTCTTTCGAGTAGTACCGTATCCTTCTTCATGTATGGCGACCAGTGCTGTACACAGTACTGCAGGTGAGGGCGCACCATGGCCTGGTACAGTGGCATGATAACCTTCTCTGACCTGTTTGTGATCCCCTTCTTTATTATTCCTAGCATTCTGTTCGCCCTTTTCGCCGCCACAGCACATTGCGCGGACGGCTTCATCGACTTGTCGATCACAACTCCCAAGTCCCTTTCCTGTGAGGTCTCTCCAAGTACCGCCTGGACATCCTGTATTTGTAAATGAGATTTTTGCTACCAACATGCATCACTTTACACTTGTCCACATTGAACCTCATCTTCCATGTCGCAGCCCATTCCTTGAGCCTGATTATGTCACGTTGTAGATCTTCGCAGTCCTCCTGTGTCTTCACTACTCTGAATAACTTTGTATCGTCCGCAAATTTTATCACCTTGCTCGTCGTACCTATGTCCAGATTGTTTATAAAGATGTTAAAGAGCACGGGTCCAAACACCGAGCCCTGCGGCACCCTGCTGGTGACGCTCTTCCAGTCCGAATATTGTCCATTTACCCCCACTCTCTGTTTCCTATGCTCTAGTCACTTTTTAATACATATGAGTATTTCACCATCTATTCCATGGCTCGAATGCCTTCTGAAAGTCCAGATATACAATGTCGCCCGGTTCGCCCTTGTCTATCTGCTTGTTTACTCCCTTGAAGAAGTGCAGCAAGTTTGTCAAACAATATCTGCCTTTGCTGAAACCGTGCTGGCTGGTCCTCATCAGACTGTGTCCGTCAAGGTGATCAATGATGCGGTCCTTTATCAGTGCCTCTACCATCTTTCCCGGTACTGAGTTCAGACTCACCGGTCTGTAGTTTCCCGGGTCTCCCCTCAAAACTTTTTTGAAGATCGGCGTAACATTCGCCATCTTCCAGTCTCTTAAATTTAATTTGTTGTTGGTTTTGCATAAGAACATAAGAAGAGTCTTACTGGGTCAGATCAATGGTCCATCAAGCCCAGTAGCCTGTTGTCACGGTGGCCAATCCAGGTCACAAGTACCTGGCCAAAACCCAAAGAGTAGCAACATACCATGCTACCGATCCAGGGGAAACAGAGGCTTTCCCCTTTTCTTAATGACAAACTATGGACTTTTCCTTCAGGAATTTGTCCAAACCTTTCTTAAAACCAGCTACGCTATCCACTTTTACCACAATCTCTGGCAACACGTTCCAAACCTTAACTATTCTCTGAGGTGAAAAAATATTTCCTCCTACTGGTTTTAAAAGTATTTCCCTGCAATTTCATCAAGTGTCCCCTAGTCTTTGTAATTTTTGACGGAGTGAAAAATCGATCCACTTGTACCCGTTCTACTCCACTCAGGATTTTGTAGACTTCAATCATATCTCTTCTAAGCCGTCTCTTTTCAAAGCTGAAGAGCCTTAACTGTTTTAGTCTTTCCTCATACCATCCCCTTTTTCATCTTGGTCGCTCTTCTTTGAAACTTTTCTAGCCGCTATATCTTTTTTGAGATAACGAGACCAGAATTGAACGCAACACTCCAGTTATAATGTGCTGCAAAAAACATTTGCTCCATTTAGTATGCCGGAGCTAAAAAAGTTTGAGAGACACTGGGCTAAAGTATAAAATAGAGGAACATATAGCATGCCTATACAGTGGTTCTTCCCTAGAGATTGAAATAATGTAATCAACTGACACAGTCTGACTCAGCGGGGTCTCTTTCCTCACCAGAGCAAAAAACCTGGGTTGCCTTCGGAAAGTACTGCAATGTATTCATTAATCAGCATGAAACTGTACAGCTCTCCAGGCTAGCTATAAAACTTGGAATCACAGAGGTGCATCAGTCACAAAACCAATGACATGGTGCGAAAGCAAGCGTAATGTAAGAATTCGGTGCATACAAAAGCCTTGATCTAAGACTCTGGAATCTGCTTTTTCCTTATGTAACAAGGCAAGATTGTAGTCTTTCTCTTCTGGATTCTTAATTGGAACATTAGAGTCTGTTGTACTTATGAAAGAAATTTTTTAAATTGATAGCATTTGGAACTCTGTCCTTGATTTGCTACTTGTCTCTATGTTTACCTTTATCGGGAGGGTGAGGCTAGCAATATGATTTTCCATAATCTCTTTTTGTTTCATTTTGTAAACAGGAGATTTAATTATCCTAGTATTGGCAAAGCTAGGGGGGTTGGCAAGGCATTACAGCCCCATATTGTATGTCTTTCCAATTACAGCCAAATGTGGGGCTGGGGGGGGGGGGGGCGGGGGATAGATCCCAGGACACTGGGGGGAAAGGGGCCTCAGTTTCCAGGAGTACCTGCTAAGACATAAGAACTGACATACAAGGCCAGCATCCTGCTTCCAATAGCAGTCAATCCAGGTCACAAGTACCTGGCAGATTGCCCAAAAAGTATTAAAATATTCTATGCTTTTTATACTGGGATAAAGTAGTGTGGTAGCCATGTTAGTCCACTGTAAAGGTTAATATAAGTAAAACAAAAAATGGACCATCAACTTAATACAGTTTTGACCAGCTTTCTGAGGCCAAAACTACCTTCCTCAGGTCAGGACTGTATACCATAAAAACATTATACTGACATGACCTGAGGAAAGAGGTTTTGGTTTTCAAAAGTTAATCACAAAGACGCGGATCCTATAAATGGCACTGTTGGCGGCGGCCGCCAATTGTGTATCAATTATGCGATGGTGCCATTTATAGAGTTGCACCTTTGGGAAAGGTAGGCACCAGAAACGTAGGCCAGGGTTTTCAAGGCCTACATTTCTGGTGCCGCCCTTTGATACAGAGGCGCTTTACGGTACCCTAATGCCACTTCTGGCATTAGCTACGCCTACAGTGGCATTAGAAGTCATAAAGCGCCTCTGTAGGCTCGATTCCAGCACTGTTTTTCTAGGCACCGATAGGCACCTTGAAATTCATTTTAAAAGTTATTTTAAACAGCATTTTGCACTTAACTTAGGCACTAGTAAGTTAAGGCGCCTTTATAGAATATGGGCCAAAATGTATTATGTTAGTCATAGGCAGCGGAAAGCTTTTTTTATGGGGGCCTGAAAGCTCCCCCCCCAGACCCCTCCCAATCTCCGCTCCAGACCCCACCCCATAATAACCAGATAATTGTAACACTATTTTCTCAATAATCACCACTTTACAAATTAACAAATAGAAATAAAACAAATAATGAGAAATAAGAAAATATAATTTTATTGGACTAATCCATTTTTCAATTAGTTTTCAGGGGACAAATCTTTCTTCAGGACAGTACAGTATACTACTGTTATGGTATCCTGTCTTGACCTGAGGAAAGGGATTTAGTCCCCCCAAAATTGCCATATTTCCATTTCCTACCTATAAACTTATATCAAAACAATTACAATACTACTTGATTCTACAAAAAGCAACAAAAAAATTTCTTTCTACCTTTTGTCATTTCTGCTTTAATCATCTTCTCTTCGCTCTTCTTTCTATATAGTGTTTGTCCTCTCTCCTTTCCATGCAACATCTGCCCTCTCTCTTTGCCCCTTTCACCAACCTCTCCCTCTCTCTCTGCCCCTTCCATCCACTGTCCACCCTCTCTTCCCTTTCCATCCTGCCTCTCTCTCTTCCATATGGCATCTTCCCTCTTTCTATGTCTCTTCAATAAACTGTATATCCTGTGCCCCTTCACTCCTTTGTACATGATTCATTTCAGCTTCACCCCTCTCCATTTTTCTGTCTCCACCCCCTCCCCTATGCTCTGGCATCTCTCTCTTCTCCTTTCCTTCCTTCCTTCCCACTCCATCCCATGGTCTGGCATCTCTATTTCCAACCCTTCCCTCCCCCCATGCCCTGGCATCTCTCTCTGCTCCTATTCTATCTCCCCCTTTCCCTCCATGCTCTGCCCCCCCCCATCCTTTTATTCCCTCTGGTCTGGCATTTATCTCCTTAGTTTCCATTCCCTCCCCCCATGTTCTGGCATCTCTCCTCTCCTTCCATCTTCCCCTCCCCCTCCATTATCTGGCATCTCCTCTCCTACCTTTCTCTCCTTCCCTCCTTTCCCCTGGTCTGGCATCTGTCTCCTTCCCTCCTCCCCCCATGCCCCTTCTTTCCTTTCCCTCCCTCCCTTCATGGGCTTAGCATCTCTCTTTCCATTCTTCTCTCTTCCCTGGTCTTCCTTCTCCCTCCTTCCCTCTCTTTCCCCAACTGGGTGCAGCAGTAGCAGCAGAATTTCTCTTCCTCCTTCCCCGTCTCAGCCGTCGGCAGCACAGCATTCACAACTCGCTGCCTGGATGGCCTAGAACGTCCTCTCCGACGTTAGAATTGACGTTGGGTGGCGAGAGTTGATCGGCCCCGCGGGGAAGAGAAGTAGGGCAAACTCGGCACCGGCCTGTTCCCGATGGCGGCAGTGGCAGCCTATTCCCCAGTGGCGGTGGCAGCATTTTCCCAATGGTGGTGGCATAGGGGAGGGCAGGGAGAAAGAAAGAAAGGGGGGGACAGGAAGCCAGAAAGAAAGAAAGGGGGCAGGGTGAAACAAAGAAAAATGGGGCACGGAGAGAGAGAGAAAGACAGACATACAGAACGAAAGAGGGTGTGGAGAGAGAAAGAAAGAAGGGGGCAGGGTGAGAGAGAGAAAAACAGACATACAGAAAGAAAGGGGGTATAGAGAGAGAGAAAAAGAAAGAAGGGGCAGGGTGAAACAAAGAAAAAGTTTGGGGAGGGAATGAGGTCTGGAGGACAGGAAGTGCAACCAGAGACTGATGAAATTACCAAAGGTAGGATAAATGATTTTATTTTCAATTTAGTGATGAAAATGTGTCTGCTTTGAGAATTTATATATGCTGTCTATATTTTGCACTATGGCCCCTTTTACTAAACCGCAATAGCGTTTTTTAGCACAGGGAGCCTATGAGCGTTGAGAGCAGCGTGGGCATTCAGCGCAGCTCCCTGCGCTAAAAACTGCTATCGCGTTTTAGTAAAAAGGGAAGGGGAAAATTTGTCTATTTTTGTATAGTTGTTACTGAGGTGACATTGCATAAAGTCATCTGCCTTGACCTCTTTGAAAACCCGCGGAATATAAATGATAATGCGGGGAGGCAGACCGAGCTGCAAGCCACAAATGGATGGCTGAGGCGATGGTGTGACGAGGAAGGTTTCCTCTTTGTACGGAACTGGTCAACCTTCCTGGGGAAAAACAAGCTCTACAGGAGAGACGGACTGCATTTGAGCACGGCTGGGACGAGGATGCTGGCACGTAACATCCAGACCTGCATAGACATGACTTTAAACTGAAAACAAGGGGAAAGCCGAGAGTCGATCTGACCTCGACACATCGGACCACAGTATCGAGCAAGGATACTGAAACAGGAAAGGAAGATAGTGGACTAGAGGCAAAATGGACACTTTATGGACATAAACCCAAGGATACAGTACAGGGACCCGAGAGGCAAGTAGAGCTAAACAGCAAGACAAGGAGGACACAGCCGGAACCAGATGGCTATCAAAGATCAAAGAAGCGGGCGGAGGACGGGATAGACACACCACAGGAGGCAGCCCATGAGGAGACCAGCAGGAGCATCAAATCAAGAGTAGACCCAAAAGAAAAGGTAACAAACCGGGACTTAAATTGCCTATATACAAACGCTAGGAGCCTAAGGACTAAAATGGGGGAGCTAGAAGTTATAGCCAGAAATAAGGACCTAGACATAATAGGAATCACAGAGACATGGTGGTCAGAGGACAACAAATGGGATGTGGCCCTGCCAGGGTACAAACTCTACAGGAGGGACAGGGCGCACAAGAAGGGGGGAGGAATAGCACTGTATATAAAGGACTACATTCCTTCATCCAGATCAGAAACAACAATAAGGGCAGACAGTCTGGAGTCACTATGGGTTAAGCTAACAGGAGGGGAAGGAGCTGACATCAAATTGGGACTTTACTATCGCCCACCAGGACAGCCAGAAGCAAACGACCTGGACCTGGAGGCCGAACTGAGGCAGGTGTGCAAAAGTGGAAGGGTGGTGGTTATGGGGGATTTCAACTATCCGGGAATAGATTGGAGCATTGGGCACTCAAATTGCACGAGAGAAACTAAATTCATAGAGGTGATAAGAGACTGTTTCATGGAGCAGCTGGTCACAGAACCAACGCGAGGGGATGCCACTCTAGACCTAATCCTCAACGGGCTAGAAGGACCCGCAAAGGAAGTGGTGGTACTAGCACCATTAGGGAACAGCGATCACAACATGATCCAGTACAAATTAAACATGGGAACATCAAAGGTGAAAAGAACCACAACGACAGCACTCAACTTCAGAAAAGGAAACTACAAAGACATGAGGAAACTGGTAGGAAAAAAGCTCAGCAACAGCTCAGGGAAGATAAAGACCGTAAAGGAAGCCTGGACACTGCTTAAAGGCACAGTGCTCGAGGCACAAGACCTGTGCGTCCCAAGGTTCAGGAAAGGGTGCAAAAAAAATCGAACTAGAAACCCAGCATGGATAACAACTGCAGTTAATAAGGCGATAAGCGACAAGAAATCATCCTTCAAGAAATGGAAAAAGGAACCAACAAAGGAGAACCAGGAAGAGCACAAAAGGCACCAGAAAGAATGCCATCGAGAGGTCAGGAAAGCAAAGAGAGAATATGAGGAAAGACTGGCAGGAGAAGCAAGAAACTTCAAACCCTTCTTCAGGTATGTGAAAGGGAAACAACCAGCCAGAGAGGAAGTGGGACCACTGGACGACGGAGACAGGAAAGGAGCGATAAAGGAGGAAAAAGAGATAGCTGACAGGTTAAACAAATTCTTCTCGTCGGTCTTCACCAGAGAGGACACATCCAATATCCCAGAACCCGAGGTGATTATAAACGGGGAACACGACGAAAAGCTGGTACAACTAGAGGTAAGCAAAGAGGATGTCCTCAGACAGATAGATAGACTGAAGAGCGACAAATCACCAGGCCCGGACGGCATCCACCCAAGGGTACTAAAAGAACTGAGAAACGAAATAGCAGAGACACTTCGCCAAATATGTAACCTCTCCCTAAAAACTGGGGAGATCCCAGAGGACTGGAAAATAGCAAATGTCACGCCCATCTTTAAGAAGGGATCAAGGGGTGACCCGGGAAACTACAGGCCTGTGAGCTTGACCTCGGTTCCGGGAAAGATGATGGAAGCAATGGTAAAGGACACAATCTGCGAACACATAGAAAAAAATGGACAACTGAAGGCGAGCCAACATGGCTTCTGCAAGGGAAGGTCGTGCCTCACAAACTTGCTGTACTTCTTCGAGGGAATAAACAGCCAGATGGATAAGGGGGAATCCATAGACATCATTTACCTTGACTTCCAAAAAGCCTTCGACAAGGTACCTCACGAACGGCTACTAAAAAAGCTGTGGAATCACGGGGTGCAAGGGGATATCTACCGATGGATCAAACACTGGTTGGCAGGCAGGAAACAGAGGGTTGGAGTAAAGGGCAAATACTCAGACTGGCAATGGGTCACGAGCGGAGTTCCACAGGGGTCGGTGCTAGGACCTCTATTGTTCAATATATTTATTGATGATCTGGAGACGGGGACAAAATGTGAGGTTATCAAATTTGCTGATGACACCAAACTCTGCAGCAGGGTTAGGAACACGGAAGACTGTGAAAACCTGCAAAGGGACCTAACGAGACTGGAAGACTGGGCAAATAAGTGGCAAATGAGTTTTAACGTAGAGAAATGCAAAGTCATGCATGTAGGGAAAAAGAACCCGATGTTCAGCTACAAAATGGGGGGAACACGGCTAGGGGTGAGTAACCTTGAAAGGGATCTGGGGGTGATGGTTGACACATCACTGAAACCATCGGAGCAATGTGCGACAGCCTCAAAGAAAGCAAACAGAATGCTGGGCATCATCAAAAAGGGTATCACAACCAGGACGAAGGAAGTCATCATGCCGCTGTATCGCGCAATGGTGCGCCCGCACCTGGAGTACTGTGTTCAATACTGGTCGCCGTACCTCAAAAAGGACATGGCGGTGCTCGAGGGAGTGCAGAGGAGGGCGACTAAACTGATAAAAGGTATGGAAAATTTCTCTTACGCTGACAGGTTAAAAACGCTGGGGCTATTCTCTCTGGAGAAGAGGAGACTTAGAGGGGACATGATAGAAACCTTCAAAATCCTAAAGGGCATAGAGAAGGTTGACAGGGACAGATTCTTCAGACTGTGGGGAGCCACAAGCACTAGGGGTCACTCGGAGAAATTGAAAGGGGACAGGTTTAAAACAAATGCTAGGAAGTTCTTTTTTACCCAGAGGGTGGTGGACACATGGAACAAGCTTCCAGAGGAGGTGATAAGCCAGAACTCTGTACAGGGGTTCAAGGAAGGTTTGGATAGGTTCCTGGAGGATAAGGGGATAGAGGGGTACAGATAGAACTTGAGGTAGGTTATAGAAGTGGTCAGTAACCTCTTCACAGGTTGCGGACTGATGGGCCGCCGCGGGAGCGGACCGCTGGGCAGGATGGACCTCTGGTCTGACCCAGTGGAGGCAACTTCTTATGTTCTTATGTTCTTATGTTCTTATAATTAACATTTTCTCTGCGTACAGCGTGCTTTGTGTTTTTAAAATTTTATTGTTGGTAGATCATTTTGACTTGGCCACAAAGGTAAGGGGGAGGGAGGGGAGCTGCTGAAAGACATTTAGTAATCCTTGCAGGCTTGACTGTGCAGGGAATTATTTTTGTAAAATCATGTTTTGTTATGTGACTGGCATTATTTAGACTTTAATTTCTAAGAATGAATAGAATGAAAATGATATAAATTACTTGTTTGTTTTTATGTGCGTGCGCTGAAGGAAAGTTGAGAGAGAGTGGGCTGAGGACGCTGAAGGGAAATGGGGAAGAGAGAGTGGGGAGAAGACGCTGATTTATAAATTGACAATTGTACAGAATATTGTTTCTTTTTTATATTCATCCATAGCTGCATGTTAATGATGTGCTCATATGCACTTATTTATCATCATAACATATACATCATCATTAACATGCAGCTATGGATGTGTAAGGACAGGCTGAGGAGGATGGATGGGAAGGAAGGAAGGTGCACATATCAACATATACATTTTTAACATGCATGATGCAGCTATAGGCAAGCTGAGGAGGATGGGATCATACAGATGTGTATGTTCAGATATGCGCTCAGATGTATAGTTTTTTCTGATATATTTATTAAGCTTACAGTATTTATAAAAACACATTTAATACTTGTTACAAAAAATATTGTGCAATTGTGATCTACTTCTGGCCTACAAAGGTCAAAAGAAATCCTTAACTGCGATTTTACATTCAAAAGTGAATTATAGCTACTAGCACTATTATTTATTAGTTATTTATTATGCAGATGTTTATTAGTTTGTTATTAGTTCAGTATTAGACATATGTTAGTTTAGAATAGATAGGTATAGATTAGTTTAGTTTAGGTTAGGTTAGGGCCCTGCTGAAAGAGTCTACCTTGACGTGGTTGCAGGCTTACAAATATTTTGGTCAAAGAGTGCGGCAACAGAGAAAAGTATGTGTGTATTCGGCCCATGGAAGAAGGGGGGAAGGGTGGGGGGGGGGAAAGGGGTGCATGGGGGGCCCAATAGGATTGCTCAGTAAGGGGCCCAGAAATTTCTGATGGCGGCCCTGGATATTTGAACCGCTGACTGAATGCATGCAAATTAGTTTAGTGCTGCATAACTAAGATTTCTAGAGAGGTGGTTTAAAAATATCTGGAAGTCATCGCATGAGGGAGAAGACCCTCATGAGACCCCCAGAAAAGACATATAAGAGAGACCTTGTGCTGCTAAACTGGACTTATGCAAGATTTATGAACAGTGAAGAAAGTATATCTTTCCCTGTCAGCACAAACAACATGTTTTTGAGAGAATTTCATCTTTGCCCTAGAAGCTGGCAAACATCTGCTGATCGTGACAAGTGTTGGATATTCTATTCTGGGACTTTCCAAGAAATGCTTGGGTCACTAGAGCATCCAAACCACATAACTCCAGGGCAGGACGACATGGCCACAGTGGCATTAACCACAATGAAAATAGCTGACAATCTACAATTACATTACATTACATTAGTGATTTCTATTCCGCCATTACCTTGCGGTTCAAGGCGGATTACATCCAAACTAAAACAAAATTACATTCAAAATTTGAAGAAATAGAATAAGCGATGACAGAATTTTTAAGATAATATATATTGGGTAAAGAGTTACCAAAGGGAATTGGAGGTCTTTAGGAGATAAGAATAGGGTGAAATTATGGGTTTTAGATAACGTTTGGTAGATAAAAGAGTATTAGAGAGATCTAAGGGTAAATAGAGTGTTGGATATTGGGTTGGGATTGGTTGTGCTGGATAGGTTTTATGTGTTTTTTGAAGAGTATGGTTTTAATGTCTCTCCTGAAGGCTTTGTAGTCTGTAGTCGAAGATAACAGAGTGGTGATTTGTCTGTCCAGTTTAGCTGCTTTGGAGGCTATTAGGTTATCATAAAGTTTTTTTCGTTTGACATCTTTGACAATCAAGCCTAGCAGGGAAAGGTCCCACTCTCAGGGATTATTGACCTTAGTATTAAGAATGCATTGTCACCACGCTTCATTATGACTCAGTTGCCAGTAATGTATACTATCCAATTAACAAAAATGACAAGTGTGACAATCCAATAGAAACTAAGGGCTCCTTTTATGAAGACGCATTAGGGCCTTAACTCGTGGAATAGTGTGCCCTAAAATGCCACGCGCGCTAGCTGCTACCGCCTCCTCTTGAGCAGGCGATAGTATTTTTGGCTAGCGCATGCTAATCTGGTGCGTGTGCTAAAAACGCTAACGCACCTTTGTAAAAGGAGCCCTAAGTATGTAATTAGTAACCAGGTAACACTCTTAATCATAGGCTACTAAACTAGAGTATAAAAGTAGCATACCTGCTGACTTAAGCTTCAGAATGGATCACGCATAACAAATGCCGGCACTCTGTATGTTACCATCCATTGGCCTAACTGCTGTGACATATCTTATTCCATGTAAGCCAGGGATCTCAAAGTCCCTCCTTGAGGGCCGCAATCCAGTCGGGTTTTCAGGATTTCCCCAATGAATATGCATTGAAAGCAGTGCATGCACATAGAGCTCATGCATATTCATTGGGGAAATCCTGAAAACCCGACTGGATTGCGGCCCTCAAGGAGGGACTTTGAAATCCCTGATATTGTAAGCTGACTTTTGATTGATTACTAATAAACCTACATTATATACAGCGATTGGGTTGTCGGTGTAAGGTCATTAAAACGCATGGGAGGGGCTATAGGCGGCTTCTCCACCCATCAGTAAAGTACAGTATTCTCCATAAGCTGATTCTTGTTAACTACTGATGTAATTGTAATTAAAGTGGGAGGCAATTGCTGGTGAACATTAAGGCCCTCTCTTACTACGCTGCGGTAGAGTTTTCTACCGTGGCCCAGGGTGTTAAGTGCTCCGACGCTGCGCCGATGCTCACTGGAATTCTATGAGCGTCAGAGCAGCGTTGGAGCATTAAGCGCTCCAGGCCGCGGTAGAAACATCTACTGCAGCTTAGTAAAAGGAGAGAGGGGGGAGGGGAATGAGGGTCTTATAAATAAAACATATCCACCTGAAGAATCACTTTAAATGAATTTTTCAAAATGCCATCGTTCACTTTTTTTCTTTCTCTTTTAGACCTAGCATTCATCACAGTAATTCCTGAGTCTCATAGGTCATATCTTTTGGCACAGTCTGATAGAGGTGACAGGAAATCACCTTGGTATATTTCTTTGACGAGAGCTGTTTCAGACTATAAAAAAACCCTAATACCAATGGCGGTAATTATTCTGTTGACATTTATTATGACAAAGTCACTATAGTAACTGTAAAATTTATAGTGGTACATAATGTAGAAATTACAGTATTATTATGACACAGTTAATTTCTCTCTTAAGAGCCCCCTCTGGTATAGAAGATGAAATTTCCTATATGCTGAAATGTAGCCTGGAATTTCTACAGAAAGAAACACAAGACCCTTGAGTATACACATTTATAAAGAGCAATAGCTTCATTAAAAATACCTCATATGCTGCGTTTTACTATGGCATCTGTTTTGCAAGGCTTCTCCCATGACAACAGTTGTAATTCGAGGCTGCTATGAAATTGTTTGCAGAATTGTGGATTTAACGGGGGTAGTTATTAAGGTGAGGCAGAAGTTGGCTTTTTACCGCACCATAATTTATTGTGGGTGTCATTAATCTATGGTATAAGGGCAAAACAACTTATATGGGTCAGGGACAAATAGCGTGTATTTTAGTTTGTTTTTTTTAAAACACATCTTAATAACTAAAAAGGGGTTCTAGTGAAATATGTAGTACCTGACATTTTTTATGTGAAGTTCACAGCGGTGCCCCTAAGGTTACCTCACCGCCCTGTTGGCTTGTCTGTGTGGCCAGTCCACTGAAATGCCGGTCCCTCCCATGTCCAAATTGGCTTGATTTGGACATTTTCAACATGAATGTTTCTGTATTCTAAAGTGGCCCACAAAGTTAAATGTCTTACGGGTCAGAAAGTCTAAATAGGTCATTTTCGGGGGGAGGGGGGGAGAAGGATAAGAACATAAGAATAGCCTTGCTGGGTCAGACCAATGGTCCATCAAGCTCAGTAGTCCGTTCTCACGATGGCCAATCCAGGTCACTAGTACCTGGCCAAAACCCAAGGTGTAGCAATATTCCACGCTACCGATACAGGACAAGCAGTGGCTTCCCTCGTGTCTTTCTCAATAACAGACTATGGACTTTTCCTCCAGGAACTAGTCCAAACCTTTCTTAAAACCAGCTACGCTATCCGCTCTTACCACATCCTCTGGCAACGCGTTCCAGAGCTTAACTATTCTCTGAGTGAAAAAATATTTCCTCCTATTGGTTTAAAAAGTATTTTTCTGCAATTTCATCGAGTGTCCCCTAGTCTTTGTAATTTTTGATGGAGCGAAAAATCGATCCACTTGTACCCATTCTACTCCACTCAGGATTTTGTAGACTTCAATCATATCTCCCCTCAGCCGTCTCTTTTCCAAGCTGTTGTTTTAGTCTTTCCTCATATGAGAGGAATTCCATCCCCTTTACCATGTCTAGCAGTTTAAAAAATGGACATTTCCCTGCCCCGACTTTTGGACATCTTGGGAAAGCATCCAAGGTCGGGCTTAGACACACTATCGAAAATGGCCCTCCACAGATTTTTCATCCAGAAACTTATCCAAATCATTTTTTAACCCAGCTAAACTAACCACTGTTACTACATCCTCTGGCAAGAAGTTCAAGAGCTCAACTCAGTATTTCCCAAACTTGTCCCAGGGGAACTTCCAGCCGGTCAGACTCCCAGGACATCCTATAAGCACATAAGTTGTACATTTTGTAAAAAGCTAGAAATATGGGTGTTCAACCTTTCTGCAATCATTTGTCTTCTCCATTAACATAATTCTGTATCAGACTTCAGTAAATTTTCAAGTAGTCATGATATGGTATTGGTGGAGATAGACTCAGTTGCATCATAAGAAAATATTTCTTCTTAGACAGGATGCTACATTTTAATCTCAGAAATCAAAAAGCAGGAGAAATAATTAGCCCCTGGATGTTTTCAAGATTTGTTGGAGTTGTATTGTCCAAGAAGGGAATTAAGATCTGCACAAGATATGAGATTGTCATTGATGAAAGAGAGAAATGTGATACATATCAGGGTCAGGAATTCTATGTTTTCAAGTGTAGGGGTGAAATTTTGGACCTCATTGATAGGTCAGTTGCAATTATGTAAACCCAGGCATACTTTTAAGAACATAGGAATAGCCTTACTGGGTCAGACCAATGGTCCATCAAGCTTAGTAGTCCATTCTCACGGTGGCCAATCCAGGTCACTAGTACCTGGCCTAAACCATAGGAGTAGCAATATTCCATGCTACCAATCCAGGGCAAGCAGTGGCTTCCCCCATGTCTTTCTCAATAACAGACAATGGACTTTTCCTCCAGGAAATTGTCCAAACCTTTCTTAAAACCAGCTATGTTATTCGCTCTTACCATATCCTCTGGCAATGTGTTCCAGAGCTTAACTATTTTCTGAGTGAAAAAAATATTTCCTCCTATTGGTTTTAAAAGTATTTCCCTGTAGTTTCATCGAGCGTCCCTTAGTCTTTGTAATTTTTGTGGTTACAATCAAAGCGATGGCTTACATATTATTTACAGACACTTATTTTGTTATGTGACTTGCCCAGAGTCACAAGTAGTTGCAGCCAGTGGCGTAGTAAGGAGGTGGGGGCAGACCGCCCCAGGCACCGTCTTGATGGGGGCACTGGCACTTCTCCTCCTCTCCATCCTCCCACTCCTTCCCACCCCTCTCCCCTGTCACACCCGCCTTCCCTTCCCCCATACCACTGGCTCCTCACCGGCGTGAGCAGCAACTTCAACGGGCTGCTCAAGCCGGCCTTGGCTCTCCTTTTGACGTCACTTCCTGGCCGCAGGACCAGGAAGTGACATCAGAGGAAGAGCCGAGGCCGGCTTGGGCAGCAAGTTGGAGATGCTGCTCACATCGGGGGAAGTTGAAGAGGTTTAGGGGAAGAGGCGCATTTGTGTGGCAAGGGTGGGGAAGGGAAGGCAAGGAGGGCGGGAGGCACCACAGCCCCAGGTACCTCCCACCCTTGCTAAGCCACTGGTTGCAGTAAGAATTGACTCTAGTTCCCCCTTGTTCTCAGGCCACTGCACTAATCATTAAGCTCCTCCTTCACTCCACTTCTCCAAAGAGACATTAATAGCAGATAAACACCATCCCCTGGATTCTATATAGGACGATTTGAGTTCCAATCTGCACATGCAACTTAATTGAATAATGATCCAATTAGTACTGATAACTGGCATTTTAACAGCTAATTGGAATTAATTAAAGTTGCGCAGGTAAATCTAGGCGCTGGTTCTGTGCCTAAATTTTATACACTTGCTGTGAGATTCAGGGACAATGAATACAGACCTGAGGTCAGAAATAGGCTATGATATCAAAATCATTCAACTGACCCGCATTGGTAACAAAATTCATGGAGAGTGATCAAAATAAAGTTTATAAAAATACTCAGAGATATGGAACTCTGTAGGGAAGGCTTGAATACCTCCCTTGGGTGAAGAGTTCACCTTCCAGTCATTGTGATTTTATAAAAACTTTGATCACTAACTCCACAGAATATTGCTTAAAATCACAATGACTGGAAGGTGAACTCTTCACCCAAGGGAGGTATTCAAGCCTTCCCTACAGAGTTCCATATCTCTGAGTATTTTTATAAACTTTATTTTGATCACTCTCCACGAATTTTGTTACCAATGATTTTGATAAATTTTATACACGGCTGCTGAAGTGTGACGGACATGGGTGGATCGAGGGTGTTTCTAAAGTTTATGCATGTAATTATAGAATAAGAGGACTCTGCGCCTAGGCAGGAAGATTTATACCATGTTTCATTTGGGGTAAATGGTCATTCCTAAATTTAGGCACAGATCCCACTCGTAAGTGCTAGTCTCTAAACTGCACCTAACTTTAAGCGCTTTTTTTTGGCACCATATATATATATATAGAATTTAGTCCCATTTCGCCTATCCTGTCTGTTTATCCATACAATCTACTTATCTCTCCTATCTCTTTCTCTCCCCTAGAGATCCTCCGTGCTGGTCCCATACTTTCTTGAATTTAGGTACAATCTTCATCTCCACCACCTTCACTGAGATGCCATTCCACACATCAACCACCCATTCTGAATGGAAGCATTTCTTTAAACTACTCCTGAGTAGTTTCCAGTCGGAAAATCCGGACCCCCCCCCTAGGCTTGCCAAGTTCCACCCATCCCCACCCTGTAAAAGCCATAATACTTGCCCCCAGTACTGCCCCCCTGCTGCCTGCCCAACGCAATTTAAGGAGGCTTTTCAAAACCCGGACAAAGTGCCGGGTTTTGAAAAGCCGTCCGGACCCCCCCGGACATGTCCTCATAAGGAGGATATGTCCGGGAAATCCGGACATCCTATAACGCTACTCTTGAGTCTATCCCCTTTCACCTTCATTCTATGCCCTCTCTTTCTAGAGCTTCCTTTCAACCAAAATAGATTAATCTACAGTGCCTTTATGGCCCCTGAGATATTTAAATGTCTTTATCATATACTAGTATTTTAACCCGTTACATTAACGGGTGCTAGAATATATGTCTGTCTGTCTGTCTTTATTTCCGTCTCTCTCTCTCTGTCCTGCTGTCTTTCTTTCTGTCTGTCTCTTTCCCTGGCCCCCTTTGTCTGTCTGTCTTTCTGTGTCTCTCGCTGTCCCTGTGTCTTTCTTCTTTTCTTTCTGTCTCCCTTCCTCCCGCTGGCGGAAGAATATATGTCTGTGTTTCTTTCTGTTTCTCTCCATACTCTCATTCATCTTGTCATCTCCCTTTTGACCTCATACAAATGGCTCACCACTTTCAGAATACCCCTCCCTCTCTCCACTGGTCAGGCTATATCTCCCTGTCCCTTTCTCTTCATCCCCTAGCATCTTCTTATCCCAGCTCTCTGCCCTCCCATGGATTCTTCTTTCCTCCATTTTCTGTTGTTCTTCTTCCTTCCCCCCTTGATGCTGAACAATATGATGGAGGGAAAAAAGAGATGCTGCATCTCTCTCCCCTTTCCACCCCCAGACGTAACATTTCTCCCTCCCTTCCATCTCTAGGTCCAACTTCCCTCCTCCAGGTCCACCATCTATCCCCAATAGTCCTCCCTTCAAGTATCTCTTTCCCCAGATCCAGCTTCTCTCCCTTCAGACCATTACCTACCATCTCTCTCTCTCCTCTGTTCCTGGCCCCATAAGCTGTCCCCCATGCCCAGTCTGGCACTTATTTTAATAATCTCCCCCTTTGTACTTTATAAAAATTAAAAAAAAGTTAGTCCAGGGAATTTCCTAGGCCCAACATGTTCTCCCTTTTCTCTCCATTCCATTCCGATATTGCCTTCATCTTCTGTCTCGCTGAAAAATCCGCTGGCCTCAGCTGTGATTCAGGAACGTTGGCCGTGGCTCCCCTTCCTGCTTTCAATCTGCCGCGGTTCTCCCCCCCCTCCCCCCGGCGGAATGTTTCTGAATCGCTACCGAGGGTGGTGGATTTTTCAGCAACACAGAAGGCGAGGGCGACATCAGACCGGTCCCTTTCTCCCTATCTCCTTCCCTACTTCCCTGTGCAGCAGCCGCAGCATTCCCTCTCCCTCCATTAACCGCTAGAGGAGCCTGCACACGGACCTAACAGGCCGAGCCTCCAGCAGTCTAACTTCCCGGCGGCTCCTCTGACGATCGCCGCCTTCTCCGACGCAGGAGCGGCTCGTGAGAGGAGCCGCTGCAGCGTCTCTGAAGTTGAAAAAAACTTCGGCCCGTCTCCGTGCTCGGCCACGGCGGGCTACAGCTGCCGCGGCCTGCAGCCGCCGACAGCCACGGCGGCCGACATCCGTCTTGACTTTTTTTTTTTTTTTAGTTGAAAGATGCGGCGGTGGCTCTTCTCATGATCCCCACCTGCGTCGGAAGTCCGACACAGGCGGGGATCGTGAGAGAAGCCACCGCTGCATCTTTCAAAGAACCGTAAGCCGCGCATGCGCACTTCCTATGTGTCGCTACAGCTCACAGAAAACCGGCGCACACATAGGAAGTACGCATGCGTGGCCTAGCGTTTTATTATATTAGATGATTTTATTATATTAGATGATGATATTTTCTTCCCCTTTCTTCTGAAGTGTACATACTGAGATCATACTGAGATGATCATAACAGCATGGAAAGATATGCCCTATGTTTCCTATGACTGTTTGCCAACTATCAGCTCTTATCCAGTGATAGCTGCCAGCTCTCCTAGCTGACAGCAGTGTAAAAAGTGATGTGGGTTTTTTTGCAATTCTCAGCTAATTCTGCTACCTGTAGTCCTAGCTAACAAAGGCTGCTCTTTTGAGTTCATGTTTTTCCTCTTGAAGCTTTCTGTATCTGCTAAACTAGGGAACTTCAAAGACCCGCTGGCTCCAGTACCGTGTTTCCCACCAAATAAGACACTGTCTTATATTAATTTGGGGCCCAAAAAAGGCACTAGGTCTTATTTTCGGGGATGTCTTATTTTTTCATGTAATGATCATCTCTCCCTTTCTCTTCCCACATGTGCAGCATCTTTCCTCTCCTCTCACCCATCCCCTTGCGCAGTATCTCCCTCCGATCCCCCTGTGCAGCAGAACTCGTGTAGCATCTTTCAAGTACTGGTACCACATTTCCATCACAAAGGTCTGGGATTTGCAAACGTACATTTCTGTGAACATCTTTTACCATCTGATATGAACTGGGATATTTTGAACTGTGTAATTTGTCATCTGAAATACCATCAGCCTACCCTGTTTAGAGATTGCTAACCTTTTATTTTAATAAACAACTTTGTATAGATGTACCTTCTTGTCCAGTTTGTCTGCCTTGATTAGATTGTAAGCTCTTTTGAGCAGGGACTGTCTCTTCTGTGTTTTGATATATAGCACTGCGTATGTCTAGTAGAATGGATATCCACTGTATATGGATATCCACTGTTGGAACTGGTTTTTCTATGTAACTGTTTAAGGAAGTTGCCTCTTTCATCAAATGAGTAAAGTTCAAGATTTTGGAATTTAACATCTGGTGTAGTCTACGCATACCTTATTAGAGTGAGTGAATGGACTGTCTGGTGTGAGCTTGCTATGGCCTCCCAGCTCTAGAGTTGGTCCCGGCCCTGGTCTTGACAAATAAATTCTTTTTGTACCCCTTTTGCCACCATCCAGGCAGGGTCAAGGCAACTACCTAGCACCTCACTTACCCGGGGGCCATATATGAAGATCACTGACCATTTTAGTTGCTGTCTTCTAAAGTGACTCCATCCCATTCATATTGTCACCTTATCTCAAGAGAGATATAGCGGCGCTAGAAAAGGTTCATAGAAGAGCGACCAAGATGGTAAAGGGGATGGAACTCCTCTCGTATGAGGAAAGACTAAAAGGGTTAGGGCTCTTCAGCTTGGAAAAGGGACGGCTGAGGGCAGATATGATTGAAGTCTACAAAATCCTGAGTGGAGTAGAACAGGTACAAACAGATCGATTTTTCACTCCGTCAAAAATTACAAAGACTAGGGGGACACTTGATGAAGTTACAAGGAAATACTTTTAAAACCAATAGGAGGAAATATTTTTTCACTCAGAGAATAGGTAAGCTCTGGAACGGTAAGAGCGGATAGCGTAGCTGGTTTTAAGAAAGGTTTGGACAAATTCCTGGAGGAAAAGCCCATAGTCTGTTATTAAGACATGGGGGAAGCCTCTATTTGGCCTGGATCGGTAGCATGGAATGTTGCTATTCTTTGGATTTTGGCCAGGTACTAGTGACCTGGATTGGCCACCCGTGAGAACGGGCCACTGGGCTTGATGGACCATTGGTCTGACTCAGTAAGACTGTTATGTTCTTAAGGTGTCACATCCAGAATTGTACACAATACTCTAAATGGGGTCTCATCAGAGACTTATACAGAAACACTGGTCTCTTCTTTCATGTTGGCCATTTCTTTCCCTCTGCACCCAGGCATTCATGTCTTTGCTGTCACTTTTTCAGCCTGTTTGGCTACCTTAAGATCCTCACATATGATCACTTCTGAGTCCTGCTTTTCATTGGTGCACAAAAGTATTTTGCCCCCTATAATCTACCACTCCCTTGAATTTTGTAGCTCAAATGCATGACCCTGTACTTTTTAATATTAAATTTTAGCTGTCCAATTCTGTCTCATTTCATGCTATTCACACTAATACTACTAATACTTATTGTTTCTATAGTGCTATTAGACATACGCAGCGCTGTACATCAAAACACAGAAGAAACAGTCCCTGCTCTAAAGAGCTTACAATCTAATCAAGGCAGACAAACTGGACAAGAAGGTACATCTATACACAGTTATAAGGTGGGGAATTACATAGGGAATGATAAAGCAAGTGGAGTTTGGAAATGGGCTTTGAGTCTAGATTTGAATACTGCCAGAGATGGAGCTTACGTACTCAGTCAGGCAGTTTGTTCCAGTCATATGATGCAGCAAAGTAGAAGGGACGGAGTCTGGAGTTGGCTGTAGAGGAGAAGGGTACAGATAAAAGAGACTTACCCATTGAGTGAAGTGTCCAGGGGGAGAGGGAGTGTGGGGAGAGATGAGAGAGGAGAGATATTAAGGAGCTGTGGCGCGAATACACTTGTAGGTCATTAAGAGGAGTTTGGACTATATGCAAAAATGGATAGGGAGCCAATGAAGTGACTTGAAGAGAGGGATAATGTGGGCATATCGACACTGGCAGAATATGAGTCGTGCAGCAGAGTTCTGAACAGATTGAAGGGGAGAGAGATGGTTTAGCAGAAGGCAAGTGAGAAGCAGGTTGCAGTAGTCTAGGTGACAAGTGATGAAGGTATGGATAAGGGTCTTAGCAGTGTGCTTAGAAAGGAAGAGTTTGATTTTATCAATATTGTAGAGAAAAAATTGACAAGTTATGTCAGTCTTTTGGATATGTGAAGAGGAGAGAGATGAGTCAAAGATTACCCTGAGGTTGTGAGCCGATGAGTTAGGGAAGATGAGGACTTTGTTCACAGAAATAGAGAATGGGAGAAGAGATGGGTTTAGGTGGAAAGATAAGTAGCTCAGTCTTGGCCATGTTTAATTTTAGATGGTGATGAGACATCCAGGTAGCAATATCAGACAAGCAGGTTGAAACCCGGGATTGATTGTTGAGATTTCAGGTATAGAGAGCTAGATCTGTGAGTTGTTCTCTCAGGGTTTCCACAGCTGCCATTGTGCTTGTTGCAGGTTTCCAGGTCTCGCTGTGAGTTGTTGCATAGAGGTGATACTAAATGCCACGGGAGGTGATTAGAGCACCAAGGGAAGAAGTGTAGATGGAAAAAAGAAGTGGTCTCAGACAGACAGTGGGATGGCAGTAGAGGAGGATCCACCACAGCATACGCTAAAGGTGTGATGGGAAAAATAGGAAGAAAAACATGAGATAACAAGCGAGGACAGCGTATCGATGAGTAGGTGGTGATCTACCATGTCAAAAGCTGTGGATAAATCAAGAAATATGAAGGTGGCATAGAGGCCTTTGGATTTGGCCAGAGCAGGTAATTGGAGACTTTCAGTGTCTGTAGAATGAAGAGGGCAAAAGCCTGATTGAAGAGGGTCAATGATAGCTTGAGATGAAAGAAAGTCAAGACAATGGTGGTGAACAGCACGTTCAAGTAGCTTGAATAAGAAGGGGGAGGAAGGAGACCAATATAGAAAAGAGCCTTGAAATCTAAATGAGAATAGATTATCAAGGAGTAGGTGATGATCAATAGTGTCAAAAATAGCAGATAAGTCAAGAAGAATGACCCTTGGATTTAACTATGAATCAGAATATTGGAGATTATGGCAGGAGCTATTTCTGTTGAATGTAGAAAGTAAAAGCCAGATTGTAATGGATTAAGAATAGTCTGAGAAGAAAGTCAACTCAATGGCTATGAATAACATGTTCCCGGAGCTTGGATAAGAAAGGGAGGAGGGAGGTGCAAGAATAATTGGAAGGGCAGGTAGGTTCCAGCAAAGTATTTTTGAGGAGCAGTGTAACCAAAGCATATGTGAAGGCATCAAGAACAACTGCAGTGGAAAGTAAAAGATTGAGGATATGACAGATAGAAGAGATGACAATAAGGGAGATAGAGATGAGTAGAAGGGTTGGAATTGGATCAGAGAAAAGGTAGTATGTTTGGAAGAGGAATGAAGATGTGCATCTACCTCTTCAGTGGTTTAGGGAAAGGAAGAAAAGGTGGCAGGGGTTGAAGAAGGCTGAGATAAAAATTGGAGGAAGGGGAAATGGAAGTGATTTGGCTCAAGGTTAATCTTGTGAATCTTTCAGCCATAGTCTGAGGAGAAAGTAAAGGGGGTGGGGTAGAAGGTTGGGTCACTTTGAGGAAAGTAGGTGAGGGTTGGGGGGCAAGAAAGTTTGTCAGATGGATATAATAGTGGCAAATGAGAGCAAACAGGAAGGAGATCAACGAGAATTTGAAATGTATGAAGTCAGTATGTGTGTGGGATTTTAGGCAAATGTGTTCCATAGAATGGGCGCAGGAATGAAGGTAGTGGATTTTGAAGGTCAGCCAAAACTGGGGTTTGGTACACCTTACAGAACAAAGAATGGGAGGAGTGAGAGTGATCAGAGCAGAGGATAGAATAGGATGACCTACTTGACAGACTTGGATAACATAGTGAATGAGAGGTGAGGTGAAAAAATGGTGAAGAAAGTGCAAGGGTCAGTTCTTAAATGGGTTGGTGGTGACTGGATGAGTCTGAAAGAGGAAGGTAATTAAATGTGGAAGTTATCACATGATGGTCAGAAAGGGGGAAAAGTGAGGTGAAAGAAATGAGAATGAGCAGCTGAAGAAGCTTTGGATAGGTTCTTGGAGGACAAAGGGATAGAAGGGTATAGATAAGAATTATAGGGATAGGTAGATTATAGGGATAGGTTTAAATGGTAAGCTATAAAATTTGTCAGGGCCACTGCTCAGGCAATGGGCCTGATGGGCCGCCGCGGGTGCAGACCGCTGGGCGGGATGGACCTATGGTCTGCCTCAGCGGAGGCAACTCTTATGTTCTTATGTAAGAAGAAGAAGACAGGATTAAAACAGTGGGCATGCTGGTGAGTAGAGGTAGTGGTGTACAGCTGAAGATTGAAAGAGGATGTTAAAGCAAGAAACATGGAGGCATAAGACTCAAAGGGGTCATTAGCATGAATGGTAAAGTCTCCAAGAATGGAAGGATGGTTTGAGTGAAGGAAAACCAGGAGCCACAGTCCGTGAGAAAATAAGAGGGCTATCCAGACGTAGTGCCTGAATAACTGTCTCTCTCCTTTCTGGCCTCAGAATGTTAATTAACTTTGTAGTCTTTTTGATCACTTATACCAGCCTAGAAATTTCATTTTTTACTTTTCATTTTTGCTGAAAATTCTGTAATTTACAATCGTACACGTCCTGGAGTATTATAATAAAACTCTCCTGGCTATTATTCTTTAAATATAGAAAAATTCAATCTAAAAGTTAAAACTTAACTGCATCTCATCTATTTAGACATCACAGTATGTATGAATTGTGCAGTGCTGTGTTCAGATCCGCATACCTCAGTGCTCAAATGAAATCAAAGTGAAATCTAAAGCAAAGGCTGATGGCTGGGACCATCACAACCACAGTGCAGTCCCATACGATGCATCATCTATGACAGGGGTATCCAATCTGTGGCCCCGTGAAGTATTTTGTGCGGCCTCGGTCGAGGGCGATGCAGTGGTTTACCTCTGCTGCCCTCCCCCCCCCCCCCCCCGGTGTTTACCGTCTTGCCGGCTCCCTCCTCTGTCTTGCTGCAGTGTTTGCGCGGCCCCAGAAAATTGTTTTTCGGCCAATGCGGCCCAGGGAAGCCAAAAGGTTGGACACCCCTGGTCTATGACATACACAAACCAGATAAAAAGCTGTACTTATCTGGAGACGGTGCAGAGTTGTCCTCTGCTGCAGAAGTGAGCAAAATCAACTACAAAACCTCAGTGATGTAACAGTGCACACCCGGTCCCTCACTTGAGTTTCGCTCCACGCATCACCAGGAGGAAGTAAACTAACGGGATTCGGGCTCCATTCTCAGAAAATGACCGGAAACCGGATATCCTAACTTTTAGATTGAATTTCTCTATTAACTTGAATAAATAAGGGGTATTTTTCTCTAAGTTTTTCCTTACACCTCCGGGGTGGGGGAGGGGGAGGGAGAGGTAATTGAGAAATTGATATTAATTCTTCATACCAATGTAATAAATAAAGTTGTCTTGTATTATTAATAATTGATAGAAGGATGGGTGGGTAAAGTTATGGTTCTATATACTAATTGTATAAAATGGTGTAATCTCTGTAATATTTTTCTGTATTTAAAAAAATGTACTACACTGTTGTAGTTTATAAAATAATAAAATTTTTACAAAAAAAAGAATTTCTCTATATTTAATGAATAATAGCCTGTGTGTAATATCATCTTGGAAAATTTAGTAGCCATATTGAAACTTATTCCTTTGTTTGGTCCAATGATGGTTATAAAAAAGCTTCCAATATACTGGCTAAACGGTGACTTTCCTACCCCAAATTAATGTTGTAATGGATCCTACACATCATTCAACCACTTGTGCCTATTCTAACAATTCTAGAAATGCAGACAAGGAGTTTAGTATTCTTTACAAATTAGTTTAGAGGTGATTAGGGCCTGCCTTAAATTTGTTAGCCGTCACTTTCTTATTGGCATGCACTGGCAGATAACAAAAGAGACCAGCAGGATAAGGCAACCCGTTTATACTTCTAGACATTATCTGATCAAAAAGGGTTTTCAGAAACTATTTGTCAGAAGATCAATATCTGACAGAAGTAAGCATTTTATATTGATTTTTTTATGTCTCACAAGGGACCTTGAATTTCATTTTCATAAGGGTGTCAGAACACATCAGTGTCGACAAATCTGGGTTTCCTGTCCTTATTTGTCTATTTTGCTGCAAAGGCTGGCCAGGATTGAACATTTAAATATCTATAGTAACCATCATCGGGGACCCTGAGATTATCATACAACAATATCTGATGTTAGTTGTGTTACTATAAATATGCTGTCAGGAAAAAAATAACATCCAGTTAGTGTTAAGATTGAACGATTTTTCCACATCATTATTTTTATGACTATCATTATTTGTACAGCAAATATAAGATGCATGCAGCACAGTACAGAGAAGTTTAGAGGATAATTTTATAACGGGGCATTTACAGTAAGTAGGTAAGACACAGGCAAATTGATTTGTTGGTTTTTTGTTTTTTTTTTAAATTGTCTATTAGCAATTGCAAAGGGAACATACAAACAGGATCAAAACAAGCATAAAAAACATAGCCAGCAGAGAAAACAGCACTGGAAAACTATATTTTTATTTTGAAAGTCAAGATAAACAATGCAACACTCTAAAAAACAAATATAACCATAAACCAAAACTCAGGATAAAAGAGTCTACCGCGTGGTTTCTTCATGGAGATTAAATAAACCCAAAAGGCAAAACAGAGCAATGTCCTTCCCCCCCTCACCCCCCACCCCCTTTGCTGCATCCAGAGTATAATGTTTTTATATTTGAGAGGTCACTAGCGTTTGCAAGGTTTGAATGATTTCCTAAAAAAAAAAGCAAAAACTGAGAAGAGAGGTGGATTTTTTAAAAGTTTTGTATGTTTTTCTGTTCCCCTCGACCCTGAAGAAAAACCTTGTTTGAAACATGCATGTCGGGAGAGGTGGCATTGATGAACGTTTGAGAGCTAACCTCAAAGCTAAGTAGCTAAGTAATAAGATTAAATTAGAAGAAAAAGATATTAGTGAAGTGACTTAAATGTAGGCCAGCATTTTACAAGCCTGCATTTAAGGTATCTAACTCACGCCTATGGACGCCTAAGGCCAATTCCGGCGTAAGCCATGCCTACACTGACCTTAGGCGTTCATAGGCATGCCTAGATGCCCCATACACGTGCGAACAATGCCTACATTGTAGGTATCATTCACCACATCGATTTTTTTTTTAATTTTTTTTAACACGTGTCCCAATTGGTTCATTCAACAGAAGTAGAATGCCTACCGCCGCCTACAATCAGCATGCTGTTTTCTAGAATCAGGCCCTATATGTATAAGTACTGATTCCATCCCCACTCCCAGGATTGCTTAGGGCCCATATTCTATAAACGCCTTAAGTTGGGCGCCAGTAGACGCCTTACCAATGCCTAACTTAGAAACGCATTTTCCCCCATCCCTGTGGGAACTTATTTTCCTGTCCCTGCCCCATTCCTGCAAGTTCCGTCCTCATCTGCACAAGCCTTAAAGTGTTTGAGGCTTGTGCGGTTAAGGCAGAGCTTACAGGAATGGGGCAGGGACAAAACTGACAGGGATGGGACAGGGAAATTGAGTTCCTTCAGGGACGGGAACAAATTTGTCCCCGTGTCATTCTCTACTCCACAGACGAACATCTTCTTTGGGCACTCACACCATAGACTGTGTGGATTAAATGCCTCTTAGCATTCTAATGATGTAAATTCCGGCTGGTTCCTGCTCCAAACAGCAGCCCGGCTCGATCAAATGCAGGTATTCTGGCGCAAGTCCAGCACAAATCCTCTTGCTCGCCCCCTACTGTATGTTTCAATGTTTCTAGCAACAGTTCAGTTTGTGTCATGCTCTGGTCTGAAGCAGAGAACGCAAATATTATCGGTGTCCACTATAACCATTTTACCTCATGTTTTGATTTTACAGATATTGAAAGAGAATATTTTTTTTTTTTAGTTGAAGAAGAAAGGAAAAGAAAGGAAATGGCTAGAGATAAAAATCTCTTCGCTCTGCAGGGGTGTGAGTGAGAGAGTCACGTGTTTAATCAGCAGAAAGGAAAATAATTAAATTGAGAACTGTGGGGGTTCCTGTGTGCAGAAAGGAGCGCTGGTGCTCAGAAGCTAATCCTTTCCAGCATTGTTGGACAACATCATTTACTGATGTAGCTGCTTCATCCTGCTTCTGTACCTTGAATACTCTAGTAGCTATGGCTACGTGTTTTGGCGACATTCCTCTTCTATATATAGGCTTAGATCAGCTTGTTGTATTACGTGGATATTATTGTATGAATCTCTATTTTTTATTTATATGTACAACCTGTCTGTGTCTCTTCTCATTAACATTTCTCTTTTTGTACTTATTGTATATTAAAATCAATAAAATCTTTGAACTAAAAAAAACCCATAGAAACGTGATGGCAGATAAAGGCCAAATGGCCCATCCAGTCTGCCCATCCGCAGTAACCATTCTCTCCTCCTCTCTCTATTGGCTAAGGTTCTTAACATTTGCATCTCCTCTTCCTATAGGCTAACGGCTCTTTGCACCTGTATTGTGAGGTCATAGAGCTGCCCATCCACAGTAACCATTATCGCTTTCTCTCTCCGAGAGATCACACGTGCTTATCCCAGGCCCTCTTGAATTCAGATACAGTCTCTGTCTCCACCACCTCTTCCGGGAGACTGTTCCACGCATCTACCATCCTTTCTGTAAAAAAAGTATTTCCTTAAATTACTCCTGAGCCTATCACTTCTTAACTTCATCCTATGCCCTCTCATTCCAGAGCTTCCTTTCAAATGAAAGACTCGACTCATGCGCATTTACACTTCATAGGTATTTAAAGATTTCTATCATACCTCCCCTCTCCCGCCTTTCCTCTAAAGTATACAGATTGAGATCTTTGTCTGTCCCCATATCCCTTATGATGAAAACCATGCACCATTTTAGTAGCCTTCCTTCATCCTTTTTATATCTTTTTGAAGGTGTGGCCTCCAGAATTGTACACAGTATTCTAAATGAGGTCTCACCAAAGTCTTATAAAGGGGCATCAGCACCTCCTTTTTGATGTAGAAGTGTTAACTGCGAAAAAAAAAAAAAAAAAGAGAAAATTCTACTTTAGAGCAAAATATACCCATATCTTAACTTTTAAATTATGAAGAAGTATTGCGTATATAGGGTGGAATTAATTGGCAGTTGAAAAATGGTGCTTTGCTTTATTTAAATTTGTGGATCAGCTCTGAAAGCTTGCATCAATTTACAGCAGAAAAAAAAATAATACAGGGAAAGAAACAGAAGTTCATTGGAGCTTTATTAAATGCTTTCTTTCAGGCAATTTTTATCTCCACATTTTACAGTATTTAAAATTCAAATCCCCAATTAGTGTTGAATGCCTTCGTGTCTGAACTTTGGACACATTTTCAGAACTTTCTCTTTAGGTCTGGCATTTTGCTCCATTAAAGGTAATGTTAAATACAAATGTGGCATCGCACAGTCCTTCCTTTCAAAGCATGTTTTTCAATTTCGTTAAAACAGTGACCTCCCAGGCATGTAGGTGCACACACTTTCATAATCTCTTTTGTAGAGACACATTTAACTTTTGTGACTCGTTATAGAATCCAAGCCACTTCCTCCTCCCTACATTTCCTGTAGCAAGGGATAGAAAATTCTAAAGCAGAATTTTCAAAATTCTACTGTAATTATATTATACTACTTTTTTAGCCCGTTACATTAACAGGTGCTAGAATAGATGTGTAGACTTAGGCATTTCTTTATTTCTTTCTGTCTCTCTCCCTGCCCGCTGTCTGTCTTTCTTTCTGTCTCTCCCCCCTGTCCAGCAGCACCCCTTCCCTGCTCCCCCTGTCCAGCAGCACCCCTTCCCTGCTTCCCCTGTCCAGCAGTAGCCCTTACCTCGCCCCTGTCCAGACGCCACAGGCTCCAACATACGCTCCTTCTTCCCACTGCGCATGCGGAAACCGCTGCACAAAACCATGCTCCTTCTGCGCATGCGGCGGCACGAAGGCACGAAGACTGAAGTGCAAATGTGTGCTAAGGGTTTTATTATAGCGGATTTTCAACTTTATATAAAGTTTTGCTTCTCTCAATATGGGGTCCTTATATTAAGGTGCGCTAAATGCTAAGATGCGCATAGGATATAAGGGCTACCTTAGCATTTAGCGCATGTTAAATCGGTTAGCACGCCTTAATAAAAGGACCCCTATGTGCGTTAATGCCCTTGCATGCTAAAAATAATATGCTGTGCAGAAAAATCTTACCCCCTCTTTTACGAAACTGCGATATGGCCCGTAGGAACTCAATGAGCGTCAGGAACAGCGCAAGCCAATCAGCGTGACTCCTCGTGCTAGAAAATGCTATTGCAGTTTTGTGAAAGGAGGCCTTAGTGTGCACAGGTGGAGGGCAATTTTGTTGAAACAATTTCTTGTATATATGAAAATATACGTACATAGACTCCAAGATTCTATAAATTTTACATAGAAGAACACATGTCGGGATGCTATGGAGCAAAACAAAAGGGGGGACCCATTCTTGAAAAAGCCTTCAGGCGAAGCTGGTTGAACCTTAAAGTCCTTACCGAGATTTAATAAAAAGAATGAAGAAATAGCTAAAGCTAAGTACAAAAGTTGTATAAGAAAAGTTTATTGATTTGCATAAAACATAGAATATAGAGCACAAGCACTTTAAAAAAAACTAAGGTCTGATGATGAATATAAGCCAGAAAGAGAAACAAGCCTTCAAATAATTTGGCTGGTGGTTGGCTGGAACTGAAGACCATAGAGGTACTTAGAAATGTATTATCTGAAAAAAGATCACTTAGAAATTAGGCACTTTGAAGTTTATTATATGCCGTTGTGGATTGATGGTGTAAAGTAACCTAGCTGACGTGCCTAGCTGATGTAGGTGCATAACTTAATTGACGTTGAGGTATGGCCAGTAGGAAAAAGGAGGTCTGGATGCCCCTGTAGAAGACTCTGGTGAGACCTCATTTAGAATATTGTGTGCGATTCTGGAGGCCGAACCTTCAAAAAGATATAAAAAGGATGGAGTCAGTATATAAGAAGGCTACTAAAATGATGTGTGGTCTTCATCATAAGGCATATGGGGACAGACTTAAAGATCTCAATCTGTATAATTTGGAGGAAAGGTGGGAGAGGGGTGATATGATAGAGACGTTTAAATACCTACGAGGCATAAATGTGCTTGAGCCAAGTCTCATATGAAAGGAAGCTCTGAAATAAGAGGGCATAAGGTGAAGTTAAGAGGTGATAGGCTCAGGAGTAATCTAAGGAAATACCTCTTTACAGAAAGGGTGGTAGATGTGTGGAATAGTCTCCCGGAAGAGGTGGTGGAGACAGAGACTGTGTCTGAATTGATGAAAGCCTAGAATAGGCCCGTGGGATCTCTTAGACAGAGGAAGAGATAATGGTTACTGCGGATGGACAGACTGGATGGGCCATTTGGCCTTTATCTGCTATCATGATTCTATGTTTCTAAGTATAGGGAAACCAATCCATTATGACATCACCGATGAGGTTGGCTCTTAGACATTGGTGGAATGAAGCATCATGACATCACAATACGAGAGGCCGCTGAAAGGTTCTCAACCCAGCCAAGAAGAGAACGATGTGGAGCCCTGAAACTTACAAGTTATTCCACACTGTCTGATTTCAAGAAAGCCTGGGATAGTCACGTGGGATCTCTTAGAGAGCGGAAGAGATAATGGTTCTGCGGATGGGCAGACTGGATGGGCCATTTGGCCTTTATCTTCCATTATGTTTCTATGAAGGCCAAATCAGTGCAAATAATCAGCACTCAGCGGCTCTTAAGTGCTACTAAGTAGAGTTAATTGAAAGTTAGCTGTGTAACTTGGCAGACGTGATTCTACAACAGGTGCTTAGTGCAAAGCACATAGTTAAAAGTGGACATGGTTGGCAATGGAGTAGTGGGGGGGGGGTAGTCTGCCCTGGGCGCCATGTTGGTGGGTGCAACGACACCCCTCCTCCTTTCCGCCCCCTGCCTCTTCCCATTCCTCCCCTCCCCGCATGCGCCCCCTTCCCTTCCTCCATACCTCTAGCTAAAGTTGTTGTTCGTGGTGGTCAACAACGTACTCTTTGCGACCCCACCAGCTCTCCCACTGACATTTCCAGGTGCCGCACATAGGAAGTGACATCAGAGGGAGAGCCGACGGGGTCACGAGGGTTATGTCGTTGACCGCCACAAGCAACAACTTCAACTAGAGGTACAGGGGAAAGGAAGGGGGGGGAAGGCACAACAGGTGTCATTGGTCATTTATATTAATTATCAATTTGTATAGTAACATAGTAGATGACGGCAGATAAAGACCCAAATGGTCCATCTAGTCTGCCCAACCTGATTCAATCTAAAAATTTCTTCTTCTTAGCTATTTCTGGGCAAGAATCCAAAGCTCTACCCGGTACTGTTCTTAGGTTCCAACTACTGAAAAGTTCTTTTTATTATATAGACTTACACCAAAAAAGCATTACAATTCAATACATTACAAAGCATTACAATTCAATACATTACAAAGCAGCAAATATCATACAAATAATACAAACATAAACTGACATTTCACTATCCCCACACCAAACCTGTACATATGAAACTAAACATCCCCAAACCCTGTACACAAAATGACTAGAAACCCCACCTCCCTCCCAGCAATAAATAAACATAAATACAAAAACTCAGTTAAAACAAAAACTGTAACACGCGTCAGGGAGGCTGAAGCCGCATCCCCTTCCACAATAAACGCCACTGCTGTTCACTCCTCCTTTTTCTCTCTGCTTCTGCAACTTGGCACACTGCCCGCACCACATCCATCGCCACTGTGTCCAGTGCCAGCTGTCGCTGCCTCAGCGACATCTGGCAACGTGCCATCCAAATGAAATACTTCAGTATGGATAAAACAATAAAAAAAAGTTTCACCATACACCCTCTTCCCCCCACCACCCCCATAAACCCAATCCGAATAATTCAGACTTTCAAACAAACCCACCTGAAACCCCAAATCCCTGGCCACCCTCCTCCCCACCTCAACTGAAAAGGGGCAAAAACACAAAAAATGTTCCATTGTCTCTAACACTCCCTGGCACTCCCCCCTTGGACACTCCCTGTCAGTCACAGGTCTACACTTTAGATTTGCCCGGACATACATCTTGCCATGCAGTGCCAGCCATGCCACATCGAGGTACTTAGGGGGCAGGCATGGCATCGCCACATAATGGAGTGCCTGCTGTTGACGTATCCCCAGGCAATCCTTCAGCAGAGGTTCCACCGCATAACACTGGTGCAGCACTCTTTCCATCCATGTCTTCCTCCCCTCCACCACTTAATCCACCGTTACCCTCCAACTCCTAACTAAACGGGCCATGTCCGCCTGACCCGGCACCCCTGCCAAAACCCCCACCACCCGCTTCTTCCCTATTTCCACTCCCCCCAACCAGTCCAAAACACTGTACCCCACGTTTGAACACTTTCTACCCATGCCACCCTTTCCTGCTGTCCCCTCACCAACCCCCCCAAATGGAACTGGAGGAAGAGGGAGGAGAAAAAAAGAATGGGGTTCACCATCCCCAATCCCCCTTGTTCTTTTGCCAAATACGTTACCCCCCTCTTTATTGGATTTAAGCGGTTACCCCAGAGGCACTGGAAAAAAAGACTGTACATTGTAGCGTGCAACCCCTGCGGGAGCAAACACACATAACTAAGGAATAGGAACAAAGGAACCAAATATACTTTCATTAGACGCACCCGTTCCAGAAATGTCAGCTTCCACTGCTTCCAAGCTTCCATCTTCTGCCGCCCTTCCTGGATTTTTCCCTTCCAATTCTCCATTTGATACGCCTCATCCCCACTGAAGACAACCCCCAGCACCCTTACCCTCCCCTCTGGAGGCAAGAACCCACTTGTACTCTCCACCTCCCATGCCGGATCCCCGAGTTTCAATAAATGACTCTTTTCCTGGTTAATGCACGCCCCTGTGGCTCCTGAATACTCTCCCAGTTTTTCCTCCATCCACCTAAACTCTCTTTTTGAAGACACAAACACAGAGATGTCATCGGCATATGCCACCACCCTGACCTTTGTGCCTTCCCCCATATTTATCCCTGTTAAACCCCCACCCTTCTCCAGCCGTTGCAGCAATGGATCGATGGCAAATACATATAGCAATGGACTTAAGGGACAGCCCTGTCTCACCCCTTTCCCAATGGAAAAACGGTCCCCCCTCCACCCATTTACCAAGGGAAAGGTTGCAGCCTCCCTATACAGAGTCTTCAACTCCTCCACAAACTGCACAGGAATCCCATACTTTGTAAGAACCCCCCACAAATATTTGTATGGCACCCTATCAAAGGCTGTGGCTTGGTCCAAACTAACAAGCACCCACCCCCCCTGGGTCCTCCGACCCCTCTCAACTGCCTCTCTTATTGTTACCACTGCTTCTATCGCCCCCCTCCCCTGCACGCCACACATCTGTGCTGGTGCCAGTACTGATGCCGCCACCTCTCCCAGTCTTGTGCACATCATCTTTGCTAAAATTTTCCTATCTGTATTAAGCAAAGAAATCGGCCTCCAATTTCCCACCCTTGACCCTTCCTTCCCTGGCTTCGCAATCAAAACCAATACCGCCTCCCTCATGGACCTCGGCAGAACAGGCTGACAGCTAAGCTCCATAAACAGCCGAACCAAGAAAGGTATCATCTGCTCACAAAATGTCTTAAAAAACTCGGATGTCAACCCATCTGGACCGGGTGATTTCCCTCTGGTCAGTCCGGCTATCGCCCGTCTTACCTCCTCCACCGTCCATGGGCCATTCAGCGCTTCTGCCTGCTCCTCTGTTAACCCTCCTCCCGCCCCCTGTCTGGTTGAGAGGTTCCTGTTTAGACGGTTGTTTAGGTGAGTGGGTGCCATTCCGTTTAAGGTTTTGAATAACATACAGTATAGTTTGAATTGGATGCGGGCTTGTATTGGAAGTCAGTGTGAGTCTAGGAAGGCGTTGGTGATGTGGTCAAATTTTCCAAGGGAATAGATCAATCTGAGGGCAGTGTTCTGCACGGTCTGTAGTTGTTTTATTAGGTAGGTGGGACAAGAAAGGTAGAGGATATTGCAGTAATCCAATAGACTTAGGACTAGGTATTGAACTATGAGTCTGAATTGTTCAATACCTAGTCCTAAGTCTAAGAGAGGGTGGATAGGGACAGATTCTTCAGGCTGAAGGGGTCAACAGGCACGAGGGGGCATTCGGAGAAACTGAAGGGAGATAGGTTCAGAACAAATGCAAGGAAGTTTTTTTTCACCCAAAGGGTCGTGGACACTTGGAATGCGCTACCGGAGGAAGTGATCAGGCAGAGCACGGTACAGGGATTCAAACAGGGATTGGACGGATTCCTGAGGGATAGGGGGATCGTGGGATACTGAGAGAGGTGCTGGGATGTAACACAGGTATAGAAAGCTAACCAGGTAATAAGTATAGAAATCCAACCAGGTCGTGCATGTGCAAGACCGGAGGGTTAGGACTTCGATGGGAAGATAGGACTCAATGGGAAACCAAGGTGGCAAGGGGGCCCCTTCTGGTGACTCAGACAGGCCGTGACCTGTTCGGGCCGCCGCGGGAGCGGACTGCTGGGCGGGATGGACCTATGGTCTGACCCGGCGGAGGCACTGCTTATGTTCTTATGTTCTTATATCCTAAAGAAAATTTCCTCCCTTCCCTATCCTCCTGCCTCACCACTGCATTAAAATCTCCTCCCCACACCACCCTCCTGGCCGTGTATAAATATGGTCTGATCCGGGAGATTAGAGCTTTACGCTCCCATTTCCTCTGAGGACCGTAGATGTTCACCAACCTTACCTTCTCTCCCTCCACCCTTACATCCAATATCTGCCCCCTCCCCCCACCCAATTCCACCACCCTATGCACTTCCACCGCCCTGGAGTTAAACAGAATTGCGACCCCCCCCCCTAAGCCTCCTGGGCTAATACCCAGTATGACGGCCCCCATTTCCAGTCCCTTTTAGCTTTCCACAATAAACTTGGGTGGTCAACCCTTGTTTCTTGCAACATGATAACATCCAATTGTTTGGAAGCCAGGAACTCATAAACCAGAAACCGCTTTCTCTCCGTTCGGAGACTAGCAACATTCAAAGTTGCAATATTCAAACCGGGACCACCCATCATGACACTAATTTAGATTTCTTCCCCCCCTTCTCTCCGCTCCCTTCTTCCATTCCCCTCTTCACCACCACCCCTGGCGGGACCGCCTCGCCCTCCGCCAGAATCAACTCTTCCCCAATTCCCTCCCTTTCCTTATCTTCCCCTTCCTTAATCACATCCCTCCCCACCAGCAAAACATCCCCTCCATCTACTTCCATACCCTCCTTCCCACCCACCTCTCTATTTAGAAAAGCCCCTCCCCCATTCCCTTCCTCTCCCACTGTCTCAACCCGCAACCTCTCCAGAATCACCACTGGGTATTCCTGCTGCCCTCCCTCCCGACCTTTCTTCCCTTTCCTCTTCTGGGACACCCCACCTCCATCCTCTTCCTCCTGTGCCAATACATTAAACCTATTAGTATCCTCAACCCTATCTCCCCTTCTTTTCCTCTGGTGTTTCCCCACCTTCTTACTACGTACCTTTTCCCATGTACCCTCATCCCCACCCCCACCCTCTCTCTCCCCCTCTGCTTCCTGCACCAGCCCTTCACCCTGCCTCACCTTTTCCTGGCTATCTTCCTGACCACCCTCTTGATCCCGTTCCTCCTCCTGTGCCCGCTCCTGCGGTTTCTCCCCTCCCCCATCATTTTCCTCTCGCCACCTGTTATGTGCAGCCCTCGGACATTTGCTGAATGGGTGCCCCAGACATCCACACAAGTTGCACCGAATGAGGTCACACTCCTCCCCAATATGCCCCTTCCCTTCACATTTTATACACATCAGGGTAGGACACACCATACTTAGATGCCTAAACGATCCACATCGAAAACATACCCTGGGCTGCCCCTTGTAAAAACATTGGATGCGCTCTCTCCCAATGTATGCCACTGGTGGAACATGCTGTATTACATTACCCACTTGACTTAGCTTCATGCTGGCCGTCCATCCACCAGCCCAGACCCTACTCGGGTCCATGATCTTCACTAATGGAGTCCGAAGCACCCCATACCGATTCAACCAGTACGTCAGGTCTGAACTGGGGATGGACTCATTTCTCACCAACACTGTCACTTGCACAAGGTCAGGCTTACTCACAGGTATGGCTTTAAATTCTGCCCACTGCTCCCTCCCCCTCACCCCCTCATATTTTTCCCAAAATAACTCTGTCTCTGGAAACTGATGTCATATTCCGGAACCATTACCGGATGAATACAGGCCCTCAGGGATGAAGCCCAAACCCAGAACCATTCTCAACACCCTGTCCCTTGTTGGCATATTCCCCACCCCCACCCACTTCAACTGAACCACATTTCTTCTCTTAAAAATACCCCCCTCTCCCCCTCCCCCGCTACCCCACCCCCCACCACCATTCCCATTCCCTCCACCATCCTCCCTCCTCCCCCCACTCTCCCCTTGTGTATTCCCCCTCCCCGATTCCTACCCCCCTGCCCCGATCCCCCAGCCACCACATCTGCAAAAGATATTCCCCTTTTAACCCCTTTCCGGGCACCATGCCCACCACCACCAGGTCCCCCACCCTCTCTCACCCCCTCCCCCTCCCCAACACCCCCATTCACATCCATAGGGATCTGTCCTGCATTCAGTTCTTTCAACTGCAGTTCTTTAGAACAAGGCAAAACTTGCTTTGTCCATTGCTGCCGTTGTGGCAGCACAGCTTCATCACCTACAGCCACCTCCTGCTGTATTTCTCTCTGTAGATTCTCAGGTTCCAGCTCCTGACTCCACTCCACTCCTTCCAACACACTGGAAACACCTCTTTGCTGTACTCTGCACTTTGAATTAGGCTGAGTTCCCTCAGCACAGTTCAGAGAAGACTCCACCTCTTTCTCAGTCATATTCTCAGTCACATTCTCAGTCCCACAAACGATTTTACCCACCAGTTCTTGGGAACTCCACCCCTGAGCTGCATTCTGGGATTTTTCTTGCCGATGAAACTCAGGTGTTTCCAATCCAGGCTGCTGCTCAATCAGTTTCAAATCACATTCCTCCTCCTCCTCCAAGAATTTTAGCAAGTTACTGGGCAAACTAGTCTCAGCTGCCTGCTGTTCCAGCACTCCCTCAGGTGCTTTTCTTAAAGTTTGTGGTAGCTCAATTTCTGTTTGTGGTTTCTCAGTCCCTGCTAATACTTGCTCACACTCTATATGAAGTTTTTCAGTCCCTGTTTGTTCCAGGTAGTTCACTTCTTCTTCCTGCGCTCCTTTGTCCGCCCCTCCTCCACTCTGGTTTCTGCTGTGTCTGCACTCTTTTCCCAGCTGTACCAATTCAGGCTGTCTCCCAACTTTTCTCCAGTAGCCTCTGTGGTAGCTTTTTCTTCCACTGCTGTGGGAGTTTCCTGCACCTCTTCCAACTGTCCTGCTTCTGCACAGGGTTCTTCTGCAGAAACTGCTGCCTGTAATTTCCCCTGGTGTCCCTGAAGCCCTGTCATTCTCTCTCTGTTCCGATACACTTCAGCCATGGGGTTAGACACATCTTTTGTAATACCAGCCATCTCTGTTATGCAGTTCTCCACCTGCCGCTGAAGATATTGCTGTTCTTTCTTATACTTTTTCTTTTGCTTCTCTGGAGCCAGTTTATACAGAGTGGACACCATACGTTGTTTCTTTTGTAAGTCCTGCAGCTTTTTCTCCAGTCCAGCCATCCCCTTAACTGTTAATATGGCTCTTGTGGCCAAATCCATGTCCTTCTCCACCTCCTCCTCCCCACTGAAAATATCCTCCTCTGACCCTTGTGAGTCCTCCATATCCTCCACCACTGTAACAGCCTGGGCTTTCTTCCTGCCCATCTCCACCTCCAACTCCCAGGCCCTGCCAGACCCCTGTTGTACCTTCATGCTCCTTGGTGTCAATTCTGGAACAGGAACCCTTCCTCTAGGAGCTCTGGGGTCTGGCTCTTCTGGCCTTCTCCAGCCTGATGGCCCAGGCTTTTCACAATCTGGTTTCCTCCTTCCTTCCATAGTAGGCCCTCCAAACCAGGACCTTCCCTGGGAAGGGACCCCAGGCTTCATAGCTCTGCCTGGGGCACAGAGCTAGGCCCAGCTCCCACCTTCCACAGGCCTCTGGTTCCCAGTTGCAGCTCTCTCTTCAGCTCCTCTCACAACCAAAGTCACACACAGACTGGTTCCAACTACTGAAGTCTTCGTCAAAGCTCACTCCGGTCCATCTATACATCCTCCCAGTTAAGTAAGCTGGTCAGGAGCAATGGTGACTGCAGGCTAAGCGGTGTTTCTTGACAAAGCTACAGCAAAACATAGACTCATTTACGTCAGAGCAAAATCCCCGAGCCATTCATCTCATTTAAAGACAGATGTGTATCAAAATAGATAAATGTTTAGAAATAATTTAATGGATAAGATAAACCGACTGATACAAATTCACAATTAATTAATACTGAATTGGGTGCGCTAGTCTGCATATAGAAGTCTGATTTATGCAGCGGCAGCGGCAGCGGCTGAGGTCTGAAGGTTTACAATTCAGAGTTGGCATGTTTAAATGTTGAATGGCCAAGAAAACCCTGGCATAAATAGAGCGTGCTTAAATGTTAGAAAGCGTAGCGCTGCCTAAGCACGCTGTCTGAGCTGAAAGGGATCCCACAGGAAGAAATCCGCCCAGAATATGGAACTCTTTACCAGCACTTATTAAGGAAGAAAAATCATTAGATACATTTAAAGGACTGTTAAAATGCTGGTTGTATAAGGATGTCTTTGAGACATAATTGTCGGATTTTCTTTTTGACCCCATTCAGTGCAGAAACTTTCACTTCCTTTGTCCCAGGCCTCAAGAAATTTAAAAATAAATAGATAAATAAAAATCTTTTAAATTTTCTTTTTCTTTAAATTTATTTTTTTATTATTACACTTTTTAAAATTCTTACCCCCCCTCCCTTGTACTTGCTTTGAATTTATGATATTGCGATACATCAAAAATTTTTAATAAACTTGAAACTTGATGCAAAATACTTCTGTTAAAATTGTCTTCCAGGCAAGGAAACTCGACCATGTTTCACCTCTACTAATTAAAGCACACTGTCTCCCCATCGAACATAGAATCACTTATAAAATTCTTCTACTTACATTCAAAACTAGAACTTCTAATCAACCGGAATTCATAAACAGACTTCTTATACCCTATTCCCCCCCTCAGATCACTCCGCTTTGCTACACAACATCTCCTCAATATCCCCTCTTTGAAAAATATTAATACCATGCGCTGAAACATTTTTTCGGTCACTGCACCCTCCTTCTGGAACTCTATACCCAATTACAATGATCAAGAAGGGGATCATGAACAGATCAGAGAAGGTTATCATGCCACTGTACCGGGCCATGGTACGCCCTCACCTGGAGTACTGCATCCAGCACTGGTCACCGTACATGAAGAAGGACACGGTACTACTTGAAAGGGTCCAGAGAAGAGCGACTAAGATGGTTAAGGGGCTGGAGGACCTGCCGTACAGTGAAAGATTAGAGAAACTGGGCCTCTTCTCTCTTGAACAGAGGAGATTGAGAGGGGACATGATCGAAACATTCAAGGTACTGAAGGGGATAGACTTAGTAGATAAGGACAAGTTGTTCACCCTCTCCAAGGTAAGGAGAACAAGAGGGCACTCTCTAAAGTTGAAAGGGGATAGATTCCGTACAAATGTAAGGAAGTTCTTCTTCACCCAGAGAGTGGTAGAGAGCTGGAACGCTCTTCCAGAGGCTGTTATAGGGGAAAACACCCTCCAAGGATTCAAGACAAAGTTGGACAAGTTTCTGTTGAACAAGAAAGTGCGCTGGTAGGGCTAGTCTCAGTTAGGGTGCTGATCTTAGACCAGAGGGCCGCCGCGTGAACAGACTGCTGGGCATGATGGACCACTGGTCTGACTCAGCGGTGGCAATTCTTATGTTCTTACATAAGAGAGGAAACCCATTTAAACCAGTTTATATCTAAATTATAAACCTTCTTATTTAAAGACGCCTTCGAGTAGTAACTACTCTTAAAGATGCTGTTTAATAGGAACTGTCCTTCTAAGGACAATTTGACTTCCCTTCTTTTGGTCTTTCCCCTAACTCTTGTTCTTCCCTTCACTGTTTCTTATAATATTGTCGTTCAATCCCTTTTTTCCTTTTGTACAAGTTTGTCTGTTTGGTTAATTATTCCCTCAAATATGTTTGTTAACTTGACTGTTTTTATTGATTAATGTACACCGCCTAGAAGCCTGATTAGGCAGTATAATACATTTTTAAATAAACTTGAAACTTGAACATGGACCCTATCGGGTCAGGTTGATTTACCCTAAACTAATTACTCTTCTGTGTGACTTGACGCTATTATTAGCAGCGGCTACTGGCAGGAGCTGTTTACATTTGTATGCCAATCGAGGTTAAAATTCTTGACCATTTATGCAGCAGTATTTGTGGTTTTGGTTGGTGTTAAGCAGGCTGACCGGTGCAATTCTGGTCCCTGCTTTTTCCCAGACAAAGCCGTGGGCGAAACAGGCCCGTGGGAATCGGCGCTTTGAATTAATGATTTTCCAACCATAAGTTAAGTCAATATGATATACAAAATAATTTCTTAAAAATGTATTATACAATAATTTAATTATACAATAAGTTAATTTAAAGAAATACATGACCAATGATTATAGTACTCTCTAATCCAACTGAACAGCCATTTGGCTGGTTTGTATCAACAAGTAATTAGTCTGAGGTCTTCCTCCCTCTTGACTCTTGATTTTTGGTGAACTATAATTATGACATTATTAGTCATTTATAAAGTATCATCGTGCTCTTTCTGGGTGTATTGAAAAAAGAAGAATTAAGCATTAGGAATTTTCTGAACTCTACTTTGATATTAATCTTGGGATTTGCGCTTGTAGCGTTCCATGTCTGGTTTCTTGTAGTTTTTTTAATGTATTGGACATTGTCACTCTGGATCCTCTACTTTCTCTATAGGACAGGGGTGTCAAAGTCCCTCCTCAAGGGCTGCAATCCAGTCGGGTTTTCAGGATTCCCCCAATGAATATGCATGAGATCTATTTGCATGCACTGTTTTCGTTGTATGCTAATAGATCTCATGCATATTCATTGGGGAAATCCTGAAAACCCATCTGGATTGCGGCCCTCGAGGAGGGACTTTGACACCCCTGCTATAGGAGGAAGACGGTCACTTGGTAGATTTGTTGTGGGTAACATGTCTGCCTTGTGTACTGCAAAGCTACAAATTTCCTGGTGGGTCGCCATACTTCTTAACTTAATTCATTCTGGAAGTAGCCTTTCTTCCCTAGTTCAGGTGTATCATCTTGGAAACTAGGATTGTTCTTTCTTTTCCCCAGTTTTCTGATGAACTCCATGAAGACTGTAAATGGAGGAAAATTCCCTTGATTGTCCTCTTTATTTTACATGCCTATAGATGACCATTTTTCTTTGACGTCTTAAAACCATACACTTTATTTACACATTTCAATATAAGTAAACTGCTCCCATGAATTTGGGGGCAGAACACTAAAGATGACCATTATCTTTACCATTTAGGGCTCCTTTTAGCAAGGTGCGCTATGGGGGTAGTGCGTCGGACATTTCATCACGCCCTAACCCCCACGGCAAGCCAAAATACTAACTCCTCGTCAATGGAGGCGTTAGCGGCTAGCGCGGCAGGCAGTTTAACGCGCGGTATTCCGCGCATTAAACCCCTACCGCGCCTTGATAAAAGGAGCCCTTAGTACCTACTAATTGTTACCACACGCTAATGCCCTTTGATGAATTGCCTACCAATTCTCAAGTCATACCCCAAATGCAATCCATAATTAATACAAAGGAGTAAATCATTAGCATGAATAGAAAAAAGATCATAAATAATAGGGTATAGAGGGAGATTTCTGATACCTCATGCCAGGAATGCAGATCCAAAAAAGGATCCAGAAATAAGTCGTAGGCGACACCTCTGTTGGAGTAACTTAGGGCTCCTTTTACGAAGGTGCGCTAGCGGTTTTATCGCATGCACCGGATTAGCGCATGCTAGACAAAAAATCTACCGCCTGCTCAAAAGGAGGCGGTAGCGGCTAGCGCGCGCTATTCCACGCGATAAGGCCCTAGCGCATCTTTGTAAAAGGAGCCCTTAATATACCCGCGACTAGTTTTTGATTGTTATTTGCTCTTTATCAGGACAGTGGGGAGACAGTGCAGCTGCCCTTATAGCACAGATTCATCTTTGTCATTACAGGCCAGTAAAGGGAGATGGGCGGGGTGAGACAGTGACCTGATCAAATGAAAGTTGGATAACTCTTGAAAGCTAGACACAGATGTATTGTCAGGGTTCGTAGACAGTCGCGTGCGAGACACCAGCGCGCCGACACTCGAGTGCTGGCAATTTGATGCAAGACACCAGTGCGCCGCGGAAAAACTTCATTTTAAAGAGCTCCGAAGCGGGGTGTGAGTGGGGAAACACCCCCCCACACTTTACTGCATAATGTTTGCGCTGCTGGGGGGGAGGGGGCGGGTTTGGGGGGTTGGAACCCTCCATTATAGAGAAAACGGAACTTTTTCCGATTTTTTCAGGAAAAGTTCCATTTTCTCTATAATGTGGGGGATTGCACCCCCCACGCCCCCCTACGGCAGCGTGAATACTATGCAGTAAAGTGGGGGGAATTCCCCCCATCCCCATCGGAGCTCTTTAAAACTAAGTTTTTCTGCGGAGCGCTGGTGTCTTGCGCAGAATTGTCAACGCTCGATTGTCAGCTCGCTGGTGGTCTGGCGCGTGATTGTCCCGTCACCATTGTCAGTACAGTACAGAAAAATTATCTGCAACATATTTGATGTCCCTTATATCTACATATGCAAGGCAGCCATAAGACACTGCTAGAAGCGTGAAAGCCAAATTCAGTGTTCCCTTTTTTAGAAGAAGCACAAATGTCTTGAATTTCCATCCCAAGGAGATTTTGCAACAGAAGCCACTTTTATAGCAACCTGTGCTATTTTCAGAATCACAGATAACTAGAAGCCTTGAACAGTGTTGAGTAATGGGAATAACCTATTAGAGCTCTCTGGAAAGTCAAGTAACAGTTCTTATCACCTACTAAACATCTGTTTCATAACATTTCAACAGTAATGGCCCTGTCTATTGTGGAAGGTAAGAAATGCAGAGAAGGGAGAGGTTTTACATACCACCAAAAAGTCTAATTCCATACTTGAAGATATTTTTTCCAGGCAACATCCATCCAGCTTGTGCTGTTTATTTTCCTAGAAGTAATGAAGAATTATGAGGGAATTATCTTATTAACTCCTATTTACTATGAAAGATATTAATCATCTGATATAAATCAAATGCATTTTTAAAAAATTTTCTATGTATGATGTGTTCTAAAAGTCACATTGGAAAATTACAAGGACAGAAATAACTTCCTACTATGGCAAAAAGATTTCTTGAAGCGGAGGAAGAAATCTTTTTTCTGAAGGGTCCCACAGCGACACGAGGGCATCTGTTAAAACTTAAGGGGGGAAGATTTCATGGCGACACCAGGAAATACTTCTTCACCGAACGGGTGATCGATCGATGGAATAGTCTTCCTTGCCAGGTGGTCGAGACCAGTAGCGTGCTTAACTTCAAGCGTCAATGGGACCAACAGGTGGGGGTACCGCAGGGTTTTGCTTAAAAGATGGATACTTCAGGGAGGGAGGGTTCATCTTGATTAGACTTGTTGGAGGGAAGGTTATTGTGTGGGCAGACTTGTTGGGCCGCCAGCCCTTTTCTGCCGTCAAACTCTATGTTTCTATGTTTAATAAAAATTAGCTACCAAAAATATTGAACAAAAAGTAATTTTTTAGTGAAAAGCCCTTTTAGGCCACAATTGAAGGAGACAAGATGAACCCCAACCACCCACAACAATGAAAACAGATTGCTCAGAATCCATTAAAATATAAAGGGAAGAACCCTCACAGACGGGTAATAAGAAATCCAGCACATCGACTAATTGAAAATAAGGTCAAGACTGGATGTTTTAACACAAGATCATTTTGTTGGAGGCATTGGGCTCTACAATTGAGACTGTGTCTCAAGATTAAGGGGTCCAGTTGGCTGAGCAAATAACGATTGATCGTCTTGATGTTTCTTAGATTTTGCAAAGCTGCCTAGAATCTGATATAGTGTCCTCTACATTGTTGTTCTTGCTGTAGCCATAGACAAAGACAATGGAACCTTTTTTACTATATTTTTTGCACTTACTGTATGTTAGCTGCATTGTTACAAGTAATATCAGATGGCACAGATACCCACAGTATTTGTCGCTGCAGATAATGCAGTGAGGACCCAAACATAAATACATATATAAAACTATTATGATTAATAATATAATAATTTTATTCTTATATACCGCCACACCGAAAAAGTTCTAGGCGGTTCACAACAAGGTGAGCTAAGACATGGGATACAGATAAAATACAAATTAGAATAATGGACTTAAAAACAGATAAAGACAGAAAACATTTACAATATAATGCAGAAAATACCGGCATGGCAGGGAAAGAAGTAATACATAGAACAGATAAAATACATCAAGTTGAATATAAGGAACTTGATTGAAAAAAATGAAGCAGAATGCATTAAGATACCAGCCTGTCAAAGAGTTGAGTCTTTAACAATTTTCTAAAATAAAGATAGGAAGAGACCTCTAACAATTTTTCCAAGCCATACATTAGGCAAACACATCCATTTTAAAGATCATTCTGTTATTATACACTTACATATTAAATTGGACCAGCAAACCAGAGTTCCAGCAGATAGATTGTGGGTACTTTCTAATTTGTGCAAACCTATAAGTTTCCAACCTCTTAGCTGCCTGTCTCCCCTACCAACACTAGGACTTACCTAGAGTTGATCCCTGGTAGTTCAGTGGGCCAGCAAGAGAATGGTTTCCCTTCACTTCTGCCCCATTTGGCTCTGTGAATCAAAATGTAATGTAATGTAATGTAATTTATTTCTTATATACCGCTAAACTCCGTTAGGATTCTAAGCGGTTTACAGAAAAATAGACAATAGGGTGCATTTTTTTTTTTTTTTTAAATATTTTATTTATAAATTTTTCATTCTTACAATAATTTAATTTTACATAAACTTCAATTAATACATGAAAAATTGTGATTACAAGTAATTCATCTTATCACATAAAATATAACCCTCCCCTTTCTTCATTCCTTAAATCCATATAATATACATTCCCACCCTTCCCCAATCTAATATATCCATTACTAATGTGCTATGAAACCTGATCATTGGAATATCGAGTCAATGGTTCCCAAATTTTCTTAAAATTATGAATATTTCCCTGTTGTAATGCTATTGTTTTTTCCATTTTGTATATATGACAGACTGAATTCCACCAAAATGTAAAATTTAATTTGGTGTAGTCCTTCCAATTTTGAGTTATTTGTTGCATGGCGACCCCTGTCAATATTAATAATAGTTTGTTATTGTTTGCTGAAATCGGACTCTGAGTTCTCATTGCTGTACCAAATAGTATAGTATCATATGAGAGTCCTACATGATTTTCTAGTAATTCATTAATTTGGGGCCAAATTAGTTTCCAAAATGCATTTATACAGGGACAAAAAAAAAAATTAAGTGATCTAATGTCCCGACTTCTACTCTGCAATGCCAGCATCTATTAGATCTAGTACTATCTATTTTTTGTAAACGCGTAGGGGTCCATAAAGTTCTATGTAACAAAAACAACCAAGTTTGACTCATAGATGCTGACTTTGTAGATCTTAATCTCCAGGACCAAAATCGTGGCCATTGAGATTCAGAAATTGTCTGACCAATCTCAATACTCCAAATATCCCTAAGTCCAGTTTTCTTTTTTTTTGTTTAAAAATCCATTTAACAATTTATACCATTTTGCGGCTTGGTGACCCAAAAAATCCGCCTGGAAACATAGAACCTGCAGACTATATTGAGTATTAAGAGCTTTCCATTCAGGGAACCCTGCCTGAATAGCTTGCTTCAATTGCAACCATTTAAAATATTGTGTTTTATTTAATCCAAATTTATGTTGCAATTGTGAAAAACTAAGCATTGCTCCTTCTGAAATAACATCATTCAATGTTCGTATACCTGCAATTATCCATTGTTTCCAGACGATTTTGTATCCGCCAATCTTGATCCTGGAGTTTACCCAAATTGATTGATTTAATGATTTAGCAATTGGTTCTGGTGATAGATTACTGATATATCTTAATGTCTTCCAAGTATCCAACAGAATTCTGTTATCCTTATATTTTCTAGGCATGTTTATACTAATTAAATGTTCTAAATGTAATGGGAACAGGAGCCGCCATTCTAGATATAGCCAATCTGGTACATTCTCCATGAGATCTGGGAGGATCCAATACATACCCTGTCTTAGAATATAGGCTTGATGGTACCTATAAAAATTTGGAAAATTTACCCCTCCCTCCACAATTTGTAAAGATACTAAAGCAATTCTGGGTCTTTTCCCAAACCAAACAAATTTTTTAAGAATATTGTTTAACTTTTTATAAAATGACCCCTGAAAAAATATTGGTATCATACTCATTTGATAACAAACCACAGGCAATATCATCATTTTAATTGTTTGGACTCTTCCCCACCAAGAAAGATGTAATAGGGTGCATTAAAATTATAAGTAAAATAGGTACTTAGAAATTCCCTTACTGTCCCGAAGGCTCACAATCTAACTAAAGTACCTGGAAAAATGACAATTAGTAGAGTAATGAAGAAATAAAATAGAGAATAGATGAGAAGAATAAGAAAATAAACATTCTAATAAGACTACAATGATCTAAAGGACTTTGAAAGGTTGAAAAAAGAGGGGAGATAAGAATAGATGCAGAGGGAGAACCGTTGAAGCAATAGAATTCTGGGGAAATTTAAATGAAATTTGAATGATAAAATAAAACAAAATAAGTGGTAAAACAATAAGTGAGATTAAAAAATATATCATAAACTAAAAAGAATTGAAAATAAAATCAAAACAGTCAAAACTGAAGTCCAGCTTGAACGGGCCCCCGAGCCGACCGTTGGTCCGATGGTTGGACTGCAGCCCTCCTCTGTCGGCTCTCCCCTGCTGGAATGGGGGAGGAGCGAAGACAGTGTCGGGTGCCCTGCTGGAACGGGCCCCCGAGCCGACCGACTAGTGTCATGACTTTCATGACACTAGTCTCATGGTACTATTGCTAGAGGGCATCCTTCCATATAAGGAAACAAATCGTTATTATAGAGATGCCCCCTAGTGGTAATACTGTGAGATTACCACTAGACGTAATGGTGATCATTTTGCTTCCTGGATCATTTTGCCTCCTTGCTGGCAGGAGTGGAGGGGCACTTCTCCTATCCTGGCCCCCCTGGACTATAAGGGATCTCTTGCGGGTAAGTCCTGGGGATGGTAGGGGAAATAGAGGGCTAAGGGGTAGGAGGAAAGGTTTCCTTGGACACTTGTATATTGGGTTTTGTACCAGATGCAAGGCATAAAAGACTTTTAAAAAGTGTTTGTTCTGCCCAAGCCTTTACGCAAGGGATTAGGGGAATCATCCTTTATAATGGAAAACAGCATAAAATATTGTAACTAATACAATCTAAACTGGATGTTTTAGTAACCTTCAAAACTTAGCTTAAAGGAAGGAAAAAGCCTCAGGATAGTGGCCCAAGGTTTTGCAAAGCTGCATCAGGGGTTATATTTTCTCCATGTTCTTCCTTTTGTTAAGTAAAAGTTATTCTTATCTCATGTAGTTTATGCTCATCCCCAAAATGAAGCCAAGATAAAATTGGAGCCTTACTACTTAATTAGAGGCTTTGGCGGAACCTTTTCTAAAATACCCCTGGAACTAAGCATGTCCCAGCCTGGACATCTCAACCCAGTCTATGTGTTTTCGGTAAAATTAGGCTCCACCTTTTGCCTTCTAGCTAGAGTTGTAGCTATCTTTGTGTGAATATTCACCCATGTCTTTTCTTAAGGGATAAGTACAGAGGATGCCTATTGGTAGGTGACTAAATTGGCATATTTAGCTGATTTAGCTGCCTAACTTAATTATTTTTAATTGGCTTAAAAGGCACAGTAATTGAATGCGCCATTAATCCCATAGGTCCCCAAAAGTAGAATAATACGTCAGCAGACAAGTTTAAGTAGCTTTAAAAAATTGTTAAAAGACACCTTTTCTGTACGATGAAATATGGGAGCTGAATTATAGGTTGGATGTAGGCGCTGGATGCGTTTCTGAGATTTTTTAAGTTCTATACACTTCTCCCTCCGTATTCGCGGTTTCGATTATTCACGGTTTTTAGCTTGCTGGCTCCTCCCCCCAAATTACATCAGCTTGCATAGAGAAATCGCTGATTCCAAGCGTTTACAGAGAAAATTGCTGATTCCCAGCACTTTCTTCACCGTGTTTTGCCTCTCCTTCAGGAACAGACCAGGTCTCCCACCATGTTATTCGCGGTTTCACTACATTCACGATGGCTTTTAATAGAAAACAGCGAACAACATATGAAAAAGTTATTCGTGATTTTTCCGTATTTGCGGTTCTGTCAATCCCCTATCACAGCGAATACAGGAGGGAGAAGTGTATCACCGTTCTGTATGGACTGTGAATTTTGGAGATTACTGTTTTGTATGTGCGTGGACTGTGTATGTATTTCGTTGTGATCCGCTTTGGGAAAGGCGGGATACAAATAAATAAGACATAAGCATAACACATTGAAACGCATTCAATTAAATTAATTAAAAGCATTCAATTAAAAAAAACATTAATTAAGTTCCCAGTAGGTGTCTACATAGTTTGGTGCCATGTAGGCCTCCATACTGAAGTGCCTAACGGTGCCTCGTGATACCTACCCAAAAAATAGATGTGGTTAAGGGGCAGAATTTGGGCCTAATATATCTGCGCCTAAGTTAGAGATGCCTAGAATTCCTATGAGGGTCTTTCTGTTTTGAAAATGAGTCCCATAGCTGGCTATCCACTGGTATTCGGTGGGAGATCGCTGCCAATTTCCCACTAACTATCCCATTCGACCAATAGCCTAGGGCTATCCTATTTAGAGCTGTGATATCCCAAACACATAGCCCCGCCCCATTCTGGCCCTGCCTTGTTCCACATCTAACCCTACCCTGGATCTGCCTCCATCCCCTCCCCCTTCCGCCCCACCCCCTGCCCCACACAACCTCATCTCTTCATTTCTGACCTCCGGGCCACGTGGTGGAGGGCCTCTGAGTATAAGTCATCCGCTTATGCTCAGAGGCCCTCCAGATGTGACTAGAGCTCGGGACGTTCCAAAACCTGAACAAACTGCCGAGTTTTGGGAAAATCCATCCAGGCACCAGGACAGTCCTCTAAAAAGAGGATATGTCCAGGTTTTCCCAGATGTCTGGTAACCCTAGAATAGCCAGACCACCACATCCATGCATCGGTTTGCTGGCTAACTTCAGCAGCCAGTTAGGCCCAACTAAAAAGCAGGTCTATCTTTGGCCGTTAGGTAGGGTTACCAGATTTTACAAACAGAAAATATGGACTCCTAGACCTGCCCCCAGGCCCACCCAGTTCCAACCATCCCCGCCTTGTTATGCCCCAGTCCCGTCCCCTGCTGCCTGCTCTTGACAGTGATTTGTTGGATGCTTTTTAAAATCCGGACAAAGTGCCAGGTTTTGGAAATCCAGACGTCTGGTAACCCTACCGTTAGGACTGATGAGTTGGCCAGCTAATGAATATTGGCTTAGCAGGCTATGCCTGCCTTATGGAGGGAAGAGTGTGGCGCAGTGGTTAAAGCTACAGCCTCAGCACCCTGGAGTTGTGGATTCAAACCCACACTGCTCCTTGTGGCCCTGGGCAAGTCACTTACTCCTCCCATTGCCCCAGGTACGTTAGATAGATTGTGAGCCTACCAGGACAGACAGGGACATATGTTTGAGTACCTGAATAAACTCATGTAAACCGTTCTGAGATCTGCTGGGAGAACAGTATAGAAAAATAAATAAATAGCAATGATATAACTTTGTGTTTTGTATGAGAAGTGATACCTGAGAATAACACTGTGTCATACATTTCGGGATTTCCCTGAGTGCCCAGCTTCCATCCAGGAAAAGATTTTTTGAGCTCGAAGGATGAACAGGCCCCACACCTTCTGACACCTAAAGAATTTTTTCAATCCATCATTCCAGTTCTTTAATTAAGAGTTGTTCAGGCACTGTTTTGAGGATACTTATAAAATACATGTTTTCCTTCCTTTTCAAGATCTTTGAGATTTTCAGCATGTGCCCATGCTAGTTTAGTAAGATCTGCCAGGTCTGCTTTGTAGCTTCATCTTCAATGCTTAACACCCTGCCTTGCAATTTTCCTGCCCAGTGCGACACATCTGGTGCATACCTGAGATCAGATCAGATAGTTTCTGAAACTGTAGATCAGATGGCTTTACTTTCAAACACGTATGTTCAGCAATTAGGGCATCATGGATTGGGAAAGGCCATCAAAGGAGTGCTTCTACCGCCTTGCGGTCTGTCGCCTCACCACCGTCTCTGTCTTTTTTAAAAAATGTAGTTGCCATCTGATCGTTCAATTGAGTTATGAACTTGTTCATATAAATCTCCCAAGTGTGCCTATCAATAAGGGAAAAAATTAAAAAATAATAAGTTTTTAAGAAGCGACATCCCCGTCTCCCTCTTGTTACTTCCTATCCCTCTACCCCTCCTTTTTATTTTTATTTCTACATTGTAATTAAAACTTCCCTATCCCCTAGCACCTTCCGTCTCTAATAAGTCTTAGTGGTCCTTTTATCAAACTGCGTTAGTCTTTTAGCCAGCCGTGGGGGTTAGCGCGTGATGAAATGTCCAACGCGCTAACCCCGCTAGCGTGGCTTGATAAAAGAACCCCTTAATCTGTCTTAGTTCTAGTTTTACCCTCCTTTTATTTTATTTCAACTAAATCTTAAATTTTATTAGATTTTTCTAATTTTTAATATTGTAAACCATCCAGATATATGTGATGGTCAGTATATCAAGCCATAAATAAACTTGAAACTTGAACCTGATAATAGTAGACAGATGTAGGCAAATAGAGCGTGTCCCTCCCCCAGCAACTCAGAAAAATGGGACTCGAGCCTCTCACAGCATTACATAATAATAATAATAATAATAAAAATAACAGTTTATATACCGCAATACCGTTAAGTTCTATGCAGTTTACAATAGATTAAGCGAGGTACAAATTGATTGAATTTAAGAGGGGGGAAGAGGAGAGTTAATAGGACCGGAAATGCGTTGTTGTGAAGAAAGAGAGTAATAGGACAGAGGAATCACTATGGAGGAGAAAGAAGATGAGTGGGTCAGTTGTCTAGATACTTAGGAACAGTTGAGTTTTTAGACGTTTTCTGAATTCCTCATAGGTAGTGGGCGAAAGCAGTTGATCTAGATCTTTACCCCACAATGCTGCTTGATGTGAAAGAAGGTGTTCATGGTGTTTTTTCAGTTTACAACCTCTAACTGGGGGGTAACCGAAGTAGGAATGAGAGCTTCTCTTGTGTCTGTTGGCAGAGAAGGAGAAAAGGTCAATTATGTATTTAGGGGCAAGTCTGTTTAGCGCTTTAAAGCAGAAGCAGGCGAATTTAAACTTTATGCGTGCTTCCATCGGTAGCCAATGTAACTGCCAGTAGTAGGGTGATACATGATCGAATTTCTTTAGTCCGAAGATTAATCTGACCGCTGCATTTTGCATTAGTTGTAACATCGCATATTTTTTTGGGAAATAGCTAAGTAGGCGATGTTACAGTAGTCAAGTTGACTTAGTACGAGGGATTGGACCAGGGTTCTGAATGCCGACGTATCGAAATAAGCTTTAATGGATCTGAGTTTCCAGAGAGTGAAGAAACCCTTTCTGATTAAGGAGTCCACCCGGTCTTTCATGGTTAGGCATTGATCTAGAGTTACGCCTAGTATCTTTATGGTGGGCTGGATGGGGTGATTTGGTGTCAAACAGATGTGGTGAAGCAATGAAGAATTTTGTTTTTTTTCAGAATTAAGTTTGAGCTTGAAGTTTGTCATCCATTGCTCCATCATGTTTATGGCTTCTGAAGCCTTGGGAATAGCTTCCGAGATAGAGTCAGCAAATGGGATTATAATCGTGAAGTCATCTGAAGTACTGAATAGTTTTATCCCCAGCTGGTCCCTTAGGTGCATGTACTTCATTACTTTTCCTGTGCGCTCCCAGAACTCCTTTGCCACACATGCCTCGGCTGTGTACACTTGCGATTTTGTGGAAACCTGCTACAATTCAGAAAACTGTTAAAAACCTATCTTTTTGCCCAAGCATTTCTTTGCTAGCGGTGCCTCATTTTATAACGATTCTGTTGCCCTGTTAGAATGGGTCTGAGATGCTGTTTACATTTTGACTTCTGCCTTCCTTTGCTCTTGTCCGCTATGTGGATTTTTTTTTTTTTTTAATTTCTTTATTCATTTTAAAGCCATAAGTGCAAAATATAATACAATCATATAACTCTATAAAAGCACTTAAATACAATTACAATTATAATCTATGACAAAAAGATATATCATCCCCCCCATAATTATATTCAAAAAGTACACTCAAATTGAGAAATTGAAAAATACATTCCAACCCGCCCTCCCACCCACTCACCTTGGACATGTATGACCAAAGGGCAAAGTTACCAATCACTCTTTGCAAAATTTTGTCAATGGCTCCCAAATCTTCAGAAACTTCTTATAATGTTCCTAATGTATAGCCATTTTACGTTCATTCTTAAAAACATGACAGAGAGACTCCCACCAAAAGGTATAGTTCAATCTGTATAGTTTTTCCAATTCCTTAGAATAAGCTGTCTGGCAACCCCTATAATAATAAAGAGAAGTTTATTATTGTGAGATGATATTTGGCTTTTAGCTCTCATCATAGTGCCAAATAGCACAGTGTCATATGTTAGTGCCACTGGATTTTCCATTACTTTGTTTATCTGATCCCAAATGGATCTCCAAAATTGAAGTATCAAGGGACAATAAAATAATAAATGATCTAATGTCCCAGGTTCGAGATGACAAAGAGCCAACACACTTTTAGACTTGGAACTATCTAATTTCTGTAACCGAAATGGGGTCCAAACTGCTCTATGTAACAAAAAAAAACCAAGTTTGTCTCATAGATTGAGACACCGTACATCTCATCCTCCAAGTCCAGATTCGTGGCCATTGAGACGCAGTAATCTGATGCTTTATCTCAATGCTATGTGGATTCTTAAGACATTGTATGTGTTGAAAAGTTGTGTATGTTACCTGTGACCCGCTTTGGTCAAAAGCAGACTACAAATGTGTCACATAAATAAATATGTATATGCAGGGGATAATTTTAAAACAAGCATTTTACACACATATATTGGCATATACACAAGAAAATTTTTTTTCTTAAATTAAATCCTACGAGCACATGTGCTGTTGAACAATATTTTATTGTTAATTTAAGTCCCCTTTTATCAAGCTGTGCTAGAGGTTTTTTTTTATCACGGGTCGCTGCAGTAAAAGCTCCGACGCTCATAGGAATTCTGTGAGTGTCGGAGTTTTTACCTCAGTGGCCTGCGATAAAAACCCTAATGCAGCTTGATAAAAGGGGGGCCTTAGTTAAATAGTAGAAAAAATAGGACATGTGTGTCTGTGGAAGGGGGGGGGGAGTGAGTATGAGATCAACAGTTTGAAAATTTTGGTCACAACATGGTCAATGTATAATTATAATAGGAAAACATAAATCCTCCTTTAATGCTGTTACTTTAAGCTCCAAACGCCTGCAGGAACTGAAGTAATCCCTCCATGTAGACTGATTGTGAAAATGAGTTAGTTCATTTTACATGTCCACCATGAAGTGCGATGTCGTTTGTATACATTCTACTGAAATCAATTCTCCTGGCACTTTTTTTTTTTTTTTTTGCCTTATTGCACAAAAAAGAAGGCAATAATGACAAACTACCTAAAGGTATGTTGGGGCAACTGACTATATAGCCAGCAGTTAGATGCCTATTCTGTAATCACCAGTGGACCTAAGTAGACATGTGGGACTAATAAGAGGGGCTGTTTCATAAATCTTCATAATATCAGGTTAATCTTCTCTGCAATACAAATTAATATGTGGAAATGTCATGGGAGGGTTACTAGGGAATACTTGAGCGTTACAAGATTAGCACATTGCTCAGGTGAACTTCAAAAGACTTATTTAAATTTTGGTCTGTTTTCACAAACGAAATTGCTTGATAGCAAAAACATGACCCTTCTACACACTATCCTAAGACTTAGGGCTCCTTTTATCAAGCTGCGCTAGCGGGGTTAACACGCGCGACGTTTCATCACGCGTTAACCCCCCACACTGGCCTAAAAACTACCGTCTGCTCAAGGGAGGCGGTGGCGGCTAGTTTGGCCGGCGGTTTAGCGCACGGTATTACGCGCGTTAAACCACTAGCGCGGCTTGATAAAAGGAGCCCTTAATCTCTTTTGAATCTCGGAATTCTGTTCACTGTGACCTCACTTAGAAAGTTATTCCATGAATTCAACCCAGTGGCATAGTACTGGGGGGGGGGGTGCGGGGCGGTCTTCCTCGGGGCACTGGCACCCCTCCTACTCTCTGCCCCCCTGCCGCACACACGCCCCTCACCTTCCTCTATTACCTTCTTATCTTTGGTGCGAGCAGCCATGAAGTAGCTGCTCATGTCGGCTTCGGCCCTCTCTGACATCACTTCCGGGACCCGCACCTAGGAAGTGGCGTCAGAGAGCCTAGGAAGTAGCGTGGCTGCTCGCTCCAAAGATAAAAAGGTACAGGAAAGGAGGGGCGCGCCCGTGGCAGGGGGGGTCGGGAAGAGGGTGGGATAGGGGCACTGCTCAGCCCCGCTACGCCACTGAATTCAACATCCTTTTCTTAAGTCCTGAGTTATTGATAAACTTAAGCCGTGGGGATCTTTGTTAAAATACAGTAAGTTTTGCACTTACTGCACATTGATAGCAAAATATTAGCATATAATAAGTGCAAAGCCTCTGAATCTGCCCTGAATTTACCACATAGGCTACATATCATGCAGGCATCTTATTACATACCAGAGTCAACAGTGCAGGTTCTCAGTGCTATTGACCCAGGCATGTAACATGGCACCCATGTGTTAATTCTCAACACAACACCTATAGTGGTAGTGCCATCTGTTCTGAGCCCCCACAATCCCTCCCCAGTGAGCACACCTAATCCTCTGATCTCTACCCATATGTGACATTCCAAGTACTCCTTCTAAGGCTGTGGTAATTCTGACCCGCTCCCCCAGGTTGCTGCGGCACTCCAGTTTTCCCAGGTGACATTCGAAGGTAGGTACAGTGCTATCCACCCCGCAGATATCCCTCCTTAACAATCAAAATCCTTAGCCTTTTTATTCACTGCACCAGACTGTGAAACCTGGGAAATTTTTTAAAGTGAATTGTTTACTGATGCCAACTTAAACCTGAAATGTCTCCAAGGTAATTTTTATTTAAATCTAACACATACATTTCATATTTGTTTTAAGCATGTGATATTTCTTGGAAACAAATTTGTTTCAAGTTTCAAGTTTATTAGTTTTTCATATCCCGATCATAAAGCAAATTTGGTTTAGTGAAAAGAAAAAAAAAAAAAAAAAAAAAAGGAAAACTTGCTAATTCACTTCTAGGACATATCTGGAGACAAGGCCTGGTGGTCCAGTGACAATGAGTTCTCCCTTTCTATTTTTGCTTCATCCAGCTTTGGATTCAAAATGTCATCACTCATGCCTAGTAGTAGTCTTACAATACTGCCACTAGGGGGGATCAGCCTAGTAGCCCTCTCACCCCCCCCACCCCCACATTGCCATCCCAATACAACATGACCTCAATATGATTCCCTGAGTCCTTCATCCCCCAACCAATCCCCAATCCCTCCAGATTCCATCTCCTCAATAAGCCCTTCCTCTAAACTAAAATGCCACCCATATGTGTCCAAGGAATTCCTCCCTTAACTCCATGACCACCTTGAACCCCTTACTCTCCAAGGACATACCCAGAAGTAATTTCTGGTAGTCCAATAGGCAGGGGTTGGAGCATCACCCCTCCACTTCTTCCCAGTCCAGCCGTGACCCTTGAAGAACTGGTATTAGGAGTCAGAAATTCCAATGTTAGTTGGTAGATGAGGTATCAGGGACAGAATACAGTACTCCCCCCAAATTCACGGGGGTTACGTTCCAGGAACCCCCGTGAATTTTGAAAAAACACGAATACGGTTTTTAGGCAGGGGAGACAGGAGAGAGCAGCTGGAGTGCCGGCGAGTGAAGGAAATCACTCGCTGTATCCTCCGACCGCCTCTTCCTGTACTAAAGTAGGGCCTCACCAATAAGGAGCTGCTTTGACACGCAGCTCCTGATTGGTAAGGCCTGACTTTAGTACAGGAAGAGGCAGTCGGAGCATAACAGCGAGTGATTTCCTTCACTCGCCAGCGCTCCGGCTGCCCGATCATTCACAGTCGCAAAATGCCACTAATGACCGGGACCGTGAACCGCCGACTGTGAATTTGTGGGAGAGCAATGTATTAATTGTACTAGACACTAACCCCCCCCCTGGGCGGGGCTAGAGGTAGAACAGGCGAGGTCAAGTGTCCAGGGTTTTGTTTTTTTTTAAAATATGGTAACTCTAGTCTTGGATCTTCTCCTCTTCTCCATATATACCCATTCTCTCGGTTCATTGATCTTCTCCCATGGTTTTCAATATCACCTCTATGCTGATGACTCTCAATAGGGTCTCAACTGAACAGCTTCCTCAATTTACTCTCCAACTACTCTTTGCTAAGACTAGGTTGGACCTTTGAATAATTCTGTAAATGTCCAAATGTAACTTAATTGTTGTCATGACTATTCCGTTCTTAAATTGACTGTGAATGTTAAATTGCAATCCATTCTGAGCTTCTGGGAAAATGGGATAAAAATCAAAATAAATAAATCTACCTCTCTACACCAGATATCTCTACAGGAATTCAGGCCTGAATCTCAGCCTGCCTGCCTGACATTCCCACTTGGATACCAGAAACTCCCCAAACTTGAAATGTCCTGTCTGTCTGAACAAATTATATTGTAAGCTCTTTTGAGCAGGGACCGTCTAATGCAGGGTTAGGCAATTCCAGTCCTCGAGAGCCAATACCAGGTCAGGTTGTCAGGATATCCACAATAAATATGCATGAGATAGATTTGCATCTCAAGGAGGCAGTGCATGCAAATCCATCTCATACATATTCATTGTGGATATCCTGAAAACCTGACCTGGCTCTGGCTCTCAAGGACCGGAATTGCCTACCCCTGGTCTATTGAACGTTAAATGTACAGCACTGCATATGCCTTTCAGCACTGTAGAAATGATAAATAATAGCAGTAGTAGTAAGGGGTAAATAAACATATGGAGCCGGTTAATATTGTGTATTTGGCTTTTCAAAAGGCAATTGACAAAGTACCTCATTAAAGACTTCTGAGGAAATTAGAAAGTTATGGGAACGGAGGTAATGTCCTATTTGAAAGATAGAAAACAGAGAGTAGGTTTAAATAGCCATTTTGATAAATGAAACAGTCTGTATTTGTCAGTGAATAAATGAACAAAATTGGCTTGCTATTCTCTTTAGCCTTAAATTTGAATTTTAAAAGTACTGCTTGAGAATGAGAAAAGCCCTAAATCCAAACTAATCCAATATCCGAGCAGTCTGGATCTTTGGACTTGTACTATATACCTGTATATACTGTTATGAAAATGTTAGCAAACATAGTCCCAAACTAACATTTTAATTTTGAAGCATGTCCATCTTGAGTTCTTTAATCTCTTTTGCTGATTCCTTCTCTTTAAAGCAAAGAAGCAGTCACTATCAACTATTTCCTGCTTGTCTGTGAGGAGCTTGGTTGCTTAGCAACCAAAATCCTCAGCCTTTTTCTTCACTGCACCAGACTGTGAAACCTGGGAAATTTTTTAAAGTGAATTGTTTACTGATGCCAACTTAAACCTGAAATGTCTCCAAGGTAATTTTTATTTAAATCTAACACATACATTTCATATATTTTTTTTAAGCATGTGATATTTCTTGGAAACAAATTCGGTTTAGTGAAAAAAAAAAAAGAAGAAACCTTGCTCTTATCCCCCTAGACAGCAGTTTATCAGAAAAATAAAAGAGTTTGCACATTCAGACATTTTAAAATCAAATTATATTTACCTTACTGAAAAATAAACTAAAGGATATCTTAGATGAAACTTAATTTATTTTCTTTTATGTTCACTCATTCACACATCCAACAAGAGTTACTGCGAGTCATTTCTATTACTTGTCTATACGAAGGCTGTTCAAAAAGTATCAGACCTTTATTCATAAAAAAATACTCGTATTCAGATACAACAATCTTATCCTAATCTCCTTCAAAGTAATCCCATTGGGCTGCCAATGGTTCTGCCACTGTCGGAAACAGCGCTGAAACACCTCTTATGAGATTGCTCGCAACTGGTGCGTCGCATTCTGCATGATGTCTTCTCTTGACTGAAATCTGGTCCTTTTCAGGGGCATTTTCAGCTTGGAGAAAAGCCAGAAGTCACACGGAGCCATGTCGGGAGAGTAGGGAGCCTGAGGAATCACAGGTGTGTTGTGTTGGGCCAGGAAACTCCGTATCAAATGTGAAGAAGTGGCAGGTGCGTTATCTAAATTTTCTCTTCATTTTGTCTCTTCCCTCCACTGGAGTTCCTTTCTACCCTAACTCTTGTTAACCGTGTCGAGCTTTACGAATGTAGAGATGATGCGGTATACAAACCTAAGGTTTAGATTAGATTAGATTAGATCGTGAAGGAGCTGCCAATTGCCCGCTGCCCACAGGTCCATCCATTTGCATCTCACAGTATTAAGAAGGTGATGCAGAACCTCTTGGTAGTATCCCTTGGTGATGGTTGTGCTGTGTGGTGCGTACTTGTGATGAACCACGCCACTGGAATCAAAGAAGACGTTCAGCATGACTTTGACATTGCTGCGGACCTGCCTTGCTTTTTATAGCCTTGGGGATATTGAATGCTTCCATTGTGATGACATCAGCTTGGTTTCTGGGTCGCCAGTGATCACTGTGCTGAGGAAGTTGGGATAACTGTTCACAGTCTCCAGCATGTCCTGTGCGATCTTCAAAAGGAGTTGCTTTTGCTCGATCGTTAGCAGCTTTGGCACAAACTTCACTGAAATTCTCCTGAAGCCCAAATCCTCAGTCAAAATGGAATGAACGTATTCATGCTGCATGCCTCGTCTGCAAGTTCTCTGATTGTGATTTAATGATCCTGCATCACCAGGGTCCTCACTTGGTCAATGACGATCTCATTTCTGGATGTTGAGGGCCTACCAGAATGTGCTTCACTCTCCACTGATGTGCGGCTATTTCTGAAGCAGTTGTGCCACTCCTTTATCTGTGTGGTGCCCATTGCTTCATCCCCGAAGGCCTGTTGAATCTTGCAGATTGTTTCCATTTGGGAATCACCAAGCTTTACACAAAATTTAATGCAGTAATGTTGTTCAACTTTTTCTGTTATTTTGTCAAAAATGAAAATCGGACAGCACACACTTACACTTCCTCACTCATCGGCGGTCTGCTGGCAACTGACAACTTCTATAGGCGGGAAAAAAATTAAAGCATGCGCATTAGGGTTGCCTACATACATGCACCAAACCACGCCTCCCTAGCTTTATTTGTTTACACATCATCAGTAATGCGGCAGAGGGAATCACTTGCAGAAGGCCGCGAACTGCGAAGCAGCCTGTTTAGAGTTCTGCAGCTGCTGACGAGTGCTGGACAGAGGTTTGTCGATCGTTTCACGGTGGGTCGGCAAGGTTTGCATGGGAGGGAGAGCTAAATGTTCCTTTTCAGAGGGCCCCGGCTACAGGGAGAGAAGCGGTCTGTCCTGGGTGCTTCAAGGCCTGGCATCTTTAACTTCTTCGGGCAGCAACAGCGTTTACAATTAGCTACTGTTGCCGGCTTCAGGCCTTCCTCTCTGCTAAGTCCTGCCTACTTCCTGTTTCCATGAAGGCAGGACCCAACAGAGAAGATGGCCCGAAGCCAGCAACAGCAGCAAATTGTGAATGTTGCTGCTGCCTGAAGAATTTCATGACACCAGGCCTTGAAGCACCCGCTTAGGAGCTGCACTGCTGACTGAGGACAGGGTGACAGAAGGAGGAAAGGGAGCAGAGGGGGAGAGAATTGCTGCACCCAACTGGAGGGAAAGGAAGGAATGAAAGGAGATGCCAGGTCATTGAGGGAAGAGAGGGAGGGAGGGAGGGAGGAAGAGATGCCAGGTCATGGAGGGAAGAGATGCCAGGGCATGGAGGGAAGAAAGGGAGGGAAGAAGAGATGCCAGGACATGGGGGAAGAAAGGGAGGGAGATATGCCAAGACATGGAGGGAAGGAGGAAGGTAAAGGGGAAAGACCAAGGGAAAAGGGAAAGACCAAGGAAAAAGGAAGGAGGAGATGTCAGAGCATGGAAGGGGAGGGAGAGATGAAAGGAAAGGAGAGAGATGCCAGGGAATCAGGGAAGGGAAGGACACAGATGCCATCACATGGGGTGGGAAGGAAAGGAGATGCCAGAGCATAGGGGAGGAGGTGGTGACAAAGAAAAACGGAGAGGTGGCAGAACTGAAATGACTCATGTACAAAGGAGAGAAGGGGCACAAGATAGACAGTTTATGGAAGGAGCATAGAAAGAAGGAAGATGCCATATGGAACGGGGAGAGGGAGTACAGTGGATGGCAGGGACAGAGAGAGAGAGCAAACATGGAAGGGGCTGATGCTGCATGGAAGACAGAGAGAGAACAGATTCTGGCTAGAAAGAAGTGAGTGAAGACAAGATGATTAAAGCAGAAATGACAAAAGGTAGAAAAATATTTTTTGTCAATAAATAAGATTATTATTATTATAATATCTGGTTTTATTTAATGTTAGTAGCTTGTTTAACCCGACTCCTAAAAACATGGTTCTTGAAAATAAATTTGGCTCTCAAAATAAATCTTAATCGTTATACAGCTGATCTTTGGCTCTTTTGACTAATGAGTTTGCCTACTTCTGACCTAGGTGTACCCACACATCAACTAGGAAAAGATTTTCTCATTTGGTGCTTGGAGACCACAAGGCACACTTCTTTCTTCAACTTTAGTTCCCCCCAATTCAATTACTTTCTATACATTTTTCCTTCTTTTCCTTTTTTTTTTTAACTGATAAACTTTATTGAAAAGCACAAAAATGATTCATAGAGAAGAATCAAACCATACAACGCAGCAGATGCATGTGGTTTCTTCAATGCACCTGTCTCCATCTCAGCAAATAGCCCAAAGAGTATAGAAATTTAATCCCGACTTCCCCCTCCCCCCTTTCTACTGTATTGCTGTTACTTATTGTAAACCACTTTGTTGCACTTGTAAAAGGGCCTAATTATGGTATATTAAAGGACGAGGAAAAGAATTATCAAGCTGTGTTACAGAGAAAACTCTCATTATTTGCCTCTTAACAAGTGTTAAAAGGGCTCTAACACAAGTTTCACTGCCATATTGTAGTACCGTATTTTCACGCATATAACGCGTGCGTTATACACGATTTTACAAACCGTGCATAACCATGTGCGTTATACGCATGAGCGCATTTTACAACTTTTTTTTTAACATAGTTCCCCCCCCACCGACGTCCGATTCACCCCGCAGGACCGCTCGCACTCGCACCCGCACCCGCACCCCCACCCCGAAGGACCGCTCGCACCTCCACAGCCTCCCGACCCTCCCCCCTCCCCCCATCATGGAGAAGCTCCTACCGTTGTCCTGCTGCTTCCTCTGCCGGCGGTCCCGGCCCTTCTGTGAGCCCTGCGTCTGCGCTGCTTCCTCTTCCAGCGGTCCCGCCCTTTCTCTGACATCAGAGAAAGGGCGGGACCGCCGGAAGAGGAAGCAGCGCAGACGCAGGGCTCACAGAAGGGCCGGGACCGCCGGAAGAGGAAGCAGCCCAGATGCAGGGCTCACAGAAGGGCCGGGACCGCCGGCAGAGGAAGCAGCAGGACAATGGTAGGAGCTTCTCCATGATGGGGGGGGAGGGTCCGGAGGCTGTGGGGATGTGAGCGGTCCTTCGGGGTGGGGGTGCGAACGGTCCTGCGGGGGGGGGCATCAAGCTTTCAGGGTGGGGACAGGACTTCAAGGGGGAGAGGAAAGTCGGGGCGAGCGAAAGGAGAGTCGGGGTGGCCAGAGGAGAGTCGGGGCGGGCGAAAGGAGAGTCGGGCGGCGACGGGAGAGTCGAGGCGGCATGCACGGTATACGGGTGTGCGCGGTATATAAAAATTTCTTTACATAAATTACAATTTCCCGCGCGCTATACCCGTGTGCGCGTTTTACACAGGTGCGCGGTATATGAGTAAAAATACGGTATTTTTTAGGTTACTTCAGGATACATAGTGTAATGGAGATTCCCCAGAGGTTGGTGGTAGGAAATGACTTGGTGACAAAATTCATCACCGTCCCGCCCTCACGGATAACCATGGGAAACAATCCTGTGTCATTCTTTAATGTCTGTCACAACCTTAATCCTTCTACACCAGCATTCTTCAATGCAAGGCTTGAGGGTCAGTGGTTGTGCCCATTCATACTCTGATTCTTCCCTCTCTCCTTAAAGAATGACATGGAAATGGTTTCCTACAGTTATCTGTAGGGACAGGAGCGGTGATGAATTTTAGTAGGAGCCCAAACCAAGTACCCCCCTCCTTCTTTGGATACCTTGTTAAAAAGAAATCAACAAGTTGATTCACTAGGGAGCCCATGCCTACAGTTAGCTCCGAGTGCTATTTCCACCATAGGAGATTATTCTCATTCATAACCACAGGGGAAGCTAGAGACGAAAGAAGCACTTGGCTCCATAGACAATATAGCAGGCCATCCCAGGTTTTTCTTCTTTTTGACTTGCAGAGTCCAACCATTAAGCTGTAGACTCCCAGATAAATGACACACAGCTGGAACAGAGAAGTGGTGAACCTGAACCTGAGCTGAGCAGAGTAGAACGGGTACAAGTGGATCGATTTTTCACTCCGTCAAAAATTACAAAGACTAGGGGACTCTCAATGAAGTTACAGGGAAATACTTTTAAAACCAATAGGAGGAAATTATTTTTCACTCAGCGAATAGTTAAGCTCTGGAATGCATTGCCAGAGGATGTGGTAAGAGTGGATAGCGTAACTGGTTTTAAGAAGGGTTTGCACCATTTCCTGGAGGAAAAGTCCATAGTCTGTTATTGAGTAAGACCTGGGGGAAGCCACTGCTTGCCCTGGATCTGTAGCATGGAATGTTGCTACTCCTTGGGTTTTGGCCATGTACTAGGGACCTGGATTGGCCACTGTGAGAATGGGCTACTGGGCTTGATGGACCATTGGTCTGACCCAGTATAGCTATTCTTATGTTCTTACGTGAGCCAAGTATAGGACAATTAAGCCATTGTAACATCACTGATGAGGTTGGCTCTGAGGCACTGTGGAATGAGGCATTATGACATCACAATCTCAGCTCTGGAATGTTGCTCTAATTGGGGTTTCCAGAATCTTGCTATTCTTTGAGATAACATAACATAAGAATTTATTTCTAGACCACCATTACTGTAAAGTTCAATGCTATGATACATAAATCAACGTAAAAAATATGTTAGTATTAAGAGTTAAGAAATTTAATAAACAAGAAAGTCTTGAGTTGTTTCCTATAATGAAGGTAAGAAATGGATGATGATGAGAGCCATTGGAAACCCTTGTCCCATAAAGCACTTTGAAAGAGAGGGTTTTAAAGATGCCGGAATGTTGATACTCTTTGGGTTTTGGCCAGGTACTAGTGACTTGGACTGGCTACCGTGAGAACGGGCTACTGGGCTTGATGGACCATTGGACTGATCCAGTAAGACTATTCTTATGTTCTTACGTGAGCCAAGTATAGGACAATCAAGCCACTGTGACATCACTGATGAGGTTGGCTCTGAGGCACTGTGGAATGAGGCATTATGACATCACAATCTCAGCTCTGGAATGTTGCTCTGATTGGGGTTCCAGAATCTTGCTATTCTTTGAAATGCTGGAATGTTGCTACTCCTTGGGTTTTGGCCAGGTACTAGGGACCTGGATTGGCCACCGTGAGAATGGGCTATTGGGCTTGATGGACCATTGGTCTGGCCCAGTAAGAGATATTTTTATATTCTTATGATGGGCTTGGCTGAGCAGGCACAGGCCATGCTCAGCAAGGGAAGTAAAGGCTGAAGAAAGATGTGTAAGTGCTTTGAAAAGCCACTGCTGTACAAACTTAGCTGTTTGTTTGAATTACAAAGTTTTATTTCTGCTGGTTTAAAAGCATATTGACTTGGAGTTGCCAATAAAAGAAACCAGTGAGCAGTGCCTAGAGGGAAGTCACTGCTACAGGAACTTACCTTTTGCATTGTTGGTTATTTGTTTTAAGCTAGGGAACCTCACAGACTGTGCATTGCTGGTGGAAACAGGTGATTGAGCTCAGCTAACGGAGGATCCTTTACCAGACAAAGGGGAGCTGGTTTGGACTTTGTATCCAGCTTCAGGTGAGAAATAAACTTCATTCAGATCACTCCCTTTGAGGGAACCTGATATGCACTTGCATACAAAACTGATCGTTATTGTGCAGTTTCTATAATGCAACTTGCCGGGTTATAGCTGGAAAAATAACCCCAGCCAAAACAAATCACCATTAACTCAAAAAAGGGATTAGCAGTCTCAAAGAAACAAAGTCGCCAAAATCTGCTGTAAAATCAATTTACTTTGCATTGGTCACCAAAATACTTGTATTCAATGAAAAAAATACTTCTACTCCAAAAATGTACAATTCCATAACAGCATCTTGGCATCAAGATTCCATAATAGAATGCTGGTGTGAGTTGGTGTGTGTAAGTGTACCAAGTAATTTGTGTAATTCAAAGTATCCTATAAGCTACATGCATACCTAGGAGACACACCTATGAACTGCCCATGCTCTACACCAGGGGCGTCAAAGTCCCTCCTCGAGGGCCACAATCCAGTCGGGTTTTCAGGATTTCCCCAATGAATATGCATGAGATCTATTAGCATACAATGAAAGCAGTGCATGCAAATAGATTTCATGCATATTCATTGTGGGAATCCAGAAAACCCGACTGGATTGCGGACCTCAAGGAGGGACTTTGACATCCCTGGTGTAGAGCACCCATGCTCTACACATATGCACTCATGCAGTCCCTAGTGTGTGTTCAGTCACTCCTACCCTTGGCAGTCTCGGGTTCAAAATAGTGCCAGTGACCCATAGCTGCATTCTTTTGGTATAAACATGCATGGGATAACCCAGGGGTGTCCAATGTCGGTCCTCGAGGGCCGCAATCCAGTTGGGTTTTCAGGATTTCCCCAATGAATATGCATGAGATCTATTTGCATGCACTGCTTTCATTGTATGCTAATAGATCTCATACATATTCATTGGGGAAATCCTGAAAACCCGACTGGATTGCGGCCCTCGAGGACCGACATTGGACACCCCTGGGATAACCATAAAGGAATCCAATATGGAAGGCATGGAACCAAACAAGCTTAGCAGGGATTAGATCAGAGGTAGGGAACTCCGGTCCTCGAGAGCCGTATTCCAGTCGGGTTTTCAGGATTTCCTCAATGAATATGCATGAGATCTATTTGCATGAACTGCTTTCAATGCATATTCATTGGGGAAATCCTGAAAACCTGACTGGAATACAGCTCTCGAGGACCGGAGTTCCCTTCCCCTGGATTAGATGATAACACTAGTAATTGAAAAGCAAAGCCCGTGCTGTGCAGACTTCTACAGTCTGTGCCCTGATTGTGGCTGAACAGATAGGCCAATGCTGAACAAACCTCTATGGTCTATGTCAGTGGTTCCCAAACCTGTCCTGGAGGACCCCCAGGCCAGTCGGGTTTTCAGGATAACCCTAATGAATATGCATGAGAGCGATCTGCATATAATGGAGGTGCCAGGCATGCAAATCTGCTCCATGCATATTCATTAGGGCTATCCTGAAAACCCGACTGGCCTGGGGGTCCTCCAGGACAGGTTTGGGAACCACTGGTCTGTCCCATATAATAATAATAATAATAATTTATTCTTATATACCGCCATACCAAAAAAAGTTCTAAGCCAGGGGTGTCCAACCTTTTGGCTTCCCTGGGCCACATTGGCAGAAAAAAATGTTTCTGGGGCTGCACAAACGCTGCAGCAAGACAGAGGAGGGAGCCGGCAAGATGGTAAACACCCGGGGGCAGCAGAGGAAAACACTGCATTGTCCTCGACCAGGGCCGCACAAAATACTTCACGGGGCTGCAGGTTGGACACCCCTGTTTTAGGCAGTTCACAACAAACTGGGCAAGTACATAAAATACAGATGAAATACAACAGATTGGAATAAGAGAAACTTAACAATAATGAGTGGAATGCATTTACAATATAATGTGGATAAAATACATTAAAAAATAAAGAGAAAGCTGATAAAATACCAGCTTAACAGGCAAAAGAAATGCATATAATACAAATAAAATATCAGCTGAATCTAAACTGGAGGAGAGTCACGAGTGGTGTTCCGCAGGGGTCGGTGCTCGGACTGCTGCTATTTAATATATTTATAAATGATATAGAAACAGGGACGAAGTGCGTAATAATAAAATTTGCAGACACCAATCTATTTAGTGGTGCTCAGACTAAAAAGGACTGCGAAGAATTACACAGGGACCTGAACAAGCTAGGGGAGTGGGCGGCAAGATGGCAGATGAAGTTCAATGTAGAGAAATGTAAAGTATTGCTTGTAGGAAGCAAAAACCTGAGGTAAAGCTATATGATGGGAGGGATGTTATTGAGTGAGAGTACCCAAGAAAGGGACTTGGGGGTAATCGGCACAGTGTGCAGCGGCCGCTAAGAAGGCGAATAGAATGCTAGGTATAATCAAGAAAGGTATTACAACCAGAACGAAAGAAGTTATCCTGCTGATGTATTGGGCGATGGTGCGCCCGCATCTGGAGTACTGCGTCCAATATTGGTCACTGTACCTTAAGAAGAATATGGCGATACTCGAGAGGGTTCAGAGGAGAGCAACGCGTTTGATAAAAGGTATGGAAAACCTTTCATGCACTGAGAGATTGGAGAAACTGGGGCTCTTTTCCCTGGAGAAGAGAAGAATTAGAGGAGATATGATAGAGACTTACAAGATCATGAAGGGCATAGAGAAAGTAGAGAGGGACAGATTCTTCAAACTTTTGAAAGATGAGAGGGCATTCGGAAAAGTTGAAAGGGGACAGATTCAAAACCAATGCTAGGAAGTTTTTCTTCACCCAACGTGTGGTGGACACCTGGAATGCCATTCTAGAGGGCGTGATAGGACAGAGTACGGTATTAGGGTTCAAGAAGGGATTGGACAATTTTCTGGAGGAAAAGGGGATAGAGGGGTATAGACAGAGGACTACTACACAGGTCCTGGACCTGATGGGCTGCCGCGCGAGCAGACTGCTGGGCACGATGGACCTCTGGTCTGACCCAGCAGAGGCACTTCTTATGTTCTTATCTAGGGGTTCCCCAGGACAGGTTGGAGAACCATTGTTTTAGAGCAGGGGTGCCCAAAAGTTCACGATCGACCAATAGATCGCAAAGGCAAAATGAGTCGATCGCATTGCCTTCACGTTCTACCTGCTTACCTACGCAGAAGCGCCAAGCCGACCAACCATTCCCACCTGACAGCAATTCTGACGTCGGAGAGGAAGTTCCGGGCCAGTCAATTGTTGCCTGGCTGGCCCGAAACTTCCTCTCCGACATCAGAATTGACGTCGGGGAGAGGAACGCTGGTCGGCCCGATGCTTCTGCGTCGGGAAGCAAGGAGAAGTTGGAGCGGTGGTGGTTTAGAGGCCTGTTCTCCGATGGCGGCGGCAGTAACTTGGGGGAGGGTAGGGAGACAGAAAGAAGGGGGAGCAGGGAGACAGAAAGAAAGAAGGGAAACAGAAATAAAGAAAAGGGGGACAAGGAGACAGACAGAAAGAAAGAAGGGGGGCAGGGAGAAAGAAAGAAATGGGAGAGAGGAAGAAAAAGTTGGTGGAGGGAATGAAGTCTGGAAGCATACAGCATGCTGAAAGAAGGAAAGAAATATTGGATGCACAGTCAGAAGAAAAAAGTGCAACCAGAGACTCATGAAATCACCAGACAACAAAGGTAGGAAAAATGATTTTATTTTCAATTTAGTGATCAAAATGTGTCCATTTTGAGAATTTATATCTGCTGTCTATATTTTGCACTATAGTCCCCTTTTACTAAACCACAATAGCGGGTTTTAGCACAGGGTGCCTATGAGTGTTGAGAGCAGCGCGGGGCATTCTGCGTAGCTCGCTGTGCTAAAAACTACTATTGTGGTTTAGTAAAAAGGGAGGGGGTATATTTTCTCTGCGTACAGTGTGCTTTGTGTTTTTTAAAAATGTTATTGTTGGTTGATCATTTTGACTTGGTCATTTTAAAAGTAGCTCGCAAGCCCAAAAAGTGTGGGCACCCCTGTTTTAGAGCATAAGATAGCAGTTGAGGAAAGCCTCTATTTAGTGTTTCCATCTCATCCACCCCAGCTCCCACCCGTCCCAAAGCTGATCTTTTCAGTCAATTAGGAGAAGGACATTGCTTTGTTAGGGCTTTTCCTATTTTATTTCCTCTTTTCTTTCATCAGGTATGTGTACTTCTGCAACCACAATATAGCTGGAAAACATTGTCACGAAAACTGTTGCCTTGGTTACAGCTTCTGTCTTTGTGCAGGCAGAAAAATGTTATCCAAGGTGAGGGGCTAATTCCATGTGCAAGATGTCTTCTGTTTAAATCTCTCATGAAGGAAGTGAAAGAACTGAGGGAGGAGGTGGCAAGACTGAGAAGCATCCATGAAAATGAGAGGTACATCAATGAAACGCTTCATGAGTCATCAAATATTTCCAGCAGTGGGGAAGAAGAGGCTGTGCTGAGGGAGGGCAACTGGACTCAAATTATGGGACCCTACAAGATTGATACTGTAACTCCACCTGTCCTTGAACTGAAGGAGATGAGCGTATCCTAGGGAGAGGAAGAACCAAAGCTCAAAATCCCCAATGTTGCTGGATCTGTGACCACTACGAGTCAGGTAGTAGTGGTTGGTGATTCCCTTCCGAGGGGGTACAGAGGCATCTACCTGCAGACCAGACATAATGGCCCGGGAAGTGTGCTGTCTGCCTGGTGGCAAAATTTGAGTTGTTATGGAGAGCCTGCCAAGACTCAGCAAGTCTAGTGATTATTATCCAGTGCTGCTAGGTATCCCTCTGAATGTATGAAAAGTGACTTTGTGGCTCTGGGAGAGAAGGTGAAGCAGACAGGTACGCATGTGGTGTTCTCATTAATCTTCCCTGTCAAGGGTAAAGGCCAAGGCAGAGAAGCTCACATCTTGGAGATGAATGCGTGGCTGGATGGTGTTGCTGAGAGCATTTTGGCTTCCGGGAGCACGGGATGATTTTTCAAAGGCTGTTGAGTAGAGATGGTATGCATCTATCAAAGAAGGGAAGAAGTGTCTTCAGCAGCATACTGGCTAACCTACTGAAGAGGGCTTTAAACTAGAATCATTGGGGTTGGGTGATCAAAGGTCCAGGTAATCACTGAATACCTCTACACACAAGGGGAAAATGGGGCAATGTCTGGAAAGCAGTATATACTAATGCCCACCGTATGGGAAATAAGGTTTTGGATTTAGAGGCCGCAATAGGGAAGAGGCTGATTTAGATTTAGTAGTAACCCAACACATGAGGGTCCTTTAACTTAGCTGTGATGAAAATGGGCCTTCACAAGCCCCTTTGTGGGTCTTTTGCACTAGCTCACACCAGATTCAAAATGGTAACTCTAATCCCCTGGCAGTAGTCTCTTGGTACTACTGCTAGGGATTCAGACTGCCAAAAGTAATGCCTTTTTTGTGACTTCTAAGATTACCGGGACTTTTGAGGTTTTTTTTCCAATGTTGAAGCTGTTGTAACCAAGATGATAATGGGAATGGAACACCTCTCGTATGAGGAAAGACTAAAGAGGTTAGGGCTCTTCAGCTTGGAAAAGAGACGGCTGAGGGGAGATAAGACTGAAGTCTACAAAATCCTGAGTGGAATAGAACGGGTACAAGTGGATTGATTTTTTTTTTTACTCTGTCAAAAATTACATAGACTAGAGAACACTTGAAGTTACAGATCAAGATGGAATGGAGTTTACCCCATAATGCTGCTTGATGTGAGAGAAGATGTTGGTGATGACTTTTAAATTTACAACCTCTAACCGGTGGATAAACAAAGTTCAGATGCACTGATAAAAGACAGCATCGATGAGCATTTCGAAGTTACATTTGAAGTTACAGGGAGATGCTTTTAAAATCAATAGGAGAAAATATATTTTTTTTCTCAGAGAATAGTTAAGCTCTGGAACACATTGCTGGAGAATGTTGTAAGATTGGTTAACAAAGCTGGTTTTAAAAAAGATTTGGACAAGTTCTGGAGGAAAAGTCCATAGTCTTCTATTGAGATAGATATAAGGGAAGCCACTGCTTGCCCTGGATTGGTAGCATGGAATGTTGCTACTATTTGGATTTTTGCAAGGTATTTGTGACATGGATTGGCCATCATGAAGATAGGATACTGGGCTAGATGGACCATTGGTCTGACTCAGTAAGACTATTCTTATGTTCTTAGGTTTAGAACAATGGTACGACAGTATATCAAGTACTGTGTGCAATACTGGTTGCCCCATCTCAAAAAAGGACATAGTTGAACTAGAAAGGGTTCACAAAAATTAATACAAATATGATAATTTAGATGAACACTTCTTTTATGATGAAAGGCAAACAGGTCAAGTTCTTCATCTAAGAAAAACAATGAGTGAAGAAGGGTATGATTGAAGTTTATGAAATCATGAGTCAGGTGGAATGGTCAAATAGGGGACAGTTGTTGAACTTCCCAAACAGAAAAACAATATGGCACATCACGAAACTGGTGAACAGCGTACAAAACATTATTAGTCAGTATGCTTGAGAGATTCATCACTTATTCCTGAAAATAATTTATGAGAAATAAGTCTACTGTTTGGGAAATGCTTGGACTATGTTGGTGAGCAGTCACATTGTGTTCTTGGGTACCAGAGGTTACTGTGGCCTAGGAGTCTGGAGCAGGGTGCAATAGTCTATAGTCAAGGTCGCAACACATCTTGATTAGTATTAATTTTCAGATAAAGGCCTCATGCAGTATTACTTGATAGGGTCCAAAAAAGAGTGACTAATATGGTTAAGGGGTTGGAGGAGCTGCGGTACATCGAAAGATTAGAGAAACTGGGCCTCTTCTCCCTCGAACAGAGGAGATTGAAAGGGGACATGATCGAAACATTCAAGGTACTGAAGGGGATAGACTTAGTAAATAAGGACAGGTTGTTCACCCTCTCCAAGGTAGAGAGAACGAGAGGGCACTCTCTAAAGTTAAAAGGGGATAGATTCCGTACAAACATAAGGAAGTTTTTCTTCACCCAGAGAGTGGAAGAAAACTGGAACGCTCTTCCGGAGTCTGTCATAGGGGAAAAACCTCCAGGGATTCAAGACCAAGTTAAACAAGTTCCTGCTGAACTGGAACGTACTCAGCTAGGGCGCTGGTCTTTGACCTAAGGGCCGCTGCATGAGCGGACTGCTGGACACAATGGACCACTGGTCTGACCTAGTAGCGGCAATTCTTATGTTCTTATGTTTGCCATTTATTCTTCCTACTGTTTGTGATCTTTTATTTCTTTTAGGACTGGTTTTCAAAAATTAAGATGTTCACTACATGGAAACTAATTTTGCTATATGTCCAATTGATTCAACTTACGCTTCAATGGTGAAACATAACTCAGACTGGTCTACTGCCGGCCCAAGTTCAACAGATTAATTTCTTTCAACAGTTGGTGTTATATGATGTAACTGTATTGGAAAATCTGTCTAAAAGTAAAAATGAAGCTCATTATCCAGCGATAGCTACTGCATTGTCAATCCAGCTGATAAGGATGGTACAAATGTAGGTCTGAATTAATAAAAGTATGTTCATTTAATTCAACATTCAATTACAGCTTAACTAGGATCCCACCAAAACATATTGAACATTACTCATTTCATGCTCAATAGCAGAAGGTTGAAATATAGACAGAGGAGGAAATTATATTTTTATAGGTAATCCATCCTAAATTACTAGTTATTTATGTGCTGTGTAGACTTCATAAAGCATTATTAATCCTAATTGCCCAATAGTGTCTAGCAAGAATATCACCTGAGAACCAATTCCCCAAATTCTATATAGGGTACCCAAATTTGGACATCTAAGGCAGATGCATAACCAAATAAATAGAAATATAGAATGATGGCAGATAAATGAGTCATCTAATCTGCGAATCCAAAGCATGCACTATTTCTTCCTCTTCCTACATGCCTGTCCCATGCTTTCTTGAACTCAGACACAGTCTTTACCTCGACCGGGAGATTATTCCATGCATCTACCACCCTTTCAGTAAAAAAGTATTTCCTTAGATTACGCACCTAGGAAGCCAAAATCCATGCAAGATTTACACCCTAAATGGCGAGATCCTGACAAGAACTGAAGCAGAAAGAGACTTAGGGGTGATTGTCAGGGGAGACATGAAGTCTGCAAACCAAGTGGAGCAAGCTTCATCCAAAGCAAGGCAAATCATAGGTTGCATACGCAGGAGTTTCGTCAGCCGTAAACCTGAAGTCATTATGCCACTGTATAGATCCATGGTGAGACCGCACCTGGAGTACTGTGTGCAATTCTGGAGGCCGCATTACCGCAAGGATGTGCTGAGACTGGAATCGGTCCAGAGAATGGCCACCAGGATGGTCTTGGGACTCAAGGAGCTCCCGTACGAGAAGCGGTTAGGGAAATTGCAGCTCTACTCACTCGAGGAACGTTGAGAGAGGGGAGATATGATCGAGACATTCAAGTATCTCACGGGCCGCATCGAGGTGGAAGAAGACATCTTCTTCTTCAAGGGTCCCGCGGCAACAAGGGGGCATTCGTGGAAAATCAGGGGCGGGAAACTGCACAGCGACACTAGGAAGTTCTTCTTCACTGAAAGGGTGGTTGATCGCTGGAATTGTCTTCCACTTCAGGTTATTGAGGCCAGCAGTGTGCCAGATTTTAAGGCCAGATGGGATAGACATGTGGGATCTATCCGCAAAGATAGATAGGAAGGGTCACTGGAGTGGGCAGACTTGATGGGCCGTGGCCCTTATCTGCCGTCTATTTCTATGTTTACGCTTGTACCTATCACCTCTTAACTTCATCCTATGCCTTCCCATTCCAGAGTTTTCCTTCATTTGAAAAAGACTTACCTCCTGTACATTACTGCCACAGAAATATTTAAACGTCTCTATCATATCCCCTCTCTCCTGCCTTTCTTTCAGGGTATATATATCGAGGTGTTTAAGTCAGTCCCCATAACGCTTGTTTTGACAAAGACCACTAACCAATTTTGTTGCGGCCCTCTAAACTGACTCCATTTTATTTATATCTTTTTGAAGGTACGATCTCCAGACTTACACTTGGGACCTGGGTTGGCCACTATTAGAAACAGGATACTGGGCTTAATGGACCTTCAGTCTATCCAAGTATGGTAATTCTTATGTATTCCAAATGGAGTCTCTATCATCTCCTTTTTCCTACTGGCCATTCCTCTGCTTATCCACTCAAGCATCCTCCTGACTTAGACTGTCACCTTTTCTATCTGTTTTGCCACCTTAAGGTTATTCTTTAATGAGACATCAATAATCAATTTGCAACAATTTGGAGTAACGTATGTGTGAGGAGGGGGATTTCTGTGTTCCCTGAATGTAAGTGCAGAGATTCAGCAGGCAGGCCTCTGATGTCATGGCAACAGTGAAGCTATCATGCACACTGTGTGGACTCCTCCCACTGTCAGAGGCAGAGAGATTCTATTGGCTCTTTTGAAAGATTCAGAGGTTTTTTTTTCCTGCCTGATACACAGTGCAGAGAAGAGCACAGAGAGGGAGTTGGAGTCGGAAGGGAGTAGGGAGAAACAGTTTGTGTCTCTCTGGTCAATAGCTTTATGGGAGCTGGCAGAGAATTTCTCTAAGCAGCAGGCTACTACAGATGTATATAGCTCTGGGGATCAGCGTCCCAGAACCCTGAATATACTGGTAAAGGGAGAATTTTCTATTTGTTCTTTTTACTCTCCTTTATCTGATAGTGTCCTTCTCACCTACCTCCTGTGCACATAACTAGTAGCCACAGGGTACTATAGAAGGCCAGGGGCTATACAAATGGTGCCCGAGCTACAGGGACCTACCCCAAAGAGTTTACCTTAATTTTGGTGTATCGTGCTGCACTCCACTCTTGCCACTTTAAAGCACATTTGTTGCTGTGTCAGAGTAGCAAGGATTTGAAAATAAAATAAATACAAGAAAAGGTCTGAAATAAAAACTAGTTTTGTGTGCTTTTGGATATTACTTTGAATCTTCCTTACATGTGCAACTGCCCTAGGCTCTATTCTAGGCCAGTGTTTCTCAACTTCTTCAAGCCAAGTACCCCCTAAGTCTAATAAATATCAACCGAGTACCCCCACCCAAGCTCTGACCCAGACCCTACCCCCATAATAATAGTACTAACAGTAATGCAATTTCTTCCATTTATTTGTCATATATACACAATATAATCTTATTACTATATAATAGAAACCACAAAATTAAAAAAACTAAAAACACACTGTATGCAGAGAAAATGTTAATTATCATTTATATTCATTTTTTTTTCAACAAGGTCAAGGCAGATGACTTTAAAATATGCAATGTCATCTCAGTAACAACTATAGAAAAATAGACAAATATAGTGCAAAATATAGAAAACAGATATAAAGTTTCAAAACTGACACATTTTGATCACTAAATTGAAAATAAAATAATTTTTCTACCTTTTCATGAGTCTCTGGTTGCACTTCTTTCTGACTGTGCATCCAATATTTCTTTTTTCTGCCTCCTGCATGCTTCCTCTCCTCCAGACCTCATTCCCTTCCCCATCCACCCCATCCAACATCTCTCTCTGTCCCTCCATGAGTCCAACTTTTCTTCCTTTCTCCTTCACCCTATTGGCAACATGTCTCCCTCTCTTTCTCTCACTGTCCATCTGTCTTTCTCTCATTCCCTCTCTTGCTGCAAAAGGAGTGGGGAAAGAGAGAGAGAGAGAGAGGTCCAGGGTGCATCTCTCCCACCTTCTCTACTGCCACATCCAACATTTCTCCCTCTCATCCCTTGGATCACATGCAGCAGTTTTCACCACTGCCCACCAGCTCCATTCCTTCTTCTGTCACTCTTCTCCAGCACCATGCCACATCTCTCCATCACTATGTCCCAAAATTCCTCCCCCTTGCATCCCCTCCAATCTGTCCCTCTGTTCCCTCTCCACCACCAAATCCAACATTTCTCCCTGTCATCCTTCTCTCCCCCATGCATCTCTACCTCACTCCTCTCTCTCTAGGCCCAATTTTCCTCTTTCTTCCTTTTCCCATGTGTACCATCTCTTTCCCTCTGATTCACACACTCATGCCCAACAATTCTCCCGTTCTATTCCCTCCCTCCTATATCCCAAGTTAGTGCCCCACTCATGTCCCAACACATTCCTTCCCTCCCCCCCCTTTTTTCTCCCTTTTGTCCTACGATCATGTCATTTCTCTCCCATACTTGTTGCTTCAGGGCCACACTTGCTCCCTTCAGGGTCGTCCAGCTGGGCTGCTCCTTCCTGCCTTCAGCTGCACATGGACATGGGCAGTGGCTCTTACATGCTGCACGTGGATGGCTCTGATGTCAGCTCTGACATTAGAGAGAAGGCTTCTGGGTCAACCATGTGCAGTGTGCAAAAGCTGCTGCCAGCGTCCCTATGTAGCTGAAGGCAGGAAAGGGCAGCCCAGCTGGATAGCCCTGAAGGAGATAGCTGGATCCCTGCTGACCCAGAAGGCTTCCCTCTGACATCTGATATCAGAGGGAAGCCTTCTGGGTTGGCTTCGGCGGAGGGGGGAATGCAGCTGGAGAGCAGGAAGGAGGGCATGGGATGGTGGTGGGGGGCGGCATCCATTAAGGAGGAAGGGGGGGGCAGGAGACCTGTGCAGTGCCACGTACCCCCAACAAGCGGCTCATGTACCCCTAAGGGTACGCATACTGCGTGTCGAGAAACTTTGCACTAGATCAACCATCTCACCTTTTCCACATGTTTATTCACACCATCACATGTAGGACATAATCCAACTTTCTTGCTGGAGGATGTAGGTCAAGGTGATAATTATAGTGGAGTTCAAAGGAGGTTTGGTTGAGTTCCTGGTGTAAAAGCCTACAAAACTGTTTAGTCAGTAGACTTGAGAGAAACACTGCTCATCTCTGGAAATGTTTATTTGGGGGGGGGGAGGGGGGCTCTGCTGAGTACTTGCAATTCAGACTGACCACTATCAAGACACAGGATGCTGTGCTCAATGGACTTTGGTCCGATTCAACACGGCTTTTTTTATGTTCAGATGTTCCATTACCAATGCATAGACTAATTTGCTTTAATCTTATTTTCCCCGGGGCTAGATGACAACCTAAAAAATAGCATCCACTAGTCCTGTTAAAAAAAAAATAAGAACGTTCAGAGATATTTATTGCAAAACTCCTGGTGGCTGTGAGTGCATGGCACCCAGTGAAGGTACTTACATTTTTTTTAAAGCTGCTTTAACCCATGTGAATGCAGCCAAGCGGATTTCAATTAAGCAGATCACTGCTTTCTTATGCAGGAAAATTAGGTTTTTAGTAAACAAAGTTTCTAAATACCGTTAGAGAGACGTGGACGGAATTCAGAATCATCGCATCACGAACGCCGAGCTGAAAGAAAACAAATGAGAATGATATAAGTAAAATAGCAATCACAGCAGAAATGTTTTTCGTGCTTTCAACATTTAACCTCTCCAGCTCCCCTCCCCGATTTGTTTCCTGATCATTTTTCATTCCTGTTTGGGTTGGTTTTTTTTCTCATTATAATAATATGTCAATGTGCCACTGGGGAACTAGCTCTATAGGCACAGGAAGAAGGCTCTCTTACAGTGGCAGCAACAGAGGAATGAGTTAGCCTAACGAAAAGGGCCAAGAGGTAGAAAGGAAAGCAAGCAGGGAATGGAAGATGAAAAAGAGGTAAAGAGAAGGAAAAAAAAATAGAAAGAAAGTAATAGAAAGGGAAAGATATTGTAAAGAGACCTTATGAGATTGGCAGACTAGGCATCCAACCTGCAGATGAAATTTACCCCCTCTTCTACAAAACCGCGCTAGTGGTTTTTTAGCGCAGAGAGCCGCGCTGAATGGCCCGCGCTGCTCCCGACGCTCATTGAGTTCCTTACTTATGTAAGCAAGTGAAATTTAATGTAAGCAAGCGCAAGTAGTGAAGAGCAACCCAAACTATAGCTATTTGATACAGGGTTCCACTGAAGAAAAGGATCTAGGTGTCATTATTGGTGATCAATTGATAATCTGATAGTGTGTAAGAAAAGAAATGGAATGTTCAGAATTATTAGGAAAGAATATCTGGTCTCCTAGCCACTCAAGATCCTTCTGTAAATCCTTGCAATTCTTGTCCATTTGAACAACTTTAAATAGTTTTGTGATATACCCAGATTTAGAGCTCCTCTTACAAGCTGCGGTAGAGGTTTCTACCACAGACTGGTGGGGCATTTACCTCACCGGCCCAAGGTAAAATCCTCTACCATGGCTTTGTAAAAGCCAGCATTGATCACTTCACTGATGACTAGGGATAGACTTCCAGAATATTTTCATTTTGTGTCCTTTGGGGGAATTTCTGATTTGTTTGGATTCCCCCCCCTCCCTACCTCTCCTTGTGTCATGAAAATGCTCTGGTCCCTTTCCTATGGCCTCTCAACCCCTTGAAATCCAAGGACTACCTCTATGCTTTGTGATCCAGTGGGGATTGTTGGGACAGGAGCAATCATGCCCATTCACTCTTGCCCATGGCCATGACCACATCCAATGTGGCCATCCTAACCTTTCACCATACGAAACTAGGGCGAAAGGATGTGGCTGCCATATTGAATATGGCTGTAGTCATGAGCAGGAATAAATGTACATCAATCTTGCCCTAACGACCCTCCATTGAATCACTAGGGACTGAGGTAGGCCTGGGGGGGACCTACAATTAGGTAGGGGTCTCAATGAGGAGGACATGGGTTCAGCATAGGCAGACAAGGGGAGGGGGGGCAGAAGGGGGTTTTGGATTGTGGTGGGGGAAGGCTGTCATTGACAAAACTATTATTGGAAAATTAAACTTTGACCATTTTTTTTTTTTTTGTAAATCTTTATTCATGTTCAAAAAAACTGAAAATGGCAGAGGAAATGTCATTGACATTTTCACTGTTAATGACTCCCCATCTCTACTGATCACTCCTAATTCCAGATCATTATGACAATATTAAACAGCACAGATTCCAGTACAAACCCTTGGGGCACTCCACAAGTCACCCTTTTCCATGTGAATAACTGACCATTTAGGGCCTGTTTTACAAAGCCAAGCGATAATGGCCCTGAAGCCCATAGAGCTTTAAAGGGCTTCAGGGCTGTTGCTGCTGCGCGGCTTTGTAAAACAGGCTGTTAGTCTTTCTCTTTGTTCCCTCTCTTTCTGTTTGCAATCCAAAAAAGGCATAAAATGACATAAAGCCATGGCCTCCTGTTCCATGATTCTGTCATTTCTTAAGGAGTCTGCAATGAGGGACTTTATCAAATGCCTTCAGAAAATTCAAATACACTATGGTCTTTATTTAAGGTCACGCACTACAAAAAAATAGTAGAAAAACCTTCAACATTAAATTTTTTTTTTAATAATAAGTAATTGCAATTTTAGAATTCACATCGGTATATACAGTACTCATAGGAGGAAAAAAACCTCAGTAAGCTGAGCGCATTAACAGGACTGGAGGAGTGACTTTTAGTGGTTAGAGATGCTGTCTCAGTAGCCTGAGGTTGTGAGTTTGATCCCAGCCTACTCCTTCTGACTCCAGGTAAGATGCTTAACATTCCATCGTCCCATGTGCCACAGATTGATTATGGGCCTACCGGGACAGATAGAGATAAGAGTACTTGATTACTCTTCAATTGTAAACCGCTAAGGTGATTAGTGGAGTACCACAGGGCTCAGTCTTGGGCCCAATCCTATTCAACATCTTTATAAGAGACTTGGCAGAAGGGCTTCGAGGTAAAATAACATTATTCGCCGATGACGCCAAACTGAGTAATGTAGTGGGCAAATGCACAACAGACGAAGATTCAGTGCCCGACAACATGATGCACGACCTACTCCTACTGGAGCGATGGTCTAGGACATGGCAACTAAACTTCAATGCCAAAAAATGCAAAATTATGCACCTGGGCAGCCAGAATCCATGCAAGTCTTATACCCTTAATGGCGAGATCTTAGCAAAAACGGTAGCAGAACGAGACTTGGGGGTAATCGTCAGTGAGGACATGAAGTCTGCCAATCAAGTGGAGCAGGCTTCGTCCAAGGCAAGACAAATCATGGGCTGCATACGAAGGGGTTTCGTCAGTCGTAAGGCGGAAGTCATTATGCCATTGTATAGATCCATGGTGAGGCCCCACCTGGAGTACTGTGTGCAATTCTGAAGGCCGCATTATCGCAAGGATGTGCTGAGACTGGAGTCGGTGCAAAGAATGGCCACCCGGATGGTCTCGGGACTCAAGGATCTACCATACGAAAAACGGCTTGACAAATTGCAGCTATACTCGCTCGAGGAGCCCAGAGAGAGGGGGGACATGATCGAGACGTTCAAGTATCTTACGGGCCGCATCGAGGCGGAGGAAGATATCTTCTTTTTCAAGGGTCCCACGACAACAAGAGGGCATCCGTTGAAAATCAGGGGCGGGAAACTATGAGGTGACACCAGGAAATTCTTTTTCACTGAAAGAGTGGTTGATCGCTGGAATAGTCTTCCACTACAGGTGATTGAGGCCAGCAGCGTGCCTGATTTTAAGGCCAAATGGGATCGGCACATGGGATCTATTCACAGGGCAAAGGTAGGGGAGGGACATTAAGGTGGGCAGACTAGATGGGCCGTGGGCCCTTATCTGCCGTCTATTTCTATGTTTCTATGTTTCTATGCTTTGGGTGACTCTCTACATGAAAAAGGCAGTACACTTCTCCCTCCGTATTCGCAGTTTCAGCAATCGCGGTTTCAATTATTCGCGGTTTTTAGCTTGCTGGCTCCTCCCCCCCCATTACATCAGCTTGCGTAGAGAAATCGCCGATTCCAAACGTTTGCAGAGAAAATCGCCGATTCCCGGCACTTTCTTCACCGTGTTTTGCCTCTCCTTCAGGAACAGGCCAGGCCTCTCACCATGTTATTCGTGGTTTCGTCATATTCACGATGGTTTTTAATAGAAAACAGCGAATAACATATGAAAAAGTTATTCGCGGTTTTTCTGTATTTGCGGTTCTGTGAATACGGAGGGAGAAGTGTAAATAAATAAACGTCATGGCTCATAGAACAGTGGCTGGGATACCGTGGCCTGCAAAACTCTTGGAATTTTGTGCTAATAAACGGACTGACTTTCTGAACCAGACTGACGGATTTCACAGTTCACAACATGGTTTCAGAGTGCTGCATTGCACCAAAGCCTTTGACTGTTAGAGCTATCCTCTAAAGCTAAGCCAGGGTCAACAGACAGTCTTTTGCTTCAGTTCAATATTTTGGCTGCATTTGACACAGTCAACCACTCTCTGCTACTGCTGAAATTTTGGTGAATTAGGTCTACATGGAGTAATGCTCAAATGGTTCACAGAATTTGTATGAAGTGAGGAAAGGACATAGGAAATCTCAAGCTTGGAATGCTACTTGTGGTGTACCACAGGGTTCGCTATTCTCTCCATCCTTATTTTAACATGTACTTGAGAGCCTTAGGCAACAGATTCTCCTCTCACCATGTCCACGCATTCTCTTACTCAGACAATATCTTGCTCCTATGCTTAGTCAAAGAATCCTCAATGATACTCTCCAATACATAAGGAGCATTATCGAAGATCTGGGTATAGGGACATTAAAAAACTCCCTCAAACTCAACAAACTAAAGACAAAAATTCTCTGGTTTGGCGACTATAGCATACAAAGTCAAAATTATGTAATTCAGGGTTAAATACTCAAATAAGACAGGTGAAGTTCAGGAAATGAACTAGTTATACCATATGCTGAAACACTTCACGATACAGTGAATAAGAACAAAGACATTTCGATGTCGCATATGCTCAAAAACATATAGTTCCCCCAGGGAATGATCCTATAGGACAGCCCACTGCCCAATCACTGCATACGAGTGTTCATGATTGAAAATATGGTGACAGGACAAAAGCGTGCGAGACTTCGGCACGCCGACATTGCAGCGCAGACAATTCGGCGCAAGACCCCAGCGCACCGCCTAAAAAGTTACTTTTTAAAGAGCTCTGATGGGGTGTGTGGGTTCATACTCTTCACGCTGCCGTTGGAGGAGGGGGTGCAACCCCCCACATTATAGAGAAAATTTAACTTTTTCCTAACCCCGAACCCCCCCCCCCAACGGCAGCGCGAAGAGTATGAAGTAAACTGGGTTTAAAAGTAACTTTTTAGGCGGCGCGCTGGTGTCTTGTGCCGATTTGTCTGCGCTGCAATGTCGGTGCGCAGAAGTCCCGCCCACGAATGACTATGAACCGAAAATATTAGTAAAATCTTTATACATGTTCAAATACTTTGAATCCTCAATTGTGTTTCTTTGTGAAGTATTATTGAAAACTTATCTTCAAACAAATGCTAAAACCAACGTGGACCACGGTTCGTTCTCTTCGTCAGGAGACCCAGTGCGAAATCTCATAGCGCTGAGCTGTCAATAATGTAAACCACTTTGGGTGAATCTCTTCATGAAGAGGCAGTAAATAACTAAATGTCGTGGCTTATAGAACAGTGGCTGGCCTTCAAAACGATTGGAATTTTGTGCTAATAAACAACTATAGCATATTGTCAAATATGGTGACGGGATAATCGCGTGCCGGATGCCAGCGCGCCGACAATCCAGCACTGACAATTCGGCGGAAGACAGAAGCGCGCGGGGAAAACATAATTTTTAAAGAGCTCCAACTGGGGGTTTGGGGTGGCAACCCCCCACTTTATTGGTTAGTGTTTGCGCTGCCGTTGTGGGGTGGGTGGGGGGGGTGAAACCACCCCGCATTTTAGAGAAAACTGAATTTTTCCCGAAAAAAATAAAAAAAGGTTCAGTTTTTGCTATAATGGAGGTTTCCAACCCCCCGAATCCCCCTCCAACAGCAGCGTGAACACTAACCAATACAGTGTGTGTGTGTGTGTGGGGGGGGTTGCCACCCCAAACCCCCCGTCGGAGCTCTTTAAAAATTACTTTTCCCCCCGCGCGCTTCTGTCTTGCGCCGAATTGTCAGCGCTGGATTTTCAGCGCGCTGACGTCTTGCGCTCCACTGTCTGTGAACCATCAAATACCATTCTGGTGCTGGCGACAGGAGAAAATCTAAAGATGGCGAACACGTCAAAGATATTAGGTGTCTTCCTGGATTCCAATCTCGTCTTCGAAGCCCAGATCGACTCCTTGGTTAAGAAATTCTTCTTCATTCTAAGGCAATTAAGAGCATTAAGATCCATCTTAGCTCTGACTAGCTTCAGAATGGTGGCGCAAGCAGTGTTACTCCCATACCTAGACTACTGTAACTCCATATATTATGCTGGTACCGAAAAAGAATTTAAGATGCTACGATTGCCACAAAATACAGGGCTCCTTTTACAAAGGTGCGCTAGGACCTTGACGCGCGGAATAGCCTCTATCACCTCCTTTTGAGCAGGCGGTAGATTTTCGGCTAGCGTGCACGATAAAACTGCTAGCGCACCTTCATAAAAGAGATTCATAGACAACCCTGCTAAAGACAAAGGCGCGCGCTGTCAACTGAGCGCAAGACGGAGGCGCGCGCCAAAGAAAATTAGTTTTTAGGGGCTCCGACGGGGGTTTTTGTTGGGGAGCCCCCCCAGTTTACTTACTAGAGATCGCGCCGGCATTGTGGGGGGTTTGGGGGGTTGTAACCCTCCACATTTTACTGTAAACTTAACTTTTTCCCTAAAAACAGGGAAAAAGTGAAGTTTTCAGTAAAATGTGGGGGGTTAAAATTCAGTGTTCCCGCTAAGCTGCGCTGGGGTGCACTGACGCACAAAATATTACCTCGCAGCGCACAAGTTCCTCGTCACAGCGCACACAGTGTAGAGCACAGTTCTTCAACCGCTGGTCCGCAAACAAAATCTTGCCGGTCCGCGAAGGATTCGGTCCCCGCCGCAACGAAAGGCCGGCGTCAGCTGACTTGCAACTTCCTGTTGCAGTCGCTGTGCCGGGACTCCTGCCTTCGCCGGGACTCCTGCCTTCCACCGCGTTTGCCTCCTGCCTTGTCTCCGCACCTCCAGACCAGCAGCGGCAGCTGTGTATGCTTTTAACTTCGGCACAGAGCTGCCCCTAATCAATAGTTTAGCGCGGTTTCATAAGGCAGCCTCGGGGCCTTTGCTAGGCCGGCCCACATCGCATCATCGAAGCGGGCCGGCTATCAAAGGCCCCGAGGCTGCCTCATGAAACCGCGCTAAACTATTGATTAGGGGCAGCTCTGTGCCGAAGTTAAAAGCATACAGAGCTGCCGCTGCTGGTCTGAACTCTTGGGCCGCTGAAGGAGGGCAAAAAGCAGCTGTCCTGGAGGTTTCCCTTCCTCTCGCCTTTACAGGTTCCTTTTTTCCACCTTTTTTTTTTTCCTTCAAACGGCAACGGGCCCCAGCATCGACATCAATCAAGTAAGTTCCACTGTCAATCAAGCGGTTCTGCTCGGCCAAAGCTTCCCCTGTGACATGAGCCACCCTCAGGGGAAAGAAAGTGACCCACAAAGGTGAGGGGAAGGGGGGCAGATGATGGAAGTTGGGGGGGGGGGGGAGAGAGAGAGAGAGAGAGAGAAGGGGCAGATGATGGAATGGAGGAGATGAGAGAGAGAGAGAAGGGGACAGATGATGGAAGTGAGAAGAAGGGAGAGAGAGCAGAAGGCAGATGGATGTCAGTTGAGAAGGGAGAGCAGATGCTGAATGGAAGTGGGGAAAGAACACATACTGGATGGAAGGAGGAGATAAATAAAGGGGGAAGAAAATAGTAAGATAATGGAGGGGTGAGGGAAAGGGGTGACAAGCTGTGTGTAGACACAGTGAAAAGAGGGAAACGGGACTAAATAGTAAGAAAGAATTTAATTTAGATGGAGGCAGAAAATAGAGAAGGAAGACCAGAGAAGAAAAGGGAAGAGAGAGCAGAGAATGATCAGATCTGAGTGGAGGAAATGAGAAGAGAGATATGCTAAAAACCACAGGGGGGAGGGAAGGATAGAGATGCCAGACCATGAGGGGAACAGAAGGAAGATGATGGATGCTAGACCAAATTGGGGGGTGGGGGAGGGGGCAGGAGGAGAGATGGCAGGGAAAGACAGACAGTGAATGGAAGGGGCAGATGCTGGACTGAAGAGACAGAGAAGGTTATCATGCTGCTGTACCGGGCCATGGTACGCCCTCACCTGGAGTACTGCGTCCAGCACTGGTACTTTAAGAAGGACACGGTACTACTCGAAAGGATCCAGAGAAGAGCAACTAAAATGGTTAAGGGGCTGGAGGAGTTGCCGTACAGCGAAAGATTAGAGAAACTGGGCCTCTTCTCCCTTGAGCAGAGGAGATTGAGAGGGGACATGATAGAAACATTCAAGGTACTGAAGGGAATAGACTTAGTAGCTAAGGCAGGGAGAACGAGAGGGCACTCTCTAAAGTTGAAAGGGGATAGATTCCATACAAACATAAGGAAGTTCTGTGGTAGAAAGCAACATATTTATTTGGCTCATAACTTGCTGGCGCCCGATATTTTTAGCTCACAGTGAAAAAAGTTTGCTCACAACACCCGCCCGCTTAGAGGGAACACTGGTTACAATCCCCCATACCCCCCACAACGCCCCCACAACGCGGCGCGATCTCTATTAAGTAAAGAGGGGGGGTTCCCCTCCCACCCCACCCCCGTCGGAGCCGTAAAAACTGTAAATTTCTGCGGCGCGCGCCTCCGCGCTGCGCTCAATTGTCTGCGCGCCCCTTTGTCCCGGCGCGCTTTTGACCTGACACCGTAAAAGGAGCCCACAGCCCACACCGTTGAAAAGTGTCTTAGCTTGTAAAGGAATTTTTTTTTTTTTTGGGGGGGGGGGTGAGAGAGTAAAGTTTTTAAAGAGAATTTACAACTACAGTGGTACCTTGAATTACGAGCATAATCCGTTCCAGGAGCATGTTCGTAATCCAAAATGCTCGTTTATCAAAGCAAAGATCCCAATAGAAAATAGTGGCAACAGCAACGATTCATTCCAGAACCCGAGGTCTGTACCTGTCGGGTGCCGGGTGCTGCAGCACCGTCTCCTCCGTCCGTCATCCGAAGAAGAACCCCATAGTGCCGTGTCGGGGGGATGCCTCTAATGTCCGCCAGCCGCCTGAGAACCCTGCAGTGCCACTTCAGAGGAATGCCTCCTCCATCCACTAGCCAGCCCTCCACGTTGGATGCCCCTCGCATGCTGGAGAGCCCCCCACCCGAGCCCACGCAGCCGAGCGCCGCCCCACCCGCACGCCGCGCATAACATGCACAACGCCGATGATTGACGCTGTGCGCGTCACATGCAACGCGCATGCGGGATGGCACCCAGCTGCGCAGGCCCTGACAGAGGTCCTCCAACCTGTGGAAGGCACCCGACGTGGAAGGCTGGCCGGAAGACGGAAGAAGAATCCCCCGAAGCGGCGCTTCTTGGACTGTAAGTGCTCATTTATCGGGGCAGTGCTCGGTTTGTGAGTCAAAAGTTTGCCTAGTATTTTGCTCGTCTTGCAAAACACTCGCAAACCGGGTTACTCGCAAACCGAGGTTCCACTGTAATTTTTTGTGTGTGTGTTCAATCATCTTTATTGACTTTTTAATAAATATAGCAATTGGACAGTAATGACCACAATCTAGTCATTGATAACAACAATGTTACAGTCGGTCATACACTGTCCCGAACAGAACAAACAGTAGGAACATTCTACAAAAAACTAGAACAGGAAAAAAAATAGGTAGTTCTGGTCAGACGTGGTATAACTGATACTAGAAAATTGTAATTTTAATTTGGTTCAAGTTTAACATGACCCTGAAAAGAGAAGCTGCATTGATTTAGTGATACAGTAACGATTTTGTACATCACTTTTGTGCTGTAGTGTTGGACCTATGTGTTTTGACAGGTGGTGGTAGCTTTAAGAAAATATTTACCGTAGGTACTGGCTGATGTCAGGTGGAAGGATAAAAAGTGTCAATTAGGCTTTGTAAAAAGCTGTTTAGTGGTAACAATTAAGGCTGTTCTGTGGTGAGGGCTGAAAGTCTGCCATGGTAACATTCTATTCAGTATTTCTTAAAGAATATTGGAGGTCAGCTGTAAATTGGTGTAGGATTCTCAGCTCTTATTGAATTATTGTGTTAGTAAAATTATTTTTAAAAATAAGCATTATATTTTTAACCTTGGAATCTGGCCTGAAAGCTGAGATACAGTTTTCTCGAAAGATAAGTCTAGCTGCTGTGGGCTCCTTTTACGGTGTCAGGTCAAAAGCGCGCCGGGACAAAGGTGCGCGCAGACAATTGAGCGCAGCGCGGAGGCGCGCGCCGCAGAAATTTACAGTTTTTATGGCTCCGACGGGGGTGGGTGGGGGGGAACCCCCCCTCTTTACTTAATAGAGATTGCGCCGCGTTGTGGGGGCGTTGTGGGGGGTATGGGGGATTGTAACCCCCCACATTTTACTGAAAACTTCACTTTTTCCCTGTTTTTCCCTGTAACTTCATCGAGTGTCCCCCATAATCTTTGTAATTTTTGATGGAGTGAAAAATTAATCCACTTGTAGCCGTTCTACTCCACTCAGGATTTTGTAGACTTCAATCATATCTCCCCTCAGCTATTTCTTTTCCAAGCTGAATAGCCCTAACCGTTTTAGTCTTTCCTCATACGAGTGAAGTTCCATCCCCTTTACCATCTTGCTAGCTTTTCTTTGAACCTTTTCCAGTGCCACTTTTACAAATCCGCACTTTTACAACCTCCCACAATGCCGCCGCGATCTGTATTAAGTAAAGTGGGGGGGGGGGCTCCCCAACAAAAACCCCCGTCGGAGCCCCTAAAAACAGTAATTTTCTTCAGCGCACGCCTCCGTCTTGTGCTCAGTTGTCGGCACGCGCCTTTGTCTTCCGCGATTATGTCTATGAACCCGCATGACCCACCGCAGGACATCACCTGCTCTTGGTGCCCTGGACAATGAGCAGGATCCAGGACTTCATGGTCTTACTGTGCCCCATTTCTTCATTGGGCCAAACACCCCAGAGTTGGGACCTAGGTATTTATTTATTAATCTTTAACCCTGGCTATAATATCACTCACAAAGATGTTGAATAGAGCCAGCCTAAGGACAGATACCTGTGGCACTCCACTAACAACATCTTTTTCCTCCGAGCTAACTTCCCTTTGGCAAGTTAGGTGCAAAGCATTGATAAAGACAGCTAAGAAAGAATATGAAGAGAAACTTGCAAAAGAGGCATAAACTCATAAGTTTTTTTTTAGGTACATCAAAAACAGAAAACCTGTGAGAGAATCTGTGGGACTGTTGGATGATCAAGGAGCAAAAGAGGATAAGGCCATAGCGGAAAGACTGAATGAATTCTTTGCTTCGGTCTTTATGGAAGAAGATGTAAGATCTACCTGAACTGGAAATGGTTTTCAAGGGTGATGATGCGGAGGAACTGAAAGAAATCTTGGTGAATCTGGAAGATGTACTGAGCCAAATTGACAAGTTAAAAAGTGATAAATTGCCAGGATGGTATATATCCCAGGGTATTAAAAGAACTAAAAAATGAAATTGCTGACCTGCCAATGGTACGTTGATTTTTAAGAAGGGTTCCAAGGGAGATCCGGGAAATTACAGACCAGTAAACTTGACTTCAGTTCCGGGCAAAATGGGAAAACAATTATAAAAATAAAATAGTGGAACACTTAGACAAACATGATTTAATGAGACGGAGTCAGCATGGATTCAGCCGAGGGAGATCTTGCCTTACCAATAAACATGAGGATAAAAGTGAGCCAGTTGATATAGTGTATTTAGATTTTCAGAAAGCTTTTGACAAAGTTCCTCATGAGAGGCTCCTGAGAAAATTAAAGAGTCATGGGATAGGTGGCAAAGTTCAGTTGTGGATTTGGAATTGGTTATCGGATAGAAAACAGAGGGTAGGGTTAAATGGTCATTTTTCTCAATGGAGGAGAGTAAGCAGTGGAGTGCCATAGGGGTCTGTACTGGGACCGGTGCTATTTAACTTATTTATAAATGATCTGAAAATTGGAACGAGTGAGGCGATTAAATTTGCAGATGACACTAAACTGTTCAAAGTTGTTAAAACGCAGGCAGATTGTAAAAAAAATTGCAGGCGGACCTTAGGAAATTGGAAGACTGGGCGCCAAGTGGCAGATGAAATTTAATGTGGACAAATGCAAAGTGATGCACCTTGGGAAGAATAACCTGAATCACAGTTACCGGATGCTAGGGTCCATCTTGGGGGTTAGTGCCCAAGAAAAGGATCTGGGTTTCATCGTAGACAATAGGATGAAACCTTCTATCCAATGTGCAGCGGTGGCCAAAAAAGCAAACAGGATGCTAGGAATTATTAAAAAAGGGATGGTTAACAAGACTGTTATAATGCCTCTGTATCACTCCATGGTGTGACCTCATCTGCATTCAATTCTGGTCTCCTTATCTCAAGAAAGATATACGGCCTCTTTTACAAAGCCGCGCGGCAACATCCCCGAAACCCTTTAAATCTATAGGGACTTCGGGGCCGTTAGTGCAGCGCAGCGCAGCTGCTAGTGCGGATTTGTAAAAGTGGCACTGGAAAAGGTTCAAAGAAAAGCGAGCAAGATGGTAAAGGGGATGGAACTTCACTCGTATGAGGAAAGACTAAAATGGTTAGGGCTATTCAGCTTGGAAAAGAGATGGCTGAGGGGAGATATGATTGAAGTCTACAAAATCCTGAATGGAGTAGAACGGCTACAAGTGGATTAATTTTTCACTCCATCAAAAATTATAAAGATTATGGGGGACACTCAATGAAGTTACAGGGAAATACCAATAGGAGGACATTTTTTTTTTCCAGAGAATAGTTAAGCTCTGGAATGCATTGCCAGAGGTTGTGGTAAGAGTGGATAGCTTAGCCAGTTCTAAGAAAGGTTTGGACAATTTCCTGGAGGAAAAGTCCATAGTCTGTTATTGAGAAAGACATGGAGGAAGCCACTGCTTGCCTTGGATTGGTAGCATGGAATATTGTTACTTCTTAGGTTTTGGCCAGGTACTAGTGACCTGGATTGGCCACCATGAGAACGGGCTTTTGGGCTTGATGGACCATTGGTCTGACCCTGTAAGGCTATTCTTATGTCTCTTTCCACTTAACCAACTTTTAATACAGTTTGTCACTTTGGGGCCCATACTGCATACATTCAATTGTCTATTTGGCACCATGTCAAAAGCTTTGCTAAAGTCCAAGTACACTACATCTAGCGCCCCTCCCATATCCAACTGTTTGGTCACCCAGTCAAAGAAATCGATCAGATTTGTCTGACAAGACCTGTCTCTCGTAAAACTATGCTTCCTCAGGTCCTGCAGTCCATTCAATTCTAGAAATCTCACTATCCTCTGCTTAAGAAACATTCCTACTAGTTTACTCACTACTGAGGTCAAACTAACAGGCCTGTAATTCCCAACCTCCTCCTTACTTCTGCTCTTGTGCTGAGGGACCACAGCGGACTCTAAGGAAGCATTAAAACGATGAGACAATGGAGCCAACAGAACCTCTGAGTTCCTTGAGTACCCTCAGATGTACCCTATCAGGCTCCATCACTTTGTCTACTTTTAATTTAGCTTGTTCCTCACAAATGCAGTTTTCTGAGAATCTTTCCCAGTCTACTGCACATCCATTCCCATTTGTGTTCATTTTTTTTTTTTTTTTTGCTGTCCTTACCCCAGTCTTTTATCTGTGAACACAGAATGGAAATAATTCTTAAGCAGTTCAGCCTTATCCTTAGTTTCTGCCTATTTGTCCCCCTCACCCTTGAGCCTCACTATGCCATTTTGACACTTCTTCCTATCACTTACATTTCTAAAAAAATGTTTTGTCCCCCAATTTTACCTTTATCGGCTATCATTTCTTCCATTTGCATCTTTTCCCGCTTCTCATAGTTTTTCCACATATATTTTTGTCTTTCTTCCTCTTTATGCGACATCTTGTAATTTATGAAGGCTAACCTTTTTTTTTTCCCCTCACCTTTTCACTGACTGCATTTGAGAACCAAAGCGGCTTCTTTTCCTTTTATGTACGTTCTAACACAAAGATTTGTCACCTTTAGAATAGCTTCTTTCAGTTTCGCCCACTGTCTTTGTACATCGTTCAGCTGTTCCCATCCAACCAACTCATGGGTATTCCCCCATCTTGACAAAGTTAGCTCTTATGAACTCTAGAACCTTCAGTGTTGAGCAAGTCCTCTCATCCTGCATTTTGATATTGAATCTCATCATTCTATGATCATTAGATGCTAAATGATCACCCACTGTAACCTCAGGAACACTTCCCCCGTTTATAAGCACCAAGTCCAAAATAATTCTATCCCATGTGGATTCCATTACTAATTGCCAGAACAATTCTTCCTGTAGTGAATCCAAGATCTCCTTACTTCTAGACCAGTGGTTCTCAACCCTGTCCTAGGTGACCCTCAGCCACTTGGGTTTTCAAGATATCTTTAATGAATATGCACATGACATATTTGCATGCCTGTCTCCTCCATTATTTGCAAATCTCTATCATGCATATTCATTAGGGATATCCTGAAAACCCAACTGGCTGGGGGGTCCCCTAGGATAGGGTTGAGAACCACTGTTCTAGACGATCCCACAGCTGAGACGGTCCAATCAACGTCCGGCATATAAAAATCACCTAACAGTAGTACTTCCCCTTTCCAAGCTATCTTGTGAACGTCATCAATTAAATCTTTGTCCATTTCTTCTGACTGTGAAGGAGGCCTGTATATCACACCAATGTAAATACATTTTCCATTCCCTCTTATAGCTTTGGATAGATACTTGGAGAACAAAGGGATAGAAGGGTACAGAAAAGAATAGAGGTAGAGGTAAGTTATAAAATTAGTCTGGGAACACTGTTTCAGGCAATAGGCCTGATGGGCCGCCGCGGGTGCAGACCGCTGGGCAAGATGGACCTATGGTCTGCCCCAGCGGAGGCAACTTTTATGTTCTTATGTTATGTTAAAATTAATATTAAAGTGACAGAATTGCGAGACATATGGGTAAAGAAGGAACACTGTGGGTTAATCTGGAAAGAGGGAATGGAAAATGTATTTACATTGGTGTGATATACAACCCAATTATGGCTCTCCATGAACCACGTTTCTGTGACTGCCACTAAATCCAATTCAGCTTCTACCATTACAGCTTCTAGATCTGGAATTTTGTTTCCCATGCTACGGGCATTAGTATACAAAGCCTTCCAGCTATTCACTTTTCTCTTTTGTAAACCCCATAGAACTTAACGATATTGGTCTGACCCTGTAAGGCAGTTCTTATGTTCTTATGCTGAAGAGCCCTAACCTTTTTAGTCGTTTCTCATACGAGAGGAGTACCATCCCTGTTATCAAAGAAGAGCGACCATCTTGGTCGCTCTTCTTTGAACCTTTTCTAGCGCCGCTATATCTTTCTTGAGATAAGGAGACCAGAATTGAATGCAATACTCCAGGTGAGGTTGCACCATGGAGTGATACAGAGGCATTATGACATTCTTAGTCATGTTAACCATCCTGTTTTTTAATAATTCCTAGCATCTTGTTTGCTTTTTTGGCCGCTGCCACACATTGGGCAGGTTTCATCGTATTGTCTACAATGACACCCAGATCCTTATCTTGGGTGCTAACCCCCAAGGTGGACCCCAGCATCCAGTAACTGTGATTTGGGTTATTCTTCCAATGTGCATCACTTTGTAGCAAGATGGGCGCTAACCAGTCTTTTGCAAGTGTCACATGTTTGACTATCTCCCAGTTGGTGAGAGATCTTATGTGTGTGCTTGGTGTAAAGAGCTCCTAGCACCCAGGGAATGGGTCCGATCTCTTGAGGCTAGAGTAGCAGACTTGGAGGAGCTAAGGGAGACAGAGAGGTACATACATGAGACTGTTACCTACAGGGACATTTTAGAAAAGTCCCACCTCCAGTATGGCAGCCTCTGTGCTGCCTCAGAGGAGGGAGGTTTTCATAAAGAGCATCACCCTGGTGAGGTAGGAGGCAACCCTGTAGCCAGGACCTGCCCACCAGGGGATTTACATTTTAATATTTTAAAAGCCATCTGAAAAGATGAATTTGTTTTACCAGCCCTATAATATTCATATTAAGTAGTATGAAGACAGGCAGGAAGAAGACTGTCATGTGCTTCAGAAATTAGTAACCTCTGCAAGCAACAATAAAACTCTGACAGCTGCACAGAAAATGCATTGCGGTGTTCAGAACTGTTGCTTGGATTACTGAATATGGGATATGAATTTGAGAAACAGGGTCCTTCAACTTATATATAACATAGATGATATTTCAATATCAGTCCCACTAAACAACTTCTCTCAGCTGGAATTATTGCGAGTCCAACAAGGTGTACGATTAATTGAATCTTGGATGAGTAAACATCATTTAAAATTGAATACTGAGAAAACTATCGCTTATATGTTTTGGAAATAATCCAAATAGTTTCCTTTCTACTATTAATGTTAATCAGATTGAATATAAATTAGAGTCATCTATCAAAATTGTGGATTTTTATTCAGATAGTAAATCATCATTTAACCCCCAACTAAACCAATTATCTAGAAAATCTTTTTTCCTTCTGCTCAAAAAGCTTAGGGGGATGTGTAAATATTTCAAGGTAGTTCCGTTTAAACCCTTAGTTCAATCTATCATTTTGAGCCAAATTGATTACTGCAATTTTGCTAATGTTGGATGCACAAAAGAGCTAAGCAAAACACTACAGACGATACAAAGTACAGCAATGCATCTGATCTACTCTTAAAAAAAAAAATCAGACAGAATATCATCTTACTTTAAAAATCGTATTGGCTTCTAGTAGAAGCTTTTTTTTAACGCTCATAGAATTCCTATGAATGTCGAGCTAATACCGCCATGGCCAGCAATAACAAAAACCTATCATGGCTTCATAAATGGGAGGGGATTGGGTGTGTTATAAAGTTTTATTTTTTGTATGGTACCAGACTATTTCCATGAACAATTTATCATAGCAAAAAGAGATCATATTCAAAGGAAGTTGAATGATAAGTTTTTTAGTTGTCCATCACCGAAGGGTTTCCAAAGGTTGAAATAATTTGAGCAAATATTGTCCTACCAAGCAGCTAACGTAGGAAAAGAGATTTTAATCATGCTTAGGTCTTCGACCTCATTCCAGATTTTTCATAGACATAGCAAAACCCACTTGTTTAAAAAGTATGTTCTCATCAATATGAATTAGAATCATTTTATTATTATTGCAATGATAAAACGTCTACCTGATGTAAGTATGATGTAACTCCTGGATATATATTGTTGGTCACTCTGAACTTGTTAAGGTATGAGCAGATTATAAATCCAGTTATTATTATTATTAATAATAATTATTATTATATCTAGGTCATGGTTTAAGCATTCAAACCGAGGAAATATGAACTTGTTATAGGCATTACAATTTCAGGATATAAAGCTGTTGCTTACAGCAAAAATATTGACAAAGTTCTTAGGTGAGAAACAGATCTTTTCATTGATTATACCAACTATATGGAAATCGGTGCCAGGACAAATTTAGGGCTCCTTTTACAAAGCTTCAGTAAAGGTTTCTACACCAGGCCAGTGAGATACATAAGAACATAAGAATAGCTTTATTGGGTCAGACCAATGGTCCTTCTAGTCCAGTAGACTGTCCACATGGTGGCCAATCCAGGTCACTAGTACCTAGCAAAATCCCAAATAGTAGCAACATTCCATGCACAATTACTGGATGCTAAGGTCCACCTTGGAGATTAGTGGCCAAGAAAAGGATCTGGGTGTCATTATAGATAATACAATCAAACCTTCCAGAAAAGCAAACAAGATGCTAGGAATTATTTAAAAAAGGGATGATTAACAAGACTAAGAATGTTATAATGCCTCTGTATCGCTCCATGGTGCAACCTCACCTGGAGCATTGTGTTCTATTCTGGTCTCCTTATCTCAAGAAAAATATAGTGGCTTAAAGAAGGTTCAAAGAGTAGCTAAGATGATAAAAGGGATGGAATGCCTCTCATATGAAGAAAGACTAAAATGCTTAGGGCTCTTCAGCTTGTAAAAGAGACGGCTGAGGGGAGATATTACTGAAGTCTACAAAATCCTGAGTGGAGTAGAACGGGTACAAGTAGATCAATTTTTTACTCCATCAAAATTTACAAAGACTATGGGACACTCGATGAAGTTACAGGGAAATACTTTTAAAACCAATAGGAGGAAATATTTTTTCACTTGGAGAATAGTTAAGCTCTGAAACTCATTGTCAGAGGTTGTGGTAAGAGTGGATAGCATAGCTGGTTTTAAGAAAGGTTTGGACAAGTTTCTGGAGGAAAAGTCCATAGTCTGTTATTAAGAAAGACATGGGAGAAGCCACTGCAAGCCCTAGATCGATAGCATGGAATGTTGCTACTCTTTGAGTTTTGGCCAGGTACTATTGACATGGATTGGCCACCGTGAGAAGAGGTTATTGGGCTTGATGGACCTTTGGTCTGACCCAGTAAGGCTATTCTTATGTTCTCCCAACCCCAGTAGCCTGTCCTATGAGCACTGGAGCATTTACATCTCTGGCCCGAGGTAGAAGCAAGTTTCATTAGGATTTTATATACCACCTATCAAGGTTATCTAAGCGGTTTTACAATCAGGTACTCAAGCATTTTCCCTATCTGTCCCGGTGGGCTCACAATCTATCTAACGCACCTGGGGCTATGGAGGATTAAGTGACTTGCCCAGGGTCACAAGGAGCAGCGCGGGGTTTGAACCCACAACTCCAGGGTGCTAAGGCTGTGGCTTCAACCACTGTGCCACACACTCCTCTACATCAGCTTTGTAAAAGCCAATGTTAAATAATGAAGGATTTACTGAAATTCAGATACTCAAGATTGTTCTATTAAAATGAATTTTGAGGGTGTGGGAGCCATTTGAGAGCTTTTAAATTGTGTTACATGGGCTTGGTTGTAATAGGAGATGGAGGTAGAATTTTAAGAGGTGTGGGTTGAATATATTAATATTATTTTTAAAATATTGTAAAGGGGAGGGGGGTATATTGGCAGGTGTCCCTGAGAACACTCCCTCAACTAATGTTGCAGTTAAGTCACCTTATGGCTGGTGGCGCTGACCTGCAACGTTCAGAGGATGAGTCAGAGGAGTGTGGCTCAAGCTGGAAGGTGGTTAAATAATAATAATAGTTTATTTTTATATACCGCCATGCCCGGGAGTTCTAGGCGGTTCACATCAATCAATCAATCATTATACATACAGTACAAATAGATATTTAAAATTGAAATCATCTAAAATTTCGGCAAAGTTAAAAGCTTAGAGTGGGAAGATACAAACAATTTAAAATGAGATAAAAATTATAAGTAAGTAATAAGATACATTAGGTTACCCTGAAACAAAGTAGATCAAAAAGGTCTTGAGAGAAGAGGTCTCATAGAGCAAGATCCCAAATATAGAGGACTTTTGGAGGAGGACTGGGAGGGAAGGAATCCTCCTAAGGCGGTGGCTGGACTGTAGTACCTTTGAAGGAGACCCAGGGTAGCAAAAAGTAGCCCTATTTCCAAGGTTTGCACCCGGAAGTTGCACTCAGGGGTTACAAGAAAAGGGATAGAAGCCTACAAAATCAAAGAGTTTATTATTTGTGAAGACTCAGAAATTCTGATCCAGCTTCTAGCGATTTGCTTTGCTGTACATTATCCAAATCCAGGGAAAATTATCTATAAAACAATATTTTCAGCAGTGTTTTCCTATCAACCTGCTAAGTGGGTGGAATGAACGTCACCACCTGACCAAGATGTCAAACTAATTATATCCGATTTCATAAAGACTTAGGGCTCCTTTTACTAAGGTGCGTTAGGGCTTTAACGCGCGGAATAGCACGTGCTACATTGCCGCGCGCGCTAGACCTTAACGCCAGCATTGAGCTGGCGTTAGTTCTAGAAGCATAGCGTGCGGTGTATCGCACGGTAATTTCCCGCATGCGCTAAAAACGCTAGCGCGCCTTAGTAAAAGGAGCCCTTAGGCGGGCTTTTCCGAGGCTGCACTGCTGAGCAGCACACGCTAAATGGGAGTAACGCCGTGGAACAAGTTAACTGGACCATTAAGGGCTCTATCTGATATTCAGATGTTTAAAAAAATACTTAAGCTTTTAAATAAATGATATGTTGTTTAATGCTGGTTTTAAGAGGAATGATTCTGTGAGGGTTTATGAAATCCTGGTTTTAAGATGTAACTCGTCACTTGTACTTTAAGATATGTGTATAAGTTGTGTTTGTTTGACTTTATGTCTCTTACTTCTGTAATGCCGCTTAGGAATAGGCGGTTGATAACTCTTTTAAATAAATAAATAGAATAGAACGGGTGGCTCGGCATTTAGCGTGCGCTTCTCGGCAGTACAGATTTATAAAAAGACCTGTAAATTATTTTAGAGATTTGTTGTTTTAAGATAACATCACAGAGGCATACCATGACTCACACTGGCTCCCAATACAAGCGAGAATACACTTCAAATTTTCCTGCCTACTATTTAAAGCAATAAACGGAGACAGCCCAGCCTATTGGAACAATCGACTAGTTCAATCCACCTCAACCAGAGGTGGAGAACCCACACACCCTCCAACCAAAAACGTCCAAAAGAAAAAAACTGTACGACAACCTCCTAGCCACTTGAGCTGCAACACTCGACCCCCAACTCTACAACCTATTGACCTCAACCACAGACTACAAAACCTTCAAGAAAGAAATAAAAACCCTTCTATTCAAAAAACACATAAAACCGAACTAACATCGGGAATGTCCCAAGCATCACCTGCAACTACTACATATGTACCTCCAATATCTTGACAACTCGGATGTAATCCTTAGCAACTCAAAGAAATGTACAAACTACTCCCTAAATACTTCTTCTTTTTTTGCAAATCATTTTTATTAAAGTCAACCAGAGGAGAAGAGGGAGCTCTGCTCCGTAATCTCCCTAAATATTTCTAATCTCCGGACAATCCATTTGTAATCTGCCTAGAACCGCAAGGTAATGGCGGAATAGAAATCCCTAATGTAATGTAATGTAATAACTATTTTAGAATTTTGTTGTTATAGATGACTTTTAATAATTAGCTATGTTATTGTTTCAGCAACGTATTTCCTGCGTAATGCTCAGTTTCTTCACTTTTGTAAGCCACTCTGAACCCTTGAGGTGAATTTCGGATATAAATATCCTAATCTAATGCAATTGTAAAAAGATGGTAACATTAACTGCAATTAACAATTGATATAATAAACATAGCCTGCATCTTGTATGCTTGTCTGCAGTTTCTTTTGTTTTTTGTGTGTAATGGAAGTGAGACATTTGCAGTAAATGAGTCTCTTATTAGATCAGTGAGAAAGGCAGACTCTCTCTCTCTCTCTCTCTCAAGAGAGCGTGGGACAGGCACGATCTCTTAGGGAGAGGAGGAGATAGTGGATTCTGTGGATGGGAAAACTAAATTGGCCATTTGGCTTTTTCTTAGAATGTGGCATGTAGTTAAAAGCTACAGCTTCAGCAGCCTGAGGTTGTGGGTTCAATCCCATGCTGCTCCTTGTGAACTTGGGCAAGTCACTTAATCCCCCTATTGCCCCAGGTACATTAGATAGATTGTGAGCCTGCCAGGACAGACAAGAAAAAATGCTTAAGTACCTGAATAAATTCATGTAAACTGTTCTGAGCTCCCTTGGGAGAGCAGTGTAGAAAATTGGTGTCAGGTCAAAAGCGCGCCGGGACAAAGCCGCGAGCAGACAATTGAGCGCAGCGCGGAGGCGCGCACCGAAGAAAATTACTGTTTTTAGGGCTCCGACGGGGGGGCGTGGGGGGGAACCCCCCCACTTTATTTAATACAGATCGCGCCGCATTGTGGGGGCGTTGTGGGGGGTTTGGGGGGTTGTAACCCCCCACATTTTACTGAAAACTTTACTTTTTCCCTGTTTTTAGGGAAAAAGTTAAGTTTACAGTAAAATGTGGGGGGTTACAACCCCCCAAACCCCCCACAACGCTGGCGCGATTTGTATTAAGTAAACTGAGAGTGCTCCCCAACAAAAACCCCCGTCGGAGCCCCTAAAAACTGTAATTTTCTTCAGCGCGCACCTTGTTCTTGCGCTCAGTTGTCGGCGCGCACCTTTGTCTTCCGCGTTGTTGTCTATGAACCAGAAAATTGAATGAATGAATATTTCTCTGTTTCTCTCCCTCTTATTGTAGATCTGCCATCACAACTGTAAATCTCAGGCCCTAAAGGCACTGCCCACCCTCTATAAAACACATGCGTAGTTGATGGAGACATCACAATAGAGAAAAGGATACTAAAGGACAGATCACAGCAGGAAGAAGAGTCCTAAGAGATCCCAACAGGGACAACTGGAGAGTTCCAGATCCTCAGCTGAGACCTCAAAGGAGTCGAGTAAGACAAGAGAGGGGAAAAGCAACCAGATCTTGGAATATCATACAACAATGTAGTAAAAAGAAAAAAGCACTAGGAAACAAATGAGTCCAAAGAATAGAGTCTAAAAGGTAGTGCATTTTTCACTCCATAAGACACACTTCCCCCCCCCCCCAAAAAAAAAGTGGGTGGAAATACAGGTGCATATTATGGAGCGAATTTAACACCCCCTCACCCGGTACCTTTAAATTCTGCTGGTCCAGCGGTATATCGGCAGGAACGAGCTTTCTGCACTCCTGCCCTTCCCTCGCTGGACGGCTCCCTCATTATGTTGGGACCAGTGGTGCATAAGGCAGGAGAGAGCTTATCGTGCTCCGGCCTGGGCCCACGCTGCTCCCTGAATGGCTGCCATCAGTTCTCATGGAACTCACGAGAACTGACGGCATCCATTCAGGAAGCAGTGCGGGCCCAGGTTGGAATGCAAAAAGCTTGCTCCTGCTTTGTGCGCCGCTGACCCTGACATAATGAGGAGGCAGCCGTCCAGCGAGGGAGGGGCAGGAGTGTGGAAAGCTCGCTCCTGCCGATACACTGCTGGACCAGCAGAATTTAAAGGTGCTGGAACTGGGACTGCCTACCACTTAGACCTGCCCTGTACCCTGTCCTGATGTACTACTAGACCACCAGAGGGGGGACAGGGTGCAGAGCCTGGCAGGGAGTGAGGGGGGGGGGGCTGGGGGCTGAGCCTGGTATATATTAGTATACAATTTGGTTCAGAATGTTTTTTTCTTGTTTTCCTCCTCTAAATCTAGGGTGCATCTTATGGTCAGGTGCATCTTATAGTGCAAAAAATACGGTAATTTGACATTCTAAAGATTTATTAGTAACCAATACATTATTAATAAACTTTTGGAATTTCAAATTATTTTTTGGTGTTATTCTTTGGACTTATTTATTTCCTGATGCTTTTTTTTTTTTTTTGCTTCATGCTGGTGTTATAGCATTTACCCTTTTGCTTATTTGTGTTGTGCATCTTACAACAGGCCATTATGATGTGACAGCTGGACAATTGGGTGAGAGTGTTCCAAATTATTTAAAGCTAGAGTGATGGTAATTGGTAAGAAGACTGTGCTCATATACTATGTCAGACACTGCATGCCTAATTTAAAATTATTAACTACCCATAAAATCAGGGCTGGATTAACAGATAGGCCCAGTAGGCACGTGCCTAGGGCCTGAACTTGTCAGGAGGGCTCACTGAGGAAACAACAAGTAATAGACAACTCTGAATTTTTTGGATTTCAAATGACGATGCCCCCCGCCCCCCCCCCCCGAAAATCGGCAAAGTGGGCCCCCCCCAGAAAACTAGAATAACCAGCGGCAACCTGCACAAGGCGCAATCACACCATCCCATGCTAAACCCTAGAAAAAGTTCACATGCATGCAGAGTCTGTTGCAAGCTGGGTGTGGGGAGGCCAATACCAGCTCCCATTGGCTGCCTCAAGGGGGCTTATCACTCTCGGATGATTTCATTGGTTCCCGCCCACCTGTGGCCACTGCTCCGTGTCCGCCCACTGCTATCCACCGCCACTGCAACTCCAGGAAGGTAAGGGCCAGTGTGCAGGAATTGCACGCTGACGACCCACAAGTCTTCCCCCGGTGTCAGAACTGACGTCGTGAGGAGGGTTGTGGGCCGGTGGCGTGCAATCGCTGCACGCTGCACGCTGGCCCTTACCTTACCTTCTTGGAGATGCAGCGAGCGGCGGAGGACCAGGGGCAGAGGAGGAGAAATCAGCGGCGGGTAGGCAGGCTTTGACTCGGTAGGGAGGGAGGAAGGCAGGCTTCGGCAGGCAGTCATGGAGGGAGGATGAAGGACAAAGGCTGAAAGGCAGTGAGAGGGAGATGGCACGGACTGGGGACATAAGGAAGAATGAAGGAGGGAGGGAATAGAACAAAAAGGGACAATTGTTGGGCCTGAGTGTGTGAGTGAGAGGGAAAGAGATGGTGCACATGGGGAAAAAGAAAGAGGAAAGTTGGGCATAGAGAGGAGTGAGGTAGAGATGCTTGGGGAATAGAAGGATGAGAGGGAGAAATGTTAGATATGGTGGTGCTGAGGGAACAGAGGGATAGATTGAAGGGGATGCAAGGGGGAGGAATGTTAGGCATAGTGATGGAGGGAGAATGTGGCATCGTGTTGGAGAGGAGTGATAGAAGGAGAAATGGGCATGGGGCTGGTGGGCAGTGGTGAAAAATGATCTGGGGGATGAGAGAGGAAGAAAAGTTGGACTCCTGAAAGGACAGAGGGAGATGTTGGTTGGGGAATGGAATGAGGCCTGGAGGAGTGGAAGCACGCAGGAGGCAGAAAGAAGTAAATATTGGATGCACAGTCAGAAGGAAGTGCAACCAGAGATTCATGAAATCACCAGACAACAAAGGTAGGAAAAATTATTTTATTTTCAATTTAGTGATCAAAATGTGTCAGTTTTGAGAATTTATATCTGCTGTTTATATTTTGCACTATATTTGTCTATTGTATATTGCACTATATTTGTCTATTGTTTTGAATTTTAAAATAAAAGAAAAAAAGAAATACAAATGGAAATAAAGAAATAGTTTAAAGTTTATTAAAATTGGGGGGCATGGCCAGGGAGCCCATTGTACTTGTGTGCCTACGGGCCCTCGAAGAATTAATCCTGCCCTACATAAAATATGTATTACCCACCAAACGTAGTGTCTGTGCAGCATATCTATATAGGAAAAAAAAATCCTGTAAGATGGGAGGGAGGGTCTTCCATAACACATTTTCATACTGGGTAAATCAATCATTTAGGGCTCAAATTCAGAATAATTGCATGCACAGAACATTTCAGCGTGTTAGCAAATAAAAACAACATACACTAACGTAGCAGATGATGGCAGATAAAGACCAATTGGAAACTTCCGCCTGCCAGTTACAAAAGTCCTCATTGCCAAGAATACATTCTGGTTGCCAGCTAAAAAAGCTTGACAACTTGCTCCTTTTCCAGCTAAGATCGTGTTTTCTTTCTTTATTGCTCTCTTCAATCCTAGATAGAAAAGCGTACTAGGGATGTACACAGCCCAAATTTTTTTTCTGGTTCATATTCATGTGTTCTGTTTTTTTCCCCTGATTTTCAGGTGTTTTTAATTCAGTTCATTTCACACACTCATTTTTTTTTTTTTTTAATTATGTTTTTTAATTGGTACAAGAATGAAAAAGTATAATACGAACATCAGCACCACCAATTGCAAAAGGTAGAAGAAGATATCTTTTTCCTCACAGGACCTACGACTACAAGAGGGTATCCGTTAAAAATCAAGGGTGGGAGATTTCATGGTGACATCAGGAAGTATTTCTTCACCGAAAGGGTGGTTGATCGTTGGAATGATCTTCCACTTCAGGTAGTTGAGGCCAACAACGTGCTCGATTTTAAGAAAAAATGGGACAAACATGTGGGAGTCACTTTGAGGGAGTGTTTAGGGGGGGGGGAGGGTTATTCGAGTGGGCGGACTTGTTGGGCCGATGGCCCTTTTCTGCCGTCATACTCTGTTTCTATGTAAGACAGGAACAAGAACAATCAAAATACTTCTACCAATCATTTCTGTAGAACTACTAAACATACACAATTCTGTACAAATGAAAGGCAGGTACTTTCTGTGTCCCTAGTGGACTCACAATCGGGTGGGGGGGGGGGGGGATTTGCAATATTTATTTAAAAAATTTACAAAAAGTTACATACATAAAATATTATAAAAATCAGAACAAGATAAGAACAAAACCAGACAGATTCAATCTTTACATAAGGTCGATTGCTCAAAGAAATGTATCTACAAATAGTTGTGTTTTTAACATTTTCCTGAAAGCATTCCTGCCTCTATATTTTTGAATTTGACCAAGGCTATTCCACAACTTAACTCCCGCGCATGTAAAAGTCATGGCATTCGTTTCCACCTATTTAGGATTAGCCTTCGTTTTCAGCAGTGCTGAACTTTCGGAGCGCAGTGATCTTAAGACATCAAACTTCTAAAGAATTCAGGGATCGTATCATGTCAAAATTGGTGACATAACATGATTGCTTTGTATTGAATTCTAAATACAACTGGCAGCCAATGCAGTTGTCGGAGATATAAAACCTCAATAAAAAAAACCTTAACACGGTTTGATAAAAAGGGAGGATAGTTAAGTCATAAAGAGGTCCTTTTACTAAGGCGTGCTAGCCGTTTTAGCGCACGCTAAATATTAGCATGCGCTAAACGCTAACGCGTCCGTTATATTCTATGGACACGTTAGCGTTTTAGTAAAAGAGGGGGAAAAATAAATAACAGAGAACTAGAAGATGATGCCTACTTATAGTAATATATATCACTAGTATTATAGCCCGTTATATTAACGGGTGCTAGAATATATGTGTATATGTCTGTCTTTATTTTTTTTTTTCTCTCCTTAGCCGCTTTCTGTATTTCTGTCTGTCTTTCTTTTTTTTCCTTGGCTGTCCACTGCCACCCCTTGCCTGCTGCCCCTGTTCATTTTCCCTTCCTTTTACCTCCCCTGTGTCCTCCACCACCCCATCACTGCTCACCTTATCCAGCAGCAGCCCTTCTCCCTTTGTTTTACCTCCCCCTGTCCATCATCACCTCCTTCCTGCTCCCCCTGTCCAGCAGTAGGCCTGCCTTCATTTTTCTGCCCCCCCTGTCCATCAGCACCTCTTCCCCTGTCCATCAACCCCTTTTTCCTTGTCCCCCTGCCCAGCAGTATGCCTCCCTTCCTTTTTCTTCCCCTCCATTTCCGTGTGTTGCAGCATTTCCCTCCCACTCCACTTCCCTGTACAGTATTTTCCTCCCCCCATACCTTCCTCCTTAACTCCATGCCCTACCATTTTCTCCCCTTCCTCCTTCAACTTCATCGGGCAGCAGCAGCAGCAGCATTTATAATTAATTGCTGTTGCTGGCTTCAGGTCTTCCTCTCTGGCGGGTCCTGTCTTCATGAAAACATGAAGTAGGCAGGACCTGCCAGAGAGGAAGGCCTGAAGCCAGCAACAGCAGCAAATTTTAAACGCTGCTGCTGCCCGAAGAAGCCAGGCCTTAACCACAAAGCTGGGGGGAGGGTTTTAAAAGGTATTGCGTCGGCGGTGGTGGTGGTGGGGTTTGAAAAGTCATTGTTTAAAAACTTAGCTGTTTTATTTTAAAATGCCGTCCGGGTTTGGCCGCGGCGGCCTGCAGCTGCCGACAGCTGCCATGGCCAGCAGCCGCCGTGGCCGACATCCGCCTCGGGGGGAGGGAGAGAGAGAGCTTCGCGCGCATGCGCACTCCTACCTGCGGTGCCCTACAGCTCACAGAAAACGGGCGCACGCAGGTGAGAGTGCACATGCGCGACTTAGAGTTTTATTATATTAGATTGATAAATATGATCAAAGTCTTCAAGTGTTTCCTTAACTGAAGGAGTACAGGCAAACTTCTAATTTCAACAGGCAAGTTATTCCGCAGGCGTGCTCCCCATATTGTTAAACACCGAATAACGATTGGCAAGAAGCCTCACTAATTTAAATGATTTTATTTCCAGGCAACAATTTATCTTCAGAATGTGAGGAAGAAGGAGGCTCTTACTGTTGAAACAGGGAGACCAAGTATTGATGTTGATTGGCTCGCTACCCAATTCAGTTGTGCGTGCATGTCGGCATCGTGCTCAAATAATTTGAGAACCCTTTATAAAATCTGCAGAATGGCGTCTACCACCACTTTAAAAATTAAATTAAAAAAAAAATATTAACTCACTCAGCTCTCTAATTGGCTTATCCCACCCCCCAAATTCTGCCCATCATGCCCAACTTAGTACGGGCATCAGAGATGCACATGCAAATAAATTGGCAAATGAGTTTGGAAACATTAATAATTGGGTACTAACAACCAATTATTGACGCTAATTGGCAGTCTTAAAAATTTGCGCATGCATCTCGCTGAATGCTATTCTATGAAACACAGCCCCTAACTTACAGAATTCACCCCAAAGCTTTTAGCAGTACAGTGCCCAAAAATTAGGCGCCGGATCCGCGCCAATTCTATTCTCTAAAGGGCCTTTTCACTGTATAGAATAGTGCTTAGCACTCTTTTTTTTTTTGGCATCAAATTTTTGGCACCATTTATTGAATTCCCTTCTATGTGTATTTTTTTTTTTTTTTTTTTTGCAAACTCTGGCACTTGTTCATGAAAGCGTCAGTAAAAACATGTGAAGCTGATGCTTGCGTTGTATATGCTGGGAACTGCATATGCAGTTGTATGTGCTGGGAACTGCACATGTATATATTAGCTTCCCTATATATATTTTACTTAAGGTCAGTGGCGTAGTGAGGGTAGGTGGCACCCTCTCGTGCCTTCCGCCCCCCCCCCACTTCTGCACCAAATCCCTCAGCACCCTTCTCCAGGCCCCCTCCTTCCGCACCCCTATGCCACCCTCGCGCCCTTCCTTCCCACCTAGGTACTTCTTTAAATCTTTGCCAGCTTGAGCAGATTCTCCAGCCAGCTACTTGTGCTAGTGTTGGATTTCCTACCGCTATCGCTTCCTGGCCCCATGACCCGGAAGTGATTTTAGAGGGAACCAGGCCTGCGCGAGCAGCAGGCTAGACAGTTGCTCGTGCTGGCAAAGATTTTAAAGAGGTATGGGAGGGAGGGGAAGTGAGGGCATTAGCATGGCATGGGGGGGCAGAGAGATGCCAGCAGTCCCATTGAGACAGCGCCCAGGGTGGTCCCCCCCCCCGAGCCCCCCTCCCTTACTACACCACCGTTTAAGGTTCCACTTTCAGTAGAGGCTTTTATGAAAAGCACAGGAAACTTAAGCATCCCAGCCTGGATGCCCCATCTTCTGTGTTGAGGCCTTATGCAAAATGTGTGTCTGTGGGGGGTGGAGGGGGGATAGAATTAAAGCAGGGAATAAAAAAGCCATTTATCAAAAAACAAAGCTTGGTTTTGAATGAGACACAGCTGTACTTGCATGCAATCCATCGTTTCCAGGAAAATATATATATATATATATATATATATATTTTTTTTTTTTTAAAGTTCTTTATTCATTTTTATAACTTACATCAAGTACATCAAAAAGTAACTTAAATACATCACTTGAAATTCTACATTTCTTCATATAAATAAAATGTATCCCTTTCCCTCCCATCTTTTCAATATCTCATACCATATAATAAAGTCCCCCTCCTCCACCCCATTCTTTCATTTGTACAAATCAGGGAAAATACATTCATTGCAATTATTTATTAATGGCCTCCACACATCTTGAAATTTATTAAAATTCCCTTTCTGAATAGCTAATGATCTTTCCATTTTATAAATATGACATACTGAATTCCACCAAAAACTGTAGTTAAATCTATTCCAATTTTTCCAATTACATGTTATTTGTTGTATGGTAACTCCTGTCAAAATAAATAAAAGTTTATTATTTTTGGAAGATATTTGATTCTTAGCCCTCATAGACATGCCAAATAATACTGTATCATACGATAATGCTACATGATTTTCTAACAGACAATTTATTTGGCTCCAAATTGATTTCCAAAAATCCAAAATAAATGGACAATAGAATAATAGGTGATCTAAAGTCCCTGCTTAATAATCAATATAGTTTAGAGTTCTTATGCTTTCAGGCGGACTTCCTGGGACACCAGGCTGCACAGTGGTACAAATTAATAACTGGATTTATGAAAAAAAAAAAAACCAAAGAGTGGTCTTAGAGACATTTGGAGCATTGGGATTAAGCATCAAATTACTGCGTCTCAATGGCCACGAATTTGGTCTTGGTGGATAAGATGTACAATGTCTGCATGTTTGAGACAAACATGGCTTTTCCTGTTGCATAGAACATTCTGGACCCCTGTTCATTTACAAACATTAGATGGCTCTAAGTCTAATATATGTTGGCATTGTAATCTTGAAGCAGGAGAATTTATTGAAGAGTGTGTATTCGGGATTTTGAAGTTAATGATATACAGTGGTGCCTCACACAACGAACTTAATTCGTTCCAGGAGCAAGTTTGTTATGCGAAAAGTTCGTTATGTGAAACGCGTTTTCCCATAACAATACATGTTAAAAAAAATAATTCGTTCTGCAGCATAAAATATGCTAAGATGACATAAAAAAAGATAAATTTGTCAAAATGGTGAAAATGGTGGTCTTGCTGAGGCCAAACTCTTTGACGAGGTCACACTGTTTTACCCCACATTCACTCCTTCTAATTATTTCCCGTTTCATTTCAACAGAAATCACCTTCCTGCTTTTTTTAGAAGCCATGATATATAAAAAATATTGAGTTTATCTTAAAAGGACGACTGTATACAGTGAGAGAGGGCAGTTAAGCGCAGTGACTAACGACTGCCTGCAGTGCCTGCGCGGAAGGATGCAATACATCGGCAGCTCGGGCGACTTCGTTGTGTGAAACGAAGTTCGTTGTGTGAATCAAGACATGAAGTTCGTTGTGTGCAGCGTTCGTTGTGCGAGGCGTTCGTTATGCGAGGCACCACTGTACTTCCTTTGCAATCAGTATGTTTTAAGTGTGGACATGGAACAGGAACAATCTTTGTGGTTATAATGACTGAGGATAATCCTAAAATATCTATACTTCTCCCTCCGTATTCCCTGTGCTAGGGGATTAACAGACCCGCGAATACAGAAAAACTGCAAATAGCTTTTTCATATCTTATTCACTATTTTCTGTTAAAAACCATCGTGAATGTGGTGAAACTGCGAATAACATGGCAGGAGACCTGGCCTGTTCCTGAAGGAGAAGGAAAACACGGAGAAGAAATGCCGGGAATCGGCGATTTTCTCTGTCAACGCTTGGAATCAGCGATTTATCTAGGCAAGCTGATGTCATTTGGGGGGGGTGGAGCCAGCAAGCTAAAAACCGCGAATAATCAAAACCGCGATTGCTGAAACCACGGAATACGGAGGGAGAAGTGTACAGAATTATGTACTATGTAAGTTTACTGATCAAATATCTGTCCAATACATTTGACCTTTACTTGTATCATTGTGTGAAGTCTTCAATGAAAAAGGAACAAATGGCTTCCGATGGGGAATGGATCTGTTTATTTTTTCTGAACCTGGCCACGCTGTCCATCATGCATTGCTCTTGACTTGGGAGAATCAAAAGAATGGTTAAAAAAAGGGTGGAATAAGCGATCAATGAGCTAGGACAGGGGTAGGGAACTCCGGTCCTCGAGAGCCGTATTCCAGTCGGGTTTTCAGGATTTCCCCAATGAATATGCATTGAAAGCAGTGCATGCAAATAGATCTCATGCATATTCATTGGGGAAATCCTGAAAACCCGACTGGAATACGGCTCTCGAGGACCGGAGTTCCCTACCCCTGTGCTAGAACATACTCTGAGATATCATAGCATAGATATCAATTTATGGCAGAGGGTTTTAGAACCACTTAAACCATTAATGTCTTTATATAAGGACTCGGGTCTCTCTAATTTCTCTAAGATTATAGGTCTCTTATTATTGGGAAATAAAAAAAACGTCAAAACTTTATAAAATCTTAAGAGGGATTGAGGATGAAAAGGAAATCTCCTCTGATGACATGTGGGCAGCCGATTTTAATGCAAACCCCAGGAAAATAAATTGGAAATCCTTTTGGACATCCTCATAGACCTACTTTGTCGACATCTATTTGTCAATCTGCATATTTTAATTTTGCATAGGGCTTGTTGGACTCCTGTTAGAATGGCAACAGTGCTACATTTAGGGCTCCTTTTACGAAGGTGCGCTAGCGATTTTAGCGCAAGCACCGGATTAGCGTGCGCTATAGCGCGCACTAGCGGAAAAACTACCGCCTGCTCAAGAGGAGGCGGTAGCGGCTAGCACGCAGCATTTTAGCCACCACTGTTCCGCGCGTTAAGGCCCTAACGCACCTTCGTGAAGAGAGCCCTTCGTTTCAGATCTTTGCTGGTCCTGCCGACAGCTTTCTGGGACTCTCTTACACCTTCTTTATACAAGTCCTAACCTACAGGTTGGTCAGGCATTTGGTCCAGAATTCTTTCTATAATTCACATGAATAACAGTGAAGTGCCCATGTCTTATAAGTCCATCTAATCCAGATGTCTCAATACCATTATTATCTAAAAAAATTTTGATTTTATGATCGCTTTAGCTAGCCTAAAACAGCTAACCCAAGTGGTTAAGATAGTATATCACAAAATATATAGTAACACCACTTCTTTTAAACAGTGCACATCAGTGTTATTAGCCCTAGGATTTCCAGGCTTTGTTCTAGCGGCCTCAGAGTTGGAGCCTACGCACAGTTGTTGAATCACAAACTGAGATGGTCAGCGTAGTGTTCCCGCTCCTGCTCCAGTCATTGGCCAATAATTTTTATATATATTTGCTTTTTATACATATTTGCTTTTTATACCCTGCACCAGACAATTCTTTAAGTTTATGATTTTTCTAAAATTTCCATAACACTATTCATTATTTGTCGAAACAACTTTCTTCAGCAACAGAACGTGCTCAAAATTCCCGACGTGTACTTGCTCATAATGTTGAAAAAAATTGACAAAAAATTGTTCTAACTTATCTCTAGCAGTCTTCACTGTAAGAAACATTTTTTTTGGACCATTAATGTCACATCAAATGCCTGTCTGCCGACGCGGCCAGTGTTTCGCGGGAAATGTGTTCATCCGCTGCGTCAGGGCCACCAAGGCATTATCACTACAAATAAAACAAATGATTAAAACATTCACTCTCCAAATTCAGTCACTACACAATTTTCACAGAGCACTACTCACAACCACAGCTCATTCAGTCAAGGATTTTCAAACAGTGTCAAGATGACGACAGCGTTTTTCTTATATTAATCCACATGCGTCATGATGCAACCCAAACCTGGTGACATCACTATTGTCTATCCGCCCCATTAGAGCGGAAAACAAGGCTAGTAAAAATGTTGCCATTCAATAATTCTATTTAGGCCATTTGGATACAATGTATCTAGCTGGTTAATCCAGCGCTGCTCTCGTTGAGCAAGATATCATCTAAAGTCCCCTCCTCTTTTTCCCGGACGTAACACTTCTAGTATTAGAGCTCTTAACGACATGAAGTCGTGATTCATTTCTATGCAATGTTTTGCAAGAGGAGCCCCAACCACCTTGTTCTTGATGTTACTCTTATGTTCTGTAAGCCTGACATTCAGTTTTCTAGATGTCTGCCCTACATATATTAGATCACAGGGGCATTTTAGAATATAGATTACTCCCTGGGTCTTGCAATCAGAAGTATGTCTCAAAATATATTCTTTCTTATCCTTAGGATTGCAAAATCTATCTGTGCACATCATAAGTTTACACATTTGGCATGCTCCACATTCTCGATGGCCCAGATTATCTTCAGCACAATTGGATTCACCACTAGGGAGAATAGAGGGGCATAAGATTTCTAAGTTGCGAGTCCTCCGATAAGCTATCCTCAGATGATATTCTTTAAATATCCCCGAGGTCTGTAAAATCCCCCAGTGTCTTCTGAGTGAACGAACCACCTGATAACTATGATTAGAATATGTCACTATACAGGTCATATACTGCTCTCCTATTTTTTTCAGATTCAGATTTTCTAGGGGCAAGTAGGGTTTCTCGATGACTAAAGCATGCTCTTTTATAAGCTGCAGAAACAACTTTTGAAGGATATCCTCGCAACAGAAATTTCTCTTTCAGTATATTAGCCTGCCTCTTGAAATCAGCCATTGAAGAGCAAATCCTTCTAATGCGCAAAAGTTGAGAATATGGTAAACTTTTCAAAGAAGTAGGGTGAGCACTAGAGAAGTGAAGAGCCGAGTTACAATCAGTAGGTTTAGTATATATTTCAGTATGAAGTTCACCATTTCTTATTTCAACATTCACATCCAGAAAAGAAATCTATACGAGTGAGTAAACTTTACTTTAGGGTGACATGAATTCAAATAGGTAAAAAACCTCAATAGTTCATCCTGTCCACCATTCCATATTAAAAATATGTCATCTATATATCTCACACACTAAAACAGGGGAAACAAATCCACAAAAATCAAACAAGCAAGAGCAAAAGTGGAAATGTCCAATCAGAATGGTGCACAAAAAGTGTCTTTCAACTCATCTGATAAATCCAAATGTCTTTATTCATCCAAAATAACTCTTTCATCCAAAGTAACTCAATGACTCGACATGATCATGTTTCGGCCACCCGGCCTGCATCAGGAGTCTATAAATTTTATACATAAATAATGATGAATAAATAACCATAATCATGTATAAAAACAACAAATGTTAAAAATATGAATGATGTTATATAAAAAATGTTATGTGTAAAATATATTGTAAAAACAGCAAAGAATCCAAACAACAAACACGTATAAAGACCAGCATGGTTAAAAATAAAGACCTATCCATATCTGCACAGATTATAAAGACCAAAAAAGGCTTTATGTAAAACATGAATTAACCAAATATATAGTAACTCTGCATCAATAATACACTAAAAAGATATAACTAATCATGCTTACATAAAAATTGCATTGAAACTATTGATTATCAAACAATCAAAAATATATAATGAAAATATAATGAATAACCTATAAATTCAATAAGATAAAGAATATGTGTGACAAAAATACTGTGAATATGTTAAAAATGAGCCAAAACATAAAATAACAATGAATAAGCAACCATATAAAATAGAATTAACTATTTTCAATATTAGGAGATAAACGAAAACCAGTATTAATACACATAATGAATGGAAAGAATAGTAAATGTATGAAAAATTTAAAAAAAGGGGGGTATACAAAACCTATATTATATAAAACACATATAAACTTGTTCAATAAAACGATCAAGGGACATACTTTTGTTAAAAAAGCAAAAATGAAAAAATACAAAAAAAGATTATACCTTAGGAGTCTTTGGGTATCAATTGGATAAATATGCTCTAAGACACAACGATCAAACCGTTGCTCCTGCAGTAATCAAAATAAGAAAAGAAAGAAAAAACTTGAAGAAAAAACAAGCTCCGAGCCACATAGGGAGGAGCGAAGACAAATCGGCCGAAGCCTTGGGGCCAATCGGCTAGGGGTAGGGGGGGGAGGGGGAGGAGGGCAGGATAGATTAGGGATGAGCGGAGGGGAGGTCGCCCCTCTCGATCCAGCATCACACGAGGTGGACGCGGCTTCCCTTCCGCTCGCCCACTACGGCGGTTTGTTTGCCTCTCACTTTGCTGGAGCGCTCCTGCGGAGCTGGAGCCTGGCAGGGCGTCTTTGGGGCGCCTCCGGCTCCAGTGTCCTGTGAGCGAGTGTGGGCTGGGACGTGGGGCCGCTGCACACGCGGCCAGGGGCAGTCCCCGACCCAAGGGGAGCGGAGGGGGGATCGCTGGAGACCATGGCAGCATGCCTCCTAGTTTGCAGGTTTGTCTCCCCATGTGCTTCGCCGGCTCACTCTGCTGCCGGCATGCACTCGCTCCTATGGAGTCGCGTCACACCCCCCCCGAATCTCCCTTATTGAACCGCGGCCTGCCAGAGCCCGCCGAGATGCTCCCTCGGTTCCTGCGAGGTAAGAGCGTCTCAAAAGGGCCGCCGCAAATGCCACGGGAGGAGGGGGGGGGGGTTGTGCGTCTCCGGCGGCCCAGCACCTTGTCGCCGGGGGGGGGAGGGGGAGGGGTAGTATGTCCGCCGCCGTCTCACCCGCTCAGCGTGGCTGGTGTCCTTCCCCTCCCTGAGCAATCCGGCTGTGTGGGAGGGGGGATTGGGGTTTCCGACCTCTGGCGGCCACATCGCTGTCTCCCAGCCGCCCTGCTCCTGCCCCGAACCAGGCGCGATGGCGGCCTGCGACCCCGCGCGGAATTCCCGTCCGCTGGGCGGGGCGCGCGCGCGCGCTTAAAACACAACGATCAAACCGTTGCTCCTGCAGTAATCAAAATAAGAAAAGAAAGAAAAAACTTGAAGAATCACAAAGAATAATTGCCAACAAAAAGGACTTAAGGTGAAACCGACATAAAAAATCCAAAAACCAATTTGTTTTATTTCTCCGCATGCACTCTCTGGGTTTTTTATTTAGGTTCCAGTCACTGTATGGCCCGTTTTGTTTTGTGTTACATGGCTCAGCTTTGCTTATGTGCATTCCTCCCCTCCCCCCCCTTTTTTTTTGGTGTTCCTTTCTCTTCGGCTTCACTCTGGTAATCACACTTTGGTTTTTGGATTTTTTATGTCGGTTTCACCTTAAGTCCGTTTGGACAGCATTTTTAATGGAGATATGGGTGCCTACCGGCGCTTAGAAAATCAGTGTCAGTTCGAGAATCTAGGCAAGAGGTATCACTTGCAGGAATAAGGGCTATTGTTGTTGTATACAGTTCGGTCCTGTGGGTTTTGGAGAGCTCACCACACAATATAAAGCTGTTATGGCGAGATATGTACCTGGGACCTTTAATGTGAAGTTCACTGCAGTGCCCTACTGCTCTGCTGAGATGTCTGTGTGGCCGGTCTGCTAAAAATCCCAGCCCTTCTTACATCCCAATGGCTTCTTGTTTTGTATGTTTTTCTTTTGGACTTTTTTTTTTTTTTAAGTGGTTCAAAAATAAACACACTTCTAAAAAAAATGGTCATCTTCGAAAAAAAAGGTAGACTTTCGCAGTTTTGAAAACGGCCATGTTCACTCTTGGATTTGTGTGTGTCTTCCACAAAGGGGGAAATTCTATAAACAGCGCTTGTGAAGGGTAAAACAAAAATAAACATACGTATTTTTGTTAATTTCCTCCAGAATTTCCCACGAGGAGCTTTGTCAAATTCTGGTGTACCATACAGCACGGGAGGACGAGGTGAAATATAAAAACTGTGGAACACAAACTTAAATGATTTCTTTTTCAGAAGCATATTAGGAAACAATTACGATCTTAGGGGGATACATATAGCAAACTGCATCTGTAAGTTATTTCCAACGAATCCTGCTCCGAAGAACAAGGCTTCAAAGTCCCTGAATGCTCCTTCCTAACAAATAAATTCCATTTCCATTTTTGTCTCGAGGGTGTTTTTCTATGAAAAAAATGTACTGAATTATGACCAATATTGATTCTTGTATCATTTTAATAGAGCCTAGTTAAATTTCTCTCTGGAAAATTGTACTCTGTACACTATTTAGATACAATACCTGCAAAGACCTGAAATGGCTTTGCCATTTTTTTTTCTAATAAATTGTTTTCCCTGTGCGCTTTGCCTTACATTCCAATTTCCAGAATGCTTTACTATCACATATATATATTTTTAGGAGTAATAGATATGGGAAATGCAGTGTACAGTACTGCAGATAAAATGTTAGGGACAATTGCCTGTCAGTAGGAGCTGTTTGATGCATCTATACACCAAATAAAAATAACAAGATTCTGAGTTGTATCACATGCGGAGAAACCTACTGAAAGGACCCTAGGCAGTGAAGGCTTTATTCAGTAAATGGCACCCAAAGTTTATGAATAAGAAAAAGAAAAATGAACGTTGCCTGAATTTAGGTACCTACCGTGTTTCCCTCAAAATAAGGCACCGTCATATTAATTTTGGGCCCATAAAACTAGGTCTTATTTTCAGGGTAGGTCTTCTTTTTTTCATGTACAATTATCATCTCTCCCTTCCTCTCCTCCACCTCAATTCTTCCTCGTTCCTTTCTCTCCCCCCCCCTCTCGATGTGCAGCATCTTTCCTCCCCTCTCACCCATCCCCTTGTGCCTTGCCTCCCTCCCTCCCATTCCATCCCATCCCTTGTGCAGCAGAACCCATATAGTTGTTTAATGCAGGAGGGAGGGAGAAGAGAAGGCCGCGAAGTAGGCTGATTAGGTTTGTGCTGACACAGTTTCGCGGTCGGCGGCGTTTAAATGGGAGGGAGAGATGGAAGTGTCAGCGGGGGTTCGGCTGCGTGATGGGAGTGGGGCATGGCGGGAAACACTGCTGCCGGCAACTAGGGCTTATTTGGGGGGGGTAGGGCTTCTATTAAGACCTACCCCGAAAATCACACTAGGGCTTATTTTCAGGGTAGGTCTTATTTTCGGGGAAACACGGTAGATCAGGGGTCTCAAAGTCCCTCCTTGAGGGCCGCAATCCAGTTGGGTTTTCAGGATTTCCCCAATGAATATGCATGAGATCTACGTGCATGCACTGCTTTCAATGCATATTCATTGGGGAAATCTTGAAAACCCGACTGGATTGCGGCCCTTAAGGAGGGACTTTGAGATCGCTGCAGTAGATCGATGTGTCTAGCCAATTTAGGCACCTAACTTACTCCCCTTTTATGAAGCCACGTTAGACTTTTTTTTTATCATCGACCAATGTGGTAAAAGTTGCACTCTCATAGAATTCCTATGATCATCGGAGCTAATACTGCTGCGGCTGGTGATAAAAAAAAGCCTAATGTGGCTTCATAAAAGGGGGGGCCTTAATTACCTTACTCGGCACCATTAATTGGAAAAATGCCATTGAAAAGCGATTTAAAAAATAATTATCCCCCCTTTTACAAAATCACATTAGCAGTTTTTAGCGCAGGCTGGCGCACCGAATGCTCTGCGCTGATCCCATTTCTATGAGCGGCGGGAGCAGCGCAGAGCTTTCAGCTTTCAGCCGGCCTCGGCTAAAAAATGCTATCGCAGTTTTGTAAAAGGGGTTAATTAGCTGGTAAGCGCCTAACTTACTGCCACTGACTCCAAGGTGCCTACCAGAAAGTAGGCGCGGTTAGGGGGCAGATTGTGGGTGGATTTTGAGTGTGGTTAATTGGGGACGGAGCCAAGTGCCTCTTGGCAGCGATAGAGGTGTTAAGTTGGAGAATGCCTATCCTGCATTGTGTTGCTGGGTGAGGGGGTTCCACAGAGGGAGCAGGCGTGATGAAACCTGCCCGGGATCCATGCGCACTGTCCCCCTCTTTTACTAAGGTGTGCTAGCCGATTTAGCGCACGCTAATTGATTTAGCGTATGCTAACAATTAGCACGCCCGTTATATTCTAGGGACGCGTTGGCGCACGCTAAACGACCACCTCAACTCCTTGGCAAAATCATGCTTTTTCAGCCTCCACATGCTGAGGAAAGTAAGATCCTTTCGCCAAAAACATTTTGCCGTCCTCGTCCAATCCATCATCCTCTCCAAACTTGACTACTGCAATGCCATTTTCTTATGCCTAACAAAAAAAGTCTTCAAAGCTTATCCAGAATACTGCAGCCAAGTTGATCTTTGCAAAACGCAAATCTGACCTTGTCTCCCCACTCCTAGCCAAACTTCACTGGCTCCCAGTGATTTCCAGAATCCATTTCAAATGCTCCTGCCTGGCTTTTAAGATCATTCACGGCATCCTTCCTCCCCTAATCCCACTATCCTTTAACTCCTCGAGTCCTGACTCCACCAGACCCGCCCAAAGATATAAACTATCCTTTCCCTCTCTATGTGGTATTCTCTATGCAGGTAAACTGGGAAATCTCTTCTCTTCTCAGGTTTCAGCTCCTGACTCCACTCCTTCCAACACACTGGAAACACCTCTTTGCTGTACTCTGCACTTTGAATTAGGCTGAGTTCCCTCAGCACAGCTCAGAGAAGACTCCATCCCTTTCTCAGTCACATTCTCAGTCACACAAAAGATTCCACCCACCAGTTCTTGGGAACTCCTCCCCTGAGCTGCATTCTGGGATTTTCCTTGCCGTTGGAACTCAGGTGTTTCCAATCCAGGCTGCTGCTCAATCACTTTCAAATCACATTCCTCCTCCTCCTCCAAGAATTTTAGCATGTTACTGGGCAAACTAGTCTCAGCTGCCTGCTGTTCCAGCACTCCCTCAGGTGCTTTTATTAAAGTTTGTGGTAGCTCAATTTCTGTTTGTGGTTTCTCAGTCCCTGCTAATACTTGCTCAAACTCTATATGAAGTTTTTCAGTCCCTGCTTGTTCCAGGTAGTTCACTCTTTTATGTGGCTTTCTTCTTCCTGCACTCCTTTGTCCGCCCCTCCTCCACTCTGGTTTCTGCTGTGTCTGCACTCTTTTCCCAGCTGTACCAATTCAGGCTGTCTCCCAACTTTTCTCCAGTAGCCTCTGTGGTAGCTTTTTCTTCCACTGCTGGGGGAGTTTCCTGCACTTCTTCCAACTGTCCTACTTCTGCACAGGGTTCTTCTGCAGAAACTGCTGCCTGTAATTTTCCCTGGTGTCCCTGCAGCCCTGCCATTCTCTCTCTGTTCCGATACACTTCAGCCATGGGGTTAGACACATCTTTTGTAATACCAGCCATCTCTGTTATGCAGTTCTCCACCTGCCGCTGAAGGTATTGCTGTTCTTTCTTATACTTTTTCTTTTGCTGCTCTGGAGCCAGCTTAAACAGAGTGGACAACATACGTTGTTTCTTTTGTAAATCCTGCAGCTTTTTCTCCAGTCCAGCCATTCCCTTAACTGTTAGTATGGCTCTTGTGGCCAAATCCATGTCCTTCTCCACCTCCTCCTCCTCACTGAAAATATCCTCCTCTGACCCTTGTGAGTCCTCCATATCCTCCACCACTGTAACAGCCTGGGCTTTCTTCCTGCCCATCTCCACCTCCAACTCCCAGGCCCTGCCAGACCCCTGTTGTACCTTCATGCTCCTTGGTATCAATTCTGAAACAGAAACTCTTCCTCTAGGAGCTCTGGGGTCTTGCTCTTCTGGCCTCCTCCAGCCTGATGGCCCAGGCTTTTCACCATCTGGTTTCCTCCTTCCTTCCATAGTAGGCCCTCCAAACCAGGACCTTCCCTGGGAAGGGACCCCAGGCTTCATAGCTCTGCCTGGGGCACAGAGCTAGGCCCAGCTCCCACAGGCCTCTGGTTCTCAGTTGCAGCTCTCTCTTCAGCTCCTCTCACAACCACAGTCACACACAGACTGGTTCCAACTACTGAAGTCTCCGTCAAAGCTCACTCCAGCCTGTCTACACCCTCCCAGCCATTGAAGCCCTCTCCAGCCCATCCTCCCCCAAACGGCCAGATACAGACACAGACCGTGCTAGTCTGCCCAGTACCGTATTTTCACGCAGATAACGCGCACCCGTGTAAAACGCGCACACGGGTATAGCGCGCAGAAACCACAATTTTATGTACAAAAACTTTTGTATACCGCGCTCACGCGTATAACGCGCATGCAGCCCGACTGTCCTTTCGCCCGCCCCGACTCTCCTCTGGCCACCCCGACTCTCCTTTCGCCCTCCCCGACTCTCCGTGCGCTGTCCCAACTCTCCGTTCACCCTCCCTGACTTTCCGTGCACTGCCCCGACTCTCCGTGCGCTGTCCCGACTCTCCGTTCACCCTCCCTGACTTTCCGTGCACTGCCCCGCCTCTCCGTGCGCTGTCCCGACTCTCCGTTCACCCTCCCTGACTTTCCGTGCACTGCCCCGCCTCTCCGTGCGCTGTCCCGACTCTCCGTTCACCCGCCCTGACTTTCCGTGCACTGCCCCGACTCTCCGTGCGCTGTCCCGACTCTCCGTTCACCCGCCCTGGAGCCTTAGGTCCCACCTGGGGGCGCGGCCTGAGGCACATGGTCGGGTTGGGCCCATGTGCCTCAGGCCGCGCCCCCAGGTGGGACCTAAGGCTCCAGGGCCTATTCTGATTGGCCCACGCGCCTTAGGCCCCACCAGTAGGCGGAGCTTTGGGACGGATGGGCCAATCCGGCCTCATTCCGTCGTTGGCTGCCTGCCGGACAGACGGGTTTGGCTCCCGTCTGTCCGGCCAACTACCAAAGGTACGGGGAAGGGGGGTGGGGGGGTCGTGGGGGTCGGCCAGGGGGGTCGCGGGTCGGCTGGGGGGGCGGTCGGAGGTTCTTGGGGGGGGCGGTCGTTGGAGGGAGGGGGGTTTGCGTCGAGGGCAGGAGGGCCTGGGATCCCTCCTGCCCGTAATGTAGTGCGGGGTGGGGGGGGGGGGGTAGGGGGGTCGCCGTGGCCAGGAGGGTTTGAGCTCCCTCCTGGCCCGATATTGTCGGGGAGTTGGGGAGACGGCCGGGCAAGAGGGCTTGGGCTTCCTCTTGCTCCGATCGTGGATGCGGGTGCGGGTGGGAGCGCGTGCGAGCGGTCGTTTGGGGTGGGGGTGCGAGCGGTCCTGCTGGGGGGGGTGAATCGGGCGTCGGGCGGGGTGGGAACTATGTAAAAAAAATTTTGTATACCGCGCTCACGCGTATAACGCGCGAGGGGTATGCGCGGTAGGTAAAAACGCGTATAACGCGCGCGTTATATGTGTGAAAATACGGTACTGGCCTTAGTTCTTCAATATTTACTATTATTTTCAGATTCTAGATCCTCTGTGTTCATTTAACCCTATCCTCTGTTTTCTGTCCAATAAACAATTCCTAATCCACAACAGAACATTGCCTCCCACCCATGACTCTTTAATTTTCTCAGGAATCTCTCATGAGGAACTTTTCCCAGCTTTCTGAAAATCTAGATATATTAGATCAACCAGCTCACTTTTATCTATGTGTTTATTCACACCTTCAAAGAAATTGTCATATTTCTTATTATATATTATGAGGTTTCATTTCTTACCATAAAGATTTCATAAGTATATTTTTCAGTTCAAAAGTTTTATTAGTTTTACAATAAAGCAAAAAGGCATACAACAAGATCCAAGGATGCATAATACAAAAATAAGTAACAGCCAATGCGTAACACTAATACATATATTTATTAAGTTTCTCATATGAATATTTTTATATATTACATATATGTTGGGAGTTTTTAGTTTTCAATTTTCAGTTATGTTATTTTAATTTTCAATCATTTTTATGTATGTAAGCTATACATTTTTATATTTTATGAATTTACTCCAAGGTTTGCATTCGCTGTAATGTTTGTTTTGCTTAATGTATATTATAAGTTCTAATCAATATATTTGTTCATATCATCATTATATGTCCCTTTTATATGCTTTTGCGCTATATTATTATCTTATGCAATTACATTTTTCACTTTCATTAGCGCATGTTAAATTTTGTATGGGAGCCTTATTTTTATATTATAGTTATTTATTATCATATATGCTTGAATATAAGTCAAGACCCCCATTTTCCCCCCCAAAAGGAGGAAAAATGGCTGACTAGACAGGGGCTTAATATTCAAATGCCATGCCCTACCAGGCTCTGCAACCAGCCCCCCTCACTCCCTGCCAGGCTCTGTACCCAGTCCCCCTCACTCCCTGCCAGGTTCTGTACTCAGCCCCCCTCACTCCTTGCCAGGATCTGCACCCAGCCTTCTTTTCTCCCTGCCCTACCAGGCTCTGCACCTATCCCACCTCACTGCCTGCTGTGCTCTGTACCCAGTTTCCCCTCCCTCATGCCCTCCCTTGCCAGGCTCTTAACTTAGCCCCCTCCCTGTCAGGCTCTGTACCCAGCCCCCCTCACTCCCTGCCAGGATCTTCTCCCAGTGTCCCCTCCCTCTTGTGCTCTCCTCCAAGGCTCTCCACTCAGCCCCCCTCCCTGCCATGCTCTGCACCCTGTCATACCTTCCTACCCTGTACCCCCTCTGGTGGTCTAGTTGTAAGTCGGAACAGGAAGGATCCCTCCCGTCTCTGCCGACTAACAATTTTTAAAATCCCCCTCCCCCTGCGCGTACCTTTTTTCACCATTTTAAATCTCTATATGGAGCAGGAGCGATCTTTCCACGCTCCTGCCCCATGCTGAGCTTCTGCCTCCTTGGAAGTCTGCCTTCGATCTTGCGGCCAGTGGCACACCCGACAGGACCAAGCTTTTCATGCTCCCTGTCTGGCCCTGAAAACTGGCAGCAGCCATTCAGAGAGTGCACCGGAGCCGGGCAGGGAGCACAAAAGCTCAGTCCTGTTGGGTGCGCCGCTGGCCGCAAAATCAAAGGCAGACATCCAGGGAAGGAGAGGCTCAGCATGGGGCAGGAGCACAGAAAGATTGCTCCTGCACCATAAACTGCTGGACCACCAGGGATTAAAAACGGCGAAAAAAAGGTACACCCGGTGGGGGAGGGGGAAGGTTTTAAAAAATTGTTAGTCAGCCGGGATGGGAGGGATCCGTCATGTCCCGGCCTACCAGGTCATACGGCAGGCCTGTTGAGGCCTGCAACAAGTCCAGGAGGGGGTTGGGTGATCATTGGTGATGACCCAAATATAGGATGAGACCCCCATTTTTGTACCCAAATTTTTTTGGCCCAAAAATCTCATCCTATATTCGAGTATATACGGTATTATATTTGACCAATATACATATGCCACATATGCCATAGTTTATGGTTTTTTAAAATATTTATTGTGATATTTGTGTCCACATCAGTGATTTACATTATCTGCATTGCCTGGACATACTTTGACTGTGTTTTTATTGTTTCTTGATTTTACATTACCTGCATCGCTTGGACAAGCTTTTGAATCTGTTGGGAATAATATTATTCCATTAATAAACTTTTTATATCAAGAACACGGTTTCCACAGCGCCATTTTTTTTTTTTTTTTTGTCATCTCCTATTGTATACAGCTCCTGTGGATTTCTGTACCCCAAAAGCATCTGTCTACATTTCTTCACATTACAGTTTAAATTGTCTGGTATTAGTCCATTTTTCTAAAACTATAGATTACTTCTCTTGCTTTCCCTCTAGGGTGCCAACTCAGTTGTTAATCTTTGTGTCATCTGTTTAAAAAAAAAAAAAAGCACATACTTTTTCTTCTAACCTTTCAGCAATATCATTTGCAAAGATATGGAACAGAATTGGCCCAAGGATGAATCCCTGAAACACTCCACTGCTCACCTTGTTTTACTCAGAGTGAATTCCATTTTACACCCTCCTCTGTCACTTGTCAGGCAACCAAATTCCGATCCAGTCTACAACCTTGGGTCTAGTAAAACTGTTTAATGTACTCAAGAGCTTCCTATGATAAACTGTCTCAAAGGCTTTGCTAAAATCTAAGGGCTCCTTTTACTAGCACGGAATAGCAAGCGCTGAATGGCCGCACGTACTAGACCTTAACACCAGCATTGAGCTGGCGTTAGTTCTAGCCGCGTAGTGTGTGGTGTAGTGCATGGTAATATCCTGCATGTACTAAAAACTCTAGTGCACCTTAGTAAAAGGGGCCCTAAGTAAACCATATGCAGCGTATGCCCTTGATCTAGCTCTTTTGTTACCCAGTCAGTGAAATAATAAGATTCATCTGGCGCAATACGCTTTTGGTAAAGTTACGTTGTCATGGATTTCGCCCCTCCTCAAAAAATCTCATTGGCTCCCGGTGTCTCATCGTAAAAACCTCTAAAATATGCTTGTTAACTCTTAAGTCACTTCTTTATAAATCTCTAGCCTTCACTGACAGACTTTTGATTCCTTAGTCTCTCACTAGATTGCTCAGATCTAATGACCAACATTTACTGACTGTTCCCTCCCTTAAAATTATTGGGCAGACTAGATGAGCCATTTGGCCTTTATCTGCTGTCATGTTTCTATGACAATACATTTTCTCTGTCCCGGCACCACAAGCGTGGAATTCCCTCCCCATTTACTTAAGGGAAGAGCGTCTTATAGACAGATTTAAGAGAAAGTTAAAATGCTTTTGACTGTTAGCTCCCCAAGTTAGGATTGCACCCTCAAATTTTGACCTCTGATCTCTCCTAACCCTTCTCACTTAACCTTTCCTTCAGTCTTATCACTTATTTGTCTCTTTTTATATCAATTATTGTATTTCTAACCCTTTTTTTTTCCTGTAGGTCAAGTCTACCTCACATGTATTGTTTCCCCGAACATTGTAAAAAATTATTTTTAGAACAAGAGGCACTGGAGATGTCACAGCCAACTGATGGATACAAGTTTTTTATTTAAAGTGAAATGACTGAAATATGGAAAAACAAAGTCCCGACTAGGATCCAAGTTTCGGCGACAGCACTGCCTTCCTCAGGGGACAATATCAAGCATGTCGCAAATTAAGCGCCAAAAAATATTTTAGCCATATTCATTGCTTAGAAGTATAATTAAACGATTAATCAAATTTTAAATAAAACTTGAAACCTAAGACTGTAGGAAGGTCACCATCCTTTTCTTCAGTATCATCCCCATTATCTTCCCACCACTGTTCTAAGTGTAGTTTCCTAGCTGTTCTCTGTTATTGCTTTTGTGAAGAGGGACCATATTGATTTTTCTTCAATCCTGCAGAAGCTTATCTATTTCTAGGATCTATTAAGCACATCCTTTAGAGCAGTGGCTCCCAACCCTGTCCTGGAGGAACACCAGGCCAATTGGGTTTTCAGGCTAGCCCTAATGAATATGCATGAAACAAATTTGCATGCCTATCACTTCCATCATATGCAAATCTCTCTCATGCATATTCATTAGGGCTAGCCTGAAAACCCGATTGGCCTGGTGTTCCTCCAGGACAGGGTTGGGAATCACTGCTTTAGAGAATCTACAAAAACTTCACTGCGTTTCTTCAGTGTGCTGAAATGTATCTAATTGGGTCCCAGGTCTTTGTTCATTTTCAATTATGCAAGGTGTTCATAAATATTCTTCCATGAATGGTGTAGTATGTACAGGGCCGGATTTTCCTATAGGCTAACTAGGCTTCAGCCTAGGGCCTCAAGATCAAGAGGGGCCTACATTCAAATTGTTAGCAAAATTAAAATTACACTGTTCTAAAAACAGTGAACACTAAAACACTGAGTCCTGGTGGCATGAGGTGTGCTTCTGTGTCACTCCTCACGGCGCCTGCGCCAGCGACTCATCAAAATTCAGCCGGGGGTGGTGAATCTGACTTGCACACATGCTCCAGCTCCGGATCAGATCCCGCTGCTCCTCTCTTCCCCCCCCCACCCCTTTCCCGGCTCCGGAGGGGAATCGGTCTCAGCCCCGGGAGGGGGCGCGCGCCAGTCCCCGGTCCGATCCTGCCTCCGGTTCAGGTTCTTGACTTTTTAAAAAATTTATTATCCGTGTCACATTTTTTATAAAGATTAGTACCGATAACAACATGTTTCATTTAACATATTGATATATATCACAGTAATGATGTATTTTATTATCTCTCATGTAATTTACAAACTTAAAAATGGGAGGTGAAAGGGCCTCATAAGTGGAATAGCCTAGGGCCTCTTTTCATCTAAATCCGGCCCTGAGTATGTACCTCATTCCCATATTCTGCCCGGCCACATTTTAACATGGCTGTTTAAAAGAGCTTCTAATTAAGCAAATGGAACAGGAATAAATGTCTTTCTAACACTCTGGCCTAAAGCTGCATTAGAGTTTTTTTTTAATATCACCGGCCACTGAGGTAAAAGCTCTGACGCTCATAGAGTTCTTATGATCATCAGAGTTTTTACCACAGTAACTGGCGATAGAAAAACCCTAACGTGGCTTAATAAAAGAGGGCCTCTATTTCTCACCAGAATAACATTTTATTTTATTTTTGATTTGATATTACAGAGTGTTTCTGTTAATTTACTACCTGTTTATTATTTCATAGACAGGGTGAACATAAAAAAAACTTGAAAAAGTCAATCTGTCATTTTATTGACTGGCAAAGTTCTGAGGTGGTACACAGCTGCCACCATTTTGTTGAACAGAATGGAAGTCGTGTTAATGAAAACCTACACAAAGCAGTAGAATGTTTCCTTTCTTTCTCTGACCTCTTTTCCTTCCTGCTTAAATAACAAACTTTATTGATAGTCTAGGGAAGCTAGGGCTAGAAAGAATGACCTAGATTTTTGTAGAAGTAATTTTCTTCTTCCAGAGGAGCTAGCGGTTATCTCTATAAAGGGAAAACTTTCAGCTCTAGGAAGTCATCGTAAGTTATTGCATTAGAGAAAAGAGGGAGATCTCAACTAGTCTGTGAGAAAAACTGCATTTAAAACGGTGATAAGGTATAATTTTTTTCATAAAAATAAAAGTTAATTAGGAAAGGGGGTAAATAAACCTATTTTTTAAGTCATGTTTATTGAGCACAACAAAGCAAATGGAACAAGTGCAAAACCAGTAGTACAAAATTCAGAGCGACCTGGGGCGGGGAGGGTGGGAATTTCTCTTTGTGGGGTGGGGTGGGGGTGGTGCCTGATCGTGGAGGACATCAGAGTCCAGTCCTCCGCGGTTGTTGGGTGGAAATGTATACCCTGTTTCTAATGTTGTTGTACTGCTGTTGTGCTTAATAAAATAGATTTGAACATTAAAAAAAACAAAAAAAAACAAACAAACAAAACTACAATTCGCCGGCTCAAACAGTTTGTCAATAACAATCACTCCACCCAAACCCTCCCACCCTCCCAACACACACCAAAGCACAAAGAAGACAAAAAAAGAGAAAAAGAAGACAGAAAGAGAAGAGAAATAAATAAAAGAAATAGCAACAAAAAGGGGGACATGAAATTATAATCAGATGCAACAAATCAACAGCGAAACCTCTTATGGCTCCTAAAAGTTCAAAAGTCTACTCCTCGCAGTTGGGGGGAAAAGAACTCAGAAAGATGCACAAACTTCCGTCCCGGCTGTGTGCGCTCCGTTTTCAATAACAAGGTCATATGTTGTCTCCATTGTTGGAGAGTAGGGGCTTGACGCTCCAGCCATAACAACAAGATAGTCTTTTTTCCCATGAGCACTGCACATTCATGAAAAGCGGCATGGCCTTTAGGCGTCGGAGCTTGTAGAGAAAAGGCATAAAACAGAATCGGAGCCTCCAACTTCACGCCACACTGCCATAGAGATGATATGGCCCTCAACAACAAGTTCCAAAAGCGCTGAACAGGATCACATTGCCAAAACATGTGGCCCAGGGTGGCTTCATGAAACCCACATTTGGGACAATGGGAAGCTGGGCCACCCCAGCCAGATAGGCTCTGCGAGGAGACAAGTGAAGGCGAAGCGCAAATTTATATTGAAGCTCCCAACAGGCCACGTTGACCGTGACCTTACGGATTGCAAGAACAAAGGACTTGTAGGTAGACTCCGGAAGGGAAATATTAAGATCAGACTCCCATGTGGCAGCATAAGCACGATATAAAATAGAAGGAGAAGAGTCCAGGAGAGCTCTATGATGGTATCGCAGAGGAACTTTATTCTCAGTCCGCAAAGTAAAAAAGAAATCCCAGTTCCTCCTGGACATCCTCCGTTAAATCTGTCCAACAGAGACTGCAAATATAATTTCTGAGTTGCAAATAAGGAAAGATATCCCGAGGAGAGAGAGAAAACTCTCTTTGCAGCTCCGAGAAGGGCTTCATCTTGCCCTCCTCTGTTAGGACGTGGAAGAGATAATGGATACCTTTCTGTGTCCGGCGATGAAAGTCTGGAGAGGTGGTGCCCACCAGAAAACTGGGGATTGCGACGGATGGCCAAGTATGGGGAAGCCTTAGTAGAGAAATGACGTCGCGAGGTCCATCGCCACGCAGTAGCAGCTGTAGGGAGCAGGTGAGACAGCGTGACAACAGGAGGAGGGCGGAGTCCGGTGGCATGAAGGTAATAACTGAAATGTACAGAGTCCATAAGTGACAGTTCTAGGCCAGTAGCAATAAACCTAGTTTTAAACAAAAGTTTCAATAAACATAGTGCCAAATTCATTCTTTATTTCATCAGTCCAACAGACCTAAATTTAAATGTTAATTTGAGCAAAGCTAATACAAATGATAATTGATATTTTGGGCAGAAGAAGAGAGGAAGAAATAAAAACTCTGGTCAGCTTGCACTTCATCTTCAAATTGAGTATTCATGGAAAATAAGGGCCTGATTATATATATAATCTAATCTAATCTAATCCTTAGGTTTGTATACCGCATCATCTCCACGTTCGTAGAGCTTGGCGCGGTTTACAGTAGATGAAATAGGAAGGAATTACAACAAAGGGTTAGAGGTAAAAGTGAGAAGAATATTTAGAGGACTTGGGATGCCAAGATATAAGAGTTATATAGTGCCTAAAACATTGGCACATATTAGAATGACACTTAGGCCCTCTTTTACAAAGAACATAAGAATTGCCGCTGCTGCCTCAAGGTTTCAAGTTTCAAGTTTAATAAGGTTTTTGATTAATCGCTTAATCATATTTCTAAGCGATGAACATAATAAAATTACAATATTTAGGGAATACAATACTTAACAATAATTAAGTCCTATAGGACTATTAACAGACTTAACAAACCCATAAACACAAGGAAGGAAAGCGAAGTGAACTACAAAATATTTAAAAGAAAGCAGAACAATCAAGGAAAATACATAAGGCAGGGGAAACAGAAAATTTCCATAATATTATACAACAGAAATAGAATTAGCCAGAAAACTGGCTAATTAGTCATCAAAGGCATCTTTAAAAAGAAAAGTTTTTAAATTACTCTTAAATTTCTCCAGATTACGCTCTTCCCTCAAATAAATAGGAAGAGAATTCCAAATTTGAGGGGCCGTAACAGAAAAAATAAATTGCCATCTTGTATTAATAACCTTAAGAGAAGGAATCATCAATAAATACTGTTCATTAGATCTCAACGTTCTATTGGAAGTATATCACTGGCCTAAGTGTAAAGCCTTCGATGGAGACTGCCCTAACTTTGTTGGTCAGGCAGAGAACTTTTCAGCGGCCCCTCGTAAGCATGCCTAGGCACCACTAGGTGAGATTCCATAAGCGGTGTCTAATGGTTGATTGACAACCATGCTGCGCAGTGCCTACACAGTAAAATAAAAGGTCAAGACCAGTGCTCCAAATGAGTCCAGTCTCACCAGTTAACATGAACTTGTCCAACTTTGTCTTGAAACCCTGGAGGGCGCACACTAAATCAATGCGTGCAATAACCTCTAACGCATCCATAGGATAACATGCATGCGTTTGTGTCTAGCATATTTAAGCACACGCTAATATTTAGCGCGCTAAAAATCTTAGCACACCTTTGTAAAAGAAGGGGTTAGTACAGTTCTACAAGTTAAGCATTGTTTATTGAAAGCTTCTATACCGCTATTAATGACCGAGGAGTCAATTCAGAGCGGTTTACATGAGCTTCTGTAAAGGTGTTACAATACAGAATTAGCATTTTCTGAGATGGTTTTCAATACAGACCTACGTAGACTGTATAGACATATAATATTAGTATCGTATACTATGTTTATACTAAATCCTACTTATTTGCACACACAATACCTGTATCATATTCTATGTTGTACTCCTAATGGGGACTAGCCAGCTATCTCCTAAATGTTGCTTTATTAGTTAACGTTGTCTGTGAATCATGCTAACCACCACTGCATCACATGGAGGGGCATAATAAAAAAATACGTCTAAGTCCAATTTGGACTTAGGGTGCTAGTCTCCCAAAGTCCGCAGTGGCAAAATGTCCATTCTCAAAAAGTGTCTAAAATATGTTGTGGTTTTTTTCCCCCGAAAATAGTCTATCTGTACGTCCAGGTGTTTGATCGTCCAGACCGCCACTACGTCTATCTTTATACCACATTCTTGACCAAAATTTTGTTCAAGTCCCAAACGCCTAGAACAAGACCATTTGGACATGGGAGGGTCAATCTTGTAATGGACTGGCCACCCAGACATTGCAACCTTATAGGGCATTGATGTCAACTTCACAAGAAATGGTGCCAGATAAACATCTCACCAGAATTCCCTTATAGATTATGGTGAGCCCCCCAAAACACCCCCCAAACCCACTATACCCACCTGTCTTCATCCCAAGTGGCCCTTATGGATGCAGGTGCCACCTCTATTGCAGTAGAGTGGGGTTTTGGTTTTTTTTTTTGTGGGCTCATATTTTCCACCATGAATGTATTGGTTAGAGTGGCTTATGGGCCTGGGTCCTCCTCTCTATGGTTTCTCCTGTTTATTTTTCACTAGCCCACCCCTCCAGACTACTTAAGCCACCTCTGTGCAGCTCTACTAGGCTTTCCTATGCTAGGTGCTGATATTCCAGAGGTAGGTAGGTATTTTTTTATTCTAAACTTTGCGGGGCTGTGACGGGGTCAGTGAACATGGAGGAGTGTGTGTGGGTCTTTACTTTGTCTCTACAGTGGTTATCTGATCACTTTGGATACCTTTTGAGCACTTATACCCGCCTTTACATCATCTAACTCACAATGTATAAGTTCCGTCTAGGAAGTCTCATCAAACATTTGATTATCCCTGCAGGATGACTAAGTCTAAGTTGGCCCACATCCCACCCTAACCACTCCTCCAAAAACGCCCCTTTCAGCTCTGGGTACACAGCGGCATTCAGCGGCCTAAAATGTCCCTGGATACATCCAAAAAGCCCTTTCGATTATCGGCACTTGGATGACCTTTCTTTTAGGACGACCAAGTGCTGAGTTGGGCGGGTTTTTAGACGTATTTTAAGTTTCGATTATGAGCCCCATAACTTTTAGGTGCACCCATTTAGGCCAGCTAAAACCAGGGTGTCAGGTCAAAAGCACGCCGGGACAAAGGCGCGCCCAGACAATTGAGCGCAGCGCGGAGGTGCACGCCGCTCAAAATTACTGTTTTTAGGGCTCCGATGGGGGGGGCGTGGGGGGTAACCCCCTACTTTACTTAATAGACATCGCGTCGCGTTGTGGGGGCGTTGTGGGGGGTTTGGGGGGTTGTAACCCCCCCACATTTTACTGAAAACTTCACTTTCCCCTGTTTTTAGGGAAAAAGTTAAGTTCACAGTAAAATGTGGAGGGTTACAACCCCCCAAACCCCCCATAACGCCGGCGCGATCTCTATTAAGTAAAGTGGGGGGGGGGGTTCCCCAACAAAACCCCCCGTCGGAGCCCCTAAAAACTGTAATTTTCTTCGGCGCGCGCCTCCGTCTTGCGCTCAGTTGTCGGCGCGCACCTTTGTCTTTCGCGCCGTTGTCTATGAACCAAAACCAGTCCTAAATGCATGATGCATGTAATGCATGATTTTACTGTGTGCTAAACCCAGATCTAGCATAGCACCTTTTGAGTGATTTTCAAAAAGCTTCCGCACTTTTGTTTTCTTAGACGTTATTTATTAAATACCTCAAAAGGAAATTACATCACTACCTACAAGGCGAGCTGACTTGCCCAACTGACTAGTCACATGACGTTCTACGACATGCCATCTTACCACTTCTCCCGCCCCCAACGGTTTCTTGCAAAAATATGAACATGCGAAAACTTTTCGAAGAATGCTCTTTGGTTGCGCATTAATTTTACCATTAACACACACTGGTTGCAGGATGTTTAGATAGGACTAGCCTAATGGTTAGTGCAGTGGGTTAAGACCCTGGGGAACTGGGATCAATTCCCACTGCTATTGCTTGTCACTCTGAGCAAATCACTTAACTCTGTTGTCCCAGGTACCAAAACTATAGATTGTGAGCCCACGATCATGTTAGTTATGTCGAAAAATCTACTTTTTACAGGCTCCGTCAAATTCGCTCAATGGCAAAATTTTTATGCCCCAAATCCTTGAATATATTGGTTCACTCTTTGGTTATTTCCAAGATCGACTACTGTAATGCCTTATTTAAAGGAGTAGCTCAAAAAGTAATCAAACGTTTACAAATTATTCAAAATGCCTCAATCAAGCTTATTGAGAAAGCTAAGAAATTTGATCATGTTACTCCTTTACTTGAGAAAGCACATTGGTTACCAGTTGCTTATCGAATAATGTATAAATTATGTCTGCTCACTCTCAAATCCATACTATTCAAAACCCCAGCATTTATTCATAAAGTTTTAATTCCTTATACTACTTCGAGAGTACTACGGTCAACAGAACAATATCTATTGGTCGTTCCTTCTTTAAAAGTTATTAGTACACGACGTCATTCTATCTTCTCGGTTACGGCTCCCCAAGCTTGGAATGCCCTACCAATTTACTTAAGAGAGGAAAGAGTTCTAGACAAATTTAAGAGCAAACTTAAGGGCTTCCTTTTTAAAGACGCTTTCAGTGATTAACTGAATTCCTTATGTTTCTAATCTCTCCTTAAATTACAATAAATTTCTTCCCCTTTTCCCAATGTGTTATTAACCTTAATTGTTTCTTTCATATTCAATTGTATTTCTTCCTGTAACTTTCCCATTACTTGATCTTGTATGTAAAAATAGTCTTGTTAGTTATGTTTAGTCATGTTATATTATGTTATGTATTTAATGATATTTTAATATGTTTAGTAATAATTTTGTTAGTCATGTATGTTTCCCCTAACTTTGTCATTTTTAGCTGTACATCGCTTAGAATTTGGAATAGGCGATTAATCAAATGTTATAATAAAATTGGAAACTTGGAGAAAGAACCCGCCTATAATAAAGTAAACTGCTTTGTTTGTACCAGAGAAAGGTGGAATAACAAATCCAGGGCCCCTTTATTTAGGAGACGCTAATTGCTCCCACGTTAACTCTGCATTAGCCAGTTCAGGCCTGATTATAGAAACAGTGTCTAGTGGTCCCTACATTAGGCACTGCTCAGCATGGTTATCAATCAACCATTAGATACCGCTCATAGAATCCCACCTAGCGGTGCCTAGGCATGCTTACGAGGGGCCGCTGAAAAGTTCTCAGCCCGACCAACAAAGTTAGGGCAGTCTCCATCGAAGGCTTTACACTTAGGCCAGTGATTTTCCACTTTTTTTCATACTGTCAGAAAAATATGGAACAAAAAAAAGTGGAAAATTTTACTGAACTAGGGGCTCCTTTTACAAAGGTGTATTAGGGCCTTAACGCGCGGAATAGCGCGCGCTAAATTGCCGCGTGTGCTAGACCTTAATGCCAGCATTGAGCTGGCGTTATTCTAAAAGCGTAATGCGCGGTTTAGCGTGCGGTAATTTTGTGCGTGCACTAAAAACGCTAGCGTGCCTTAGGGCTCCTTTTACAAAGCCGCGCTAGCGGTTTTAACGCACGCACCGGATTAGCGTGCACTATAGTGCACACTAGCCAAAAATCTACCGCCTGCTCAAAAGGAGGCGGTAGCGGCTAGCGTGCGTGGCAGTTTAGCGCGCGCTAGTCCGCGTGTTAAGGCCCTAACGCGGCTTTGTAAAAGGACCCCTTAGTTAAAGGAGCCCTAAGTTTATAGCCCTCGATGGAGACTGCCCCAACTTTGTTGGTTGGGCTGAGAACTTTTCAGCGGCCCCCTCATAGGTATTGCTAGGTGTCCTAGAGGCAGGCGCCAGTACATTAGGCCAGGTTTTAATTGGCCTAATTTATCAACACCTAACTGAGATGCCTAATGATTCCTAAGTCAAACACGCCTATTCTCTGCCCCTAACCATGCCTACTTTTCAGGTACTGAACTCTTAATTGGTGATTTACATATATATTTTTGATTGGCTGAAAACTGGCATGGTCAATTGCCATGCCAATTAAGCCAATTTTAAAAAATGTTGCGTGTGGATCCCAAAGTTAGGCGGTGCTAAGGGTGCCTAGTGGAGCCTAATGTAGGTGTCCTATAAAGAATCCAGCCCTTAATACACTCTACATATATGGTCAGACTCTATAAATGGCACCCAAATTTGGATACCCAAAAAATGAATATTGCGTGCTATTTTATAAATGGTGATCTGAGTTGGACACCATTTAGGTTTAAATCCTTTTTAACTGAGCGCAGATTCAACAAACAGAAACACTGCAACAGAAAGCTGTGACACAAAAAAATCTTATCAAAGATACTAGAAGCAAATACATATGCTCAAACATATCAGTGATGAGAACTCCAGCCCCAAATTTACGCCTTGGTGCAATAAAGAAAAAATGTTGAATGTTTGGTGGCCTCATAATGGGTTCTGAAAGGGGGAGGAGGGGAGAAGGCCCAATCCAGGGGCCAAAGAGATCTTGGGGTGGTAAGAAGTATCATATTTGAGAGATAGGGAGGGACTCCTTGGTAAAGTGCCTTATGGGCCAAGCAAAGAATCTTAAATTGAAACCAGGGAGAGGCAGCCAGTGAAGGGACTTTACAAAAGGGGTGCAGTCAGTGATGGTATGGGTCTGCACGGCAGAGAGGCATGGCTGAACGATTTTGGAGGGTTTGAAGATGTTTTAATTCAGATTGTGTAAGACCTAATCAATGATATGGGCAAGGATGAAGGCATTTAGAAGGGTGTGTAGGGCTTGATGTTCAAGAATATTCTTCAGTGGTCTCAGGAGGTAGAGGGCTAAAAAGCCCAATTTGAGTATGGGTGACACATGGTTATGAAAAGTAACCATGGACTTCTAGATATGTAAAGATGGACTTCTAGATATGTAAAAACACTCTATGACCTTTACTGGTGAGTCAAAGAGGACTAGGGAAATTGGGGTTCATAGACAATGGTGCGAAAGACAAAAGCGCGCGCCAACAATTAAGCGCAGCGCTCACCGCCACGTCGCTCTAAATTACAGTTTTTAGGTGCTCCGACGGGGGGTTTTGTTGGGGTACCCCCCCAGTTTACTTAATAGACATCGCGCCGGCGTTATGGGGGGTTTGGGGGGTTGTAACCCTCCACATTTTACTGTAAACTGAACTTTTTCCCTAAAAACAGGGAAAAAGTGAAGTTTTCAGTAAAATGTGGGGGGTTACAACCCCCCACACCCTCCATAACGCCCCCACAACACGGCACGATGTCTATTAAGTAAAGTGGGGGGGGGTCCCCCCCCACACCCCCCCTATCGGAGCACTAAAAACAGTAATTTAGAGCAGCGCGTGCTGCGCTCAATTGTCTGGGTGCGCCTTTGTCTCGGCGCACTTTTGACCTGAAACCGAAATTGGTTGACCAGCTGATCTCTTTGTCTAGCAACAGGCGATTTTTTTTTCCTGGATCAAGAACAAGTTTGATTACGAAACCATCAGGCCATTGACTTTAGGCAAAACTGAATATTAGAGAAGTCTGGGGAACTGTGGTAGACAGGGAAAACTAAAAATAAGTCATCGGCACAGGTGTATGAATGAGAACCATGACAGGGGAGCGGAAGGTACAAATGCGTAGGTATAAACTAGAAGTTTACATTTAAGTCACGTCTCTGTCTTCCAGGTGAATAAACGTAAGAGAGTGTTCCAGATTTTAGAAAGGGTTGGACATGACTGAAGGGATAGTAGTAGTATATTTAAGTCAGAGGTACAGAAAAGTTCACACTGAATCTCATGTGGTAGCAAGGAGATTTAATACATAAATAAATTTTTTCTGGTGGCAGCATTAAGAAGTACACGTCACACACTTTCAAATGTACTGTATATCAGTGGTTCCCAACCTTGTCCTGGAGGACCACCAGGCCAGTCGGATTTTCAGGTTAGCCCTAATGAATATGCATGAGAGAGATCTGCATATAATGGAGGTGCCAGGCATGCAAATCTGCTCCATGCATATTCATTAGGGCTATCCTGAAAACCCGACTGGCCTAGTGGTCCTCCAGGACACGGTTGGGAACCACTGCTATATACTGTATATATTAAAACGTATACATTAGATTTGCAGTGCTGCTGGTGCATTTTCTAGAGAAAAAAAAATTGTTCCCATGACTTATGAATCAACCCTCATATATATGTATATGTTTACGTGCATATAATATAATATATACTGTATAGCTTTCTTGAGGGGATACTCAGGAGTATTGAGTTTAGATTCTGCACTCTTAGTCCTGCCTTTTCATGGATTCTGTGGTTGGTTGCAAGGGGCCTGGCCCTCAGTGATCACCCCCACTCCTGAAGAATGGTCTGGTATTTGAGTACCAACAACTTTTTCACCAGAAAGAAATGCATCATGTGTATCTGGTCTCCTTATCTCAAGAAAGATATAGTGGCGCTGGAAAAGGTTCAAAGAAGAGCGAGCAAGATGGTAAAGGGGATGGAACTCCTCTCGTATGAGGAAAGACTAAAATGGTTAGGGCTATTCAGCTTGGAAAAGAGATGGCTGAGGGGAGATATGATTGAAGTCTGCAAAATCCTGAGTGGAGTAGAATGGGACCATTCGGGTCTTTATTTGCCGTCATCTACTATGGGTACAAGTAGATCGATTTTTCACTCCGTCAAAAATTACAAAGACTAGAGGACACTCGATGAAGTTACAGGGAAATACTTTTAAAACCAATAGGAGGAAATTTTTTTTCTCTCAGAGAATAGTTAAGCTCTGGAACGCATTGCCTGAGGATGTGGCAAGAGCGGATAGCGTAGCTGGTTTTAAGAAAGGTTTGGACAAGTTTCTGGAAGAAAAGTCCATAGTCTGTTATTGAGAAAGCCACGGGGGAAGTCACTGCTTGCCCTGGATCGGTATTGCTACACCTTGAGTTTTGGCCAGGTACTAGTGACCTGGATTGGCCACCGTGAGAACGGGCTACTGGGCTTGATGGACCATTGGTCTAACCCATTAAGGCTATTCTTAAGTTCTTATCTATCTATCTATCCATCCTAACCGAACAAGGTCAGATTTACACCTAAGCTCTTTGTTTCCAAGGGAACTGGCTGCTGAGATGACAGAACATGAACTTGATGAGTAAATAGACCTACTTCTGTCTTCTTTTCATACCTTGTTAAGAAAAAGGGTGATAAAAGAGCAGAAATTATCGTTAAACACAGCCTTTAGGACTAATTTTCTTGCCACAGTAAGCTCAGAAAAGGGCAAAACTTCGACAATTTTAGCACACTCAGTATGTTAGTCTTACATATAGAATAACCTATTGCACTGTATATTTCATATTACATTTTACTTGCCAGAGTTGAAAAGCAGTTTATAATTTAGGAGACACAATGAAGAGTATGGACACACGGAGAATGGCATTCCACGCATCTGGACCAGCACAAGAAAAAGCTCCCATTCTTGGACGTCACGTGTTTTAGATAGAGATTCTCTTGATCAATATCTGCAGACCCAGTCAAAAGACCAATCAAATTGCAGCCTGACCTGATCTGAAGGATGTTTCTACTTAGACTGAACAATCCACTTTCTGCCAGTGCAGTAGCTGAACCACCTTTTAGCTGTGCTGGTTTAATAATGACTCGCAAGCACACTTGCATGAGTGACAGCCATTTTCAAAATTTAGTTTTACTAAAAGCAAAGTGGATTGAATTGTAGAGCAATAAAATTATTGGAATTAAAACATCAATAATAGTTGAATTCATTGTAGTTACAATTCTTTTACTTTTCACTCAAAGGGGCTGATTCTATACGAGGCACCTGCCATTATCACTACTTTATACGTTGGACTGAAATAAACATAATTGATTTCATCCCGCTGGCTCTTGTGGAAAGCTTTTTGTCCAGTCGTACTGTTTTTCCCTGTTTGTTTTGTTTTACCACAGGTTCCATTTTATACAATGATATCTAGTAAAAAAAACCCAAAAACCAACAACTTGGGTTAACAGTGAAATAGCACAATTTAATGGTAGCTCACGTTAATAATGGCCCCCTTTAATGTGTTAAATGATAATTGTAAAAGCCCATTTCCAAACTGTCTAATGCAACTCCTTGGACAAAACAAAGAACCAACAATGACCTACTTGTACTTGTAACTATATATTTGAAACTGTGATCTAACTGCACCCTGAGGGCAGACTTGCACGGTCTGTGTCTGTATATGGCCGTTTGAGTGAGGATGGGCTGGAGAAGGCTTCAATGGCTGGGAGGGTGTAGATTGGCTGGAGTAGGTTTTAACGGAGATTTCGGCAGTTGGAACCCAAGCACAGTACCGGGTAGAGCTTTGGATTCTTGCCCAGAAATAGCTAAGAAGAAAAAATTTAAAAAATTTAAATTGAATCAGGTTGGGCAGACTGGATGGATCATTTGGGTCTTTGTCTGCCGTCATCTACTATGTTACTATGAGGTTGTGGGCTCAAACCCATGCTAAATGGACCATGGGTCTGGCCCAGTAAGGCTATTCTTCTGTTCTTCATTGGCAAAGAAAAAAATTCCAAATGAAAATGACACAACATTTTTCTGGGTGTCTGTTCCCATAGTGTTCATACTCCAAGTTTATCAGTACTTATATCTTCTATAACATAGTAAATGACATCAGATAAAGACCTGAATGGTCCATCCAGTCTGCCCAATAGGTACATGCATTACAAATCCATGATCTTTCTTCCCTCGGTTCGAGACTAAGCAATCTCAGCATAAAACTATTCAGTTATGCCGACGACATTACAATTAATGGATGCTTGGATGTTAGAATTTAAGCTAAAACTAAATCACAAAAAGACGAAATTCTTCTTTGCTTCGCCTCAAAAGATGTTTTTTGAACCATCTCTAACTTTAAATACTATTCAATATCAAATTCATTCCTCGATTAAAATTCTAGGTGTTATCTTGGATTAACAATTATCTATGAAGAGCCAGGTTGATGCTGTGGTCCAAAAGGAATGCCATATGTTATGGAAACTGCGAACCATCAGACCTTATTTTGACATCTCTGCATTCAGATCTCTGGTCCAGTCTTTGTTATTGAGTCAACTGGACTATTGTAACATCATCTTACTCGCAACCACTATGAAAAATATTGCTAGACTAAGGATCATTCAGAATACTGCAGTTTGGTTTATTTATGGCTTAAAGAAATTCCCTTTTTATCGGGAACTGCACTGGCTCCCTGTGGAGGTCTGTATAAATTTCAAATTAGACTTTTTGTATTATAAAGTTGCTCATGGTCAAGCTTCTCTTTATTTGGTTAGTTCATTTTCCATTGCCTCGCTGAGAAATATTAGAAGATCTAATGCCCTTTTTGTATTTCCATATGTTAAGGGCTGTATAAGAGATAAATATCACGATCGTACTCTTGCTATTCAGGCAGCTTTTTATGATAAGGAATTTCAACATCGTCTATCTTCATCTTATTAACAATTGGAAAGTCTATCTAGGCATATATTCGACCATCCAAGATGGTGGACGTCTAGCTGTGACAATCCAAACATTTTTTTTCTGGTTCCTCTGCTTGCATCTGCCTGCTCTGGGACGCTACTATTCTTCTTGTTAATATGCCCCATACTAAGAGGAAAGGAGCCATGAGAGTGTCGCAGCCTGTGGCCTTTACGTTCTCGCCGATACAGCAGATGCTACAGCGTTTCTTTGAGCCACGGATTGCCACTGACCCCCGGTCTTCTCAATGGTGGCTGACATTCGCGTTGGCTCAGAGTGAGGAAGCACCTGAGCCATTAGAGCTACAGACATCTCTGTCGCCACCGATCTCTGCCCCGCTCTGTCCAGCAGGCGGGCAGAGTAGCGATTCTTTCTCCGGAGGGGAGGAGGGAGTGACTCCGGAGCAAGTTGAAGGTGGAGCTACAATCTTGGCTGGAGAGCAGGGGAGGAAGGACGCTGAGGGAGTTGAATGCTTAGCAAAAACCCCTACAAACACCTTGGACATTCTTCTTGCGGCCATACGGAGAAGAGAGGAGAAGGTGAAACAAACTGCTTCTGATGTGCAGGTATTGATGAAGAAAGTTGACTCCTTTATTTATATACCACTTATATTTTAAGTGGTTTACATTCAGGTACTTTATCATATTTCCCTATCTGTCCTGGTGAGCTCAAACTCTATCTAGTGTACCTGGGGCAATGAGGGGATTAAGTGACTTGCCCAGGGTCACAAGAAGCAGCGAGGGATTTGAACCCACAGTGTGCTGAGGTTGAAGCTCTAACCCCTGTGCTACTCCCTTTACTTCTACTTTTGAAAAGGTGAAACAGGAATGCCTAGACAAAATAGACTCTGAGACTATTCCTCTTAAAAAAATCCATTACAACTATAATTAGAGAGCAATCTTCTAGATCACGTAAGATAGAAATGATAGAAAATTACAACCGTCGGCTGAACTTGAAAGTTTTACATTGTCCTAAAATTCCAACTTTGCAGCCGACATAGGTTTTCAAAAAGTTTCTGATGGAGAACTTATCTTTCCCACCAGAACAAATACCACCTATAAATAAGGCTTACTACTTACAAACTGTTAAAAAAAGTAGTGGGTCAGAAGATTTGCCAATGGTGGAAAACTTACCAGCTGATATCGACCTACAAAAATTTAACAGCAGTTTTGAAAACGTCTTACGCTGATATTATGGAAAGAGCTACACTAATTGTAAATTTCATTTATGAGCAGGATCTCAGTTTGATCATGAGACTATTCGTCAAAAAAGTTAAAATTCGCTTTTCTTTGGAGAACGTACATGGTTATACCATGATGTTACAAGACCTACACAAGAAAGGTGCGAACTATTCCTAGCAATGCGAGAAGAGACAAAGAAGTTGGGAGGCTATTTTTACGTTAGCCGATCCTTGCAAGTGCATGATTTAGGGCTCCTTTTACAAAGGTGCGCTAGCGTCTTTAGCGTGCGCTAGCCGAAAAACTACCACCTGCTCAAGAGGAGGCGGTAGCGGCTAGCGCACGTGGCATTTCAGCACGCGCTATTCCGCGCGTTAAGGCCCTAACGCACCTTTGCAAAAGGAGCCCTTAATATATGGGTTTAAAATATGTTTTTTTATGTACCTGATCATCTAAGATCCTTTCTGGATCTCAAGAGGTTAATCCGGGGTGGAGAATCTAGCTCCAAAAGTTAAAATCCGGGGGTTTTAGATATTGAAGCCTTTACTTAAATTTTTTTTTCAGTATACCTAGATTATGGGCTCCTTTTATGAAGGTGCTCTAGGGCCTTAATGCGCGGATAGTGTGCGCTAAATTGCCACGCACGCTAACCGCTACCGCCTCCTTTTGAGCAGGCGGTAGATTTTCAGCTAGCGCGTGCGCTAAAAACATAACTTTATTTTTCTATATCGCCTTAATCAAAAGAATTCTAGGCGGTTTCCACAGAAGAGAAAAACTGGACAATCAGTGAAATGCAAAATAATAAGAAAAGGAATACAGCCTGTTACATTAAAAAGACATTAAAAATTTAAAATTAATGCAGTAAAATTATTGTGTTAGGAATAAAAGCACACATTGAGGGATAAATTTGTCAAATAATACTGTCTTAATTTCTTTTCTGAAAGCGCCATAGGACACCATGGCTCCGCTGATATAATTACCCAACCAGGACTGTTGTTTGCTTGCTAGCGCACCTTCGTAAAAGGAGCCCTATATCTCTGTATTTTTGATCATTCTCCCTGTTAATTTGAAGTCTAAGAAAGAGTTATCTCCATTATGATTCTATTTTGATTTGATTACTGTTTTGATTGTTATTTGTATGTTGGATTATGACTCTGCTTTACTTTAACAAGTGGTATTACTTGTGAATAATTTGATAATAAAAATAAAATGAAAAACTTTTCTTTTTTCTAGATTTATAGCTAACTAGATTTCCCTCCAGATGATGTTCACTCAATTTATCTCTTTATTAATATTTTGTAAACCGCTTTGAACTTCAAGGTTACGCAGTCTAGAAATTCAATTTTATGTTATGTTATCAAATTCAATTTCTTTGTTCATTGATATTTCTAGGTTATAGATCAGGGGTGTCAAAGTCCCTCCTCGAGGGCCACAATCCAGTCAGGTTTTCAGGATTTCCTCAATGACTATGCATGAGATCTATTTGCATGCATTGCTTTCAATGTATGCTAATAGATCTCATGCATATTCATTGGGGAAATCCTGAAAACCCGACTGGATTGTGGTCCTCGAGGAGGGACTTTGACACCCATGTTATAGATTGTAGAAGTCTGCCCAGTAATGTGCTTAGGTTCCAACTATTGGAACTGCCATAGAAGATCACTACAGCCTATCTAGACCATCCCAAATCAATGGAGTTCTCATCAAAGCCCTCCCCAGCCCATCCTAAGCTGAATAGCCATATACAGTACACAAACTGTTCAAGTCTGCCCCGTACTGGCCTTGGTTCTTTCAATTATACTCTTCATTTTTTGATTAGAGATCCTCTGTGTTCATCCCATGCTCTTCTGAATTATAAATGAACCAAGAACCATAATCAGTAAATAGGCCCCCAAAATGGGGTTTCGCTAATTGAAAGTGAAAAGTAATGCTATTTCTCTGGTAAGACCCATTTTGAATACAGTAAACCCCCACAAATTTGTGGTTCGCAAATCGCGAACTCAGTAATTTGAGGTATTTTCTGACCGTCTCTTCCTGGTACTAAAGTCATGGTTACACCAATCAGGAGCTGCTTTGACACGCTATCTGGCATATCAAAGCAGCTCCTGATTGGTGTAACCATGACTTTTGTACCAGGAAGAGGCGGTTGGAAAAAGTGCCTAGCTTCATAAGTACAATTTAAGCACCCGCCGGCACCCCAGCTGCCCTCTCCTGCCTTTGATTAGCTGAAAAACCGTATTCGTGTTTTTTTTTAAATACACCGGTGTTCCTGGAACGGAACCCCCATGAATATGGGGGGAGTACTGTACTGTGTTCTTTGTGGAGACCACGTCTACAGTAGGCTTGCTTTTCTGAAATAGGTTTTGAAAATTGTATGGCTATTTACAACTATTCTGCATGCTGTTTGAGAATCTTTCATTTTTCAATTTGCTTTGACTTGTCTTTCTGTAGATTAGAGCTGAAGAGATAAGAAATACAGTCTCTAAAATGTTATAAGCTATACACAAAGAAAATCAAAGAGCTAAAAAGGTGTTATCTAGCAGAAAGAATAAGAAGAGGAGGGATTAGATTGTGATCCTGCCTGGACAGACAGGGAAAAATGCTTGAGTACCTGAAAAAATTAATGTAAACCGTTCTGATCTCCCTTGGGAGAACGGTATAGAAAACGAACTAACTAACTTAGACAACAGAACTCATTATTAACATTCCGTAAATCGGTAAAGACCCTCCTCTTCAACTAAAGATCTCCTCTGTCTTCTCCCCCCCTTACGCCCCACCCCTCCACTCTCCTATCACTTTCCCGAACTCCAGTATAACCCTCTCTTACTCTACCCACTAACAAATTGTACCTAAACGCATATAACTTTCCTTAAACTAAACTACTGTATTTCCCCCTTCTCTCTTTCTGCTATACTCTCCCTGTATTTAATTCTCTCCAAAATCTATAAATCCAATCACTAAACCTGTTGTACTACTTATATGTCTAGTTACTCCCCACTGTGTATGTTCATTTGTAAACCGTTCTGAGCTACTGGGAGGACGGGATAAAAATCCAAATAAATAAATAAAAAAATAAATAAATAAATACAGTATAAACATTCAATAAAATCAAGAAGGTAACATTTTCCACAAAATGGCAAATGAGAAGTTGAAGAAAGAACAAGCTCCGATTCCGTATAGGGAGGAGCGAGGCCAAATCGGCCGAAGCCGGAGCGAGAAGATGGGGGGGGGGGGGAGGGGGAAGGGAGGAGGATAGGGAAACGCCAATCAGCGAGGGAAGCTGGGGGGAGGGGGGGTTAGGAGAAGAGGGGGAAGCGGAAGGGAGGTCGCCCCTTTTCCCGACAGCGATCCAGGGAGATCGACGCGACTTGAACAGCAGCCCACCTCCAGCGTTTTTTCGCCTTACCTGGTTGCACATCCCATCTCCAGCATCGTCGGCTGAGCGGCGCGACTAACTTTATCAAGTCGCCCTCCACGTGTGCTGAAAGCCAGGCCCGTCGAGACACCAAATTTCCTCCTCTCTGTGCAAAAAAAAAAAAAAAAAATCTGGTAAGTGAGCGAGGAGCTCGCGGCCTCTAAACTACTTATAATCGCCACTCCGTACTTTCAATCCCTCACGCCGGGAGGGGGCGGCGGCCGCGAATGATCAAGTTTGGCACTATGTGGCCCGGCGCCGGCCTCTAGTACCCATGCCTGCCGTGGCACCACGTGGCCCGGCGCAGGCTTCTATTCCCCAAAATGGCAAACGAGAAGTTGAAGAAAGGAATGTGCAAAAACACTTTTCCTGCAATGGAAATAGAAGCAAAAACAATAGCCAAAATTCTGGCATGCAATTAGTGTTGGAAGAAAAGACGACCAATCAAGCAGTGCCTGTGCCAGCCCAGAAGGAAGGCAAAAATACAGTCGGCAAAATGCAGGAAGCCACGTGTATATCATCTAGAAAGGTATGTCCAGTTCTGGTTTTATCCTTCTCTCCTATGCTTCCAATTTTCTTAGGGAAAGCCATTTTAAAACGCTCTGCATTGTATTGAACGAAATAAACAAATATACCATTCAAATATTTCCAAACAAATTACAATCATCCCCCCTATTCCCTCCCCTCCCCCTGAATGGATGGTGACACCAATTACCAGATGTTGGAATGCAATTAATGTTTCCAAAGCTTCAATGTAAATGCTCTAGTCTAGAGGAAAGATTTTGAATATAGGGGTCCCAAATTTTCCAAAAGAGACGAGTTTGTCTAGGAAATCTACGAACCTCAAACAAAATTAAACTATGGAATGGGGGGGGGGGGAGAAGGGGGAAGGGACCGGGGGGGGGTGTAGAGAGGAATAAAATAGGTCTTATGGAAATATATTTTGGAGGAATGATAGAAATATGTATGGATATATTATAATTGTGAATCAAATTGTAATGAATATCTTCTTGTTTAATTTTATTGTATATATATTTGATTCCTTCAATAAAATGTTATAAAATAAAACATTTTAAACGCTCTGCATGAAGCAGGGTAAAACCAGGACTGGATCTGTCTATCATGTCATAACAGATCTAGTTGGCAAGCCTCATATATGCTTTTTTTTCCCCTCTGTCTAGACAATTCTGGCCCTCGAGAGCCACAGGCAGGTCAGGTTTTCAGGATATCCACAATGAATATGTATGAGATGGATTTGCATGCACTGCCTCCTTGAGATTCAAATCTATCTCATGCATATTTATTATGGATATCCTGAAAACCTGGCCTGCCTGTCGCTCTTAAGGACTGGAATTGAGGCATGTGAACCTAATATGAAGGGACTTACAAGGTGGTGCTGAAATGTTCTTAGGCCAACCAACCAACTTCCTAAATTCTGAGTGCTATTTGGCTATTGTAGCTGGAAAGAGTGTTATCTTATTTCGTTAAGTGCCAATTTTGACATTATTTCAGATCATTGATTGAACCATAGCCACATCATTCTCTCCTTGGTTGGGCTGAGAGCTTTTCAGCGGCCCCTTGTAATATGAAGGGACTTAGCTATCCTTACTAGAACATTTCCTTGATATCTGTTCTGGTTTCCTTCAGAAGCAGGATAAGTTTTCTGTCTAGCACTAGAGCCTACTGCCATTAAGATGCTTCATGGAATTAAAAGAAAAGTGGGCTGGTGGTGCATATTGGTTCATTTATTTGCTCAAAATAATGCATAAAGAGAAAAAAATACCAGGTGGTAAACGTCAGGGGGAATACAGCTGGCCATCAGATAAAAATACATCCTATGCTCTGTATCAAAATATATGGTATCAAAGGAAGCTTTGATGCATTCATTGTGTTCCAAAAGCCCCGAGAAAAGATTGTCCTCTCCCCAAACATCTATTCTTTCCTGGATATGTTCCAAAAGAAAAACAATGAATGCACGCAGAATTGATAGACTCCTCTGATACAGCTATGACAGCGTGGTGAGTTTTAGAACACCGGCTCTGCAAGGCACTTACTTTGATCAGAATGGCTTACGGACGGGAGAAGTAACAATTTCACAACAGAAAGCAATGCATAATTATGGCAGAGGGGAAAGGGAGGAAGATTATTTCTGCCAAAAGTTTGAAAGCCTCATTTTCAATCATTTGCACTCTCTTTTCCAGACTATATTATATATTTTTTTTTAATGTATTTTGCTTCCAGAAAGGAAACTAGCAATTCTGAGCCCATCAGCACACACACACACAAAAAGGAGTGAGATGCTGGTTATAATCAGCACTGCAGATAGTCCCTTGATGGATGAGTTTGCCAATGCCGAAGAAAATATTCCAACCTGCAGGCAAGTCGGTTCCTCTTGCACGGACCGCTACTCTTTGATTTGTTGAGGGTATGTGCAATTTTCTGTTATCAGCATTTGATGGCATGCTCTTCAAGTGAAGCTGTTCCGAGAAGCAACAATTGGGATTACGTTTAATGTTTGTGTTCCTTTTCTGTCTGCTTATTTTTCGCTGCTGCTTAGGCAGTGGTGGTAGAGTTGAAAGGTTGGGGGGGGGAGGTGATCTCTTTGCCTGTACTTTGCTACCTGGTGTTTTGCTTTCTTATTTTGTTTTTACAACCTAGCAAAAAAATAGAAATCCAACCAAATTTTTGCAAAATTGTAGAGAAGTTTCCAAGTTTATTCAAAATTTGTTAAACCGCCTAATTAGGCTTCTAGGCGGTGTACATTAAAATAACATACATGCATTATAGTTAAAATTAACAGATACAGACGGCACTAGGTGCTAATTGTATGATAGAACAGTACATTTTGGACGTACGTAAACAAAAGGAAAAAAGGGAAGAACTACAATCTTAAAAGAACATAAAAGGGAAAAACATGGGGAAGGGGGAAAAAGAAACGGATCCTCCAATTGTCCTTAAGAGAATAATGCCTCTTGCTCCATTAATAACAAAGAATGAGAGACAAGGAAAGCTGGTGAGAGCAGGTCACATACTTTGTAGAATATAACAGTTTGAAGACAGAGAACAGAAAGGACTTTGGTTCTCGAGAAAAAGCAAAATGCAGATAATAGAGGGAAGGGATACCCACAGACTTCCTTATTGATATGGCAAGAATTGCCATGTGTGAAAATGTCTTTATGTTCAATGGTGAATACTTTAAAAAGACTTCAGGTGTCGCCATGGGTGCCGCCATGGCACCGTCAGTGGCTAATCTTTTCATGTCAAAATTTGAAGAACTACAGCTAAAAAGTTCTCCATTTCAAGAACAAGTGCAACAGTGGATGAGATATATTGATGATGTTTTCTTCAATATATTGACATGGTATATCCCAATATATTAACATGGGCTTGGGACCCGTCCGTCCGGCCAATGTATCTACAGGTATGGGGAGGGGAGTTGGGGTGGGGTGGGGGGTCAAGAGGTCAGCAGGGGGTCATGGGGTCGGCAGGTGGGGGGGGGGCAATCGGGGTTTGGGGGGGTGATTGTGGGAGGGGGGTGCACCAAGGGCAGGAGGGCTTGGGATCCCTCCTGCCTGGATCTTAGTGGGGGTGGGGGGTTTCTCTTCTTTCCTTCTGTCTCCCTGCCTGCCCTTTTTCTTTTTCTCCCTGCCCTCCCCCAAGCCACTGCCACTGCCACTGCCATTGGGGACCAGGACCCAAACTGCCATCGGGGACCAGGACCCAAACCACCACCAATAACAGGCCCGAAAGCCTTCGCCATCCCAAGCTTTTCCTGCTTCAGCCGACCAGCATCGCGATCGACCTATTGGGGGAAATGCTGCTGGGTCCTGCCTTTGCGGAAACAGAAAGTAGGCAGGAACCGGCAGCAAGAAGAGGAAATGCTTCACTAACCTGCTCCCGCCTTAGCCCGTAGCGAGCGCTTGCTTCAGGGCTCTCAACATGTGCGTGCCGGTTTCTCTTCCCCCCCCCGGACATAACTTCCGGTTTCAGAGGGAAGAGAAGAGAAGCCGGCACGCACACGTTAGAGCCCGGAGCATAAGTTCGCTATGGGCTGAAATCTCCAAGCTGGTTTTTTTTTTTTAATGTTCAGCAGCGGCGGCAGCAGCAGATGACAGCTGGGCGGACCGCCCAGCTAAAAGGCCCTAGGGAGAACACAGAGGAAGGCTGATCGGCTCAGTAGATCAGGACGGCAACACGAGTCTATCTCGGAGCCCGGGATGGGCTCCGCGATTGACTCAAGTTGCCTTCCTGAGCTTCCGGTCGATTACGATTGACGTATGGGGCACCCCTGCCTTATACACTCAACTGCAAGACATGCCCCTGATCTGCCCATGTGCTCTTTTGCAGTTGCACACTATAGCATTTAGACACTATGGAGCCCTTTTACTAAAGCCTAGCATGCACTAACAGAATTAGCACGCACCAAATCCTAAGAAGCTCATAGTTATATGATGTGCTTCTTAGCACCTAGTGCGTCCTAATGCTCATTAGCATGTGCTAAGCTTTAGTAAAAGGCCCCGATGTTTACAGAATATATCACCTAAGTGCAGTTGCATGCATAACTTCAAATTAGTGTCAAATAACACTGATTGTCCGTCGTTATTGGTACTTACAGACAATTGGCGCCAATTGGACAATTAAATTAGGCATGTAGCACACTAGAACATAACATAAGAACATAAGCAGTGCCTCCGCCGGGTCAGACCATAGGTCCATCATGCCCAGCAGTCCGCTCCCGCGGCGGCCCAAACAGGTCACCTGTCTGAATCACCAGAAGGGGCCCCCTTGCCACCCTGGTTTCCCATTGAAGTCCTATCTTCCCATCGAAGTCCTAACCCTCCGGTTTTGCACATGCACGACCTGGTCGGGTTTCTATACTTATTTCCTGGATACTTCTCTCAGTATCCCACGATCCCTTTATCCCTCAGGAATCCATCCAATCCCTGTTTGAATCCCTGTACCGTACTCTGCCCGACCACCTCCTCCGGCAGCGCATTCCAAGTGTCCACGACCCTCTGGGTGAAAAAAAACTTCCTTGCATTTGTTTTGAACCTATCTCCCTTCAGTTTCTCCGAGTGCCCCCTCGTACCTGTTGTCCCCTTCAGTCTGAAGAATCTGTCCCTATCCACCCTCTCTATGCCCCTCATGATCTTGAAGGTCTCTATCATATCTCCCCTGAGCCTCCTTTTTTCCAGGGAGAAGAGCCCCAGCTTATCCAACCTCTCGGCGTATGGGCAGTGTTCCAGCCCTCTTACCAGTTTCGTCGCTCTCCTTTGGACTCTCTCAAGCACCGCCATGTCCTTCTTGAGGTATGGCGACCAATACTGCACGCAGTATTCCAGATGCGGACGCACCATCGCTCGATACAATGGCATGATGACTTCCCGCGTCCTGGTTGTGATGCCCCTCTTTATGATGCCCAGCATCCTGTTGGCTTTTTTCGAGGCTGCTGCGCACTGTGCAGATGGCTTCAGTGACGCATCCACCAGCACACCCAAGTCTCTCTCAAGTCTGCTGTCTCCCAACAATGCCCCCCCCATTTTGTAGTTGAACAACGGGTTCTTTTTCCCTATATGCATGACCTTGCATTTTTCCACATTGAAGCGCATTTGCCATTTGTCTGCCCAGTCCTCCAGCTTCTCCAGGTCCCTTTGCAGGTCCTCACACTCTTCCCTGGACCTAACTCTGCCGCACAGTTTGGTATCATCTGCAAATTTTATGACCTCGCACTTTGCCTCTTTTTCCAGGTCATTGATAAATATGTTGAAGAGTAACGGCCCCAGCACCGATCCCTGTGGCACACCGCTTGTGACTCCCCGCCAGTCAGAATATTGGCCCTTTACTCCAACCCTCTGCAGTCTACCCGACAACCAGTGCTCGATCCATCTGTGCACATCTCCTCCCACCCCGTGGTTCCACAGCTTCCTAAGCAGTCTTTCATGTGGCACCTTGTCGAAAGCCTTTTGAAAATCGAGGTAAATGATGTTGATGGGTTCCCCATTGTCCACCCGACTGCTTATTCCCTCAAAGAAGTACAGAAGGTTCGTTAAGCACGACCTTCCCTTACAGAATCCGTGCTGGCTTGTTCTCAGTAGACCATTTCTTTCAATGTGCTCGCAAATGCCGTCCTTGATCATAGCTTCCACCATCTTCCCTACAATTGAAGTCAGGCTCACCGGCCTGTAGTTCCCAGGGTCACCCCTCGATCCCTTCTTGAAGATAGGTGTGACATTTGCCAATTTCCAGTCCTTTGGTACCTCTCCAGTTTTCAAGGATAGGTTACAAACATGCTGGATTGTGCCCGCTATTTCCTGTCTTAGTTCCTTCAGAACCCTTGGGTGGATCCCGTCCGGACCCGGTGATTTGCCGCATTTTAACCTGTCTATCTGTTTGAGGACATCCTCCTTACTTACCTCTATGTGTTCCAATTTTTCAGCCTGTTCCCCACTCATGAGCTCCTCTGAGTCCGGTATATTAGATGTGTCCTCTCTCGTGAAAACCGACGAGAAGAACGTGTTCAACCTCTCAGCTACCTCTTTATCCTCCTTAATCACTCCCTTCCTATCCCCATCGTCCAACGGCCCCACCTCCTCCCTCGCTGGTCGTTTCCCCTTTATGTCCGCTTAGCCATCTTACTCCCCTCCAAACCATCCAGAATTCTGCTGCATGACTCATATTCCGGGAGAGCAGCTTTCCCAAATTCACTTCATTGGCTTCCCAGTCATTTCCGAATACAATTCAAACTCCTCTTACTGACCTACAGATGCACTCAGCTGCCCCTCACTATCTCTCTTCACTTATCTCCCCCATGTTCCCCCCCTCCCCGTGAGCTCTGCTCAGCTGGTAAGTCCCCGTCCCCCCCATTTGTGCCTTTCTCTTCAACTGCCAACTCCAGATTCTGTCCCTTCTGCTTTGCTGTGCCGTATGCTTGGAAAAAGCTGCCCGAATTCCTACGGTGGGCTCCGTCACTGGCAGTGTTCAAGGCTCAGTTAAAAGCCCACCTCTTAGTGCTTTTGACTCCTGACTCCTCTCACCTTGCGTTCTGCACCCCCAACCCTATATGTCACATCTGTCTGTCCAGGTTAGATTGTAAGCTCTTCTGAGCAGGAACCATCTATAAATGTCAAAATGTACAGTGTTGCGTATGCCTTTCATTGCTATATAAGTGATTATTATTAGTAGAATTCTATAACCTGTTCTTGCAATTTTTTGGTGCTAATCCTAAAATTGTGCATGCAAGTTTATAGAATTTGCAGTATTACTACCACTATTAATCAAATCTCTAGCGCTGCAATCTCTCAAACCATGTATGCCACACACTGTTTGCTGTTCCATGTGTTCCATGCTATGCTTCATCATGCACCCTTGCCCTACCATTTCTGCCAAGTCATGTCATACTATGTTAGTCATGCTCACCGTGCTATGTCTCACCACACCATATTTGTCGTGTTATGTTTTGCCAAGCTGTGTTAACTATGTCAAGTTTCAAGTTCATTAAGTATTTGATTAATTGCTTACTCAAATATCTAAGCGAAGAACAAATCGTTCAATTTACAGATAATACAGGGGTTATAAAAGACAGATGGACACTGAACAAAACATATTAAATTAACGACTAACAGAATAAACAGAAAAGGAAAACAAAGGGAAAGGCAGGGTAAGGAAATACAATAATAATGATAGAAAGAAGGACGATTGTGGTAAAAAGCACTAGGAGGGAAATAAAAGAAGAAGCCTTATGAAAATAAGCAAAATCCTCCTAAATATCATAAGCGTCTTTGAAAAAAAAGCTCTTAAGTTTACTTTTAAATTTATCTAAGTTCTTTTCTTCTCTGAGATAAATAGGGAGGGAGTTCCAAGTTTGAGGAGCTGTAACAGAGAAGATAAAGTGCCGCCGTGTCTGCCATCTCTGTCAGATAATGCTTGCCCAGCTATCTCCTACCACGCTGTATCTGAGGGTATGACATAGGGGTTATAGCTACAGCCGCAGTACCCTGAGATTGTGGGTTCAGACCCACGCTGCACCTTGTGGCATTGGTCATCCAATGCCTAGGTATATTAGATAGATTGTGAGCCCACTGGGACAGGTAAGGAAAAATGCTTGGGTACCTGAACAAATTCATGTGAACCGTTCTGAGCTCCCCTGGGAGAACAGTATAGAAAACTTAATAAATAAATATCAGATGTACATAGCGCTGTACAGAGTCATGAAGGAGACATTCCTGCGGTATGTGTGTAGACTCACAAGTATCCAGGTTAAGAACATAAGAATAGCCTTACTGGGTCAGCCCAGTGATCCATCAAGCCCAGTGGCCCGTTCTCACGGTGGCCAATCCAGGTCACTAGTAGCTAGCTAAAACTCAAAGAGTAGCATCTCAAAGAATAGCAAGATTCCAGAACCCCAATGAGAGCAACATTCCAGAGCTGAGATTGTGATGTCATAATGCCTCATTCCACAGTGCCTCAGAGCCAACCTCATCAGTGATGTTACAGTGGCTTGATTGTCCTATACTTGGCACACATCAGAATAGCCATACTGGGTCAGACCAGTGGTCAATGTAGCCCAGTAGTCCGTTCTCACGGTGGCCAATCCAGGTCACTAGTACCTGGCCAAAAACCCAAAGAGTAGCAACATTCCATGCTACCGATCCCCATTTTTAACGTCTGGTCGCCTATCACAGTGAGTCTTGGAGCCACAGACTAAAGCTCCATCTGAAATACAGTATGCAAGCTTACTCAGTGGTGCAATGTACAAGATTCTTTATCCTTTCTCTTCTCTTCTGGGGTTCTGGATGCTGCTTCAACACCACCATCATCAGCCTTGGAATTAAACCCAAGTCTCTTGCACAGTAATACTACTTCAGCAGGTTGGCCCAACAATGCCATTTTTTTTCTTGCACTTTCTAATGGGAAGAGTAATGACTAATGTTCATTTAACTCTACTGATCTTTTTTAAGAAGCACCAATATTGAAATATTCATTGTTGGGATACAAATTGCTTCTCTTGGAGATTAGGCTGGATGTTGTACTTTGTAGGTTAATATGTTCTATTTTAGTAAAGAAATTGGGCATTCAACACTGACCTTTTCTAAAGCCAGAAGAAAGTAAGAATATAAGGTTGAGTTTGAGATTTTTGACTGACGATGTGCCGAATCTCTCTGTATTAATCAGAAACCCTTCAAACCACAATCAATCAACTTATGTCTAACTTCATGGTACTTTGGAGTTTTGTTCATAATAGCAGAAAATAACCCTCTGCTGTTGTTTAATCAGAAGGCTTTGTGTTTTTTTAGTAGCATCTTAATAACCGGGCAGAATCAAAATCAGAATAATAACCATATGTAATTTCTGCACCATACAATTATTGCACGATACTTTGTGCATGATTGTAGATTTAGTATCTCATGTAGAGCTCCACTAATGCATTTCCAATTTGGTTTCAAACAGAATGCTATCTTCTTGTACATTTTGTTTCAAATGCCTCAAAAGAAAATGCATTTCAAAGTCATTTAAATAAAATCAAAGACTGGAGTTCAGAAACCTTGCAACATCTCAGTTCATAACCAATGTGGGTCATGCTAAAGCCACTGGGGCAGAGCCTCATAGTTTAGACAATTAAGAGGCTCATGCAATAAAAACTGTGCACAAAATATTAGAGGGGGTTCACCAAAAAATTAACATAAACATAAATCAATATTTATTTATTTAATTTAATTATTTATATACCACTTATATCCTAAGTGGTTTTACATTCAGGTGGGCTCAAACTCTATCTAGTGTACCTGGGGCAATGGGGGGGGGATTAAGTGACTTGCCCAGAGTCACAAGAAGCAGCGAGGGATTTGAACCCACAGCCTGTAGCTGTAGCTCAAACCCCTGCACTAACATTTATGGCAATATCTGAATATAGAAGTATCAAAAGAAAATAACCCAAACCCTACAAAAACAGAATGGCAATCCCCCCCCCCCACTCTGGTTTTACTTTTTGCCATCTTTTAAGAAGTTATTAAAAACACATCTTGTCAACTGGGGTGACCCTACAGTCCGGGCAACAGCAAGCTAACTCCAGCAATGAAGAGCTCTCCATCTTCTGCCTCCCTCCCACAGCCTGTCAGGGAGTCCAGAGTCTATACAAGGCCTGGCACTGGCGCTAGCTTAACTGACGCAGAGCCTTCAAGTCTGTCTGTTTGTGAGGCCCTGTTGGTACCACCCCTCTGATGCAAATGGGTCAAAATGGGTGGAGCTGACAGTGCCTTCCTGAGCACGTGGACATGAAGGCTCTTTGTTGAAGTTAGTACCGGTGTCGGGTCCTGCATGGAATCCAGATTCCAGGTCAGGCAGTGGTAGTGCGGTAGAAGGAGGAAGATTAGAGGAGGAGAAACACTTGACTTGCTGGGGGGAGGGGGGAGAAGACAGGGAGCAATGTTAGACTGAGGGATGTGGGGAAATGGAGAGAGTTGGTAAGGCTGGCTGGTTGGCTGGCTGCTGGATGGGTGTGGAGAATTGCTGTACATGGATGAAGGAGAAGGGATATGCTTATGGGATGGAGAGGAAGGGAAGAAAGAGGAGAAAATGCACATAGATGGAGGAGAGGGAAGGGGAACTGAAGAGAAAGGGAAGATATGCACATGGATAAAGAGGAAAGAAGAGAGAGGAAGAAGATGCACATGGATAAAGTGGAATGGAAGAAAATAGGGAGAAAAAATGCACATGACTGGAAGGGAAAAGGAAGTGGAGAAAAGATGCATGTGGATGGAGGAAGGGAGGGGCATGAACTTGGGACACAGAAGGGAGAGAGGGAGGGACTAGAAAGGGAGCATTATTGGGCATGGGTGTGTGAGTGAGAGGAAAAGAGATGGTGCCAATGGGGAAAGGAAGAAAGAGGAAAACTGTTGGGCATAGAGAGAGAGAAGAGCGAGGTAGAGAAATATGGGGAAGAGAAGGATGAGGGAAAAATATTGGATATGGTCATTGAGAGGGAACAGTGGGACAGATTAAAAGGGATGCAAGGGGGAGGAATGTTAGACATAGTGGTGGAGGGAATGGAGGGAGAGATGTGGCATGTGCTGGAGAGGGGTGATAGAAAAAGAAATGTTGGGCATGGTTCTGGTGGGCTGTGGTGAAAAATGCTGCACATGATCCAGCGGATGAGAGAGGGAGAAATGTTGGATGTGGCAGTAGAGGGGGGGGGGAGGGAAAGATGCACCATGGATTTCTCTCTTTCCCCACTCCCTTTGCAGCAAGGGAGGGAATGAGAGACAGATGGACAATGGGGGTGGAGCAGAGAGGAAGAAAAGTTGGATTCAAGGAGGGACAGAGAAAGAGATGTTGGTTGGAGAAGGGAATGATGTCCAGAGGAGAGGAAGCATGTAGGAGACAAAAAGAAAGAAATGTTGAATGCACAGTCAGAAGGAAGTGCAACCAGAGACTAATAAAATCAGCCGACAACAAAGGTAGGGAAAATGATTTTATTTTCAATTTAGTAATCGAAATGCATCAGTTTTGAGAATTTATATCTACTGTCTATATTTTGCACTATATTTGTCTATTTTTTAATAGCTGTTCCTAAGGTGACATTGCATATTTTAAAGTCATCTGCCTTGACCTCTTTAAAAAAAAAGAATAGAAATGATAATTAACATTTTCTCTGCGTATAGTGTATTTAGTATTTTTTAAAATTTTGTGGTTACCATTATGCATTAATAAGATTATATTGTGTGTATTTGAAAAATGGATGGAAAAAATTGCCCATGATTTCAGTTATCATCATATGCCCCTCTTTATGATGAATATGGTAAAGGGTTTGAAACCCTTGCCCCGGCCTTTTGTCCGTTTTATATTCGGTTTGTTATAACTGAATACGCTTAAAGCTGTGCATGTAAATTGTGAGCCGCTTTGGTTTAAAGCAGATTATAAATGCTTTAAATAAGTAAACGCTATTATTATGGGGGTGGGGTCAGGGGCGGAGCTTGGGCGGGGGTGCTCGATCGATATTTGTTAGACTAATTTACGTTTGGAACCTTCATATATTTGATTCCGTGTCCTTTTGAAGACTCATCTTTTTGAACAGGCTTTCTCTTAAATTGTTAAGCAGCAGAGAACACTTTTTGCAGTGATGGACCGTGTTTGGGTTTTATTTCTTTGTATGAAAGTGGTGCACTTTCCTATATTTAATGGCGTTCTTTTTTTAATGTATTTTATTGTAAACTGCCTTGAATTGTGCTGCAACTGAGGCAGTATAGCAAATTTTAATAATCGATAAACATCTGGGTTTTACTTCCATTGAAAGTAATGGAAGTAAAACCCGGATGTCTCAATCTGTCCTCCTTTTTCCGGAGCCATACAGTAACCCTATGAATACTGCACTTTACCGGCTGTTTTTGCTGTCTCCCCCCCCCCCCCCCGTATACCCACAAATTCAATGCTGGAACCCAGATATAGCCCAGCATTTGCATTTCTGGGTATAACACCGATGGCGGCCATCAAAACACCGACTTCTGCCGGCTGAAAATCAGGCCCCTTGTTTTTAAAAGACAGTGAAGCAAACTGTTTCAGACTGAGCTGGATCAGAAACAGAACCTTATGAAAAGTAGGGGAAGGGGTAAAACGCAGACCTCACGGACCTTACGGACCTCACGGATCTAAAACCGCACGTCCTTAATACTGAAAGGAATCGACAAAATAGAGCAGAGAAGATTATTTACATTGTCCAATTTGACACGGACTAGAGGACATGTAATGAAGCTAAGGGGGGACAGGTTCAGGACTAATGTCAGGAAGTTCTGCTTCACTCAGAGAGTGGTTGACACCTGGAATGCCCTCCCAGAGGAGATTATGACGGAATCGACCGTCCTAGGCTTCAAGAGCAAACTAGATGCATATCTCCTTAAGAGAGGCATATAAGGATATGGTGGACTATAAATTAAAATAAAGACTCACAAAATCCCACTATATCAGAAAAAGTGCAAGCACTACTATTCTCTAACTAGAGGGGCCTCAGTTAAGGAGCCTACGCAAGTCATAGACTCTGACCGCACAAGTCTGCGTAGATTTCCAGCTCCTTTGCTCCAATCATCGGCACCCTCCAGTCCCTAACCTCCACTCTAATTAAAATTTTAAATTTTATTATGTATATATTCCTAAGAAGTATTTTATCCTAATTTTCGTACAAAATTGTTACTACTGTTCTATAAAATCTAAATATTAAATTCAATCGCACTGTTTCTTGGAAATGAGACTAAATTTTAACGTTAAATTATTCATAGTAGAATTTAAAGGTACTTAGCTCTGCATTTAATATATTTTCACAGCAAATTGCTTCAAAACATGCCAACGTGGCCAACGTTTCGTGGAAACTCATTAAATCCACTGCTTCAGGGCCGGTTAGTAGAGCATGCTGTAGAAAATAGAGCAGAATTAACCAGGAAGAAATCAGTAATTGTTATTCTATACTAATCAACTAAGAAACCACACTTGCCTGCTGGAATGTCTCTACACAGAGAAAGTCTCAGTATAGCAAAAAAATGGCGACAGCCTCTTTTTCAAGGGAGTTGTTGGCGTACTGACGTCATGAATGGGATCAAATTACATTAAAGTCACATAAGCCATGGGAAAAAAACGGGAAAAACCATTGATAAAGTTGAAAAAGGATATTAATAGAAATGTTGCCATTCTATGTTTTTATTAAGGCCACCTGGACATAAAGATTGTAAACGGGTGATCCACCGTTGCTCATGTTGAGCGAGCCTACGGCGAAAATTCCCGCCCCTTTTATCTGGTTTCACTATTTCTATAACAATAACCTTTAAAGAGGAAAACTCATGTTTCTTATCTATACAGTGTTTCGCTAAAGGGGCATTTCTATTTAAATTCTTGATGTTACTTTTGTGTTCGGTCAAACGAACATTTAGTTTACGCGAAGTTTGACCGACATAAAGAAGATCACACGGACATCTCAAAATATAAACAACCCCTTGAGTCTTGCAATCTGAGTAATGCTGCAGCACATATTTTCTATTATCTTTTGGATTTATAAAGAAATCACTACAATCCATAAGGGGACACATTTGGCAATTCCCACACATATGGTGCCCTACATTTCCAGATGTGTAGGTGTTTCTACATTCTCTCAGCATAGAAGGGCATAGTATTTCTTTAAGATTCCTATTCCTACGATAAGCTATCCTCAGGGAATAATCTTTACAATCTTTATGTCCAGGTGGCCTTAATAAACACATAGAATGGCAACATTTCTATTAATATCCTTTTTCAACTTTATCAATGGTTTTTTCCGTTTTTTTCCCATGGCTTATGTGACTTTAATGTAATTTGATCCCATTCATGACGTCAGTACGCCAACAACTCCCTTGAAAAAGAGGCTGTCGCCATTTTTTTGCTATACTGAGACTTTCTCTGTGTAGAGACATTCCAGCAGGCAAGTGTGGTTTCTTAGTTGATTAGTATAGAATAACAATTACTGATTTCTTCCTGGTTAATTCTGCTCTATTTTCTACAGCATGCTCTACTAACCGGCCCTGAAGCAGTGGATTTAATGAGTTTCCACGAAACGTTGGCCACGTTGGCATGTTTTGAAGCAATTTGCTGTGAAAATATATTAAATGCAGAGCTAAGTACCTTTAAATTCTACTATGAATAATTTAACGTTAAAATTTAGTCTCATTTCCAAGAAACAGTGCAATTGAATTTAATATTTAGATTTTATAGAACAGTAGTAACAATTTTGTACGAAAATTAGGATAAAATACTTCTTAGGAATATATACATAATAAAATTTAAAATTTTAATTAGAGTGGAGGTTAGGGACTGGAGGGTGCCGATGATTGGAGCAAAGGAGCTGGAAATCTACGCAGACTTGTGCGGTCAGAGTCTATGACTTGTGTAGGCTCCTTAACTGAGGCCCCTCTAGTTAGAGAATAGTAGTGCTTGCACTTTTTCTGATATAGTGGGATTTTGTGAGTCTTTATTATCATTTTTCTCCCACTACGGGTTTTATAATATAGGGACTATAAATTAAGCCAGGTGTACACCTGGCAGGGCCTCCGCGTGTGCGGATCGCCGGACTTGATGGACCGAAGGTCTGATCCGGAGAAGGCAGCTCTTATGTTCTTATGTCCGTGCATTGACAAGTCTGCCTTCGCTTTCCCTGCAGCTCAGCCCAGGCCTCTGGCTCCCTCGCGGACCTCATGGATCTGAACTGCACGTCACATCCTTAAAAATCCGAGTTCCGCGCCGCTTTTAGTCTCTGGCTCTGACAGAGCTCTATGACAATTTAACTCTGACGGATCCTAATGCTTTTCCCTCCCTATGCTAGGATCCGTCAGAGTTAAATTGTCGAGCTCTGTCAGAGCCAGAGACTAAAAGTGGCACGGACCTCGGATTTTTAAAGATGTGACGTGCAGTTCAGATCCGTGAGGTCCGCGAGGGAGCCGGGGGCATGGGCTGAGCTGCAGGGTAAGCGAAGGTGGACTTGTCAATGGACCTTGGATTTTTAAGGACGTGCGGTTTTAGATCCGCGAGGTCCATAAGGTCCGTGAGGTCCACGTTTTACCCCTTCCCGAAAAGTAGCCAGCGGCAGGCTCCCATCAAAATGTTTCAAAGAAATAAAAAAAAAAACCAAAGAACCAATCGTGCTTTCCTTTATAAATCCTCAGCACAGAGTTTAGAATGACAGATTTATTTAGGGTCCTAACCCACGGCAATGCCAGTACAGCACTCTACTAAGTCGGTGGCATGGTTTCAACTGAAGCACACATGCTTGCTAAAAGATACTAGGGGATATATTCACTTGTTCCCTAATTAAAAGGGATTAACTTTCAATATAGTGTTAGCATAACACTATATTGAAAGTTAATCCCTTTTAATTAGGGAACAAGTGAACATATCCCCTAGCTGTTTGGAGCATTGGATTAAGTGACTTGCCCAAGGTCACAAGGAGCAGTGGGGGATTTGAACCTACAACCTCAGGGTGCTGGAGCTGTGGCTCTAACCACTGCACCATACACTCCCTGATTGGTTGAAGAGAGTTCAGTCATCAAATAGAAGGGTCTTCGGTTTCTTCCGAAATGCGGTGGGGTTGGGTTCCGTCCTGATTGTCTGCGAGGTTAGTCCAGGTTTTGACTCCTATCTTGCATGAACAGGCAGATTCGTAAATTCGCAACAGGCGAATAACGAGAATGCGCTGTACATCCATATTCTCGGTCTGGAAAAAAAAAATATCGGCAGATTTCTTAAAATAAAGATGCATAAACAAGTTCAGGTCCTGATCAAAGACATGCCAGACTAAAAGTGCTGAACTTCTTTTACTAAAACACATGAGCGGTTATCAGCGCAGGGAGCTACGCTAAATGTTCGGTACTCCTCCCAACACTCATTGGAACTCTTTGAGCGTGTAGGAGTAGCGCAGAGCATTCATAAGAACATAAGAAGTTGCCTCCGCTGAGTCAGACCAGAGGTCCATCTTGCCCAGCGGTCTGCTCCCGTGGCGGCCCATCAGGCCTAATTGCCTGAACAGTGCCCCTGACTAATTTTCTAACTGCCTCTAATCCTCTAATCCTATCCCTATAACCTACCTCTACTCCTATCTGTACCCCTCAATCCCTTTGTCCTCCAGATACCTATCCAAACCTTCTTTGAAGCCCTGTAGCGTGCTCCTGCTTATCACATCCTCCGGTAGCGCGTTCCATGCATCCACCACCCTCTGGGTGAAAAAGAACTTCCTGGCGTTTGTTCTAAACCTTCCCCCTTTCAGCGTGGTTAGGGAAGGATCATAGTCGTCTTTAATGGGGTTTGGTGCCTATTTATGACAAATGTCATAGGGTTTGCTTAAAAATTAGGATGCATAGTGAGGCCTAATTCTAAGTCATTTTAGTTTGAACAATAGAACATCTATAGCACCCCTGGTCATCTCCACTGTGTTTTCCCTAAGAAAAAAAAAAAAGCAGGGCCATGTGTTTTGGCTGCAAAATCAGAGGGAGCATTAGAGGGTAAAGAACTTCTGTTACAAAAGATGAACAGGACCTGGGGGGGGGGGGGGAGATCATATCTGTTGAGCTTAAAGTAGCCAAATAGGGAGAAAGGCAATGGCAAAAGCCAGAAACATAGGGAAGGGAATGGTCAGCTGATCATGCCTCTGGATAAATGCCTGGTGAGGCCCTATGAAGATTCCTTTCTACAGTTCTGGAGACTGCACCTTCAAAAAGATATTAACAGGATGGAGTCAGCCCAGAGGGAGGCTACAAAATGATCAATAGTCTCCATTATGAAGAGTAAAGATCTCAAGATGTATACTTTGGAAGAAAGGGAGAAGAGAAGAGATACGAGGGGGTGCTGGAAAGTTCTCAGCCCAACCAAGAAGAGAATGACCTGGATATGGTTCAATCAACGATCTGAAACAATGTTAAAACATAGAATTTTGTTCCTGCAAATTGGCACTTCACAATATAAGCTACAGTGGAAAAATATTGCTCAGAATTTAGAAAGTTGGTTGGTTAGGCTGAGAACTTTTCAGCACCCCCTTGTATGTAATAAAAGTGAGCCAAGTATAGGACAATCAAGCCATTGTGACGTCACTGATGAGGTTGGCTCTTATTGATGGAATGAGGCATTATGACATCACAACCTCAGCTTTGGTTACCAGAGACTGAAAGTCTTCACACTATGAAGGGGTGCTGAAAAGTTCTCAGCCCGACCAAGAAGAGAATGACATGGATAGGGTTCAATCAATGATCTGATAACACTCTTTTCAGCTACAGTGGCAAAATAACACTCAGAATTTAGGAAGTTGGTTGGTTGGGCTGAGAACCTTTCAGCACCCCCTTGTATGATAATATAATGCAAGTACGTACATGGGTGGGAGATGTGTCCGATCCATACTCCACCCACATATATGCCCCTCTGCAGTTACCCGTTAATAATGTCTATAACACATTGTGCATTTAGGGCTAAATTCTATATATGGTCCTCAAAAAATCAGCAAAGAAAAAGCGCTATTCTCTAAGCAATTTATAGAAAAGCACTTAATCCCAGGAACTGTTTAAATATTGGTGCAGACATTTGCACCAACCAAAACACAGTTCAAATGCCTATGTCTAAATTTATCCAAAAACACCACTAGCCAGTATCATATATTTTAAAGATGTGGAGGGGCATAATTGAAAGGGACGTCTAAGTTGCAAGTCGTCCAAAGTAAAAAACAGCCTAGGACACATTTTCTAAAAATACGTCCAAAATTTTTTTTGTTTCGAAAATCGTCTAATTATACGTCCTGCCGATCTGATCATCCAAGCCGCTAAATCGTCCATCTTTATACCACATTTCCGTCCAACTTTTCGTCTAAGTGAAAAATGCCTAGAACAAGCCCTGTTGGACGTGGGAGGGGTCTGCAAAGTGATGGACTGCACACCCAGACATGGCACCTAAATAGTGGGGTACCTTACAGGGCACTGCTGTGAACTTCACAAAAGGGGTGCAATGTCATCATCTCACTACAGCTCCCTTATAGGTCATGGTGAGCCCCTTAAAACCACCTCCAGAATCCCCTAGACCCACTTATCTACCACCCCAATAGCCCTTATGGCTGCAGGAGCCACTTATATACCAGTGCAAAAGGGTTTTGGGGTGTATAGAGGAGTGCACATGTTTAAGTATCAATGCAGTGATTACAGGGGCTTATGGGCATGGGTCTTCCTCTCCATGGCTCCCTAACCCACCCCTCTGTGCTGGACGACTAGGCTTTCCTATGCCAGGCTGCCAGGTGATGATGATGGTCTGGAGGCTGAATTTTAAAGGTGTGATTAATATTTTTAGGGGGGGGGGGTCGGTGATCACTGGGGTAGTTTGTGGGGGTCTATTTTATGTGTTTGCAGTGCTTATTTGGTCACTTTAGGTGGGTTCTTCAACCACCAGTCCGTGGACCGGTGTCGGTCCACAGAAATTTTCTGCCGGTCCACAGGGCCAGCATGTGCATCATGCCCAAAACAGTGTTCTTCAACCGCTGGTCCACGGTGTGATCGATGCGCTATTATCTTAGAGCCAGCTCCCTCTTCCTAACTGATTCAGTGCACAAAATCACAGACAGTGGCTCCTATGCGCATCCTGTGCCTGAACCGGAAGCTTCTCTTTGACGTTGCAACATCAGAAGGAAGGCTTCCAGATGAAGCACAGGACACGCAAGGAGCTGCTGCCTGCAGCTTTGTGCACTGCATCAATAAGGAAGAGGGAGCAGGCCTGAAGATAACACTGGGTGCGGCATAAAATGGCCAGGCGGGAGCAGGCCAGAAGGTAAGGTATATCATGGAGAGAGGGAGACAACAAAGGTAGGGGGGAATGATTTTATTTTTGAATTTAGTGATTGAATTATGTCAATTTTGAGAATTTACATCTGCTGTCAGTGTGCTTTGTGTAGTTTAATTTTGTGATTTAATCATTATGTGTTGTTAATAAGATTATATTGTGTATCTGTGAAAAATGAATGGAAAAAATAATGTTACAATTAGTACTATTATGGGGGTGGAGATTGGGTAGAGATGGGCAGGGTCTGGCCCACGACTTAGCCCAGTGTTCTTCAACCGTCGGTCCACGGACCGATGCCGGTCCACAAAATAATTATTTTATTTCTGCCGGTCCATAGGTGTAAAAAGGTTGAAGAACACTGGTCTAAGTCACAACGTCCAAGTTCCGTCGAACCTGGGCTGTATAACTTTCGGTTATACATGCTGTATGACTAAGTCTAAGCCGGCCCATGTCCCGCCCAACTCCCACCCTCGACACTCCTCCCGAAACGCCCCATTTAGCTTTGGTCATTCAGCGGCACTATGAAGACTTAGGTCATTTAGAAAAACATCCAAAACCCGTTTTTATTATCGGTACTTGGACGTATTTTGGAAATGTTTGTCCACGTGCCGACTTAAGCCAGTTTTTGGACGTTTTTATCTTTTGATTATAAGCCCCATATTGTATTCACTTTCATGGCCTTCAGAAGCAGACTCAGATAACATATTCTTTTTTTTTTTTCTTTGCAAATATTCTTTTTTAAAAAACTGTTTATTGGTTTTGTAAAAACATCTTATGAAAGTGCAACAAATTATCCATCAATAATATTCCTTAAAAGCACTTCCCTCCCTCCCTCTCTGGATTTGTATGAAGAATAGGAAATCTTTGATTTGGCAGGTTCAAAAATACTATTAAAGCTACTTAACAAAAGAATCTAATGGACCCCAGATTCCTATGAATTTTTGTGATTCATTCACTTTCTCTGCTAACATTTTCTCATATCAATAATAAATACAAAGAATCTCCCACCAAAACAGCATATTTAACCAGTCTCAATTCTTCCAATTTCTTCTAATCATTTGCAAAGCCACACCTGTCATAATGAGAAGAAGTTTATCTTTGGAGCTATTCATAATTGAAGCACCGAACAATATTATTCCATATGGTAACGGAATAGGAACTTCAAGAATATAAATTATTTTGCTCCATATGGACTTCCAAAACCCAAATATCAAAGGACAGTGAAATCAAAGATAATCTAACGTTCCAATTTCCGGTTGGCAATGCCAACATTTATTAGAACGTGTCGAATCTGTTCTTCGTAATCTCATTGGAGTCCAAAACACTCTATACATTAACATACATTCTTTAGGTTTTCCTATAGAAAATCCTGGGAATCCAAGATGGCCGCGAGTGGTTGAATTTCGGAGCGTCTCCTGAGCGTTCGGTAGATTTCATAATTTACCTTGTCTGGATATTCAGCTTGCTCTGAAGATTTCCTCATGCCTAAGAGGAGAGGGAGAAGTGCCGCCGGAGCCTCGCGGCGTTCTGTAATTCCTCCTCCTCTCACTATTGAACGCCTATTGACGCGGCTTCAGAGGGAGCCGGCAACTTCGGGGAATCGCCCACAGGACTTGGCGGTACGGGGTGACGCCGCCAGAATCCAGGGGCTAGAGGTCACGCTGAGCCCGGAAGAAAGAGATACTCCCCCCCAACCGCAGCATACTAGCTCACCGCAGGCACAAGGCACGTCCATAGAGGCAGTGCCGGTAGCCCAGGAGGCTGGTTCACCTTCGAGCGATGTATTAGAACTATCAAAAGACTTTTTAAGTCTGGAGAGAGATACTGCGGCTGGAACATCAAAGGAAAGAGAGAGACAACAAGACTCGATTACTACAAGTATGGCAGGTGAGACTTCCTTCTTTTTGGTTGAAAAACCCACTGAAATTACAATGGAGTCTCTCTGGGACTTAGTAGTCAAACTGGGAAATTCATTGACTCCACAACTTAAAGCACTAGAAATGAAAGTTGATAAGCAGGAACAAGAATTGACTCAAATGCAATCAGAATTGACTATAGTCAAAGCTACCTCAGATAAAAATAAAAATGAGATAGTAGGGGTCAAACAAGTACAAGAAACTATGATTAGAGATAGTACAAATATCAGGATGAAACTGGAAATGATTGAAAATGGCCAACGAGCCAATAATTTGCGGTTCCTAAACTTTCCCAGGATATCTTCTATGTCTCCTAGGGAAATGTTAAAAAAATACTTCTTGGAGATTTTTTCAGTTTCAGAAGAATTAATTCCACCATTTACACAAGTATTTTACCTGCCTGATAGAAAATTGGATCAGCAATTGATCAACGAGGGACAACAGGAATCAAAATTGGACATTACTACATTATTGGAAAGTTCAATGAAAGAATTAGTTAAACCTGCGACATTACTGGTAACAGTTGTATTGATGCCAGACAAGAACTGGATTATGAAAATGTTCTTTAAAAATAGAACTAAAGAGTTTCTGGGTCAGAAAGTACAAATTTTCTCTGATGTTACCAAAGAGACTCAAAAACGAAGAAAGCAGTTTTTGTTATTAAAATCTGGTGTAATTTCAGTGGGAGGGAAATTTTTCCTTAGATTTCCTTGTAAATGTATTGTTCATTATGGTTCTGATAAATATGTTTTCTTTGATCCGACACACCTAACCAAATTTGTGGCATTGAAACGTCTTGAGAAAGGTGAAAAAATAGAAGTAACAACAGAAATACATGATTAGCTCCCCGCGATTTCATCCATTTAGATTTTCTTAAGTATAAGATTAATCTTATGATCTTTTTGTTTTAATCCACCCTATTGAAGTCTAGGATCCAATTATTGTGGACTAGAGATTGTCTCTATAAGGAGAAGATGTTATGATATTTAATATCTTCTATATCGTATTGTAATTTGTTTTCTTTTTCTTTATGTATATTTAAAACAATCTTACTGTACAAGATGTTTATGCTTGGGAATAATGTATAAAATTATAAATAAATAATAAAAAAAAAACAAACATACATTCTTTATACGAACGTCTTCACTGCTAACTTTCTCATTGGCCACATTTCACCAGTTGTCTTAATATTGATTATTTTTCAAGCAGTGAAATAACATAAACTTGTCTTAAAGTTCTAATCTAATCTTTCATTTGTGTTTCGCGCATACCTATTCAGGCGCTAGGCGACTTACAGAGGAGGTTAGAAGGGGATCGGGGGGGGGACATAACAGGAGGGCCTTAAGAGAGAGGTAGGGGGAGAAGGGAGCGAGAAAAAACTCAGTTATCAGGTTTCACGAACCTCACGAACTTGCTGTACTTCTTTGAGGGAATAAACAGCCAGATGGATAAGGGGGAATCCATAGACATCATTTACCTTGACTTCCAAAAAGCCTTCGACAAGGTACCTCACGAACGGCTACTTAAAAAGCTGTGGTACCACGGGGTGCAAGGGGATATCTACCGATGGATCAAACACTGGTTGGCAGGCAGAAAACAGAGGGTTGGAGTAAAAGGCCAATACTCAGACTGGCAATGGGTCACGAGCGGAGTTCCACAGGGGTCGGTGTTGGGACCTCTACTGTTCAACATATTTATTAACGATCTGGAGGCAGGGACAAAATGTGAGGTTATCAAATTTGCTGATGACACCAAACTCTGCAGCAGGGATAGAAACACGGAAGACTGTGAAGACCTGCAAAGGGACCTAACGAACCTGGAAGATTGGGCAAAAAAGTGGCAAATGAGTTTTAACGTAGAGAAATGCAAGGCCATGCATGTAGGGAAAAAGAACCCGATGTTCAGCTACAAAATGGGGGGAACACTGCTAGGGGTGAGTAACCTTGAAAGGGACCTGGGGGTGATGGTCGACACATCACTGAAACCATCGGCGCAATGTGCGACAGCCTCAAAGAAAGCAGACAGAATGCTGGGCATCATCAAAAAGGGTATCACAACCAGGACGAAGGAAGTCATCATGCCGTTGTATCGCGCAATGGTGCGCCCGCACCTGGAGTACTGTTACAATACTGGTCGCCGTACCTCAATAAGGACATGGCGATACTCGAGGGAGTGCAGAGGAGGGCGACTAAACTGATAAAAGGTATGGAAAATTTTTCATACGCTGACAGGTTAAAAATGCTGGGGCTGTTCTCCCTGGAGAAGAGGAGACTTAGAGGGGATATGATAGAAACCTTCAAAATCCTTAAGGGCATAGAGAAAGTGAATAAAGACAGATTCTTCAAACTGTGGGGAGCCACAAGCACTAGGGGTCACTCGGAGAAATTGAAAGGGGACAGGTTTAGAACAAATGCTAGGAAGTTCTTTTTTACCCAGAGGGTGGTGGACACATGGAACGCGCTTCCGGAGGATGTGATAGGCCAGAACTCTGTACAGGGGTTCAAGGAGGGTTTGGATAGGTTCCTGAAGGATAAGGGGATAGAGGGGTACAGATATAACTTGAGGTAGGTTATAGAAGTAGGCAGAAACCACTTCACAGGTCGCAGACCTGATGGGCCGCCGCGGGAGCGGACCGCTGGGCGAGATGGACCTCGGTCTGACCCAGTGGAGGCAACTTCTTATGTTCTTATGTTCAAGTTTCAAGTTTTATTAAGGTTTTGATTTGAACGCAATATCAAATAATTCAATGCGTTTAACAATAGTAATTTTGGGGGGACAAATAACAACCATTTAAACAATAAAAACATACAATCTTATCTATAGTTATTTGAAGATACATAAAGAATACAAGGATAAATTACATTTGTTTAAAATAAAATAACCAAAAAGAAAAAACATTTAGGGAAGAACAACATCAGGAGGGATATTAAAAGGTTTTACAGAAACTTGGTCCAAAAGTAACTGGGGAGTTTTTTGGGTTTTTTTAAATAAAAGACTTGATCTAAAGTGATAATAGAAGGAGTAAGTTGACTCTTAGGCCCTCTTTTACTAAGGGTGCGCTAACTGATTAGCGTGCATGGTAAACACTAATGCATGTTAGTTTATGGACACGTTAGTTTCAAGTTTATTAGGATTTTATATACCGCCTCTCAAGGTTATCTAAGCGGTTTTACAATCAGGTACTCAAGCATTTTCCCTATCTGTCCCGGTGGGCTCACAATCTATTTAATGTACCTGGGGCTCTGGAAGATTAAGTGACTTGCCCAGGGTCACAAGGAGCAGCGTGGGGTTTGAACCCACAACCCCAGGGTGCTAAGGCTGTAGCTTCAACCACTGCGCCACACACTCCTCCGTTTAGTGTTTAGTGCGCTAATTAGATTAGCGTGTGTTAATCGCTTAGTAAAAGAGGGCGTTAAAGTAGTGTCCTTTTGACCCGTTGCCCAGCCCATTGAATTCATGTTATTTGAATGCCGCTTCTGAAGGCCACGAAAGTGAATACATCTATCTTTAAAGCACATGAGTCTGGCTAGTGATGTTTTGGGCTTAATTACTTCTCATCAATAGCCAGTTTGAAGATTTGAGTCCAGTATGGATGCCTCTATTCTATAATTACGTGCGTAATTTAAAGCGACAGCCACCCATTTCCGCACTCCCTCTTTTGACTCAGATGTAAATTTGCTTGTTAAAATGCCAATTGTCAGCACAAATTAGCTTTTTCCATTAAAATTGTATACATAATTCGGGTATCTGACCAAAACCATACGTGCAATTTTGGGTGCTTTTGACACAATGTAGGGGTTAATGTACAAGGCATATATGCAGTTGTAGAATTGCCCATTTTGTGTAAGCTCTGGGAGTTAAGTCTACAGTGATTAATCTTGAAACTTGATGGGTTGCTATGTCCTTATTTTCTGGACAGATGGGACAGCTTTCGGATTTCAACTCAGCAAAGTCAAGGAAAAAAAAAAGCCCATTCTAGTCATTGTTCAGCTTGCAGCGGTCAGCACTTTTTTTTAAAATGCTGAAAGGCTTTAGCGCTGGGTGCGACCTTCTTCTTAAAAGTGACAAAAATGTGTTTCTGGATCCAGCCCAGTTAGAAGATTTTCTTAGAGATAAACCTTTGCAGATAGTTTCTTTAAAAACTCTTATTTGTTTGCTAGGGAAGAAAATTGATGATATTTAAAGAATGTGCCACATGTTTTTGCCTGCCAAGATGTTAAATATATTTATATTTTTCCTTTATTAATTTCTTATGCTCTGGCATTTTCAGCCATTTAATATGGACTAGATCATTGATAAATCATTGCTTTGGACTTTATTCATTGAGCATTTTTATGCTATGTTTGGAAATTGATATACTTTGGTTTACGAGCATAATTCGTTCCAGAAGCATACTCGTAAACCAAACTACTCGTATATCAAAGTGAGTTTCCCCATAGGAAGTAAGGGAAAGTCGCTCGATTAGTTCCACCTCCCTCCCCCGGCCACTGACGCTGCTCCATCCCACCACATCCCCAAAAGACCCCCCACCCCAAGGCTACTGCTGTGCTTCCACATCCTCCCCGCAAACCGGCATCGCCCCCCCTCGCGAATGCCCGGTCCCCCCACGTGAACCGCTATCCCCCACCTGCCCAAACTGAAGGCTTACCCCCATCTGGCAATGGTACGCACCATCAACCCACAGGAGGTGCCGGTGCCCGAAGATTCTGCGTCTTGCCGGACTGGGCCTTGAGCATCTGCGCATACTCAAGGCCTTCTGGCTCTCGTTCTCTCCAAGAATCTCGGAGAGAGGCGGGAGCCAGAAGGCCTTGAGCATGCACAGATTCTCAAGGCCCAGTCTGGCAAGAGGCAGGATCTTCGGGCACCGGCACCGGCACCTCCTGTGGATTGGTGCTGCATGCCGGTGCCACATTGGGGGTAAGCCTTCAGTTTGGGCAGGCGGAGGATGCCGGTTCGCGTGGGGGGGGGCGGGCGTTCACGTCGGGGGGCGATGCCGGTTCACGGGGGGGCGTTTGCAGGCGGGAGGGGGGGGCTATGCCGGTTTGCGGGCGGGGGGATTCGCAAATTGAATCAATACTCGGTTTGCGAGTCACAATTTGCGAAAATGTTTTGCTCGTCTTGCAAAACACTCGCAAACTGCGTTACTCGCAAACCGAGGTTTGACTGTACTTGTATTTTTGTTATGTAATTGTAACAAACAAATAAATAAATGCTGAAAGCCACAGACAGAATTAGCACCGGCTACTTATCTGCAAGGAAGAACGAATGAAACCAGACTTCAAGTGGTGTCTACAGTAAGACAAGAGCATAGCAGGGCCTCACGGTGTCAGGTCAAAAGTGAACCGGGACAAAGGCGCACCCAGACAATTGAGCGCAGTGCAGAGGGGCGCACCGCTCAAAATTAATGTTTTTAGGGCTCCGACGGGGGTGTGTGGGGGGGAACCCCCCACTTTACTTAATAGACATCGCGCCGTGTTGTGGGGGGTGTGGGGGGTTGTAACCCCCCCCCCCACATTTTACTGAAAACTTCACTTTTTCCCTGTTTTTAGGGAAAAAGTTAAGTTTACAGTAAAATGTGGAGGGTTATAACCCCCCAAACCCCCCATAACGCCGGCGCGATGTCTATTAAGTAAAGTGGGGGGTTCCTCAACAAAAACCCCCATCAGAGCCCCTAAAAACAGTAATTTTGAGCGGCATGCGCCTCCGCGCTGCGCTCAATTGTCTGGGCGCGCCTTTGTCTTTCGCGCCGTTGTCTATGAACCGGGCCTCACAGAACACCCACAATCATGCTCTGTTTCTCTGTATCTGATAGGCCTGAGACGTACAGAGGTCAAACATTTTTTGTTTACCTAATTTTTGATTTAATAACTTTCCAAAGATGGATTAAGGCGTTTTAATGCAGGCGAATTGTATGCATGCAAATTCATAGGTTAATGTGTAAAACTAACTAGCACACACAAATATTTTCAAAAACTAAACGCACATTAACAAATACACAGACCTACCACCTCATTAAGCAGTGAAAAAGTCTGAATGTTAATTATTCCATGAATGTTTATTTCTATTTTTGAATTACTGGAATGTCTGTGAACCCCCCCAAGAAAAAAAAACCCAACATACCCCAAAAACAATCAAACAGGGAAGGGGTAAAACACGGACCTCACAGACCTTACGGACCTAAAACTGCACGTCCTTAAAAATCCAAGGTCCGCGCCACTTTTAGTCTCTGGCTCTGACACAGCTCTATGACAATTTAACTCTGACGGATCCTAATGCTTTTCCCTCCCTATGTTAGTATTCGTCAGAGTTAAATTGTCATAGAGCTGTGTCAGAGCCAGAGACTAAAAGTGGCGCGGACCTTGGATTTTTAAGGATGTGACGTGCAGTTCAGATCTGTGAGGTTCGCGAGGGAGCCGGGGGCTTGAGCTGAGCTGCAGGGAAAGTGAAGGCGGACTCGTCAATGCACGGACCTCGGCTTTTTAAGGACGTGCGGTTTTAGATCCGCGAGGTCCGTAAAGTCCATGAGGTCCACGTTTTACCCCTTCCCAATCAAACAGTCTGTTTATCAGCAAAGTAGAACTCATGTTTGCTTCTGTTTACTTTTCAGCCCATTAAGAGCAACTTCAAAAAGCAGCAACTCTGAAGGGAATGCCAAACAAATGGAGATGCGTTTTTGCAAGAGCAAGACAAATCATGGGCTGCATACGAAGGGGTTTCGTCAGTCGTAAGGTGGAAGTCATTATGCCATTGTATAGATCCATGGTGAGGCCCCACCTGGAATACTGTGTGCAATTCTGGAGGCCGCATTATCGCAAGGATGTGCTGAGACTGGAGTCGGTGCAAAGAATGGCCACCCGGATGGTCTCGGGACTCAAGGATCTACCATACGAAAAACGGCTTGACAAATTACAGCTATACTCGCTCGAGGAGCGCAGAGAGAGGGGGGACATGATCGAGACGTTCAAGTATCTTACGGGCCGCATCGAGGCGGAGGAAGATATCTTCTTTTTCAAGGGTCCCACGACAACAAGAGGGCATCCGTTGAAAATCAGGGGCGGGAAACTACGAGGTGACACCAGGAAATTCTTTTTCACTGAAAGAGTGGTTGATCGCTGGAATAGTCTTCCACTACAGGTGATTGAGGCCAGCAGCGTGCCTGATTTTAAGGCCAAATGGGATCGGCACATGGGATCTATTCACAGGGCAAAGGTAGGGGAGGGACATTAAGGTGGGCAGACTAGATGGGCCGTGGCCCTTATCTGCCATCTATTTCTATGTTTCTATGTTTCTGTTTCTATAGACCCATGAAAAGAGGAAAGCATACATAAACCCACAGAAATACAGGACTTCTAGAATCCACCTGTGCAAAATGAGTGGCATTTCGTTTTGCGGGGGGGGGGGGGGTTTCAGTTCAAAATTTTTATTGAGGTTTTCAATCATACCACTCGCTGTACCCCAAATTGCCGAAATCCATCTACAAAGGCAAGAACTGCAGATTGAAAATAATAGTGATCGTTTTTCCCCCTCCCCCTTCATAGTACTCCACTGTTGTTAATCAGCCAAAAATTATAAAAAGAGAGAACTCTGAAAAGCCAAAAGTGCTAAGTATGCTTAAGCGTGTGGTTGAAGAGGCCCCTTAATTACAGCAATTAAAGTCTAGGTTTTATTGTTATTGTGGAACTGCTGAGTTAATTACATGCTTTCCTTTGTATGATTGGGGTTTGAAATCACTTTAGAAATGATATGAATATGAAACCGAGAAAGGGCATGTGCTAAAGTCTCTTTATTTTCATTGATTTCATAGTTATGTACACTTGTAAATGGAGCTGGAAAGAGTGGAAATTCGGTGTCAGGTCAAAAGCGCGCCGGGACAAAGAACTGAGCGCAACGTGGAGCTGCGCGCTGAAGAAAATGACTGTTTTAAAGGGCTACGATGGGGGGTGGGGGGGGAACCCCCCCCACTTTACTTTATACAGATCGCGCAGCATTGTGGGGGCGTTGTGGGGGGTTTGGGGGGGTTGTAACCCACCACATTTTACTGAAAACTTCACTTTTTCCCTAAAAACAGGGAAACAGTTAAGTTTCCAGTATAATGAGAGGGCTTACAACCCCCCAAACCCCTCAAAACGCCGCCGCGATCTCTATTAAGTAAAGTGGGGGGGGGGGGGTTTCCCCAACAAAACCCCCCGTCGGAGCCCCTAAAAACACTCTTTTTCTTCGGTGCGCGCTTCCGTCTTGCGCTCAGTTGTCGGCGCGCGCCTTTGTTTCCGGCGGTTTTGTCTATGAACCGGAAATTCAGCCAGTTAGACTGTCCCTGCTACCTTGCTACGCCGTATGCATGGAACTAACTGCCTGAGTCATTATATCAGGCGCCATCTCTGGCAGTATTCAAATTCAAGCTAAAAGCCCACTTTTTCGATGCTGCCTTTAACTCCTAACTCCCACTCACCATAAAATTACCTGTGTCCATCCTATCCATAGGCAGTGGAACGCTGTTTGGTTTGAAGGGGGGGGGGGGGGGGAGGCGAGGCCCAGGAGCTCTGCCCTAGTCCCAGCAGAATCCTGCGAAATGGCCATCACTAGCTCCCAACTCTACCTCCTACCTCTTCCCAGCATTCTACTTTAAATCTTTGGGGCAGCCGCTGGGCAGCGTCAACAAGCAGGCCTACCCCTGGAAGTAGAATGAAGCGTTCCGGGGCAGGCCTGCTTGTTGACGCTGCCTAGTGACTGCCCTGAAGATATAAAGTATAGCATCAGGAAATGGGTGGGAGGGCAGACACCAACCATCAACCGCCAATTTGGGGAGGAGGCATGGCCCCTGTATCCTCTCCCCCCGCTCCCATTTGAAGCTTCTTACTAGGCAAATAATAACAGTTAGCTAACAGTGGAATTTTAAAACTGGGCACACCCAGAACTTCCTTGAAGGGGTGAATAAAAAATGTGGATAAAAGTGAACCAGTTGATATTGTGTATTTGGATTTTCAAAAGGCATTTGACAAAGTACCTCATGAAAGACTTCTGAGGAAATGTCCTATTATAGATTAACTCCACAAAAGGTCAACTCACTTACTCGTGTCACTAAAATGAAGGAAAAGACCTCAGAACTCTACACCATAGAACAGTGTTCTTCAACCTTTTTACACCTATGGACCGGCGGACAAAAAAAAATTATTTTGTGGACCGGCAAACTACTAGGACTGAAATTTAAAAACCCCATTTCTGCCCTGTCTCCGCAAGCTCGGTCCTCGCAAACCATCTGATCCCATCCGCACAAGCCTCAGTTATGATTTTATACTGAATGTATTTTATTAAAGTATAAAAAGAAACAATATTCTGTACAATTGTCATTTTATGAATACAAATAATACAGAGCAAGGATCAACAAAACCCCTGTCTCCCCTCCCCTTCACATATATCCCCTCTACTATCAAGAAAACTGAATAAGCCAAATTATTACAGAATGCTACACAGAAATATCATGCTAACAGAATACCGCATTCACACATAACAGGAATAGGGTTAGGGGAGTGCAACTAGGGCAACTGCCCCCCTGGTCAGAAAGAGCCCTAAGCCACTGCCTGCACTTTGCAGTCCCCAGTTATGTTTAACACCAGCTCTAGCAGGATATATATTTCAAATCTGATATATTCTAATCACAAAATAGAAATAAAATTATTTGTTTCTACCTTTTTGTTGTCTCTGGTTTCTGCTTTCATCTTCTTTTCACTCTCTTCCTTCCAGCATCTGCCCTCTCTGTCTCTTCAATCCAGCATCTGCCCCTTCCATCTACTGTCTGACCTCTCCCCCTTCCCTATAGTTATTTGTCTTCTTTCTATGCCCCTCTCCCCTTTCCATCCAGTCTATGCCCCCTCTCTCCTTTTTACATGATTCATTCCAGCTTCACTGCTCTCTTCATTTTTATCTCTCCTACACCAGATCTAGCATCTTTGTCCCTCTCAATTTCTCTGCTAACACCCCTTCCCATCTCATTCCTGTCTCTCCCCTTCCCCTCCGCTAATCTCCCTGCCAGCTGTTTCCTTCCTTTTTTCTTCTCCCTTCCCTCCTCCCCCTGACAAGCAGTAACTCTCTTCCCTTTCCTTTCCCTCCTCCCTTCCCAACAGCATCTCTCCTCCCTCCCTCCAGGTCCAGTAGCAGCTGTCCCTTTTTCCCCTTGCCCAGCAGCTTCACAGACTCCTTCCCTCCTCCCCTCCCAGCATGATCTATCCTTCTCCCTCTCCAGGTCCAGTAGCAGCTGTCCCTTTTTCCTCTTGCCCAGCAGCTTCACAGACTCGTTCCCTCCTCCCCTCCCAGCATGATCTATCCTTCTCCCTCTCCAGGTCCAGTAGCAGCTGTCCCTTTTTCCCCTTGTCCAGCAGCTTCCCAGACTCCTGCCCTCCTCCCCTCCCAGCATGATCTATCCTTCTCCCTCTCCAGGTCCAGTAGCAGCTGTCCCTTTTTTTCACCATGCCCAGCAGCTTCCCAGCCTCTAACAGTGGCTTTCTCCCCTCCCTGCAACTCTTCTTACTTGCCAGCGTGGCGATTCAGTATGGCAGCCTCGGGTCCTTTGTTGGGTCGCACCGCCTCTGAGGAAAGCAGAAGTTGCATCATCAGAGGCGGCCCGACTCAGCAAAAGCTCCAAGGCTTCCTTCCTGAATTGCTGCTCTTGTAAGTAAGGAGAGCCGCTGGGAGGGGAGAAAGCACGCTGTCGGAGGCTCCCCATTATCTCTCCGGCCCTGCGCGAACTACAGCTCCTCAATCTTGCCGGTCCTGCGCGGACCGGCAGGAAATTAAAGATGTTGATCTCGCCGGTCCTGCGCGGACCGGCAGGAATTTTCTGTGGACCGGCGGTTGAAGAACTGTGCCATAGAGCACATAGAATTCTCTATTGAAAGTAAGGTGGTGGTGGGTATCATTCATGGGTCAAAAAACCTTCATAATTATCTTAAACTCAATATTTTCAAATTTCAAATGTTTAATATTGTAAATATTAAAAATTGATGGATAGGGGTTGGGTATAGCTATGATTCTGTAATATTACTGTTTGAGATAGTGTATTCTTTGTAATATATTGTTACTTTCTATCAAATGTATTACACTATTGTAATTAAATAAAATAATAAATTATTTTATAAAATATAAATATATTTTTAAATATTTTGTTCTCTTGTTTGATGAGTTTATATCTACTTTTGTATGTTTTTTTTAAATCTTTTTGGCATTTTCTATCAAATTTTCACACCAGTGCTGAAAAATAAATTAGATGCCCATGTTTTTCCACTTATACCATGGTGCTATTCTTAAAACGTTGCATATTAACAGCCAAAGTGCAAATAGCAAACTTGTGCAATTGATAAAGAAATCGCCACTTATCTTAGAATTCTCTGTACTTCGTGGCTCGAGAGAAAGCTTATTAGCCAAAGGTTACAAAGAACTGTAACACCAAAGCTGCTCCTTTGCTTAATTGTTTTAAATGGGTCCCGTTTCACCTAATCTAATCTAATCTTTGGTTTATATACCGGGTCATCTCCCAGTGGAGCTCGACTCGGTTCACATATAATTAAGACTAGAGTACATAGCAGAAAACATAGGTGAAGGAAGAACTAATTAAAAACTAAAGTACATAAGAAAAATAACTATAATATTAGCATTTTGTTGAGGCAGTAGCTGAACCATTTAAAAATTGCGAGAACAACCAAGTTTTCAGGAATTTAGTAAGCTTCATCTGAATTTTACACGGGCTGTAGCAAAATCAAAGAATAGTGTTATCTCTCAACAAATATACAAAGATGTTCACAGACCTTCTTAAAAGTCTAAAAAACAAAGTGCACTTACTTATACCAGTCAATTGTACAGCTTTTCTTCACAAATACTATGTTGGAAAATGGCGCTTTTAACCTGACAGACGCCAACGCGAGCGCATCGGAGTTAAATGACGTTTACTTCCCTCATTGGTTACTTTCTTCATTATCTCCCTGGCTGTCAAATTTACGCTCTAGTACAGCGTATCTCAAACTGTGTGCCTCCGGAGATTCCAAGTGTGCCGCGGCACACTGAGGAGGAAGAGAGGCGCCTGCCAGCTGACTTCCCTACGCGGTACAGCGCCAGCGCTGCCCGATTTGCCGAAGGCCTGCATGTTTCCCCTTCTCTCTAGCGTTCTCCGGCTTCCCCCCGGCCTCCCGGTCTCACCTCTAAAGCTAATTACAGCCGCCCGCAGAGGATCGCCGGTAGGTAAAATGATTTTATTTTCAATATAGTGATTGAAATGTGTCCGTTTTGAGAATTTATAGCTGAAAAATGAATGGAAAAAAATTGCATGCTGGGATCTGGGGTAGAGCTTGGGTGGACCTAGGGAGGTCTGTGGTTGGGGTACTCAATTGATATTTGTTAGACTTAGGGGGGTACTTAGCGTGAAGTAGTTGAGAAACACTGCTGTAGGCAATCAGTGTCTCTCCTCCTCTCCGGCCCTCTTCCCTGATAGCACCCCCTACTGGCGTCTCAGGGCCCATCTGAAGGGCTTCTGCACATGCGCGGATGTCAAAGTGATGATGTCACACATATGCATGATGTCATCACGGCGACATCCACACACTTCTGGGTGCCTCAAGCCGTGGCCACTACCTTTAGTGTGCCCCGGCTCGAAACAGTTTGAGAGACACTGCTCTAGTAGTTTTAGAATTGCTTTTGTACGTTCGAACTAGATGACATAAGGTTTCCTCATTGGTATATTTTATCAAAAGTCTAAAAACAAATTGCACTTACTTATAGCAGTTAATTATACAGACTTTCACTCGCAATTGCCATGTTGAACCATGGCGCTCGTAACTTTACAGACGCCAACACATGCGCATTAGAATTAAATGACGTTTAATTCCCTCATTGGTCTATTCTATCCATTATCTCACTAAGTGTCAAGTTTTCGATCTAATGTCATTAGAAATTCGTTTATACATTAAAATTAGTTGACATATGGTTTCCTCTTTAATCTATTTTATCCATTACCTCATTAGCTGTCAAATTTTTTTAAAAATTTCCATTTACTGGGATATACTGGCTAAATCTCTTAATGCTGTTAGCATCTATCATTCTTTTTTTTTTTTTTTGTACTTTAGTAAAATCTGATCCCCCTAGACCCGCCCCCTGGCCCACCAAGGTCTATCCATCCCCGCCCTGTTATGTCCCAGTTCCGCCCGCGCGAATGCCCTCCTGCCCGACGCGATTTCAAGGAAGCTTTTCAAAACCGGACAAAGTGCTGGGATTTGAAAAGTCATCTGGACCCCCGGACATGTCCGTGGAAATCCCGACATCTGATAACCCTAGAATCACACCTAACATCAGCCTGCCTGCTCAACCAATCCAACTGCATCAAGCAAATGTAAATAAACAAACAAAAAAGCAGGGTTGTAGAACTGGGGATTCAATGAATCTCCTGAAGGCCCTGACCGCTTGCCACTGCCCGCATGCAAGCAAAAAGGGGGGGGGGGGAGAGGGGAGGGGGCCACAATGGGAGGGGGAAGGGCATGGCGCCATGTTATAGAATAGTGCCAATCTGTGCCCAACTTTAGGTTCTGGATTTACATCTGTTTCTACCAGGTGTAAATCTCTAGTCCAAAGTTAGCTGCAACCTGTACACGATGCCAGTACACTTCTCCCTCTGGATTCGCGGGGGATAGGGGCAGAGCCGGACCGCGAATGGCAAAAAACGTGAATATTCGGCTCTGACCCTCTCAGGACTACGACGGGAACTCCCTACAGCTATTTTCTAATGGCGATCTGCATGGGGCAGGAGCATAGGAAGATCGCTCCTGCCCCAAAAGCCCGCTAGACCACCAGGTAAGGCCAGGATGCCAGGGAGAAGACTTAACGATGGTTTTTTTTTTCCTTTTCCCCCTCCCCCAAAAATCTCAAATATGTGAAATCGCGATTGCCGAAACCGCGAATGGGGAGGGGGAAGTGTATTCTCTAAAGGTCGGACTGAGCCCTTTAAAGAATCACGGACTCAGTGCCGATCTTTCCAGTGCCTAACATTTGCTGCTATTTATAGAATTTCCCCCTCTGTGTCTTTCAATTTACATGGAGAATATTGACGCCAGCCACCACACTCTAAGCAGGAGGTGGAGTGGTTTGGAAAGAAAAGCTATGCATTATACTGAGGACTATAAAGAAGTATTTTGACATGGAATCCTTTTGGTTGCTGGTTCAGTCTACAGTATTGTCTACCTTGGATTATTGCAATATTATTTACTTAGGATTACCGAAAATTTTTTTAGTAAGACTCTGATTGGTTCAGAATACTGCAGATCATTCAGGGCTCCTTTTACAAAGGTGCACTAGGGCCTTAACCCGCGCAATAGCGCGTGTTAAATTCCCGAATGCGCTAGCCACTACCGCCTCCTTTTTAGAAGGCAGTAGATTTTTGGCTACCGCACGCTATGGCGTGCGGTCATTTTGTGTGTGCGCTAAAAACCCTAGTGTACCTTCGTAAAGGGAGCCCTTAATTTTTGGTCTTAAAAAAATATGATCACGTAAGCCCTTTTTATGCTAGACTACATTGGCTGCCTTTTGGGGCCAGAGTGTTTTTTTAAGTTTGGGTGTATTTGCTACAAGGCTCTCTTTGGATTATTACCCTCTTATCTGGTACCCTATTTGAAACTGTTTAATTTAAAAAAAACATACCAGAAATTCGGGTATGTTTATCTTCCCTACCCCAAGGGCCTGTCGTTATAGAACTTTCTTTGACAGGCCATTAGAATATCAGGCAGGGAAAATGAATTCTTGGATAAGCCCATTGATTGTTCAGGCTTATTCTTACCCTATATTTAGGAAATTATTAAAAACTCATTTATTCCATAAACAAGAATGTTGATTTTTAATAAGTTTAAGTTTATAATGGCATTTTTATTAGGTTGTGTCTTTTTACCTCCTTCTTCCAAATATGTTGTATTTAACTGAGGCATTAATGGCTGTGTGTTTGAAACTTTATTTTAACTATGGTGTATTAATTTGTTCATTAGTATTGTTAATTTGTATTTAGTAGTTGAAATTTTTTAACTTTCTGTGTTGTGAACTGCCTAGAACTACTGGCAATAACATTGTAAATGGAATCAAATAAAGATACTTTATAGTGGTGAATGAAATTATTTTTTTACAGCTTTATAAAAAGTACAATATTCAAATTATAATGTGAAATATTTGACAAAATGAATACAATACAACTAACACAAAACTTGATTATAAACAACATTTTTTGTTTCACCTCCAGGAGCAAGAACATATAAATTCTTGGGTGAACCCACCCTTGAGCAAGCAACATAGAGTTGTCCATGGGAAAAACAGGGGGATCTAAAATCCACTCCACAGTATGTAATAGTCTGTCCCTGTGATTTGTTGATTGTGATAGAGAATGCAAGTCTCACTGGAATTAGCAATCTCTTAAACTGAAAAGGAAGATCTGTTGGAATAAGTGGCATCCAAAAGTTTCAGTATTGATTTAAACAACTCAATATGTGGTAACTCAGGTTGAAAAGAAACTCCATGCAGCTTTTTCCCGGTTCAGAATTGAACCTGTGTTCCTAGTTCAGCATATGTGAGTACTCATGTAATGTAATAACATTATGAACTGGGGTGCATGAAGGAAACAGTTACAAACACAGTTAGAACATACAAACTCTATATGTATGGTGTCCGTGGTAGAATAGAAACGATGTCTCTAGTGGTTATAGTGTCATAGAAAGTGTTTTATAGTTGGAATTACTGTGAGAATGGCAGCTGTTTACATCCTTTCCATTGACATGAATGGGTGAAATCTGATTTTCTGTTTGTAGCTCCGCCCATGTGTGCAGGTGGGCTGCGAGACCCCCAGAACATATCACCCCGGGTAGTGAGGGATTTGCATACCAAGATTCGTTCAAATCGGGCAAGCCGTTTTTGAATTACTGAGAGAATGGCAGCTTTTTACATTTTTTCCATTGACATGAATGGGAGAAATCTGATTTTCTGTTTGTAGCTCCGCCCACGTGTGCAGGTGGGCCGCGAGACCCCCAGAACATATCACCCCAGGTAGTTGGAATTACTGTGAGAATGGCAGCTTTTTACATTTTTTCCATTGACATGAATGGGTGAAATCTGATGTTCTGTTTGTAGCTCCGGCCACGTGTGCTGGTGGGCCGCGAGACCCCCAGAACATATCACCCCAGGTAGTTGGAATTACTGTGAGAATGGCAGCTTTTTACATTTTTTCCATTGACATGAATGGGTGAAATCTGATTTTCTGTTTGTAGCTCTGCCCACGTGTGCAGGTGGGCCACGAGACCCCCAGAACATATCACCCCAGGTAGTGAGGGATCTGCATACCAAGTTTCGTTCAAATCGGGTAAGACGTTTTTGCGTTGGCAGCTTTTTACATTTTTTCTATTGACATGAATGGGTGAAATCTGATTTTCTGTTTGTAGCTCCGCCCACGTGTGCAGGTGGGCCGCAAGACACCCAGAACATATCACCCCAGGTAGTGAGGGATCAGCATACCAAGTTTCGTTCAAATTGGGCAAGCCGTTTCTGAATTACTGTGAGAATGGCAGCTTTTTACATTTTTTCCATTGACATGAATGGGTGAAATCTGATTTTCTGTTTGTAGCTCCGCCCACGTGTGCAGGTGGGCCGCGAAACCCCCAGAACATATCACCCCAGGTAGTGAGGGATCTGCATACCAAGTTTCGTTCAAATCGGGTAAGACGTTTTTGCGTTGGCAGCTTTTTACATTTTTTCCATTGACATGAATGGGTGAAATCTGATTTTCTGTTTGTAGCTCCGCCCACGTGTGCAGGTGGGCCATGAGACCTCCAGAACATATCATCCCAGGTAGTGAGGAATCTGCATACCAAGTTTCGTTCAAATCGTTCAAGCCGTTTTTGCGTGATCGTGGCACATACACACACACACACATACATACATACATACATACACACATACATACCTCCGATTTTATATATATAGATTCTCCTTCAAAAATACGTCATAGACCAACAATTAAGCAAGATCAAGCTGATCAACAGTGCTTTGCTTTGCTATTGATCTTTTATTCCAATGCACTGCTATCCAGATGGGCAGTAACCCCCCCCCCCCCCAGTTAAATACTATTGATATTAGGTTGAGGGTTCCTATAAGGCAGTTGTCTCAAACTCAGACCCTTAGTGGGGCCACATTTTGGATTTGTAGGTACTTGGAGGGCCGAAAAAAAAATAGTTAATGTCTTATTAAAGAAATGACAACTTTGCATGAGGTAAAACTCTTTATCTATATATATATAAAATCGGATGTATGTATGTATGTGCCGCGATCACGCAAAAACGGCTTGACCGATTTGAACGAAACTTGGTATGCAGATCCCTCACTACCCGGGATGATATGTTCTGGGGGTCTCGCGGCCCACCTGCACACGTGGGCGGAGCTACAAACAGATAATCGGATTTCACCCATTCATGTCAATGGAAAAAATGTAAAGAGCTGCCAACGCAAAAACGGCTTGCTCGATTTGAACGAAACTTGGTATGCCGATCCCTCACTACCTGGGGTGATATGTTCTGGGGGTCTCACGGCCCACCTGCACATGTGGGCGGAGCTACAAACATAAAATCAGATTTCACCCATTCATGTCAATGGAAAAAATGTAAAACAGCTGCCAACGCAAAAACGGCTTGCCCGATTTGAACGAAACTTGGTATGCAGATCCCTCACTACCTGGGGTGATATGTTCTGGGGGTATCGCGGCCAACCTGCACACATGGGCGGAGCTACAAACAGAAAATCAGATTTCACCCATTCATGTCAATGGAAAAAATGTAAAAACTGCCTCCGCAAAACCGGCTTGCCCGATTTGAACGAAACTTGGTATGTGGATCCCTCACTACCCGGGATGATATGTTCTGGGGGTCTCGTGGCCCAACTGCACACGTGGGCGGAGCTACAAACAGAACTTCAGATTTCACCCATTCAAGTCAATGGGAAAAATGTAAAAAGCTGTGGGACCGATTTGAACTAAACTTGGTATGCTGATCCCTCACTACCTGGGGTGATATGTTCTGGGGGTCTCGCGGCCCACCTGCACACATGGGCGGAGCTACAAACAGAAAATCAGATTTCACCCATTCATGTCAATGGAAAAAATGTAAAAAACTGCCATTCTCACAGTAATTCCAACTACCTGGGGTGATATGTTCTGGGGGTCTCGCGGCCCACCTGCACACATGGGCGGAGCTACAAACAGAACATCAGATTTCACCCATTCATGTCAATGGAAAAAATGTTAAAGCTGCCATTCTCACAGTAATTCAAAAACGGCTTGACCGATTTGAACGAAACTTGGTATGCTGATCCCTCACTACCTGGGGTGATATGTTCTGGGGGTCTCGCGGCCCACCTGCACACGTGGGCGGAGCTACAAACAGAAAATCGGATTTCACCCATTCATGTCAATGGAAAAAATGTAAAAAGCTGCCATTCTCACAGTAATTCACAAACGGCTTGACCGATTTGAACGAAACTTGGTATACAGATCCCTCACTACCTGGGGTGATATGTTCTGGGGGTCTCGCGGCCCTCCTGCACACGTGGGCGGAGCTACAAACTGAAAATCAGATTCTCCCATTTATGTCAATGGAAAAAATGTAAAAAGCTGCCATTCTCACAGTAATTCACAAACGGCTTGACCGATTTGAACGAAACTTGGTATGCAGATCCCTCACTACCTGGGGTGATATGTTCTGGGGGGTCTCGCGGCCCACCTGCACATGTGGGCGGAGCTACAAATAGAAAATCAGATTTCACCCATTCATGTCAATGGAAAAAATGTAAAAAGCTGCCATTCTCACAGTAATTCAAAAACGGCTTGACCGATTTGAACGAAACTTGGTATGCAGATCCCTCACTACCTGGGGTGATATGTTCTGGGGGTCTCGCGGCCCACAACTCTATGTTGCTTGCTCAAGGGTGGGTTCACCCAAGATTTTATATGTTCTTGCTCCTGGAGGTGAAACTAAAAATGTTGTTTTTAATCAAGTTTTGCGTTAGTTGTATTGTATTCATTTTGTCAAATATTTCACATTATAATTTGAATATATGTGTGTGTGTGTATGTATGTATGTTCCAGCATAACTCTTCAATGCATGGACAGATTTCAACCAAACTTGACATACACATTACTTATTATCTGAGGACAAACACTGTGGGGGTGGAAAGGGGGGGGGATATGTGAAAATGATTGAAAATGACAGATTTTAGTATCTACCCCATAGTGTTTTCGGGCTCACACATGAATACTCAGCATAACTCTGAAACGCATGGAGAGATTTCAACCAAACTTGGTACACATATGACTTACTATCTGGGGAAAAATATTGTGCAGGTGGGACGGGGTAAAATACTGTGGGGGTGGGAAGGGGGTGATATGTTAAAATTATCAAAAGCGACAGATATTAATGTCCAACCCATAGTTTTCGGGCTCGCAGAGATGAATACCGACACTCCCGATGCCGTTTAAGTCTAAGTTCAGCCCCATAGAGAGGGACATTCCTTTGGGACATGTGGAGGGTAGGGGGTTGGGACATGGGGGTGGGGCATATGGGACATGTGGGGGGGGGGGTAACGTGGGGGGTCGGACATGTGGGACATAGGGGGGTGGGACATGTAGGGGGTTGGACATTTTGGGATAAATAAATATCCGGGCAACGCCGGGTTATCAGCTAGTAGTTTATAAATCTTTCCCCTGGTCTGGCATCTGTCTCTTTCCCTCCCCCAACTTTTTATTTCTTTCACCCTGCCCCTTCTTTCTTTCTCTCTCTATCCATGCCCCCATTCTTTCTATATGTCTGTCTTTCTTTCTCTCTCTCCGTGCCCCCTTTCTTTCTTTTTTTCTTTCTCCATGCCCTTTCTTTCTTTCTGTCTATCTCTCTCCATGCCCCTTTCTGTCTGTGTCCCGTTTCCCTTCTTTCTTTCTGTCTCCCTGTCTCCCCTTTCTTTCTTTACTTCTCCCTGCCATCCCCCAAGCCACCACCATCGGGGAACAGGCCGCCACTGCCGCAATCAGGGAACAGGCCACCACCGCCGCAATCGGGGAACAGGCTGCCGCCACCACAATCGGAGAACAGGCCAGCGCCGAGAACTTAACTCTCCCTGCTTATCTTCCCCAGCGTAGGGCCAACCAATTCATCCACCCGACGTCAATTCTAACATCGGGGAGGAACTTCCGGGCCAGCCAGGCAGCGATTGGCTGGCCCGGAACATCCTCCCTGACATTAGAATTGATGTCGGGTGGCGAGAATTGGTTGGCTCCGAGCTGGGGAAGATATACAGGAAGAGTTAAGACCTCAGCACTGGCCTGTTCCCTGATTGTGGCGGCGGCAGCCTGTTCCCCGATTGCGGCAGTGGCGGCCTGTTCCCCGATTGCGGCGGTGGCAGCCTGTTCCCCGATTGCAGTGGCTTGAGGGAGGGCACTGGGAAGGGAAGCAGATTGGGGACCCCTGCTTTAGGCGAGGACAGATTGCGGGCCGCAAAATAGTCCCTGGGGGGCCGCATGCGGCCCACGGGCCGCGTGTTTGAGACCACTGCTATAAGGGATATGTATGAACACAAGGGTGTTTAGATGGACACTAAATAAGAAAGGAAAGAAATCTAAAGAAAATACAATAAATTTCATAAATAATGATTAAAAATCAAAAAAAGGAGGACTCAGACCAGTGCTAGCTCGCATACAGCTAACTTGCCAAGACAAGTTCTAATAACAAGTAGCTGCGGGCGCTTGAGGTCTTTTAAGTCCCCCACCAGAATTATCTAGCAGTGCATTGAAATAAAAGAGTCATAGCAGAGCAAAGCACTGTCGATCAGCTTGATCTTGCTTTAATTCATTTATAGTAGGGTATTTAGATTTTAGCAAAGCCTTTGACAGATTTCCACACAGATGTCTAATAAATAAACCGAGTGCCTTCGGGATGAGCCCCAAAGTGGCGGGCAGGGTCAAGATTGCTCTGAGGAAAGAGATGTTACCAGTGGTGTGCCTCAAGGTTCTATTCTTGGGGCCATACTTTTAACATTTTTATAAGCAATATTGCTGAAGGGCTGTCAGGTAAGATTTGCCTCTTTGCAGATGATACCAAATCTGCAATAGAGTAGACACGCTGGATGGTGTGAATAACACGAAGAATGACCTGGCGAAGCTTGAAGAATGGTCTGAAATTTAGCAGCTAAAATTTAATGCTAAGAAATGCAAGGTCATGCATTTGGGCTGCAAAAACTCAAGGAAACGGTACAGTTTAGGGGGTGAGGGACTTGGGTGTGACTGTATGTGATGATCTTAAGGTGGCAAAATAGGTTGAAAAGGTGACAGTGAAATCTATGAGATGCTAGGGTGCATAGGAAGCGGTATGGTCAGTAGGAAAAAGGAGGTATTGATACTCCTGTATAAGACTCTGGTGAGACCTCATTTAGAATATTGTATACAATTCTGGAGGCTGCACCTTCAAAAAGATATAAAAAGGATGGAGTCGGTCCAGAGGAAGGTTACTAAAATGGTCCATGGTCTTCATCATAAGGTGTATGGGGACAGACTTAAAGATCTAATATGTATACTTTAGAGCAGGGGTCTCAAAGTCCCTCCTTGAGGGCCGCAATCCAGTCGGGTTTTCATGATTTCCCCCAATGACTATGCATCAGATCTATATGCATGCTACTTGCATGCACTGCTTTCAATGCATATTCATTGGGGAAATCCTGAAAACCCGACTGGATTGCGGCCCTCAAATGCGCACGAGTCAAGGCTCAAGAGTAATTTAAGGAAATACTTTTTTACAGAAAGGGAAATAGATGTGTGGAACAGTCTCCTTGAAGAAGTGGTAGAAACAGAGACTGTGTCTGAATTCAAGAAGGTGTAGGATAGGCATGTGGGATCTCTTAGAGAGAGGAAGAGATAATGGTTACTGCGGATGGGCAGACTAGATGGGCTATTTGGCCTTTATCTGCCATCATGTTTCTATGAGTCTCGGCTGAGGGAGGAAAGCACGAGTGTCTGGTTTGTGTCCAGAAAAGCTCCAATAAACTCCAAAGTCTGAGTGGGCTCCAGGTGGGATTTGGGATAATTGACTGCAAATCTGAGGAGTTCAAGAAGTTGGATTATTGCATTCAAAGCCTGCTGAGCCTGTTGGGGTGTGGAGGCTTTGATCAACTAGTTGTCTAGGTAAGGAAAAACATGGAAACTGTATGAGCGAAATGTCGCTGCCACTACCACCAAGCACTTGGTGAACACTCTGGGTGACTCTGCCAGTTCAAATGGGAGCACCTTCTACTGGAAGTGGGTGTGTTCCTAAACAAAAACAAAACTATTTTCTGTGATCAGGGAGAATAGAAATACATGTGTACGCGTCTTTGAGATCTAGAGAGCAGAGCCAGTCATTGCATTACATCAGTGATTTCTATTCTGCCATTACCTTGCGGTTCGAGGCGGATTACAAATGAGTTATCTGGCCATTTCCAGAGGAATTGAAGAGTAGAGCGAGTTGCTTCAGAGAATTGGGATGAGTCTTGCGGTGTTAGTTTGTCTTCAAGGATTTCTTGAATAGTATGGTTTTTATTTTTTTTCCGAACGATTTGTAGTCTGGAATCGTTATCAGTAAATTGGAGAGTTGGTAGTTTAGTTTTGCTGCTTGTGTGGCTAGAAGGCCATCGTACAGGTGGGGTTTTTTTGGGGGGTTTTTTTCGTCATTCTTTTCTAAAAGAGGCAATAGAGTTCCCAGGGAGAGCATTCAAAACTTGTTGCGTGCTTGGAGGTCTAGAATCGGGTAGATTCCTCCGGTTTTCTTCGAGACACAGAAGTATCTTGAATAGAACCCCTCGCCCCTCTCATGCAGCGGAATTTTTTTTTAAATTGCATTGAGCTAGAGTAGGGCTGAAAGTTCCTGTCGAAAGAGGGCTTTCTGATGGGAGTTGAAATGAGACTCTCTTGGAGGGTGGTTTGGAGGATTCTTCTACAGATGAAGGGCATAGCCCCAACTCACCTCTTGAAGGACCCACTGATCTGATGAGGGTCCAGACCTGTTGGCAATGGATGAACCTGCCTCCTATCAGAAGAGTCTGAGGTGAGGGCTGAGATACCTCCTCTCTTGGAGGAGTCAAAATGGCAGCTGCTGTTTAAGCTGAGTAGGGGCAGCAGTTTTCTGTTGCCTCAGGTGTTTGGGGGTAACATAGCAACATAGTAGCATAGCAACGCGGCAGAGGAACACCCGAGCGTGAGAAAGCCTTGATGGGGCCGGTTTGTTATAAGATACTGTATTTCGGTCTCACGGTCGGAGTTCGGATGGGTGGGAGAGATGAAAGGGTCAGCAGGGAGAGGGGGATGGGAGGGATTTAAATAATTCTCCACGGGGGGATGGAAGGAAGGGAGAGATATAAGCTGCAAGTGTTCTGCTGCACAGGGGGATGGGAGGGAGGGGGGAAGGATAGAAAGATACTGCACAAGGGGATAGGTGAGAGGGGAGGAAAGATGCTGCACATGTGGGAAAGAGAGAGGAAATAGGAAGAATTGGGTTGGAGGAGAGGAAGGGAGATATAATCATTGTACATGAAAAAAATAAGACTTCCCCAAAAATAAGGCCTAGTATCTTTTTGGGGCCCAAAATTAATATAGCTGCAAGAGTATGTCAGGCAACAGTTTAACCTCAGCTAATGAACAGTGAAATAGGCTATGCAATTACTTTTTAACACTGGTCTGCAGTAGAGAGTTGCGCGGGGACAGAAATCCCACCCATCCCCGCCCGTCCCCACCAGGATCCTCTCCGTCCCCACCTGTCCCCGTCAGGAATTACCTCAATCCCCGCCCATCCCCATAAAAAACAGCAATTACTTCTGACAGGATCATCAATTCCACAGTTTCTTTTGTGTTTGCGCTGCTGTTTTCCTTGTGGAATCTCTTTGGTGGAACCCTTTTTCTGTTTTCTGTTCAGGTAATTAACTTATAAACCCCCTCTTTTACTAAGGCTGACGTGTCCATTATATTATATGGACGAACCCTGCTTCCAAAGCCTTCCATCCCCGTGGGAGTCCCGTGGGCCAGAGGAGGGTCCCCATGGGAGGCCCGTGGGTTGGGGGGGATTCCTGCGGGACTTCCGCGGGAACCGTGGGATTCCTGCGATCCCCGTTCCTGTGCAGACTTCTAGTCTGCAGGGCTAGAGCAGGAATCAGGGTGATCCCAAAGACACAAGCCAGAAGCAGCAGGAACCAAACTTTGTGAAGAAAGTTCAAGAATCTATTGTACCAGCTATAAGTCAGCAGATGGGTTTAAAAACAACAGCCAATCAGGGCAAATCTCCTGCAGGATCAATGAGGCACTCAACAGTGGAGCGTCTACCATCAATTTTTATAACAGGATTCCAGCATCTAATGCTCCTGTAACTCTGCATTTTGTCTCCTGATCTCTGAGACTGCTGGATCAAACCCTGTCAATCCTGGTGGGCCAGAACAAAATGAACACTTGCAGCCAGTCTTGATTATTTTCTTTCACTACAGTCTCGGTAGTTCTTTGTTTTAGGCCATAGCTCATTGGCAGTGTGCCAATAGCATTCTGGGATTGTGCCGGCTCAAATGATATCAGTTTTGAGATGCTTCCGTCCCTTCCTTTCAATAGCTGCTCGTTAGTTTCAAAGCAATCAAAACTGTAAGCGCTCCCTAAACTATCGGAACATATGGATAGTTGGATCAGAGCGCTGAAGTCCAAAGACTAGTCTGGCAGCACCGTATCTCCGAAAGAAGCACAGATAAGTTTGCAGTTTTTTTTCTACTAATTTCTCAATAATGCAGACTTTGACGTAGTGGTTAGAACTGCTGCTGAGGTTGTGGTTTTGATCCCAGAGTCACTGCTGGTGACTATGGGCAACGAAAACCAAAACTCTGTGGAGATGGTGATGTTCAAGATGCAGGCTTTATTAAAAAATATACAAATTCATAATCCACATAAAATATGTCTAGGACCCAAACGGTCTGTGTTTCGACAATGCTGTCTTCCTCAGGGGTCCCTAAAAATCCTGATATAAAAACACGTGGATTAATCTAAAAACAGTGGTAAATCTGTGCAGAGTTATGATTTACTGCTGTTTTTAATCTTAATATGTTGTTGTTTTTAAATAAATCTTTATTCATTTTTAAAACTCACAATAAGTGCACATAAAATACAATCATTTTTAACATCACTTAATATATCATCAAATTCGAACTCTCATCAAATATTCCCCCTCCCTTATTCATAAGCAAAAGAAATCATGAAATATTCCCACCCACCCCCACCCCACCCTGGACGTGTATGAACAAAAGGGAAAAAATTAATATTTAGGGACCCCTGAGGAAGACAGCATTGTCAAAACATGGACCATGTTGAGTCCATATTTCCCGATGGTTTGGGTCTTAAATATATTTTATGTGGATTATGAATTTGTATATTTTTAAATAAAGCCTGCATCTTGAACATCACCATCTCCACAGAGTTTTGGTTTTCGTTGGTCTTGCATTTTCTATGGAATTAAGGGTCAATTTCCTGTGACTATGGGCAAGTCATGTAGGCTTGGATTCTATAAATAGCACCGATATCGGCAGCCGCCTAAAAATGGCTGCCAATCGAGTGTGTGGCACAGTGGTTAAAGCCTCAGCACCCTGAGGTTGTGGGTTCATGACCCTGGGCATGTCACTCAATTCCCCCATTGCCCCAGGATTGTGAGCCCACCAGGACAGACAGGGAAAAATGCTTGAGTACCTGAATAAATCCATGTAAACGATTCTGTGCTCCCCTGGGAGAATCAAAAATTGAATAAATAAATAGTGTGAAAAGCTTCAGCCTCTGATAACCAGAGCTGCTTCGAAGGACTTTAAACTAGGTAAGTTGGGGGAGGGTACCCATTTATATACCGGAGCAGTAAGTAACATTCCTGATGAGGTGAACCAAAACTCCACTTCCAAGTCAGAGGTAAGTACCCTTGCTGCAAAAGATTCGCTAGGAGACACTCTAATTCAGATGGGTAACTCTCTAAAGGAGTTTAGTAGACACAAAGAGTGGAGAGCTATGTATGTAAATGCACACAGCCTAGGGAATAAATTTCTAGAACTAGAAACAGAAATAGTAAATGCAGACCTAGACGTGGTAGCAATATCCGAAACATGGTTCACAGACTCTCATGGGTGGGATATAACTATACCAGGATACAACCTGCTTCGCCAAGATCAAAGAGAACATCAAGACAACTAGGATCACAGATGTCAAGTACACTGGGGAATCTATCTGGGTAAACCTGGCCAGAGGCGGAGAGAAATGCCTATACCTTGGTGTGGTATACAGACCTCCAAGACAATCGGAGGACAAGAACACAGAATTAATTGAAGACATTGAGACTATCACCTTACGGGGGGACGTTGTCCTGCTAGGGGACTTCAACATGCCTGATGTAGACTGGAACACATTCTCAGCAACAACTTGTAGTAGCAGGAGGATATTAACATCCATGAAGGGAGTACAGCTCAAACAAATGGTACTAGAGCCCACTAGGGCCCAGGCCATCCTGGACCTGGTACTTACGAACGGGGAAAGCGTTACGGAAGTCTCGGTGGGAGAAACGCTGGCAACCAGTGACCATAACATGGTATGGTTCAACCTTAGAAAGGGCTTCCCTAGATCACAAACAAAAACGAAGGTACTCAATTTCCGGGGCACTGACTTCGCAAGCATGGGTGATTTCGTCCATCAGACGCTACAGGCTCAAGAAACAACGGATGATGTGGAAGCTATGTGGTCAACACTGAAAAGGACACTACACGAAGCAACTATCCGCTACATAAAATCGGTAAATAAACAACAAAGAAAGAAGAAACCCCGTTGGTTCACTGATGAGGTCTCACACCTAGTCAAGGACAAGAAAAGAGCATTTCTTTCATACAAACGCACCGGGGAGAAAGAAGCTAACATTGAATACAAGACAAGGTCTGCAGCGGTCAAAACAGCAGTCAGGGAGGCCAAACTTCGAGTGAAAGAAACTCTAGCAAAGAACATTAAGAAAGGGGACAAATCCTTCTTCAGGTATATTAGTGACAGGCAGAAGAACACAAACGGGATAGTACGCCTTAGAACAGCAGACGGGATTTATGTGGAAACAGATTCCGAAAAAGCCAAACTACTGAACGATTACTTCTGCTCAGTCTTTACCTGCGAGGCACCTGGACACGGGCCACAGCTGGAAGCAAAGCCAAGCAAGGAAGACCCATTTCAGAATTTTGGGTTCTCACCAGCTGATGTTTACAGCGAACTGCCAAGACTCAAGGTGAGCAAAGCCATGGGACCAGACAAATTGCACCCACGAGTGCTCAGAGAGCTGTGCGATGTCCTGGCGGAACTGTTAGCCATGCTCTTCAATCTCTCCTTAAGTACGGGGAGAGTCCCCCTGGACTGGAAAACAGCTAACGTTGTTCCTCTGCACAAAAAGGGCTGCAGAGCGGAGGCTGCGAATTACAAACCAGTGAGTCTCACATAGATAGTGTGTAAACTCATGGAAACACTACTTAAATGTAAATTAGACACGATTTTGGATGAGGGGAATCTAAGGGATCCTAGTCAACATGGATTCACTAGGGGTAGGTCATGCCAATCCAATCTTATCAGCTTCTTTGATTGGGTATCAGGAAAGCTAGACTCGGGAGAGTCTCTGGACATAGTGTACTTGGATTTCAGTAAGGCTTTCGACAGCGTCCCACACCGTAGACTATTAAACAAGATGAAATCGATGGGGTTAGGTGAGACACTAATTGCATGGGTCAATGATTGGCTGAGTGGAAGACGTCAGAGGGTGGTGGTCAACGGCACCCTCTCTGAGACATCGGAGGTGACCAGCGGATTGCCACAGGGCTCGGTCCTGGGTCCACTCCTTTTTAACATATTCATAAGGGACTTGACCCAAGGGCTTCAGGGTAAAGTAACTCTATTCGCTGATGACGCCAAACTATGTAATATAGTAAGTGAAAGCAATCTGCAGGATAGTATGACGCAGGATCTGCTTACGTTGGAAAACTGGTCCTCCACATGGCAGCTGGGCTTCAATGCTAAGAAATGTAAGGTTATGCATCTTGGTAGCAGAAATCCATGCAAACCTTACACCTTAAATGGAGAAACACTAGCTAGGACTTCAGAAGAAAGAGACTTGGGAGTAATCATCAGTGCAGACATGAAGGCCGCCAAACAAGTAGAGAAGGCCTCATCCAAAGCAAAGCAACTTATGGGATGTATCAATAGAAGCTTCGTTAGCTGCAAATCTGAAGTCATAATGCCACTGTACAGAACCATGGTGAGACCTCATCTGGAGTACTGTGTGCAATTCTGGAGGCCACATTACCGTAAAGACGTGCTTAGAGTTGAGTTGGTTCAGCGGATGGCCACTAGGATGATCTCGGGGCTCAAGGGTCTCTCATACGAAGAAAGACTAAACACATTGCAGCTCTACACTCTAGAGGAACGCAGGGAGAGGGGGGACATGATTGAGACATTTAAATACATCACGGGACGTGTCGAAGTGGAAGAAGACATCTTCTTTCTCAAGGGACCCTCGGTCACAAGGGGACATCCGCTCAAACTCAGAGGAGGGAAATTCGACAGTGACGTAAGGAAGTATTTCTTCACAGAAAGGGTTGTAGATCACTGGAACAAGCTTCCAGAGCAGGTGATCAAGGCCACCAGCGTGCTTGACTTTAAGAATAAATGGGATGCCCTAGTAGGATCCTTACGAGGGTCGAGTTGAGGAACTAGGTCATTAGTACTCAGACTTAATGGGGTGGGTCAGTAGAGTGGGCAGACTTGATGGGCTATAGCCCTTTTCTGCCGTCATCTTTCTATGTTTCTATGTTTCTATAATGCCTCCTTCCACCAATGCCTGATAGCCAACCTCATCAGTGATGTCACAATGGCCGGATTGTCCTTTATTTGGCTCGCTTTTACTACATTATGATTTCTAGAGTGGCGCATGATTAAAGCTACAGCCTCAGCACCCTGAGGTTGCGGGTTCAAACCCACGCTGCTCCTTATGACCATGGGTATGTCATTCAATCCCCCCATTGCCCCAGGATTGTGAACCCACCAGGACAGACAGGGAAAAATGCTGCAGTACCTGAATAAATTCATGTAAACTGTTCTGTGCTCTCCTGGGCAGAAAGTATAGCAAATTTGAATAAATAAATAAAAAGATTTTATAGAATCACAGCTGTTTTTGCAACAGGCACTTTAAATGTAGGCCAGCATTTTACAGGCCTACATTTAAGGTGCCTGTCATGCGCCTACGGAAGCACCTAAAGTCGCCTAAGGCCACTGCCGGCATAAACCACGCCCATGCCAGCCTCAGGCATCCTTAGGCGTGCCTAGGCACATCTATAGGCATGTAAACAGTGCCTTCAACGTAGGCGCCTTTTTGTTGCATCAATTCTTTCTTTAAAATAATAACTTTATAATAATAATAATAACTTTATTCTTATATACCGCCAACAATCTTGCGACTTCTAGGCGGTTTACAATAAAAACTGTAAATACAATCAAGAGAAAACTTTAAATACAATCAAAGAAATTGTAGATACAATCAAGAGAAACTTTACGTACAGCGAATTAAAGAGTATAGCAGTGTATATCTCATACAATGAATTAGAGAGTATAGCAGTGTACATCTGATAACATTAATAATGTTAACGTCAGTTTGTGTGTTGCAAGGCCAGGAAGTGCCAAGTTGTTTACATAGAAGTAGATATATTCCGTAAGTTCGTAGAGTGTTCATATTTCGTGAATAGGGGTTGGGGTTAACAGTTTGTTAAAATCGTGTGTCCTGATTAGTTAGAAGGCAGTAGGATGCCTACCGCTGCCTAACTTCAGGATGCCATTACAAGAATCCAGGCCTTAATCCTCAGTTGCCCAAGGTACCTTAGTCAGATCGTGAACCTGCCAGAACAGATAGGGAAAATCCTTTGGGTACCTGATTACTATTCACTGTAAACTGCTTAGTGCACTTCTCCCTCCGTATTCGCTGTGATAGGGGATTAACAGAACCGCAAATACAGAAAACCACGAATAACTTGTTCCTATGTTATTCGCTGTTTTCTATTAAAAACTGTCGTGAATAGGGTGAAACCGCGAACAACATAGTTGTAAGCCTGGCCTGTTCCTGAAGGGAGGCAAAACACGGCGAAGAAAGTGCCGGGAATCGGCAATTTTTCTCTGGAAACGCTTGGATTCGGCGATTTCTCTAGGCAAGCTGACACAATTTGGGGGGGAGGAGCCAGCAAGCTAAAAACCGTGAATATTCGAAACCGCAAATGCTGAAACCGCGAATACGGAGGGAGAAGTGTATACTGTATAAGCGGAATATAAAATAAATAATCTTCATCATAATTGAAATGATTTTATATTAAATTCCTGTTTTTCTTATAAAAATTGCACATTTTGTTTAGCATATCAGATATTGGATGATGTAATGAAATTATAACTGAACCTGAACCTACTCTAAGTAACTATTTCAATTACAAAACTCATCAGCCTTTATCACCACATGCCTAGGTCTAATTCAATCTATTGTCAATAAAGCTCAATTACCATCTGTGCAACCACAAGACATTTCAAAAGACCAGTTTAAACTGCCATCTTTGATTTAAATTCGCTGCTTAAAAGCTGCTTAAGTCTTGCAAAATTGTTGGCATAACACGCGAGAAAACGTAATTATATGGCACGAAAGGTATGTGGATCATGTTTGTTTAGCAGGAGAAAGAAGAAAAATATTGAGGCGCGAGAACAAGATGTTTGCCCACCGAGAAGGAGAACAAAGCTGCTGATGTCAGTCTGGCAGGCAGGGAAGAAGGTGCAATCACACATTCTAATCCGACTCTGAACAAAGCGGTATCTCTGGAGCTACTGGACCATGCTGCCATCCATAGGGGCTCCTGGTAATCCCAGCAAATGGAAATCTTCCTTCAGAACCCATAAGAGTGTAAATGCACTCCATTGATTTTGAAATAATATAGGGATATCGCCATACCAGAAGTGTTGTTCACTGATTAATTGACAAAGAACATTATTTTTCTCCCAATATCCATAAAACCGCAGTAAACGATCACAAACATAAGAGTTGCCGCTGCTGGGTCAGACCAGTGGTCCATCGTACCCAGCAGTCCGCTCACTCGGCGGCCCTTTGGTCAAAGACCAGCGCCCTAACTGAGACCAGCCCTACCAGCATATGTCCTTGTTCAGCAGGAACTTGTCTAACTTTGTCTTGAATCCCTGGAAGGTGTGTTCCCCTATGACAGACTCCAGAAGAGCTCTCTGGGTGAAGAAGAACTTCCTTACGTTCGTACGGAATCTATCCCCTTTCAACTTTAGATAGTGCCCTCTCGTTCTCCCTACCTTGGAGAGGGTGAACAATTTGTCTTTATCTACTAAGTCTATTCCCTTCATTATCTTGAATGTTTCAATCACGTCCCCTCTCAGTCTCCTCTTTTCAAGGGAGAAGAGGCCCAGTTTCTCCAATCTTTCACTGTACGGCAACTCCTCCAGCCCCTTAACCATTTTAGTCGCTCTTCTCTGGACCCTTTTGAGTATAATAACATAAGAAGTCTCCTTGACTCTTAGCAGTCCTTCAAGGTACTCCAGGAATTCCCTTGGGTCCTCTTTATACTTTACTCGCTGCATGATTTGCTGCTTGGCTTTCCTGAGTTGCCAAGAATGAACAGGTTAAAATACTGCTGCTAATGACTGGGGGAGTCAATGGCAGATAAAGGCCAAATGGCCCATCCAGTCTGCTCATCTGCAGAACTCCCTAACTCCTGCTCTCCCTAACAGATCTCATGTGCCTGCTCCATACTATAGAAAACATCCATGAGTGACCTTCCTCCAGATGAACTTGGTGAAATAAAAGACACTTTTCGTGTGACCTTAAAGTTTCAGGTGAATGATAAGCTCTCAAACATTGAGACAGTTTCTATGTTTCTATGCTTCTATGAAGAAGATCTGAGTATTCTGGAGAGAATTGTCAATGGTGACGAGACATGGGTGCATCACTGTGACCCAGAGAACAAAAGACAAAGCATGATGAAGTAAAGGAAGCCAATAACAGCGTCAATTAGAGCATTGGTTCTCAACCCTTTCCTGGAGGACCACTAGCCAGTTAGGGTTTTAGGATGGCTCTAAAAGGTACAGATAAGGGCTAAGAAAATTTATTTATTTAAAAATTTATATACCGCATATAAATATGCAGTTTCCATATCACATACATAAAATCTTCTTTCCCTGCAAACTTCTCTATGAGGAAAGGCTAAACAGCTAGGGCTCTTCATTCTGGAGAAGAGATGGCTTAGGTGTGATATGATGGAGTTCTTTAAAATACCGAGTGGAGTGGAAAGGGTATAAGTGAATTGCTTGTTCACTCTTTCCAAAAATACTAGGACTAGGGGGCATGCGATGAAGCTACTAAGTAGTAGATTTAAAACAAACTGGAGAAAATATTTCTTCACACAACATTAAACTCTTGAATTCATTGCTGGAGAATGTGGTGAAAGTGGTTAGCATAGCAAGGTTTAAAAAAAGTTTTGATAATTTCCTAAAAGAGAAGTCCATAAGCCATTATTAAAATGACTTGGTGAAATCCACTGCTCATTCCTAGGATAAGCAGCATAAAATCTGTTTTTCTCCTTGTGATCTTGCCAGGTACTTGTGACTCTGATTGGCCACTGTTTGAAACAGGATACCAGGCTTGATGGACCTTTCGTCTGTCCCAATATGGTAACTCTGTTCTTACGTTACAGCTTTTCCCTCAGTCACTAAGAACATAAGAAATGCCTTCACCGGATCAGACCGAGGTCCATCCTGTCCGGCGATTCGCGCACGCGGCGGCCCATTTAGGTACTCCTTTTTGGAGACCGGGATTCCCCGTATTCCTCAATACAATTTTCCAGAAGGTGTGCATCCAACTTGCGCTAAGTTTCCATGCACTCAATGCTCTTTCTAAAACATGACCATACGTCTCGTTTTGAATGGGACCATCCCGTTTTTAGGTAGCCTGTCCCGTTGTCCCCAAGCACAGCTTTGGGACGCTGAAATGTCCCGTTTTCAGGGGCCCACTGAAGAAACACGTACCATAGCAAATACAGCCCCCGCCCTCCGGCTGCCTCCTATGCTGATGTCTTTTGGCAGCAGCAGAGCGGCGCGCCTACCTGTTTCCGCACCGCTCACTGAATGGCTGCCGTCAGTTCTTGCAAGTCCCTTGAGAACTGATGGCAGCCATTCAGTGAGCGGCGTGGGACCAGGCAGGTGCGTAAAAATCTCGTGCCTGCCTTGTGTGCTGCTCTGCGGCTGCTGGAAGACATCAGGACAGGTACCGGGGGTCCGGGAGGGCAGGTCCTGTCCCATTTTGAGGAAAAAAAATTAATGGTCACGCTATCTTTCAATGAATATATATTTCCTTATGTTTCTTCTGCATCTACCATCATATATTCCTACATATCCGACAAAAAGATCTGCATTTGTCAAGTAAACTAATTTTACAACCAAACAATAGCCATTGAAAAACGTCGGCACTTAACACGTCTGCCCTTAGCAGCATAAAAAGATTTACAGGAAGGCTTTTTTGTCTACTGACACCCATTTTAATTCTCATGAAGTAGTGATATGAGATTTTTTTATGGACTGTTTAAAAAAAAAAAAAAAAAATCTCATCAATAATTCATGAAATCTTTTCAGTTACTATTTTTGTTGCGAATAATTATTGTGATATACCAGTTCCCAAACTACAGCTGTTTAAAATAACCTACGGAAATGTTTCTGTTTCTTTTATGATTTCTTTTTTTCCTTCCTTCAGCCTTTATGAAGTACAGTGGTGCCTCACACAACGAACTTAATTCGTTCCAGGAGCAAGTTTGTTATGCGAAAAGTTCGTTATGGGAAACGCGTTTTCCCATAACAATACATGTTAAAAAAAAATTATTCGTTCTGCAGCATAAAATATGCTAAGATGACATAAAAAAAGATAAATTTGTCAAAATGGTGAAAATGGTGGTCTTGCTGAGGCCAAACTCTTTGATGAGGTCACACTGTTTTACCCCACATTCACTCCTTCTAATTATTTCCCGTTTCATTTCAACAGAAATCACCTTCCTGCTTTTTTTAGAAGCCATGATATATAAAAAATATTGAGTTTATCTTAAAAGGACGACTGCCGTGATACGTGCGTGCGTGCGTGATTTAATTCGTAATGAAGAACGATTGCCGCGATACGTGCTAAAGTTAAGCGCAGTGACTAACGACTGCCTGCAGTGCCTGCGCGGAAGGATGCACTACATCGGCAGCGATCGTGGAAGCTCTGGCGACTTCGTTGTGTGAAACGAAGTTCGTTGTATGAATCATGACATGAAGTTCGTTGTGTGCAGCGTCCGCTGTGCGAGGCGTTCTTTATGCGAGGCACCACTGTATTTAAATATCTCAAATTTCTCATTTTTATGTACTCATGTATTCAGGACTTTTCATTATTAGAAAAGAGATTTTTTTTTTTTTTTTTAAATATCTTACCATGAGTAATTTAACATCAAATTCATTTTCTGCCATTGTTACGCTCACTGACTGCTTTGTTGGCCTAAGACTGGTTGGCAGTTTAATTGTACTCAGTGCTGAGGATAGAGGGAATCATCAACACCTGTGAGCCAGTGGGAGCAGAACAATGATCATCTTTACTTCCCTTCACGAACACCTTCTCTCTCACCAAGCAGCCCTATGGGGCAAAGACCTAGACCAACTGCTCTCGCCCACTACCTACGGGGAATTTAGGAAACGCCTAAAAGCATACCTGTTCCAGAAATACCTAAACAACTGACCCGCTCCCCCCCTCTCTCCCCCCCCCTTAATCCACCTGAATTTACTGCACTGTTATAAATATAATATGTTACCTTCATCTTGTCGTAATTTTTCGCTGCCAGTTATTCCTAACTGTCGGAAATTATCTTCTAAAATGTACATCTTATATTTTACTCAACAAATTGTAACTCTATACTAATGCCTCTTAAGGTCTCTGCTCTCTGTATTTCCTCTGATTATCTGCATATTGTATTTCGCTGCATATCCAGCTCTCCTGATTGTAAACCGCCTAGAAGTCGCAAGATTGTGGCAGTATAGAAGAATAAAGTTATTATTATTATTATTATCTAGTAATGGTAGGTCATAGCTGCTCCCCGTATAAACATGCCCCAAGTGACAAGTGAGTCATTGGAGGATTTTACATTTGTGGTCCTGGAGTCCTAGTGTTTGAATCGAGGTGGCAATATGTCAGCATTTTTATAGAAGAAAGAACAGGCATGGATATACCATTGGCAGACGGAGGGCTGAACTGCAAGGTCGAATGGTGGGCGTTCCTCCACAAATGATTGACAAGTCAGCTGATAGATATTCTGGGGAATCAGCTGTGGGTGACGTCAGTGAACCGGAAGAGGAGTAGCCATGAGAGGAGATTAAGGCATTCACCGGTAGCATAGAAAGTGTGGTTTAAAGGGTTGTGATTTTTAGTTTGTGAATGGCACTTTTTTTTTCTTTTATTGTCAGGAAGAAGTTTTCTACTAATTTACAGCCAGCGTGAGTGAGTTCGCTGAGGAAGCCGTTCTGGCGAAATGCGTCAGAATCCGCTGCAGTGAAAACTTCAGTTAACACTCTTTTTCCATTCAAGTTAAGTAACGTTTTACTTTTCTTACCTGAAGACACGATATAAAAGTTTTGATATATTTCTTGATATATACATATATATAAAAAAACCTTTCAATGACTTAAGAAGAAGGTGCGATGATAGAATTGAGAAACTGCATTTTGGGGCTTGTCCCTGTTTGCAAGTTTCTTACCATCAACGTGGTTCTGCAATTTTCACCAGTACTAGTGTTCCTTTTGGTTTTTACAATTAACATAGGTCATAGCTGCTGACATCATCCTAAGGCAGGGGTGTCCAATGTCGGTCCTCGAGGGCCGCAGTCCAGTCGGATTTTCAGGATTTCCCCAATGAATATACATGAGGTCTATTTGCATGCACTGCTTTCATTGTATGTTAATAGATCTCATACATATTCATTGGGGAAATCCTGAAAACCCAACTGGATTGCGGCCCTCGAGGACTGACATTGGACACCCCTGTCCTAAGGATACCCAAAACGTAATTGGCAAACACCCTTTTTCCTTTGGTGAGAACGTTTGAACTCCACTACATACTAGAAAAAAATAGATAAAATTAATGCAGTGGACATCAGTATGAGCACAACTCAATGGCAAAAAACTTCTTTTGGGTTTCAGTTTTGTAGCCTATCATCCTAAGGCAGGGGTAGGCAATTCTGGTCCTCGAGAACCGGAGCCAGGTCAGGTTTTCAAGATATCCACAATGAATATGTATGAGGTGGATTTGCATGCACTGCCTCCTTGAAATGCAAATCTATCTCATGCATATTTATTGTGGATATCCTGAAAACCTGACCTGGCTCTGGTTCTCGAGGACCGGAATTGCCTACCCCTGTCCTAAGGAGTCATATGAAGTTTACAAAACAGCTGAGGCCTTCAGTGCACAACCACAGACATTTGTCTGAAGAGGTGTAGCTTAAGGTGCTTGCTCTTTTGGAGCCCAGAGGAGAGAACAGAGAGGCATTTTGGCAGGAAATGGTCTTGGTGACAGGGGGAAGAGGAAAGGTAAAAACCAAAAACTTAACTGTATCATCTCTAGCCACGGTAAGTCCAATTGATAAACACATCTCAGTTGACAAGATTGATGTCACTATCAGATGATCATTTCACCTCTTTGAATTCTGGGGCAGGACCCCCTCCATCCTTTCCTATGATTTCTCCAGAAAGTCCTGGAGAATCTCTGTTTTAGTGAACTTTGAACTGCACACCCGTGGCTGAATTATTGATGTCTCCTCCTCCTCACGACTCCTTGGCTGTGCTGTAAACTCAGATTTAGACATCATATTGAAAATGTCCTTCAGTGTTCCCGTGATGGAAATTTAGAGTTGCTATGAGAACTGAGAGCTTTTTTGACCACCTGTTGACTTTAATAACGAAACTGTGGGAAAACGTGTAGATAACCGAGTCTGGGCTAATACGAGAGTTCTTCAAAAAAGTTTCAGCAATTTCATAGTTTTGCGGGAAATGGTCAGGGTGGGAGAATTGGCAAGAGGGCGTGTCGTGGAATGTCATCTGACTAGCCAGTCAGGCGAGCCGGCTCACTTTGCGGGTAGTGACGTAATTTGCTTTTGAAATATTTAATAGTGTTAAAAAAAAAGAAGAGCGAAAACTTTTTGAAGATCCCTCGTAGAATCTCGCCTCACTATTGAAACTCTGATGTTTGTAATTTCCTAGTATAAGAGGGCGTGCACAGGGGAGAAACATGAAGGTTTAATGAGTATTTATGCATATAACTTACAGAATGCTACAAGCTATGCATTAAACTGCCACATTTCGGCTATTGACTTAAGTGGGCATGCCAAAATCTATGCATGTAGATGACAATTTATGCTAGCATTCTGTATTGGACTATTGGCATCCAGATGTCGATATTGAATTGGTGCTCTGTATGTGCATCTAATTATCTAAATTGTGGTGCCCAGTCACAGAACTGCACCTACTTTTCTTTATGGAAAAAGCTTAAAATGTACATATAACCAGCAGCCTTAACAAGCACCCTTTTACTTCACAGACGACTTTAACTATGACTGCAACACACAGGGAAAGTAGCAACATAGGGCTAGATTCACTAAGCAAACCGATCGTGTACCGATCGGTTTGCAACCCGATTTCCTTCCGACCCGATTCATTAACCTCTGTTCCGATCATTCACAGCTCTGATCTGATCCTCCCATGCAAATTAGTAAAACCCCATGCAAAATAGCCAAGCGATTGATTCACTAACATTTCCTTGGCTATTTTGAATCGGATTTTACTATACTAAAATCCGACTGCCGTTTTTTTGATAGGCCTGCCTGTCATTTTTATTCTTTTTTTTTTTTTTTAATGGCACAGATATTTTGCGTGTGTTACACACACAAAATATCTGCCCCATAAAAAAAAAGAATAAAAGAGAGGCAGGTCTGTCAGAAAAACGCGCTCCCCCCCAAACACGCCGACAAATGAGTCCCCCTGTGCCCCACAAATTGCACTGCCATTGGCGCTTCACTCCCCCAAATACGTCGACAAACGTGCCCCCCGCACCCCACAAATTGCACTGCCATCAGCGCTTCACCCCTCCCCCAAAACGCAAACCCCATTACCTCTAAAGTTTGAAGCAGGAGGGGTACTCAGTCCCTCCTGCTCCATAGGCCTCCATCTAGCGGTGGGAGCAGGAGGAACCGCAAAGTCCTTCTGCTCCTTCTCCTCCGTCCTGCCTGACGCAAATGCAGGTCTTAGGCCCCGCCCCAGTGCATCATCTGATGCATGGGGATGGGCCTAAGGCCCTGGTAGGCTCAGGTGCTTCAGGCCCCTCCCAATGGGGGAGGATCCCGAGGCACCTGAGCTAATCAGGGCCTTAGGCCCCTCCCCGTGCATCAGATGATGCACCGGGGTGGGGCCTAAGGCCCGCAGTGTGCTCCAGGATCTGAGACCATCCTGGTGGCCATCCGCTGAACCGACTCAATGCTGAGCACATCTTTACGGTAATCCTCATCAATTTTACCCTCCAACATTCCTATTATAAATAAACTTTATTCAAAAAGATTGTTTTAAAATTCCACAGGACCTCAGCGCTATAGCTAATTGAAAGCTCCCGACACTGTCACACAGGAACAGCGACGCTGATAACAAAAAGACAGCTTAATTTGTATGCTGACGTGAAGGCATAGGCAGGTCATGCTGTGGATGAAAAAGTGAAAAAGTTGTGGAGTAGTGGTCTCCTGATCGAAATGCTGAGAAGGTGCATACGACGGCTGTCTTTAAAAAATTTTTTTTTTTTAATCAGCATCGCTGTTCCTGTTTGACGGCATCAGGAGCTTTCAATTAGTTACAGCGCTGGGGTCCTGTGGACCAGATAAGTGAAACCTTACACGTCAATGTTGTGATTGTTGTTGACGAAGTGTTTCTGTATAAACCAGTTTTGCATTTTCTCTAACATTTCTAAGGGAATTTTAAAACAGTCTTTTTGAATAAAGTTTATTTATAATAGGAAGATTGGGAGGGTAGAAGCCTATGTGGTAAGAGCAGATAGCGTAGCTGGTTTTAAGAAAGGTTTGGACAAATTCCTGGGGGAAATGTCCATAGTCTGTTATTGAGAAAGACACAGGGAAAGCCACTGCTTGTCCTGGATCGGTAGCATGGAATATTGCAACACCTTGGGTTTTGGCCAGATACTAGTGACCTGGATTGGCCACCGTGAGAACGGGCTACTAGGCTTGATGGACCATTGGTCTGACCCAATATGGTTATTCTTATGTTCTTATTACAATTGATGAGGATTGGTGAAGTGGTTACTGCAATAGCAGGAGCTATACGAGTCCCCATGATCCCTTTCCAATCGAGACTCTGATGCTCTGGAATTCACCTATCAATTGTTAGCACACAGTAAAAGGACCCCTAAGTGATATACTTTCTCCTCATGGACTTAACATTGAGATGGCTTAAATTGGATTACTGTACTGGTTGTATTCAATGATCATCTTATTTTATTGTGTTTTATTTTTGGAATGTAATATTTAAATGCAGAAAAAAATGTCATTGCTATTAATGGCATTTGTTAGAGAGCATAGAGAGACTTTGCTATAAAGTTAAATTAATCAATCTGATCAAATATGTATATCCATGTCATAACAGGAAGGCTCAATCAATTCTAATTTTTGCCTTACTGCCTTTGTTACCTAACAGTTTAAGGGTCTGATTCTATAAATGGTGCCTAGGTTAAGAGCCACAATGCACCCTAATCATGGATGCCTACTGGCCCATCTAGTCTGACCATCCGCAGCATCCACCATCTCCTACTCTCCCATGCTATCTTGAATTCAGACACAGTCTGTCTCCACCACAGCTACTGGGAGACTATTCTGTGCATCTGTCACCCTTTCTATCAAACGTATTTCCTTAGATTACTCATTAACTTCATTCTATGCTCTCTCACTCTGAAGTTTCCTTTCAATTGAAACTTGCCGCATGTGCATTTATGCCGTGTAGGCATTTAAATGTCTCTATTATATCTCCCCTCTCCTGTCGTTCCTCCAAAGTACAGTGGTACCTCGGTTTACGAGTGCACCGGTTTGCGAGTGTTTTGCAAGACGGGCAAAACATTTGCAAAATCGGTGCCTCGGAAACCGAGCATGGCTCGATTTATGAGTACCCCTATCCCCCCCCCCCCGCAATCCGGCACCCCTCCTGCAATCCGGCACCCTCCCCCTGCCTCGAACCGGCACCCCCCCGCCACGATCTGACCCCCCCGCCACGATTGGGCACCCCCCCGACACGATCCGACATCCCCCCGACACAATTGGGCACCCTCTGCTGGGCCTTGAGCATGCTCAGATGCTCAAGGCCCAGCAGAGGAGGAAGCCGATTTTCAAGAGTGCCCAGATGAGGGTAAGAAGCGGCGGGGGGGGTGCCCAATTGTGTCGGGGGGATGTCGGATCTTGCAGGGGGGGGGTGCCCAATCATGGCGGGGGGTGGGTGCTGGTTCGAGGCAGGGGGTGCTGGATCGCAGGGGGGGTGCATGATCATGGGGGGGTCCTTCGAGGGGAGCAATGCCGGTTCTCGGGGGGGGGGGGAACGCATCAAAGCGAGTTTCCATTATTTCCTATGGGGAAACTCGCTTTGATAAACGAGCATTTTGGATTACGAGCATGCTCCGGGAACGGATTATGCTCGTAATCCAAGGTACCACTGTATACTGTACTAGAGAATGACACGGTGAAAAAATTGGTCCCCGTCACCGCCCCGTCCCCGTCTCACCATCCCCGTCACCGCCCCGTCCCCGTCTCACCATCCCCGTCACCGCCCCGTCCCCGTCTCACCATCCTCTTCACCGCCCCGTCACCGCCACTGCCACCCCATTCACCGCCCCGTCACCGCCACTGCAATCCCATTCACTTTTCTTTATTTACGTATAAAGGAAACATTCTTTAAAACTTTAAAACTTTAAAACTTAGTTAAATATTAGTTAATAACTATACAAAAACAAAACACGCAGAGAAAAAATTAATTAATATAAATTCTCAAAACTGACACATTTTGATCACTAAATTTAAAATAGTTATTTTTCATACAGTTTTTCAATCACTAATCTTCCACCACCCCTGGGGCTAGCAATGCAAAAACAAACACGACATGTACTTTAAATGCTGCCGTGATTAGCATAGTGACCGCGGCTACGGCTGCAAGTCTCCCCTCCCCCCAGCGATCACGGCAGGAGGGCACCCAACCCCTCCTGTAGACCCCCCCAACGGCCCTCCCGACAATCGCAGCAGAAGGGTACCCAACCCCTCCTGCCGGTCCTCCCAATGGCCTCCCCTAAGATCGCCGGCAGGAGGGTACCCAACCCCTCCTGCTGGACCCCTCCCCCAACGAACCCTCCCACCCCGGAACCCCCTTAGTCTTACTTTCCAAGTTGGACCGGACGGCTCCTCACACGTATGGCCAGCAGGCTTGCCTCCGTCCAAATGAGGCGGGCCCGCCCCTACCCTGCCCAACCCACAGGATCCTAGGGCCTGATTGGTCTAGGCACCTAAAGCCACTCCCGCTATAGGAGGGGCCTTAGGTGCTTGGGCCAATCAGGCCCTAGGATCCTGTGGGTTAGGCAGGGGAGGGGAGGGGCGGGCCCGCCTCATTTGGACGGAGGCAGGCCTGCTGGCCAGACGAGCGAGGAGCTGTCCGGTCCAACTTGGAAAGTAAGACTAAGGGGGTTCCGGGGTGGGAGGGTTCGTTGGGGGGGGGTCCAGCAGGAGGGGTTGGGTACCCTCCTGCCGGCGATCTTAGGGGAGGCCATTGGGAGGCAGGGGAGGGGAGGGGCGGGCCCGCCTCATTTGGACGGAGGCAGGCCTGCTGGCCAGACGAGCGAGGAGCTGTCCGGTCCAACTTGGAAAGTAAGACTAAGGGGGTTCCGGGGTGGGAGGGTTCTTTGGGGGGGGGGTCCAGCAGGAGGGGTTGGGTACCCTCCTGCCGGCGATCTTAGGGGAGGCCATTGGGAGGACCGGCAGGAGGGGTTGGGTACCCTTCTGCTGCGATTGGCAGGAAGGGTTGATCTGACAAATGAGGAGCACGGTGAAACACAGGTAAATAGCGGTTCCTAGAAGGGGGTACATTGGCCCGCGGGGACAAACCTGTTCACCGTTTCCGCGGTCGGTGAATGGCCTTGTCCCCGTCACCGCAGCGACTGCTAGTTTTCTTCCCCGTTTTCGGCGGTGACCCGCGGCTTAAATGCGGTGGCCGCGGGTAAACCGTCACCGTGTCATTCTCTATACTGTACATCTTGAGATCTTTAAGTCTGTCTCTGTATGCCTTATGATGGAGAGCACCAATCGCTTTCCCTGGACCGACTCCATCCTGTTTATAGCTTGCAGTCTCCAGAATTGTAAAGAATATTCTAAATCTGGTCTTATCAGTCTTATACAGGGGCATCAATACCTCCTTTTCCCAACCGTCCATTCCTCTCCCTATGCACCCAATGATCCTTCTAGCTTTCGCTATCACCTTTTCAACCTGTTTGGCCACATATAGATAATCACAAACTACCACACCTAAGTCCCGCTCCTCTTTTGAGAACAAAGGTTCTTCACCTCCTAAACTGTACTGTTCCCTCGGCTTTTTGCAGCCCAAATGCAAAACCTGGCATTTCTTAGCATTATATCATAGCTGCCAAATTTCAGACCATTCTTCAAGCTTTGCTAGGTCCTTCCTCATGTTTTCCATACTATCAGGGATATCTACTGTATTGCAGATTTTGGTATCATCCACAAAGAGGCAAATCTTACCAGTCAACCCTTCAGCAATATCGCTTACAAAAATGTTAAAAAGAACAGGCCCAAGAACAGAGCCTTGAGGCACACCACTGGTAACATCTCTTTCCTCAGAGCAGTCTCCATTGACCACTACCCTCTGTCACCTTCCACTCAACCAGTTCCTGACTCAGCCCATCACTTTGGGGCTCATATCGATGGCACTCAGTTTGTTTATTAGAGGACTATGTAGCACGCTATCAACAGCTTTGGTAAAATCTAAATACACCACATCTAGCGCTCTCCCTCTATCCAATGCTCTGGTCACCCAGTGAAAGAAATTGATCAGATTTTTCTGACAAGACCTGCTTAACTTACTCCCCCCTCCCCCCTTTTATCAAGCTGCACTAGAGGTTTTTAGCATGGGCCAGCGAGATAAGTGCTCCGATGCTCATAGGAATTCTATGAGCGTCGGACCATTTATTGTGCCGGCTCACACGAAAATCCTCTAGCCCTTCTTGATAAAAGGGGCCCTTAGTTCTGCATGGAAGTAAATTGTTTTTAATTGGGTTAAATGGCATGACAATTGACCACACCATTAAAAACTGATTTTAGAACAAACCTCCACATTACTTTAATTATCAATTTAGGTTGCATGTGGATATTGTGACCAGTCAGGCTCCATGCCTGCCTTGGCCCCTGTGGTTTCCCTAGTGTCCACCAGGGGAGCCAGAGAGCAGCTCAGGTGAGAGCAGGCTCAGTTAGAGCAGGGCGTGACTCCTTCTATGAAAAGCCAGTAGTTTGCACTTGGAAAGGGAGGTGAGAGGGAAGTCACGGGCCTCTTCCCAAGTAGAGCAGTGCTGGCTCAAGCTAGGGTAATGCCTTAGACCCTGGTGTGGAAGAGGCTGGATCCACACCACCATTAGCAGCCATACAAGCCTGTGTGAGTGGTGAAGCTGCAAGGAAAGGCAAGAGGCTTTGCAACTATATTTAAGGACTGAGCAAACTGTGAGTTTTGTGTTTGCTATTCTGGCTGAGGTGGTTTTGTTTTCCAGCCAGCTACATGGACTGTTTGAACTATGGGGTTTTCTTACTGCACTGTTTGTTCTCTGCTCATTTTGTGAATGAAGCTCAGAGTGCCTTTTTAGTGGGGAGAAGTTTGTCAACAACTGGGCAGGATTTTTTAAAGCTGTTGTGTGCTTGTGGAAGGCAAACTTGAGGCACTCCCCTATTTCCAGCAGTGTTAAAATAAGCTGGAGGCTTCTGTCTTTGCAGAGACTGTTTGTGAGTGTTTGAAGCAGTATAACAGAGAACTGAACTCTTTTTGCAACTGGTTTGGGAAGCCTTTTTGAAAAGAAGCTCTTTAGAGAGCGGAATCACAGAGCAGATTATTGACTGTGGTGAGGAGAAAATCCTGAATTTTACTCAGAGTTTTCCTTTTGGGTTTTTCTTTGTATTTTGCAAGTTGAATTGTTTTTGGACTTTTACCATTCTGACAATTAAATGTTCTTTTGGAGAAGTGAAACTGAAGCTGTGTGCGTTGGTTCCGGTTTTTGTTTGTTCTTATGTTCTTACTTGTTAATGCAGTGTCTGCAGGGTGACTCCATACTGGGTCACACGCCGGTGCAGTTTTTCTAACTGTAACCACTAGGGGCACTGTGGAGTCCCGTGGCCAGGCTTTAGTGCCGGTTACAATATCCACATGACACTTAGGGCTCCTTTTACTAAGGTGCGTTAGGGCCTTAACGCGCGGAATAGCATGCGCTAAATTGCCCCGTGCGCTAACCGTGAGTAGGCGGTAGATTTTTGGATAGCGCGTTAAAAACGCTAGCGCACCTTTGTAAAAGGAGCCCTTAATGACACCTAAGTTGAGGTACCGTACAATGTCTAAGAATACCTAACTGAAAAGTAGGCATGGTTAGGGTCGGAGGATAAGTGTGGTTGACTTAGGAGTCGCTAGGCACTTGAGGTAGGTGCCGGGAAATTAAGCAAGGTAAAAAAAAATATATATTCCTATCAATTTCTTCTCATTTTTGAAAGAGCAGTTACGCTGTTGATGTTGTTGTTTATATATTGATCTCTTTATATATGTTCGAGTTAATGTCCTTATACTTTTTGCATGTAGATTTTAAATTGTAGTGCATTGTGTATTAAATGGCATTTTACCTTGGACCTTAATTTTTTAGTTTGAGCTTGAGATTTTATGCATAGGCCTTTAAATAGTACCCCCCCCCCCCCAACCCTTAAATTGAAATCTAATTAACGTTTTTTATTGGCAGTTTGCTTGGAAGGAAATTGAAATTAGTGCAAGTAAAATTATACAATGAGTGAGCAGATTGGAGATTAATCACCACTGACAAGACAGAGTATGCTATAAAATACCTTTACAATCTTATTTAGTGGTTAAAAGGATTCTAAATTACATTAGCAGGTAAAACAGCAACACATTTTAAAAAATAATGCAGGGTGGCTGTTAAAGCAGTAGTGAGTGCCTTAGAAACCTTTTTATCTTAAGGAGTGACAAAGGAGATGATATATAGCAGGGATCTCAAAGTCCCTCCTTGAGGGCCGCAATCCAGTCAGGTTTTCAGGATTTCCCCAATGAATATGCATTGAAAGCAGTGCATGCACATAGATCTCATGCATATTCATTGGGGAAATCCTGAAAACCCGACTGGATTGCGGCCCTCAAGGAGGGACTTTGAGACCCCTGATATATAGGCATGTATGTGGCACTCCTGCAGTGAAGTACTTAGTATATTTGATACCCATGGCTGATAATTTTTTTCCACTTCCCCTATATAAAAAATATATATATATATTTTTAGTAATAATCCATGATTCACACAAGGGTGCAGGAGCCAGGTCAGGTTTTCTGGATATCCACAATAAATATGCATGATATAGATTTGCATCTCAAGGAGGCAGTGCATGCAAAACCACCTCATACATATTCATTGTGGATATCCTGAAAACCTGACCTGGCTGTCGAGGATTGGAATTGCCTACCCCTGACCTAGGACAAGGCAGCATCTTAAGCAGTTCAGTGGGCACTAGAACATCAATACACCCACTGTAAAACTAAACAAGCCAGATGACTATAGATCGATCCAATAGTCGTGTTAACAGAAAACTATGTCCTTTTCATACACAGAGAACACAGATACACCCTCGCCCAGTGATGAAATAAGTAATCACAAAATAAAATTAGAAATATTTAGACAAAAGTTAAACTGAACCGCCAAGAAGCCAGACTCTGCATACAAAACACCACCACAGAAACATTGACACATGTCCCCTAATACTATGCAAAATATAAAGATAGCATATGTAAATTTGAAAAAAAACCTGACAAATAACAATCACTACTTTACAAATTAACAGATATAAAACAAAAAATGGAAAAATAAGAAAATACCATTTTATTTGGCTAATCCATTTTTCAATTAGCTTTTCTACTACTACTTATCACTTATATAGTGCTGCACATTTTGACATTTATACACGGTCCCTGCTCAGAAGAGCTTACAGTTTAACTTGGGCAGACAGATATGACATATAGGGTTGGGGATACAGAACCCAAGGTGAAAGGAGTTAGGAGTCGAAAGCACTCTCGAAGAGGTAGGCTTTTAACTGGGCCTTGAACACTGTCGGAGACGGAGCCTGCCAAGGGGATTTAAGTAGCTTTTTCCAAGCATATGGCGCAGCAAGGCAGAAGGGATGCAGTCTGGAATTGGCAGCCAAAGAGAAGGTCACAGAAAGGAGGGAATTACCAGTTGAGCGGAGCTCACGGGGAATCATAGGGGGAGATAAGTGAAGAGAGATAGTGAGGGGCAGCTGAGGACCACCCCTCCAACCATTAATTGGGACCTACCTAAACCCTGGAGGGTGGCCAATGTTATACCAATTTTTAAAAAGGGTTCCAGGGGATATCCAGGAAATTACAGACTGGTAAGCATGACTTCAGTGCCGGGAAAATGGTGGGAAGAATTATAAAAAATAAAATTGTGGACTTTGGTGAGACCTCATTTAGAATATTGTGTACAATTCTGAAGGTCGCACCTTCAAAAAGATATAAAAAAGATGGAGTCAATCCAGAGGAAGGCTACTAAAATGGTATGTGGTCTTCATCATCCACGCAATGTGTGGCAGCGGCGAAAAAGGCGAACAGAATGCTAGGAATGATAAAGAAGGGGATCACGAATAGATCAGAGAAGGTTATCATGCCGCTGTACCGGGCCATGGAGCGCCCTCACCTGTAGTACTACGTACAGCTCTGGTCCCCATTCATGAAGAAGGACACAGTACTACTTGAAAGGGTCCAGAGAAGAGCGACTAAGATGGTTAAGGGATTGGAGGAGCTGCCGTACAGCGAAAGATTAGAGAAACTGGGCCTCTTCTCCCTCGAACAGAGAAGATTGAGAGGGACATGATCGAAACATTCAAAATACTAAAGAGACTTAGTAGATAAGGACAGGTTGTTCACCCTCTCCAAGGTAGGGAGAATGAGAGAGCACTCTCTAAAGTTGAAAGGGGATAGATTTCGTACAAACGTTCTTCTTCACCCAGAGAGTGGTAGAAAACTGGAACGCTCTTCTGGAGTCTGTCATAGGGGAAAACACTCTCAAGGGATTCAAGACAAAGTTAGAGAACTTCCTGCTGAACAAGGATGTACGCTGGTAGGGCTAGTCTCAGTTAGGGCGCTGGCCTTTGACCAGAGGGCTGCCGCGTGAGCGGACTGCTGGGCGTGATGGACCACTGGTCTGACCCAGCAGCGGCAATTCTTATGTTCTTATCATAAGCTGTCTAGTGAGAAACGGAGGCGCCCACCTTGGAAAGGGAGGAAGTAATTTTCTGAAGGATCCCAGAGGCTATGTGCTACTATGACCATGCAAATGACTCATCCCAGGGGTAGCTCTCCCCTCTTCCTGCAGCCTCAGAGCAGAAGCAGCCACCGGTCCTCTAGATATGTGCCAGGGAAAATTGTTCCACTGCGCCCAGCGCCACTGCCACTGGCTAAATTTGCCTCTGCAGGGCTGGAGGCCAATGCCACCTTTGCAGTCCCTTCAGAGGAAGAGAGACGACGGGCAGAAAACTGCAGGAGGAAACAACACAAAAATACTCTCATTTGCTTTACCATATCTATCCTCTCATTTTTCATCGTACTCGCAATAGTTTTAGGAATCTCATCGAAATATGCTCCGGATGAAAACTGTCCGGATCAAAACTATTTTCTTACTCACTGGAACCTGGGCATATGGGGACAGACTTAAAGATCTCAATCTGTATATTTTGGAGGAAAGGTGGGAGAAGGGAAATATGATAGAGACGTTTAAATACCTACATAATGTAAATGCGCATGAGTTGAGTCTCTTTCATTTGAGAGGAAACTCTGCAATGAGAGGACATAGGATGAAGTTAAGAGGTGATAGTTCCGGAGTAATCTAAGGAAATACTTTTTTACAGAAAGGGTGGTAGATGCATGGAATAGTCTCCCAGAAGAGATGATGGATACAGAGACTGTGTCTGAATTCAAAAGGGCCTGTGACATCTCTCCTGCTGCGTTTCGCAGCAGTTTGGGTAGAGGAGTGATGGCCTCGCGGTAGGGGAGATGAGGCATCTTTCCTGCCGCGATCATTGCTGTAGGGGGTAGGCAGGTTGCTGGAGCCGCTGAGCCGATCGCAGCAGCCACGATCAGCTCAGCGGCCCCTTTTTCAGCACTTAGACCTGTTTTGACTTCATCTAAGTCAAAACGTATAAGTGCCGACTAGGCAACCTGCCTAAGGTTTTGGTTATACCTGCTGCACGCCTAGATGTAGGTCGGAACCGCCCGCCCTTTCCCCTCCTCTAAACACGCCTCTTTTCTCTCTGTGCGTTTAGTGGCTGGGAAAGGCCTAAGCTGGTTTTAGATACGTCTAAAACCAGCTTTGATTATGGGTACTTGGACGATCAGGCTTTTTGATCATCCAAGTACCCATTTAGGCCACTTTATAGATTTTTTTTTTTTTAAATTATGAATCCCTTAAGCTTTTCTTTAAATATAAAGATGTTCCATTTATGTCAAAAGTTATTAGAATGTATCCTTATAAAATTGGGAGCAACTTTCTTGTTAGCATACCCCTGTAAATGCTTAGTTAGGTATTTGGGAGTTAAATATACATTTTTCTCTCCTAATCATCTGAAGGAATTCTTGGATGTAAAGAAAATCATCAAGGACTGAGGGAAAATAGAAATTAATAGCTGGTGTTTAGAACATAAAGCCTAATCGTTTAATTAAATTCCTCTTTAAATTTCTCTCAAAAAGTTTTGATTGACCACCTCCCTATTATGGTGGTCTAAGAAAGGGAAAAAAAAAAATTTACTTTTATAAGTATGAATTTGTAATATTTCTGAATTGTTTTTCTTTCCTGTATTTATGGTAACAAGATGTATTCTTGTAAAACTTTGTTGAATAATAGAAATAAAATAAAAAAAAATAAGAATGTATCCTGATGTTTCACATTCAACCCAGAAGAGAAGAAAACAGTTTCTCATTTTGAGACCTCGGGCCTTGCAGTTGGGTGCAACGTTTGTTTTGAGGTACCCCTGCAAATGTGTTATGGTTTATCAAGGTAATAGATACATTTTCTTTGAACCTCAGCAGTTGTCAAAAATTATCTCCACCAAAGGGCAAAGTGAGTCTACTATGTGAGATCTGCAACTTCAGCAATAGCTCAATGATGTAATGTTTGGGTTCTAGCCAACCACATCTTTATTTTTCCTTTTTATAATTACCAATTTTAATTGGTACCAATTTTAATTATAATTGAAATTATAATTTCAATCAATTTGCATTTCTGTGTTAAAATTGTGAAGATATATTTTGTATCTGTGAAAATACCAGTATTGTATTATTTCCTGTTCTTTTTGTTTGTCAGAAAGTTAAAATGCATAAAGAAATAAAGAAAAAAAAAACAAAACAATATCATTAAAACCTTCTTTTAAATTCATCCTACAAGATGGAAAGACAAAATCCCAGTAAAACATTTACAGGACGTGAAAGCATTAACAGCAAATAGCATTACACTTGAAGACATTGACAAATAATTCCGTTTTCAATATTTTCTTAAAGTTCAGTCTCCCGTCGCAGAATACCAGGCAGCGCATTCCAGAGCTTGGCGCTAGCCACAGACACCATTGTTGCCCCGATCTTAACATGAGAGACTAACATCTTACCCTCCAAACTCAACTTCATACTATTTTCAGATCTCAAACATTTTCTGGGTTGATAGATTTCTTTAAAAAAAAAAAAAAAAAATCTTTATTCATTTTCAAAACTAATACAAAGTGCCAGGAATTATACAGACATTAATAATCAACGTAAGCACTTAAATTCCATCAATAACAATGCAGAAGAAAAATATCCCTCCCCTCCCATCCAACAATTTAATCAAGAAATAAACCAAAACGATATACCCCCCTGGATATGTCTAAAAATAAACAAAAATAAAATAAGACAACAATGTTGAAGTAACAAAAGATGTCAACAGGCCCCAAACCAAATTAAAAAAAATTGTTATGCCCCAACATATCAGCATTCATCTTTTCATATTTGTAACCTAAACATAAACTGGCCCACCAAAAAGGAAAGTGGAAATAACAACAGAGCGATATCAGTATTGGATTGCATGGGCACCATCCGGTATGGAAGATTCCTGGTAACTGAAGATTTCAGTGTAGCTATTTCAGAGAGTTTAAGGGATATGGGTCTGCAGCAAGAAAATGATAACAGCAAGACGTCTGATCATTCTCATCATGAAATCGTTGTGGGATCGTGGTTTGTTTGTATGTGAGCACTAATTTTCAAAGTCTGAAAAACACTATTTTGTGCTCCGACGAAAATTCAGAGTCCCAGCATTATTCTCTCTTTTTGCTATATAAACAAAGGTTGATAGATTTTTAAAAAAAACCTCATTTAGGGCCATTGGAGAAATGTGATACTCTGCTACATAGGTAGCTTTAATGCTCTGGGTAACTATATCAGCGGAGCCATGTTGTCCTATGGTGCTTTTAGAAAAGAAATCAAGACAATATTATTTGATAAATTAATTTCTTAATCTGTACTTTTATTTTTACTTTTTAAACATAACTAATCTTATTCTATCAATTTTAAACTTTTAATGTCTTTTATACAACAAGCTGTACACTTCTCTCCCTCCGTATTCACGGTATCTGCACTCGCGGTTTCACATAATCGCGATTTTTCGTTGGGTGACTCTGCCCCCCCAAATTACGTCATGATTAATGTTCCTTTCCTTTTGCTGTAATGTAAAAAAAGTTAAACTTTTAACAATATTCACTCAGCTTCCATGATTTCTCCTACAAAATCGAAGTTCAAAAACTTTTACCCTGAAAAACGCTGCTTCCCAGCATCCATAGAGTGAAATGCTGCTTCCCAGCATGCAAAGAGAAAATCGCTTGCCTGCTTAAAGCTATCTGTATTGCTGCTTGCCTGCCCAAAGCTTTCTAAATCGTTGTTTGCCTGGCCTAAGTTTTCTGAATCGCTGCTGGCCTGCCCAAAGCTTTCTGAATCGCTGCTTATTACAGTATTCAATAAATACAGTTAATATATACAGTACTATACTGTATCGTTATTCCACTAACATAGTATTTAGTTGTACTATAGTCCCTTCCATAAACCGCAAATATGAATTTTATATGTTATTCGTGGTTTTATTAACAAAACCGCTATTTTTTATAAAAAACCGCAATTTAACAAATACAATTCATATTCGCGGTTTTTCCATATTCGCAGCTATAGCTGGAATGTATCCCCCGCGAATACGGAGGGAGAAGTGTATTCATTTTTTTACTATTTTATATTTCACTAATGTCCAGTTTTTCTCTTTTGTGGAAACCGCCTAGAATTCTTTTGATTAAGGCGGTATTGAAAAATAAAGTTATGTTATGTTATGTAAGATTCTGGTCTTGAATTTCCTTTTCATCTTTCCTACGTAAACCATGTGGTAGGGGTATAGTGCGATATAAACTCCATTTGTGGCATTGCAGTTAGAAAATGCCTGTAATGTCTATTATTTTTGTGTAACCAGATGAAGAAAAATTTGGCCAACTATTCTTGCAATGTTCTTTTCTTTTTGGGGAAAGTGCGGAAGGAGCCAGGAGCTCCTTTAAATTCTTACCCCTTGTGTATGCCGCATTCACTTTTGTTTTGCTTTTGGCTGAGAAACAATGAAGTGTTTGTAAAATGTGCCAGTTTTTTTCTTAATGTGATAAATGGGCACCTCATATCATTATACTTATTTTTTTCCTCACTTTTGCTCAATAAATATGTGTGTGTTTTTACAGATATTCTGTCCTCCAATGCAGGCATGATTTGAAATGCAGTCATGTCAATTTTATGTTTTAAATGTAATAAATATGCTCAGTTTGCCGTGCTGCTTGATTGGGATTTGCTCTTTGTTGTTTGGGAGCCCCCTTCTCGGTCCCTTTTAAATCTCACATTTAGTGCTGTTTAGCTTCTGTACTCTTTTTTTTTTTTTTGTGTGTGTGTGTGTGTTTCCTAATTCTCAGCACTTGGCTATTGATGCATGCCACTTCCCATTTCCCTTCACTCCTGTCTCCTCACAGCAGCCTTTTACAAAGGCTGCTGCAACCTCTCGACTTCGGTAATATGAGTTGCTGCAAGAGGTTGCGGTGGCCATTTTGAAAGTCTGCCACAAGAAGGCAGGAGTGAGGGAGGCATGCTCCTGAAGACTCCTGCTGGACCACCAGGGATTATAGGTAGGCCCGAGAGCCTACCTACACTTTTGGAGGGGTTGCCAGGTGGAGGGGGGAGATGGGGGGGGGGGAGGGAGGAAAGAAGAGACATTCAAAGGCAAGAGGGGAGGTGGAGGCTTAAAAAAAAAAAAAGCCTGATATTCAACCAGGGCCCTCATAACACTTATGCAGGCGTAGCTGAATATTGGCCAGGCCATATAAACTCCAGGTGGCCTGGCCGCCAAGAGTTATGCTCCAAACTTCACTGCCAGTGCCCAGACATGGCCTGGTACTGAATATTGGTGCATAATTTAGCTAGTAATGATCAGTGCTTAGAAACGCTGACTGCTGCCAGCTGAATATCAGGGAGCATACTTGTATATGTATAATGTCTAAATATACAAGCTTGTTTTGTATATCTATTCTATAGAATATCTATATGATATAGAGATATGGATGTAGATCAATCACTGTTGTGCTATCAGCTAGGGAACTGGACAAGGGAAAGGTGAATATCAGGCTGAAGGAAGCACCATCATAGGCCTGAAGGGAGCAGAAATATTGCTGAGTAAAATGTACTGTGTCAGGAACTGATGAACAGGATTTGATACTGAAAGATGGAACAGGACTGAGAATACTTCAAAAAAGGGATGTGGAGAGAAGAAATAGAATGAAGGAAGGAACATAGGGCTAGATTCACTAAAGGCATGGATCGGATTTGATCCGTCAGCGATTCGATCTGTGTTTGGGGGGGAGGGGGGTGATTCACGAATCGCCCTCATGCAAATGAGGGCGATCGGAATCACGCTCCCAACCGACCGCCCAGATCGCTGTACAGCGATCTCGATGCATGCGCAGGTCATCTGTAGATGGTCTGTGCATGCGCTGGCCCTCCGTGCCCGGCAGAGCAGGAAACCTACTTTTTTTTTTCTTTGCAAGCCCGTGGTTTTAACCCGCTTTAACCCTTTCAGGACCATAAGGATCGTAGGCCAATTTTTGTGGTTTTGACGACATTTTTATGGTAAAAAGGGCTTGCAGATGCCAAAAAAATTGATTTTTTTTGTGAAATATCATTATTTTTATTTAAAAAAATCACACTTCTGGCTTATGGACAGTGTGGCAAGTGAATCTTCTCGTCAATCTAGCAACGACGCTAATGAATGAATGTCGGAACCAGTTTGTTTACATAAAGGCAGTATCATATGGAATCCGTACATATCAAATTTAGAACTGTAGACTATCCCAATCAAAATTTATAGGATTTTAAAGTTATGGGACAAATATGTCCCTTGGTCCTGAAAGGGTTAAACCCGTGGGTTAAAACCATGGGCTTGCATTGCAGGGAAAGGCAGGAGAGTCGTGGCAGCAGGAGAGATTTGGGGCAAGAACAGGAGAGATATGTGGCAAGAGCAGGAGATTGGGGCTGAGAGCAGATCGGGGCAGAGAACAGGGCTGCAGAAGGCAGGGCAGTTGGAAGGGACCTGAGCGACTGATCCTCAGCGGTCACTTATTTTTGGATTGGTCCGCCCAGTCGGGGTGTCTCTCTTTTTTTTTTTTTTTTTTTTTTTTTTTGTGAATCGCTGCCTGCCTGCATTTGAATGCCATTCCCTCTCATTTACATGTGTGGATCGGAGGATGATTGGGACAGAGGTTAGTGAATCAGGTCGGAGGGAAATTGGGTTGCAAAGGGGTTGCTAAGTGGTCGGAAATTAATTGGTGGGCTTAGTGAATCTAGCCCATAGAGAAGAGAAGAATGGTAGTTGTGTACAAGAATGGTTGATATATGAGGTATGAATAGTGGAGAGGAAGGGAGGGGAATAGATTCACTAGTGCAGGGAGGAAGGGAGGGAAGAAGGAAGAGAGGATGACTGGTATGGAGAAAGAAGATGAGATAAAGAGTGTGAGTAAGAGAGAGAGCTGGGGGGCATAGAAAGTGATTAGTGGCAAAAGGAGAAGGGGACAGAGAGAGAGAGAAAAAAAAAAGAATAGAAAGACGGTATTGGGTTCATGTATGGGCTGTGGAAGTGAAGAAGGAGCAATTCTTGAAAGAGTGCCAGGGTGAAAGAGGGGCTTAGAGTGGTGGGGGCAAGTCAGGTAGAGAAAGGTATGGAAAGAGAGTGTGTGGTGGGAAATGGCAGGGAGCAAGATGGGGGCAATGAGAAGAGGGAGAGAGAGTGACTGCTGGGAACAGGGAAGAGATACACAGAGACTGAGTAATGGGCATAGAGAGAGGGGGAGGAAGGAAATGATGACTGGTGTGGGGAGAGTATATAAAGAAAGGATGAGGGATAGAAAGTAATTGATGTAGACAAGGAGAGGAGGGTACAGAGAAAAAGACAGTGACTGGAAAAAAAAAGGGGATGAGGTAGAGAAATAGTGCTGGGTTTAAGTTTAATCTGAGGCAAATATTGATGACCAAGGACATGGGAGCATAGAAACAGAAACATGATGGTAGATAAAGGCCAAATAGCCCATCCGCAGTAACGATGATCTCTTCCACTCTCTAAGAGATCCCACACAGTCTCTGTCTCTGCCACCTCTACCGGGAGACTTTTCCATGCATCTACCACTCTTTCTGTAAAAAAAATATTTCCTTAGATTACTCCAGAGCCTGTCACCCCTTAACTTCATCCTATGCCCTCTCATTCCAGAGCTTCCTTTCAAATGAGAGTCGACTCATGCACATTTACACCACATAGGTATTTAAACGTCTCTCTCATATCTCCCCTCTCCCGCCTTTCCTCCAAAGTATACGGATTGAGGTCTTTAAGTCTGTCCCCATACGCCTTATCACGAAGACCACACACCATTTTAATAGCCTTCCTCTGGACCAACTCCATCCTTTTTATATCTTTTTGAAGGTGCGGCCTCCAGAATTGTACACAATGTTCTAAATGAGGTCTCACCAATACCTCCTTTTTCCTACTGGCCATACCTCTCCCTATGCACCCTAGCATCCTTCTAGCTTTTTCCGTCACCTTTTCAACCCGTTTGGCCACCTTAAGATCATCACAGACTCAAGATTTAATGTGTGATTGATGCCCCCGACAAAGGTGTTGGAAAACAAAAACATGATGGGCGAGATGTAAAACCATTTTTGAAGTCTGAGTATTTCCACCTGCATTTTGTGCCTAATTAAAGACTTTTTTCAGCCTATATTATATTTTTCTGGCTCATTACTATGTGTTAACTGCAAGGCAGCTTCCCAACCCATTTCCTACCCATACCATACACCCTAATAGGAATTTCTACATTAGGTGTGTGATGTGGCATTTAGCTTGCTCTGAGGAACAAACAAAAAATTGTCCCTCAGGCAACACAAATAACAGCGAAAACAAAAGGATCGGTGGAGATGGCGATGTTCAAGACGCAGGCTTAATTCAAAAATGTACAATTGGATAATCCACATAAAATATATCTAGGATCTAAACCATAGAGAAGTGTGGGCCCATGGTCCGTGTTTCGACAATGATGTCTTTTTCAGGGGTCCCTAAAAGTTCTGATATTAAAGCACGTGGATTAAACATTGAAAACAATACCGAGTGTAACTCTGCATGGATGAGGATTCTTCTAACCATTAACATATTGCATTAGCTGTTAATGAAGCATCTAGCTAAAGACACAATATATATATAGTGTGATGGTCATAGTTATTCAGGAGTCCTAAATTAACCTTATAACTTATTGGTTAGGGATGGCCATTTATTTGTAATTATATGACAAATGTCAATGATATATCCCATGTCGGTGGATGTCATCAAATGAAAACACAAAAATTTGTTTTTATCATTTGGTAATAATAGGGCATACTCTTTTTGAGAAAATGTACACTATTTGCAAAGAGAGCGTATATTACATATACTCAAATTATTTCACATGCGTGAACCACTGTGCATGAATTCATAGGGGGGGGGGGGGCATTCGATAAATGGCACAGAGATTTCCGTTGCTGGAAAAAATCAGCATGGAGTGCTATTCTATAATGGTACTCCAGGTTGTGCACGTTTATATAATAGCTCTTAGACCCGATTGCCATGACCAAAGTTGGGGACTAGAATTTACACAATCACAACAAACATAGGAGAAATAGCCTGCAGAGCTCTAGGTTAATTGTTCATGTAACCACCGTTTCCTAGAACTTCATCTAATATAGTGGTTCTCAACCCTATCCTAGGGGACCCCCCAGCCAGTTGGGTTTTCAAGATATCCCTAATGAATATGTATGAGAGAGATTTGCATATAATGGAGGAGACAGGCATGCAAATATCCCTAATGAATATGCATAAGACATATTTCTAGAAAACCCAACTGGCTGGGGGTCCCCCAGGACAGGGTTGAGAACCACTGATCTAATATATTTACAAAATTCAAAGTTCCATCATTTCGAAAAAGAAAACTATTTTATGAAAAGTTTTTTTTTTTAGTGCTCAGAAAATGGCCGCCCGCTCAGCAGCCCATGATGTGTGAAAGACACCCGTTTCCAATCATTGCGCTAATCACTTTCCTAATAGTAATAAAGGCAAAAAACCAAAATGTGTTACTTATCTTGCCACAGTGACAAATCTTCCCTCGATGCAAATTAAAATTCCACTTCTCCATTAATTGCCAAACAAGTCCATGTATAATTCACCAGTATAAATGTTCCAACTCTTTCATAAAAATTCCCAGTTTCACAATACTCTTCAGGGAATTATTTAGTGGGACTTCAGTTCCCCATTCCAGTGGCAACTGCCTTCCCTATTATCACCATAATAGAGAAGACCAGGGCATTCTGATAGCGAGGTTGCAATATAGGCCATAGTAGACCAGGTTTCCTTAAACACTGAGCAGGCTGATTTTAAAGTGCCAACTGCTGAGCAAATTGTAAACAGATATGACAAACATTGTTTGAAATGTCTGTAAGCCAATGCCAGAAGCCTATGAAACAAGATGGGAGAGTTAGAATATATTACACCAGCTGAAACTTGGGGCTCCTTTTACTAAGGTGCGCTAGCGGTTTTAGCCTGCACTTAGCACGTGCTACAATGCCGTGCACGCTAGAAGCTAACGCCTCCATAGAGCTTGCGTTGGTATTTTTTATTTAGCGCGTGGTTTGCACGCGCTAATCTTCAGCGCTAAAAACGCTAGCGCACCTTAGTAAAAGCAACCCTTGGTGTAAATGCAAGCGCCCAAATTCTGATATTTTGGCACAGAATTAGAACTATTTTATGACCCCCCCGCATGCACTTTTCAGGATGCTCCTGATTCTCCCCTGGCCACGCTCCCTTTTAAGTTGTGTGCTAGGGCAGTGTTCTTCAACCACCGGTCCACGGACCAGTGCCTGTCCACAGAAATTTCCTGCCGGTCCACAGGGCCAGCACGTGCTTCAGGCCCAAAGCAGTGTTCTTCAACCGCCGGTCCACGGTGCGATTGATGCGGCGTTATCTTCGAGCCAGCTCCTTCTTCCTAACTGATTCAGTGCACAAAGCCACGGACAGTGGCTCCTACGGGCGTCCTGCGCCTGAACCGGAAGACTTCTCTCTGACGTTGCAACGTCAGAGGGAAGGCTTCCAGATGAGGCACGGGACGTGCAAGGTGCAATTAGTACTATTATGGGGGCGGGGTCTGGGGTGGAGACTGAGTAGAGATGGGCAGGGTCTGGCCCACGACTTAGCCCAGTGTTCTTCAACCGCTGGTCCACTGACCGATGCCAGTCCACAGAATAATTATTTTATTTCTGCCGGTCCATAGGTGTAAAAAGGTTGAAAAACACTGTGCTAGGGTATTTAGGCGTGGGGAATATAGAATAAGGCACAGGCAGACGCAGCACAAATTCTAAAATATGCCAATTGACTACAATAATTGACTGTACCCTTAAGTTGATTGCTAGTTAATAGCTTGTTGGCTAATTAAGATGTGCGCACATCTTGGCTCCTTGTCCAAATTTCAGCGCTGAAATCTCGGCCCCATATATAGAATCTGGGAGATAGTGTGCTTCTTCTGCACAACTCTTTCGACGCGACCCCCCCCCTTTCCTCCTGTATTCTCCTCCCCCTCTTTCCCTTCCTCTTATTCCCTCTATCCCTTCCTCTTTCCCTTCCTCTCCCCCCCCCGAGTTCCTCTTGTATCCAACGTGTCTAAACTTTGTCCTTGAGTAGGCTACAACCTGCCTTATTTTATTTCTATTTTTTGTTTGTTTGTTTTATACATTTCTAATACTCTTGGCATGCTAATGTAATTTGAATGTCCTTTTCTGTAACATCGCTGTCTGTATACAGTCTCTTCCTCTGTAAACCGCTCTGAACTGCTTGTGGTATTACGGTATAGAAAAATAAAGTTATTATTATTATTATTAAACCGGCCAGGTACCTGTGATGGTTGGTATATTACATTACATTACATTACATTAGTGATTTCTATTCCGCCTGTGCCTTGCGGTTCTAGGCGGATTACAAATTAGAAGAGATCTGGACATTACCGAGAGAATTACGTAACAATGATTACCGAGAGAATTAAATAACAGTGATTCATGTACTTTACATGGTCTGGTAGAGGATTATAAATTATAAGATATCTGGATTTTTCCGAAAGAATTTCATAGCAGAGAATCAAGTGATAACAGGATACAGTGGAGAATATCAGTATATACGGGTTACAGAAGAAGGATTCCAAACAATGAAGGAAGAAGTTTGTTGGATACTGAAGGTAGATGCTTATTTAGGAATCAGAATAATTTTGGAAAGTGAGGTTCTAGGAGTTGACTAATGTGTTATTCTCGAGAGGGGAGGAGATTAGTTAGAGGGGATGTATTTTTTGAATAGAAATGTTTTGATTTCTTTTCGAAACACTTTGATGTCTGTTGTTTTGATCATCAGTTTGGTGATGGTGGGGTCAATTTTCGCTGCCTGTGTCGCTAGAAGGCCGTCGTATAGTTTCTTTCGTCGGGTACCATTATGAGGGGGGAAGGTGAATAGGTTTTGAGTTCTCCTTGTTCTGGGTGAGTGGTAGCGGTAAAGGCGGTTGTTTAGGTAACAGGGGGCAGTACCATGGGTTACTTTAAATAGTAGACAATAGAATTTGAATTGAGTTCTTGCTTTTATCGGAAGCCAGTGAGAGTCTACATAGGCGGGGGTGATGTGGTCAAATTTGCTGCACACTCAACGAGACAAAAAAAAAAAGGTCTAAATCAGAAACGACAAAGGAAATGGCATGAAAGGAAAATTTTCTGGCTGCCCATGTCGATCATCCTTATAGCAACTGAATATTATCGTTATACTAGCTGATGCCCCGGCGTTGCACGGGTATTTAATTATAGCAATAACACTGTAAATGGATTCAAATAAAGATACTTTATAGTGGTGAATGAAATTATTTTTTAACAGCTTTATAAAAAGTACAATATTCAAATTATAATGTGAAATATTTGACAAAATGAATACAATACAACTAACACAAAACTTGATTATAAACAACAATTTTAGTTTCACCTCCAGGAGCAAGAACATATAAATTCTTGGGTGAACCCACCCTTGAGCAAGCAACATAGAGTTGTCCATGGGAAAAACAGGGGGATCTTAAATCCACTCCACAGTATGTAATAGTCTGTCCCTGTGATTTGTTGATTGTGATAGAGAATGCAAGTCTCACTGGAATTTGCAATCTCTTAAACTGAAAAGGAAGATCTGTTGGAATAAGTGGCATCCAAAAGTTTCAGTATTGATTTAAACAACTCAATATGTGGAAACTCAGGTTGAAAAGAAACTCCAGGCATTTTTTTCCCGGTTCAGAATGGAACCTGTGTTCCTAGTTCAGCATATGTGAGTACTCATGTAATGTAATAACATTATGAACTGGGGTGCATGAAGGAAACAGTTACAAACACAGTTAGAACATACAAACTCTATATGTATGGTGTCCGTGGTAGAATAGAAACGATGTCCCTAGTGGTTATAGTGTCATAGAAAGTGTTTTATAGTTGGAATTACTGTGAGAATGGCAGCTTTTTACATCCTTTCCATTGACATGAATGGGTAAAATCTCAGTTTCTGTTTGTAGCTCCGCCCATGTGTGCAGGTGGGCCGCGAGACCCCCAGAACATATCACACCAGGTAGAGAGGGATCGGCATACCAAGTTTCGTTCAAATCGGGCAAGCCGTTTTTGCGTTGGCAGCTTTTTACATTTTTTCCATTGACATGAATGGGTGAAATCAGATTTTCTGTTTGTAGCTCCGCCCACGTGTGCAGGTGGGCCGCGAGACCCCCAGAACATATCACCCCAGGTAGTGAGGGATCTGCATACCAAGTTTCGTTCAAATCGGTCAAGCCGTTTTTGCGTGATCGCGGCACATACACACATACACACACACATACATACCTCCGATTTTATATATACCGTATTTTCGCGGATATAACGCGCACCCGTGTAAAACGCGCACACGGGTATAGCGCGCAGAAATCACAATGACATGTACAAAAACTTTTGTATACCGCGCTCACGGGTATACCGCGCATGATGCCCGACGCTCCTTTCGCCCGCCCTGACTTTCCGTGCGCTGTCCCGACTCTCCGTTCACCCCCCCTGACTTCCGTGCACTGCCCTGACTTTCCGTGCGCTGTTCCGACTCTCCGTTCACCCCCCCTGACTTCCGTGCACTGCCCTGACTTTCCGTGCGCTGTCCCGACTCTCCGTTCACCCCCCCTGACTTTCCGTGCACTGTCCCCCCTTGAAGTCCTGTCCCCCCTTGAAGGTCTGTCCCCATCCTGAAAGCCTGATGCCCCCCCCCCGACGTCCGATACATCCCCCCCCCCCGGCAGGACCACTCGCACCCTCACCCCGAAGGACCGCCGACTCCCCAACAATATCGGGCCAGGAGGGAGCCCAAACCCTCCTGGCCACGGCGACCCCCTAACCCCACCCCGCACTACATTATGGGCAGGAGGGATCCCAGGCCCTCCTGCCCTCGACGCAAACCCCCCTCCCCCCCCAACGACCGCCCCCCCCAAGAACCTCCGACCGCCCCCCCAGCTGACCCGCGACCCCCCTGGCCGACCCCCACGACCCCCCCACCCCCCTTCCCCGTACCTTTGGTAGTTGGCCGGACAGACAGGAGCCAAACCCGCCTGTCCGGCAGGCAGCCAACGAAGGAATGAGGCCGGATTGGCCCATCCGTCCTAAAGCTCCGCCTACTGGTGGGGCCTAAGGCGCGTGGGCCAATCAGAATAGGCCCTGGAGCCTTAGGTCCCACCTGGGGGCGCGGCCTGAGACACATGGTCGGGTTGGGCCCATGTGCCTCAGGCCGCGCCCCCAGGTGGGACCTAAGGCTCCAGGGCCTATTCTGATTGGCCCACGCGCCTTAGGCCCCACCAGTAGGCGGAGCTTTAGGACGGATGGGCCAATCCGGCCTCATTCCTTCGTTGGCTGCCTGCCGGACAGGCGGGTTTGGCTCCCGTCTGTCCGGCCAACTACCAAAGGTACGGGGAAGGGGGGTGGGGGGGTCGTGGGGGTCGGCCAGGGGGGTCGCGGGTCGGCTGGGGGGACGGTCGGAGGTTCTTGGGGGGGGCGGTCGTTGGGGGGGGAGGGGGGTTTGCATCGAGGGCAGGAGGGCCTGGGATCCCTCCTGCCCGTAATGTAGTGCGGGGTGGGGTTAGGGGGTCGCCGTGGCCAGGAGGGTTTGGGCTCCCTTCTGGCCCGATATTGTCGGGAAGTCGGCGGTCCTTCGGGGTGGGGGTGCGAGTGGTCCTGCCGGGGGGGGGATGTATCGGACGTCGGGGAGTCGGCCGGGCAAGAGGGCTTGGGCTCCCTCTTGCTCCGATCGTGGATGCGGGTGCGGGTGGGAGCGCGTGCGAGCGGTCGTTCGGGGTGGGGGTGCGAGCGGTCCTGCTGGGGGGGTGAATCGGGTGTCGGGCGGGGTGGGAACTATGTTTAAAAACTTTTGTATACCGCGCTCAGGCATATAACGCGCGAGGGGTATGCGCGGTAGGTAAAAACGCGTATAACGCGCGCGTTATATCCGCGAAAATACGGTATATAGAATGGCTAATTCTGCCTTTTCACTCTTCTCTCACCTTCCCTCCGCTGTTTTGTATGTGAGCCTGGTTATATCCATATAGCTTGTAAACATCAATGAACAGTGGAACGATAGGTTTCTGAATGCCGGTGACCCCTCATTAAATCTTAACCAGGCCGTCACTGCTTCCCTGCAAGATATCAAAGCAATTTATTCTAAAGTCATTGCACTCTGTTGCCAATGCCTAACGTTAATGGGCTTTATGAGACACGATGAACACTTTTAAATTAAAGCATTATTTCCTTAACAACAAAAAATTAAAACACTTCTTAGTTTTTCAACATTGTTAAATGTGATTTAATTGATTACATAAATCAAAGAAACCATTAATCTTCAGGTGTTAAAAAAAAACCCCTAAATTACTAGAAGCGAGATTCTAACAAAAGATGTATTAAATGCACCTAATTATATTGAATGCATTTATTTTAATCGCTGCAGATTGGTTTTTAATTGATTTTGAGCAAAGTGTTATTTCATATATCCAGCGATTGCTAGGGAAAGAAAGAGTGTGTGTTGTCTATAGGTGTCTATGTTTGTGTATATGTAATTTTTTGCGCTGCCCAAGCCTAAACCAAGCCCAAGCCATACTTCCTTAAAATCTTAGCATTACCATGTAAATAGCACCTTTCTGAAATGAACATAAAAACACCCCATTTCCATATGTAAATAGTGGCGTTGATGTGTACTGTCTTTCCCCTCGTTAAAAGGCATCGTGTATGCAGGGAAATGAGGGAAATCCCTTTTCTTCAAATTCGCTGAGCTTTGGAATAACCTCCCTGACTGACCCCGCTGCGGAACCTAGGCTCATTCCAATTATTCCAAAAGCATCTGAAAACCTGGCTTTTCTCCAAAATGTAAAGCTATCTATTTAAAATGTAAAGCTAGCTATTCTCTTCATAACCTCTAATTTCTTATTATGTCCTTCCCTCATTTATTGAATTACCTGTAAATCGTGCCGAGCTCTATCTTTGTGGAGATGATGCAGTATACAAACTTAAGGTTTAGTTTAGTTTAGTTTTTCTTCCTCTCTCTTTTTTTTCACTCTCTCTCTACTTTTTTTCTCTCTCTTCCTCTCTTTATTCTTTCTCTCTTCCTCTCTCTCTCCTTTTTTTTTCTCTCTCTCTCTTTTTTTCTCTCTCTTCCATTCTTTTTTTTTCTCTCTCTCTCTCTCTTCCTCTCTTTTTTCTCTCTCTCTCTTCCTCTCTTCCTCTATCTCTCTGTCTTTTTTTCTCTCTTTCTCTTCCTCATTCTCATTAAAAGGCGTCATGTATGCAGGTAAATTAGGGAAATCCCTTTTCTTCAAATTCGCTGAGCTTTGGAATGACCTCCCTGCCCCGCTTATGAACCTAGGCTCATTCCAATTATTCCGAAAGCATCTGAAAACCTGGCTTTTCTCCAAAACGTAAAGCTATCTATTTAAAATGTAAAGCTAACTATCCTCTTCTTAACCTCTAATTTCTTATTATGTCCTTCCCTCATTTATTGAATTACCTGTAAATCGTGCCGAGCTCTATCTTTATGGAGATGATGCAGTATACAAACTTAAGGTTTAGTTTAGTTTAGTTTTTCTTCCTCTCTCTTTTTTTTCACTCTCTCTCTACTTTTTTTCTCTCTCTTCCTCTCTTTATTCTTTCTCTCTTCCTCTCTCTCTCTCCTTTTTTTTTTCTCTCTCTCTCCTTTTTTTCTCTCTCTTCCATTCTTTTTCTCTCTCTCTCTTTTTTCTCTCTTTTTTTTTCTCTCTCTCTCTCTTTTTTTCTCTCTCTCTTCCTCTCTTTTTTCTCTTTCTCTCTTCCTCTATCTCTCTGTCTTTTTTTCTCTCTTCTTTTTTTCTCTCTTTCTCTTCCTCATTCTCATTAAAAGGCGTCATGTATGCAGGCAAATTAGGGAAATCCCTTTTCTTCAAATTCACTGAGCTTTGGAATGACCTCCCTGCCCCGCTTATGAACCTAGGCTCATTCCAATTATTCCGAAAGCATCTGAAAACCTGGCTTTTCTCCAAAACGTAAAGCTATCTATTTAAAATGTAAAGCTAACTATCCTCTTCTTAACCTCTAATTTCTTATTATGTCCTTCCCTCTTTTATTGAATTACCTGTAAACCGTGCCGAGCTCTATCTTTATGGAGATGATGCGGTATACAAACTTAAGGTTTAGTTTAAATTCCACTATTTATATGTGTAGATGCTTTTAGAATAGAGGCCACAGTGTATAAATATATAGATAGTGCTATTGATTGTTCTGAAGTAGCAATAATTAATATGTCTGTAGAACCTTTTGTAAAATGCCTCTAGAAATCAAAACATCCCAACCTCGGTGTCTCATTTCATAAGAACATAAGAATTGCCATACTGGGACAGTCCGAAGATCCATCAAGCCCAGTATCCTGTTTCCAACAGTTGCCAACCCAGGTCCCAAGTACCAGGCAGACACCCAATGAGTAGCAACATTGCAGAGCCGAGATTGTGATGTCATAATGCCTCATTCCACCAATCCCTAAGAGTCAAACTCTTCAGTGATGTCACAATGACTTGATTGTCCTATACTTTGCTCACGTAGGAACATAAGAATTGCCTCACTGGGACAGACCTAAGGTCCATCAAGCCCGGTATCCTGTTTCCAACAGTGGCCAACCCAGGTCACAGGTATCTGGCAAGATCCCAAGGAGTAAAACACATTTTATCTGTTTATCCTATGAAAAAGTGGTGGATTTCCCCAAGCCATCTTAATAATGGCTTATTGACTTCTCTTTTAGGAAATTATCCAAACTTTTTTTTTTTTTTTTAAACCCGCTAAACTAACTGATTTAACAAATTCTTCAGCTATGAATTCCAGAGTTTAATTACATGTTGTGTGAAGAAATATTTTCTCCAGTTTGTTTTAAATCTACTATTTTATTTATTTAATCAATTTTCTAGACTGTTCTCCCAGGGGAGCTCAGAATGGTTTACAGAAATTTATTCAAGTAGTTCAAGCATTGTCCCTTTCTGTCCTGGGGGGACTCACAATCTATCTAATGTACCTGGGGCAATGGGGTGGGGATTAAGTGACTTGCCCAGGGTCACAGGGAACAACATGGGTTTGAACCCACAACCTCGAGGTGATGAGGCTGTAGCTTTAACCACTGCACCACACTCTCCCTTAGTAGCTTCATCACATGACCCCTTGTCCCACTATTTTTGGAAAGAGTGAACATGTGATTCACATCTTTCCTTTCCACTCCACTCATTATTTTTTTTAGACCTCTATCATATCACCCCTGAACTGTCTCTTCTCCAAGCTGAAAAGCCCTAGCCATTGTAGCCTTTCCTAACCTAAAAACTTTTTTATTTCGAGATGCATTCTCTTCCACTTAATTTCTATCCTCTTAAATTATTTTCTATCTAATTTTGCTCTTTTATAAACATTCAATATATCTTATCCCCATCCAACATGTTTTTTTCCCTAACCCCTCTTTCTCCTTTTCCTACTTACAATGTAACTTTACCCATCCATTCCCTCTCTCCTCACTGTCAAGTCTGTCTTGTTATTGTTTTTAATGTTCACTATACATTATTTAAATTATTTAATACTTTTTGTTTTTTTTTTCAATTGTTTCTACTCTTATCTGTCAATTTTTTAAATCTAATGTAAACCGTCCAGATATTTGCTTGATGGTCGGTATATTAAAATCTAATAAACTTGAAACTTGAACTTGTCCCATCTCTTATCTATACCTTTTCTTTTCTCTTTTTCTTTTTTTTAAATCTTTATTCATTTTCAAACTTAAAACAGTGCATATAGGAATACATACAGAATATTTGAAAAACAGCACTTACATCTTTCAATCAAATACATGCAAATAATTCTCACTCCCCTCCCCCTCCCTAGTTCAATGTAATCAAGAAAACCAAACAATATTACTTCCATATTTTTCAGACAACAATTCCAATATACTATCTCTCCCCCCCCCCCTCCCCGGATGTGTAAATTATAATCAGAAGGACAGGGAAACATCATTCAATTAGAATCAATAAAATTAGTCAGTGGACCCCATACCCGTTTAAACCATTTGTTACCCCCCTTGCTCAAAAATCATTTTTTTGTATCTGTAACATAAACATAAAGAATGCCACCAAAAAGTAAAATTTAATCGGTCACAGTTTTTCCAATTTTTTTTGAATCATTTGGATGGCTACCCCAGTCGTAATACCCAATAATCTATTTTTATTTCTGTCTACTAGAGGTGTGGGAGATAACAACATCCCACAGATTACCACATCATACGATAGCGGAATCGCAGTCTCCAGAATCAGAGTAATATGTCCCCATATAGATCTCCAGAAGTTACGTATCAAGGGACAAAAGAAGAGCTAATTCTGCTTCATTTTTTTTTTTAGATACGGCGACCAGAATTTCCCACAGTATTTATGGTGTAGTCATACCGTAGAGCGATACAAAAGGCATTGTAACATTTTCATCTTTGTTTTCCATTCATTTCCTGATAATTCCTAACATTCTATTTGCTTTCTTAGCCGCTGCCACACATTGAGCTGAGTTTCAACTTATCCTCAACGATGACACCTAGATCCTTTTCCTGGGCAGTAACTCCTAACACAGAACCCAGCATCACATAGCTATAGTTCGGGTTCCTCTTTCCCACATTCATCACCGTGCACTTGCTCATATTAAACGTCATCTGCCATAGCAATGTTCTCCCCTGGATTCTAAGTAGATTGCTCAAATTTGAGCATGGATCCCAGATCTGCAAACTAATGTTCTATTGTCCTTTGATACTTAACTTTTGGAAGTCAATATGGGGACAGATTAATACCATACTGGAGGCATCAATTCCATTGATGTATGAGGTAGTTATATGCGGAACGTTATTGCATATTAAGCCCCCCATGGACCACTATAAATGCCGGCTTTTCCTTATTATGACCGGGATAGCCATGCAAATGATTACTCGCAATTGGAAGAATTGGGATCACCTTAGTTTTCCTTTTTGGTGGGCCAGCTTATGTTTAACTTATAAATTTGAGAAAATGAATGCTGACATGATGGGGCATAATAAGATATTCAAATTAGTTTGGGGTTCATTGACGTCTTTTGTAGATTTGCTATAGTTGTCCTTTATCTTTATTTTCCATTGTTTTTCGCCCACACATCCCGGGGGGGGGGGGGAGCGGGAGGGGGTATATCTTTTGTTTTGATATTATTCCTGATGGTAATGATGGATGGGGGAGGGAATTTTTATCTTTTGTATAGATACTGATTGATTATAAGTGCTTGGTTGATTATCATTATTTGTAAATAAATTGTATTGCACTTTTTGTTGGCATTAAAAACTAAATAAAGTTAAAAAAAAAATCTGCAAACTAATGAATTAATGAATGAGCCTTTAACAATCAATAATGAGTGTTAATAATCAGGACTCATGATTTACGTGTGGATCTGCCCTGCATCCTATTCTATAACACGTTGGCCTAAATTGCATGCTGCACATCTCGAGAAGGGGCAAATAGGAATGGAGTTATGGTAGACACTGAACGATTTTTTTAGATTGCTTTTGTGAAGAGCTAGCTAAGCCAAAGGTAGACAAAGAGATGGGGGCCAGATGGTGTACATCTGAGAGTACTTAGGGAAGTTCTGATGGCTTTGCGGATTGACCTTTCAATGCTTCTCTAGAATCAGGAGTGGTACCAAAGAACTGGAAAAAGGCGGATGTGGTCCCTCTCTACAAAAGTGGAAGTAAGGAAGAGGTAGGATACTACAGGCTTTTAAGTCTGATTTCTGCAGTAAGAAAATTGATGGAAACACTTTTAAAGCAGGGAATAGTGAAGTTTCTGGAATCCAGTGGATTACAGAACCAGAGGCAACATGGATTCACTAGAGGCAGGTGTTGTCAGCCAAATCTAATCAGTTTATTTTACTGGATAACTAGGCATCTAATAAATAAAATGAGTGCCTTTAGTAAGGGCCCCTAAGTGACAGTAGGTCAGGAACTGGTTGAGTAGAAGGTGACAGAGGGTAGTGGTCAATGGAGATCATTCTGAGGAAAGAGATGTTACAAGTGGTGTGCCTCAAGGTTTGATTCTTGGGCCAGTTCTTTTTAACATTTTTGTAAGCAATATTGCTGAAGGGCTGCCTCTTTGTGGATGATACCAAAATCTGCAATAGGGTAGATATCCTTGATAGTGTGGAGAACATGAGGAAGGACCTAGTGTGGCTTGAGGAATGATCCAAAATTTTGCAGCTAATATTTAATGCTAAGAAATGACGACTGTGAAAAATCGCAGGAAGACCTTTGGAAATAGGAAGACCGAGCATCCAAATGGCAGATGAAATTTTATCTGGACATATATACAAAGTGAAACAAATGGAAAGAAAGTATGAATGCAATTATGCGTTTATATTTCCGAAATCCTCAACAAATGTTTCTTGGAAAGAAAGTATGGATTTTTCCAGACGTCACGAGAACAACGCAGGAGCGAAGAAAATTATTCTTAGCAATGAGAGTAGAGACTTTGACCCTTGGAGCGACATTCTTATTAGCATATCCATGCAAATGTTTAATCAAATTTCAAGGTGTTAAATATGTCTACTATGCACCAGAACAGTTACGCACCTTTTTAGATTTAAAGAATCTTGCTACCCGGAATGTTTAAGAGTAGGAAGAAAAGAGGGGGTTAAAGACTGTTAAGCCTTTCAAGAATATAGTTATTACTTATGCTGTTATCTCTTCAATATATTCATCTCCTCTCCCTCCTGAGTTAGTGGTCTAAGAAAAAATGAATTTTTCCTGATAGCAGTAACTGTGAGTTTATTTAATTTGTTTCTTTTCTGCTTTACTTGTACAAGAGGAATATTCTTGTGAATTATGTAAAATTTCAATAAATAAATAAATAAAAAAAAATGAAAGAAAGATCCAAATCAGAGTTATCTAATGCTAGGGTCTACCTTGGGCGCTAGCACTCAAGAAAAAGATCTAGGTGTCAATGTCTCATATTTGAAAACCACTTGGACCTGTTGTAAGAACAAGCGGTATAAAAGTTTTAATAAAACATAATACACTGAATCCTTCTGCCCATTGTGTGGTTGTAGCAACTAAAAGTGAACAGGATGCATTGCACACAGTACTGGTATCCATATCTAAAGAAATATACAGTGGAATTACAAAAGGTTCAAAGAAGAGCAACCAAAATGATAAAGGGGATGGAACTCCTCCTATATGAGGAAAGACTAAAGAGGTTGGGGCCCTTCAGCATGGAAAATAGATGGCTCAGAAGAGATATGAATGAGGTCTACAAAATCCTGAGTAGTGTAGAATGGGTACAAGTGAATCAATTTTTTCACCCTTTCAAAAACAACAACAACAAACAAACAAGCCCCAGAGGACACAATGAAATTACATGGAAATGAGAGGACATGTTTTTTTTACTCAAAGAATAGTTAAGCTCTGGAACTTGTTGCCAGAGGATATGGTTACAGCACTTTATATAGCTGGATTTAAGAAAGGTTTGGACAACTTCCTGGAGGAAAAGTCCATAGTCTGCTATTAAGACACGCATGGGGGTAGCAAATGTTTGCCCTGTATCGGTAGCATGGCAAGTTGAAACTATTGGGTTTATGCCCGATATTTATGACCTGGATTGGAAACAGGAGACTGGGCTAGATGGACCATTGGTCTAACCCAGTATAGCTATCTTTATTCTTTCTCTCTTCCTCTCTCTCTCTCCTTTTTTTTTCTCTCTTTTTTTTTTTCTCTCTCTCTCTCTTTTTTTCTCTCTCTCTTCCTCTCTTTTTTCTCTCTCTCTCTTCCTCTATCTCTCTGTCTTTTTTTCTCTCTTTCTCTTCCTCATTCTCATTAAAAGGCATCATGTATGCAGGTAAATTAGGGAAATCCCTTTTCTTCAAATTCACTGAGCTTTGGAATGACCTCCCTGCCCCGCTTATGAACCTAGGCTCATTCCAATTATTCCGAAAGCATCTGAAAACCTGGCTTTTCTCCAAAACGTAAAGCTATCTATTTAAAATGTAAAGCTAACTATCCTCTTCTTAACCTCTAATTTCTTATTATGTCCTTCCCTCTTTTATTGAATTACCTGTAAACCGTGCCGAGCTCTATCTTTATGGAGATGATGCGGTATACAAACTTAAGGTTTAGTTTAAATTCCACTATTTATATGTGTAGATGCTTTTAGAATAGAGGCCACAGTGTATAAATATATAGATAGTGCTATTGATTGTTCTGAAGTAGCAACAATTAATATGTCTGTAGAACCTTTTGTAAAATGCCTCTAGAAATCAAAACATCCCAACCTCGGTGTCTCATTTCATAAGAACATAAGAATTGCCATACTGGGACAGTCCGAAGATCCATCAAGCCCAGTATCCTGTTTCCAACAGTTGCCAACCCAGGTCCCAAGTACCAGGCAGACACCCAATGAGTAGCAACATTGCAGAGCCGAGATTGTGATGTCATAATGCCTCATTCCACCAATCCCTAAGAGTCAAACTCTTCAGTGATGTCACAATGACTTGATTGTCCTATACTTTGCTCACGTAGGAACATAAGAATTGCCTCACTGGGACAGACCTAAGGTCCATCAAGCCCGGTATCCTGTTTCCAACAGTGGCCAACCCAGGTCACAGGTATCTGGCAAGATCCCAAGGAGTAAAACACATTTTATCTGTTTATCCTATGAAAAAGTGGTGGATTTCCCCAAGCCATCTTAATAATGGCTTATTGACTTCTCTTTTAGGAAATTATCCAAACTTTTTTTTTTTTTTAAACCCGCTAAACTAACTGATTTAACAAATTCTTCAGCTATGAATTCCAGAGTTTAATTACATGTTGTGTGAAGAAATATTTTCTCCAGTTTGTTTTAAATCTACTATTTTATTTATTTAATCAATTTTCTAGACTGTTCTCCCAGGGGAGCTCAGAATGGTTTACAGAAATTTATTCAAGTAGTTCAAGCATTGTCCCTTTCTGTCCTGGGGGGACTCACAATCTATCTAATGTACCTGGGGCAATGGGGTGGGGATTAAGTGACTTGCCCAGGGTCACAGGGAACAACATGGGTTTGAACCCACAACCTCGGGGTGATGAGGCTGTAGCTTTAACCACTGCACCACAGTCTCCCTTAGTAGCTTCATCACATGACCCCTTGTCCCACTATTTTTGGAAAGAGTGAACATGTGATTCACATCTTTCCTTTCCACTCCACTCATTATTTTTTTTAGACCTCTATCATATCACCCCTGAACTGTCTCTTCTCCAAGCTGAAAAGCCCTAGCCATTTTAGCCTTTCCTAATAGGGAAGTTGTCCCATCTCTTATCTATACCTTTTCTTTTCTCTTTTTCTTTTTTAAAAATCTTTATTCATTTTCAAACTTAAAACAGTGCATATAGGAATACATACAGAATATTTGAAAAACAGCACTTACATCTTTCAATCAAATACATGCAAATAATTCTCACTCCCCTCCCCCTCCCTAGTTCAATGAAATCAAGAAAACCAAACAATATTACTTCCATATTTTTCAGACAACAATTCCAATATACTATCTCTCCCCCCCCTCCCCGGATGTGTAAATTATAATCAGAAGGACAGGGAAACATCATTCAATTAGAATCAATAAAATTAGTCAGTGGACCCCATACCCGTTTAAACCATTTGTTACCCCCTTGCTCAAAAATCATTTTTTTGTATCTGTAACATAAACATAAAGAATGCCACCAAAAAGTAAAATTTAATCGGTCACAGTTTTTCCAATTTTTTTTGAATCATTTGGATGGCTACCCCAGTCGTAATACCCAATAATCTATTTTTATTTCTGTCTACTAGAGGTGTAGGAGATAACAACATCCCACAGATTACCACATCATACGATAGCGGAATCGCAGTCTCCAGAATCAGAGTAATAAGTCCCCATATAGATCTCCAGAAGTTACGTATCAAGGGACAAAAGAAGAGCTAATTCTGCTTCATTTTTTTTTAGATACGGCGACCAGACTTTCCCACAGTATTCATGGTGTAGTCATACCGTAGAGCGATACAAAAGGCATTGTAACATTTTCATCTTTGTTTTCCATTCATTTCCTGATAATTCCTAACATTCTATTTGCTTTCTTAGCCGCTGCCACACATTGAGCTGAGTTTCAACTTATCCTCAACGATGACACCTAGATCCTTTTCCTGGGCAGTAACTCCTAACACAGAACCCAGCATCACATTGCTATAGTTCGGGTTCCTCTTTCCCACATTCATCACTGTGCACTTGCTCATATTAAACGTCATCTGCCATAGCAACGTTCTCCCCTGGATTCTAAGTAGATTGCTCAAATTTGAGCATGGATCCCAGATCTGCAAACTAATGTTCTATTGTCCTTTGATACTTAACTTTTGGAAGTCAATATGGGGACAGATTAATACCATACTGGAGGCATCAATTCCATTGACGTATGAGGTAGTTATATGCGGAACGTTATTGCATATTAAGCCCCCCATGGACCACTATAAATGCCGGCTTTTTCTTATTATGACCGGGATAGCCATGCAAATGATTACTCGCAATTGGAAGAATTGGGATCACCTTAGTTTTCCTTTTTGGTGGGCCAGCTTATGTTTAACTTATAAATTTGAGAAAATGAATGCTGACATGATGGGGCATAATAAGATATTCAAATTAGTTTGGGGTTCATTGACGTCTTTTGTAGATTTGCTATAGTTGTCCTTTATCTTTATTTTCCATTGTTTTTCGCCCACACATCCCGGGGGGGGGGGGGAGCGGGAGGGGGTATATCTTTTGTTTTGATATTATTCCTGATGGTAATGATGGATGGGGGAGGGAATTTTTATCTTTTGTATAGATACTGATTGATTATAAGTGCTTGGTTGATTATCATTATTTGTAAATAAATTGTATTGCACTTTTTGTTGGCATTAAAAACTAAATAAAGTTAAAAAAAAAATCTGCAAACTAATGAATTAATGAATGAGCCTTTAACAATCAATAATGAGTGTTAATAATCAGGACTCATGATTTACGTGTGGATCTGCCCTGCATCCTATTCTACAACACGTTGGCCTAAATTGCATGCTGCACATCTCGAGAAGGGGCAAATAGGAATGGAGTTATGGTAGACACTGAACGATTTTTTTAGATTGCTTTTGTGAAGAGCTAGCTAAGCCAAAGGTAGACAAAGAGATGGGGCCAGATGGTGTACATCCTGCAGCGGCTGCTGCCCCACCACGCACCGATCGAGACCGCCTACCCTGCTCCCGAGCTGGGCCCGCCGACAGCGTCTACTCCTGCCTCTCCCAACAACTCTCTTACTGCTGGGCTGGGCGTTTGAGCTTGCTCCGCCCCCCGACAACTCGCCGGGAGATCTAAACAAAAGACTTCCTCTCAACGCGTGGAGCCATTTTCCTGCAGCGGCTGCTGCCCCACCACGCACCGATCGAGACCGCCTACCCTGCTCCCGAGCTGGGCCCGCCGACAGCGTCTACTCCTGCCTCTCCCAACAACTCTCTTACTGCTGGGCTGGGCGTTTGAGCTTGCTCCGCCCCCCGACAACTCGCCGGGAGATCTAAACAAAAGACTTCCTCTCAACGCGTGGAGCCATTTTCCTGCAGCGGCTGCTGCCCCACCACGCACCGATCGAGACCGCCTACCCTGCTCCCGAGCTGGGCCCGCCGACAGCGTCTACTCCTGCCTCTCCCAACAACTCTCTTACTGCTGGGCTGGGCGTTTGAGCTTGCTCCGCCCCCCGACAACTCGCCGGGAGATCTAAACAAAAGACTTCCTCTCAACGCGTGGAGCCATTTTCCTGCAGCGGCTGCTGCCCCACCACGCACCGATCGAGACCGCCTACCCTGCTCCCGAGCTGGGCCCGCCGACAGCGTCTACTCCTGCCTCTCCCAACAACTCTCTTACTGCTGGGCTGGGCGTTTGAGCTTGCTCCGCCCCCCGACAACTCGCCGGGAGATCTAAACAAAAGACTTCCTCTCAACGCGTGGAGCCATTTTCCTGCAGCGGCTGCTGCCCCACCACGCACCGATCGAGACCGCCTACCCTGCTCCCGAGCTGGGCCCGCCGACAGCGTCTACTCCTGCCTCTCCCAACAACTCTCTTACTGCTGGGCTGGGCGTTTGAGCTTGCTCCGCCCCCCGACAACTCGCCGGGAGATCTAAACAAAAGACTTCCTCTCAACGCGTGGAGCCGTTCGGCGCGCCGGCGAAGGCGCACGGCAAAGGCGCGTGCCTTGCGCCTTAGCACGCGCCTTCGCGAAGCGACCAAGCGGAGCCCAAAGCTACCTCTCCACCCTATACCATCCACATCCAACTCTCCAGATCTGTCTACCCAAAACCACACCAGACAGCCTCCTGCCGACGATTGCTTCCAAGCTGCCAAACTTCCAACCTGACCAGAATACTCCAGACCAGCCCAACAGCTAAGTATTTGCATGACCACCCCCTCTCATTTATCTGCACGCTTTATCATTCACTCTCCCCCCGCATGGCCCAGCTCCCCAACTGCATGCCACACTTGCATGCCCTAATCAAACAAAACAAATCTTCACTGACCACCTGACTTGAGACAAACCACCTTCATCCCAAACCAACTGAAGTCTCAGATAGTCGTGTATTGGAGCATTCTGTTGTGTATTGCATTGTATCAGATTATTCTAATTTAGCAAACTGTATTGTATTATATTGTATTCTATTGGATATATGATATATGGTAATAACCCGCATTGTACTGTATTGTATTATAAGGGGTACATGTCATACCATAGTACACTGCACCATACAAGATAAGACCAAACTCTACTATAGCCGGACAAGCCCTCCACAATGGCCTGGCTAAACACACACCAATGTGTAGCTTTACTCATACTCTACCTGCTAACCACCAGGCTCTGTAAGGCAGACAACACCAAGGCCTCTCCCATCCCCATCCACCTCACTTTACACCGAGCAGTAAAACCCAAAAACCCCATATACACCCACCACACCACACAAGACCACACCCAAACCCATTCGCCCATAATCCCCTCACATCCCCACAAACCAACCAAGCTCCACCCAACAAAACCAAGAACACTAAAAAAACTTGCATACTCCCACCTCACCCCAATCACACATCAGTCCCTACTTGGCTATTACCTAAACATTAGATCAATGCGAAACAAAGCGCCCCTGATCAAAGATTGGCTGATTGAAACTAACCCTGACCTCGTCCTTCTCACCGAAACCTGGTTATTATCAGACAAAGATATTATCATAAAAGATTGTCTACCACCGGGATACAAGATTCTCTCTCTTGCCAGAACATGGGGAAGAGGAGGAGGACTTGCAATAATCTTCCGAGACCACCTAAAAGGTACCATACTCAACACAATATCTTCGCCCAACTCGGAAATCTTGACCATCTCCCTAACTTCAAATTCTCTGCCCTCCTCACTAACCATAACTTTATTCTACATACCCCCAAAAAAATGGACCACGATCAAAGAGAACTTCGCAGAATCCCTCCTAACCAACTCTTTAACAAGCCCCTATAACCTTCTATGCGGGGACATCAACCTACACCTTGAAAAAACGGACCAACCAGAAATAGCAGACTTTTGGTCTCTGCTCTCCCAATTAGGATACGAAAAACATCCCCCTGTCACAACCCACCAAGGAGGTCATCAGTTAGATCTGGTGACTCTCTCCTCCAAGGAACTATCCAACCCCACATTCTATTGGAAACAAGGAAACTGGTCAGACTCCCTCTGGTCCGACCACCGCCTATGTACCTTCTCCATCGGATGCCAAAACAAACCCCAAAAAAGCGGCAAAACAAGATCAATCAAAACCCACACTACTAGAGGAAAGATTGACCCAACAGAATTCTGGTCCCACTTCGAAATTAACACCATTCCTACCGAACAAACGGAACAACTCATGACATCCTGGATCCAGACCAGTACCAACATACTAAACGAGATTGCCCCCCCAAAAACCCGCAAAATTAGAACCCCCAACCAAGAAGGCTGGTTCGACCATGATCTGCTGCTATACAAGAAAGACCTTAGGAAAGCGGAAAGATTATGGCAAAAAACGGGATCCCCTGAACACAAATCGGCCTGGAGACAAAAAGTAAAAAATTACAAAACCCTCACAAATGAAAAAAGAAAAAACTTCTACTCCATCAAGATCGGAAACATAAAAACCAACAGCAGCAATCTCTTCAAACTGGTCAATGACCTATATAACTTAGAGACCCACACAAACACACACGAAGAATCCACCTTAACTCCTGACTCCCTCGCTGACTTCTTCAACACTAAGATTCAAAAACTAAGATTAACACTACCCCCCAGCCCCAACCCCCTCGAGCGGTTCCCCATTCTCCCAGACAACTACTTATCAAACCCAGACCTAGGAGCCAGAGCTGACCTCAGTTGGAAACAATTCGCAATAACCGACTGGCAAACCTTTAACTCTTACTACAACAAATATACGCACTCCCATTGCAAATTAGACACATGCCCACCAAATATCATGAAAACGGCACCCCCCTGCTTCAAAGCAAAAATGATGACATGGGTTAACTTTCTACTATCCTCAGGAAACTTCCCGTCTGAGCAAGGCCACATTATGATCACCCCTATTATAAAAAATGCGAATGAACCACCCAATTCCCCATCTAACTATAGACCGATTGCCAGTATCCCCTTATTCACCAAAATTGCGGAGGGGCTGGTAAAGGCGGAACTCTCTACATACCTAGACAAATTTAACATACTCAGCGACTGTCAATCAGGCTTTCGCACTGACCACAGCACGGAAACCATCTTAGCTTCCCTTCTCGACCACCTCCACACGCTCTTCACTCAGGGCTCAAGTGCCTTAATCATACAACTTGACCTGAGCAGCGCTTTTGACCTGGTAGACCACACCATCCTCCTAGAATGCCTGGCACACATTGGCATCTCAGACCAGGTCCTTAACTGGTTTCAGGGGTTCCTAAGAAATAGATCCTACAAAGTATGCAAGAACAACTCTTTCTCTTACAGCTGGGACAACACCTGCGGGGTCCCGCAGGGCTCCCCCTTATCCCCCTCCCTTTTCAACATCTACCTGGCCTCCCTAGGCAACCTTCTTCATAACCTCAAGCTCAAATTCTTTATTTATGCAGACGACATCACAATATCCATCCCACTCACTAACTTGTCACATGAAATACTCGACCACACTACAAACATTCTCAACCAAATCGAACTCTGGATGCTAGCATTCAGACTGAAATTAAACCCCGATAAATCTAAATTCTTCCTAGCCACCCCCAATGACAAAATCAAAGAAACCACAATTCAACTGAAAGGTACGACCTTCCCCCTCGAACCAACCTTAAAAATCCTGGGAGTCACGCTGGACAAAAACCTTTCCTTAGAAAAGCACACCGACCTCGTCGTCAGAAAAAGCTTCTCTGCACTTTGGAAACTTCGCACCATAAAAAAATACTTCAATGACACTTCCTTCCGCCTTCTTGTACAATCCTCCATCCTCAGTATTCTAGATTATTGCAACATCATTTACCTTAACGCCACAAAGAAAACAACCAGGAGACTAAAAATAATCCAGAATACCGCCGTGCGCCTCATCTTTGGCCTAAAGAAATGGGAACATGTCACCCCATTCTACCACCAACTCCACTGGCTGCCTTTCGAGTCTAGAGTCCTTTACAAATTCGCATGCTTCTGTTACAGGGCGGTAAATGGGTCCTCACCAAGTTACATCAATCCTCACTTCAACCTCTACCGCACCAACAACAAATCCCGTCGTATTCAGCTGTTCGCCTTCCCCTCACCCAAACATTGTCTCTTCAAAAGATTCCTTGACAGAACTTTCGCCTTCCAAGCAGCCAAGCTGAACCCATGGCTAGCACAAATGATACTAGAGGCCCCCAATTACCTCGGGTTCAGAAAATCACTTAAAACTTACCTATTCCACAAACAAGACCCGAAAGGTTCCCCCCCCCTGACAATACCTCCCCCCCTCCCCAATCTGGCCCCCTCATGAGGCCTGCCCCTTTTTCTTCCCCTCTTTCCGCATCCTCTGTCTAGTTCAAATTAAGCTGATAAATAATTGAAACTATGTTACTCTGTAATTCTAATAACAAATCTGTAATTCTAATAACAAATCTGTAATTCTAATAACAACTCTGTAATTCTGACAAATAATTGTAAATCTGCCTGTCTATGCAGATCCTAATGTAACTCAATGTAAACCGCCTTGAGCTCACATGGGTATGGCGGTATATAAAAATAAACTATTATTATTATTATTATTATTACATCTGAGAGTACTTAGGGAAGTTCTGATGGCTTTGCGGATTGACCTTTCAATGCTTCTCTAGAATCAGGAGTGGTACCAAAGAACTGGAAAAAGGCGGATGTGGTCCCTCTCTACAAAAGTGGAAGTAAGGAAGAGGTAGGATACTACAGGCTTTTAAGTCTGATTTCTGCAGTAAGAAAATTGATGGAAACACTTTTAAAGCAGGGAATAGTGAAGTTTCTGGAATCCAGTGGATTACAGAACCAGAGGCAACATGGATTCACTAGAGGCAGGTGTTGTCAGCCAAATCTAATCAGTTTATTTTACTGGATAACTAGGCATCTAATAAATAAAATGAGTGCCTTTAGTAAGGGCCCCTAAGTGACAGTAGGTCAGGAACTGGTTGAGTAGAAGGTGACAGAGGGTAGTGGTCAATGGAGATCATTCTGAGGAAAGAGATGTTACAAGTGGTGTGCCTCAAGGTTTGATTCTTGGGCCAGTTCTTTTTAACATTTTTGTAAGCAATATTGCTGAAGGGCTGCCTCTTTGTGGATGATACCAAAATCTGCAATAGGGTAGATATCCTTGATAGTGTGGAGAACATGAGGAAGGACCTAGTGTGGCTTGAGGAATGATCCAAAATTTTGCAGCTAATATTTAATGCTAAGAAATGACGACTGTGAAAAATCGCAGGAAGACCTTTGGAAATAGGAAGACCGAGCATCCAAATGGCAGATGAAATTTTATCTGGACATATATACAAAGTGAAACAAATGGAAAGAAAGTATGAATGCAATTATGCGTTTATATTTCCGAAATCCTCAACAAATGTTTCTTGGAAAGAAAGTATGGATTTTTCCAGACGTCACGAGAACAACGCAGGAGCGAAGAAAATTATTCTTAGCAATGAGAGTAGAGACTTTGACCCTTGGAGCGACATTCTTATTAGCATATCCATGCAAATGTTTAATCAAATTTCAAGGTGTTAAATATGTCTACTATGCACCAGAACAGTTACGCACCTTTTTAGATTTAAAGAATCTTGCTACCCGGAATGTTTAAGAGTAGGAAGAAAAGAGGGGGTTAAAGACTGTTAAGCCTTTCAAGAATATAGTTATTACTTATGCTGTTATCTCTTCAATATATTCATCTCCTCTCCCTCCTGAGTTAGTGGTCTAAGAAAAAATGAATTTTTCCTGATAGCAGTAACTGTGAGTTTATTTAATTTGTTTCTTTTCTGCTTTACTTGTACAAGAGGAATATTCTTGTGAATTATGTAAAATTTCAATAAATAAATAAATAAAAAAAAATGAAAGAAAGATCCAAATCAGAGTTATCTAATGCTAGGGTCTACCTTGGGCGCTAGCACTCAAGAAAAAGATCTAGGTGTCAATGTCTCATATTTGAAAACCACTTGGACCTGTTGTAAGAACAAGCGGTATAAAAGTTTTAATAAAACATAATACACTGAATCCTTCTGCCCATTGTGTGGTTGTAGCAACTAAAAGTGAACAGGATGCATTGCACACAGTACTGGAATCCATATCTAAAGAAATATACAGTGGAATTACAAAAGGTTCAAAGAAGAGCAACCAAAATGATAAAGGGGATGGAACTCCTCCTATATGAGGAAAGACTAAAGAGGTTGGGGCCCTTCAGCATGGAAAATAGATGGCTCAGAAGAGATATGAATGAGGTCTACAAAATCCTGAGTAGTGTAGAATGGGTACAAGTGAATCAATTTTTTCACCCTTTCAAAAACAACAACAACAAACAAACAAGCCCCAGAGGACACAATGAAATTACATGGAAATGAGAGGACATGTTTTTTTTACTCAAAGAATAGTTAAGCTCTGGAACTTGTTGCCAGAGGATATGGTTACAGCACTTTATATAGCTGGATTTAAGAAAGGTTTGGACAACTTCCTGGAGGAAAAGTCCATAGTCTGCTATTAAGACACGCATGGGGGTAGCAAATGTTTGCCCTGTATCGGTAGCATGGCAAGTTGAAACTATTGGGTTTATGCCCGATATTTATGACCTGGATTGGAAACAGGAGACTGGGCTAGATGGACCATTGGTCTAACCCAGTATAGCTATCTTTATTCTTTCTCTCTTCCTCTCTCTCTCTCCTTTTTTTTTTCTCTCTTTTTTTTTTTCTCTCTCTCTCTCTTTTTTTCTCTCTCTCTTCCTCTCTTTTTTCTCTCTCTCTCTTCCTCTATCTCTCTGTCTTTTTTTCTCTCTTTCTCTTCCTCATTCTCATTAAAAGGCATCATGTATGCAGGTAAATTAGGGAAATCCCTTTTCTTCAAATTCACTGAGCTTTGGAATGACCTCCCTGCCCCGCTTATGAACCTAGGCTCATTCCAATTATTCCGAAAGCATCTGAAAACCTGGCTTTTCTCCAAAACGTAAAGCTATCTATTTAAAATGTAAAGCTAACTATCCTCTTCTTAACCTCTAATTTCTTATTATGTCCTTCCCTCTTTTATTGAATTACCTGTAAACCGTGCCGAGCTCTATCTTTATGGAGATGATGCGGTATACAAACTTAAGGTTTAGTTTAAATTCCACTATTTATATGTGTAGATGCTTTTAGAATAGAGGCCACAGTGTATAAATATATAGATAGTGCTATTGATTGTTCTGAAGTAGCAACAATTAATATGTCTGTAGAACCTTTTGTAAAATGCCTCTAGAAATCAAAACATCCCAACCTCGGTGTCTCATTTCATAAGAACATAAGAATTGCCATACTGGGACAGTCCGAAGATCCATCAAGCCCAGTATCCTGTTTCCAACAGTTGCCAACCCAGGTCCCAAGTACCAGGCAGACACCCAATGAGTAGCAACATTGCAGAGCCGAGATTGTGATGTCATAATGCCTCATTCCACCAATCCCTAAGAGTCAAACTCTTCAGTGATGTCACAATGACTTGATTGTCCTATACTTTGCTCACGTAGGAACATAAGAATTGCCTCACTGGGACAGACCTAAGGTCCATCAAGCCCGGTATCCTGTTTCCAACAGTGGCCAACCCAGGTCACAGGTATCTGGCAAGATCCCAAGGAGTAAAACACATTTTATCTGTTTATCCTATGAAAAAGTGGTGGATTTCCCCAAGCCATCTTAATAATGGCTTATTGACTTCTCTTTTAGGAAATTATCCAAACTTTTTTTTTTTTTTTTAAACCCGCTAAACTAACTGATTTAACAAATTCTTCAGCTATGAATTCCAGAGTTTAATTACATGTTGTGTGAAGAAATATTTTCTCCAGTTTGTTTTAAATCTACTATTTTATTTATTTAATCAATTTTCTAGACTGTTCTCCCAGGGGAGCTCAGAATGGTTTACAGAAATTTATTCAAGTAGTTCAAGCATTGTCCCTTTCTGTCCTGGGGGGACTCACAATCTATCTAATGTACCTGGGGCAATGGGGTGGGGATTAAGTGACTTGCCCAGGGTCACAGGGAACAACATGGGTTTGAACCCACAACCTCGGGGTGATGAGGCTGTAGCTTTAACCACTGCACCACAGTCTCCCTTAGTAGCTTCATCACATGACCCCTTGTCCCACTATTTTTGGAAAGAGTGAACATGTGATTCACATCTTTCCTTTCCACTCCACTCATTATTTTTTTTAGACCTCTATCATATCACCCCTGAACTGTCTCTTCTCCAAGCTGAAAAGCCCTAGCCATTTTAGCCTTTCCTAATAGGGAAGTTGTCCCATCTCTTATCTATACCTTTTCTTTTCTCTTTTTCTTTTTTAAAAATCTTTATTCATTTTCAAACTTAAAACAGTGCATATAGGAATACATACAGAATATTTGAAAAACAGCACTTACATCTTTCAATCAAATACATGCAAATAATTCTCACTCCCCTCCCCCTCCCTAGTTCAATGAAATCAAGAAAACCAAACAATATTACTTCCATATTTTTCAGACAACAATTCCAATATACTATCTCTCCCCCCCCCTCCCCGGATGTGTAAATTATAATCAGAAGGACAGGGAAACATCATTCAATTAGAATCAATAAAATTAGTCAGTGGACCCCATACCCGTTTAAACCATTTGTTACCCCCTTGCTCAAAAATCATTTTTTTGTATCTGTAACATAAACATAAAGAATGCCACCAAAAAGTAAAATTTAATCGGTCACAGTTTTTCCAATTTTTTTTGAATCATTTGGATGGCTACCCCAGTCGTAATACCCAATAATCTATTTTTATTTCTGTCTACTAGAGGTGTAGGAGATAACAACATCCCACAGATTACCACATCATACGATAGCGGAATCGCAGTCTCCAGAATCAGAGTAATAAGTCCCCATATAGATCTCCAGAAGTTACGTATCAAGGGACAAAAGAAGAGCTAATTCTGCTTCATTTTTTTTTAGATACGGCGACCAGACTTTCCCACAGTATTCATGGTGTAGTCATACCGTAGAGCGATACAAAAGGCATTGTAACATTTTCATCTTTGTTTTCCATTCATTTCCTGATAATTCCTAACATTCTATTTGCTTTCTTAGCCGCTGCCACACATTGAGCTGAGTTTCAACTTATCCTCAACGATGACACCTAGATCCTTTTCCTGGGCAGTAACTCCTAACACAGAACCCAGCATCACATTGCTATAGTTCGGGTTCCTCTTTCCCACATTCATCACTGTGCACTTGCTCATATTAAACGTCATCTGCCATAGCAACGTTCTCCCCTGGATTCTAAGTAGATTGCTCAAATTTGAGCATGGATCCCAGATCTGCAAACTAATGTTCTATTGTCCTTTGATACTTAACTTTTGGAAGTCAATATGGGGACAGATTAATACCATACTGGAGGCATCAATTCCATTGACGTATGAGGTAGTTATATGCGGAACGTTATTGCATATTAAGCCCCCCATGGACCACTATAAATGCCGGCTTTTTCTTATTATGACCGGGATAGCCATGCAAATGATTACTCGCAATTGGAAGAATTGGGATCACCTTAGTTTTCCTTTTTGGTGGGCCAGCTTATGTTTAACTTATAAATTTGAGAAAATGAATGCTGACATGATGGGGCATAATAAGATATTCAAATTAGTTTGGGGTTCATTGACGTCTTTTGTAGATTTGCTATAGTTGTCCTTTATCTTTATTTTCCATTGTTTTTCGCCCACACATCCCGGGGGGGGGGGGAGCGGGAGGGGGTATATCTTTTGTTTTGATATTATTCCTGATGGTAATGATGGATGGGGGAGGGAATTTTTATCTTTTGTATAGATACTGATTGATTATAAGTGCTTGGTTGATTATCATTATTTGTAAATAAATTGTATTGCACTTTTTGTTGGCATTAAAAACTAAATAAAGTTAAAAAAAAAATCTGCAAACTAATGAATTAATGAATGAGCCTTTAACAATCAATAATGAGTGTTAATAATCAGGACTCATGATTTACGTGTGGATCTGCCCTGCATCCTATTCTACAACACGTTGGCCTAAATTGCATGCTGCACATCTCGAGAAGGGGCAAATAGGAATGGAGTTATGGTAGACACTGAACGATTTTTTTAGATTGCTTTTGTGAAGAGCTAGCTAAGCCAAAGGTAGACAAAGAGATGGGGCCAGATGGTGTACATCCTGCAGCGGCTGCTGCCCCACCACGCACCGATCGAGACCGCCTACCCTGCTCCCGAGCTGGGCCCGCCGACAGCGTCTACTCCTGCCTCTCCCAACAACTCTCTTACTGCTGGGCTGGGCGTTTGAGCTTGCTCCGCCCCCCGACAACTCGCCGGGAGATCTAAACAAAAGACTTCCTCTCAACGCGTGGAGCCATTTTCCTGCAGCGGCTGCTGCCCCACCACGCACCGATCGAGACCGCCTACCCTGCTCCCGAGCTGGGCCCGCCGACAGCGTCTACTCCTGCCTCTCCCAACAACTCTCTTACTGCTGGGCTGGGCGTTTGAGCTTGCTCCGCCCCCCGACAACTCGCCGGGAGATCTAAACAAAAGACTTCCTCTCAACGCGTGGAGCCATTTTCCTGCAGCGGCTGCTGCCCCACCACGCACCGATCGAGACCGCCTACCCTGCTCCCGAGCTGGGCCCGCCGACAGCGTCTACTCCTGCCTCTCCCAACAACTCTCTTACTGCTGGGCTGGGCGTTTGAGCTTGCTCCGCCCCCCGACAACTCGCCGGGAGATCTAAACAAAAGACTTCCTCTCAACGCGTGGAGCCATTTTCCTGCAGCGGCTGCTGCCCCACCACGCACCGATCGAGACCGCCTACCCTGCTCCCGAGCTGGGCCCGCCGACAGCGTCTACTCCTGCCTCTCCCAACAACTCTCTTACTGCTGGGCTGGGCGTTTGAGCTTGCTCCGCCCCCCGACAACTCGCCGGGAGATCTAAAGAAAAGACTTCCTCTCAACGCGTGGAGCCATTTTCCTGCAGCGGCTGCTGCCCCACCACGCACCGATCGAGACCGCCTACCCTGCTCCCGAGCTGGGCCCGCCGACAGCGTCTACTCCTGCCTCTCCCAACAACTCTCTTACTGCTGGGCTGGGCGTTTGAGCTTGCTCCGCCCCCCGACAACTCGCCGGGAGATCTAAACAAAAGACTTCCTCTCAACGCGTGGAGCCGTTCGGCGCGCCGGCGAAGGCGCACGGCAAAGGCGCGTGCCTTGCGCCTTAGCACGCGCCTTCGCGAAGCGACCAAGCGGAGCCCAAAGCTACCTCTCCACCCTATACCATCCACATCCAACTCTCCAGATCTGTCTACCCAAAACCACACCAGACAGCCTCCTGCCGACGATTGCTTCCAAGCTGCCAAACTTCCAACCTGACCAGAATACTCCAGACCAGCCCAACAGCTAAGTATTTGCATGACCACCCCCTCTCATTTATCTGCACGCTTTATCATTCACTCTCCCCCCGCATGGCCCAGCTCCCCAACTGCATGCCACACTTGCATGCCCTAATCAAACAAAACAAATCTTCACTGACCACCTGACTTGAGACAAACCACCTTCATCCCAAACCAACTGAAGTCTCAGATAGTCGTGTATTGGAGCATTCTGTTGTGTATTGCATTGTATCAGATTATTCTAATTTAGCAAACTGTATTGTATTATATTGTATTCTATTGGATATATGATATATGGTAATAACCCGCATTGTACTGTATTGTATTATAAGGGGTACATGTCATACCATAGTACACTGCACCATACAAGATAAGACCAAACTCTACTATAGCCGGACAAGCCCTCCACAATGGCCTGGCTAAACACACACCAATGTGTAGCTTTACTCATACTCTACCTGCTAACCACCAGGCTCTGTAAGGCAGACAACACCAAGGCCTCTCCCATCCCCATCCACCTCACTTTACACCGAGCAGTAAAACCCAAAAACCCCATATACACCCACCACACCACACAAGACCACACCCAAACCCATTCGCCCATAATCCCCTCACATCCCCACAAACCAACCAAGCTCCACCCAACAAAACCAAGAACACTAAAAAAACTTGCATACTCCCACCTCACCCCAATCACACATCAGTCCCTACTTGGCTATTACCTAAACATTAGATCAATGCGAAACAAAGCGCCCCTGATCAAAGATTGGCTGATTGAAACTAACCCTGACCTCGTCCTTCTCACCGAAACCTGGTTATTATCAGACAAAGATATTATCATAAAAGATTGTCTACCACCGGGATACAAGATTCTCTCTCTTGCCAGAACATGGGGAAGAGGAGGAGGACTTGCAATAATCTTCCGAGACCACCTAAAAGGTACCATACTCAACACAATATCTTCGCCCAACTCGGAAATCTTGACCATCTCCCTAACTTCAAATTCTCTGCCCTCCTCACTAACCATAACTTTATTCTACATACCCCCCAAAAAATGGACCACGATCAAAGAGAACTTCGCAGAATCCCTCCTAACCAACTCTTTAACAAGCCCCTATAACCTTCTATGCGGGGACATCAACCTACACCTTGAAAAAACGGACCAACCAGAAATAGCAGACTTTTGGTCTCTGCTCTCCCAATTAGGATACGAAAAACATCCCCCTGTCACAACCCACCAAGGAGGTCATCAGTTAGATCTGGTGACTCTCTCCTCCAAGGAACTATCCAACCCCACATTCTATTGGAAACAAGGAAACTGGTCAGACTCCCTCTGGTCCGACCACCGCCTATGTACCTTCTCCATCGGATGCCAAAACAAACCCCAAAAAAGCGGCAAAACAAGATCAATCAAAACCCACACTACTAGAGGAAAGATTGACCCAACAGAATTCTGGTCCCACTTCGAAATTAACACCATTCCTACCGAACAAACGGAACAACTCATGACATCCTGGATCCAGACCAGTACCAACATACTAAACGAGATTGCCCCCCCAAAAACCCGCAAAATTAGAACCCCCAACCAAGAAGGCTGGTTCGACCATGATCTGCTGCTATACAAGAAAGACCTTAGGAAAGCGGAAAGATTATGGCAAAAAACGGGATCCCCTGAACACAAATCGGCCTGGAGACAAAAAGTAAAAAATTACAAAACCCTCACAAATGAAAAAAGAAAAAACTTCTACTCCATCAAGATCGGAAACATAAAAACCAACAGCAGCAATCTCTTCAAACTGGTCAATGACCTATATAACTTAGAGACCCACACAAACACACACGAAGAATCCACCTTAACTCCTGACTCCCTCGCTGACTTCTTCAACACTAAGATTCAAAAACTAAGATTAACACTACCCCCCAGCCCCAACCCCCTCGAGCGGTTCCCCATTCTCCCAGACAACTACTTATCAAACCCAGACCTAGGAGCCAGAGCTGACCTCAGTTGGAAACAATTCGCAATAACCGACTGGCAAACCTTTAACTCTTACTACAACAAATATACGCACTCCCATTGCAAATTAGACACATGCCCACCAAATATCATGAAAACGGCACCCCCCTGCTTCAAAGCAAAAATGATGACATGGGTTAACTTTCTACTATCCTCAGGAAACTTCCCGTCTGAGCAAGGCCACATTATGATCACCCCTATTATAAAAAATGCGAATGAACCACCCAATTCCCCATCTAACTATAGACCGATTGCCAGTATCCCCTTATTCACCAAAATTGCGGAGGGGCTGGTAAAGGCGGAACTCTCTACATACCTAGACAAATTTAACATACTCAGCGACTGTCAATCAGGCTTTCGCACTGACCACAGCACGGAAACCATCTTAGCTTCCCTTCTCGACCACCTCCACACGCTCTTCACTCAGGGCTCAAGTGCCTTAATCATACAACTTGACCTGAGCAGCGCTTTTGACCTGGTAGACCACACCATCCTCCTAGAATGCCTGGCACACATTGGCATCTCAGACCAGGTCCTTAACTGGTTTCAGGGGTTCCTAAGAAATAGATCCTACAAAGTATGCAAGAACAACTCTTTCTCTTACAGCTGGGACAACACCTGCGGGGTCCCGCAGGGCTCCCCCTTATCCCCCTCCCTTTTCAACATCTACCTGGCCTCCCTAGGCAACCTTCTTCATAACCTCAAGCTCAAATTCTTTATTTATGCAGACGACATCACAATATCCATCCCACTCACTAACTTGTCACATGAAATACTCGACCACACTACAAACATTCTCAACCAAATCGAACTCTGGATGCTAGCATTCAGACTGAAATTAAACCCCGATAAATCTAAATTCTTCCTAGCCACCCCCAATGACAAAATCAAAGAAACCACAATTCAACTGAAAGGTACGACCTTCCCCCTCGAACCAACCTTAAAAATCCTGGGAGTCACGCTGGACAAAAACCTTTCCTTAGAAAAGCACACCGACCTCGTCGTCAGAAAAAGCTTCTCTGCACTTTGGAAACTTCGCACCATAAAAAAATACTTCAATGACACTTCCTTCCGCCTTCTTGTACAATCCTCCATCCTCAGTATTCTAGATTATTGCAACATCATTTACCTTAACGCCACAAAGAAAACAACCAGGAGACTAAAAATAATCCAGAATACCGCCGTGCGCCTCATCTTTGGCCTAAAGAAATGGGAACATGTCACCCCATTCTACCACCAACTCCACTGGCTGCCTTTCGAGTCTAGAGTCCTTTACAAATTCGCATGCTTCTGTTACAGGGCGGTAAATGGGTCCTCACCAAGTTACATCAATCCTCACTTCAACCTCTACCGCACCAACAACAAATCCCGTCGTATTCAGCTGTTCGCCTTCCCCTCACCCAAACATTGTCTCTTCAAAAGATTCCTTGACAGAACTTTCGCCTTCCAAGCAGCCAAGCTGAACCCATGGCTAGCACAAATGATACTAGAGGCCCCCAATTACCTCGGGTTCAGAAAATCACTTAAAACTTACCTATTCCACAAACAAGACCCGAAAGGTTCCCCCCCCCTGACAATACCTCCCCCCCTCCCCAATCTGGCCCCCTCATGAGGCCTGCCCCTTTTTCTTCCCCTCTTTCCGCATCCTCTGTCTAGTTCAAATTAAGCTGATAAATAATTGAAACTATGTTACTCTGTAATTCTAATAACAAATCTGTAATTCTAATAACAAATCTGTAATTCTAATAACAACTCTGTAATTCTGACAAATAATTGTAAATCTGCCTGTCTATGCAGATCCTAATGTAACTCAATGTAAACCGCCTTGAGCTCACATGGGTATGGCGGTATATAAAAATAAACTATTATTATTATTATTATTATTACATCTGAGAGTACTTAGGGAAGTTCTGATGGCTTTGCGGATTGACCTTTCAATGCTTCTCTAGAATCAGGAGTGGTACCAAAGAACTGGAAAAAGGCGGATGTGGTCCCTCTCCACAAAAGTGGAAGTAAGGAAGAGGTAGGATACTACAGGCCTTTAAGTCTGATTTCTGCAGTAAGAAAATTGATGGAAACACTTTTAAAGCAGGGAATAGTGAAGTTTCTGGAATCCAGTGGATTACAGAACCAGAGGCAACATGGATTCACTAGAGGCAGGTGTTGTCAGCCAAATCTAGTCAGTTTATTTTACTGGATAACTAGGCATCTAATAAATAAAATGAGTGCCTTTAGTAAGGGCCCCTAAGTGACAGTAGGTCAGGAACTGGTTGAGTAGAAGGTGACAGAGGGTAGTGGTCAATGGAGATCATTCTGAGGAAAGAGATGTTACAAGTGGTGTGCCTCAAGGTTTGATTCTTGGGCCAGTTCTTTTTAACATTTTTGTAAGCAATATTGCTGAAGGGCTGCCTCTTTGTGGATGATACCAAAATCTGCAATAGGGTAGATATCCTTGATAGTGTGGAGAACATGAGGAAGGACCTAGTGTGGCTTGAGGAATGATCCAAAATTTGGCAGCTAATATTTAATGCTAAGAAATGACGACTGTGAAAAATCGCAGGAAGACCTTTGGAAATAGGAAGACCGAGCATCCAAATGGCAGATGAAATTTTATCTGGACATATACAAAGTGAAACAAATGGAAAGAAAGTATGAATGCAATTATGCGTTTATATTTCCGAAATCCTCAACAAATGTTTCTTGGAAAGAAAGTATGGATTTTTCCAGACGTCACGAGAACAACGCAGGAGCGAAGAAAATTATTCTTAGCAATGAGAGTAGAGACTTTGACCCTTGGAGCGACATTCTTATTAGCATATCCATGCAAATGTTTAATCAAATTTCAAGGTGTTAAATATGTCTACTATGCACCAGAACAGTTACGCACCTTTTTAGATTTAAAGAATCTTGCTACCCGGAATGTTTAAGAGTAGGAAGAAAAGAGGGGGTTAAAGACTGTTAAGCCTTTCAAGAATATAGTTATTACTTATGCTGTTATCTCTTCAATATATTCATCTCCTCTCCCTCCTGAGTTAGTGGTCTAAGAAAGAATGAATTTTTCCTGATAGCAGTAACTGTGAGTTTATTTAATTTGTTTCTTTTCTGCTTTACTTGTACAAGAGGAATATTCTTGTGAATTATGTAAAATTTCAATAAATAAATAAATAAAAAAAAATGAAAGAAAGATCCAAATCAGAGTTATCTAATGCTAGGGTCTACCTTGGGCGCTAGCACTCAAGAAAAAGATCTAGGTGTCAATGTCTCATATTTGAAAACCACTTGGACCTGTTGTAAGAACAAGCGGTATAAAAGTTTTAATAAAACATAATACACTGAATCCTTCTGCCCATTGTGTGGTTGTAGCAACTAAAAGTGAACAGGATGCATTGCACACAGTACTGGTATCCATATCTAAAGAAATATACAGTGGAATTACAAAAGGTTCAAAGAAGAGCAACCAAAATGATAAAGGGGATGGAACTCCTCCTATATGAGGAAAGACTAAAGAGGTTGGGGCCCTTCAGCATGGAAAATAGATGGCTCAGAAGAGATATGAATGAGGTCTACAAAATCCTGAGTAGTGTAGAATGGGTACAAGTGAATCAATTTTTTCACCCTTTCAAAAACAACAACAACAAACAAACAAGCCCCAGAGGACACAATGAAATTACATGGAAATGAGAGGACATGTTTTTTTTACTCAAAGAATAGTTAAGCTCTGGAACTTGTTGCCAGAGGATATGGTTACAGCACTTTATATAGCTGGATTTAAGAAAGGTTTGGACAACTTCCTGGAGGAAAAGTCCATAGTCTGCTATTAAGACACGCATGGGGGTAGCAAATGTTTGCCCTGTATCGGTAGCATGGCAAGTTGAAACTATTGGGTTTATGCCCGATATTTATGACCTGGATTGGAAACAGGAGACTGGGCTAGATGGACCATTGGTCTAACCCAGTATAGCTATTTTTATGCTTTTATATTCTAACTAGTGTTTAAGCCCCTTACATTAACGGGTGCTAGAATATATGTCTGTCTTTCTTTCTTTCTTTCTTTCTGTGTCTCTCCCTGCCCCTGTCTCTTTCTTCCTTTCTTTCTGTCTCTCTCCCTCCTGCTGTCTATCTTCTTTTCTTTCTTTCTATCTCCCTCCCTCCCACTGTCTGTCTTTCTTTCTGTCTGTCTCTCTCCCTGGCCCCCTTTGTCTGTGTTTCTTTCTGTCTCTCCCTCTCTGGCCCCCTGTCTGCCTGTCTTTCTTTCTGTCTGTCTCTCTCCCTGCCCGCTGTCTTTCTGTGTGCCTGTCTTTCATTCTCGTGCGTTGCCTGCCTGTCTTTCTGTCTCTCTCCATGGCCTCCTTCTGTCTCCCCCCCAAAGCAAACCAAGATTGCTCCCTGGCCCCCTTTCCTTCTTCCCCCCCCACTTCCCTGTGCAGCAGCAGCATTCCCCCTTTCCCTGTGCAGCAGAAGCATTCCCCCCCTTCCCTGTGCAGCAGCATTCCCCCTTCCCTGTGCACCCACTCCTTGCCTGCTCCTCCTGTCCTGCAGTAGCCCTTTTCCCTTCCCCCGTCCAGCAGCACCCCTTCCCTGCTCCCCCTGTCCTGTAGTAGGCCAGCCATCAGTAGCGTTTCTCATCCCCCCTCCCCTCTCCTCCCGGGTCTCACACAGACATTGACAGGAAGCGAAGTTGGCAATGGGTAAAATCTGCGCTGCAGGCTCCTCTTATGTGCCACAAATCAAACTGCCATAGACTCCACCGCCACACACGCCACACATAGAACATGGCCACGGAAGCAGAAATCATGGCGGCAGGGATCACGCCGTTTCAACTACGCATGTGCAGGTAAGGGTTTTATTATATTATATTAGATGATACTTTACTCCCACTGAGTAGTACAGCGATACTCTTATACCACACATACAATGTTGTAAGTCAATACCTTGTAGCACTGTTATAATGCAGAAGAAAGTTTATATCACCTAAGCAGTTCTGTAATATTTTGCTATCCACTCAGTAGAGTGCTTAAGAAAGATCCTCAGCCACAAAGAGATTTATAACAACATAGCTCTGGCACACTTTTGCTCTCCCTGAAGACGTGAGTGAAACTCTGCTGGAGTAGGAAAGCAATGAAGTTAATTGGCTGATGGTATTAGGAGTTTATAAGAAAGTTTTTTAACTTTTCATTTTTAGGGGTGGGGGGCAAGCACATATTAAGGACCTGATTTGGAAGCCGCATCACACTTGGATTGGATGGACAAGCACTTTTTGAACTGTAGAAACTCTGATTTGTTTGCTATTAACATTAGGTGGGAACGCAATTGTGCAATGATGACCCTCGTTCCAATATCTGGTCCAAAGTTTTTGTTTTTGACCTAGGAGGGGGTGTACTGAGCACATTGTACAAAAACAAAACAATTTTTATAAGCAGAATTTCGATACTGTTTGTTGCCCTGCTTGTGAATTTAGTAACATTTGGATTTAAAGTTTTAAATTATATAATTGGTGACTATAAGTTATTTTTATATTCAGCTTTAGGAGGATATAATTTACTACAGCTGGAAAAGGACCTGGGTGTACTGATAGATAGTACCCTGAAGCCGTCGGCACAATGCGCGGCAGCAGCAAAGAAAGCAAATAGAATGTTAGGCATGATAAAGAAAGGAATCACGAGTAGTCATAATGCCGCTTTATAGAGCAATGGTCAGACCACACTTGGAATACTGTGTCTAACATTGGTCTCCCAACCTAAAGAAGGATATAAAACTGCTGGAGAGGGTGCAGAGACGAGCAACGAAGCAAATAAAAGGTATGGAGAACTTGGAATACGAGGAACGACTTAAGAGACTGGGATTGTTCTCCCTTGAGAAAAGGAGACTGCGAGGGGATATGATTGAGACCTTCAAAATACTGAAAGGAATCGACAAAATAGAGCAGGAAAAAAAAATGATTTACAATGTCCAATGTAACACGGACAAGAGGATATGGACTGAAGCTAAGGGGGGACAAGTCCAGGACAAATATCAGGAAGTTCTGCTTCACGTAACGAGTGGTGGACACCTGGAATGCTCTCCCAGAGGAGGTTATTGCGGAATCCACCGTTCTAGGATTTAAAAGCAAACTAGATGCTCATCTCCTTACGAGAGGCATAGAGGGATATGGGAGACTAAAATTATGCCAGGTGTACACCTGGCTGGGCCTCCGCATGTGGGATCGCCGGTCTTGATGGACCAAAGGTCTGATCCGGAGATGGCAGTTCTTATGTTCTTATGGAATGCTGATAGGTTCATATTAAAACATGATGGAAGTGAGGGGGAAGAGAGAGAAGGGGCAGATGATGGAAGTGGGGAGAAGGGGTAGATGATGGAAGTGGGGAGAAGGGAGAGAAAATGCTGAATGGAAGTGGAGAAAGAGAACACATACTGGATGGAAGGAGGGATAAAAAAAAGGACATATACTGGATGGGGGAAGAAGATAGAGTTAGTGAGATAGTGGAGGGGTGAAGGAAAGGGGTGGCATGCTGTGGGTAGACATAGTGAAAAGAGGGAATTTGAGGACTGCATAGTAAGAACAAATTTAATTTATACGGACGCAGAAAATAAAGAAGGAAGACCAGAGAAGGAAAGGGAAGAGAGATAGGAGAGAGAGATGCCAGAGAACGGGGAAGGAGACAGAGATATCAGGTCTGAGTGGAGGAAATGAAAAGAGAGAGATGCTAAAAACCACAGGGGGGAGGGAAAGAGAGATAAAAGGAGAAAGATGCCAGACCATGAGGGAACAGAGGGAAGATGACAGATGCCAGGCCAAAGGGAGGGGGGTCTAGAGGAGAGATGGCGGCTGCCGACTCTGCTCCAGAGCTAGTATGTCAGAATGGAGTGGACCGGCAGCCGGCAGCTACAGTCATCGAGAAAGGAGCAGGACTGCTGGAATGAAAGAGTGGTGCAGGGAGAGAAAAGGGGCAGGGTGGAATGGAAGGGTGGTGCTGATGGAATTGATGTACAGGGAAACGGGAGAGAGACATAAGGGGGAAGGATACTGGATGGAATTGGATTGGAGGGAAAGAAAGGGGGCAGATGCTGATTGAAGAGGGGTGGATGGAGAGAGAAAGGGCAGACATTGGATGGTAGTGTGGTGGGTAGAGGGGAAGCCTATGCTGGATGGAAGTGCAGATGGGAGAGATAAGGGAGCAAATGCAGGAAGGAAATGGGAGGAGAGAAAGAGGGGAGCAGACGATGGAAGTGGCAGAGAGAGGAGAAAGTACTAGATGGAAGGGGTAGAGAAAGAAAGAGGGCACATGATGGAAGGAGGGGATAAATAAAAGGAGGGCACATGATGGGGAAAAGGATTGAGTTAGGGAAATAATGGAGGGGGTGAGGGAAAGAGGTGGCGAGCTGCAGGTAGACAGTAAAAAAGGAAATTGATAAGAGGGTAGTAAGAACGTAATCTAGATGGATGCAGAAAATAAATTGAAAAGGAAAATGAGGGAAGAAAGGGATTGCACAAGAGAGGTGTGGGAGAGGGAAGGAGAGGAGAGAGATGCCAGACCAATGGGGGTGAAAGGAGAGATGGAAGGTGGAGGCATACAGTTTCTAGAAGGGGCATAGAAGGAGAGAAGATGCCATATAGGGGAAGAGAGACGGCAGACAGTGGATGGAAGGAAGAGAGTTACAAGAAGATGAGGAAAGCAGAAACCACAGAAGACAAAGGTAGAACAAAAATTTTCTATTTATTTATTGCTTTAGGAGACATGTGTCACTGTTTCTGTGGTGTTGCATTTTATGTAGAGTCCAGCTTCTTGCTGGTTCAGTTTAACCTTTGTCTATGTATTTCTATTTTATCCCCCCTTTTACAAAACTGTAGAGCGTTTTTTAGCGCCAGCTGTGGTGGTAGCAGCTCTGATGCTCAGAATTCTATGAGCGTCAGAGCTGTTACCACCGTGGCTAAAATCCACACTGCAGTTTTGTAAAAGGGGGAGGGGTTAGTTTGTGATGACACATTCCATACTAGGCGAAGGTGTTTTCTGTGTTCTGTGTGTTTGAAAGAAATGGTTTTCTGTTAGGATTGACGGTGTAGGATTGATCTCTACTAGTCTGGCTGGTTTAGTTTTACAATGGGTGTATTGATGTTGTACTGCTCACTGCATATGTAAGATGCTGCCTTTTCCTGGGTACTCATGTGTGGCGTGTGGCTTGTTACTAAAAATCATGTTTTTCGTACAGATGGGGGGGGGTGCCAAAAAATGATGGGCCCCGGGTGTCACATATGCTAGGTATGCCACTGATCCATAGCAAATAAAATCAATAAATCTATGGGCGCCTTTTACAAAACTGCGCTAGCGGTTTTAGCATGTGCTAGACGCTAACGCCAGAATTGAGCTGGCGTTAGTTCTAGCCGCGTAGTGCGGGTTTAGCGCGCTAAAATTCTGCGTGTGCTATAAATGCTATCACAGCTTAGTAAAAGGAGCCTGATATGTTTTTATTCTGAAGAATCTACATTAGCTAGCACTGCAAAACTATGAAATTAGAATTAATTTTTTCAAGAGTAACTCGGATTCCAATCAGGCCAGTATGGAATGATTGATTATTTTGAATGGTCAGGCACATTCTCAGAGGAATAAATTACAGTATACATTGTAAGCAATGTATACTGGAATAGCTGTTTTTAGATTCCCCCCCACAAAAAAAAAAGCAGATTATTTTTTCCTTAACATTTTTTTTGAAACTCATGCCAACATGCCAAGTTGTGGAGAAGCATGCCAGGGGTAGCAGTGCCTGTTTCCAAGGAGACCACAACCTGTAGAAACTAATGCAATCTTTCTTCCCTAGATGGAGGAAGCCAAACAAAGGTTGCTTGTCAACATAACAACTTTTTCACGAAATTAACGGCGTCTTCTGAAGTGCATGCAGCATCTGGTGGAAAATTATCATTTTAATTAGATATGGTCTAGCTATGAATGATAATGAAAAATTGGGCCATTTTGTCAGGTCTCACAGAAAGAAAGATACAATGGAAGCGTGCACGCCCGCCTTGAATGTGACACATTGTAAACGATTTGAAGACGCAAAACATGAAATATTTTTAAACACTCGGATCAATAAGAAATAACAATGCCAATTATTCCTAGAATGGATGACATTAGAACACACAAGCGCCGTTTGATTGTGGAAAATTGTCCCAGGTAGAAAGAACTCGAGAGAGAAACAAATGCCAGTATCTCATTTGTAGGGAAGAGCAATGCAAATGGTTTGGCATGCGAGTAAGAACAGGGAATTCAATGAAGTTCCCTAAGCATCGTTCAAAGCCTGAACAAAGGCATCAAAGAATAAAAACATCCATTCTCTGTGCCTTTTCTTTTACTAAAGCTTGGGCATGAGAAGTTAACTAGCGTTAAAGGGTTTTCGAGTTTCAATATGACAAGTTCCTATCCAAGTAAAGAACAGAGCAATGAAGCCACAAGTCAAAGAATTTCTCAAGATGGTCAACAACTTAGGGCTCCTTTTACTAAGGTGTGCTAGCGTTTTTTACCGCGCGCTGCAGATTAGCGCACGCTGCCCCCGCGCTACACGTAAAAACTAACGCCAGCTCAATGGTGCTAAAACCGCTAGCGTAGCTTAGTAAAAGGTGCCCTTAGGGAGGGCTAATTTTATAAAAGGCGTGGAGGCGGGAAAGGTCCCTATGGACAATTAAGCACATATGCATCTTTATAAAATCCTAACACATCCAATATTCTCTCAGTTCTAATATACAATTTTTTTAAATTTACAGTTGTTAGAATTTTCTTCCTGGGCCTCAGCGATGATACCCACACCGATAAACAAATTTAATATTGGTTAGGATTATACATGAATTAAATTAGATTTTTCTTCAATTCTACTTTCATCAGCATTCAACTCTCACTTTTAATATTTTCACTATTTTTCAAAGTTAAAGTTAAAACTGTATCTTTTTGAACTGTATATTCGCTGTATGTTCAGCCTTATCTGCTGTGAACCGCCTAGGACCATTCGTGGTTTGGCGGTATATAAGCATAAATTATTATTATTATCTATTATCTATATCTATTTTTTTCAGTTTAATCGATATCAGGTTAAAATGCTTGCCATTGAAGATAGTATGGAATTAACGAACAATGCCTAGGCAGATTATTGTCATTTCCAAGTGTATTTGCTCATCACATCTGTATATAAGTGACTAGAATACCTGCATTTAAGTGCATACTTGTGACCTAAATCTACGCAACTCTTTATAAACTTAGGGCCGGACGCCTTAAAAGCGGCCGCCAATCGCCTGTCAATCAGTGCAGGGCATCGGTTACAGAATCGTTCCAAAATAGGCGGCTGAAATGTAGGCCCAGAAAACCCAAGACTACATTTCAGCCACTAGACTGCAGCAGCTGATCACGGCAGGGGATTCCCCCCTCCACCATCAGCCGAGTAGCAGGGATTCCCCAAAGCCACCATTCTGTAACTGGCGCCCAAGTTTTAGGCACCGGTTACAGATTTGCAGCTTTAGGGAGTCCCTGCCACTCAGCTGATATTGGAAAGGGAAATTCCCCTGATGCGCTTGGCTGAGAGCGGTCGCTGCAAGGAACCCCTGTATTTGACCTCAAATCAGCTGGCAGGAAACATGCCCACTCCCGCTTGCTGGTGCCCCTCCCCCCTACTAACATCCCCTGCCAGCAGCCACTCTGAACATCCCCGACAGGAGGGATGCCCTCAGGTAAATGAATCACTAAATACCTTGAGAAAAAGGTAAATACAAATGAGAAATACAAATGAGAAAAAGGGGCAGTGTCTGGAAAGCAGTATACTGTATACTAAAGCTCGAAGTATGGGATTCTTGATCTAGAGCAGTGTTTCTGAACTCAATCCTCATTTCTTATGCACCAAATTCATTATCTTTAATTCCTCTAAACATCTCATACTTCACACTATACCATCGTTTCTCATCCACATTCACTCATCTAATGTACCTGGGTCTGAGGAGGATTGAGTGACTTGCCCAGAGTCGCAAGGAGTAGTGTGAGATGTGAGCCCGCAACCTCAGGGTGTTGAGGCTATAGCTCTAACCACCACACCACTCCTTCCTTAGGAAAGGAAAACAAGGGAATTCTTTGCCTTGGTCTTCACCGAGGAAGAATCGTGGTAGCTACCGGTGCCAGAAATGGTATTTAATTCTGATGAATCGGAGAAACTCAAACAAATCTCTAAAACAATGGATGATGTAATGGGTCAGTTTGACAAATTAAACAGTAGCAAGTCACCTGGACTGGATGGTACCCATCTCAGAGTGCTGATAGAATTGAAAAATGAACTTGCAGAGCCATTGTTGGTAATTTTTCTTTAAAAAATCCTGCATAGTATCGGAATACTGGAGAGTGATCAATGTGATACCAATTTTTAAAAAGGGTTCCAGATGTGATCTGGGAAATTATAGACCAGAAAGTTTGATGTTAGTACCGGGCAAAATGGTAGAGACTATTATAAAGAACAAAATGGCAAAACATATACATAAGCATGGATTAATGAGAGGAAGCCTACATAGATTTAGTCAAGAGAAATCTTACCTCACCAGTCTACTGCATTTCTTTGAAAGGGGTGAATGAGCATGTGGATAAAGATGAGCTGGTTGATATTGTATTTGGATTTTTCATAAGGCATTTGACAAAGTACCTCATGAAAGACTTCTGAGGAAATTGTAAAGTCATGGGAATAACTAGTCAGCAAATTTACCCCTCCTTTACTAACGTGTATCATGGGTTTTAGCGCCGGTAACTGCTCTGACACTCATAGAATTCCTATGAGCATCGGGGAGGGGGTAAATTCGCTGACGACATAAAGTTGTTCAAAGTTGTTAAATCGCAAGATGATTGTGAAACATTGCAAGATGACCGTGTGAGACTGGGCGTCAAAATGGCAGAGACCGTTTAATGTGAACAAGTACAAAGTGATGCATGTGGGAAATAGGAACCCGAGCTATAGCTACGTGATGCTGGGTTCTGTTTAGGAGTCACTGCCCAGGAAAAGGATCTAGGTGTCATTGTTGAGGATACGTTGAAACCCTCGGCTCAATGTGTAGTGGTGACTATGAAAGCAAATAGAATGTTAGGAATTATTACATAAATCCAAATCTACAAGAAGGGATGTCCAATAAGTCACAAATTCACAAAAACACCCCTCAAAGACCAGGGCTACGTCTCAGAATCTATGAAAAAAAGGAGAAAAAGACCTCAGTGTCTAACAGGGGCTCTAAAAAAAGCTTCCCAAATAGACAAGCCAGTCTCAGACAGAATTTGAAACTGGCAGACACATCCTTGGTCAAAAAAACTCCTTTAAACTCTATTAATATTCAGAGTCACACATTTCTTTTGATAAATTTTGTTTAAATTTTCAAATACTTTTTCATAAATAGTGTCATAAAAGTCACTTATCTGAATAGATAGCTGTTTGGACGTAGTCATGGGGTTAGAAAGCAGGAACAAAAAATGCTCCGTGGGAAGTCAGCTGAAGGCTAATTAAAGCATATCCAATGCAACACTTCCACAATCAAACAGGGCTCCCTGTTTCGCTATAATGCTTCGTCAGGGATTTTGAGCATCCATTCACCCGCTCAGGACAGGAGTGGAAGCGGGTGAATGGACGCTCAAAATCCCTGACGAAGCATTATAGCGAAACAGGGAGCCCTGTTTGATTGTGGAAGTGTTGCATTGGATATGCTTTAATTAGCCTTCAGCTGACTTCCCACGGAGCATTTTTTGTTCCTGCTTTCTAACCCCATGACTACGTCCAAACAGCTATCTATTCAGATAAGTGACTTTTATGACACTATTTATGAAAAAGTATTTGAAAATTTAAACAAAATTTATCAAAAGAAATGTGTGACTCTGAATATTAATAGAGTTTAAAGGAGTTTTTTTGACCAAGGATGTGTCTGCCAGTTTCAAATTCTGTCTGAGACTGGCTTGTTTATTTGGGAAGCTTTTTTTAGAGCCCCTGTTAGACACTGAGGTCTTTTTCTCCTTTTTTTCATAGATTCTGAGACGTAGCCCTGGTCTTTGAGGGGTGTTTTTGTGAATTTAGGAATTATTACATTACATTACATTTCAGATTTCTATTCCGCCATTACCTTTCGGTTCAAAGCGGATTACAAAAAGAGTTAAGGGAGAAGGGTTACAACGTTAAATCAGAGAAGGTTTCCAAGAGAGGGAAAAGTAGGATCTGGGGTTAGGGAGGGAATGGTAAGAGGGGGGGGGGGGGTTAAGCTTTATCATGGTATTAAGCTTTATTAAGGGATTTCTTGAAGAGTATAGTTTTTATTTCCTTTCTGAACATCTTGTAGTCTGGGGTTGTTGTCAATAGGTTGGAGATTTGGTTGTCTATCTTCGCTGCCTGAGTGGCCAGTAGTCCGTTGTATAGTTTTTTCTGTTTTACTTCTTTGATTGGGGGGGGTAAGTGAATGGGGTGTGTGTTTTTCTATGCCTGGTAGAGGTGGTTTGGATGAGGCGGTCGTTTAGGTAGGTTGGGCTGTTTCCATTTATAGTTTTAAATAGTATACAGTAGAATCTAAATTGTATTCTTTCCTGGATTGGAAGCCAATGAGAATTGATGAATGCCTCAGTAATGTGATCATGTTTTTTCAATGAAGAGACGAGTCTCAGAGCTGTATTCTGAATTGTCTGTAGTTGTTTAAGCATTATTGCAGGGCAGGGGAGGTAGAGGATGTTGCAATAGTCTAGGATACTTAGGATTAGAGATTGTACTAGGAGCTGAAATTGTGTTTTTTCGAAGAATTTTCGAATTATCAGAAAAGGAATGGAAAACAAAGATGAAAATGTTATAATGCCCTTGTATTGCCCTATGGTATGGCCACGCCTCGAATATTGTGTGCAATTTTGGTCACTGTATCTCAAAAAAGATAAAGTGGAATTAGAAAAGGTACAGAGAAGGGCGCTGAAAATCATAAAAGGAATGGGACAACTTCCCTATGAGGAGAGACTAAAGCAGCTAGGGCTCTTCAGTTTGGAGAAGAGCTGTCTCAGGGGTGATAAGATAGAGGTCTATAAAATACTGAATGGCGTAGAAAGGGTAGATGTGACATGGGACTGCTTGCCCTGGATTGGTAGTATGGAATGTTGCTACTATTTGGGGTTTTGTCAGGTACTAGTTACCTTGGATTGGCCACTGTGAGGACGAGCTACTGGGGTCAATAGCATGGAATTTTGCTACTTTTGGGGGGAGGGGTTTGTCAGGTATTAGTGATCTGGATTGGCCACCATAAGGACGGGCAACTGAGCTAGATGGATGTCCAAAAAACCAGCGTAAATTGGCACTTGGATATTTTTCTCATCAAAACATCCAAGTGTAGATTTTCAAAACCATTTTTCTTGATGTCTTGCAAGACGTCCTAGCTGCTGTGTGTCCAGAACTAAAGGGGGCATGTTGGAGGCATGTTCTGGGTGGGCTTAGACTTGGACGTCTAGTGGCAATAATCAATCCTTTCCCAAGATGTCCTGGACGGAACTTTTGACGTTCTGATATAAACCTGTTTTAAAAGCGTCCAAGTTCCAAAATGGTAACCATACTAACCAGATGATCACTGAAAGGATTAACTAATGACCCCCCATTCCCCCAGTGGTCACTAAGCCCCTCCCACCCACCCCAAATATCTGAATGAAACAGTACATACCTGTCTCTAGAAGAGCTGCATCTAGTATGTGAAATCCTAGTAAAGCTTCACACAAGTAATAAGTAGCTTGGCGAGTGGACTAGTGAGCAATAGACAGGTGGATCCAGGCCCATAAGCCACGCTAACCACTATATTTATGGTAGAAAGTGTAAGCCCACCGAAACTCACCAAAATCCTACTATACTTCCACATAGGTGTCACCTGCAGCATAAGAGATATTGGCTTGGTAGACAGGTGGGTATAGTAGGTCCTAGGGGAGTTTTGGAGGGCTCAATGTGCTAGTAACAACATTACTATGTAGTCTTACCATAGATCAGTGGTTCCCAAACCCTGTCCTGGGGGACCCCCAGCCAGTCGGGTTTTCAAGATATCCCTAATGAATATGCATGAGAGAGATTTGCATACCTGTCACTTCCATTATATGCAAATCTCTCTCATGCATATTCATTAGGGATATCTTGAAAACCCGACTGGCTGGGGGTCCCCTAGGACAGGGTTTGGGAACCACTGCCATAGATCGTCACTGAAATCTCAGGTTTTGTACTGAAAACCAGGTACTTCTCAAGAGGATTCCTTTCAGTTAACCCTTACTTCTTTTACCTTAGTGTTATCAGCTAGACCAGGGGTAGGGAACTCTGGTCCTCGAGAGCCATATTCCAGTTGGGTTTTCAGGATTTCCCCAATGATTATGCATTGAAAGCAGTGCATGCAAATAGATCTCATGCATATTCATTGGGGATATCCTGAAAACCCGACTGGAATACAGCTCTCGAGGACCGGAGTTCTCTACCCCTGAGCTAGACTCTAGTTTTTTGAACAACTTTCTTTAATAACTTGAAGTATAGAATAAACACTTACAATTTGATGATTTCGAGGCAGTCCAACTTTTTATACAGAATCTTCTTACTCTACCAGCACATCATACTCAAAGGGAAACTGGGCGTGTGTCCACACACCTTATGGGAAATAACACTGTGCTCCACACTTAGATATTGAACCTAAGCTGTATTAGGCTAGCGGAAATAAAGGGTGAAAACCTGGTGAAAAGGACACTGCTAGACCCAAGTTTTCATGCAGCCATTCGTTCTTACAAAATGGATACTGTTCTCTCCCAGAAGCTAAAGAAGGGTGGGCTCAAGCTCTCTGGTTGCAGTCTGGCTCTCTGGAAGAGCATTCTTGATCTATACAAGAACTGAGAAAATGTCCACATAGAATGGGGGCAGAACACTCACCAGACATTAGAAGGGGGCTATGGTTAGATGTACTTCTGACACCTTTTATGTGATGTTCACCGCAGTGCTCTCTAAGGTACCTCACTGCTTTACTGGTATGTCTATGTGGCCAGTCCATTATAAGGCTGGCCCCTCCCACATCTAAATGGTCTGGATTAGGACATTTTTGAACTTGGATGGTTTTGCAGTTAAAAATGATGAATAAAGTTGGACATCCTAAGGCTGGCTGTCCTGGCAGACAAGACGTCTAAGTAGGTGATTAAAAAAATAAAATTGGATATCTTATAGTGTTGCTGGTTTCAAAAATGGTCATTTCTCCATCTCCGACTTTGGACGTCTTCTGGGAAATGTCCAAAGTCAGACTTAGACTTCCTATCAAAAATGCCCCTCTTTGACAGTGGACATATGCAGTTTAGGCAGAGTTTTAAATTTCAAGTTTCATCTTTATTTCATATACCACTGCCCATTGTTGTATTTGCAGAGGTTTACAATATAAAATACATAGAAGTAACCTACAGAGAGTATGTAGAGTACAGGGAGGTATGTAGACAACATGTTTTCTGCTCCATGCTGGTATCACACCACCATTCCCAGTTTGATCTGAGTTTCCAAAAGCATCCCAAAACAGAAAGGTTTTAGACCCTTCTTGAATGTTTGTAATGTGGGTTCCAGTCTTAATTGGGAAGGCAAGAAACTCCAGATGGAGAGGCCCAGCCTACTATGCCAAAAATTGAATCGGGGATAAAGTCTATATTTTAATGCAATTTTAGTCTATTCACAAAGAGAACTTTGTACAGAAATATACCAGACAACAATATAAAATCAGGAAATTAACTCCAAAAACTTAAATAGATTTGAGGTGGGGGGGGGGGGCATAAGTGGGACAACATATTCCATAATTAAGGTCCTATATTGCATTAAAAAAGTTGTATTTCTTTATTCTTCCAAGTACACAGTTTTGAACGATGGAACCACAAGCAAATATAAAGGAGAGGATCTCACAATTCTCGGTTGAGGCAATCGCAAATTGGAGATTATCGATGGGAGGGTGATGAAGAGGACGACTGGGGCTGAGTGTCAGAGTAGGGGTGATAGAAATTCAGAGAATATAAGAAGGAATAATTTGTCAGAAGGGATTCAGAGTGGTGGTGATATGGTAAGAAAACGTGAGAGGAAATGAGGAAAATAAAATGGGGTTGAGAGGGGCTGGTAGTAAGAGAGGATGATTGAGGAAGTAAGAGACAGTATGGAGATAATAGGAAGTGGTAACAGAGCTGTTAGGCAGAGAAAGAGCCTGAAAACCATCAAGAGAGGGGGACATGGAGAGCTGAGGGTAGGCAAAGCATGAAATAATTAGAGAAGTAGCATTAGATTCTATGATGTCGCATCTTTCAGATTGCTGGTTCAGTCACTGGTATTGAGTCAGCTGAACTATTTTAATATAGTCCTTTTGGGAGGTATTCAAAAGAACTTTTCAAGGTTGAATGCTGCAGTTCGCTTGATTTTCGGCTTGAGGAAGTATGATCATGTCATTCCCTTTTACAGAGAATTGCATTGGTTGCCTGTTGAAGCTCGTGTTAAATTTAAGTTTCGGTGTTTTTGTTATAAAGTCATTTTTTGATATGGCTTCCACCTATCTTTTCGATTCATTCTCCATTGTTGTATCCAAACATCAGCGAAGTACAGTATAATCTTGTTATAATGGACTTGCTTATAATGGAACCTCGCCTATAGTGGACGAGGTCCGCTGGTCTCGGCCATGCACCATTATAAACATACAGAAAATCATTGCATATATAGCGGACTTTCGGATATAATGGATAACCAATTTGGTTCCCAGAGCTGCTTTTAGCTGTAGTTTTGTTTGGCTATAACGGACATGCAGACTCTGCCTACAAGGCACATGGCGTGCCGGTGATATAGTATCAAAATGCAACTCTGAAGAAAATGACAAGAATATTTTTCTTTCCAGTACAGTAAGATGCTTTAGAACATCTTTTAGTGTTCTGGTTTTGCAATCATTTCGTGCCATACCAATGTTTTGCTGAGTTTTGTTCTTGATGTTGCTGATATGGTTGTGCAGTGACTGTTGTTCATTGATTGTACCTTGTTTCCAGTTGACCTAAATAAAGTTTTTTAAAAATGCAACTCTGGATATAATGGACTCTGGATATAACAGACCGTTTTTCCAGGTCTCTTGAAGTCCGTTATAACGAGATTATACTGTAATCATGGCTTGTTTAGCTTTCCTTCAACTAAAGGATGTCGGTATAAAAAATTTCATCATCGTCTGCTTTCTTACCTCTGCTACTTTGTTCTGAGTCTTATTATGATTTTAGAAAGCAATTGAAAACTCATCTGTTTGTTTAGTATTTAATCAAACTGTTTCTTTTGTATGGTATTTTTAAAATTTATGTAAACCCATTGAACTTTTTGGTTACGCGGTATAGAAATGAATTATTAGATTAGATTAGATTGAGAGAAAGATGAGTGAGATGTGGTAACATGAAAAAGAATGAGGGGCAAGGAAAGAGGGCATAGGATCCATATGTGAGTGGACAGATCGAATTAAGAGATAGTAAAGTAAATGAGAAATTTAGAGGCAGAGAAAAAAAGAAATAAGGCAAAATGAGAGAAAAGACCGAGACGGGGGAGACAGTGATGAAGACAAGAGAGAGAAAAGTAAAATGAAAAGAGTTAAGAAAAAAAATCAGGAAAGCAGAAAAAAGTGATCATGAGCAATGTAATTAGAACCTAGAATTTGGTTCCCTACGCCACCCCCATATATGATAGAGAAGTTGCCAGAAAAAGTAGAAAAAGCACTTTATTTTTGGATTACTGATTGGAATATGTAATGCAGTGAATAAATTGGATTCTCAGAGGCTGTGATAGCTTTTTTTCTCATCAATCTAAGTATAACTCAATATACAAAAAGTAAGTGTATTGTGTTTGATGTACAGAAGCTCTCTGCTGGAAGTAAATAAGAGCCTGTAGCTTTAAGGGGCAGACACAAGTTTCTTGCTTAGAATCACAGATCTTAAGGCTGTAATAAGGAAAAAAAAAAAACCCTCCCCGATAATTTGCTGCCGAGTGAAAATTTTACAGATTTAGCTAACATCGCTAAGGTCTGAGCACGAGATTTCTCGTGACAAGATGAGAAGAATAAGAGAATATAGACAGTATCTAGTTACATGTACTTTCTGCAGAGGATCTAAGTGCAGGAACAAGTTGAAAATAGAAACTAAGAACTTCTAGTTTCAAAGTTTATTTAAAATTTGATAAATCGCCTTTACGTAGGTCGATGCCAAGTACAATCCAACCACTGCTACTGGGCTGAAATGCCACTCCATTTCTGTGCCAGGAAAGGAAGGATGCAATATTTTTGACTGGGTGGGGGGAGGGAATTTGGATTTAGTTCATGCCTTTTCTGTTGTAATTTGAGGTGAGTTACATTATATGTGAAGGGCTTGCCGTCTAAGATTGCATCTGTGGCAATGGGGGATGAAGAAGCAGCATAAGGTGCTAACGTGCTATTTATTGGAAAAAAAAATGTATTTTTGATGGGGACACTTCAGGGTGGAGAATGAACATGGATGTGCTAACCACCTAGTGCACACCTGATGCCACTGATGTGCCAACTAATGGGTGTGTGATTACCTCAAAACAACAACAAAAATCAGACAAATGAAAAATCACATACCTGACATGTGAACAAGACAGATCCTACTTTCACCAAAAACATTTCACCGTCCTTGTACAATCCATCATCCTATCCAAACTCGATTACTGTAATGCCATTTATTTATGCCTAACAAAAAAAAGTCTTCGCAGCCTCCAGCTTATCCAGAATACTGCAGCCAAGCTGATTTTTGCTAAACGCAAATTTGATCACGTCTCCCCACTACTTACCAATCTTCACTGGCTCCCAGTACTTTCCAGAATTCATTTCAAATGCTCCTGCCTGGCTTTCAAGATCATTCACGGCATCCTTCCGCCCCTAATCCCTCTATCCTTCCTCGTCCGGACGCCTGCTACCACCAGATCCGCTCACAGATATAAAACTATCCTTCCCCTCTCTATACGGCATCCTCCACACTGGCAAACTGGGAAGATCCCTCCTCTCCAAAATCACGGGCCTTTGGAACGATCTCACTATCCCGCTGCGGAACCTAGACTCCCTCCAACTATTCCGAAAACAACTGAAAACCTGGCTTTTCTCTAACATATAACATCTCTTCTCCTGTTTACATCCCCTCTATTCATTTGCTCTTGTAAATCTTTCTCCTCTCTCTTCCTATATTTTTAAGCTTTGTAAACCGTGTCGAGCTCCACTTCCGTGGAGATGATGCGGTATATAAACTTAAGGCTTAGTTTAGATAGATACTTATAGTTCAAGATTTCCTAGAATTTACAGCTGAGTCTTGTGTGGATCAAGAGACCTAGTTTTGTTAAGAGACTTCAATTTGCAGGCTGATAAAGAAGATGAAGAATCTGTCAGGTGATTTCCCACCAGCAATAAGAAGAATGAGTTTTCATCTGGTAATAATGAACAGTGCCCATACTGCCAGCCCTAAAATGGATTTGGTCTTTTCATTAAAATGTCATTTAAGTAGGCAAGAATCATTTATAATTGAGCAACTATGTTGGACTGATCATTTTGCATGATTCCCTCCCCCCCCCCCTAGAATGGAAATGAAAGATGGAAGAGGAAATGAGAACAAAGATTTAGTCTATTTGCTTTTGGAACTTAAGAACTTAGATGTGATTTATGAGAGGAAAAAAAATAAAAGAGCTCCTTTACTTGTGGAATAAATCATTAGAGGTGCCAATTAACCCTCCATTGCTCCAGATATAAAATCTTAGGGGTCCTTTCGCCATACAGAGGTAAAAAGTATCCTAACACAGGTCTTTCCTACACGCTGAGACCAATTTTACCATTGGGGTAAATAAGTATATAAGAGTAGCCAACTTGGATAGATGGGAAGAGAGCACATGGAAAAGCAGATTATGAGAAGCAAGCAGAAAAATGGAAGAAAGTTGAATGTCAAAACAATGCCAAAGAGGGATGTAGACGACGTCAACAAAATTGAACAGGGTAAATTGTGGAACAAGGGAGATGAGAAACAGTATACGTATAGTATACCAATAGATCCAATTATACAGCGTTTCTCCTTCTACTCAAAACATACTGTAGATAATAGGCAAAGAATGACAATACTTCGATATGCTCAGAGGTGTGAAAACTCTTTCAGGGGATTTGCTTGCCCTCTTTTTGAGCTTATTGTCCAATCATTGCATAGATTTTGCTTTGTCAATAAATAGCTGTACAGAAAATAATATACTTCATATTGTGCAAACCACTTCGAAAACTTGTTATGTAGTTCAAATGTTGTTCAATTTCTCACAGCTGTTTTAAACTGACCCTTAAAAAATGATGTCATTTATCTTAGATGGTAGGGGGGTCCCAATGCGGCCCCGTTTCATGACGGTCATAAATCAGCGGTTTTTCGGCGGCGTTCTTTGTCAGTTAGAAACCCCGCAGTGAGAGTATTGAAGTCTTTATTGCTTGGTATGTATGTGTCAAGCTCCCTCGCCGTTGATGCCTGTAACTTTGTAATTTAAGTATGAACATTTAATGGAAAAGTTTAAAAAAAAAAAAAATTTTGACTTCTTTTTGTATTTGCAGAAGTGGTGACAGTGAGGTTTTCGGCTGGCGATTTGTTTCACCAGCGAAGTGCTTTAGAATCCCTCAAATCGGGCCTCCTGAAGCAGACAACGAAACGGGGCCGTGGTGGGACCCCCTACCATCTAAGATATGTGACATCATTTTTTAGGGGTCAGTTTAAAACAGCTGTGAGAAATTGAACAACATTTGAACTACATAACAACGAGTTTTTTTAAAGTTTGTATGGTCCGTTTTTCGTGGTTACCACACTCACGCAACAAAAATGCCTGATCTGTGTGCTATGTGCTTTCACAATGAAAATATACTGCCAAAAAACTATGTTGGGTCCCATAGTCTGTAAAAAGTGGACCATTTGTATAGAACAATCTGTTTGCTTGTTCACAATAAACTTTGCCTGCGTCTTGTACATTTGTCTGCAGTAACTTTCTTTGTCTTTGGTCAAATGAATGAACATAAGAACATAAGAAGTTGCCTCCGCTGAGGCAGACCATAGGTCCATCCTGCTCAGCGGTCCGCACCCGCGGCGGCCCATCAGGCCCATTGCCTGAGCAATGGTCTATACCTATCTATACCCTTCAATCCCTTTTTCTTCTAGGAATCTATCCAAACTTTCTTTGAAACCATTTAATGTTTTCTTGTCTACAACAGCCTCTGGAAGCGCGTTCCATGTATCCACCACCCTTTCAATTTCTCCGAGTGCCCCCTTGTACTTGTGGCGCCCCTTAATTTGAAAAATCTGCCCCTGTCTACTTTTTCTATGCCCTTCAGGATCTTGAAGGTTTCTATCATGTCTCCTCTAAGTCTTCGCTTTTCCAGGGAGAAAAGTCCCAACTGCTTCAATCTGTCGGTATATGGGAGATTTTCCATTCCCTTTATCAGTTTGGTTGCTCTTCTCTGTACTCCCTCAAGTACCGCCATGTCTTTCTTGAGGTACGGCGACCAGTACTGGACACAGTACTCCATATGCGGCCGTACCATTGCACGATACAGCGGCATGATGACTTCCTTCGTCCTGGTCGTAATACCCTTCTTAATGATACCCAGCATTCTGTTTGCTTTCCTAGAGGCTGTGGCGCATTGCGCCGATGCCTTCAGTGTTGCGTCTACCATCACCCCCAGGTCTCTCTCCAGGTTACTAACCCCTAGTGCTTGGATCACTTGTAACAGAATTAAGCTAGATTAGGATTCTGTCCATATAGAGCAGGGATCTCAAAGTCCCTCCTCGAGGGCCACAATCCAGTCGGGTTTTCAGGATTTCCCCAATGAATATGCATTGAAAGCAGTGCATGTGCATAGATCTCGTGCATAGTCATTGGGGGAAATCCTGAAAACCCGACTGGATTGTGGCCCTCGAGGAGGGACTTTGAGACCCCTGATATAGAATGAGCCTGTACTTGTGTAACTTAATCCTCTCCTAGAGAGAACTGTTATTGGCTAATAAATGAGGTCAGTAAAATACAGGAGTGGTATATCAAATCTTAAATAAACATAAATATAATTACACACGAGCTTCAATTGACAGCAGTTACAACTGCAGCAATAGTAGATTATAGCAGTCCCCAGTTACCATTACAAGGTAACCCCCCGACACACACACACTGTGGCCTTCTGTGTTTGAGGCAACATACAGCTGCTTTATATCCCTGTCAATCTAGAAGAGGGAACTTGTGTACACCACCTTTTTGTAATTATACAACCACACTTGAAGCTGTTTGCCTACAGCAGGGGTGTCCAATGTCAGTCCTCGAGGGCCGCAGTCCAGTCGGGTTTTCAGGATTTCCCCAGTGAATATGCATGAGATCTATTAGCATACAATGAAAGCAGTGCATGCAAATAGACCTCATGTATATTCATTGGGGAAATCCTGAAAACCCGACTGGACTGCAGCCCTCGAGGACCGACATTGGACAGCCCTGGCCTACAGGTACTTCAAGCATTTTCCCTCTCTGTACCAGTGGGCTCACAATCTATCTAATGTGCCTGGGGCAGTGGAGGATTAAGTTACTTACCCAGGGTCACAGGGAACAGGACAGGGTTTGAACCCACCACTTCAGGGTGCAGAGTCTGCAGCTCTAACCACTGCACTGCACCCTACTCACTTAACACATTGAAATAATGCTTAAGGATCAGCTCTAACAGCCAGTGACAATTTCCTTCTGCTTTTTCTCCACAGAGGATATTATGAGGGGAAATTTCTGCTCCTCCAAGTATGCACAGAGGCAAGTACTGAGAGCAGCACAAATGCTTACAAAAGCTAAATCAAATATACTGACGAATAAGGGGGAGAGGGAAAACTGCCCCAGGCGCTGCCTTTAAGGGGGTATTGGCATCTCTCCTCTTCCCCCTCTCCCTCTCCCTGTTCCCCCATGCCACTTCAAATCTTTGCCGGCCATGAGCAGCCTAGCCTCTCTTACTCTCTGCTCGTGCCGGCCTCATCCCTCTCTCTGACATTACTTCCTGTTTGCGGGGACCAGGAAGTGACATCAGATGGAAGGATAAGGCAAGAGTGAGCAGCAGGTAAGAGATGCTGCGTGTGACCATTGAAGATCTGAAAAGGTTCAGGGGTGGGGGCAAGGGAGAGAAAGCAGGGGGGGAGGGGTGCATGGCGTGACTGTACTGGGCACCTCCGCCCTGGGCGAAGCTTCCCTTGCTACACCACTGAAAACAGGGACCTGGTTTGTTCTACTTAACTTACATATACAGACATGAAAAACGTTGCACATTCAGTAGATAACAAAAGCTGTATCATGTAATGGGCCCAGCGCAATAAGTAAAAAAAAACAACATTCTCTTGCCAAATTTGCACTTGCAAAGTTGATTTGATCTAATAATTTGATATACCATGGGCTCCTTTTACTAAGGTGCGCTAAGCCTTTTAGCGCACACTAAATATTAGCACATGCTAATCACGCGCTAAATGTCTAAGGACGCATTAGCACGTGCTAAACGTGTACTAAAACGCATAGCGCACCTTAGTAAAACAGGGGGTAAGTATTATAATTGTTTAAAAGTGGTTTACAATAAAAATAAGTAAAAACATTCACAAATAATTGTAATACGTGGTATATGAAATTATTTCAAATCAACCTAGCGAATGGAACTTGTAAATGAGAATCTGGCAAAATACTGGGCCCTGAAACATTTATGGGAAAAATAAATGTTTATTTTTCAAAAATGGCTACAGGACCCTTTTACAAAGCTGCGGTAGTGATGTTGCCACAGCAGTTAAAATGCTTGAGTACCTGATTGTAAACAGCTTAGATAACCTTGATAGGTGGTATATAAATAAATACAGTAAAGCCCTTAAAAATTGAATGGGCTTCGGTACATTTATGGCAGCGACATTGCTACTGTGGCTTTATTAAAGGGGCCCTAAGATTCATGCTGCTATTCCACATCATGATCAATTTGTAGGACAGTTCATAAATCTTTATTAGTCCATTTTGACCAATGGATACTTTGGATGTTTATTTGTCTAAAATTGATATTTATGCATACCTAACTCGCACATTAACATCCATTTTTCCACAAATGTTGGAACAGGCTCTGTCAGATTCTGTTCTACAAATATTAGAATAAATTGAGATTTCTTTACCTGGATGTCTCAAAACGGATTGTACCTCCTTTCTGAAATGCTGCTCATAACCTGTTTGCAGCCCCTCCCGGGAAGACTCCTATCCAAACCTTTCCGCTTCCAATATATCCAGTATTATCCATATTAGTAAATACAGTTATGATGCTATAGAACAGTGTTCTTCAACCACTGGAGCCGGTCCACAGAAATTTCCTGCCGGTCTACAGGGCCGGCACAGGCATCGGGCCCGAGACAGCGTTCTTCAGCCGCCGGTCCACGGTGCGATCGATGCGGCATAATCTTCGGGCCGGCTCTCTCTTCCTCATTGCCGCAGTACACAAGCTGTGAGCAGTGCGTCCTTTGCCTGAACCCTTCTCTCTGACATCACAATGTCGGAGGGAAGGTTTCCAGATGAGACGCGGGATGCGCGAAAAGCCTCTGCCTGCGGCTTTGTGCACTGTGTCTGTGAGGAAGAGGAAGCCAGCCCAAAGATAACGCCGGGGGCGGCATAAAACGGCCAGGCAGGAGCAAGCCAGAAGGTAAGGCACAGCATGGAAGGAGGGAGACAACAAAGGTAGGGGGAATGATTTTATTTTTTAATTTAGTGATTGAATTGTGTCAGTTTTGAGAATTTACATCTGCTGTCTGTAGCTTGCACTGTTCTGGAAGAAAAGCATTTGTTTCTTTTTCTCTGGGATTGTACTGCATGCAGCATCTTGCATCTTAGGGTTTGTTTGTATATACTGTATTTTTCGCTCCATAAGATGCACCTGACCATAAGATGCATCCTAGATTTAGAGAAGGAAAACAAGAAAAAAAACCATTCTGAACCAAATTCTCCCTGCCAAGCTCTCCATCCAACTCCACACTCCATGCTAGGCTCTGCATCCTGTCCCCCCTCCCTGACAGGCTCTGTACCTTTAATCATCTACTCGCTCAGCAAATTCAACCACGTCACACCCGCCTATGTAGACTCTCACTGGCTTCCGATAAAAGCAAGAACTCAATTCAAATTCTACTGCTTACTTTTCAAAGTAACCCATGGTATGGCCCCCAATTACCTGAACAACCATCTTTGCCGCTACCGACTACCCAGATCAAGAAGAACTCAGAATCTTTTCACCTTCCCCCCTCATAATGGTACCCGATGTAAGAAACTTTAAGACAGCCTTCTAGCAACTCAGGCAGCGAAAATTATCACCAAACTGATGATCAAAACAACAGACATCAAAGTGTTTTGGAAAGAAATCAAAACATTTCTTTTCAAAAAACACCGTCCTTACTTAATATTCCCCTCCCCAATCGCACATGCACTCTCCCCAGCAAATAACACACTAGTCATCCCCTTGAACCTCATTTACCAAAAATATCCAAACTCCTAAATAAGCACCTCCTTTAGGTATCCATTTAACCTTCTCCTAAATAAGCATCTCCCTTAGGTGTCCACTTAACTGATTCCTTCAAAGTTAGGTACCTTTCTTCAGTTGCCTATATTGTTTTCCCCACTGAACCTTGTAACTACTGTCAAGTTATTCTATCGATAAATCCAGATATCTTATACTTGTATTTCTATACCACAACATGTAATTTACTTAAATCGTTGTAATGTAATTCTCTCGGTAATGTCCTCATCTCTTTTAATTGTAATCCGCTTAGAACCGCAAGGCACAGGAGGAATAGAAATCACAAATGTAATGTAATGTAATCATCCCCCCTTGTACCTTTAATCATCCCCCCATACCTTTTTAATCATCCCCCCCTTGTACCTTTAATCATACCCCTCCTTGTACCTTTTTAATCATACCCCCCTCTGTCCTTTTTTTTTTTTTTAACTGCGTACCTTTTAAATTATTCTCTCACTCGATGACTCTTTACTATTTCCGGGCAGCAGGCGTATGAGTCAGGAGCGAGGACGTCAGGCCCAAGATTTACATGCTCTCGCTTGGGCGTGCGCTGCTTTCCGAATGGCTGCCAGCAGTTCTCGCTAGTCCTGCGAGAACTGCAGCCAGCCATTCAGAAAGTGGCGCTGGCCCAAGCAGGAATATGTAAAGCTTGGCCCTGACCGCCGCGCTCCTGACTCGTGTGCCTGCTGCTGGGAAATAGTAAGGAGCCATACGCTGGACCACCAGGCTTGGAAAAAGGTATGGCGACGACAGCGGCTGTGGCGTGGGGAGGGTGCTTTGTAATTATATGAGGGGAGGGCGAAAGGTAGTGTGGTTGCAGCACAGGGGGGTGTTTTGTAATTGTATGGAGGGGTGGCGAGCGGTGCTGTAAGATGGTGCGGTGCGGGGGTGGCCGGCGGGCGGTGTTTAACAAGGTGGTGCGGCTGCTGTGTGTGAGGGAGGTGTTGCAGTTGTGCGGGGATTTCAGATTTTGGAACTTTCGCTTCATAAGACGCACCAAAATTTCTACCTACTTTTGGGTGGAAAAAAGTGCGTCTTATGTAGTGAAAAATATTAGTTTTTGGTCCCGTATATATTAGTTTTTTGGTCCCATTTTTTGTCCCGTATTTGCATGGGGTTATCTGTTTTCCGGTAGGAATGAATATTGAGAAGCATACAATGTGCTTTGTGTAGTTTTAATTTTGTGATTAACCATTATGTGTTGTTAATAAGATTATATTGTGTTTGTGCGTGTATATATGAAAAATGAATGGAAAAAATGGTGTTACAATTAGTACTATTATGAGGGCGGTGTCTGGGGTGGAGATTGGACGAAGATGGGTGGGGTCTGGTCCACGACTTAGCCCAGTGTTCTTCAACCGGTGCCGGCCCACAAAATAATTCTTTTATTTCCGCCGGCCCATAGGTGTCAAAAGGTTGAAGAACACTGCTATAGAATGTTCCTGAATTATTTTCAAAACAGCACTTAGATCTCTGGAACAGCGCCACACATCTAAGTGCTTTTTGAAGACTGGCCTGCCTATTTTTAGCATGTCAGGCAGTAGACTTTACAAAATTCAAGGCTGATCCTGAAGATGTTCTGAGTGAGCCAACCAGGACAGATAGGGAGAAATACTTGAGTGCCTAAATGTAAACCACTTAGGCTATAAGTGGTCTGTAAATACTAAAATAAATAAACCTGGTTCTGTTCTTGGGCCTGTTCTTTTTAACATTTTTATAAACAATATTGCTGCAGGGCTGTCGGGCAAGGTTTGCCTCTTTGCGGATGATGCCGAAATCTGCAATAGATTTGGTGTGAACAACATGAAGAAAGACACGGCGAAGCTTGAAGAATGGTCTGAAATTTGGCAGCTAAAATTTAATGCTAAGAAATGCAAGATCATGCATTTGGGCTGCAAAAACCTGAGGAAACGGTACAATTTAGGGGATGAAGAACTTACCTGCATGACAGAAGAGCGGGACTTGGGTGGGATTGTATGAGATGATCTTAAGGTGGCCAAACAGGTTGAAAAAGTGATGGCGAAAGCTAGAAGGATGCTAGGTTGCATAGGGAGAGGTATGGCCACTAGGAAAAAGGAGGTATTGATGCCTCTGTATAAGACTCTGGTGAGACCTTATTTAGAATATTGTATACAATTCTGGAGGCTGCACCTTCAAAAAGATATAAAAAGGATGGAGCTGGTCCAGAGGAAGGCTACTAAAATGGTGTGTGGTCTTCGTGATAAGGCGTATGGGGACGGACTTAAAGATCTCAATCTGTATACTTTGGAGGAAAGGCGGGAGAGGGGAGATATGATAGATACATTTAAAAACCTAGATGGCGTAAATGCACGAGTCGCGTCTCTTTCATTTGAAATGAAGCTCTGAAATGAGAGGGCATAGGATGAAGTTAAGAGGTGATAGGCTCAGGAGTAATCTAAGGAAATACTTTTTCACAGAAAGGATGGCAGATGTGTGGCACAGTCTCCTGGTAGAGGTGGTGGAGACAGAGACTGTCTGATTTCAAGAAAGCCTGGGATAGGCACGTGGGATCTCTTAGAGAGAGCGGAGGAGATAATGGTTACTGTGGATGCCAGACTGGATGGGCCATTTGGCCTTTATCTGCCATCATATTTCAATTCAGCCTTTTCTTTATCAGCTTCTACATATTTCTCCCCTTCACCTTTGAGTCTCACAATGCTACTTTGGCACTTCTTCCTATCACCGATATAGTTAAAAAATGTCTTGTCTCCCTGGTTTACCATGTCAGCTATTTTTTCTTCCATTTGTATCTTTGCTTTCCTACTTGGCCAGCCTCTCTTAACTTTTCCAGATATTTTTGCCTGTCTTCCTCTTTCTGCGATCTTTCGTAGCTTATGAAAGCTAACCTCCTATTGCTTACCTTCTCAGCTACGACTTTTGAACACCAAAGCGGGCCTTCTTTTTCTCTTACTTTTATTGCCTCACAAAAAGGACTGTTGCCCTTACAATAACTCCTTTCAGTTTTGTCCACTGCATTTCTACTCCTTCAAGACGTTCCCACAATTCCTTAACGTAATCCCCCGGCCTCACAGTACTTGAAACACTGCAATGCTGGTGCTAGAGGTCGTAGCAGCCATTTTCAAGAGCAGACCATACCAGGCAGAAAATGAGAGGGCTTTGCTCCCGCCTGTTTCTCCCTAGACTGGATGGGAATCCCCATTACAGATCAAATGACAAAGAACCACAAAGTAATTAGGGGTTAGAGCGTTAAAATTTGAATAGTAAAGATCTACTTGGGCTAGCCAGTCAGAGGTTTCATTAAGTCCCTCCGGGTTCATAGTTTTTAACAAAAACATCCAGCGAATTTCTTTTTAAGTTTAGATTTCTTTCAATTTAAGATCATCTAAGGTATGACCTGCAACCTCCATGCAGCCCAGTGCTCTGTCTTCAGAGATGGGTGACTTCCGTCCACTGCAGTCCCAGCTCTGGAGGTGCGGGGCAGGTAGGGCTCGATGGTGCACTTGGTGGAAGGGAGGGAAAGAGAGAGCGGCTGCACAGGCTAGGGGTGGGAAGGAAAGGAAAGAGAGCGACTGCATGGGCTGGGGGAAGGGGAAGGGCTGGGGGAAGGGGAAGGGCTTTGGGCTCAGGCCTACCCTAAATTGGCTGTCAGGCTATGCCACTGTCTTCTGATACAAAATATGATGTCCCCTGTCTCCATTTGTTGGGCAGAATTTCTTAAACTTGCAATTATAGATCTTAGATACTCATAAAACATTTTAGCTATACATTACTATTTGTGCTTGTGGGGTTTGCATTTATTATTAATTCTCCATCTCTGTAGCTCACTAGGCAAATATACAGAGGCCAGAATAATTTATGGCTTGAATCACTAATAAAGAACACTATGGGGCTCATAATCAAAAAATAAAAAATCTATAAGTGGCCTAAATGGGTACTTGGACAATCAAAAAGCCTGATCGTCTAAGTACCCATAACCAAAGCTGGTTTTAGACGTATCTAAAAACAGCTTAGGCCTTTCCCCAGCCTCTAAACGCATAGAGCAAAAAGAGGCGTTTTTAGAGCAGGGGAAAGGGTGGGCGGTGGGCCGACCTAGACCTAGGCGTACAGCAGGTATAACCAAAACTTTAGGTAGGTTGCGTAGTTGGCACTTATACGTTGACTTAGACCAAAAAAGTGCCAAAAAAGGGGCTGCTGAGCTGATTGCAGCAACTCAGCGGCCCCAGGAACCTGCCTACCGCCTACTGCAACTATCACGGCAGGAGAGATGGCTCATCTTTCCTGTCACGATGGTGATCGCCCACCCCCTGAACTGGGGCACTTCAGGGTGAGCATTGCAGCAGGGCATCTCCCCTGCCGGCGATCCTCACCCTGAAGTGCCGCAGTTCGGGGGGGGGGGAGTTCGCTATTGCGGCAGAAGAGATTAGCTATCTCTCCTGGAGCGATCCACCCCCACCCTCCCCAATCATATCGGGCAGCAGGGAGCCCAAGCCCTCCTGCCCCAGCGACCCCACCCCAAAGATCCGGGCAGGAGGGATCCTAGGCCCTCCTGCCCTCAGTGCACCCCCTCCTGACCTGTGACTCTATCCCCCCCCCCCCCGTCAGACCCTTGCTAGGTTTAAATTTTGATATATTTTTTACTACAGTAGTTAGAGAAGTACTCAAGTGTAGACTCAAATATAAACCAAGCCCCCCTTTTTTTGGGCCATTTTATGGCCCCAAAATCTTGGTTTATGTTCGAGTATATATGGTAACTGGCTATGGGGTATGTATGTATATATATATATATATATATATATATATATATAATTCTTTATGCAGTCACTCTGGCTTACTAAGCGCTGAATATTGGCACCTAACTGGCCAAATGACAACTCTGCCCCCCCAGTATGTCCCTGGAATAGCTGGTTTTGAGCTGGGTGCTAACCAGACTTTTTAATGGCACTTATTTAGCCCCAAACAGCTGATTTAACTGGTCAGGAGTCAGTTCTTACTGTTTAAACCACTTTGAATATCAATCCTGGAAATATTTTAAGAATAAGAAAGAATAGGATAGGTTAAGGAGGGGGGGGGATACAGAGAAAAAATTGTAAGGAAGAAGCATAGGTAAAATAGTGAGGTGGGTCAAGGGGTTGGCAGCCTATAAGTTGAGTGGGGGTCCGGGAGGGTGTAACGCTGCAATATTGTGCTTTCAGTTGCTTGGGACAGGCAGGTTTCTTGGATTTCTGCAGAGCTTGCCTGTCCTTCACTATAGAAAATGTGACAGTGAAACAGCACCCTGCACTGGCAGGACTGTAGATAGAGGACCCCTGCTCAGTGTAGAGAGAGCAATGGTTGGCAGGTTGGGGGTAATGGGGGCAGAGGGTCCAATAGGATGCCGGGGATGGTGCAGGGGCAAACGCTAGAAATGGTACAAGAGCTGTGGGCAACCATTCACAGCCATAATTGGTTCAACTTTGCTGCCTTCCCCTACCCTGCACACTCCTGAACCCCCTAGAAAGGCTCTGTATGTCACAGCCTGGGGGTGTGCGTGTGTGCGGTAGCCATAATGAAGCACAAACAATTTTGGGTGATCAATGGGCAGTAATAGTAATAACATCAAAAGTTAAATGGTCTCCATCTTCTACTGAGTGGGGGCAGAAGTCCTGAGTAAGATGATCTAAGAAATAAAGGACAATTGTATATCCCAGCCTTTGATGGAGTGGGACGTCTGACAAAAATGCTCAACTGAAGTGGGGTAGATGCTTTCATGGCAACCCACAAAAGATGTGAGACTTTGGGGCACCAAGCTTTTATGGCAACAGGTTATGGTATTAACCAACTCCAACAGCGGTTATTAGCGCAGGGAGCCACGCTGAATGCTCCTCACTGCTCCGCAGTGCGGAGCATTTAGCGTGGCTCCCTGCGCTAATAACTGCTATCACGGTTTAGTAAAAGGGGTGGGAGAGTTAAAATACGTATAGTTTAAGGAAGTGGTTTTCCATCTAATCCTCAGGGGTCAGCTTTCAGGATATTCATAATGAATATGGATAAGTTTGCATGCACTGACTTCTTAGTATGCAAATCTCTCTCATGCATATTCATTATGTACACCTTGAAAAACTTGACTGACCATTGAAAACGGTTCATAGACAATGGCGCGAAAGACAAAACCGTGCGCCAACAATTGAGCGCAGCGCGCGCCACCGGGCCGCTCTAAATTACAGTTTTTAGGTGCTCCGACGGGGTTTTTTATTGGGGAACCCCCCCAGTTTACTTAATAGACATCGCGGCGGCGTTATGGGGGGCTTGGGGGGTTGTAACCCTCCACATTTTACTGTAAACTGAACTTTTTCCCTAAAAACAGGGAAAAAGTGAAGTTTTCAGTAAAATGTGGGGGGTTACAACCAGTGTTCCCGCTAAGGTGTGCTGGCCTGCGCTCGCGCACAAAATATTACATCGCAGCGCAAAGTTTCTCTTCACAGCGCACACACGCGTCGCAAAGGTAAGGGGAGGTAAGGTAAGGGGACGCATTGGGGGGATTGCACTTCCCCACAATTGCCATGCTTCGGTTCCTCTTCTTCCTTCCTTCCTCCCCCCCCCCCCCCCCCGCGGGACCCTGCGGCACCATCAACTCTTACTCCCTCTAATGTCGGCCCTGCAGCTCCAGACTTCCTCGCACCTTCTCCCCTCCCCCTTTGGATCGCTATTATTTTAAATGTTATAGCCGCGGAGCTGTATCCATCAGTGGAGATGTCTAACCTCGGCCTGCCCCGGAACTCTTACTGCAACAGTGACTTCCTGTTCCTGCCTAGACGGGCGGCTGCTGCAGTAAGAGTTCCGGGGCAGGCCGAGGTTAGACATCTCCACTGATGGATACAGCTCCGCGGCTATAACATTTAAAATAATAGCGATCCAAAGGGGGAGGGGAGAAGGTGCGAGGAAGTCTGGAGCTGCAGGGCCGACATTAGAGGGAGTAAGAGTTGATGGTGCCGCAGGGTCCCGCGGGGGGGGGGGGGGAGGAAGGAAGGAAGAAGAGGAACCGAAGCATGGCAATTGTGGGGAAGTGCAGAGCTGCAGGGAAGAGTGTTGCGGTACCCAGCTGGAGGGAGAAGGAAGATGAGGGAGGGAATTAAAGGAGATGCCAGGGCTTGGAGCATAGGAGGAAGGTATGCCAGTCTAAGGGAAAAGGAAGGGGGAGATGTGAGAGCATGGAGGGGGAGCGAAAGATGGAAGAAAAGGAAAGGAGAGAGATGCCAGAGAATCAGGGAAGGGGAGATACCAGACTATGAGGAGAGGTGTGGGAGAGGGAAGGCGAGGAGAGAGATGCCAGACCAATGGGGTGAAAGGAGAGATGGAAGGGGGAGGCATACAGTTTCTGGAAGGGGCATAGAAGGAGAGAAGATGCCATATAGGGGAAGAGAGACGGCAGACAGTGAATGGAAGGAAGAGAGTTACAAGAAGATGAGGAAAGGAGAAACCACAGAAGACAAAGGTAGAAAAAAATTTCTATTTATTTATTGCTTTAGGAGACATGTGTCACTGTTTCTGTGAAGCATTGTATGCAGAGTCCAGCTTCTTGCTGGTTCAATTTAACCTTTGTCTATGTATTTTTATTTTATCCCCCCTTTTACAAAACTGTGAAGCGTTTTTAGCACCAGCCTTGGTGGTAGCAGCTCTGATGCTCAGAATTTTATGAGCATCAGAGCTGTTACCTCCGTAGCTAAAATCCACACTACAGTTTTGTAAAAGAGGGAGGGGTTAGTTTGTGATTACATATTCCTTACTAGGCGAAGGTGTTTTCTGTGTTCTGTGTGTTCGAAAGACATGGTTTTCTGTTAGGATTGACGGTGTAGGATTGATCTGTGCTGGTCTGGCTTGTTTAGTTTTACAATGGGTGTATTGATGTACTGCTCACTGCAATATGTAAGATGCTGCCTTTTCCTAGGTACTCATGTGTGACGTGTGGTTTGTTACTAAAAATCATGTTTTTCTTACAGATGGGGGGGGGGTGCCAAAAAATGATGGGCCCCGGATGTTACATATGCTAGGTACGCCACTGTATGTAAAGATACCAGAAAGCTGGCGTAGCAAAAACTTCTAAGTTTTGAGTATTTAACCCTCCCACAATCTCACGGGCACTCGTTTCAAGTTTATTGAGATTTTGATTTAAACGCAATATCAAATATTTTCAATGCGTATAACAAAAATAAATTTGGGGAAATAAATAAAACCATTTGAACCAGTGTTCCCGCTAAGCTGCGCTGGCGTGCGCTGGCGCACAAAATATTACATCGCAGCGCACACGTTTCTCGTCACAGCGCACGATCGGAAGAGGCGTACGGCAGATGGCAGGGCGGCGAGAGGAGAATCGGGCGAGTTGGCTCATAACTTGCTGGCGCCCGATATTTTTGGCTCACGGTGAAAAAAGTTTGCTCACAACACCCGCCCGCTTAGAGGGAACACTGGTTACAACCCCCCACAACGCGGCACGATGTCTATTAAGTAAAGTGGGGGGTTCCCCCCCACGCCCCCCGTCGGAGCCCTAAAAACAGTAATTTAGAGCGGCGACCTGACACCTTGAAAACCACTGATGTAAGGTATTAGCAGTGGCATAAGCTAATGTGTAATTGCAAGGCTACTAATCAGTAGATAGGCAGTTATTAAAAATATGAAGGCAATAAGGAATAGACAAATGCTTGCTTCTGTTGAGGTTGTTTTAAATTCACCCTCTGTAAATGTATAGTTTGGTGCTGGATGCTGCAGCCACAATCAATTCCACTTTCTTCACTGAATTCTGTTATATAAGTGTCCTTAATAGAGAGTATCACATTTTTGAGAAAGAATGGTGGTAGTGGTGAGGGGGAGGGGTGGGTGGGTGGGGGTGACAGTGGAAAGATGGGGTAGGGTGGGAAAGAAAAGTACCAATGCCACCTACTCTAATTTCCTTCATAAAACATACAACTGCACCGCTTTGATATTGCTCCACTAAGGCCTTCACTGTTGACATCCAGGTATTACTGTTAATTCTTCACACGACTATGTATTTCTGTGTTTTGTTTTCTGTTAGCTTCTCTTTTCATTGTTTATTCCATTACTTTTTGCATTGCCCGATGTACTGTGGCGTGTTCCTTTTATCATAAGTCCATCATAAGTGTGTATTTGCTGAGTCGCACCTTGTTTTGTTTCTCGTAGTTTTGTAAAATTTCTTGAACAGAAAAAAAATTTATTGAACTCAAAAAAAATAAATAAAACAAGTCTATGATTTTAAAAGGAAGTTTCAATAAGGTAAGCTCTCCAGAGCCACAGATATTATCAAAAGGATTGTTCCATATTTTAAAACAATAAGTCTTATACTCGGTTGTAAACTACTACATTATGGACTAAAAATTCTGATGCATCTTTCCTTTGTGCTTACTGAATGATATTACGATTTTTTTTTCAAGCTTTGTATCTCATCTTCAGAAGGGCAACAGTTGTACAGCATTATCATAAATTTTAGTCACTGACTGAAACTCAATAAAGGTACTGTACTTGCATCACATTACAGTATCAGACATCTAAGTATAAAGTCTCAGATAGGAAATGTTAATTGAGAGACATTAAAAACTACATTAAGGCCCAGTGGTATAGGAAGGGGGGGCGAGGGGCAGACGGCCCCAGGTGCCAGTTCGATGGGGGGGCGCTGGCACCTCTTTCCTGCCACGCTCACACCATCCCTCCCCCCCCCCAACCTGCAGTGCGGCCCAGTGGCATAGGAAGGAGGGCGTGCTGGGAGGTGCCTCACCACACCATGCCACACTACCCCCCCCTCCCCACCACATATCTCTGTAGATCTTTGCCAGTGCGAGCAATTTATCCTGCCTGTTGCTCACACCAGCCTGATTTCCTTCTGAATCACTTCTGGGTCGTGGGGTCAGGAAGTGACTTCAGAGGGAAACCCAACGCTGGCCACTTCTGTTGGCAAAGATTTACAGAAGTACATGGGGGAGGAGGGAAGAGCATGAGTGTGGAGTGGAGGGCACGGAAGGAGTGGTGGGGGGGAGGAAAGCATGGAGGGAGGGCACCACTGCCCCAGGTGGCTCCTACCCTCACTACGCCACTGCTAAGGCCCTAAGCTGTGGTAGAGGTTTCTACCACGGCACGGGACGCTAAACGGTCTGATGCTGCGCCAACACTCAGGAATTCTATGAGCGTCAGAGCACCATCAGAGCATTTAGTGCTCCAGGCCGCAGTAGAAACCTCTACCGCGGCTTAGTAAAAGGCGGGGGGTGTGTGTGTAAAATGGGTGTTTATTATGTTTTGTGTGTACAATATCAAGTCATACACATTGTAAACAAAATCTGAGAGTGTTATATACCTAGAACAGGGGTGGACAGCTCCGGTCCTTGAGGGCCAGAATCCAGTCAGGTTTTTCCCCAGTGAATATGCTTTGAAAGCAGTGCATGCAAATAGATCTCATGCATATTCATTGGGGAAATCCTGACTGGATTCCGGCCCTCGAGGACCAGAGTTGCCCACCCCTGACCTAGAAACATGATTTTTAAAAAAAAATGTATGGTAGATACTGAAAGCAGCATTTTAACCATGCTTTTTCTTGCACCATTTAAAAAAAAAATAATAAAATACATTTTATATTTAGATAAGAAACCATTTCATTTTATTTATTATGTCCATGATTTTTAAGATCTGAATCTTCAGTTTCCAATCTGGTTGAATATCCGATCCAACTTGAAAACACAATTTTAGAAATTACTACTGTATGACACACACGTACACACACGTTTTAAAAATGTATGAAAAACGGATTAAAGTAAAGAATAAGTTCATTTCGATGCACACAAAATGGTATGTACATTATAATTTACAATTGAAAGCCGAGTGCTGATGCTGAGACCAGCTCTTCACAGTTATAACACAATGCAGTAAATTATGCACCACGCATAATGGTCCACTGTAACACACAGCATAAAAGTTTTTTGTTTTTTTTTTAGCTTCAGTTTTTTCTACAAAGTGCTCTGAGAAAACCAAGAAATGTTTAATTCCAAAACCACTTTTCTAAGTCACTGATAGACTTGTATTCTTGGTGCCTTTTCACATGGTCACAGGCATGACATGCGTGAGATTCCCAGAATCGAGGCAGGTTCACTGTAAAATATTTCTTCCAATTAAAATAGCTGAGGTACATCTCCTCGTGTTTGCTCAGAATCAGAAGGTACTCTGCTAATTCTTTTGGGGAGAGAAAGTCTTCCACATGGATGAAAGAATCTGCTGGAATGTAGTTCTCGTAGTTTTCCCTAGATGGGCCCAATACGATGGGAACAGATCCCGCCAGCAAGGCATTATACAGTTTTTCAGTAATATAATCTCTGTGGATTGAATTTTCAAATGAGAGATAAAATTTACAAGTTGAGATGGTTGTGATCAAACTTTTATCACTTAAATATTCTCCAAATGCTTGTCCGTAAGTATGGATCTCAATGTATTTATTTAGTTCGTTATAATATTTCACCCGAGCATGGTCAGGATTCCAGTTACTTACAATCCAACACACTAACTTATCTTTGCTTGGCACATCAAACTCAAAAGGATTTGTATGAACGATCATAAAGCCATAAGGCACTTGAATGTCAGAATCCCGTCTATAAGTCAAGGATAGGTTAAAAAGATGTTCGATACCACTCTTTTGTGGTGTATGAGTTGGAGACTCCAGGTTCATCCATATCCATTTCTGGAAGGGTGGCCTGGCGTGCTGTGGTAAATTGGTCAAATCCCAATTAATGTCCCTGTGGTGAATAAGAACTCCATGTGACCTGTTGAATAATGTCCGATCAGTAGTTAGGTGGCACCTATCAATGTTGAAGAGTGAATGACAAGATTTAAGCTCAAAGGTCTGCCCAAAAGGCCACACCCAAATCAGAATAATTGTTTCATTAAAATAATCACTCTTTGAAGAAAATAAGCTCTTCATTTTCAGAACAGAACTGGCTGACTCTATGGGACTGGAGATCCAATTGTTTGTTGGTTTTATGTAGATAAGCAAACATACCATGAAACAACCCAAAATAATGCAGATAATTAAAAATGGCCGGAAAATTCCTTTAGATGTTGAGGTCATAATTTGCCCCTACAAAAGAAAAGAAAACAAACAAAAACATCAGTCAAAAGATGCAAAATCTGTTAACTTGTATTAATAATGAGCAACAAGCTTGCTAAAATTCCTAGATTTTTAAATAAATACATATACATTTTGAAGGCATTTGCCATTTTCATAACAATGGGCAAAAAACATTTTGTATTCCTTTGGTGGGGTGTTTTTTTTTTAAATTTTTTAACTCTAAACAGTTATTATTGGTGCTCAATGCAGAAAACATAAAATGAAGAGTCACAGATGAGTATAACCAACATGTAGTACATTAATGAGAAATGTATATAGCACAAACCTGATGCTGATCACTTTGCTTTTGTATTAAGTCCTGAATTTACCCCTCCCTTAGTATACCCCTTTAAACAATGCAGAAATCCAAGTTTCTAAGTTTCCAAGTTTATTTTTCATTTGATATACCAATGTCATCTAAACGGTTTACAAGGAGTTGTACATAAGTAAATAGAATAAAACAAGGATAATAGAAAATTAAAAAATAGTAACATGTTTAGAGGGAGTTGTACACAAGAACTTCATCCCCTGTCTTTGGAACCAAATGCCTTCCCAAGACAAGACTCACTGATGACCTTCCGGAAAACCCTGAAGACTCATCTCTTCAATTGAACAGTGCTAACAGACAACCTCCTCCTAGCTCCCCTTTCTTATCTCCTTTTCTCCTCTCACTCTCCTGTTCCCTGCTCCCCTCCCGCTCACTCATCCTTACCCTCCTCTTCCCTCCTACCTTCCCGTGCTCCTCTTGCTTCCCCTCCCCTTCTCTCTCTACATCTTCTCACCTGTCTCTTTTTCAAATGCCTATAATTTTATTGTCCTGTAACTTTATTGTGGATGTCAATTGTAACCTGTTCAGAGCTCCTGGGAGAATGGGTTAGAAAGATACTGAGCGGGGAAAATGCTGGGAAGAAACAAAAGACGAACTACAGGAGTCTAAGGATCAAGAGAAACTAGAGAACAAAAAGAAGAACAAACAGCAGGAGCTAGAAGAACAGTTGAAAATGAGGAAACAGGTTGAGGGTGAAAAAGACACGCCTAAGGAAGAGGAAGAAAGAAACAGAAATCAGCCCATGAGGGGGACGGCAAGAGGAGCAAATCACAAGGAAAAACAGCAGGAAAAGGAAAAAAACAGGATTTAAATTGTTTTTACGCAAATGCAAGGAGCCTAAGAACCAAAATGGGAGAACTGGAAGTCATGACCAAAAAAGAGGACCTAGACATCATTGGAATCATGGAAACATGGTGGAATGAGGAAAACAAATGGGACGTAGTACTGCCAGGGTACAAACTCTATAGAAGAGACAGGACTCACAAGAAGGGTGGAGGAATAGCACTATATATAAAGGACACCATTCACTCAACCAGAGTGGATACGGCAGCAAAGGCGGAAGGATTGGAATCATTATGGGTTAAATTACCAGGAAGAAATGGACTTGACATAAAATTGGGACTGTACTATCGTCCACCTGGACAAACAGAAGCAAACGATAAAGAACTGGAAGCAGAATTGAGGCGGGAATGCAAAAATGGAAGTGTGATGGTAATGGGGGATTTTAACTACCCTGGGATAGACTGGAGTATGGGAAACTTCAACTGTGCGAGGGAAACAGAATTCCTAGAGGCTGTGAGGAGCTTCATGGACGAACCAACGCGAGGGGATGCCACTCTCGACCTAATCCTCAACAGGCTAGGGGGACCTGCAAGGGAAGTGGTAGTAGTAGGACCACTAGGAAACAGCGATTACAACATGATCCAGTACAAATTAGAAGTAGGAACATCAAAAGTGAAGAGAACCACAGCGACTACGCTCAACTTCAAGAAAGGGAACTACGATGCTATGAGAGCAATGGTGAGAAAGAAACTCAGACACAGCTCAAGAAAGATGGAGACCATAGAGAAAGCTTGGTCCCTATTCAAGGACATGGTGCAAGAAGCACAAAATCAGTACATTCCCAGGTTTAGGAAAGGGTGCAAAAAAAAAATCGAACAAAAGACCCGGTATGGATAACAAATGAAGTGAAGAAAGCGATAGGAGACAAGAAAAAATTGTTCCGAAAATGGAAAAAGGACCAAACCGGGGAAAACTGGACGGAACACAAGAAACACCAAAAAGAATGTCACCGAGTGGTTAGGAAAGCAAAGATAGAATACGAAGAGAAGCTGGCTGGGGAAGCAAGAAATTTGAGGAAGGAAATAGGACCATTGGATGATGGAGACAGAAAGGGAGTGGTAAAGGAGGAAAAAGAGGTAGCTGACAGGTTAAACAAGTTCTTCTCGTCAGTCTTCACAAGCGAGGAGACATCCAACGTACCAGAACCCGAGGAGATCATAAGTGGAGACCAAGAAGAAAAACTGTCGCAAATAGAGGTGAGCCATGAGGATGTCCTCCAACAGATAGATAGATTGAAAAGCGACAAATCACCGGGCCCGAACGGAATCCACCCAAGAGTATTAAAAGAACTAAGAAACGAAATAGCGGAAACACTCCGACAAATTTGCAACCTATCCTTGAAAACTGGGGAGATCCCGGAGGACTGGAAAATAGCAAATGTTACACCTATCTTTAAAAAGGGTTTGAGGGGTGACCCGGGGAACTACAGGCCGGTAAGCTTGACTTCAGTTCTGGGCAAGATAGTAGAATCGCTGATAAAAGACAGAATCTGTGAGCACATAGAAAAAAATGGACAGATGAAAGCAAGCCAGCATGGCTTCTGCAAGGGAAGATCGTGCCAAACAAACTTACTGCACTTCTTTGAAGGGATAAACAGCCAGATGGACAAAGGGGAACCCATAGACATCATTTATCTCGACTTCCAAAAAGCCTTTGACAAGGTACCCCATGAGCAGGGTGGAAGGGAACGTATACAGATGGATTAAACACTGGTTGGCAGGCAGAAAGCAAAGGGTTGGAGTGAAGGGCCACTACTCGGACTGGAGGAGAGTCACGAGCGGTGTTCCACAGGGGTCGGTGCTAGGACCGCTGCTGTTCAATGTTTTTATAAATGACCTAGAAACAGGGACAAAGTGTGAAGCTATAAAGTTTGCAGATGACACTAAACTCTGTAGCAGGGTTAGAACTGCGGAGGAATGTAAAGACCTACAAGGGACTTGAACAAACTGGAGGAGTGGGCAAATAAATGGCATATGAACTTCAATGTAGAGAAATGCAAGGTCAAGCATATATGGAAAAAGAACCTGATGTTCAGCTATAAAATGGGGGGATTAGTACTAGGGGAAAGTAACCTTGAAAAAGACTTGGGTGTGCTGGTGGATACAACAATGAAGTCAACGGCACAATGCGCGGCAGCCTCAAAGAAAGCAAACAGAATGTTGGGTATTATTAAGAAGGGTATTACAACCAGGACAAAGGAAGTCATCATGCCGCTGTATCGTGTGATGGTGCGCCCGCATCTGGAGTATTGTGTCCAATATTGGTCACCGTACCTTAAGAAGGACATGGCGATACTTGAGAGGGTTCAGAGAAGAGTGACGAAAATGATAAAAGGTATGGAAAACCTTTCATACGCAGACAGGTTAGAAAGGCTGGGGCTCTTCTCCCTGGAAGAGACATGATAGAGACTTTCAAGATCATGAAAGGCATAGAGAAGGTAGAGAGGGACAGATTCTTCTGCCTATTGGGAACCACAAGAACAAGGGGGCACTCAGAGAAATTGAAAGGGGACAGGTTTAGAACCAATGCTAGGAAGTTCTTTTTCACTCAGAGGGTGGTGGGCACCTGGAATGCGCTTCCGGAGGTTGTGATAGGACAGAGTACACTAAGGGGTTTTAAAGAAGGATTGGATAAATTCCTGAAGGATGCGGGGATTGAGGGATACAGATAGAGGTAGAGATAGGATTATGAAAGGGTATAGATAGAAGCATAAAGTGGAATAAAGGGTTTTAGACAAGGATCACCTTACAGGTCATGGACCTGATGGGCCGCCGCGGGAGTGGACTGCTGGGCGCGATGGACCTCTGGTCTGACCCAGCGGAGGCAACTTCTTATGTTCTTAAATCTAAACAAATAAATAAAAATAAACAAACACTATGGAGTATAATTACATCGACATATAAATCAAATTAAAGTAATGACTGGGGAATGGGAGAGCACAAAAGGGAGGGGGATCGCTTCTTTGGAAGCGTTTGTCATTCTCTGCTAATACGAACATTCATGTTCGGAGGGGGAGAGAAACATCAGGTATTGTAGGCAACCTTGAAGAGAAAAGTTTTGACTTTAGATCAGAATTTTTCCAAAGAAGGTTCAAGCTTAATATCTGGTGGTAGTGCCTTCTAGTGCAAGGGAGCAGTAACTGAAGATAGTTTCCGGGTGGAAATGAAAGTGTAAACATACTATTAGTGAAAAAAATCATCCAAATGTTCACATCACTAACATAGTACATTATAGAGTTATCTACTGTAGAACTAGCCTAAACCCCCCTAAATTCTTCCCTTCACACTACCCCTCCCCATAAACCACTCTGGCCTTTCTTATATTGCCACTGCTGGTCCTAAGCATACAAACACCTAGTGCAACAAAGGTATTGGACTCTTACATCCTCTCTCGTCACCAGGAACTAAAGCCATTGAACAAAGCTTCCCTTCCTGCTCCCCTAACAGAGGACAGAGCAGGATAGACCCAATATTCACCAGCGACTTAATACTAGGAGAGTGAGAGTTTATATAAGGACATCATATGGATATGTTTCCAGTGGTGAGGCATGTGATAAGCTACCCGGGCCTCCCATAATAAAAAGATATGTAATTTGTTTCTCCATTTCCAAATTTGAGGAGGATCTATTAATACTCAATGTTGTAAAATACATTGGGTCCGATATACAGCATTATTTAGTTAACTAGGAATGGCTCCTGGCTGGCTAAATAGCTGGGATATTCAGAGGGGGGTTGCCAGCTATCTCACGCTGAATATCCTAGTTCCTGGATTGGCCATTGACCTGCTATGTCCCATGACAACTGCCTAGAAGGGTTGAATATCTTTGGCTGTTTAGACTTAGCTGGCCAGCTGGCGAATATTGACATAGCAGGCAATGTCTTGGTTGGTCAAATATAGACTGGAAATTTAATGCTGGTGGCCGACACTTAATTTCCGGCATCGCTGTAGATTGCAGGAGACCTGGTGTTGTCCTAGATTCCAAATGCTGAAGTTGCCATCCAGGCTCACTCCAGCTTATCCAACCATCCTGTTTGCAGGATATCTACTGTAAAGTCTGTCCAGTAACATCCTCATGTCCCAAATTAGTGGAGTTCCCATTGATGCCCTCCCCAGCCCATCCTACACCAAATCACTACATATGAGACACAGACTGTGCAAGTCTGTCCAGTACGGGCCTTAGTTCTTTAATTTACATCCTTTGTTTTCTACTTAGAGATCAACTGTGTATTATTGCTTTCGATGGAACTGCACCCTTTATGTGAAGAATTTTGAATAAAATTTTGCATCAAGATCATCAATTCCAGAGTTTTTGTCTCTTATGTTGGTCTCTTCCTGTGGAATTCTCTTGGTGAATTTTGTTGTTTTGCTTTGAAACACAGGCCGCGTCAAATCCTTCAGTGAAATCATGGCTTCTATCATTCCTGCCTCTGGCTTTTGTTTCATCTGAGAGCTACTTTACTGTCTTTTTGGTCTCCTAGTTCTCAGCCTACTGTTTTAACCATTAGGGCACTCTTCAGCTCCACAGTGATGGTATCCAAAGGTATGAAGATTAAATAAAATATAGACTAATGAAGAGATCACTTTAAAAATGTACATTACAAACAGGGTTCGTTGCTCATAAACATTCTTCAAATAACACGAGGTTGGCCTTTCATATGTTAAATTTGTCAAAAGGGATGGCTGATCCGGCCTTTTCTATATCCTTGGATGCAGAGAAGGCTTTTGATCCAGTAGAATGGTCCTTCATGTATCAGGCTATGGAATGGTTTGGTTTTGGATCTGGATTTATACAAATGATTCAAACCTTGTATAACTCCCCTTCTGCTAGATTATATATCAATAATACTTTTTCTGAGCGGTTTTGCTTGGAAAGGGGAGTTAGACAAGGATGTCCATTATCTCCATTGCTATTTGATATTGTGGTGGAACCCTTGTTATTGGCTATTAAACAAGTGAGGGAGATAAACGGTATTCCTTAGGCAGGTCGGGAATACAAAGTTTCTGCATATGCAGATGATATTTTGCTTCATTTGAAAAATCCTGAAACTACTATCCCCAATTTATTGGAGCTGATTGATAGATTTGGAAAATTCTCTGGATACAAAATGAACTGGAGTAAATCAGAAGTTCTTCCATTAAATGTATATTGTACAAAAGGTTTATTTGATGAATTTCCTTTTATTTGGAAGGAAGATGGTATTAAGTATTTAGGTATTTTGATTAAAAACACATTGGAAGAAACGATGAAAATAAATCTATTATTAAAGGTCACAGAGATGTGTGAGCAATGGAACCCTTTACATTTGTCTTGGTGGGGAAGAATTCAAACGGTCAAAATGATGATTTTGCCTGTAGTTTGTTACCAAATGGATGTTACCGGTTTATTTTCAAGGGTCCTTTTACAAAAAGTTGAATGGTATTTTGACAAAGTTTATTTGGCTTGGGAAAAAAGCAAGAATTGCTTTAGTATCTCTACAAAAACCAATTCAGGAGGGTGGGGTAAAATTTCCCAATTTTTATAGGTATCATCAAGCCTATACAATGTGTCAAGGTATGTATTGGATCCTCCCTGAGCTCTTGGAACATCAGCCAGATTGGTTATATTTTAAATGGAAAATTATGTCCCCGATGTAACTTTCTCATATATTACATATCAGAATACCTAGTTATGCTAAGGACAATGTGATTTTAATTGACATGTGGAAAACAATCAAATTTATTGATAAATTAACGGATGTTCCTATAGGGAAATCTACTTTGCAGTCCTTATGGTTAAACTCCAAGATTCAAATAGGCGGTGCTGAGATCGCTTTGAAGAATTGGATGCAGGCGGATATTTGGACATTAGATGATGTTATATCTAATGGAAAACTGCTTGATTTTTCACAGCTGCAACAATCATTTGGCATTTTAAAGTCTCAACAATATAGGTGGTTGCAATTGAAGCAGGCTGTTCAGAGTGGGTTCCCTGAATGGAAAAATTTAAAAACATATTTTAGTCTGCAAATCCTTTGCTACCAAATTGATCTAGTAGAACATCAGGCTGCCCAGTAGTACAAATTGATTTCTGGATTTTTGAATAAAAAGTCAAAAAAATAGTCTTAGAGACATCTGGAGCATCGAGATAAAACAGTATATTTCTGTGTCTCAATGGCCACGAATTTGGACTTGGAGATTGAAATGTACAGAGTCAGCATCTATGAGACAAACATGGCTATTTTTATTACATAGGATTTTCTGGACCCCAGTTCGATTAAATAAAATAGATAGTTCTAAGTCTAATAGATGTTGGCATTGTCATATTGATATAGGGACTTTGGATCATCTGCTATATTTTTGTTCTTTATATATTTATATTTTGGAAGTCAATTTGGGGACAAATAAATTTGGTTTTGGATTCAAATGTTCCACTATCATATGAGGCTATAATTTGTGCAATGATATTATATGTGAAACCCACTCTAGATAAATATAAAAGTTGTCTATTTATGATCATGACAGGTATAGCCATTCAATTGATAACGAGTAATTGGAAGAACCATGACAGAATAAGTTATACTTTTTGGTGGGTGAATGTGTGCACTACGTACAAATATGGAAGAATTAATGCAGAATGTAGGGGATTTAGTGATGTATTTAATAAGGTTTGGAGCCCATTGACTAAATTTGTGGATTTATAATGTCTATTTTATCTTTTCTTCTGTTCATTTATCTTTACACATTCATGGGGGGGAGGAGGGTTGGAGGGAAGGAAATAAATATTAATGCTAGCATTTTAGTAACTTTATTCTTCATTTATAATATATTTATTTATATTATATGTTATATTATGTTACTATTAATTGTAAGAAATCTTGAATGATATATGTGTTACCTGCACAGATAATAGTGCATTGTATGTAGGATCTATTGTTCTTTTATTTGTTTGGCACTGTTTTAGATTAAAAATCAATAAAGATTTTTTTTAAAAAAATGTACATTACAGGTTCAATTAACTTTGCATTTTTTAATAGATGAGATATTTAGCCATTGTTTAAAATATGTTACAACCCATTTTTCACACTTGAGGTCAATGGGGATAGCCCAAATAATCATGTGCAAAAATCTTCAAAATGAATTGGCTTTTAGTCCATTTCTGCATACTGTAGGTAGATACTGATGTCTTGATGCACTAGATCTATAAGCTGTACATCAGCAAAAATTATTTATTTATTTTTGTATACTGCACATCTACAAATCTGAGCAATTTACAACATACATACATAAAATACATACAACACTAATTCATAATAGGGATTCCTCAAGACATTTACAAATATATCTTCAGTCCAAAACTTCTATCTCATGAAATCACTCTATCAGTTGGATAAACGCACTGTCTTAAGTATAGTTGGGATCATTCACACCAACATAACTGAGACTTGATAAATCATAATAAACATAGTGGAGAGTAACAGATTTCAATATCTTGAATCAAAGGTGCACAAGATGTCTTAGAACCCATCTCATCACAGGTGCGTAAAAAACTCCACATAACATAAATATTAATCATACACACTGATGTTACTTGTCTATTCCTTTTCTCTTCAATCTAAAGTCTTGTACAGGAAAAGCCATTTCTGAAGATTCTGTTCCACTTGCTAGTGGTGATACATGGACGAAAAACTGAAATATTCCCCCGAGGTAGCTCAATTAAAGCAGCGAAACAGTCAGGAGAATGATCCCAGAGTTTTGGGAGAAGATTGGACATGCTTCTGAAAGATAAGTAAATGGGTTTTCACTCTCCCTGGGATTTTGCCTGTATGAACTGATTAAGTTGCGTTAGAAATTTTGACATCCCTTTACACTTATACACTCTTATTGTCATCGTTTTTTTTCCGGGTTTATTGTTGTGGACTTTTCATGTACAAGACTTTAGATTGAAGAGAAAAAGAAAAGACAAGAAACATCAGTGTGTGATGATTAATATTTATGTTACGTGGAGTTTTTTTTACAGACCTGTGATGAGATGGGTTCTAAAAGGACATCTTGTGCAACTTTGAACCAAGATATTGAGGTCTGTTTTTCTCCACTACGTTTATTATGATTTAATAAGTCTCGGTGTGAATGGTCCCAACCATACTTAAGACAGAAGGGCATAGGATAGTAACATAATAACATGGTAGATGACGGCAGATAAAGACCCAAATGGTCCATCTAGACTGCTCAACCTGATTCAATCTAAAAATTTGTTGGTTTTTTTTTCTTCTTCTCCTTAGCAGTTTCTGAGCAAGGATCCAAAGCTCTGCCCGGTACTGTTCTTAGGTTCCAACTACCGAAGTCTCCGTCAAAGCTCACTCTAGTCCATCTACACCAGAGATGTCAAAGTCCCTCCTCAAGGGCCACAATCCAGTCGGGTTTTCAGGATTTCCCCAATGAATATGCATGAGATCTATGTGCATACAATGAAAGCAGTGCATGCAAAGAGATCTCATGCAAATTCATTGGGGGAAATCCTGAAAACCCGATTGGATTACGGCCCTCGAAGAGGGACTTTGACACCCCTGATCTACACCCTCCCAGTCACTGAAACCCTCCCCAGTCCATCCTCCCCCAATCGGCCATATACAAACACATACCGTGCAAGTCTGCCCAGTACTGGCCTTAGTTCTTCAATATTTAGTATTATTTTCTGATTTCAGATCCTCTGTGTTCATCCCATGCTTTTTTTAACTCTGTCACCGTTTTCCTCTCCACCACCTCTCTCGGGAGCGCATTCCAGGCATTTCCTTACATTGCTCTTGAGTCTCCCACCCCTCAACCTCAAATTATGTCCTCTGGTTTTACCATTTTCCTTTCTCTGGAAAAGATTTTGTTCTATGTTAATACCTTTCAAGCATTTGAACGTCTGAATCATATCTCCCCTGTCCCTCCTTTCCTCTAAGGCAGTGGTCGGCAAACCGCGACTTGTGAACTGCATACGGCTCTGCCAGTAGCCAAAATTCTCCTTTACAGAAGAGCCCCGACACAGCAACTGTTTTCACAAGCTGCCAGTGGCTGCCTCGATGTTTTCCCTCTACTGCAACTTCCCTTTTCTGACAGGGCTGATCGCCTCAGAGGGAAAGCTTCGGGGCAGCAACCAGCAGTTTGAGAACGGCTGCCATCAGGGCCGGATCACAGCAGAGTCATTGCCCCACCCCCCCAGTGTCATCATCCCGGGCCCTCCCCAGCGTCATTGTCCTGGGCCCCCCCCCCCAGTATCATCACCCCGGGCCCTCCCCATCGACCCTCCCATCGCGAGACCGACAAACCTCCCTCCAGCTCTCGTCGGCAGCCACAGCACTCTAAACAGGCTGCTTCGCAGGTCGCGGCCTTCTGCTGGTGATTCCCTCTGCCTCGTCACTGATGACATCATCAGTGACGCAGCAGAGGGAATCATTTGCAGAAGGCCGCAAACTGCAAAATAGCCTGTTTAGAGTGATGCAGCTGCCCATGAGTGCTGGAGGGAGTTTTGTCGGTCGTCTCGCGGTGGGTTGGTGGGGTTCGCATGGGAGGGAGAGCTAAATGTTCCTTTTTAGAGGGGCCCGGCTACAGGGAGAGAAGCGGTCTGCCCTGGGTGCTCCAAGGCCTAGCATCTTTAACTTCTTTGGGCAGCAAAAGCGTTTACAATTAGCTGATGTTGCGGCTTCGGGCCTTCCTCTCTGCTGAGTCCTGCCTACTTCCTGTTTCCTTGAAGGCAGGACCCAACAGAGAAGAAGGCCCGAAGCTGGCAACAGCAGCAAATTGTGAATGTTGCTGCTGCCTGAAGAAGTTCATGACACCAGGCCTTGGAGCACCCACTTAGATGCTGCACTGCCGACCGGGGATGGGGTGACAGAAAGAGGAAAGGGAGCAGAGGGGGAGAGAATTGCTGCACCCAACTGGAGTGAAAGGAATGAATGAAAGGAGATGTCAGTGCTAGGAGGGAAGGAAGAGATGCCAAGTCATGGAGGGAAGAGAGGGAGGAAGGGAGGAAGAGATGCCAGGGCATGGAGGGAAGAAAGGGATGGAGGAAGGGATGCCAGGGCATGGGGGAAGGGAGGGAGGGAGATATGCCACGACATAGAGGGAAGGAGGAAGGTATGCCAGACCAAGGGAAAAGGATGGAGGAGATGTCAGAGCTTGTATGGGGAGGGAGAGATAAAAGGAAAGGAGAGAGATGCCAGGGAATCAGAGAAGGGAAGGAGACAGATGCCAGACCTTGGGGTGGGAAGGAAAGAAGAGAGAGATGCCAGAGCATAGGGGAGAGGGTGGTGACAGAAAAAAATGAATCATGGACAAAGCTGAAATGAATCATGGACAAAGGAGAGAAGGGGCACAAGATAGACAGTTTATGAAAGGAGCATAGAAAGAAGGAAGATGCAATATGGAACATGGAGAGGGCGGACAGTGGATGGCAGGGGCAGAGAGAGAGGGCAGATATAGAAGGGGCTGATGCTGCATGGAAGACAGAGAGAGGAGATGCTAGCTAGAAAGAAGTGATTGAAGTTGTACTGCTCATCTTTGGCTCTTTTGACTAATGAGTTTGCCTACCACTGCTCTAAGGTATACGTATTCAGGGCTTCCAGTCTCTTCTCATACGTCTTTTGTCGCAAACCTCCTATCATTTTCATCACCCTCCTCTGGACCGCTTCAAGCCTTTTTGTGTCCTTCACCAGATACGGTCTCCAAAACTGAACACAGTACTCCAAGTGGGGCCTCATCAACGACATGTAAAGGGGCATCAGCACCTTCGTGTTAAGAGGTGATAGACTCAGAAGTCAACAGGTCTCTCCTGAAGCAAATGTATGCAAATTATATATGCAGTTTACAGGTGACTCTGAAAACTATCTTTCATGCTGAGCCTCTACAACCTCTCTCTTAGAATCAGGCTTACTGAGGGTTAGACACTAGGCCAGCATTCCTCCCCTCAAGGGTCACCTATGGAGATTGATCTCTAAGAAAGTCCTCAGATATCTAATTTTTGCCCTGGACATATTTTTAAATGTTTGATTATGGCAGAAAAACGTCCAAGTTATAAGCCTGCTTTAGTCCCACTCACACTATGGGGCTCATAATAATAATTTAAAAAACTACTCAAAAAGTGGCCTAAATCGGTACTTGGACGATCAAAAAGCTAGATCGTCCAAGCACCGATAATCAAAGCTTAGGCCTTTACCCTGCCTCTAAACGCCTAGAGCGAAAAAAGGGGTTAAGGAGGGAAAAGGGCGGAAGGTGGGCTAACCTAAACTTAGACATACAACAAGTATAACCGAAAACTTTAACAGGTTGCCCAATCGGAACTTATATGTTTTGACTTAGACGAAGTCAAAACAGGTATAAGTTCCGAATAGGGGCTGCTGAGCTGTTCACGACTGCCGCGATCAGCTCAGCAGCCCGGGCAACCTACCCACCCCCCACTGCAACAATCATGGCAGGAGAGATGGCTCATCTCCCCTGTTGCGATCGCGATCCCCCCCCGAACTGTGGTGAACCGCGGCAAGAGAGATGCCCAATCTCTCCAGCCGTGGTTCATGGCAGTTCGGGGGGGGGGGAGAGATTGTGATCACAGCAGGAGAAATGCCCACTCTCTCCTGCCGCAATCGCGATCCACCCCTGAACCCCAACAATACTAGCAGGAGGGAGCCCAACCACTCCTGCCGAGGCAACTCCCCACCCTGTGACCCCCCCACTTCCCAGACAATACCAACAGGAGGGAGCCCAACCATTCCAGCCCAGGCGACCCCCTCTCAAATATGGGCAGGAGTGATCCCAGGCCCTCCTGCCCAAGGCACACCCCCCATGAACCCCCCCAACCCTGACACCCCTTGAACTTACATTAAGTTGGCTGGATGGAAGGGTCCCAAACCCGTCCGCCCAGCAGGTCCGGCCTGAGTGGCCCAGATGCCTAAGGCTGGGCCTTAGGCACATGGGCTGGGTTGGAGGATGGCGGGCCTGCCGGGCAGATGGGCTTGGGACCCTTCCATCCATCCGTCCAACTTAATGTGAGTTCGGGTAGGGGATGTCGGGGGTGGGAGGATTAGGTGGGTTAGGGGGGACTCAGGGCGATCGGGGGTTCAGGCGCCATGGCGAGGGGGGGGGGGTGCCATGGGTAGCAAGGCCTGGGATCCCTCTTGCCTGTATTTGAGTGGGGGTGGGGAGGTCGCATTGGCAGGAGGGGTTGGGCTCCCTCCTGCCGGTAGTGTTTCAGGGGGATGGGGGGGTGTCACGTAGGGGATGCGTCTTGGCAGGAGGGGTTGGGCTCCCTCCTGCCAGTATTTGAGGGAGTTGGGGGAGGTTCAGGTGCTCACGCCTCGGCAGGATGGGGGTGGGGGTGGGCTCCCACCCGCCGGTATTGTCGTGGGTGGGGGGATGGATTGCGATTGCGGCAGGAGAGATTGGGCATCTCTCCTGTTGTGATTGCGATCCTCCCCTAACTGCCACGATCGTTGCGGGGGGGGGGGGGGGAATTCTTTAACCAGTGTTGTTTTTGACAGACGCCCCTCCTTCGCCTAAAAGTTCTTGCTTTGGGTGTTTGGGACTTGGGGCAATTTTTTGGTTGATAATGTGTTCTAAAGCTAGACGTAGTGGTGTTCTGGACGATTAAACTGCTGAACGTAGAGGTAGGCCATTCTAAAAAAAACCTCTCATTTTGGATGGGGTTTTTTTTGAGAATGGACATTTTCCCTGCTGCTACTTTCAACGTTTAGGGCCTTAGGCCAAAAGGGGACTTAGATGTTTTTGTTTTTTTTTAAAATTATGCCCCTCTATGCCTCTAACACCCCCCCCTTGAGATGTAAGTCTCCTTTTACAAAGGTGCGCTAGTGTTTTTAGCGCACGCACAAGATTAGTGTGCGGAACAGTGTGCGCTAGCTGAAAAATTACAGCCTGCTTAAAAGGAGGAAGGAGCGGCTAGCGCGGGCGTTAGATGAGCTACTGATCTAAGGCATATATATCCATCTAGAAAATATGTTTTGCAAATAGTGAATTGGAAGGATTTGGCAAGAAAAATGCCCATCTGCCCCTTTATGATACTTTTTGGATGGTTTTCTCTTTTGAAAACGGGCCCTTTATGGTCTCTTTCTGCTGTTACTTTCTCTGGTTCTTTTTCTCTCACTGTGAAGAAGAAATTACATAGCAACCATTTGTAGGAAAGTGCCAGATTTAGAAAAAAAAAAAAAAAAAAAGGTCACCTTGGGATTTAGATACTAGCCCAACAATATCAGATGTTTCTAAATTGTTTATTATCCCGAATAAGGATAAAAGGATGTCCTGGTCAAAAGAGCTGGGTGCTGCAATTCAGGAGGAAGACACAGATTACTTTGGGACTGGACATCTTGAAAGTCTCAATTTGTACAAGACTTCGGAATATGCAGTATAGAATCATTAAATGGACTCAGTTAATGACAGATTTCATCAGATAAGGCTAAAATAATCCCCTGAGAGCTAGTGCAATCTTGAAGTAAGAGGAGACTTCGGGTAATGTATATTTTCCCTTAGACCTGGGACTTCTAGTTGAAGGTCTAAATCAAAAACAAGGCTGACACTGGAATTCAAGTAATCCTTCACTCACTGTTAGTGGAATTTTAGGACAGCATTCAAAGATTAGACAACCTCTGGCAGGTTGCAATATATTATTAGGATTGGGGTCTGATTGGCAGTAACGTAATAACTAGAAGACCTAATGGAAACGCTGACGCCCATGAACTAGGTCTTTTGGTGTGATCAGATAAAATGAATAAACGTACTAGCATTCAGGTCCATTTACAAAACTGTGCTTCCAAGCAACACATGCTAAATGCCAAGCTGTCGTTCTATTCCCGTGGGCAACTTGGCATTTAGCGTGCATGGAAAAATAAGGATGGGAAAGCACAAAAAAAAGTTGAAAAATTTGGCGCCCTGAAGAGGAAACTGAAGACACAGCTTCTCAGCTCCATGGAAAACAAAGAACTAATGGTCCCATGAATCGACGTTGGGTCGGAAGGCACCGGTATGTTTGCGGTATGGGTATTGCCTATAAAATTTTAATTGACAGTGACAGGTTCCATGGATGACATTACCTCACATGTGAGAATATTATACCTGCTTGTCCTTGGAGAATAGCATTAATGCACATCATGGGCATCAATAATTGACAAATATGCACCTAAGTGCTAAACTCTATTCAACAATTTATACACCAAATTTGCCTAGTTGATGTTCATGATGTAGGCTTTATTAAAAGTTCAACAGCAAGGCAAAAAACGGTCAAGGGTTCCGTGAGTGATTGCAAGAAACAGGAAGACACCGCAGAAGTACTAACTGACAAAAGAACATACAAATCAATGAGTAACATAGAGGTGTTTAAAGTGAAATTAGGTACCCTCAGTGCACGAGGTCAGCAACGGGAGCAATGCTCCAACGCTTCACACAACTAGGTGGAGACCAATAGGCCACCGCCTGCACACCATCATCGGGTACCTAGGGTGTGCTTCAAGTGAAAATAACACTACCACCATAAAAAACAGTGCACAATGAACACAGGTGAATTCAGTCCCGGCAATCACTCAGCCAACTCCCAGAAAAATCAAAAGCAAACAACTTAGCTTCAATGAAACTTCATCCAGCGTCCAGGGGAGCGAGGACAAGGCAGATGGAACACCACAACACCAGGTTCAACCAAGCCTGGTTTTGGGAACACGTCCCTTCCTCAGGAACCCATGATTCAAAATATAAATGGCAAATCTCAAGGCGAGCTGGTGGAAGGGAGGAGCTAGTGGGGGGGGCGTCAAACGTGCTTAAAAGCCGTCATCAATGACATCATGAACCAATCACATTAGAGGGGCGGAGCACACTATACTATAGTGTTCCATTCAATACTGTGAAACACATTGAAGTTGGAAAATCCAGAACTGCTCCCTAAGATTAATGTAAGCCATCTTGTCACCCCTAAAATCGCTCGGAATTTGTTCAAGCACAAATCATGAAAGATCACTAAAACTATGGTTTCTCTCCAAGCAATGGGGTACAAGCGGAGCAGATCTGGTCGCAGTGTGGATCCTGCTTTTATGTTGTTAGTCTTATTCTGATTTTCCTGCTAGTACGACCCACATAACATAAAAGCAGAATCCACACTGCAACCAGATCTGCCCCGCTTGTACCCCATTGCTTGGAGAGAAACCATAGTTTTGGTGATCTTTCATGGTTTGTGCTTGAAAAATTCCGAGCGATTTTAGGGGTGACAAGATGGCTTACATTAATCTTAGGGAGCAGTTCTGGATTTTCCAACTTCAATGTGTTTCACCGCAAGGATTGAATGACAGTATTGAATGGAACACTATAGTATAGTGTGCTCCACCGCTCTACTGCGATTGGTTCATGATGTCATTGATGACGGCTTTTAAGCACGTTTGACGCCCCCCCCCCCGCTAGCTCCTCCCTTCCACCAGCTCGCCTTGAGGTTTGCCATTTATTTTTTGAATCATGACGTGAGTGTGGCGTGGGGGGAAGAGAGGTGCCGGCACCCCCCCCCCACCAAGATGGTGCCCAGGGTGGTCCGCCCCTCCTATCCCCCTTACTACACCACTGGATAACTGGCAAGTCTGCCATGTTGGAAATTTATAGGTATTAATATCCTTAAGATCAGAGGCCACAATCTTTCCGTATTAATTTTTTTGAGGGGGGAGAGAACACTGCAGGAGTAAGGGAGGTCTCCCTTAATTCTTTCTGGTCAGCACTATCCAAAACATGCAGGTACTTGGAACAACTATAGATCCTAATGTTGATCTCAGTAATCATAGGAAATGCATGGTTCTGACTTAGTCCCACCCAAATCACACCCACTTACCTTGTTGTTGCCGTAGGGCGCCATCGACTCGTGTTTGAGCCCTAGATCTAAAAAGAAATCGGTTTTGTGCTAGTCCAGAAAAGGTCCTCCAGCGTCATCCCCATGGTTGTTTTCAATGTGTCTAGCCATCTGATGGCAGGTCGCCCTCTTCGTCTGGTTCCTTCGATCTTCTCAAACGTGTTGTCCTTCTCCGGTGATCTCTCTCTTCTGATAGTGTGACCAAAGTGAGACAGTCGTAACTTCATCATTTGGGCTTCGAGTGACATAGCCAGTTTAATCTCTTCCAGAATTGATTTGTTAGTTCTTCTGGAGGTCCAAGGTATGCCTAAAATCCTTCTCAAGGGACCAAAGTTCAAACCATTTACCTAATACATGTGTAAATCCAGGATTTCTAAAAATTAGGTTTTCAATTTTTTTCTCTATATAAGTATGTAAATATTGGTATTATACAGATGTAAATTACAAATAGAGCTTGGTCTTTATATGGTAGACTGATATTTACGGAGAGGGTGGTGGATGCCTGGAATGCGCTCCCGAGAGAGGTGGTGGAGAGTAAAACTGTGACTGAGTTCAAAGAAGCGTGGGATGAACACAGAAGATTTAGAATCAGAAAATAATATTAAATATTGAACTAGGCCAGTTACTGGGCAGACTTGCACGGTCTGTGTCTGTGTATGGCCGTTTGGTGGAGGATGGGCTGGGGAGGGCTTCAATGGCTGGGAGGGTGTAGATGGGCTGGAGTAAGTCTTAACAGAGATTTCGGCAGTTGGAACTCAAGCACAGTACCGGGTAGAGCTTTGGATTCTTGCCCAGAAATAGCTAAGAAGAAAAAAAAAAAAAAATTTAAATTGAATCAGGTTGGGTAGACTGGATGGACCATTCGGGTCTTTATCTGCCGTCATCTACTATGTTACTATATTGATATACTTAAGTATATCTGGACACTCCTTTTGCTAATATTCTGCCATAATTACTGAGGAACTATTGGCAGAAAATATTCTTAACTCATTAAAAAAAAGCCCAACATAGCTGCTGTCTAATACTGATGACTGATTATTCAGGTCAGCTGCAAACGGTTGCATGATGCCTAGAGGAGTATCAGACTCCTAGAAATACAATACATTGTGCTTTTAGAAATTCCTCTTAGCAGAGCTCATAAGCATTTTTTTCCCTCTTTCCATGCCAATTTTTGGCATTTTATAACAAAATTCAACAAAGCAAACCCACTGACATATTCAGCATATTCAGCTTTTAATTTTACTATTCATATTAAGCCAAAAACAAAACAACAAAAAAACCCAAGCAAAATCACCCCCCTCCCAAAACAACAATATCCCATTGACCTGTAAATTGGCCTCTTCAAAATCTTCCACTGAGGGACAAGACTTACAAAACAGTCTTGTTTACTGCACTTCTATCTACCAGCTTTATGAGGAAAACAAATTTAAAAAAAAAAATTGGCCAACTGCGGTCCTTTCTTTTTTTAAATTTCTCTCAGGATCTGATGTCTCATTGTTAAGCAAATATATGCACAATGATCAGACTGTAATCATACAAAACATGACAGGCACAGGGCTCTTTTCTCAAGATAAATATTCAAGCAGTTGGCTGTGCTATTCAGCTATCGTGACCATTTTGCATAACTCCTTCACTATCAAAATCAACATCTTAAAAATCTGAAAACCTATTTACCAGCTGAGCAATTTCTGTGACTTTGGTGACTCTGCTATAATGGCAAGAGGCCAAAGCAGTGGTCTGCAGGGCCACATTATGGATTTGGAGGTACTTGGAGGGCCTCAGAAAAAAAAAATTGTTAATGTCTTATTAAAGAAATTCCAATTTTGCATGAGGTAAAACTCTTTATAGTTTATAAATCTTTCCTTTTGGCTAAGTCTTAATAATAATATTGTTTTTCAGTCTCTTATGGTATTCCACAAGGTTCTATCCTGTCCCCTCTTCTATTTAATATTTTTCTTGCTCCTCTTATGACTCTTTGCCAATCTATTGGCTTCTCTGTATTTGCCTATGCGGATGATATACAACTTTTACATCCGCTTGATCCTAACAGTTCATCTGAAATCGCAGCTATTAATGAGAAATTAAGCCAGATTCATTTATGGCTTGATAATAATAGACTGTCTTTAAACATCAATAAAACAAATACCTTGCTTTTCCCTTGGAAAGACAATCATAAAATTGCTGTTCCTATTTCCATCCAAGGGGTTATCCTTAAACAGATAAATAAGATTCAAATTTTAGGTGTTATTTTAGATGAAAACCTAACCTACCATGACCACGTTAGTTATGTGGTTAAAGTTACCTTTTACAGATTACGTCAAATACGTGCTATTTCAAAATTCTTATGTCCTAAATCATTGAATATATTAATTCATTCAATGATTATTTCAAAACTTGATTACTGTAACTCGTTATTCAAGGGTATGGCTCAAAAGGAAATTAGAAGATTACAGATAATTCAGAACGCCTCTATTAAACTAATTGTGGGGGCCAAGAAGTTCGACCATGTAACTCCATTACTTCAAAATGCACATTGGCTCCCAGTTTCACATCGTATTTTATACAAATTATCTCTACTTACATTTAAATCTTTATTATATAAAACCCCCGCCTTCATTTATAAATCCTTAATACCATATCATTCTCCCAAATTTTTAAGATCTAATGACCAACTTTTGTTGGTCATTCCTACTCTTAAAATTATTAACACTCGAAGGCAATTTATTTTTACTGTTACGGCGCCTCAGACATGGAATTCACTCCCGCTATATTTAAGAGAGGAGAAGAATCTGGAAAAATTTAAGAGCCAACTTAAGAGCTTTCTTTTTAAAGATGCGTTCAATAACTAATTGAAATGTTAATTGCTCTTTCATTATATGCTCTTTCATGTATTTTTATCTTTAATTATTCATTTGTCTTCCCATTCCTATTGTGTTTTACCTTTAATTGTTGATTCTTTCCTATCTAAAATTGTATTTCTTCCCCTCCTGTCCTACTATATCCTGTTTTGTTTTAATTAGTTTGTTTTTAATTAACTTGTTTTTTTTTTTTTTTTGAACATCATTTTTATTCAAGAGACCACAATAGAAACAGGCAAAAATCCAATACTACAGAACACAAGTGCAAAACAAAATTGCAGATACAGGCTGGCAATACAGATGCAGAACAATCCTCGACAGAAGAACCAGAAAAACCACCCAGCACAGTTCATTTCAAATAGTAACAGCCCGCCTCTATGTAAGCCTCATGACTTGTTTGTGATTTTGGAAAACAGACCCATCCCACCCCCCATAAGATCCCACAAAGGAATAAGCACACATACCAACCAACGCAGATCAGTCAACCAGACATGCAAACTCCTTCCATACTCCCCATACCGCCCAACCAGTCACACCAGCCCCCCCTCCCCACCCACCCCACCCACCCCACGCCGGAGAACCTGAGGTAGCTGCAGGAACACCCTCCAAAGAGCCAGGTAAGCCAGAATCTCAGGGTTAAAAGAACATTTAAAATAACAAAGTTCGAAACGCGCCAGCTCAATCATCTGAGTCACCCAGCTGTCCAAGGGGACAGATCCCGCCTGCACCCAATATTGTAAGATTGTTCGTTTAACCGTCAGTACAGTCATGTAAATGAAGCGCCTTTGCGGCACCGTGAAACCCTGCTCCTCCAACAGAGACTGGTCCCCGAGGAGCAATGTCTTGTAATCCCACTCAACTGATCGCTGCAAGACCAACTGCAACTGTGCAGAAGAAAAATTCCAGATAGATAAGCAAGGACACTCCAAAAAGGAGTGGATGAGCGTCCCCGGAGCCCCTGAGCACCTAGTACACATCGGGTCTTCCCATAATCCCATGCCCGCCCCTCGCTCTCGAGTAATGTAAGCCCTGTGGAGGATTTTAAATTGAGTTTCCTGCCAAGCCGCAGACTTCACAAAAGCATGCAAAGTGTAAAAAAGATCGAGAAAAGTATCTTGGGTATACTGAGCAACAAGATCATGGTTCCACCTTTCTCTAAGAGCAGCTAAATGGTCCTGGGAGGCCACAGAGCGAATCACCCTATACCATACCGACAAGGAGCTCTGAGAGGCCGGGATAGTAAGTAGGTAACCATCCAAAGAGCCACACAGCCAATCCACTCCAAACTTTTGATGCAAAGTCTGGCAATAATGCCGGGCCTGTAAATAAGCAAAAAATTGCTGGTTTGGGATGCCCCATCGGTCTCGAATAGAAGCAAACGAGACAAAAGCACCCGTATCAGCCTCAATCAGAAAAGATAGGTTAGAGGCCCCTCTAGATGCCCAGGAGTCGAATGAAGAATGGCCGAGACCCGGGGTGAAGCCAGGATTACCCTGAAGTTGCAAAAAAGGGGAGGCAATTGGGGACCTGTCCTGTAGTCTACGCCACCACTGCCAGGTCAAATGGAAAGGGCGCAAGAACCGCAACTTAGAGAGCAACGCTCCGCCCCCCGACCTGCCCGAAGACACATGGAGGAGGTTGATAAAAGTATAAGGTGCGCACCACCCAGTCAGCCATCCCGACGGAGAAAAACGAGCAACTCCAGTCACCCCTTCATGGACAAAACGTAAGAGAGCCGCCACATTATACGCGCGGATGTCCGGGAGGCTCAAGCCCCCCTCCCGTTTAGCAAGAGTCAATTTCACATAAGCTATCCTCGCCGCCTTCTGGCGCCATAAAAACGAGGTAAAAATGGACCGAAGCCGCCCAACATCTCGCTGCAGCACCCAAAAGGGCACAGTTTGTAAAGGATACAGCAATTTAGGTAGGAGGATCATTTTAACCAGAGCCGCCCTCCCCAACAGGGTCAACGGGAGATCTCGCCAGGCAGAGCACAAGTTTTGAACTTTATCAATAGCAGCTAGCACATTACTTTTGTACATAACCCGAGGATCAGTGTGAAGATAAATACCTAGATATCTCATCGGCTTCCGCACCGGCGGTATCTGCAAAGTAGCATGCCACTGTTCAGGGCCCAGGCCAGATAGAGGAAGCAGCTCGGACTTAGCACAATTTACTTGGAGACCCGACAATACACCAAACTCCTCTACCAAACGCAACGCCACCGGCAAATGCAGGGGCGCCTGGTCCAAAAATAGTAAGATATCATCCGCAAACAACGTGATACGGCACTCCACGCTCCCTATCTGGATACCCCGCAATAGAGGAGTATTACGGATCTTAATGGCGAGCGGTTCCAGTGCTAAGACGAAAAGAAGAGGGGAAAGGGGGCACCCCTGACGCGTGCCCCTACAGAGCGAGAAGGGGGATGAAAGGCCTCCATTAATGATAAGTCTGGCCTGCGGTAAGGTATATAAGCCCTGAATCCACATAAGAAAGTTCCCTTCCATGCCATACTCCCGAAGTACCCAAAAGAGATACTGCCACGAAATACTGTCAAAGGCTTTCTCCATGTCCAACCCAACGATAGCAGAGGTGCCCCCTCCATCGCGGTGTTCATGGATCGCCGTCAAAGCTTTAAGGAGATTCATAGAAGCATACCGTTGGGGAACAAAACCAACCTGATCGTCCGCGACAAGCTGGGGCAAAACCATATTCAGTCGTGCTGCCAGGATGGAAGCCAACAATTTAACATCTTGATTCAGCAACGAAATCGGTCGGTAGGATCCTACCTGAGTAAGATCCTTTCCGGGTTTAGGGAGCAGGGTGATGTGGGCTATGTTGCTCCGGAGACCAGATGTAGACGCGGCTAGAAAGTTAAAGAAATTCCCCAAGGGCTGCGCAAGAAGATCAGGTAAGAGTTTGTAATATTCCGGACCGAAACCATCCGGCCCCGGAGCCTTAGTAAGCTTCAACTTTCGGATCCCTAAACGGACTTCCTCTATAGAGATAGGGGCACTCAGGTGTTCAGCCTGAGGAACGGAGATCCGTGGGAGACAAATATCCCGGAAAAAGGAATCGCGGTCCGCCTCCGTAAAATCCCTTCGCGCATAAAGAGCGCTATAAAAAGCCACAAACTGTTCCTGGATTTGGGCTTCCTGCGTAAAGCTATCCCCCCTAGCATTCTTCACCTGCCGGATGATTTGTTTCTTCCGATAAGGTCTAACTAGGTTCGCAAGAAGTTTACCCGCCTTACCACCCCATCGATAAAGCCGAAACCTCTGATAATAGAGAACCTGACGAGCCCGATAGTCCAAGATCTCATTGATCTGCCGGCGTAATAATTTGATCTGTCGTCCATCAGACTCCGTTAAGGACGTCCGGTGACGGGCACGTAACACAGCCAAGCGGTCCGTAAGAGCAAGAAGTTTCTCTCCCTGCTGTTTCCGTTTAGTGGCCACATATTGAATAATATGGCCCCGCATCACCGCTTTAGAAGCGTCCCAGAACACCTCGGAGTCCACGTCAGGGGTATCATTATGTGCAATATACTCCAGCCAGTGGGTCCGCAAATATATTCCGAAATCTCGGTCCGAGTACAAAGCAGCAGGGAACCGCCAAGTTCTATCCCCCTTCAGACCCGTGATCCCTAAAGTAAGCACTACCGCCGAATGATCAGAGAAGGGAACATCTTCAACGGTAACCCTATCCACGCAGGTGAAAAAATTAGTGGACACCAGAATGTAGTCCAAACGGGAATACGCAGAATGAGGGTTAGAGTAAAAGGTATATTCCCTATCAAATGGATGAAGAGTTCTCCAAGCGTCCACTACCTCCAGCTGAGCACATAAAAAATTCACCCCCATGCGAGCATAGTGTTTAGGCCGCGGCTTGGCAGGAGAGCAATCCAATGTCGAATCAGCAGCAATATTAAAATCCCCCCCCACAATCAAGTGATAAGTGGGATATTGAGCTAGAATTCCCAGCAGCCCAGAAAAAAAACTATGACTATAAACATTTGGGGCATAAAGGTTGCAAAAGAGGAGTTGAGAACCCCAGACCTCCCCCAGCACAATGACATATCGGCCATCTCTATCTGAAATAATCTTATGAGTGTGGAACGGTATGTGTTTGTGCATTAAAATGGCCACCCCTCTCTGCCTTCCATTATAAGCGGAGTAACTCACATCTCCTACCCATTCTCTCCGTAGTTTCTCATGTTCAGTACCCGTCAGGTGAGTTTCCTGCAGGAAGGCTACGTCGACGTGGTGTTGCCGAAGCCAAGTAAGAATTTTCTTGCGTTTAATTGGAGAGTGTATACCATCTACATTCAAAGTAACTACAGTTAAGTTAACCATAACTGCAGAGCAAAAAAAGCCACCATAGCAATCTATTAGCAAAGAAAGAAAAACATGCCAGAAACCGGACCTCCCAGCCAAGTCCGGCTCCAGAGAAAAACAGGTGTCCCGCAGCCCCTCCGGTCCCCCAGTCAGCACGACCCTTAATCTCCACCCCACCCCCCCAACTCACACCCCCCCCCGACAAGCATCCACAACCATACAACACACATCATACCCCCCCTACCACCTCACTCCCCACTCCCGAAAAGTCCTCCCCTGACTTTCCAATACCCCAATCCCAAGGAAAACTGTCTGCACTCAACCATCCCACCCCCCTCCCTTACCCTCAGCCGATATCAGGCAGAAAAGAAACTCCCGCTAACCTAACCTTGACTCCCTACCCCACCCCAAAACACCCCAGTCAATACCCACTCTGATAAGCTACCAAACCCCTGCCCATTAACTCATACCCAACAAAGCTATGCTCCCAACACACCTGGACACCCCTACCTCCCAAAAATGAATGAAAAGAAATCCCCACAGGCCCCGATGAAATGCCCAGCAGTCCTAAAAACAGCATCCCATCAGGGGACAAAACCAATCAGATCAAGAAGCAGATACACAGCAAGATAAGAGCAAAGCATAGTTATTTCTCATTACAATCTCCCGGAGACCCACTAGAGCCATAGAACGACTACCCCCTCATATCCAAACAATCCACCCCGGACCCAAATCCCCCCTCCAACCCCCCCCCCAAGGTCCAGGAGAGGAAAGGGAGAAGACGGTAGAGACAGCAGGCAAAACCCCAGATAAGGAGAAAATCAAAAAAGCGTGGGGGACTCAACAGCAAGTGCTCAACAGCAAGTGCCCCACTCACTGCCCGGCTGATAACAGAAGCCAAAAAGGCAGCAACGAGCAGAAACAGGCGCACAAAAAGGAGCACACAGCCCCGAGCCCCCTCCGTGCAAGTAGAATAATCATAGTCAGATCACACGTGCAGGATAGAGAAAAGAAAGAGGAAAAAAGAGGAAAAATAAGAGATAGGACCCCGAAGCCATGCCCGCTCGATCTAGGGCCCCCGGGATCACCAGCTCACCCTCCCACTGGAAACAACGGTGCACACCCGTATCCCAAAGGACCCCAAACAGCAAAGAATAGAGGGAGAGGGAGGAAAGAAGCCAAATCATAAAAGTAAATATCACACAATGTCCAGATCAGCCATATTGCAGCCGGGTATCAACCTCACAGGACACAGAGCAGGATCAAGCCTCCGATGCGGTGCAGACTGGAACGGTAATGTACAGGCAAGTGCAGGATACTCAGGCTGGCAAGCTCTCCAGAAAGGCTCGAATCTCCGCCGGGGTGTTAAAATAATGTGATTTGTTGGCATGGTGGACCCGCAGCTTTGCCGGGTATTGTAAGGCAAAACGCATCTGCTTCGAGTGTAGCTGCGTGCAATACGGAGCCATAGCACGGCGCTGTTCGGAGACACGAGGAGAGTAATCTTGAAACAAGAGAAGCCGCTGGCCCTCGTACGTGACAGTGCCTTTCGCCTTATAATGAATCATAAGCTTAGTCTTGTCAGCGAAATTAAGGATGCGGGCAATGACCGGCCTCGGCTTCCGCTCTCCCTCCCTGTAGGCTCCGATCCGATGCACTCTCTCGACCAAGAGGGGCGAATCTCCGGTATCCATCCCCAGCTCCTTGGGTAGCCACGTGGAGACCAGGGCATGCAAATCCGCACCCGAAAGCGACTCTGGAAGTCCGATAAGCCGTATGTTATTTCTACGGCTCCGGTTCTCAATATCCTCAGCCCGATCCTCCAATTTGCGGCATTTCTCCTCCAGGGCTCTGGCTCCCGCCTCCAGAGCCACCGTGCGATCGTCCTGCGCCGAGACCCTGTCCTCCACGTGTTGCAGGCGAGTGGTCTGCCGCTCCACCGAATCTTTAAGACCGTCGACCGTGGATTGCAATCGAGTCAGTTTGTCATCCAAAAAGGTGGTAAGATGTTTTTTCAGCTCCTCGATCGCATCGGCCTGCAGCATGATGTTTGGGGTAAGCTGCATGCGGTCAGAGGGAGAATGGTCCGCCATCTTAGCTGGTGTAGCAGGGCCTCGTACAACTTTAGCAGACCTCTGGACTCTGGCCGGCATAACGGAGCGCCCCTGCCAGAATTGGTACCGACGAGCAGCCAAGAACTTGCCCCCGACTTTAGCCAAAGAAAACAGGCTGGAGAGGCAGATATATAGCGGGATATGGCTAAAAATCAGCCCAGAGTTCGGGAGAGGCACTCAGACACGTCTGATCAGGATGAGTGCATCACGTGACCCCCCTGAATTGATAATAATTAACTTGTTTTGATGATTTTATTCCCTTGTTAATATTTTTGTCTAGATTATGTACATTTTAGAAATCTATTTTATTATCAAGTTTCAAGTTTCAAGTTTATTAGGATTTTATATACCGCCTATCAAGGTTATCTAAGCGGTTTTTTTTTTACAATCAGGTACTCAAGCATTTTCCCTCTCTGTCCCGGAGGGCTCACAATCTATCTAATGTACCTGGGGCTATGGAGGATTAAGTGACTTGCCCAGGGTCACAAGGAGCAACGCGGGGTTTGAACCCACAACCCCAGGGTGCTGAGGCTGTAGATCCAACCACTGCGCCATCGCTTAGTATTTGGAATAGGCGATTCATCAAATAACAAATAAACTTGAAACTTGAATTTATAGCTAAAGAGACATATGACCAAGAAACTGTTTTCATTTACTTTTGTGATTATGATAAACACACCGAGGGCCTCAAAATAGTACCTGGCGGGCCACTTGTGGCCTCTGGGCCGCGAGTTTGAGACCACTGCCTTAAAGTATGGTATGAGCTATCGTCTTAGAAAACCATTCTATTCACCTTCCCCCAACCCATCATGTCTGCCTTATCACCCCTTCAAAGAGGTCTGTATGCCCATATCTGCCTCCCAGAAAGTGGTCATCAACCTGATCAGTTACCCTTCCCTCTCCACCACTAAAAGGTTACCAACCTGATCAGCAACCTTCCAGAAGAGATCTCCTTACTATTCACAAGCCTCTGAATTGTCAACCTCTCACTGCATCAGTGGCCCAATAACACAATTTCCAGAGTCGCTCCCTCCTCAGACCATCTCCTCCATCTAATCCCCTCTTGAATCTCCCCTTTGATTGCCAGCATGTTCTAGCTCAGTGGTCTCAAACTCGTGGCCCGCCAGGTACTATTTGCGGCCTAAGGCTAGTGCTGCCCGCTCTTTGCAACGCCCTCCGGCTTCCCCCCTGGCCTCCCGCTCTTACCTTCAGATAATTACCGTAGCCTGCAGAGAGGATTGCCGGTGCTGTAGCGATCCTTGCAGGCTGCTGTCGTCCTCAGCAGTGTCGTCCTCTGCCGTGATCCTGCCCTTGATGTCAGAAGAGGGGCGGGACCGTGGCAGAGGGAATGTGCTGTGGAGGCCAATAGCAGCCTGCAAGGAATGCTACAACACCGGCGATCCTCTTTGAAGGCTGCAATAATTAGTTGAAGGTAAGAGCGAGAAGCCAGGGGGTAATCTGGAGGATGCTGCAAAGAAGTGTGTGTGTGGAACATGCAAGCCTTCGGGGGTGTGGGGGTGTGTGTGTGTGGAAGATTTATAAACTATAAAGAGTTTACTTCATGCAAAACTGTAATTTCTTTACTAAGACTATTTTTTCTGTGGCCCTTCAAGTACCTATAAATCCAAAATGTGTCCCTGCAAAGGGTTTGAGATTGAGACCACTGTTCTAGTTGTACTGACTCCTTCTCCCACTCAACTTTGAACCTACCCAGAGGAGATCCTAGTGATCTATGTGTTCACGTGTGGATGTGTGTACGTGGATGTGTGGTGGGGGGTGGTAGTAGTGATCAATTCCTCCCCCCACTCAGTCAAAATGGTACCTATGACAGCTAGCACTAGTGATGCAAGACTATCACAAAGGTCACTGATGCCACTTTGAACCTGACACTAGCAAGGGCAGGAGCAATAGGGGATCACTTCTGCCCCTTTAATAAATGTTCAGGAGAAGTTGGCTTTGTGGTCTGATGCTCCAGGGATATAAAAAATAATGTCTCTTTTTTTGCATGTTTTGCATCTTATTACTGTGCAAACCATGGCACCCAGATTTAAACTTCATTACAGTAATATGACATGTTTAGTGCCTTTTAAAGGCCAAATAATATGCAACAGGGCCATAACATGCCTTGATAAATACCACTCTAAATATCAGATTTTTTTGTTGTGCTACTGGTGTTGAATCACAGGTCAAAAATATACTACTCATCCTACATATAGAAATTACAAAACTAAAAGAAATAGTATACAATTTATTAAACATAAATGAAAACAAAGAAGGATTAACTGCTTTCAGGCCAGCAATGTATATAGAAATATCAGTTCAACATGAAAAATCAACATACAATGCTACTCTAAACTGAAAGCAAGCTTTGAAAAATATGCTTTTACTTTCTTTCTAAAGCTCAAGAGGTTTAATTCCATCTAGAATAGAACAGTGTTTCTCAACATGCAGTACATGTACCCTTAGGGGTACATGAGATGCTTGCTGGGGGGTACGTGGCACTGGCCGCCGCCGAGGATATTGCTTGCCCGCTTGCTGAAGCCACCGCCGGGGATCCCTCCTTCCTGCCCTCCACTCTCCTGTCGAAGCCGCCGCCGAGAATCCCTCCTTCCCGTTTGCTCCCTCCTGTGAAGCCGACCCAGAGGGCTTCCCTCCGATGTCAGAGTTGATCTCAGAGGAAGACCGCACCCGGAGCGAACTGCCCTCCTCCTCGCACCCTCCTTACTAACCCCACTGGATGAGATATTATTATAACTTGTCATTTATATTTTTCCATACAATCATAAGAACATAAGAAACGCCTTCACCGGATCAGACCGAGGTCCATCTAGTCCGGCGATCCGCACACGCGGCGGCCCAATTTAGTACTCCTTTATGGAGTCCTGGATTTACCGTATCCCTCAATATGATATGCTAGAAGGTGTGCATCCAACTTGCGCTTGAATCCCAGCATAGTAGTCTCCTCCACAACCTCCTCCGGGAGCGCATTCCAAGCACCCACCACGCGCTGTGCGAAACAGAACTTCCCGACATTTGTCCTGAACCTGCTGCCACTCAGTTTCAGTCTATGACCTCTAGTCCGTGTCACATTTGAGAATGTTAGTAATGTTGCTTCTTGGTCTATTTTATCAAATCCTTTTATTATTTTAAAAGTCTCTATCAAATCCCCTCTCAGTCTTCTCTTCTCGAGGGAAAACAGTCCTAGTTTCTTGAGTCGATCTTTGTAGCTCAAATGTTCCGTCCCTTTGACAAGTTTCGTGGCTCGCCTCTGAACTCTCTCCAGCAGAGTTATATCCTTCTTAAGGTATGGAGACCAGTGTTGGACACAGTATTCTAAGTGCGGTCTGACCATTGTTTTGTATAGTGGCATTATGACCTCCTGCGATCTACTCATCATTTGATTCAAAGGCTTTTTTTCTAACAGAAATTAGAGATCCACAGCAAGTGAGTTTTGTTAAGAATATAAGAACACAAGAACATAAGAATAGCCTTACTGGGTCAGACCAATGGTCCATCAAGCCCAGAAGCCCATCCTCACGGTGGCCAATCCAGGTCACTAGTACCTGGTCAAGACCCAAAGAGTAGCAACATTCCAGAATCTCAAAGAGTAGCAACATTCCATGCAGAATCCCCAAAGAGTAACAAGATTCCAAACAGAATCCCCAAAGAATAGCAACATTCCATGCTACCTTTCCAGGGCAAGAAGTGGCTTCCCCCATGTCTTTCTCAATAACAAAATATGTACTTTTAATAATAATCAGTTTATATACCGCAAGGCTGTAAAGTTCTATGCGGGTTACAATAGTTAAAAAAAACCAAAACAATAAAAGAAGTTGAATAGAACTAAAAAAGTTAAAAGCCAATAATTAGAGACACTAAAATAATCAAAATAGTGCATAATAAAATTTTTATGAATTAGCTGTCTAAATACTTCGAAAACAGATATGGACTTTTCCTCCAGGAACTTGTCCAAACCTTTCTTAAAACCAGCTACATTATCCGCTTTTATCACAACCTCTGGCAATGCGTTCTACTGGCTCTGGCTATCTCTGTTAACTCTAAAGTCTGATATTTTTGGCTGGCTATGTGGCTAAATGACTCCCTCCCTCTCTCAGTGTTTCAGCTCTTTGTGTGCTCAGAATAACACACAAACGCACAGCACTACTGTATCATAATGGCCTTTCTTGTCAACCACAAAGCTTTCTTTGACTAATGCTACAGCTTTGTATGAAGCCTGATGATGTCATCAGCTGCCTACAGAGCCCAATCATGCCCTACCCCTACTATCACTGTGCTTGTGAAACAGACATACAGCACTGCGGGCAGTGTGGACACTGTGGTGACTGCCTCTCAAATACACTTGGACTGCTATGCCAAGCCTCATGTAGTTTGCGTAGGTCAACATTAACAACTGTTCTTGGGCAGGGTGAGACTGGGTAGGGATCTGGGGAAAGGGGCGTAGACTAGAGGAAGCGGCTTTCTGCTCCATTTCTTATCCCTGGGCCATTTGTTTGATATTTATACACTTATCTAAAAATAATTCGGTTCATAGACAAGTTGGCGAAAGACAAAGGCGTGCGCCGACAACTGAGCGCAAGATGGAAGTGCGCGTCGAAGAAAATTACAGTTTTTAGGGGCTCCGATGGGGGGTTTTGTTGGGAAGCCCCCCCAGTTTACTTAATAGAGATCACGCCGGCGTTGGGGGGGTTTAGGGGGTTGTAACCCTCCACATTTTACTATAAACTTAACTTTTTCCCTAAAAACAGGGAAAAAGTGAAGTTTTCAGTAAAATGTGGGGGTTACAACCCCCCACACCCCCACAACGTCCCCACAACGTGGCGCGATCTTTATTAAGTAAAGTGGGGGGATTCCCCCCACCCCCCCCCCCCGTCGGAGCCGTAAAAACAGTAATTTTGTGCGGCGCGTGCCTCCGCACTGCGCTCAATAGTCTGCGCGCGCCTTTGTCCCGGCGCGCTTTTGACCTGACACCAATAATTCCACCCAAACATAAGGCATAAACACATCCCTTCGTAGATCAAGAATTAAGTATCAGTTTATATACAATGTATTAAATCCATTGTATATAAACCATGGGCTCCTTTTGCAAAGCCGCGCTAGGGCCTTAACGCGCAAAATATTGTGCGCTAGATTGCCACGTGCGCTAGCCGCTACCGCCTCCTTTTGAGCAGGCGGTAGATTTTCAGCTAACGTGCACTATAGCGCGCGCTAATCCGGTGCTTGCGCTAAAACGCTTAGCGCACCTTCGTAAAAGGAGCCCTATACAGTGGTACTTCGGTTTACGAGTGCACCGGTTTGGGAGTGTTTTGCAAGACGAGCAAAACATTCGCAAAATCGGCGCCTCGGAAACCGAGCGTGCCTCGATTTGCGAGGGCCCCCCCCCCCCCTGCGAACCAGCACCCTTCCCCCCGCGATCTGGCACCCCCCTGCGAACATGCACAAGGCCCAGCACAGGAGGCAGATCTTCGGGCACCGGCACCAACGCACAGGACACGCTGATGCCGGTGCCGGTGCGGAGGCTACACTAAAGTAAGAAGAGGGTTCGGGTGGGTTGGGGGGACCTTAGGTCGCGGTGGGGGGTGTCCGATGGCGGCGGGGGGGGGGGGGCGGTTCGCAGGGGGGGGCCTTCAGGAGGAGCAATGCCGGTTCTCGGGGGGGGGGGGGGAAGCAGCGCTGCTGGCCTCAGGGGGGGGGACGGGGACGGGACATATCAAAGCAAGTTTCCATTATTTCCTATGGGGAAACTCGCTTTGATAAACGAGCATTTTGGATTACGAGCATGCTCCTGGAACGGATTATGCTCGTAATCCAAGGTACCACTATATTGTATCCATTGTATAAAAACTAATACTTAATTCTCATTCTACAAAGGGATGTGTTTATGCCTTATGATTGGGTGGAATTATTTTTGGATGTTTTTAAATTTTTGAATTCCACGAGTTTCTATTTTTAGGCCATTTGTTTGATATCCCTGCTTTGCATTGTGCATGGTTATTTGAGGAAATTCTAGAGAGAAGACAAAGGCGATAATTGCTTAATTGAACAGCTGGTAATATTTTGAAACACATCCCACCCTAACAAGGTACGAGGTCTAGGCAAATATTTGATGACTTTTGGAGGATTTGTTCTTCCTTTCCTCTGGAGATTGCTTGTAAGTTTGGCTCATACATATTCAGTACATTTTGCTATTTTGATATCTACTTGAGTATATCATTTATTTTTAATGCCACTCTCTATAGCATGCTGCTTTGTTTTTATTGCAATGACAGTTTCTCTTCTGAGGTCTTTATTTTCAAAAGATTTCTTTCATTTTGTGGCTACAGCAAAGTTCCCTAGGAGAACTTCCTTTTCCATTAACTCAATCAGCTGGAGTTTTTCCACATCCAATTTTTCACAGTTTTATACTTTTGATTAATGTAACTCTTTAATTTTATAGATTCGAAGCTGACCAAAACTACTTTTGTCAGTTTTGGCCAAAAGCAAAACTGGGGGCTTGGCTGGGGGCGTAACACAGGCGGAATGGGGCAGAACTAGGCGGGCCTGGGAGCGTGGCCATGGGTCCAGTTTTTCCTTTGGGAAAAATCACTGGAGATTGTCAGAGAGTTTGCAATCTGCATCCCTCTGCTAAATCCACAGTATCCATGACAGACTATAATTTAAATAATGAAATATTATACGTATATTTTACCTCCAAGCAAAATAGACTCTATACACATGGACTGAAGCTAATGAAAACTGAAACTAGAACCCATGGCGCTGTTACATTGCCTGATTTTGTACCACACTTGGAATAACAGCTACAATTTCTAAGGAGCTTATCATTCCAAATTAATGGACCGATGCTCAAAACCAAATGAGAGCATTAGAGGCAATTATCGCTAGACAACTGCCTGGCACTAATGAGTGTTGAATGCTCACTCCTGCCCCAACAAGATAGACCACAGGGGGCCTAGAGTTGGGGTGGAGAGGCACATAGGATGGGGTAAAGTAGGAGGGGAAACTCCTATATGGGGAAGGGGGATGGGAAGGAGTAGGTAAGAGAAAAAGAGACAAATAGGATAGAAACATATAAAGATGACGGCAGAAAAGGGCTACAGCCCATCAAGTCTGCCCACTCCACTGACCCACCCCCTTAAGTCTATACCCTAGTAACCCTATTCCTTATCTTCATCCTCGTAGGGATCCCACGTAGGTATCCCATTTATTCTTAAAGTCTGGGACGCTGCTGGCCTCGATCACCTGCACTGGAAGCTTGTTCCAATGATCTATCACTCTTTCCGTGAAGAAGTACTTCCTGGCATCACCATGAAATTTCCCTCCCCTGAGTTTGAGCGGATGCCCTCTTGTGGCTGAGGGTCCTTTGAGAAAGAAAATATCATCTTCCATCTCGACACGTCCCGTGATGTACTTAAATGTCTCAATCATGTCTCCCCTCTCCCTACGTTCTTCGAGAGTGTAGAGCTGCAATTTGTTCAGTCTTTCTTCGTATGAGAGACCTCTGAGCCCTGAGACCATCCTGGTGACCATCCGCTGAACCGATTCAATTCTGAGCACATCTTTACAGTAATGTGGCCTCCAGAATTGCACACAGTATTCCAGATGAGGTCTCACCATGGCTCTATACAGCGGCATTATGACTTCAGGCTTCCGGCTGACGAAACTTCTCTTGATACAACCCATTATCTGCCTTGCCTTAGATGAAGCCTTCTCCACTTGAGTGGCAGTTTTCATGTCTGCACTGATGATTACTCCTAAATCTCGTTCTGCTGTAGTCCTAGTTAAAGTTTCTCCATTCAAGGTGTAAGCTCTGCATGGATTGTCTCTTCCGAGGTGCATGACCTTACATTTCTTGGCGTTGAAGCCTAGCTGCCAGGTCGAGGACCAACTTTCTAATGTAAGCAGGTCCTGCGCCATAGTATCCTGTAGATTGCATTCACTTACCATATTACATAGTTTAGCGTCATCAGCGAATAATGTTATCTTATCTTGAAGCCCTTGAGTCAGATCACCTATGAATATATTGAAAAGGAGTGGACCCAGGACTGAGCCCTGCGGCACTCCGCTGGTCACCTCCGATGTTTTAGAGAGGGTACCATTAACCACCACCCTCTGAAGTCTGCCGCTTAGCCAATCATTGACCTATGCAGTTAGCGTGTCTCCTAAGCCCATCGATTTCATCTTGCTCAGCAGCCTGTGGTGTGGGACGCTGTCAAAGGCTTTGCTGAAGTCCAGGTACACGACGTCCAATGACTCTCCCAGATCCAACCTTCTTGTTACCCAATCGAAGAAGCTGATGAGATTGGATTGGCAGGATCTACCCTTGGTGAATCCATGTTGATTGGGATCCCGTAGACTTCCCTCATTCAAGACCATGTCTAATCTACGTTTAATTAGTGTTTCCATGAGTTTATACACTATTGATGTGAGACTCACCGGTCTATAGTTTGCAGCCTTTGCCTTGCAACCCTTTTTATGCAGAGGAATGACGTTAGCTGTTTTCCAGTCCAAGGGAACTTTCCCCGTACTAAGTGAGAGATTGAAGAGCACGGCCAACGGTTCCGCCAGGACGTCGCTCAACTCTCTGAGCACTCTTGTGTGCAAATTGTCCGGTCCTATGGCTTTGTTCACCTTGAGTTTTGTCAGTTCGCTTTATACGTCTCCTGGTGTGAACTCAAAATTCTGAAACGGGTCCTCCGCGATTTGCTTTGCCTTCAACTGTGGACCGTGTCCCGGTGCCTCGCAGGTGAAGACTGAGCAGAAGTATTCATTCAGTAGTTCGGCTTTATCGGAATCCGCTTCCGCGTAGTTTCCGTCCGGTCTCCTAAGGCATACTATCCCGTCTGTGTTCCTTTTCCTATCACTAATATACCTGAAGAGGGATTTGTCCCCTTTCTTAATGTTTTTCACCAGAGTTTCTTCCTCTCGAAGTTTGGCCTCCCTAACTGCCGTTTTGACCGCTGCAGACCTGGTCTTATATTCCATGTTAGCTTCTCTTTTCTTTGTACGCTTGTAGGATAGAAATGCTTTTTTTTTTTCTTCTTAAAGAGGTGCGAGATCTCCTTGGTGAACCATTGGGGTTTATTGTTTCTTTGCCGTTTGTTTACTGAGTTTATGTAGTGGCTAATCGCTTTGTGTAGAGTTGATTTCAGGGTTGACCACATAGTTTCCACATTACCGGTCTCCGCTTGGTCCCGCAGCGTCCGATAGACGAAGTTTCCCATGTGTGCGAAGTCGGTGCCCCGGAAATTTAGTACCTTTGTTTTAGTGTTTGACCTAGGGAAGCCTTTACTAAGGTTGAACCATACTATGTTGTGGTCGCTCGAAGATATAGCACAAATTTTCGACTTCCACCAAAAACATGGCTGAAAATTAAAATAGCTTTTTGGCTGAAACCGAAATTGGGCGAATAAAGGATTTTGGGCTGGTTTTGGCAGCGTAATTAAAACCGAAACCAAAATTCAGTTGACCTCTCTATATTCTATTCCAGGAGTAGGGATCTCCGGTCCTCGAGAGCCGTATTCCAGTCGGGTTTTCAGGATTTCCCCAATGAATATGCATTGAAAGCAGTGCATGCAAATAGATCTCATGCATATTCATTGGGGAAATCCTGAAAACCCGACTGGAATACGGCTCTCGAGGACCGGAGTTCTCTACCCCTGTTCTATTCACATCCAGTCAAGGTTTACCCTTTTCACTCAGGTTCATTGAAGTTTTCCTGCATTCCTAAATTTCCAAACATATAAAAAAAAAATAAATTCAATATTGACTTGCATTTCTGACTGAGTCGTGTATGCACTTTAGCAACTCATGGTTCTTCAGTGTAAATATTCTGCTGTTTCTCTTCTGAGAGTGGGAATACATCAAATTGACTTCTCTGCCAATAGAGAGAATGCAAAGATTCCGCTCTACTGTGCCATTTTACCTTCTACCCATATGTCTTGCGTTACACAAATAGTTCCGTCATTATTAGTTCCTTTATGCTTACTCTCCAGTTATACCGAGAGTACTGCACAAATTCCAGTAAAACAATAGCACAATGATTTTCACAGCGCCCTACTGACCTCATCAGAACCACTTGCCTCTCCTCTGGAACCTGGCAGTTCTACCTCCTCTCAGAGAGGCTCAGTACTTAGACGGCACATAGAGAGTCCACTCTCTCCATGTGCCAAAACTCTTTCTTTCTCTTAGAGCAGGGGTGTCCAACCTGAGGCCCAAGGGCAGCATGCGGCCCCGTGAAGTATTTTGTGTGGCCCCAGTCGAGGGCGACGCAGTGTTTTTCTCTGCTGCCCCTGGTTGTTTACCATCTTTCCGGCTCCCTCCTCTGTCTTGCTGCAGCGTTTGCGTGGCCCCAGAAACATTTTTTTCGGCCAATGCGGCCCAGGGAAGCCAAAAGGTTGGACACCCCTGTCTTAGAGAGAGAGAGAGAGAAAGAGAGATAATGGTTACTGCAGATGGGCAGACTAGATGGGCCATTTTGGTCTTTATCTGCCATCATGTTACAATGTTTCTATAACATAAAAATCCAAAATTGAATGTTTTAATATCCAAAAAAAGCCTTTTTGAAGGAGGTTTGTCCTTAAGATCAACTTTTTTTGCTCATCCGATGGACTCTGAGGTCTTTTTCTCCACTTAGGCTATTTGTTAGATTGTCCCTCTCACCAACAATGTTTCTATAACCATAAAGTTCTATGACATCACAATGCAGCTGTAAAGAGCCTTAGCCTACAGGAAGAGGATATGCAAATGTTAAGAGCCTTAGCCAATAGGGAGAGGAGGAGATAGTGGATGCTGCCAGACTAGATGGGCCATTTAGCCTTTATCTGCCATCATGTTTCTGTGTTTCTATTGTTCATACAAAGTCTGGTCTCATACTTCGGTCCACTGTCCTCAGTTGATTGTCCTAGTCCATTAGTCTGACCCAGTCAGGCTATTCTTCTGTTCTTATGTTGGACAGACTGGATGGACTACTTGGGTCTTTATCTGCTGTCATTTACTATGTTACATTCCTCCTGTCCAGGAGAGGAAAAGCAGGCCTGGGGACCAATAAGCTAAGTGTTGGTTCAAACACCTGGGGGTACTGATAGACAGGACCCTGAAGCCGTCGGCTCAATGCGCAGCGGCGGCAAAGAAAGCTAACAGGATGTTAGGCATGATAAAAAAGGGGATCACGAGTAGATCAAGGGAGGTCATAATGCCGCTTTATAGAGCAATGGTCAGACCACACTTGGAATACTGTGTCCAACACTGGTCTCCGTACCTGAAGAAGGATATAACACTGCTGGAGAGGGTGCAGAGGCGAGCGACGAAGCTACTAAAAGGTATGGAGAACTTGAGCTACAAAGAACGCCTCAGAAATCTGGGATTACTCACCATCGAGAAGAGAAGACTGAGAGGGGATCTGATAGAGACTTTTAACTTACTAAAAGGAATCAACATAATGGAGCAAGCTCTCTCACCAGCAGGGGGAAAGGATGGTGAGCAAGAAACAGCGCTATTCACATTGGCAAATGTGACTCAGACTCGGACCAGAGGTCATGGCCTGAAGCTGAGAGGGAACACGGCCAGGACAAATGTCAGAAAGTTCTGCTTCACACAGCCAGTGGTGAACACCTGGAACTCTCTCCCGGAAGAGATGGTGGAGGAAACCACCATTCTAGGATTTAAGAGAAAATTGGACGCACATCTTCTTGCAGGACACATTGAGGGATCCGAGTGACTAAGGTATTTGCCAGGGTACGCCTGGCTGAGCCTCCTCATGTGCGGATCATCGAACTAGATGGACCCCGGGTCTGATCCGGTGCAGGCATTTCTTATGTTCTTACCTCTTCAAATTTACTCAGCTGCAGCCTCAGTGTCTTTTTATATATATATATATATATATATACATATATATATATATATATATATATATACATATATATATACACACATACATATATATACATACACATATATATATACACACATATATATATATATATATATATATATATATAAACATACATACTCACATATACATATATATATATACTAGCTGATGCCCCGGCGTTGCACGGGTATTTAATTATAGCAATAACACTGTAAATGGATTCAAATAAAGATACTTTATAGTGGTGAATGAAATTGTTTTACAGCTTAATAAAAAGTACAATATTCAAATTATAATGTGAAATATTTGACAAAATGAATACAATACAACTAACGCAAAACGTGATTATAAACAACAATTTTAGTTTCACCTCCAGGAGCAAGAACATATAAATTCTTGGGTGAACCCACCCTTGAGCAAGCAACATAGAGTTGTCCATGGGAAAAACAGGGGGATCTTAAATCCACTCCACAGTATGTAATAGTCTGTTCTTGTGATTTGTTGATTGTGATAGAGAATGCAAGTCTCACTGGAATTTGCAATCTCTTAAACTGAAAAGGAAGATCTGTTGGAATAAGTGGTATCCGCGGGATAAATACGGTTTCACCTTGTCCCTTTCCGGTTAAGATAGTCGCTTCAATTACATTGGACAGTAACCTCTTTACACAAAGCCTTGTGCCATTGCAAAGTTTTGGTGGGTCAAGGTTGCTAAGTAAAATAACTGGAGATCCCACAGCATTTTTTCCATTGACATGAATGGGTGAAATCTGATTTTCTGTTTGTAGCTCCGCCCACGTGTGCAGGTGGGCCGCGAGACCCCCAGAACATATCACCCCAGGTAGTGAGGGATCTGCATACCAAGTTTCGTTCAAATCGGTCCCACAGCTTTTTATATTTTTTCCATTGACTTGAATGGGTGAAATCAGATTTTCTGTTTTTAGCTCCGCCCACGTGTGCAGGTGGGCCGCGAGACCCCCAGAACATATCACCCCAGGTAGTGAGGGATCTGCATAGCAAGTTTCGTTCAAATCGGGAAAGCCGTTTTTGCGTTGGCAGCTTTTTACATTTTTTCCATTGACATGAATGGGTGAAATCTGATTTTCTGTTTGTAGCTCTGCCCACGTGTGCAGGTGGGCCGCGAGACCCCCAGAACATATCATCCCAGGTAGTGAGGGATCTGCATACCAAGTTTCGTTCAAATCAGTCAAGCCGTTTTTGCGTGATCGCGGCACATACACACATACATACCTCCGATTTTATATATATATAGATATATATACACACATATATATATATATATATACACACATATATATATATATATATATAATAAATGTACTACTGGGGATGACACTGGCAACCTCACCCCACTTAGGACCTGCCAAGGACTGGAAACCATAATGCTTGTGGGAGCCCCATAAGCTGTTTGCATGTGTTTAGGGGACATAGAGAGAGAAAAGTACTCTTCACTATACTCCCCCCAAAAATATACAAATGAGAGAAAGAAATCTATATGAAAATAATAACTAAATTCTCAAAAGTAATAAATCACAAAACAAGAAAATTTAGATAAATACTAGAAAATAAAAAATCAATATACAAAAATTGAATTAAATGTGTGCTCAGTGAAATCAACATCAAATATGCCACTGAAAGGCTGGAAAGATGTCATAGAACACGCCCTCCCTACCTCCATCAAGCAAACATATACATATATATACAGTGTTAAAAGATAAGAACAATACTTATCTCAGCTGTTTCTCCACTGTCCTGATCAGGAAGGCGCCCTATATCAGCTGGCAAGCAAGTCCATGTGTTCCCATATCCCCAAATGTCTAACGTAAAAAAATCCAAACCCAAATCACATAAAAAAATAGTCCATACACACTCCACATCCACAACAGTAGAATCCTAAAACAAATGCGCACTCCACTCTGCTTCCTCGACACAGATCGTGTTTCAAACTGTTCTTTCTCAAGAGGAAGAATCCAACTCGGGTCAGAGAAAAAAAGACCGTAAACTCCCAAACTCAGCTACTACTGTTCTTAATGTAGCATGTGCTATCCTAACACCCACGAGTCAGCACTTTTTTTTAGGCCTACACTTTTGTGAGTATATTTTATGGTGCTGCAGTAACAACATCATTTAACAATTTAATACCTGCATTAAACAGCTATTACTGCGGCACTTTAATGAATAGGCTTGATAATGAGCTAGATTGCAAATCTCTTCATCAATGAAAAAAGCCAGTGATTTTCAACCCTTTTTTACATTATTTGATTAGTTTTAGTCGGACAACTGGTTCTAGACCCTTTTAATGGAAATCTGCATCTACTTTTCCCACTCTTAAAGATTCAAAAAAAAGAGTACCTCTGTAGTTTGAAATGATTAATTTTAGCTGGATTTAACAATTATAAAATATAGGATTGTTGCCTAAATCAAGATATGATTGATTTTTACTGGATTTAGAATTATAAAATGTGGCTTGAAAATCTGGCCATCTGCCTTTAGAAAGTGTTAATTACCGTATTTTTTGCTCCATAAACGCACCTGATCATAAGACGCACCCTAGATTTAGAGGAGAAAAACAAGAAAAAAAACATTCTGAACCAAATTCTCCTTACCCAGGCTCTGCACCCTGTCCCCTCTCCCTGCCAGGCTCTGTACCCTGTCCCCCCTCTGGTGGTCTAGTGGTAGGCAGGGACAGGGCACAGGGCGGGCAGGGACAGGGCTCGAGTCCCCATCTGCCAGGCAGGCGCGAGCCTGCCTGGTCCCGTGCCTCTGCACGAATGGTGTCAGCTCGGCCAGCGCTGCATCAGCAGGCTCCCTGATTCACCGGTGGCAGCGCATTCTCCTTCCCTCCCTCCCTCATGTGCAGTATCTTTCCTTCCCTCTCACCCATCCCCTTGCGCAGCATCTTTCTATCCCTCCCACCCATCCCCCCATGCAGCAGAACCCTGCCGACCCTCTTATCCCAACCCACTGAGCAGCATCTTTCCATCCCTCCCTCCAATCCCCCTGCACAGAAGAACCCCGCCAACCCTCCCACCACGAGACCGACATACCTCCACTCCAAACAGCAGTGGCGGCAGTGCTCTGAACAGGCTACTTGTGGCCTTCTCTGATGGATGAGAGGATTGGTGGGACTCTGCACAGGGGGATGGGAGGGAGGGATAGAAAAGGGGGAAGAAAGGAAAGAGGAAAAATTGGGATGGAGGAGAGGAAAGGAGAGATGATCGTTGTACATGAAAAAAAAATAAGACATCCCCAAAAATAAGCCCTAGTGCGTTTTTTGGACCCAAAATTAATATAAGACATTGTCTTATTTTCGGGGAATCACGGTACCTATGGTTCTTTCTACTTGTTTTCCACAGCAGGAAGTTTGAGTTCAAATTCTGGAGCTTTTTTTTTTTGTCTGACTTATACTCATGGCTGCATATGATCCTATGCAGAATAGGTTTCTGTTACTAAGGCACATTTCCTGTTCAGACTGATCTAATTTTCTGCCTCTCTGTATGTAAGTTGTTTGCCTTAGAAACATTTCTGAGCATCCTGTAATCATTCTTTATTTTTCAAAAATGCTTAAATTGGCAAATAATGTGCTTTAAAGGAATAGTGAGGCTAACATGTTAGTCCTTTGGATATATAGGAATACAGCACAAGAAATAAGTTTCAGCTGATCATTTTTTGCAATCCAGCAGATAATTTCTGGCCCGTGCAGTCATCCCCTACTGCCTAGCTTTACTAGATGGGGAACAGAAGCTTCCTATCTACAGAAGCAAAATTCAGGGATCTAGTGACAATGGGGTCAGGAATCCAAGTTTTAAATGTGTAAATAATACACTCCACACAGGATTAGTTTTCCAAAGAAAAGACTTTACAGAAAATAGGCTACTTCAGCTGAAATAATTTCCATCTGTTATCCACTGCCTGTCTATGAATTTTTCCACTGACTTGCGCCTGGTCCTGTGCCGCCACTCGAATGGTGCTGTCAGCTCCCGTGAGTCTCGCGAGAACCAACAGCACCATTTGGGCGGCGGCGCAGGACCAGGCAGGTGCGCTCGGGGCTCGCGTCTGCCTTTCACTTCCGCGGCAGATGGGAGAGCCTGCCGATGCAGCGCTGGGCCGAGCTGACACCAATCAGGCGGCGGCACGGGACCAGGCAGGCGCGCTCGGGGTTCGTGCCTGCCTGGCAGATGGGGACTCGGGCGGCCGTCCAGCAGGGGGGGGCCTGCCGATGCAGCGCTGGACAGCCTTACATCAAGGGGCGTGGTATTCGCTGCATAAGATGCACCCTTAGTTCCACCCCCTTTTTGGGGGTGGAAAAAGTGCGTCTTATAGAGCGAAAAAATACGGTACCCTTTTTAGTGGACACAAAGGGATGGCTAGGTGTTGCCCTGTATTCCCTATGAGCTTTTCTCTGCAAAATATGCACCATAAGTGTTTGGTATCACTGCTAAGCAGAACTTTTTTCTGCAAGTTACTACCCTAGTCTGCAAGGACATTACTTAGTATTGGGACCTGAAAATCCAAGAAAAAAAGACACAGAACTTAAGCCATTCAAACCGGAGAGAAGACAAAGAAACCTAACCCACCCACCCCCAGACAAAGACACTATTGAAAAGTCAAGAAAGCAAGTCAGAGGACCTCATGCATCTAGAAACATAAGTTTGAATTGAAATTCCTGAGCTGTGGTTGGATACTATGCCAGACTTATGGATTGGACATTACTTTTGGGTTTTTGCCTCGGTATTTGGATGGGACGTCAATCCTCCAGAGTCCATAAATGAGGGAGAATCACCTATGCTCTTTCTCTTTGGATCATCGCTGGATATTCTGTACCACATCTTGCTGCCAAATCTCTTCTTCAAGCCGTGCACTCTCAGCTAATGCCATGTGCTCTCATCTGCAACTGAAGAACTGTTCTGCCAGCAAGGCATGTGTCAGAGTGAGTTACTTTTAATCCATCTTAAATTAATCATTCTGCTTCTCTAGCAATATTTTATCTTGTAGCACATTTCCCTTGTGCGACGATCGCTACGTTGTAACTAAAATTTATTGCATTGTCTGACTAATCTTATAAATAAATTTTCTCTGTAAAAATAAAATTCTAATTCTTCTCAAATAATCTAAGTTTATGTTCTTTAATACTATACAGAGCTAAGCTTTAAACAGGCAGTGAGTTTCCCAAATTAACATTTATATTTAATATAAAATATATTATCCTTCTCTTTAAGAGTAATATATTTTATTGGTAGAGAATTCTAACACCTTTACCTGTTCCAATTACAGACCAATCACTACCTCCTTTTTAACTTCAAGATAACTGAAAATGTAGTCATTTTTCAATTACAAGACTATCTGGTTAAAACACATGCATTATACCCTCACCAAACAGAATTCCATCATCATCACAGCACAGAGACTGCCTTGCTAGGGATTATCATTAATGTAGGGGCTAGGATCCTGCCTATATAACAGCAATGCAGAGCCTGTACACCACTTTCTGCATACCATGCTATAAATGTCCATGAACAATGCTTCAAAGCAGCATGAACTTTCTCCATATTTGCTGAGACCTACACTTCCGAAGGAAGGTGTCTGTTAGAGAATGACATGGTGACAAAATTCATCACCGTTCCCGTCCCCGTGGATAACCGCGGGAAATAATCCCATGTCATTTTCTAGTGTCTATTTCAACCTCGGTCCTTCTACACCAGCATTCTTCAAAGCAAAGCTTGTGGGTCAGTGGTTGTGGCCATTCATACTCTGATTCTTATGTGAGCCAAGGATAATGAAGCCATTGTGACATCACTGATGTGATTGGCTCTTAGGCACTGGTGAAATGAGGCATTATGACATCACAATATCTGCTCTGGATACCAGAGACTGTCATTCTTCAGTGTCTATCTCAACCTCAGTCCTTCTACACCAGCATTCTTCAAAGCAAAGCTTGCGGGTCAGTGGTTGTGGCCATTCATACTCTGATTCTTCCCTCTCTCCTTAAAGAATGACATGAAGATGGTTTCCCGCGGTTATCCGCGGGGACGGGAACGGTGATGAATTTTGTCTCCGTGTCATTCTCTAGTGTCTGTGAACCACTTTGACTAGCATATGAGGTGGGCAGCACTCCTGGTCTAGATAACCCCAGCCTCAGTGGAGCTTGGGTCTCATGAAGATTCAGTAGGCTAGAACATGGGCATTTTTGTGATTTTGCAAATCACAATGTCCAGAGCAGAATGAATTGTGCACCTTATCATTTGGAACATTGCCTCAGGCAGAAATCATATAAAAGAACCATCCTCCGGACATCTGATGCTTTTCATCATCTGGTGATCCGTTTAGATCGTGAACGCTACAGAACTGCTTTGCTCATCTTTCCAACAAGAGGCACTTCAAAAGTGTGCCAAGCCAGCATGACCACCTCCTGAGCTGCATCTCCATCCGATGGGAGAACAGATTTACCACTCCATCAGGCTGTATAAATACAGACTCTGTTATTGCTGTTGGGTGATATTCAGATGGTCTACTGTGACTTATGGGCCCAGTCATTTCTGATAAGTGGTCATGCAATTAAAGACATTTTTCTCTTACTTCTTTCTGAGCTACTTAGACCTTGTACATAATTCGGATGCCCTAATTATTTTTGTTCCCTTTCTTATTATATTGCTTTCTTATCAATAAATCTGCTTTTATTTTATTATTATTATGATAGTGATAGCTGCACGCCACTGGGGATAGGCTGTCTATGTAGAATTTTAGTTCTATTCTGTCCCTCCCTCTCTCACAAAAACAAACAACCACCAAAATCAAAAAATCTGAAACAAGAACAACTTATATGCATAAGTCTGGGGTTGGACGTTTTGTGCAAGACGTCCACAAACCCAGCAGAAAAATGTCCATTTTCAAAGCTGCCAAACATCTATTTTTTTTATTTTTGAAAATGAGCTAGGTATAAGTTTTGGTCCTTAGAAAGTCTACCTTTTTTTGCCCATTTTCAAAAATAAAAACGTCTATGCGAAAAACACAGAAAAGAAAGTTTTGTAGATGTACCCACCAACTACCTTGTCTGATCACGGCAAAAGTACCGTATTTTCTCGCATATAACGCGCGCGTTATACGTGGTTTTTATGTACCGCGCACACCCTTGCGCGTTATACGCATGAGCGCGTTGTACAAAATTTTTTTTACATAGTTCCCCCCCACATCTGATTCACACCCCCCCCCCGCAGGACCGCTCGCACCCCCACCCCGAAGGACCGCTCGCACGCACTCCCACCCGCACCCACACCCTGAAGGACCGCTCGCACCCCCACAGCCTCCCGACCCCCCCCCATCATGTAGAAGCTCCTACCGGTGTCCTGCTGCTTCCTCTTGGCGGTCCCGAAACGATCGGGGCAAGAGGGAGCTCAAGCCCTCTTGCCTCAGCCAACCGCGGCACCCCCGACACGATCGGGGCAAGAGGGAGCTCAAGCCCTCTTGCCCCCCTGACTCCCCGACACGATCGGGGCAAAAGGGAGCCCAAGCCCTCTTTCCCCGCCGACTCCCCAACTCCCCGACAATATCGGGCCAGGAGGGAGCCCAAGTCCTCCTGGCCCTGGCGACCCCCCCCCCGCTAGTTGTTCGGGCCATGAGGGAGCCCAAACCCTCCTGGCCACGGTGACCCCCCTACCCCCACCCCGCACTACATTACGGGCAGGAGGGATCCCAGGCCCTCCTGCCCTCGACGCAAACCCCCCTCCCCCAACGACCGCCCCCCCAAGAACCTCCGACCGCCCCCCCAGCCGACCCGCGACCCCCCTGGCCGACCCCCATGACACCCCCACCCCCCTTCCCCGTACCTTTGTATAGTTGGCCGGACAGACGGAAGCCAAACCCGCCTGTCCGGCAGGCAGCCAACGACGGAATGAGGGTGGATTGGCCCATCCGTCCCAAAGCTCCACCTACTGGTGGGGCCTAAGGCGCCTGGGCCAATCAGAATAGGCCTGGGAGCCTTAGGTCCCACCTGGGGGCGGGGCCTGAGGCACATGGGCTCAACCCGACCATGTGCCTAAGGCCCCGCCCCCAGGAGGGACCTAAGGCTCCCGGGCCTATTCTGATTGGCCCAGGCGCCTTAGGCCCCACCAGTAGGCGGAGCTTTGGGACGGATGGGCCAATCCGGCCTCATTCCGTCGTTGGCTGCCTGCCGGACAGGCGGGTTTGGCTCCCGTCTGTCCGGCCAACTATACAAAGGTACGGGGAAGGGGGGTGGGGGTGTCGTGGGGGTCGGCCAGGGGGGTCGCGGGTCAGCTGGGGGGGGCGGTCGGAGGTTCTTGGGGGGGGCGGTCGTTGGGGGGAGGGGGGTTTGCGTTGAGGGCAGGAGGGCCTGGGATCCCTCCTGCCCGTAATGTGGGGGTGGGGGTAGGGGGGTCACCGTGGCCAGGAGGGTTTGGGCTCCCTCCTGGCCCGAACAACTAGCGGGGGGGGGGGGTCGCCAGGGCCAGGAGGACTTGGGCTCCCTCCTGGCCCGATATTGTCGGGGAGTTGGGGAGTCGGCGGGGCAAGAGGGCTTGGGCTCCCTTTTGCCCCGATCGTGTCGGGGAGTCGGGGGGGCAAGAGGACTTGAGCTCCCTCTTGCCCCGATCGTGTCGGGGGTGCCGCGGTTGGCTGGGGCAAGAGGGCTTGAGCTCCCACTTGCCCCGATCGTGTCAGGGGTGCCGCGGTTGGCTGGGGCAAGAGGGCTTGAGCTCCCTCTTGCCCCGATCGTGTCGGGGAGTCGGGACCGCTAAGAGGAAGCAGCAGGACACCGGTAGGAGCTTCTACATGATGGGGGGGTCGGGAGGCTGTGGGGGTGCGTGTGGTCCTTCAGGGTGGGGGTGCGGGTGGGAGTGCGTGTGAGCGGTCCTTCGGGGTGGGGGTGCGGGTGCGTGCGAGCGGTCCTTCGGGGTGGGGGTGCGAGCGGTCCTGGGGGGGGTGAATCGGATGTCGGGGGGGGGCATCAGGCTTTCAGGGTGGGGACAGGACTTCAAGGGGGAGAGGAGAGTCGGGCGGGCGAAAGGAGAGTCGGGGTGGCCAGAGGAGAGTCGGGGCGGGCGAAAGGAGAGTCAGGCGGCGACGGGAGAGTCGGGCAACATGCGCGATATACGGGTGTGCGCGGTATATAAAAATTTCTGTACATAAATTTGTGTTTTTTGCGCGCTATACCCGTGTGCGCGTTTTACACGGGTGCGCGTTATCTATGTGAAAATACGGTAATTCCCATCAGCTGAGCCAATTTCATGGATTCCTGGCAGCTCAGCTGATGGGGATTCCCACTGCCAGGATCAGGCGAGCCACGGAGCCCTTCACCCATCCCCCTGACATCCCCCATATCCCCCCTGACATTCTGACATTGCCCTGATATTCCCCACATCCTCCCTGACATCCCGATATCGCCCTGATATCCCCCACACACCTCCTCACATATTGACATCCCCCTGATATCCCATACCTCCCCCATCTCCACCCCCATCCCTCCAACATTACTGGCCCCCTCCCATATCCCTGCAACCCCCCCCATACCTTCGGAAGAGCAAATGGCAGGAGGGAATCTCCCTTCTTCCTGCCTACAGGGTCACATACTGCAATAGGCACGGCTTCCCCCTTCCCAATGCATCTTGGGATGCAGTAGGAGGGGCCGAAGGCCCTGATTGGCTCAAAATGACTTCCCTCCTGCCGTTTGCTCTTCTTAAGGTATGGGGGGTGGTGTTCCAGGGATGTAGAAGGGGACCCAGGAATGTTGGGGGATGGGGGGCAGAGATGTTAGGGGATGTCGGGGGATGTACAGGATATCAGGGGGATGTGAGGGGGGATATGGGGGCAATGTCTGGATGTCAGGGGGATGTGGAGGATGACATGGGGAGCGGTGTAGGGCTCCATGGCTCAGCTGATCCTGGCAGGGGGAAGCCCCATCAGCTGAGCCGCCAGGAATCCCTGAAACTGGCTCAGCTGATAGGGATTCCCTTCTGCATTGATCAGCTGATGGGAAGCCTGTGGGTTTTTTTTTATCCTTTGGGTGGTGGAAGGGTGTTATGACCACTGGCGGAGTAAGAGGGGTGGTGGTCAAGCCTTAAATCCTCCAGTGGTCTTCTGGTCAGTTTGTGGAAATTAGACGCAATTCAAACAGGTCTAACTGCCAGCGTCTTAATTCCCTCTAGGAAAGCTTTGATTATGGCTGAGGTATGTCCAGGTTGAAGCCCATCTGATTTCCAGAATTGACGTTGGAGGTGGGAGAAGGCTGGTGGGCCCGGCACCTCTGTTGTACTTATGGCGTCGGGAAGCAGGGAGAATGCGAAGGCAACGTGAGTCTGTCACGGAGCCTGGGAAGGGCTCCACGATCGACTCATCTTGCCTTTGCAATCTACTGGTCGATCGCGATCAACCTTTTGGGCACCCCTGATCTATCACAACAACTTTGTTATACTCATTGGCCCTGATTCTATAAATGGCACCTAGATCAGCAGCACCTACCAGTACCTAACTGATCTCTGAGCAGAACTTTATAATAAGTAATAGAAAAAAGAAAAGCAACCTAAAGATAACAATAAAAAACTGGACACCTGTTTGCCCTGACTACTTCCTAGCACATTTCACCATCTACTGGCAAGAACATCAAAATAAGAAAATAAGGGTACTATGAGACTGACTTCCATGAAGGAGGAAACTGTTCGATATGCTAAATCTAAAACAATGTTGTCTGTGGCGGGGGTAAAATTATGGAATTCACTCCCTGGCATTCTGAGGACCTGTTCTGATCGTTCACAGTTTAGAAAGATGTTGAAGACACAACTGTATGTTGAGGCCTTCCTTTGAAACTTCGCTGGTAGCCATATTTGATAAGAAATCTGAATTGCACTTACTGCACTAACCTCAAAACATTCCTATTCAGAGATGCATACCAAAATTACAGTTAAGAATCTTGATCAAGGGAAAATAAAAACAAATAAATAGAGAACCGCTTTTAAAGAAGCGACCCCTCCCTCTTTTTTCCTCCTGTTTTACCCTCTCCCTCTTCCCTTCCTTTTATTTTTACTTTCTTAATGTAATTAAAATCTCCCTTCCCCCCCCCATGCTCCTCTTGTCTCTAACCCTTCTAAATTTTGTCCTTGTCTTGGAAGTTCCAACTATTCCAGATAAATTTTGGAAAAGGCCCTCCAAATGTTTCAAAACATTCATGCCTATTATTACTTGCACTTTTTCTCCCTTGAACTCCAGTTTAGATTCTTCTTTTAGATTGTCTCGTATGACAAACATACATCGATCTGGAACTGTTTGTCCAAAGCAATTTACTTCTACTGTTACACTACCTAGTACCGGTAGATCAGTGCCATTTACCGCCAGGATTTTTATTCTTCCTGTGTCTTTTAATTGTTCAAGTTTGTCAAAATTCTTGTAGTAGAAGCTGACAAGCATAGTAGACACCTCTGAACCCGTATCAATTAAACACTGGGCCTCTATTCTGGAAATAGAAATTTGAAGAATCAAACAATCTCCTAAAGCTCTCTCTTTCATGACTTCCCATTTTTTTTATTAATTTTTGGTTCTTCTACCATTTGATTTCTTACTTGTGACTGTATAGGTCATTCTACTGTTGTTGAACCACTCTGGTCTACTGGACGAGAAGTTGTTGCTGTTGACACTCTTCCTGTTGAGGATCAATCTGCTTCCATACAAATTTTGGTTTTTCGCTCATGCAGTTCCAGGCGATGTGTCCAGCTTATTGATACTTGTAATAGATGACATCATGTCCACCACTGTCCAACTCTTCTCAAAAGATCCCTCATGACATCATCATTGCTATATACTGGACTCTGTTCTGGAACACTTACATTTTTCGTTGGTTCAGATCGGCTTCTCTGTAAAATCCTGGGTGAATTTACTTCTGATGAAACACTTGTATGTTTTTCTTCCTCCGCCCACTGAATAGCAATTTGTATAAGATCCTCAAATGTCAGCCTAGGATCATCTTCAAATTTGCTATCCACTATTTTGCGGATAAAATCGTCTCTCAGACCCAGAATAAACTGTTCCTTTAAAGTGTCCATAGTATTTCCAATTTTATCAGGATCTCTGTTTGTTACAGCACACAGCTTTTCTTGCAAGAGATGAGCAAAATCACGGATTGTCTCACCAGCGTTTTGTTTACGGGCATAAAATTCTCACACCCTAACTCCCAATGGCACTTTATCTCCATACACTCTTTCTAATACATCAAAGAGCATGTCCACTGATACTCCTCTCCTTGGCAAAGCATACTTGATTGTTTCTTTTGCTTGTCCTTTTATATGATCTTTTACTGAATCCAGTTGATCTTTGATAGGTGTTCTCAGGATCCTTAAAGCCGAATGGGTGTTTTCAATCCACTCCTCCACACAGATGTCTTCTGGTCTTGATGGGAAACCATAAAAATCTGGAATTGTCTTATTCGTTGGAACCACAATTGTATTCACTATCTATTGTGGTAAAGTTTGAGGTACTTGCAGACGAACTAACCGTTCCACTAAAGACTTTAGTTCTTCCACTTGCTGCTCTAATTCAGCCACTCTTCCTTCCACCATGGTACTTCTGTACACTCTCAATGTTCACTGGGTCCAATCAGAAGGCAAGAATCTTCACCCTAAATAGTACTGCTTGCAATCGAATCGCTTAAAAACTTTTACAGTAATATCAACAATGCAAAATCAAAATAGTTTTTGACATATCAAACTTTACATCAATACAGATTCTTTTTACAACTTTGGAATTCTACAATAGTAAAAATTCCAAAATCCTGCCGACTATGCCAGTTATGTAACTCAGGCTATTTCTAGATCTCAGGAAATAGCCAAAGCTGCATAAAAAAATTTCTTTCACTTAAAAATTTTAAATAAAATTTAATATGCATTAAAATTACAGTTCCGGTAGTGGCGCACAGAAAAGCGTTGCTAATGAGACATAGCCCTGACACAGTGGAGATGTAATTTTATCCTGCAAAATGCAAGCCTCGTCGGAAGACTAAAAGTTTAAGCAACGGCCCTGTTTTTTTCTAAAAAGGGCAAAAAGCTAAGTACTTTAAGTTTGGAGAAATAATTGCATCAATCAAAGTATTATAGCACATAAGCACTTTTTACAAGGCACATTGAAGCACCAGTGCACTTTATAGAAAATTATAGTACAGCTGTTTATCGGTTTTGAGTGTTGAAATTAATTGCAGTTTTCTACTGATAAAATTCTACTGATAAAATTCCTTACCATGAAAGAGCAATGAATTAAAGAGAGTTTTTTAGAGTAATGAATTAAAGAGGATTTTTAGATTTTTCTAAATGAATTAATTAAGATAGGTATTAATTTAAGATTAGGTATTAACTTATGAAATAAATATCAATTTAATAAATAATTATTTTTAGTCTTGGTAGGGAGGGAGGTTCAAGCCAATGATGTGATTAGGAGTAACAGAAAATAAGTTTTCTTTCTCTTGTAAGAAATCCCAGAATGGGAAAATTTACTCCATAGTCTGAGGCTTGTCCCTGCTTGTCTAAATAACAATGAAGTTAAACAGTTAAACATTTTCTACAGTTCTTTTTGACTTCAATCTATGGTTTTTTTGATATTTTTTTTACTTCATTCTTTGTAATCACTGTGGTGCTTTAATTCCAAGACACTATTTGGAGGCTTAAGGCTTGCTCCATCTGTCTTCAACTTGCTAGTATTAAGGAGGAGCTCTGCAAACTTAAACAGGAACTGAATACAATTAAAGCAGCTTCTATCACTCTACAAAAACATACCAACTTACCATCTCTACCTCTACCTCAAAAAATAAAATAGCCCAGGAATAAAATGGTCACAGTAGGCTCAGGAAGACTGCGACATGTAACACAGAAACATCTACCTTCACAAATATTACCTCTACAGAATTCCTTCGTTCCTCTAGTGCACTGCGATACTCAAGAAAACAGAAGGGAAGTGGGACTGGAACCAATGAAGGTAACTTGAGAGAACAAGCACACCCTAAGCACAAATAAAAAAAGCCAAAAACAGAAAACTATTGCTTTTGGGAGATTCCATCATCAGAGGCATTAACCTTGGAACACAAGGTGAGGAGACCAAAACAGTGAAATGTCTTCCAGGATCCTCAGCTACCAGGAGTTCCAGGCAAATACTGACTATAATTAAGGAAGAAACTAAGGATTTTAACACTGATGTTATCCATCTGGGAACAAATGACCTGGCCAACAACTCCACGCTTTTCGGGAGCTTGGTAAGGGCTTGAAACCTTTTATAAAGACTGTAGCTTTTTCTGAAATACTGCCTGCACATGGAAAGGGAGAGCAAAGAGTAAAAAACACAGATGACTTTAATAGATGGCTCAAAGCCTGGTGTCATCAAGAAGGCTTTAGGTACATAGGAGGATGGGGAAATGCGTGGAAGGACAAGAAGCTATATTGCACTGATGGGCTACATATTACATTTTACCCCTGAAGAAGACTTTTTGTCGAAACGCGGACCGTGTTGGGTCCTGTATCCCTAGCAGACTAGGTCCATTAAGGTTCTTATGTGGATGGAATTATTTTATGTGGATGATTTCAGTGTACCTTTGGAACTTTGACACTTTCAAATAAAGTCCATTTAGGAACATCGTCACTCCACAGAGTTTTTTTGTTTTTTTCTGGATTTCCTTCTTTGTGGATATTTTGGGGTCAATTCCTTTTGTTTTTTTCTACATATTACTACAGCAGGAAAAAGAAAACTTGCAGAGAAATTTAGACAATGTGTTTCTAGGCATTTAAACTAGAAGGTGGGGTTGGTGTATGTATGAAGGACAATTATAGAGACCACCCCCGGCAAAAGAAAAGATGCGATAATAGTAAAGATTGCAACATAAACAATATCAGCAACTCATTTCTTAGTATTGCAACGGAAAGTGAAACGAAACAAAAATCTATATGAAAAAGGAGATTACCGCTGAAAAATAGCTGGAAAGCGATGACCACAAATGCTCACAGTCTAAGCAACAAAGTTCATGATCTGCAAGCCCTGATGTTAGAGGCAGATCTGGATATTGTCGCTATCACAGAGACGTGGTTCAGTGAATCCCATGGATGGGATGTAAACATACCGGGATATTATCTTTTTAGGAAGGACAGAGATGGTCAAAAAGGTGGAGGAATAGCTCTCTATGTAAAGATCAATATCCAAGTGACCGAAATGCAAGGGATCTGGGGAGAGGAAGAAGCAATATGGATGGAACTTTTATCTAAGTGGGTGTAGTCAACAGACCTCCGACTCAATTGCAACAAATTGATAAGGATCTGATTGTGCATACCCAAACGTTTGGAAGGAAAGAGGAGGTGCTGCTGTTGGGAGATTTCAACCTGCCGGATGCGGACTGGAATGTTCCATCTGTGGAATTGAAAAGAAGTAGGGAGATTGTGGATGCCTTTCATAAGGCTCTGCTCAGACAAATGGTGACGGAACCCACGAGGGAATAAGCGATTTTGGATCTGGTCCTCACAAATGGAGAGAGTATCTCTAATGTTCGAGTGGGTACTCACCTGGGAAATAGCGATCATCAAACGGTTTGGTTTGATATAACAGCTAAAATGGAGAGCGGCCGCATGATACTTAAAGTCCTAGATTTCAAACGTACGGATTTTAATGAAATGGGAGAGTACCTGAAGAAAGAGCTGTTAGAGAAGTGGAAAGACAGTGGTCTAAGCTAAAAGGAGCGATAAAAATGACTACGGATCTTTATGTGAAGAAAATAAATAAAAACAAGAGAAAAAGGAAACCGATATGGTTCTCCAAACTAGTGGCGGAGAAAATAAAGGCGAAAGAGTTGGTGTTCGTGAAATGTAAAAAAACCCAAGAAGAGGAGTGCAGAAAGAACTACAGGGTGAAACTGAAAGAAGCCAAGAAAGAGATATGTCTGGCGAAAGCGCAGGCGGAAGAACAAATGGTTAAAAATGTAAAAAAGGGAGACAAAAAAGTTTTTCAGATATATTAGTGAAAAGAGGAAGATGAAAAATGGAATTGCTAAACTAAAAGATGCTGGAGAGTGATGAGGAAAAAGCAAATGTGCTAAACAAATACTTCTGTTCTGTGTTCACAGAAGAAATTCCTGGAGAAGGACGGAGATTGTCTGGCAAAGTTACATGAGAAAATGGAGTAGATTCTGCACCGTTCACAGAGGAGAGTGTTTATGAGCAACTTGAAAAACTGAAGGTGGACAAAGCGATGGGACCGGCGGGATCCATCCCAGGATACTGAGGGAGCTCAGAGAGGTTCTGGCGGATCCTATTAAAGACTTGTTCAACAAATCTCTGTAGACGGGAGTGGTTCCTGGGGATTAGAGGAGAGCGGATGTGGTCCCTATTCATTTCGGTTGCTGGAAAAATAATGGAAGTGTTGCTGAAAGAAAAAAAATAGTGTACTTCCTTGAATCTAATGGGCTATAAGATCCGAGGCAACATGGCTTTACAAAAGGTAAATCGTGCCAAACGAACCTGATTGAATTTTTTGATTGGGTGACCGGAGAGCTGGATCGAGGACATATGCTAGATGAAATTTACCTAAATTTCAGCAAAGCCTTTGATATGGTTCCTCATAGGAGGCTCTTGAACAAACTTGAAGGCTGAAGTTAGGACCCAAAGTGGTGAACTGGGTTAAAAACTGGCTGTCGGATAGATGCCAGAGGATGGTGGTTAATGAAAGTTGCTCGGAGGAAGGAAAGGTGAGTAGTGGGTTCGGTGCTGGGGCCGATCCTGTTCAATATGTTTGTGAGCGACATTGCTGAAGAGTTAGAAGGAAAAGTTTGTCTTTTTGCAGATGATACCAAGATTTGTAACAGAGTAGACACCGAAGAGGGAGTGGAAAATATGAAAAAGGATCTGCAAAAGTTGTCTGGCAACTAAAATTCAATGCAAAGAAATGCAGAGTAATGCATTTGGGGATTAATAATCAGAAGGAACCATATATGCTGGGAGGTGAGAAGCTGATATGCACGGACGGGGAGAGGGACCTTGGGGTGTCCGAAGATCTAAAGGCGAAAAAACAGTGTGACAAGGCGGTGGCTGCTGCCAGAAGTATGCTGGTCTGTAAAAAGAGAGGCGTAGCCAGTAGAAGGAAGAAGGTGTTGATGCCCCTGTACAGGTGAGGCCCCACTTGGAGTATTGTGTTCAGTTTTGGAGACCGTATCTGATGAAGGACGTAAGAAGACTTGAAGCGGTCCAGAGGAGGGTGACGAAAATGATAGGAGGCTTGCGCCAGAAGATGTATGAGGAGAGACTGGAAGCGCTGAATATGTATATCCTAGAGGAAAGGAGGGACAGGGGAGATATGATTCAGACATTCAAATACTTGAAGGGTATTAACGTAGAACAAAATCTTTCCCAGAGGACATAATTTGAGGTTGAGGGGTAGTAGATTCAAGAGCAATGTTAGGAAATTCTACTTTACAGAGAGGGTGGTGGATGCCTGGAAAGCGCTTCCGAGAGATCTGGTGGAGAGGAAAACGGTAACGGAGTTCAAAGAAGCGTGGGATGAACACAGAGGATCTAGAATCAGAAAATAATAGTAAATATTGAACTAAGGCCAGTACTGGGCAGACTTGCATGGTCTGTGTCTGTGTTTGGAGGAGGATGAGCTGGGGAGGGCTTCAATGGCTTGGAGGGTGTAAATGGGCTGGAGTGAGTTTTGACAGAGATTTCGGCAGTTGGAACCCAAGCACTGTACTGGGTAGAGATTTGGATTCTTGCCCAGAAATAGCTAAGAAGAAAAAATTTAAAAAATTTAAATTGAATCATGAAGGGCAGACTGGATGGACCATTCGAATCTTTATCTGCCGTCATCTACTATGTTACTATCCTTCTCAAAAGATGACCAAGCACCTATCTTTCTCAATAGATGACCAAGCTCTCTACAAACTGGGAAAGAGACACCCATACCAGAACCCATAAAATCAAGACTACACCACCAGATATAACCAACCTTCTCTTCAAACCATATGCCATAATCATATGCCTACATGAACACAAACCAAGTTATCTGTGTCATGAACTCAAATGAAATAATGTAATTCCTGGATATGGTCAGGCTCTCCCCCAATCAAAGGCAAACAACACAAGAAAATGTATGACATCCTATTAGCCCCCCAAGAAGTGAAACTAGACCACCACCTCTCCAACATGCTGACCTCAATGTCCAACTACAAAACCGACAGGAAAAAATTAAAAACCAAGTTAAGAAATGTGTCAAATGATCTAACTAACCTTCTCAATATAGCCTTAACGCTTCTGCTAACTTATAATTTCTCTGGGTATGCCCAGACCAATTCTTTTTGTAATCCGCCTTGAACCGAACGGTAGTGGCAGAATAGAAGACACTAATGTAATGTAAATTGCATTGAACTCCTTCTGGTGCATATTAACGATCCATAAAAACTAATTTAAAGTAATGTAAGTAACTTAAACAATTTTAATTGGCTTAATGACATGATAATTGAAAATGCCATTAAAAGCCAATTAGAACCTGATTAAGTTTTGTATCAGAACCTACATGAAAAGTAGGTATGATTAGGGGCAGAGTTTGGGCGTAGAAAGCATTAGGCCCTGGTATTTTAGGCCAGGACAACCCTGGTGCCTACTGTAAGCTGTAGATGCCTACCAGCACCTGACTCGATTTTGGTGTGATTCTACACATGGCACCAAAATTTGATTGAAATATGGTAGGTGCTTTTACCCAACAGGGCCTACTGATTTAGTTGTCATTTGTAGAATCAGGGCCATTTTGTCTGTCTATGCGGCTCACGAGTCAACTGCACTTGCCCCCTGGGCTGCCTAGTAAGGGTAAAGGGTCATGGACTTGAAAATGCCGCCTTTCTGGTGGATACAATCAAAGCAGTTCACATATGCTATATGCAGGTAATTTTTTCTGTCTCTAGCAGGCTCACACCCTAAGTTCTGCTCCTGGGGCAGTGGAGGGTTAAATGACTTGCCTAAGGTCACGAGGAGCAGCAGTGGGAATCAAATACAGTCCCCAAGGTTCTCAACTCACTACATTAACCATTAGGTTCCTCCTCCACTGTTTCGTTGTCATTCTATCATGAGCATCGTGCTATTAGAATCCTCTAATACAGTGGTTCCCAACCCTGTCCTGGAGGACCACCAGCCAATCAGGTTTTTAGGACAGCCCTAATGAATATGCATGGAGCAGATCTGCACGCCTGTCTCCTCCATTATATGCAAATCTCTCTCATGCATATTCGTTAGGGCTATCCCAAAAACCTGGACGGTGGCCCTCCAGGGCAGAGTTAGGAACCACTGTTCTACTAGACGCCTATTAAGGTGGAAGGGCTGCGGCTCACTGGCTGAGCTGCTGCTGCTTCTGCATCCAGAGGTGGTGATAAATCCAGGTACTTCTCCTTGTGACCCTGGGCAAGTCACAATCCTCCAGTGCCCATTACTTAGACATCAGGCGGTATATAAATGTATTGAGTAAATAAATAAAAATACAAGTACCCATTTCCCCTTCCTTATTGTGCTGACATACAGTAGCAGTTCAGTAAGGCAGTTCAGTAGGACACCTGAAGCTCTGCTAGTATCTTAGAATGGGATCTGCTAACATATATGGAGAAACAGATATCTGTGCGCTGCTGATATGCAGCATTAACATCCATTAAAAAAAAAATTGGCATCTAAAATATGAATGGAGAAACAGGAACATAAACATCTCTATGATAGCATATGAATGTTTGTTATGAAATAGCAACATAGGCATTTATTTTCTAGAACAGAAACAATTATGTCGGCCATTTTATAAACACAGGCCCTGATTCTATGGTAGACGCATAAAGTTAGGCACCTAGATTGGCATGCCTAGCCAATCTAGGTGCCTAACTTACCCCCTTTTACAAAACCGTAGGGTGATTTTTAGCGCCGGCCATTGCGGTAACAGCTCAGACGCTATGAGTGTCGTAGCTGATACTGCTATGGCCGGTGCTAAAAACTGCACTACAGTTTTGTAAAAGGGTGGGGTGGGGTGGGGATTAATTATTTAAAAAGCTTAGACAGTACCCAGTATGGCTGTTCTTATGTAGTGTGCATAGCTTCTAAAATCAGTCACAAACCACGCTGATGAGATCTCAATGTGCATTTTAACAGATTTTAACAGCAGCTTTTTTAGAAAATCTGAAAACCGTAACAGAACCAATCAAGAGATCATGATCCACTAAAGCAAACACAGAGGACAAATCCAGCCGCATGAAAAAAAAAAAAAAGGGTCAGGATATCCATTATCCAACAGAAATCTGAGTTCAGAGATAAGCGCTAACAGACTATAAATCTTCCCATGATAGAATATGTCAAAGTTCTGTAGTATTTCAGAAAAGGATCTGATGAAGTAGAGCCTTTTTTAATTCATGTGTATATGCTAGCTCTGTGTGGTGGCACTTCAAGCATTTTCCCTATCTGTGCCAGTGGGCTCACCATCTATCTAATGTACCTGGGGCAGTGGAGAATTAAGTAACTTACCAGGGTCACATGGAACAGCACAGGGTTTGAACCCACAACTAGAGAATGACATGGTGGCAGTTACCCGCGGCTAGCTGCGGGTAACCCACCGAAACGGTGTGTGTGTGTGTGGGGGGTAAGTGCTCACTGCGGGCACGGGAACAAGGCCATCCACCGCCCCGTGTAGTGGTGAATGGCCTTGTCCCTGCAGTTAAGGGAGGGAAGTCGCGCGGCCCCCTCCCTCCCTCTGGCCAAATCTATCTCCCTCCCTCCCCCTTACCTTCACTGCGCTTTAGTAAAGAAACTTACTGAAGCCGGTGAAGCCTGCCTGTCTGCAGTTGCGTGTGTGTGGGCGGAAGCTTCTCCTATGATGCAACTTCCCAGTGATTTCCAGAATCCACTTCAAACGCTCCTGTCTGGCTTTTAAGATCATTCACGGCATCCTTCCTCCCTTAATCCCACTATCTTATAACTCCTTGAGTCCTGACTCTACCAGACCCGCCCAAAGGTATAAACTATCCTTCCCCTCGCTACACGGTATTCGCTATGCAGGCAAACTGGGAAAATCCCTTCTCTTCAGAATCACAGGTCTTTGGAACGACCTTACTACCCCGCTGCGGAACCTGGGCTCCCTCCAATTATTCCGCAAGCAACTGAAAACCTGGCTTTTCACTAAAATGTAATTCTATCCCCCCTTACTCATCTCTTCTATATATAAGTTCATGTAAACCTTTTTTTTTTCCTTCTCTTCCTATATTTTAAGTTCTTGTAAACCGTGCTGAGCTCCACAACATCCGTGGAGATGATGTGGTATATAAACTTAAGGTTTAGTTTAGTTTAGTTTAGAGCACAGTTCTTCAACCGCCGGTCCGCAGACCGGTGACGGTCCGCAGGAAATTTTTGCCGGTCCGCACAGGGCCGGCAAGACTGACTGACTTCAACTTCCTGCCGGTCCGCACAGGGCCGGCAAGATCAACATCCGAAGTCTGCGCTGGGACGGAGAGATATTGGGGAGCCTCCGACAGTGGTTTTCTCCCCTCCCAGCAGCTCTTCTTACTTCCCAGCGCAGCGATTCACGAAGGCAGCCTCGGGGCTTTTGCTGAGTCGCGGCTGCCTCTGATGATGCAACTTCCTCTTTCCTCAGAGGCGGCGCGACCCAACAAAGGACCCGAGGCTGCCTTCGTGAATCGCTGCGCTGGGAAGTAAGAAGAGCTGCTGGGAGGGGAGAAAACCACTATCAGAGTCTGGGAAGCTGCTGGGCAGGGGAAAAAAGGGACAGCTGCTACTGGAGAGGGAGGAGAGATGCTTCTGGGAGGGGAGGAGGGAAAGGAATCTGGGAAGCTGCTGGGCAAGGAAAAAAAGGGACAGCTGCTACTGGAGAGGGAGAAGGAGAGATGCTTCTGGGAGGGGGGGAGGGAAAGGAATCTAGGAAGCTGCTGGGCAAGGGAAAAAAAGGGACAGCTGCTACTGGAGAGGTAGGAGAGATGCTGCTGGGAGGGGAGGAAGGGAAGAGAGTTACTGCTGGACAGGAGGAGGAGGGAAGGGAGAATGAAAAAAGGAAGGAAACAGCTGGCAGAGAGATTAGAGGAGGGGAAGGGGAGACACAGGCATGAGAAAGTAGAGAGATTGATGATAGGAAGAGGTCAGCAGAAAAATAAGCAGAGAGGGACAACGATGATAGATCTGGTGTACGAGAGATAAAAATGAAGAGCAGTGAAGCTGGAATGAATCATGTAAAAAGGAGAGAGAGGGCACAAGCTGGATGGAAAGGGGAGAGGGGCATAGAAAGAAGACAGATACCATATGGAAGGGGGAGAGGACAGACAGTGGATGGAAGGGGCAGATGCTGGATTGAAGAGACAGAGAGGGCAGACGCTGGAAGGAAGAGTGAAAAGAAGATTGAAAGCAGAAACCAGAGACGACAAAAGGTAGAAAAAAATAATTTTATTTTTATTTTGCGATTAGAATATATCAGATTTGAAATATATATCCTGCTAGAGCTGGTGTTAGACATAACTGGGGACTGCAAAACCCAGGCAGTGCTTCTTTAGCTTCCAGCTGGCTTAGGGTACTCTCTGACCAGGGGGCAGTTGCACTCCCCTAAAACTATTCCTGTCATGTGTGACTGCAGTATTCTGTTAGCCTGATATTTCTGTGTAGCATTCTGTAATAATTTGGCTTGTTCAGTTTTCTTGATAGTAGAGGGGATATATGTGAAGGGGAGGGGAGACAGGGGTTTTGTTGATCCTGCTCTGAATTATTTGTATTTATAAAATGACAATTGTACAGAATATTGTTTCTTTTTATACTTTAATAAAATACATTCAATATAAAATCATAACTGAGGCTTGTGTGGATGGGATCAGATGATTTGTGGGGACCGAGCTCGCGGAGATGGGGCGGAAATGGGGTTTTTAAATTTTAGTCCTAGTAGTTTGCCGGTCCACAAAATAATTCTTTTTTTTCTGCCGGTCCATGGGTGTAAAAAGGTTGAAGAACACTGGTTTAGAGGACTACACCAAAATCTTGTCTCTTGCAGTTGATACTTTAGATTAGAATCTAAATCACAATTTTGCATGAGGTAAAACTCTTTATAGTTTATAAATCGTTCCTTAATTGCTTCTGATAATTTCAGCTATACACAGCTGAAAGCAGTGCAACATGCAGAAAGTGAAGTTTAGATAGTTTTTTCATTTTGTGCATGTTGCACTGCTTTCAGCAGTGTATAGCTGAAATTATCAGAAGCAATTAAGGAACGATTTATAAACTATAACGAGTTTTACCTCATGCAAAGTTGTCCTTTCTTTAATAAGAGATTAACTAGGCTAGGGCTTTTCTCCCTGGAAAAGCGGAGACTTAGAGGAGACATGATAGAAACCTTCAAGATCATGAAGGGCATAGAAAAAATAGACAGGGACAGATTTTTCAAATTAAGGGGATCAATAAGTACAAGGGGGCACTCAGAGAAATTGAAAGGGGAGAGGTTTAGAACAAACGCCAGGAAGTTCTTTTTCACACAGAGGGTGGTGGATACATGGAACGCGCTACCAGAGGATGTGATAAACAAGAGCACGCTACAGGGGTTCAAAGAAGCTTTGGATAGGTACTTGGAAGACAAAGGGATTGAGGGGTACAGATAAGAGTAAAGGTAGATTATAGGGGTGGGATTAGAGGTAAGTTACAAAATTCATCAGGGACCACTATTCAGGCACTAGGCCTGATGGGTCGCCGCGGGAGCGGACCGCTGGGCGAGATGGACCTCTGGTCTGACTCAGCGGGGGCAACTTCTTATGTTCTTAACTATTTTTTTTCTGCAGCCCTCCAAGTACCTACAAATCCAAAATGTGGCCCTGCAAAGGGTTTGAGTTTGAGACCGCTGTTATTCAGCCACACTTAACGCGATTTTTCATACAGGTACTTCAAACATTTTCTCTATCTGTCCCGGTGGGCTCACAATGTACCTGGGGCAGTAGAAGATTAAGAGGCAAATTCTATAAGAAGCTTTTAAAAGTGAGGCGCCGATAGAGGCACTGTTCAGCGCGATTCAAGCACAATTGGGTGCAGTTTAGTGAATCACGCTGAGCGGCACCTATTTTGGAGACGCACAGTAAATAGGCCAACTCTAGGCACAACTGAAAGTTAGGCGCCCAGGCGAGCGCTTAAGCACGCTTAGCAGCGATTCTGTAAGAAGGCGCCTAACACGTAGCCACGCCCACTCCTAACATGCATAGCGCCTATTTTTTGTGGAAGGCAGCCTAAAATTTTAGAGGTGCCTTGTTACAGAATTGCGCTTTCTTGATAGGCGCCTATGTTTCAATCAGTGCTGATTAAAAAGCTTAATTGCGCTTGTTATTCAATTTAGATAGGCGCCTCCGAAATAGGTGTCTAACTTTAGGTACTGGTTGCAGAATTTGGGCCCAAGTGATTTGCCCAGGATTACAAGGAGCAATGCAGGGTTTGAACCCACAGCCTCAGGTGCTGAGGCCAAAGCTCTAACTACTATAGGTTAAATTCTACATCTATGCCAGTGGTCTCAAAATCAAACCCTTTGCAGGGCCACATTTCGGATTTGGAGGTACTTGGAGGGCCTCAGAAAAAAATAGTTAATGTCTTATTAAAGAAATGACGATTTTGCATGAGGTAAAACTCTTTATAGTTTGTAAATCTTTCCTTTTGGCTAAGTCTTAATAATAATATTGTCATTTATAGGTAAAGAGACATATGATCAAGAAACTTTTATTTTACTTTTGTGATTATGATAGACATACTGAGGGCCTCAAAATAGTACCTGGCGGGCCGCATGTGGTCCCCGGGCCGCGTGTTTGAGACCACTGATCTATGCAGACGATATCACCATTGTTATTCCCATTACTACTCTGACCTCCAAGACTAAGACTCATCTTTCATCCATTCTAAAGGAAATCGAACTATGGATGACCAACTTCAAATTGAAGCTCAACACCGACAAAACTAAATTTTTCCTCGCTACCCCCAATGACAAAATCAGCAACCCATCGATCTCCTTGAATGGTCAGGTCTTCCCTATTGACCACTCCATTAAAATCCTAGGAGTCACCCTGGACCGCCACCTCACTCTAAATGCTCACACAGATTTATTAGTTAAAAAATGCTTTTCTGTACTATGGAAATTCAGAACCATCAGAAAATACTTTGATGCTCCATCCTTCCGCTTACTGGTTCAATCTTCCATCCTGAGCCTGCTCGATTATTGCAACATTATTTACTTGGCATCCTACAAAAAAACCACCCTAAGACTCAAAGTCATTCAAAACACGGCAGTTCGGCTGATCTTTAGGCTAAAGAAATGGGAACACATAAAGCACAGTTACTTACCGTAACAGTTGTTATCCAGGGACAGCAGGCAGATATTCCCACACATGGGTGACGTCACCAACGGAGCCCTGCAGCAGATAGCCTCGAAAGCAAACTTGCTTGAAGATCTCGATCTTTCGAGGACTGCACCGCGCATGCGCGCGTGCCTTCCCGCCCGAACTAGGGGGCGCATCTCCTGAGAGGATCCTCAGTTCAGATACCTAGCCAAGAAGCCAACCAGGGGAGGTGGGAGGGTAGTGGGAATATCTGCCTGCTGTCCCTGGATAACAACTGTTATGGTAAGTAACTGTGCTTTATCCCAGGACAAGCAGGCAGCATATTCCCACACATGGGTGACCTCCAAGCTGAGTAAAAAGGGATGGAGGGAAGTTGGCAATTTACGAAAAAAGATTTTGCAAAACAGATTGGCCAAAGCGGCCATCCCTCCTGGATAAAGTATCCAGACAGTAATGAGATGTGAAAGTATGAACAGAGGATCAAGTGGCAGCCTTGCAGATTTCCTCAATAGGAGTTGATCTGAGGAAAGCTACAGATGCCGCCATAGCTCTAACTTTGTGGCCCGTCACTCGACCTTGCAGAGGAAGACCAGCCTGAGCATAGCAGAAAGAAATGCAAGCAGCCATCCAGTTGGAGATGGTGCGCTTCGATATAGGACGTCCCAACCTGTTCGGATCAAAGGAGATGAAAAGTTGAGGAGATGTTCTATGTAGTTGAGTGCGTTGGAGGTAGAAAGCCAAGGCACGTTTACAGTCCAAGGTATGAAGAGCCGCTTCTCCACGATGAGAATGAGGCTTTGGAAAAAAAACAGGTAGAACAATAGACTGATTGATGTGAAATTCTGAAACAACTTTAGGTAAGAATTTAGGATGAGTACGAAGGACCACCTTGTCATGATGAAAAACTGTGAAAGGTGGATCTGCAAGCAAAGCCTGTAACTCACTGACTCGTCGAGCAGATGTGAGGGCAATCAGGAATACAGCTTTCCAAGTGAGATACTTGAGGTGAGCTTTATCAAGTGGTTCAAAAGGAGGCTTCATCAGTTGAGCCAAAACAACATTGAGATCCCAAACCACTGGAGGTGGTTTAAGAGGTGGATGGAGATTAAGAAGTCCTTTCATGAAGCGAGAAACCATAGGATGTGCAGAAAGAGGTTTTCCATCTAAAGGCTGATGAAAAGCAGCTATAGCACTAAGATGGACTCGAATAGATGTAATTTGAAGTCCAGAATGTGACAAGTGAAGCAAGTAGTCCAGAACGGATGCTAAGGAGGAAGATATCGGTTGCAAATGACGTGTAGAACACCAAGTAGAAAATCTAGTCCATTTTTGGCCATAACATTGTCTAGTTGATGACTTTCTGGTAGCAAGTAAGATATCTCGAACAGACTGAGAAAATTGAGTCTGTTATGCCGAAAGGTACCAAGCTGTTAAGTGTAGAGACTGTAGATTGGGATGAAGCAAGGATCCGTGGCTCTGCGTGAGTAGAGAAGGAAATACTGGTAGAAGGAGAGGCTCCCTGATGCTGAGTTGAGGTAGAAGGGAGAACCAAAGTTGTCTGGGCCACCGAGGAGCTATCAGAATCATGGTGGCATGTTCTGACTTCAGTTTGACTAGAGTCCTGAGAATCAGAGGAAACGGAGGAAAAGCATAAAGGAACTGATTCCTCCAATCCAGTAGAAACGCATCCACTTCGAGACGTTGAGGAGTGTAAATAGGGAGCAAAATTGAGGCAGTTTGAAGTTTTGAGGTGATGCAAACAGGTCTATCTGTGGAGTTCCCCAACGGGCAAATATTTGACGAAGAGTAGGAGAATTGAGTGTCCATTCGTGAGGCTGTAGAAGACGACTCAATTTGTCCGCCAAATAATTGTGTTGACCCTGAATGTAAACAGCTCTGAGGTAGATGTTGTGAAGGATTGCCCAATGCCACAATTTCAGAGCTTCTTGACAGAGGGAGTGAGATCCTGTCCCTCCCTGTTTTTGACATAATACATGGCAACTTGGTTGTCGGTACGTACAAGAATCACCATGTCGTGAAGGAGATGTTGAAAGGCTTTGAGAGCATAAAATATCGCTCTGAGTTCCAACAGATTGATATGACATTGACGGTCTGATGAAGTCCATAGCCCCTGAGTACGGAGACCGTTCACATGGGCTCCCCAAGCATACGTTGAGGAGTCGGTTGTGAGAACTTTCTGATGAGGAAGATTGTGGAAGAGTAAGCCTCTGGAAAGATTTGAAGAGAGCATCCACCAACGGAGAGACTTCTGCAATGAAGGAGTTATGGAAATCAGTTGAGATGGTGGATCCACGGTTTGCTGCCATTGAGATGCCAGTGTCCATTGAGGAATACGAAGGTGAAGTCTGGCAAAAGGAGTCACATGAACTGTAGAAGCCATGTGACCGAGCAGCACCATCATTTTCCGTGCCGAAATGGCTGGAAGGTGGAAGAATTGATGAGAAAGCTGAAGAAGTGCAGCCTGACGTGGTTGTGGAAGGTAAGCTCTCATATTGACAGTGTCCAGAGTTGCTCCGATGAACTGTAGAGACTGAGATGGAGTCAACTGAGATTTTGGAAAGTTTATGTGAAATCCTAGACTTTGAAGAAAAAGAATAGTCTGTTGGGTCGCTGCAATAACCCCTGAAAAAGAGGGAGCTTTGATGAGCCAGTCTTCGAGGTATGGAAATACTTGGAGACCCTGATTGCGAAGAGCTGCAGCGACCACCACCAGACATTTTGTGAAGACTCTGGGAGAAGAAGCCAACCCGAAAGGGAGAACTCGGTATTGTAGATGAAGGTTTCCTACTTGAAATCTGAGGTATTTGCGAAACGCTGGATGAATAGGAATATGGGTATATGCCTCTTTGAGATCGAGGGAACACATCCAATCTCCTTGATCCATCAAAGAATATAAAATCGGCAGAGTGAGCATTCGAAACTTCTCTTTGACGAGGTACTTGTTGAGAGCTCTGAGATCCAGAATAGGTCGCAAATCCCCCGTCTTCTTGGGAACTAGGAAATAACGGGAGTAGAATCCCAAGTTCCGTTGAGCAAGAGGAATTTCCTCTACAGCTCGTAGATGAAGAAGAGCTCGCGCTTCTTGAAGAAGAAGAGGAATATGCGACTGATTGGAAGGACACTCTCTTGGATGGCGATCTGGAGGCACCTGAAGGAACCGAAGAGAGTATCCCTCTCGCAGGATGGTAAGCACCCAGAGATCTGATGTTATGAGCTCCCACTGGGGACAAAAAGTGGAAAGACGACCCCCTATGGGAAGGGGAGAGTTGGGAAACAGAGAAATTTGAATGCTCAGACTGAGATTGTCAAAAAGACTGAGCTGGTTTGGTGGCAGCAGGAGTCTGAGACTTTTGTTGACGCTGTTGCTGCGGAGGACGACGAGGTGGAGGTCTGGAAAAAGCAGGAATCGTTTTCTGAGGATAACGATGTGGAGTCTGTTTGAATCCTCTAGTTGGTGTAGACTTCGGTTTTGGTCGAATGAGAGAAGCAAAAGAGCGTTCATGTTCTGAAAGACACTTAGTAGCTGCTTCAATGGAGTCATCAAATAATTCGTTTCCCTGACAAGGTAGATTTGCTAATCTGTCCTGAAGATTGGGATCAATGTCCACAATGCGGAGCCATACTAAACGACGCATGGCTACAGCAAAGGCAGAGACTCGAGAGGATAATTCAAATGAATCATAAGAGGCTTGTAACATGAAGAGTCGTAACTGGGCCAGAGTCTTGAGGATAATTTTAAATTCAGAAAGACGAGAGGTAGAAATATCAGGGTAAAAAGATGGCAATAATTTGAGAAAATGGTTGAAATACGATGTAAAAATGTAGTTGTAATTAAGAACTCTATTCGCCATCATGGAGTTCTGGTAAAGACGGCGACCAAATTTATCCATGGTACGACCCTCTCTGCCTGGAGGAACAGAAGTGTAGATTTTGGAAGGATGAGCTTTCTTTAAAGATGATTCTACGACCAATGATTGGTGAGAAAGTTGTGATTTCTCAAACCCCTTACAGGGAACCGTGCGATAACGGGATTCCAATTTAGACGGAATGGCAGTGATGGAATATGGAGTCTCCATGTTGCGTATAAAAGTTTGTTTAAGAACAGGAGTCATAGGTAATCTCAGGGACTCTTTAGGTGGATGAGGAAGCTCCATATCTGCTAAATATTCAGGAGTGTACTTAGAATCTGAATGAAGATCCAGTTTGAGAACTTGTCCCATATCAAATACAAACTTAGCAAATGAAATGGATTTGGAATCAGATGCTTCCTCAGGAGACAAACTACGAGACTGAGGAAGTGCTGAATAGGAAGGAGAAGCCTCTCTAGAATATGGTGAGAGTGGTTCAGACTCCAGACGCAGGGTAACAGAAGAAGCAGTACTATGTGGTGGAGTAAGAGAGTGTTTTCTCTTGAGGCTCCTGGATGGAGAAGTACCTGGGGTACGTGGTACTGAATGAGTCGAAGCCTGAGGAGAAGTGTCTCGACGAGTTGTCTTCGAAGGAGTCTTCGACCGAGAAGGGCTTCGGTTCGATGCTCGGTGATGTCGAGATTCGTGTTTGGACTTCGAAGAACGAGGCAAAGAAGTCTCCGTATCCAAGTTAGAAGGCTCCCTTCAAAGTTTGGAAGTAAGATGTCTCGGATGCTTCGACCGATGCTTCGGAGGAGGCTATTCCGATGAAGAATCAGTGGAAGGCATTTGCTTCGGCGTCCTGGATCGGCCTCGAAGTACTGGAAGCTCAGGCTGGGCGACAGGCTGATCGACCCGAGGCAAGGTCGAGGACGGGACTAATTGAGCCACCAATGAAGAAATTTGAGTGGTCAGGATAGATTTCAGCATGTCTTCCAGCATCGGCACCGAGACAGAAGGTTCTGATCTCGTAGGTGCAGCAGTACGCTCCGAAGAGGGTGACCTCGAAGGTGAGTATTCCCTTATCTTGGAGGTACGCTTGGAAGACTGGCGTGAAGAAGGTTCTGGAGGCTTCTTGGGCATGGCACCTGAAAGAGAACCAGGAGACTTACCCCCTGCTGAAGACTTTATCGATGCCACTGTCTTCGAGGGCACCGAAGTCAATGGCACAGTCCAGGCCTTCGAGACCGAGGCTCCAGCCGGAGTCAAGGTCGAGGCCTTTGAGACCGTGGAGGTCGTTGATGTCGGAGTCGGTACCTTCGAAACCGGGGCAGCCGCCGAGGTGGAGGTGGTATCCGAGGATTGCTCCATGTCTCCAAAAAGTTGGTGGAACTGGGCACACCGACGCCGAAAAGCTCGGGGAGTAAGCGTGAAGCACCGATGACAATCTCTGGTGAGTGGCTCGAACCCAAGCACTGAAGGCAGCGACAGTGAGGATCTGTGACCGAGATCACACGATTACACTGGCAACAACGTTTAAACCCGGTGAGAGGCCGGGACATAGAAAAAATAAAGTCCGTGTCGAACGGAAAGAGCAATTGGGCCTAGGCCCAAGGCTCACCGACCGGACGAGAGCCAAAAAGAAAGAAAAGAAATATTCTTTTTTTTTTTTTTTAAAAACAAAAAGGAGAATAAAATAATAGACCGAACTTTTCTAAAAAAAAGAAACAGCCGCGGTGAAGAGAAGGCAAATTGCTGCAGAGCTGAAGAAAAACGTGTCTTCTTGTCTCCGCGGAATTAAACAAACTGAGGATCCTCTCAGGAGATGCGCCCCCTAGTTCGGGCGGGAAGGCACGCACGCATGCGCGGTGCAGTCCTCGAAAGATCGAGATCTTCAAGCAAGTTTGCTTTCGAGGCTGTCCGCTGCAGGGCTCCGTTGGTGACGTCACCCATGTGTGGGAATATGCTGCCTGCTTGTCCTGGGATAAGCCCCTACTATCAGAAACTCCATTGGCTGCCCCTAGAGGCGCGGATCCTGTTTAAGTTCTCCTGTCTATGTTACAAATCAATATTTGGCCTAGCCCCCACTTACCTCGTTTCCCACTTCAATCTGGCCAGTTATCTTAGACCCACACGAAGAATACATCTGTTCTCCTATCGGACAATAAAGGCCTGCCACTACAAAAGATTCTTGGACAGAACTCTTGCCTTCCAGGCAGGCAAATGGCTTAGTAACGTTTTCGCGCTCTCATCATCCTACTTCAATTTTAGAAAACAGGTAAAAACGAGCTTGTTCAATCGATTTGTTAACTAAGAATCTTCTCAGCTCTGCTTAATCAACCAGTATCTCTAATGAACTAAACAGCTTTCATATTCCTTCTTTATGTAAGATTGTATAACTCTCATATTCCTTCATTATGTAAGATTGTATTGCTGACTTTGATTGTAACCTCTTCGCTGACTTTGACTGTAACCTCTTCGCTGATTGTCCAGCGCTTCTTGCTGTAAACCGCCTCGAACTTCTATGGCTTTGGCGGTATATAAGAATAAAATTATTATTATTATTATACCACACTCTCCTCATTTCTTCACCCAGATTGACCTGTACAAAATTTTCACCATATGATACACCCTGAATAGCGTAAATGCAAGTACCAGATTTCTCTAGCTTTTTTTTGTTTTTTTTACAATGCTGATTGCAGTAATGGACAAACCTTGATAAATCTAAATCTTAGCTCTCAGAAGAGTTTAATAAGAAATTATAGCATGCGGGCATGCCTCACTCCATCTATTCAGCATGATTTGTGAGATTTAACTTTGGGTGGTCCTGCCAATACCGAACTGCACAGCTGTAATAGCATTGATTCCAAAGTTCTGTACAAATTGAACTATAAATTATTTTTGTGTTCTAGACAAAGAATTGGATATGAATTATTCATATAGGCAAAAAAGTATTAATATTCTGTTTATAGCACATTTACCTTGTCATTTACAAGAGTAAAAGGGAAGCCAGAGATTAGCCGGCCTTTATGAAAATGCACAACGAGGCCAATCAGAATCGTAGCCGTGTTTTGATGTTGGGGGGAGCAGACCTTTTGTAAAACTGGCATCAGTGTGAAGCTGAAGGGCTAATCCACATAGGCACCATTTTATTCAAAATCTGTTTGGGGGATACAGCTGATCCCCTTGCACACCACCAAAACTATGCCTCTGGGGTCTATATACTAAAGAACAAATGGATTCATAATTGGTTGTGGGGTAAATTCTATATATGTTGCCTAAAAAATTCAGCTCCGAAAAGGTTGGTGCTTAGAATGATTCTAGAAAGCAACTAACATTTAGGTGCAAGCATTTATGTCAATGAAAAACCGGGCTTAAATGCTGGTGTCTAAGTTGGATGTGGACTGGGTGTAGTCTACAACAGAGCACCTAGCTTTTAGGAATACCCACAACCCTACCATGCTCCTCCCCTGTCCACACCCCCTTTGAGATTCACACACTAGAACAGTGGTCTTAATCTGGGTTCGACCGAACCCCAGGGGTTCGGTGAGTCAGTCTCGTGGGTTCGGCGGAGGTCAAAACACACCTCCGACTCATATAGCGCTTCGGTCACGTTCAATCATCTATCAGTTATTCAGTGATTTTGATCGTGTACTCGGTTTCTTGATCTATCAATCTGTAACTAACGCCTTATATACATCAATCAATTCCTGATCAAAATTTGTGATTTAACTGATAGATGATTGAACGTGACCGAAGCGCTTATGATTCGTGATGAAACGCCCCGCTTGTCCATAATTGGCTGCAGGTGATCACGCAACATCGCTTGGCCTATCTGTGCTGCAGGGGATTTGATGCGCACAGTAGTCGAATTGTAACTGTTGTGATGGTACGTCGTGTGATACCTATCTTAATATTTTAATCCCTTACTATGTCGAGCAAAATACGAAAGTGGTCGGAACGTGATGGGAGTCAGCGTCCTAATTGCATTATTATTTGAAATATAGGAGAATTTTTTTGTTTTCAAAATTGATATTATTTTTTCCCTCACTGTATACCTATGTTTTGAATTTGTAAAAATCATATTTTATTTTTCCAATAAAGAAGAGTTCGGTGAACACGCATATGAAACTGGTGGGGTTCAGTACCTCCAACAAGGTTAAGAACCACTGCACTAGAATTTACATGCACTGCTTATTTATTTATTTGTAGTATTTATATACCACATATAGTCTAAGTGGCTTGCATTCAGGTACTCAAACATTTTCCCTCTCTGTCCTGGCAGGCTCACACTCTATCTAATGTACCTGGGGCAATGGGGGGGGGGGGGGAGGAGATTAAGTGACTTGCCCAGGATCATAAGGAGCAGCATGGGATTTGAACCCATACCCTCAGGGTGCTGAGGCTGTAGCTCTAACCACTGTGCCACACACTCCCACTTTATAGAACACGCTTAGAAAGTTGTGTGCATAAATTCTAATTAGTACCAATAATTGCTTGTTAATTGGCAATTATTGGTGCTGATTAGCTTGTTAAGCAATTAAGTTGCATGCCAAATTAGCAATGCAGACAGATTTACATATACTGCATATACTCGAATATAAACCGGGATTTTTGGGCCAAAAAATTGGCCCCAAAATGGGGGTCCCGATTTATATTCGGGGTCAATGCCCCTTCCTAGAATTTTATTTATTTTTTTTTAAAGGCCGCCGCACCCAGGCTTTGCCCTCGCCTCCCTCCCTGCCCTATCCTCATACGGTACCTCATCTTAGCGATCTGTGGTGGAGGTGCAGCGGGAAGGAGCAAACTTTCCAAGTTGCTAACCGGCTGCCGCGAGCTCCTTCTGTAATTGTGGTGTAATTGCAGTTTTAATGAGGGAGTGCCCCTGAATCCCTCACAAGGGGTTAGAACATAAGAATTGCCCCTGTCGGGTCAGACCGGAGGTCCATCGTGCCCGGCAGTCCGCTCACGCGTCGGCCCCTCAGGTCCAGGACCTGATAGTGCTCATACCCTAAAACTGTCATACACTTTTCGCTTATTGGAAATACAGAAAATCAGTTCCTTACGTGACACCAGACATAGAAATCCTACTCTGCCAACTAAAATATGACCCTGCGTAACAGCCTCTAAGGCCTGATGCCCTGCTTTAGACCCCCCCTGGCTCCTGGTCCAAACTGACTCCAAAATTATATGAATTTATATTTTTTTATTTATTTAGTCATTTATTTAGACCGTCCTCCCAAAGGAGCCCAGAACGGGTTACAAGAGTACATTCATAGTATGGGTAGGGCATGCTTTAGTGAGAAATACAGAGTTTACAGCATTTACAGTATAGACAAAGGGGTTTAGATTTCAGCATTTACAGTGTGGACATAACCTACAGACTTAAAATATAGACAAGTTTCAAGTTTATTATCTTTTTAATATACCGACCATCAACAGGTATCTGGCCGGTTAACAATAAAATTTTAAAAAAGCGGAAAAAGTCATAAATATTTAAGATAATATGAGTGAACATCAAAAACATTAACTGGACAGACATGAGAGTGAGGGTAAAAGGGAAAGGAGGGGAAAAGTTACATGTTTTGAGAAGAGAAGGATAAAGTGGGAGTGGGGTAAAACATATTGGGTGGGGTCGCTTTTTTAAAGCGGTTGGTTAAATAAGAGAGGAACAGAAGAGTGAAGGAGGGAGAAAAGAGAGAGAGAAGAAGAAGAAGAAAAAAAAAATTAAGAAGGTAGCTCTAAGCATAGGAGAAGGCGTCACGGAATAAAAAAGTCTTCAGGCTAATCTTGAATTTATCTAGATGTTGTTCGTCTCGGAGTTGTTGTGGTAGGGCATTCCACAACATTGGGGTGACTACTGAAAAATTTATTTTCCGGGTGTGAACATGGAGGTAAAAGAGCTTTTCTTAGCGGGTGGGTGCATCTTTGATTGTTTTGAGAATGTGGTATTAATTAGGGTTATATTTACGGTGGCAAGCGAGTTTTAGTGAGATTCCGATTGGCGTATTTGGTGGCATCTTTGCAGTCCATCTGTCAGGGATGTGGCCGCGGGTCGTTAAGGAGCTGGGTTTGTAAAGAGGAAGGTTTTCATGGCTTTCCTGAAGTTCCAAAGACTGTCTAGAGCAGTGGTTCCCAACCCTGTCCTGGAGGAACACCAGGCCCATCGGGTTTTCAGGCTAGCCCTAATGAATATGCATGAAGCAAATTTGCATGCCTATCACTTCCATCATATGCAAATCTCTCTCATGCATATTCATTAGGGCTAGCCTGAAAACCCGATGGGCCTGGTGTTCCTCCAGGACAGGGTTGGGAATCACTGGTCTAGAGATCTAATGGATGGGGAGATGGTGTGCCATAAATTAAGTTCAAGTTTCAAGTTCAAGTTTATTTGTTCTTAATGAATCGCCTATTTAAATTACTACTAAGCGATGTACAACATAAAAAAATATACAGATACAATTTTGGTGTTAACATACAAAATAACTTTTGTTATGGGTTAAAACTTACAAGAATTGAGTGGGTAAGTGGGGAGAAAGTTTCAATGTTTAGATAGGAGAGAAAGAAAAACATAAAGGAATGAACAAAAAAGGGGGGGGGGGTAATTTTAGCTACTTAAGTAAAAATCGTTAATTAGTATGCTAGGAATCGTATGCATCTTTAAAAAGAAATGTTTTTAAGGTTTTTTTTAAAATAATCTTTTAATTCTCTAATATATTGGGGTAAAAGATTCCACGATTGAGGGGCCATAACTGAAAACATGTCGTGCCGTCTTAATTCCTATAACTTTCATCGAGAGAACGGAAAGAAGATTGTTCATTGAATGGCAACCTTCAGTCTGGACAGATCACCCGACCTGTGCAATTTCACTTTCAACTGCAGACTCTTCTATCTAAACCCTAGCCCAAAAGGAGGAAAAATCAAAACTTGAGTAAAAAAAAAAATAAATCGATGTCCAGATGTTCTCGGACAGAATAAAAACAGGACTACAATCACCAAATTAGAATTCTGACTTAATCCGCACAGAGGGGTCCTTTTACTAAGTCTATGGATGCATTAGCATTTAGCATTCGCTAAAACGGCTAGTAAGAGGACCCCAGAGTGTCTGAAATCCTTTGAGACCACATTAAACTCCATAGCCCCGCTAACCAAAAGGAACATATCTAGAGACAAAAAAAAAACAAAAAAAACTGGTTCACGTCAGAACTGTAACACGAAAAAGAAAAACAATTTATCGCGCTGTTAATAAGTTTTGCAGGGCATCTCAATCATGTAACCAATAATATCACATTGAAATCATGAGAACAAAAACATAAAAAATAAAAAAAACCAGTGGCGAAAAACACAATACACAGACTGCCGGGACATACAGTACCCTAAGCTAGTGTTCTTCAACCACCAGTCCATGGACCGGTGCCGGTCCACAGAAATTTCCTGACGGTCCACAGGGCCGGCATGTGCATCAGGCCCAAAACTGTGCTCTTCAACTGCCGTTCCGCAGTGCGATCGATGTGTTGTTAATAAGATTATATTGTGTGTATATATGAAAAATGAATGGAAAAAATAGTGTTACAATTAGGACTATGGGGGCAGGGTCGGGGTGGAGATTGGGTAGAGATGGGTAGGGTCTGGTTCACGACTTAGCCCAGTGTTCTTCAACCGCCGGTCTGCGGACTGATGCCGGTCCACAAAATAATTATTTTATTTCTGCCGGTCCATAGGTGTAAAAAGGTTGAAGAACACTGCCCTAAGCAGTCTGTATCATCCATCACTGGTCTGTAAAAAAACATACATCTATATACTTTCTCATACATCCATAAAGCATTTATATAAAAAATGTAAATGTGCTTTCAAATAGAGTGAATGTCAAGATTCCAAAGCAAAAAACTGATGATGACTATAGCTGAGTAGATAATTACTTGGTTCCGATTTTCAAACAGAGTGTGAAATGAAACTTATCTAAAGCTTCTGTATCTGTGACGAGGAACTCATTTCCTTCCCATTATTAGCCACGTATAAGCTCTCCTGACAGAGGGTACTCCTGTTTTACAAATTCAACGATGCTACATCAGAGGATGATGAAATTTTTTTAAATCATACATCTGTGTTCGCAAAAAAGCTTCCACGCAACTGGAACGTAAGTTTGACTGACAAACATGGCCCATTTTTTTTTTGTGTTACATTTATACGGCTGTTAACCGCCGTGATTTGATCAGAACTGAACATAAAGAAAAAAAGAATGCCAAAAACTAGAGTGAGCCTGGAGAAAATCAGGTGATCAACAGCTTAAAGAAAAACGGAGAAAAGCCTACTCACAAAATAAGTCTTACAACAAATGCGCACAAGCAAACATTACTTCAAAATATTAGGAACAGATAAACCAGATCAAAGGAAAATCTTCCAGTTATTGATGAAATTAACCTGTTCATCTACTAATTCTGCAAACACAAATCCCCCCCCCAGTAAACTTGCCCAATATTTCTCAACCAAAATGAAAACAATAAATCATTCAACAATAATACAGACAAAAATATGGACAATCACTCTAGTCAACATCTCAACAGAGAGAACATAGATAAATTTCAGCACCATCACAACAAATGGAGACCTCTTGTAAAAACAAAAAACAAACTGCAGATTCCTATGTACCAGATGCAGGCAATGTTTATTATACCAAATACCACCTTATAACAAACCAAGGGACCTGACATGGTCCGTGTTTCGGAAAACACTCCTTCCTCAGAGGTCCATGGTTGCTAAGGTATAAAGTAAACCTCAATAAAAGATATAAAACAGCCGTCTGTATGGTATCCTTCTCCAGTTAGAGTGTGCGACACAAAACTAGTAAAACAAAAGCCAAAAGAAGTACTCAAATGCGTAAATCTGAGGGTAAACTCCACGCCAGCACAAGGATGGCTTTCAGAAGCATTTGGTGAATTCTTGCTCACCCTCCGTCCCAAAAAGATCAGATTTAGATACATCCCAAACGGCCAAATACAGACTGATCACTAGTATACCCTTCATAACTAAACTGGTTGGATTTGTAGTTGCAACCCAACTATAAGAGTACATTACATGCTGGAACTTGCTATATTACCTTCGGGTTCTGGAACTCACGCAGCACAGAGACCCGTCTAATAGATCTGACGTCCAGAGCAAGACTGGCACTTAAGACAAACAAATGCAACTAGTGCAATTTGACGTTTCGGCAGCTTTCAACACGCCTTTTTACTAAACAAGTTATCCAAACTATAAATCACTGGAAATGTCTTACAAATGAACATAGACACCTGTTTCTTTTATAGATTTTCAGAAGGTATTCGACAAGGTTCCACATGAATGACTACTTAGGAAAATTGCAAGCCATGGAATCGAGGGTCACATGGATTAAAAACTGGCTGGAACACAGGAAACAGAGAGTGGGGGTAAATGGACAATAATCAGACTGGAAGAGTGTCACCAGCGGGGTGCCGCAGGGCTCGGTGCTTGGACCCATGCTCTTCAACATCTTTATAAACGATCTTGACATTGGTACGAGTGAGGTGTTTAAATTTGCGGATGATACGAAGTTATTCAGAGTAGTGAAGACACAGGGGGATTGCTAAGATACACAAAGTGACATAATCAAGCTCGAGAAATGGGCATCGACATGGCAAATGAGGTTCAGCGTGGATAAGTGCAAAGTGATGCATGTCAGTAACAAAAATCTCATGCACGAATACAGGATATCCAGGGCGGTACTTGGAGAGACCGCCCAGGAAAGAGACTTGGGAGTTCTGATCGACAAGTCGATGAAGCCATCTGCACAATGCGCTGCGGCGGCAAAAAGGGCAAACAGAATGCTAGGAATGATCAAGAAGGGGTTCACGAACAGATCAGAGAAGGTTATCATGCCGCTGTACCGAGCCATGGTGCGCCCTCGCCTGGAGTACTGCGTCCAGCACTGGTCGCCATGCATAAAGAAGGACATGATACTACTTGAAAGGGTCCAGAGAAGAGCGACTAAAATGGTTAAGGGGCTGGAGGAGTTGCCGTACAGTGAGAGATTGGAGAAACTGGGCCTCTTCTCCCTTGAAAAGAGGAGACTGAGAGGAGACATGATCGAAACATTCAAAATACTGAAGGGAATAGACTTAGTAGACAAAGTCCAGACTGTTCACCCTCTCCAAGGTAGGGAGAACGAGAGGGCACTTTCTAAAGTTGAAGGAAGTGAAGTTCTTCTTCACCCAGAGTCTGTTGTAGGGGAAAACACCCTCCAGGGATTCAAGACTAAGCTGGACAAGTTCCTGCTAAACTGGGGCGTACGCAGGTGAGGCTGGACTCGTTTAGAGCACTGGTCTTTGACCTGGGGGCTGCCGCGTGAGCAGGATGGACCACTGGTCTGACCCAGCAGCGGCAATTCTTATGTTCTTAATACTAGAGAAACAAAAAAAACAATAATTCACCAATGATTTAATCACAACCTACACCAGCCATATTGCTGAAATAAGTGCTCACACCAGCAGCCTGGAGATATGAATGTATGGATGATTTTTTTTACTTTGAATTTTTAAACTGGAATTCCTTTCTGCCTTTTAATATTAGTCTGTAAACAGCCTTGACCATTGTAAAGGCGGTATAAGTTTTAAATTAAACAATAAGTAACTTATACATGGTGTCCAGAAAAAAAAATGCACCCAGTCCATAAGTTTCAAAATACTCTGCAATTATATTTTCAATGGTCACCCTAACACTGGCTTTTACAAAGCTGTGGTAGAGGTTTCCAACGCGGACCAGCGAGGTAAATGCTCTGATGCACGCAGAATCCCTATGAGCATTGGAGCATTTACCTCACTGGCCCAAGGTATGCAGAAACATCCATTGTGGCTTTGTAAAAGGAGCCCTAATTGTTTAAACATTAGTATAATGCTTTTTTTCTTAGTTACCCCCCCCTTTTTTACAAAAACCTAGCACGTTTTTTAGCGCCAGCAGTGGCGGTAACAGCTCGGATGCTCATAGGAATTCTATGAGAGTCGGAGCTGTTACCGCCGATGCCAACGCTAAAAACTGCACTATGCTTTTGTAGAGGGGGGGGGGATGGATTAATTCGGTGTCCTCCTTCAACTCTGACACATTTATATTGCCAGACAAGTAGAGCTTTTATAGGCTCACAATTTGTCAGTGTTTAAAAGGGTGCCAGTGAGCACTATGATAAGTGCCTAAGGGCACTAGTTGATACACTGATCATTTTCCCCAATACAATAATTAAAAAAAAAAAAAATTACATACAAATTGTTGTCTTTCACTGTGGTTTGGAGGTACAATTTGCAGAGTTATTTTTGATTTATACCCAGGAATAAGCAGCAAATTTTCTTTCCCCTATTCTGTTTATGGATTTTTTTTTCTCCAGAAACTTTGTCCAACGTTTTTCTAAATCCAGAGATGCGACTGTTTTTACTATATCATTCAGCAACAAACTGCAGAATTATGTGTCGAGTTAAAAATATGTATATATTTCTCGTATTTGTTTTAAATGAACTACTTTAAGAAAAGAAATAATTTAACCAATTAATCTCTGCAAATAGCAAAACATTATTGTTAGACTGATTTCTAGCTTGATGCATTTGGTTTCTTTACAGGTGGAGAATTAGAGAAGTACAAACAGAAAAAAAAATGCAAGTTCCTAATTTAGGCATGATGGATGTGTGATTCCATGGCGCGCTTGGATTCACTCGCGGGCTAAAGATGACTGACTTTGTGGATACACACGCTGGCTGTAGCTCTTTCTGTATGATGAAGAGATACTTAGCCTTAGAGGCTTGTCACTGCAGGAATATGCAGATATCGTGTGACTTGAAACAAATATTAGAATACAAAATAGTCCTGCTTCGCAGATGATGCCTTCATTTTCCAGATGTCTTTCTGCATCACAGCCTGATGATCTAAACAATCTTTACAGACAGCAGATGCTCCGATGAATAAAGAATTATGCTAAATCTGTATTGTTTCAATTATTGCTAAATTACCATGCTCCCTCTTTGAAAATGCAAGTCATAGTTACAATTAATTTTACCTACACTTTCATTAGAGAAATTTTATATTCGTACATTTAGAGACTTGTGCAATAAAACTTCTGCTAAAAAAAGTTTAAGAGGCATCACAAAAATCTTTACTATGCATTTTAAAATGGCACTGTAAGAATGATACAGTGGCGTCGTGAGGGGGGGGGGGGGGGCAGTCCACCCTAGGCACGGTCTTCCTTGGGGTGCCGGCATCCCTCCTCCTTCTCTCCTCCCCCTGCTGCACATGCGCCCCCTTCCCCATACCTTTTTAACTTCAACGCAAGCTGCCCGCGTTGGCTTCGGCACGTTCTCTGATGTCACTTCCGGAAGTGACATCAGAGAGAGCTCTGAAGCCAGCGTGGGCAGCAAGGGGCGAACAGTAGGGGGGGCAGAGAAGGGGGCAGGAGAAGAGCGCCGGTCACCCTCGCTACGCCATTGGAATGATGTACTAAGATTTGATATGGTCACAGTAAAAAAAAAATGTTTGTCATAGCATCATCATTGCTCATTATGCACATCAACCCAAATATATGATTCTTAAATCAAGCAAATTCTAAGTAGCATGGTGACATTAAACTAAACTGTTCGGCTCACTTTTCCCTTTGGTTTCCTCTGGTCACGTCCAGTGGATATAAAAGTAAGTGTAACACATCGGGATTGTTTATCAGTACAGAAGGAAGAAATAAAAGTTACCAGGGACAGATTTAACATTTTGGCATCCAAAGGTACCAGCAGAGTAATGCTATAAAATACACACAGTTACACATCCTATATAATAAAACCCTTAGTTAGCACTCTGTGCCTCCGCACGCGCAGTACAATATAATTCTCCCCTACTTGAAAGAGCCTGTGGCGGTTTCCCCATCGTCCTCACTCGGCAATGCTGTGAGCCCGGAGCCAGTAGCGAACACCACAGCGGCAACTCCCAAGCTCTCTCCATCTGCCCAGGAAACTCTGGGCGAGACCAAAAGGGAAAAAAAAACACCCCATGGAGGGGGAAAGGGGTGCTTCCGGTTGCGGCAGGGAAGGGCGGAGCTTCTCGGTGATAGAACTAAAGGTGCGACTGCCTAGCCAATGAGGAGAAAGGCAAGGATTTGAGGACATAGTCTAGGCTTTCTCTCCTGCAGGGGATGGATAGCACCGGGATGATGGATAGCACCAGGAGCCAATAGGGGCTGAAGAAAAGGGGTAGGTGGGAGAAGAGGGCTGGAGCTGGGGTCGGTATTGTAAAAAGGAAACATGTTAGAGAAAGGCGCTGACAATGTGGATGTGTAAGAGAAGGGGGCTGGGGGCAGAAAAGGGGTTATGTGTGAGAAGGAGGGTGGAAAAGGGACATTAGCTAGGTGAAGTGCTGTACAAGTAAACATTCACGCTACATAAATCATTCACACTAGATAAAATTAGAATAAAACAGTAAAAACATAAAAAGAATCATACTGTCTGTACCAAGTCCATAGCACCTGTTTGTTTGGACAAAGCCTGTCCAAACAAACAGGTCTTAAGAACATAAGAATAGCCTAACTAGGTCAGACCAATGGTCCATCATGCCCAGTAGCCCATGGCAACCAATCCAGGTCACTAGTACCTGGCCAAAACCCAAAGAAGAGCAACATTCCACTCTACCGATCCAGGGCAAGTAGAGGCTTCCCCCATGTCTTAATAACAGACTATGGACTTTTCCTCCAGGAATTTGTCCAAACCTTTCTTAAAACCAGCTATGCTTCAGCTGCTTCTTTAATGACTCAGTGGTAAAGATCATTCTAAACATAGGTGGTAAGTTATTCCACTGAAGAGGCCCATCAAGAGCCAAAACTATCTTTTTGGTCTCAATCAACCGACTACAGTGCACAAAAGGAATCTGTAAGCATAGCATATATATCATTAGAATAATGCCATATGCACGCATATATATATATATATGTGTGCACATAGCACATATTTGCCAAAATTTTACCTAAGCCTTATTCTATAAATAAACACATATCCTACATAGCTAATATTTTTCAGGTAGGTATACACATGGGTAGAGTTTGGGCAGAGAATGGGTGGGATTTACACACATGCACCTAAGTTATAAAATACTCACCTCTTCCCCTGACCCCTCTATAAGAGTGTGCTGATCTAAATTCTCCAAACCTTCTGACAAAATGTCCCAATTCCACTGTTTCGAGTCTCACACGCTATGTGCTTCGTCCTATGTCTGACCATACCATGTTTTCTCATACAATGTTCCTCCATACTTTGTCATATTATTTGTCATCTTTGGCCTACTATAATATATGATACTATATACCATATTTACCATACTATGTTTGCCATGCTACAATCTCTCAAACCATATCTGCCACCCAATGTTTGTTATTCTATGTCTTCCATGCTATGCTTCATAAGAACATAAGAAGAGCCTTACTGGGTCAGACCAATGGTCCATCAAGCCCAGTAGCCCGTTCTCATGGTGGCCAATCCAGGTCACTAGTGCCTGGTCAAAAACCAATGAGTAGCAACATTCCATGCTACTGATCCAGGGCAAGCAGTGGCTTCCCCCATGTCTTTCTCAATAACAGACTGTGGACTTCTCCTCCAGGAAATTGTCCAAACCTTTCTTAAAACCAGCTACGCTATTCGCTCTTACAATATCCTCTGGCAACGCGTTCCAGAGCTTAACTATTCTCTGAGTGAAAAAAAATTTCCTCCTAAAGATGTTGAATAGGATTGGGCCCAAGACTGAGCCCGGTGATTAGTGGAGTACCACAGGGCTCAGTCTTGGGCCCAATCCTATTCAACATCTTTATATGAGACTTGGCAGAAGGGCTTCGAGGTAAAATAACATTATTCGCCGATGACGCCAAACTGAGTAATGTAGTGGGCAAATGCACAACAGACGAAGATTCAGTGCCCGACAACATGATGCACGACCTACTCCTACTGGAGCGATGGTCTAGGACATGGCAACTCAACTTCAATGCCAAAAAATGCAAAGTTATGCACCTGGGCAGCCAGAATCCATGCAAGTCTTATACCCTTAATGGCGAAATCCTAGCAAAAACGGTAGCAGAACGAGACTTGGGGGTAATCGTCAGTGAGGACATGAAGTCTGCCAATCAAGTGGAGCAGGCTTCGTCCAAGGCAAGACAAATCATGGGCTGCATACGAAGGGGTTTCGTCAGTCGTAAGGCGGAAGTCATTATGCCATTGTATAGATCCATGGTGAGGCCCCACCTGGAATACTGTGTGCAATTCTGGAGGCCGCATTATCGCAAGGATGTGCTGAGACTGGAGTCGGTGCAAAGAATGGCCACCCGGATGGTCTCGGGACTCAAGGATCTACCATACGAAAAACGGCTTGACAAATTACAGCTATACTCGCTCGAGGAGCGCAGAGAGAGGGGGGACATGATCGAGACGTTCAAGTATCTTACGGGCCACATCGAGGCGGAGGAAGATATCTTCTTTTTCAAGGGTCCCATGACAACAAGAGGGCATCCGTTGAAAATCAGGGGCGGGAAACTACGAGGTGACACCAGGAAATTCTTTTTCACTGAAAGAGTGGTTGATCGCTGGAATAGTCTTCCACTACAGGTGATTGAGGCCAGCAGCATGCCTGATTTTAAGGCCAAATGGGATCGGCACATGGGATCTATTCACAGGGCAAAGGTAGGGGAGGGACATTAAGGTGGGCAGACTAGATGGGCCGTGGGCCCTTATCTTCCGTCTATTTCTATGTTTCTATTGATTTTAAAAGTATTTCCCTTAGTCTTTCTAATTTTTGACAGAACGAAAAATCGATCCACTTGTACCCGTTCTACTTGCCTTACCATTTCTGCCAAGTCATGTCATACTATGTTAGTCGTGCTTCGTAATACAATGGTTGCCATGCTAAGTTCTGCAATACTAATCTCACCATGATATGTCTCACCATGTTTGTCATGTTATGTTTTGAAATGCTTTGTTAACTCTATCTGCTATCTCTGTCAGACAATGCTTGCCATGCTATCTCCTACCTGAAAGTATGAGACAGGGGTTAGAGCTACAGCCTCAGTGCCCTGAGGTTGTGGGTTTACATCCCACACTGCAGTGACCCTGGACAAGTCACTTCATTGCCCCCGGTACATTAAATAGTGTGAGCCCACTGGGACAGACAGGGAAAAATGCTTGAGTACCTGAACAAAATCATGTAAACCAACCCGAGCTCCCCTGAGAGAACAGTATAGAAAACTGAATAAACAATATCTATCTATCTTTCTAGCTATCTATCTCTAGCACTTTGGCATACACAATTATGACAGCTCTATGGTTGGTATAAGCACTCGTGCTTAAAATATAGGCAGGTATTTTATCTATTACACTAGAATCCTACTATAAAGGAAAATACGTGCCTATAGCATCCTGTATCTGATTGTAAACATCCTGTAACTATTCCCAGTACCCGCTCACTTGGTACTTCCTGTATCTTATTGTAAACATCCTGTAACTGTTCTCTTGTTAATATCTTGTACCTTATTGTAAACACCCCAGTACCCTGTACCTCACTGTAAACATACTGTAACTGTTTTTTTTTGTGTTAATATCTCGTACCTTACTGTAATCACCCCAGTACCCGCTCACTTGGTACTTCCTGTATCTGATTGTAAACATCCTGTAACTATTCTCTTGTTATCTTGAACCTACTGTAATCACCCCAGTACCCGCTCACTTGGTACTTCCTGTATCTTATTGTAAACATCCTGTAACTGTTCTCTTGTTAATATCTTGTACCTTATTGTAAACACCCCAGTACCCTGTACCTCACTGTAAACATACTGTAACTGTTTTTTTTGTGTTAATATCTCGTACCTTACTGTAATCACCCCAGTACCCGCTCACTTTGTATTATCCTGTATCCTGCTGTTAACACTGTACTCTCTCTAGACACGACTCCACTGTAAACCGCTTCGAACTTAGGGTATAGCGGTATATAAGAAATAAAATTATTATTATTATTATATTTCTTTATAGAATCAGCTCTTATCACATGCTTTCTGGGTACCTATTTATAGATACCTAAATATAGGATTGCCCCCGAGTTGGGAAAGGATGGTGAATGGCTCACTGCCTCTGGTTCTGCCACTATTGCTGCAGTTTTCTTTCCCACTGGCTGTGACAGCCTGAATCCTTGGAACAGGTATAGAATCTTAGTATCTTAGTGTCTCAAAAGCCTTGTTCCCTCCTTGGTAGAAATTTCGTATTACCGTGAAGGAAAAAAGAAAGGTTTTAAGAAAGGTTTGGACAAGTTCCTGGAGGAAAAGTCCATAGTATGTTATTGAGAACATAAGAACATAAGCAATGCCTCTGCTGGGTCAGACCTGAAGTCCATCGTGCCCAGTAGTCCGCTCACGCGGCAGCCCAACTGGTCCAGGACCTGTGCAGTAAGACATGGGGGAAGCCACTGCTTGCCTTGTATCAGTAGAATGGAAATTGCTATTCCTTGGGTTTTGGACAGGTACTAGGGACCTGGATTCGCCACCGTGAGAACGGGCTATTGGGCTTGATGGACCACTGGTCTGACCCAGTAAGGCTATTCTTATGTTCTTAGAAGGGTTAGGACCTCCACAGACTCTGATAGTGTACCCCTGCTCCATGCACTGAGGTTTTGGTTACTTGTTATTTCTACAGCAGCCAGTAGGACAGAAGAGTGCTGCAGTGGTGTGATATGACATGTGATATGATAGAGGTTCATAAAATATTGAGTGGAATGGAAAGGGTAGATGTGAATCGCTTGTTCACTCTTTCCAAAAATACTAGGACTAGGGGGCATGTGATGTAGTTACTAAGTAATAGATTTAAAACAAACCGGAGAAAATATTTCTTTGCATAATGTTTAATTAGACTCTGGAATTCATTGCCTGAGAATGTGGTGAAAATCATCTTAGTGGGTTTAAAAAAGGTTTGATTAAATTCCTAAAAGAGAAGTCCATTGGCCATTATTGAGATGGCTTGAGAAAATCACAGGGGCAATGTTAGGAAATTCTACTTTACGGAGAGGGTAGTGGATGCCTGGAATGCGCTCCCGAGAGAGGTGGTGGAGAGTAAAACTGTGACTGAGTTCAAAGAAGCGTGGGATGAACACAGAAGATTTAGAATCAGAAAATAATATTAAATATTGGACTAGGCCAGTTACTGGGCAGACTTGCACGGTCTGTGTCTGTGTATGGCCGTTTGGTGGAGGATGGGCAGGGGAGGGCTTCAATGGCTGGGAGGGTGTAGATGGGCTGGAGTAAGTCTTAACAGAGATTTCGGCAGTTGGAACCCAAGCATAGTACCGGGTAAAGCTTTGGATTCTTGCCCAGAAATAGCTAAGAAGAAAAAAAAAAAAAAAATTTAAATTGAATCAGGTTGGGTAGACTGGATGGACCATTCGGGTCTTTATCTGCCGTCATCTACTATGTTACTATGTTTAGGAAAAACAGCATAAAATCTGTTTTACGACTTGGGGGGTCTAGCTAGGTACTTGGAACCTGAGTTGGCCAATGTTGGAAACAGGATACTGGGTTTGATGGACCTTCAGTCTGCCCCAATATGGCAATTCTTGTGTTCTCATGTGAGCCAAATACAGCACAATCAAGCCATTGTGACATCACTGATGAGTTTGGCTCTTTGGAGTTGGTTGAATGAGGCATTATGACATCACAATCTGAGCTCAGGAATTCTGCCAGGTACTTGGGACCTGGGTTGACCACTGCTGGAAACAGGATACTGGGCTTGATGGACCATCAGTCAGGTCTTATGTTCTTAATTAAGGTGAAGTACACAACTGATGGCTGATTTGCAAAACCTATCAACCCCACACACCCTTTTTACAAAGCCACTTTAGGCTTTTTTAATCGCCAGCCATGGCATTATTTGCTCTGATGCTCATATAATTCCTACAAGTGTCAGAGCTAATACTGCTGCAGCTGGCAATAAAAAAAGCCTAATGTGGCTTCTTGAAAGAGAGGGGTGGAGGGAATTTGGTAATAGAGGCATTTGATCTATGGTGCCTATGAAAAGGCAGCAGAGCTCCAAGAAGGCAGAAAACTGACAGCAATGCAGCTGCTTCGCCACAGAAAAGCACCAGTGTCTGATCATTCTAACTTGGGGGTGTCAAAGTCCCTCCTCGAGGGCTGCAATTTAGTCGGGTTTTCAGGATTTCCCCAATGAATGGGCATGAGATCTATTTGCATGCACTGTTTTCATTGTATGCTAATAGATCTCATGCATATTCATTGGGGAAATCCTGAAAACCCAACTGGATTGCGACCCTAGAGGAGGGACTTTGACACCCCTGTTTTAACTCCTACAACCAATCTGTAGTGTAAACACTAGACCAGGGGCGGGCAGCTCTGGTCCTTGAGGGCCAGAATCCAGTCGGGTTTTTAGGATTTCCCCAATGAATATGCATTAAAGCAGTGCATGCAAATAGATCTCATGCGTATTCATTGGGGGAAATCCTGAAAACCCGACTGGATTATGGCCCTTGAGGACCGGAGTTGCCCACCCCTGCACTAGACCAACACTGTTGGGTAGTAATATATTACTTTTAAAAGCAATGAATAACTAATAGTTACTTTCTTACACACAAGAAATTTTTAGCGCCAGCTGGTGCGCTGAATGCTCTGCCGCTCATAGGAACTCTATGATCTTCGGAGCAGCGCAAGGATTTAGTGCCCAGCTGGCACTAAAAAACTCTTGCATGGTTTTGTAAAAAAGGGGGGAGGGATAATGAGGTAACTATAATACAGTACTCCCCCCAAATTTGCAGGGGTTCCGTTCCAGGAGCACCCGAAAACTTCAAAAAAATGCGAATATTGGATGCAGTTTAGGAGTGGATCGGAGGCGGGAGAGGGCTGCAGGGTGTGATCCGTAAGCTAAGCTGATGTCCTGCGGGAAGCAAGACAGGATCTTCCTGAGGGTAAACTCCATACTCTCCAGAGCCGATCCTGACTAAATCTCCTACCTTCAAAATGAAAGTTGCTTTCCCATTGGTTAGTCATTCGCGGTATTTTCTGACCGCCTCTTCCGGGAACTAAAGTCAGGCTACACCGATCAGGAGCTGCTTTAACGCGCTATCTGGTGCGTCAGAGGAGCTCCTGATTGGTGAAGCCTGACTTTACTTCCCAGAGGAGGCGGTCAGAAAAGACCACGAATGACTGAGGCCGCAAATCGCGAACCGCAAATTCGCAGGGGGTATACTGTATTTTACTTTGTTTCAGTAACGAGTAATAGAATGTCTAGTCACCTTTTTTATAATTACTTTTGCATTACTATGAGGGGACGCCGAAAAGTTCTCAGCCCAACCGAAAAGGAAAATGACGTGGATATGGGTTAATCAATGATCTGAAACAAATGTCCAAAACATAGAATTTTTGTTTCTGCAAATTGGTATTTAATGAAATAACCTCCTGTTTTATAAAACTGTAGCGTGATTTTTAGCGCCGGCTGCGGTGGTAACAAATCCGACGCTCATAGAGTGCCTATGAGCATCGCAACTGTTACTGCCACGGCCGGCGCTGAAAACAGCGCTACAGTTTTTCAGCTACAGGGGCAAAATAACGCTCACGATTTAGGAAGTCGGTTGGTTGGGCTGAGAACGTTTCAGCAGCCCCCACCCCCTCTTAGGCCCATTATTGGGCTGTTTTCGGTTTCTGGCAAACTTCCTTTTGAATGAAATTGTTCAAGAATGCAGCGTAATAATAATGATGAAGACGGAGTCTTTGACATTTAAGTGCTCTATTTATGTCAAATGTTTTGATTTCATAAGCAAAAAAGGATCTAGAATCAGAAAATAATATTAAAAATTGAACTAAGGCCAGTTACTGGGCAGACTTGCACGGTCTGTGTCTGTGTATGGCCGTTTGGTGGGGGATGGGCTGGGGAGGGCTTCAATGGCTGGGAGGGTGTAGATGGGCTGGAGTAAGTTTTAACGGAGATTTCGGCAGTAGGAACCCAAGCACAGTACCGGGTAGAGCTTTGGATTCTTGCTCAGAAATAGCTAAAAAGAAAAAAATTTAAAAAATTTAAATTGAATCAGGTTGGGCAGACTGGATGGACCATTCGGGTCTTTATCTGCCGTCATCTACTATGTTACTATGTTAAAGATACCAATATTTATATTAAGTGATAGTTGCATCCGGTAAACCACAAACCTGAGTGTGATGAAGTGGAGTCATTGCTAACAAAGAAATCAAATCATGTTCATTCAACTGCTTGATTTTAACTGTGACATCAAATTTCTCAAACTCAAATTGATTATCTCAACGTGAACTTTGTCATAGAAGATATGCTGGCATTCTGCTAACAATTTTCATGTTTATTTTTCCTTATTTGATTTCAATCTCTCTCTAACTGTATTGAATTACAGTATATGTAATGTTGAGACAACCATTTAAAAAAAAAAAAAAAATTTTCTAAAATAACCTTACAAAGATCTGGAACTCCTATTACATTATAAACCATAATATTCTAATGTTTGTGAGCTTCTGATTACTCATCCATCTTTACCTCTGTTTCCACACCCATAAGAACATAAGAACAGCCTTACTGGGCCAGACCAATGGTCCATCAAGCTCATTAGCCCATTCTCACGGTGGCCAATCCAGGTCCCTAGTTCCTGGCCAAAACCCAAAGAGTAGCAGTATTCTAGAATCTCAAAGTAGCCACATTCCAGCATCTCAAAGAATAACAAGATTCCGGAACCCCAATGAGAGCAACATTCCAGAGCTGAGATTGTGATGTCATAATGCCTCATTCCACAGTGCCTCAGAGCCAACCTCATTAGTGATGTTTACAATGGCTTAATTGTCCTATACTTGGCTCACGTAAGAACATAAGAATAGCCTTACTGGATCAGATGGTCCATCATGCCCAGTAGCCCCTTCTCACAGTGGCCAATCCATGTCACTAGTACCTGGCCAAAACTCAAGGAGTAGCAACATTCCATTCTACTGATCCAGGGCAAGCAATAGCTTCCCTCATGTCTTTCTCAATAACAGACTATTGACTTTTCCTCCAGGAAATTGTCCAAACTTTTCTTAAAACCATACTCACAGAGAATCTCTTGGGTATACCGTACCTGTCTTTTCTTTTTGTTCCTCTTTTAGATTGATGTAGTAAAGATTTATCCTAAGCAGAACATATGGTTTCCTTTTACTGAACCCTAGTCTGGATTCTGAGATTTAGGGAAAAGGTAACTTTTTATCAATCCTTCTTTACTCCAGATTGGACCTAAACTAGTCCTTGGTACCTCACTATCTATGGATACTGAGAAGTGTAGGGTAAGATAACTGAAATTTAGTTCTATATTAAACTTCTAAAGAAAGACAAATATGAATATGTCAAAACAAGTTTGGACTCTATCCATATCTATATATATAAAATCGGAGGTATGTATGTGTGTGTGTGTGTATGTGCTGCGATCACGCAAAAACGGCTTGACCGATTTGAACGAAACTTGGTATGCAGATCCCTCACTACCTGGGATGATATGTTCTGGGGGTCTCGCGGCCCACCTGCACACGTGGGCGGAGCTACAAACAGAAAATCAGATTTCTCCCATTCATGTCAATGGAAAAAATGTAAAAAGCTGCCATTCTCACAGTCATTCAAAAACGGCTTGACCGATTTGAACGAAACTTGGTATGCAGATCCCTCACTACCTGGGGTGATATGTTCTGGGGGTCTCGCGGCCCACCTGCACACGTGGGCAGAGCTACAAACAGAAAATCAGATTTCACCCATTCATGTCAATGGAAAGGATGTAAAAAGCTGCCATTCTCACAGTTATTCCAACTATAAAACACTTTCTATGACACTATAACCACTAGGGACATCGTTTCTATTCTACCACGGACACCATACATATAGAGTTTGTATGTTCTAACTGTGTTTGTAACTGTTTCCTTCATGCACCCCAGTTCATAATGTTATTACATTACATGAGTACTCACATATGCTGAACTAGGAACACAGGTTCCATTCTGAACCGGGAAAAAACTGCATGGAGTTTCTTTTCAACCTGAGTTTCCACATATTGAGTTGTTTAAATCAATACTGAAACTTTTGGATGCCACTTATTCCAACAGATCTTCCTTTTCAGTTTAAGAGATTGCAAATTCCGGTGAGACTTGCATTCTCTATCACAATCAACAAATCTCAGGGACAGACTATTACATACTGTGGAGTGGATTTAAGATCCCCCTGTTTTTCCCATGGACAACTCTATGTTGCTTGCTCAAGGGTGGGTTCACCCAAGAATTTATATGTTCTTGCTCCTGGAGGTGAAACTAAAAATGTTGTTTATAATCAAGTTTTGTGTTAGTTGTATTGTATTCATTTTGTCAAATATTTCACATTATATAATTTGAATATTGTACTTTTTATAAAGCTGTTAAAAAATATTTTCATTCACTACTATAAAGTATCTTTATTTGAATCCATTTACAGTGTTATTGCTATAATTAAATACCCGTGCAATGCCGGGGCATCAGCTAGTCCTATATAATAAAAGGCTAACTCGCGCATGCGCATTCCTATTTGCGTGTTCCGTGCGCTGTAGGTCTGTGGCCTAAGGAGTGCGCATGCGCGCTAATACGTCACCAGCCTATCGCCTCCACAAGCCGGACCGCAGCCAGACGACGTTCTCCGTTTCTCCTTTGCCGCTCACCCCCTTCTTTTCCCGCGGGCCCGAATGGCGATTCCAGCAGCGTGTTCATCAGTCTCCACACGCTGCTTCGGGCCCTTCTACTGCCCTGATTTGCTCTGCCGCATCTCTGATGATGTCATCAGGGACGTGCCAGAGTAAATCAGGGCAGTAGAAGGGCCCGAAGCAGCGTGTGGAGACTGATGCAAACGCTGCTGGAATCACCACCTTTGTAGTCCGGCCCGCGGGAAGGGAAAGGGGGGGGGGGTAGAGGAAACGCTAATGCTGCTGCACAGGGAACTGGTGGGGGGGGGGAGGGAAATGGAGGGGAAGAGAATGCTGCTTTGGACGGACAGACAGACAGAGAGAGGAAGGGAAACACAAAGAAAATAAGAAATACACAGGGGCAGGTGCTCAGGGAATTGGTGTGGGGGGGAGGGAAATGGAGGGGGATGGAATGCTGCTTTGGACAGACAGAGAGAGGGAGGAAGGGAGACAGAAAGGAAATAAGAAAGACACAGAGTCAGGGAGATACACAGAAAGACAGACAGGCAAAGGAGGCCAGGGATAGAGACAGACAGAAAGGACAGCGGGAGCCGCGTCAGGAGGGGTGCGGGATGCGGCAGTGGGAACTTTTCCAATGGGTGCAACTGGGCAGCTGTCGGGAACCTTTGATCAGGGGCAGAGCAAGGTAAGAGTATCATAGGGATAAGAAGGAGGAGGGAGGATAAAAAAGGAAGGGATGCCTACTGCTGGACAGGGGGAGAAGGAAAGAGATGCTGATGGACAGGGGAGGTGAAGAAAAAGGAACGGAGGACTAATGTTGGACAGAGGGAGAAGGAAAGAGGTGCTGCTGGACAGGGGGGAGGTAAAACAAAGGGAGAAGGGCTGCTGCTGCATAAGGAGAGCAGTGAAGGGGTGGTGGTGGACACAGTGGAGGTAAAAGGAAGGGAAAATGGACAGGGGGAGCAGGCAAGGGGTGGTGATGGACAGCCAAGGAAAAATAAAGGCAGAAAGAAAGAAAGCGGCTAAGGAGAGAGAGAGAAAAAAAAGACAGACACACACACATATGTTCTAGCACCCGTTAATGTAACGGGCTTAAAGACTAGTATACAATAAACTTGCTTACGTTTTGCCAGTCTAGGCTGTTTTGCCTCTGGCCACTAGAGGGTGCTGTGAACTGTCTAACACATGTTCGAAACTACACAATGCATGAAAAATATAGCTATGCTCTCAGATGGAGGGAACATTGCAATGTGCAAAGTTGATCGGGAAATAAGGAAAGGGATGGCTAGACTATAGTGGGAGGGGGATATTAAGAAATAGTGCTGGATATGATCTGAAAGAGGGTGACAGAATGACAAAGTTATTTGAATAACTAACTTTGAATATCAGGCCCAGTAATTCACGTCACCATGTGCAGTGAGTTGTAGACACACGGAGAAGGTGTGATAAGATGGCGGCGGTGTGAGAGTCGCAGCGAAGCGGAGCAGGAAGAATCTGAATGATTGCAGGCGCCTTTTCTTTTGCCCGAAAATCTTTTCCTGACGTTCAGATGCCGCCAAAGAGAAAAGGGGTGATAAGGGCCGTTCCCTCGCCGGCCCTTTCTTCGACACCCATCCAGCAAACTGTTGAGTTCCCGGAGGAAGTGACCCAGCTTTGGGGGAAGGCGGTGGAGAGCCTTTTCCCCCTTTCGGGGATTGAAATATCTTTGTCCCCTCCGGATCCATCTACCCCTGTGAGTCCAGCTACTGCCGGGGTTCAGCTGCGGGAGAACCATGACCCCGGAAGGGAACCTATGGGGCTGTCCGGTGAGGGCGCTGAACTTGAACCAGCAAGCGCAGGAAAGCTGAAGGAACTAACATCTACACCTACACCAACGGAGGCTTCCTTGGGAGATATTTGGTTGCTTCTACAACGTATGGAGGCTTCTATGGTCAAAAATACTGAGGAGGTAACAAACATTAACTCTAAGATTGATACTTTAACTAAAACCATTGACTCAGTTAAATTGGATTTCTCAAGCCAAAACAAACAGATACAGGAAGATATACAGCAGCTTCAAATGTTTAAAAAACAGCAATAATTAAAGATAATTCCTCTATACACAGAAAATTAGAGCAATTTGAAAATTATAATAGGAGATTGAATCTTCGTATTTTGAATTTCCCAACTTTACCTGGAATTCCGCCTATTGATTTCTTCAAAAGATATTTGATTGAGAACTTGGGAATTTCTTCTGACAATATTCCTCCTTTAAATAAGATTTACTATTTGCCAAATAAAAAGATTCCTCAAAAGAATATGGAGAAAAATAATGGACAAGAGAAACAGATTGATTTTGCTAATGTTACTGCTCTTTTAGAACAAACTTTGAATCCAGATACTGAGAGAACTACGCTTCTAATATCTTTTGTTTTTGAGCAAGATTTAAATATGATCTTAAGATTATATTTTAAAAATGCTCAAAAATTATTTGGAGCACAATGTATCTGGATTTATCCAGATGTTTCCAAAGTGACTCAAGAGCGAAGGAAAGATTTTCTTTCCTTACGTCAAGAAATTCTTAAATTGGGTGCTACATTCCTATTAGCTTATCCCTGTAAATGTTTGGTAAGATACTTGGGAACCAAATATGTTTTTTTTTCTTCAGACCATTTAAAGGAGTTCCTAAGAGTTAAAAAGATCACCAAGGACTGATGTAGAATGGAATATAATTAGAAGGTAGCCGTGCCTCACTAAGCCTTTTCCTTTGAAATCAATTCTTTAATTTATGTCTCCAATATTATTTGATTAACACCCCTTTTTATTGTGGTCTAAGGAAGGGACAAAATGTTTTATTCAAATTTGATATACTGTTTTGGTGAAATTTGTTTCTTTCTCTGTATTGCATGGAACAAGATTACTCTTGTGAATTGTAGACTTAAGGTTAAGTTTAGTTAAAACTTAAATAAAGAATTAAAAAAAAAAAGACACACGGAATATTACCCTGAAAGAGATTATGTACTGCATTGTCCTTTGCCGAAAAGGATAGAAATTGAACCAAGACTGTCTGCTGCTGGATAAATGAAGGCAGATAAAGACCTAATGGTCCATGCAGTCTGCCCAACAAAGCAGCCAGAGCCACACCTGTCACTCTGTGTAGGTTATACTCCAGAAGAAGTTTTATTTATTTATTTAAAAAATTTATAAACCGTTTACAATCAAAGCGATGTACAAAACAACATACATATTATTAAAACACACCAAATGCCCCTAAAATAAACAAAATTAACGTATACATTTCATAATTGTCAAGCTAGAGCTCTTATTTCATCTTACTGCATTCACTTCGTCAATCCGTAGGGTCAGTGCATGGCCAAAATAGGTCAATGTTCCATCTGTACATATTACATAATGGCATCGACAAACAGTTGGGTCTTCAACTGTTTTCTGAAATTTATACGATCTTTACATCATCTCATAACCCCAAGGGAATGAATTCCAGAGTTTTACACCCACTACTGAAAACATGGTATCCCTCATTTTAAGTAGAGGTGTCTTGCTCCAAGTCAGGGCGCTGGAGAAGTCAACCCCTTTCCTCATCCAGGACCCAAACAAATAAATTTGTTCTGTTGTTCCAGAATCTGCCACAGAAAATGAGGTTTGCCGGGGGACCTACGACACAAGAGTGAAAGTGCTTTTTATGGTTAAATAGACTGAGAAGACTGAATGGACAATTTGGAATCTTATCATTTATGATGTCCAAAAATTGCCCATTATAAGTGCAGCTTGGTTAATACATAATTTTTTTTAGCAGCATTGAGAGAAGACAATCAGTTTGATGTTGAACTTACTGTAAATGAAACTAAGGTATTAGGAAAAGGCAGAAATATGCTTTTTTTATCAAGAGTTCAATGTTTTGATTTGCGAATAAACTTAAATTTATGTACACTTCTCTCTCCGTATCCACGGGGGTTATGGGCAGAGCTAGCCCGCGAATATAAAAAAAACACAAATAATATTTGGGCCGGTTCTGCTCCTAAACCCCACTTCCCCCGGATATTTTAAACCCTGTAAGCCCTCCCTTAAGCCTTACCTGGTGGTCTAGCGCATGCGTGCTTAGGGTTTCGTGATCCCTGCCACCGTGCTGTGTGCCTCCGTGCCAAATTTGATTTCTGGCGCGTAGGGCGGCTTGCGACGGCTTGCAGTGCGTGTAGAGATTTGAGCGGCGGTGGCTGCTGCTGGGATGCCTCTTCTCACCTCTGGACAAGCAAACGCAGCAGCCGTGGGGCATTTGCTAGGCCGGCCCACTTTGATAATATGAGGTAGGCCGGCCTAGCAAAAGCCCCGAGGCTGCCCGGGCTAGCGGATGCTAGACAGGGGGAGCAGGGAAAGGAGAAGGGGTACTACTAGACAGGAGGATCAGGTAAGGGGTGCTGCTGGATAGGGGGGTGGTAAAAGGAAGGGAGAAGGCCTACTGCTGGACAGGGGGAACAGAGAAGAGGTGCTGCTGGACAGGGGAGAGGTAAAAGGAAAGGAGAAGGCCTACTGCTGGACAGGGGGCGCAGGGAAGAGGTGCTGCTGGATAGGGGGTAGGTAAAAAGAATGGAGAAAGGCTGCTGCTGGATAGGGTGAGCAGGGAAGGGCTGCTGCTGGACAGGGGGGAGGTAAAAGGAAGGGAGAAGGCCTACTGCTGGACAGGGGGAGCAGGGAAGAGGTGATGCTGGATAGGGGGGAGGTAAAAGGAAGGGAGAAGGCCTACTGCTGGAGAGGGGGGAGCAGGAAAGGGGTGCTGCTGGACAGGGGGAGGTAAAACAAAGGGAGAAGGGCTGCTGCTGGACAGGGGGAGCAGGCAAGGGGTGGTGGTGGATAGCCGAGGAAAGAGAGAGATCGAAAGAAAGAAAGAAAGAAAGGAAGAAAAGACAGACAGTGGCCAAGGAGAGAGAGACAGAAAGAAAGACAGACACACACATCTATTCTAGCACCCCTTTATGTAAAAGACTAGTGTTACATAAAACAATAAAGGAAAAAGAAGAAAACAAAAACAAAACCTAAAACCTATCTCACCCTGCTCTTACTTGACTGAGAGAAAAACTTTTAGCACATCACTCACTGCTTCAATTTGGAAAGGTGCGTAAAAACAAAACAGTTTTTAGCTTTTTTTCTAAACTGTAACACCGTGGAGGCTTGCCTGAGCTCCAAAGGAAGCTCATTCCAACAAGTAAGGCCTTGCACAGAAAATATCACCTTGCGCCAACTTGAAAGTTTAACCACGGTCAAAGAAGGCACATCAAGACATGACTTATCCTTAGAGTGTAAACTCTGTGACGGCTGATAAATGTGCCGTCATGAAGTCGGTCCAGAGCAAGGCTACTAAAATGGTGTGTGGTCTTCATGATAAGGTGTATGGGGACAGACTTAAAGATCTCAGTCTGTATAGTTTGGAGGAAAGGCAGGAGAGGGGGGAGATATGATAGTCATTTAAATACCTACATAATATAAATGTTCATGAGTCAAATCTCTTTCATTTGAAAGGAAACTCTGCAATGAGAGGGCATAGGATGAAGTTAAGAGGTGAAAGGCTCCAGAGTAATCTGAGGAAAGGGTGGTAGATGCATGGAATAGTCTCCCGGAAGAGGTGGTGGAAATAGAGACTGGGTCTGAATTCAAGAGGGCCTGGGATAGGCACGTGGGATCTCTCGGAGAGAGAAAGAGATAATGGTTACTGTGGATGGGCAGACTAGATGGGCCATTTGGCCTTTATCTGCCATCATGTTTCTATGTTTCTCCCAAAGACTGCACCATCTCAGGACCATCGTCATACAGTAATTTAAATATCGGACAGAGTGTCTTAAATTTGATACGAGCACTGACGGACAACCAGTGTAGCTCCCTTAAAATCGGTGTCATGTGCTCAAACTGAGACACACGTGCCACTATACGCGCAGTGGGGTTCTGAGCATGTTGCATGGCCCTTAAGACACATTGTGGCAGGCCCAAATACAAGACATTACAATAATCAAAAACAGGGTTCACCATCATCACTACTGTGGTTTTTAAAATTATCCTCGGACAGATAATCTCGCAAGCTACGTAACACTCATAGCCGGTAAAAAGCACCTGACACAACCACTTTGACTTGTGCCTTAAATGATACACTAGGTATATGTATTGTCAGAGTGTCACCCCTGTGCCTTTAAAGAAAACGCTGTAGCGCCCAGAAAGTAGGGATAAAGATATAGGCCAGACTTTGAGGGGGGGGTTCACCTGTCCCTAAAGATAGGTCCAGAGCACTGCAGCACCAGGAACATCCTTTAAATACCAGTTCTAGGGGGCGGAGCCTACGACGTCAGAAAATGGCAGCATAAGTCCGTTGCTCTCCTGCTTTTGTCTGGCCAACGGCTGCTGTACTTCTTCTCAGATTGCATATACGATCCATAACCGGGTGGAAAAGTAGAGAAAGGTGGCTTCGTTGAAGCAAACCAAAAATGAAAGTATTTACTGGTCTCAGAGTGGTGGGGGGGGGGGAACAGCAGTGGGAAAAGGATCAAGCAGGATCTCCCCACGCCAATGAAGGCGATGGCGTCGAAGGAAAAAGTGGGGCCGGAGGTAGTGCGTAAAAGTTATTTCACCTCATGGAGGTTACGAACAATTAAATCCTATTTTGAATTTGCTGCTTTTCGACTATTACTGAGTCTTCTCGGTTACTACAACATTGTCTATTTGACAATCACTAAGAAAGAATTAGGGAGACTGATACTAATACAGAAACATAGAAAGATGACGGCAGAAAAGGGCTATAGCCCATCGAGTCTGCCCACTCTACTAACCCACCCCGTTAAGTCTGAGTGCTAATAACCTAGATCCTTGACTCGACCTCCGTAGGGATCCCACATGGATGTCCCATTTATTCTTAAAGTCAAGCACGCTGGTGGCTTTGATCACCTGCACTGGAAGCTTGTTCCAGTGATCCACCACTCTTTCCGTGAAGAAATACTTTCTGGTGTCACCATTAAATTTCCCTCCTCTGAGTTTGAGCGGATGTCCTCTTGTGACCGAGGGTCCCTTGAGAAAGAAGATGTCGTCCTCCACCTCGACGCGTCCTGTGATGTATTTAAATGTCTCAATCATGTCTCCCCTTTCCCTGCGCTCTTCCAGAGTGTAGAGCTGCAATTTGTTTAGTCTTTCTTCGTACGAGAGACCCTTGAGCCCGGAGACCATCCTAGTGGCCATCCGCTGAACCGAACACAGCGGTCAGGCTGATCTACGGCCTGAAGAAATATGACCATGTCACATCCTATTACTGTGAATCATATTGGCTTCCTATGGAAGCTTGGGTGCTGTTTAAGCTGAATTGGTTTTTGCTATAAAGTACTGTATGAATCAGCTCCTCCTTATTTGGTCAATAGATTTTCCTTAGCTTCATATAAACACAGCAGAAAAACTCATCCTTTGTTTAATTTTCCTTCTGTCCAAGGCTGTAGAAGTAAAAAAATGTCTTGATCATACACTAGCGTACCAAGCAGCCTCTCACGACAAAGAATTTTGAGCATTATTGCTCACAGCTTATTCTTATAAACATTTTAGAACACAGCTGAAGACATCTATTTTCCAAGTATCTGATTAATTAATTTGTACTATGCTTATTGCTAATAGTCTTTTGTAAACCGCGTTGAACTTGTGGCTAGGTGGTTAACAAGCACAATGTAATGGAATGTAAATATAATGGAGGTGCCAGTAACAATAGAGCCTAATAAAGTGCGACTAGCATCACCGCGCTACAGCAGGAAGTGGCTAACGCTGTGGCGCAGCATGCAATTTGTAATAGAAGAACCACGGAGGTAGAGCAGAGAGTATCGCGGTTGGAGGACTCTGCTTCAGGCTGGAGTGCTCGGAAGCAACAGATTACGGCGTTACGAAAGGAAACTGAATATATGGGAAACAGATCGCGTCAGAATAACTTGAGAGCCATGGGCATCCCTGAAAACGCTGACCGTGGGGACCCGATTAAATTTATGGAGGAGTTTGTCCCTAAAATTTCGCACATAAAATTTAAAAGTGCATTTGAGGTGGAAAGAGCAGATCGGATTCCCGCAAGCAGAGAAGGGCATACTCACGGACCAGGACCTAGGCCTATAATGATTAAAGTGCTACGCTATAACCAAGCATTTGAAATTTTGGCAAAAGTACGCCAGTTGAGAGACATTAAGTGGAATGGGGCAAGAATTTATTTTATGCCGGATTTTGATAAGCAAACAGCTCAGAGGCGTGCGAAATTCTTGGACCTGAGTCCACAATTGAAGGTGGTTGGGGGCTCAGTATGGCCTATTCATTCCGGCCATTATGAAAATCACCCATAACAACTGCACGAGGAAATTTGAACAGCCGGAGGAGCTAATGGCAGGAATCAGCAGAAATGGCTCATCGGAAACTATACACGGAGCATCAGAAAAGCTGTTAACGTTCATAACATTTGCGCGTAACAATTTGAATGGCTGGAGGTGCTAACGGAATTTATGGCTGGATTCGGATGAAAAAGGAACATCGGAAAACAATATGGAGGGTTGGAGAATTGATTAACGTTCATAGCAGCTGCACGTGACTGTTCAAATGGACGGCATAGCTAATGAATTTGTGGCTGGATTCAGAAGTGCCAGAGAAGTTGTTAAAACATAAGAACATAAGAATTGCCGCTGCTGGGTCAGACCAGTGGTCCATCGTGCACAGCAGTCCGCTCACGCGGCAGCCCTCAGGTCAAAGACCTGCACCCTAACCGAGACTAGCCCTACCAGCGTACGTTCTTGTTCAGCAGGAACTTGTCTAACTTTGTCTTGAATCCCTGGAGGGTGTTTCCCCCTATAACAGCCTCCGGAAGAGCGTTCCAGCTTTCTACCACTCTCTGGGTGAAGAAGAACCTCCTTACGTTTGTACGGAATCTATCCTCTTTTTGTACAGAATCTATCTCCTTAAAAGAAGCCTTTGGTTGTTGAACTGGTTTTGGCTTTAGCATAAGTACAGTTATTGAGTCATTGTTTAGGGGCAGGAGAAATTTCGTACAGATGCCTGCTGTTTCAGGGTGTAGGACTAGCCTAAGTATTGGATGGTTAGAATGCGGGGATTGGTTCCAGGGAGGGTTGGGGAATTACATGCAGAGAGTGTAAAGGTAAGATTGTGTGTAAGTAAATGGGGAAAAGTTTTCTGTAGGCTGTATGAATGGTTTGATATACTTTGCTGTATATGGAGCGTGTGTTTGGTTTGAATGTTGGATGAAAGGGGTTGAAAGAGATTGGGCGTTACTGGGTCTCCTTTGGGGTATTATTTTGTTCTCCTTGTATGCAAAACAAATTGTTGATGAGACGCATATTCCATCTACCAGGGTATTGGAAATGTTATGCAGAGTTGTGGGTGTAATAATTTTTGTCATCTGTGAGAGAATGGGTAAAAGTCAGAAGATGCAGGATGATGCTACGATTCTGTTCTATTTCACCAGAATGGAGATAATGTTATGTTACAATACTCTAGTATACTGTATATTATACCATTAAGAACATAAGAAACGCCCTCACCGGATCAGAACGAGGTCCATCTAGTCTGGCGATCCGCACACGCGGTGGCCCATTTAGGTACTCCTTTTTGGAGACCCGAATTTCCCGTATCTCCCAATATGATTTGCAAGAAGGTATGCATCCAACTTGCGCTTGAAACCCAGAACAGAAGTCTCAGCCACAACCTCCTCCGGAAGAGCATTCCAAGCGCCCACCACTCGCTGTGCGAAACAGAACTTCCCGACATTTGTCCTGAACCTGCTGCCACTCAGTTTCAGGCTATGACCTCTTGTCCGTTTCACATCCGAAAATGTTAGTAATGCTGCTTCCTGGTCTATTTTATCAAATCCTTTTAATATTTTAAAAGTCTCAATCAAATCCCCTCGCAGTCTTCTCTTTTCGAGGGTGTTATTCTGTTATGTTATTCTGTCTGTCTTTTGATGTATGTGGTTGTTATTACTGGTTTTGGCTTGGTTTGGTTTGTGTTTTTTTCTTCTGTACCAAGGAACCATGGCATTAGGGGAAAATGGCAGATGGATGTCTTAAGTTTTATTCCATCCGATACAGCACTTGTTATATTATTTATGTTGTTTTGTTTGTTCTTGCTTGTGTGTAGATTGTATGGTGGTGGTGACACTATTTGGCAGATGGATGTCTTAAGTTTTATTCCATCCGATACAGCACTTGTTATATCATTTATGTTGTTTTGTTTGTTCTTGTTTGTGTGTAGATTGTATGGTATGTCATTGATGGTGTCATGTAGTTTCCTTTCTGTTTATGGTGGTGACACTGTTTGGCAGATGGATGTCTTAAGTTTTATTCCATCTGTTACAGCACATGCTATACCATTTATGTTGCTTTGCATGTCATTTTTTATATACAGGGTATGTGGATGTGATATTGTCTGGCAGGTAGATGTCTTGATTTTTTTTTTCAATTTGTCACAGAAATATCATATTTTCATTTGGTTTATATTTTATTTTTTGCATTTTGTTGAGTCGGGGGAGGGGTCGCTAGGGCAGGAAGAGCTGGGCTCCCTCCACTCCGAGCCGATCGCGGGGCTGCATCGGAGTAGGAGGGGTTGAGCTCCCTTGTTGGAGAAGGGGGGGGGGAATCGCGGCAGGAGAGATTGGCTCTCTCTCCTGCCGCGATCGTTGCTGGGGGGGGGGATTTTGTAACCGGTGTTGTTTTTGATAGACACCGGTTACAAAATCCAGCTTTTAGGTGAAGGAATATCTCCTCCTTCGCCTTAAAGGCTTGGGTTTCGGAGTTTGGGACTTAGGCTTTTTTTTTGGTTGATTATATGTTGTTAGTGTAGACGTAGTGGTGGTCTGGGCATTTAAACAGCTGAACGTAGAGGCAGGCCATTATATTAAAAAATTCATTTTGGACGTTTTGGGTTTTTTTTGAGAATGGACATTTTCCCTGCTTCTACTTTCAGCATTTAGGGCCTAGGCCAAAAGGGGACTTAGACTTTTTATTTTTATGCCCCCCACGTATAAATGTATTAGATCCCTTGTTTCCGTAGTGTCCAGCTTTCGCATCCGTAACTGACCACTGATTCATTTGAGGTTTGGTGCTGGACAAGAATTTTAGGCGTGCCGTGGACCACCAGAAGAACTAACAAATCGATTCTGGAAGAGATCAAACGGGCTATGTCACTCGAAGCCCAAATAATGAAGTTACGACTGCCTTATTTTGGTCACACCATCACTGGAGAAGGACATTATGTCTGGGGAAGATCGAAAGAACCAGGCGAAGAGGGCGACCTGCAATCAGATGGCTGAACTCATTGAAATTAACCCTGGGAACGACACTGGAGGACCTTTCCGGACTAGCACAAAACCGATTTCATTTTAGGAGCGCAATTCATCAAGTCGCTAGGACTCGAGCACGAGTCAATGGCACCTATCAACAACATTAGATCTCTAGTATGTGTCGAATTAGGATAAAATTTTTATAAAAAAAACAAAAACCTTGTACTGTAACTATGGCAAATTGTAACCTGTTAACTGTATATTATGTAAGTTAACCTGTAACCCATTCTGAGCTCTTTGGGGAGAATGGGATAGAAAATGGTTTAAATAAATAACCCTGCCCCCTTTACTAAACCGCAATAGCGGTTATTAGCGCAGGGAGCCACGCTAAATGCTTCTCGCTGCTCCCAATGTTCATAGAATTCCTATGAGTGTCAGGAACAGCGCAGAACATTCAACGCGGCTCCCTGCGCTAATAACCGCTATTGCAGTTTAGTAAAAGGGGGGGTGGGTAAATAAATAAAGTTTGGAGGAAAAATATTTTCTTTAATTGGTTAAAAGAGGAAAACTAGGTACTGAACAATATGTGGGAAAGAAATCACATACGTTATACCCCCGCAAATTCGCGATTCGCCACTCAGTCATTCGTGGTATTTTCTAACCACCTCTTCCTGGAAGAGGCGGTCAGAAAATACTGCGAATGACTGATCAATGGAAAACAACTTTCATTTTGAAGTTATGTTACCAGCTCTGCCAAAATAAAGCCAGGGGAAAATTCACGAACCGCATTCTTCTGCCTCTGATCGTCACCAGTAGAGCTACTGAGGAACTCCAGGGAAAGACATGGCAGTGGATTGCCCACCGCCACAGTAGCGGAAGCAACGAAGTTCTCGCCAAAACTGCTGACTCCGAGAATGCGGCCAAACTGGCAATCAGGGTCTCCCCAAGTGAAATCTGCCTGCTGCAGAAAGGTACTTTTTGGGTTGTTTATCTTTTTTTTTTTTTTCAGCACCCGCCGCTGCCCCTGCATCCCTCTCCCGATCTGCTCATAAACCGCCTCCAATATTTGCGGTTTTTCGAAATTCGAAGGATGCTCCTGGAACGGAACCCCGGCAAATTTCGGAGCATTACTGTATACGGGGCCCTTTTACTAATGGACTTAGCGTGCACGAACATGCCCTGATTTTACAAATGGTGCCTAAAAGATGGGCACCAAGGAATGTGGTGCATAGCACTTGTCAATCATCAGTTAGGTGCCGCTAATAGAATTGCACCTACTGGCACCTAATTTGGACTTGCGTGCCAGACCCCAGCGCGCCGACAATTCGGCGCAAGACAGAAGCGCACAGCTGGAAAACTTAGTTTTAAAGAGCTCTGACGGGGGTGTGTGGGGGGAACCCCCTACACTTTACTGCATAGTGTTCGCGCTGCCGTTGGGGGTGTGTGGGAGGGATGCAACCCCCCACATTATAGAGAAAACGGAACTTTTCCCCCAAAAAATCAGAAAAAGTTCCGTTTTCTCTATAATGGAGGGTTCCAACCCCCCAACCCCCCCCTAACAGCAGCGCGAACACTATGCAGTAAAGTGTGTGTGTGTGGGGGGGGTTTCCCCACTCACACCCCGCTTCGGAGCTCTTTAAGTTTTCCCGCGGCACACTGGTGTCTTGCGCCGAATTGTCTGCCCTCCATTGTCGGCGTGCTGGTGTCGTGCACGCGACTGACTATGAACCGGTTACAGCAGTTGCCTTGGCGCTCCATTGCCCCCGAGAACCACCGTTAGATTGTAAGCCTTCTGGGACAGATGGGGGAAATACTTGAGTACCTGATTACTAGTCACTGAATGGTAAAACACTTTGGGTGAATCTCTTCATGAAAAGGCAGTTAACAAATAAATTTATCCCAGGGTTTTCTCGGCATAAATACTGGCACCTAAGCCCAATTTAGGCACCTAGACGCAAAACAGGACCAAGATCCACCGCTAACCATACCCATTTTCTGGTAGGCACCTTGGGCTACCCAGTTAAGTTTAATTTTTGACAATTAAGAGCTCATTATTGGGAATAAATTATAATTTTGGGTGGAATTCATTATGTCATATGTATAAAATGGAAGGAGTAATAGCAACACAGCGAGGATATATTAGGAAATTTCAAGATGTGTGGGAGCCATTAACAAAATTTTGTAATGATTAGTTGTTACTTTTCCCTTAATTCTTAAAGTTCATTTTTCAGGGAGGGGGGAACATCTTATTTAAAAGTAATTTAATTACTTATTATGAAGGGATGGGAAGGGAGAGAGATAAGATTTTATGATTGGTATTATTGCTGAATATTAAGTGATATTCTCAATGTGCAAATGTGTTTATGTATTATTACACTTACTAGTATTTTAGCCCGTTACATTAACGGGTGCTAGAATATATGTCTGTCTGTCTTTATTTCCGTCTCTCTCTCTCTGTCCTGCTGTCTTTCTTTCTGTCTGTCTGTCTCTCTCCCTGGCCCCCTTTGTCTGTCTGTCTTTCTGTGTCTCTCCCTGTCCCTGTGTCTTTCTTCTTTTCTTTCTGTCTCCCTTCCTCCCGCTGGTGGTAGAATATATGTCTGTCTGTCTTTCTGTCTCTCTCCCTGCCCCTGTCCCTGTGTATTTCTTCCTATCTCCTTCCCGACTTCCCTGTCCAGCAGCCACAGCATTCCCTCTCCCTCCATTTACCACGAGAGGAGCCTGCATGGACCTAACAGCCCGAGCCCTCAGCAGTGTAACTTCCCGGCGGCTCCTCTCACGATCGCCGCCTTCTCCGATACAGGAGCGGCTCGTGAGAGGAGCCGCTGCAGCATCTTTGAAGTTAAAAAAGAAACTTCGGCCCGGCTCCGTGCTCGGCCGCCACAGCCTGCAACCACCGACAGCCACCGCGGCCTACAGGTGCCGTGGCCTGCAGCCGCCAACAGCTGCCGCGGCCGACATCCGCCTTGAAGAGAGAAAGAGAGAGAGAGAGATTCGCGCGCATGCGCACTCCTACCTGCGGTGCCCTACAGCACACGGAAAACGGATCACGCAGTGGGAGTGCGCATGCGCGGCTTAGGCTTTTATTATATTAGATTGTACGTATCAAAATGAATAAAGATTTACAAAAAAGAAAAGATCTCATTATTACTCATTAATGGTACCAATTAAGCTAATTAAAAAATTAAGTTAGGTATCTACATCGGCTAGGAATGCTTATCTAGGCGCTTAAGGTGCCATTTACAGAATCTAGGCCTCAATTCTACAGAACCCATTTTAGACCTTTGGGCTTCTTGGCATTTAGAGTGCACCAAGGGCTAGATTCTGAAAATTTGTGTTAGAAACCGATGGGCTGCTGCCGCAGCCATTATTGTAGCAATTTTTTTAAAAAAGCAAATCATTCTCCAAAAAACGCTCATGTAAATGAGGATGGCGGAGAGCAAGTAAGGTTCACTAAATTTGCATGTGTTTCGGGCTTCAGGTTTATTTACACTTTAAAATGGGGTACATTATTATAAAATAAGAATACATCTCAAATCATACGAGGACCAACATGATACAACAGTAAAGAAAGGCGCTATATTGCTTGTATTGTATTAAAAGTGCCAATAAAGAAAATGCAAAAGAAAAAGAGATTGCACCAATAATTGAAACGAATAAGGTTCAAAATAAGAACAAATGGATCTTAACTTCCATAGTATTTACAAATCCTTTTTGAATAACCAAATCTACTTGTGATTTCATTGTTAAATTTCAATCTAATTGGACCCTTAACATTTTTATTGTCGAAATAATGATGTAACTCAGTGGTTCCCAACCCTGTCCTGGAGGACCACCAGGCCAGTCGGGTTTTCAGGATAGCCCTAATGAATATGCATGGAGCAGATTTGCATGCCTGGCACCTCCATTATATGCAGATCTCTCATTAGGGCTAATCCGAAACCTCGACTGGCCTGGTGGTCCTCCAGGAGAGGGTTGGGAACCACTGATGTAACTAATCCCATTTAATTGTAACTTTCTTTCATTTGTCTTATTAGAAGCCAAGAAAACTCTAGTTTTTTCTTTATTTGGGGTCCATTTAGCATGCGCTAAATGCCAGGGCAACCACTATATCCTATTGGAGGGGTAGGGAACGCCGGTCCTCGAGAGCCGTATTCCAGTCGGGTTTTCAGGATTTCCCCGATGACTATGCATTGAAAGCAGTGCATGCAAATAGATCTCATGCAAAGTCATTGGGGAAATCCTGAAAACCCAACTGGAATATGGCTCTCGAGGACCAGCATTCCCTACCCCTGTCCTATGGGCATCTTAGCATTTAGCGCACCTTAATAAAAGGACCCCTTAATTTTAACTTAAAACTGGCCTTCCATTCATGTATCAACAATAAAACCTTTTCTATCCAAGATACTTCTAATGGGGAATTTGAGGAAATAGTGAATATCAAGGTAATATTGTCTGAATAAATATAGTGTAAGACTTTACCCCCCTCTTTTACGAACACATAATGCGTCAGAAGGGGAAATGCTGGATAGGAGAAGGAAAGACAGAAGAGAAAAGCCAGATGCTGAAGGGGAAAAGGGGAGAGAAGAGAAACAGGAGATGCTGCAAGGGGAGGTGGAGAGAAAAAGGGAAGAGTATGCCGATTTATAGGTTTCAGGAGTGCATCAGAAACCCTAGTCCTGGTGATATTAATAAACTGTACCTTTATTGAGTTTATGGCTTTATTCAGTTTTACTTATCTTATCCTTTGCTTTGTCAAGCTCCGCCCAATCCCCAAAGCTCCCCCTTAAAAGGGGAGGGGCCAGAATTGATCGGAGCAGGAGAAGAAGCAGCAGAGAGGGAGAGAGAAGCCAAAGGGCAGGTGAATAAGAAGCAGGAGACATAGAGGGGAATTTGTGAGAGTTAGCTCCGCCCACCCCTGACGTCGACCACCAAAACGCCCCCTTAAAAGTGGAGGGGCCAACGGCGCTCAGCCGTTTGGCGCGCATCGAAGGCGTGCGTTAAAGGCGCTCGCCTTAGCAAGAGAGCCTTTGCAAAGGGCCTTGAGAAGGGACAAGCCACCGCTAAAAGAGAGCAGAAAGAGATCACAGCAGGCGCAGAGGACACACAACCAGGCAGACAACAGGTACAGAGGACACACAGCCAGAACTGGAGAGCCTGAAGAAACAAGTCAGACTCCAGGAGGGTAGAATAATGGCATACACAGCAGGTACAGAGGACACACAACCAGGCATATACAGCAGGTACAGAGGACACACAACCACACACTGCTAAAGGAGAACAGAAGGAGACCACAGCAGGCGCCAAGTACAGCCACAGCAGACACAGAAGACATCCACAGCAGACCGGAAAGCAGGCAGCAATAGAAGCAGCAGACAGAAGCAAGATGAACTACCCAGTTTTCTGCACCGTCTGTCATATGTATGTCTACCTCCCCTCCGGGAGGCAGTCTTATGTATGCACTCGATGCGGAGAACTGGAGAGCCTGAAGAAACAAGTCAGACTCCTGGAGGGTAGAATAATGGAACTGGAGGCACTTCAAGTAGCGGAGGAGGGAGACAGAGATACAGAGAACATCAAGACAGAGGAAGCATCAAGACAGAGGAAGCAGAGAACAAGACAGAGGACACCATTGAGGAAGAAGTCCGAGAGCTGGAGAAGGTCATAGAGGAGGCATACAGAGAGGCGTGGAAAATCACCAGCAACAGTGGAACTACACCTACAGAGAGTGTGGACCACCCGACGGACAACCACCACAAAGAAATGGGTGACACAGCAGCGAGAATGAAGGATACGGACCTGCGGCTGGAGAGATGGACATACACCAGGGACACGGACCTGCGGCTGGAGAATCAAGAGAAGAAAGAGAGGACGGTAATCGTTGTAGGGGTCTCCATCATCAGACAAGTCGACAGCCACATAGCGGGAGGAAGACTGGATCGGCTGATGACCTGCCTACCGGGAGCCAAGGTAGAAGACATAGTGATGGGGTGAACAATGTGAGCAACAGGAGCTACAACAGGGAAGTACTGAAGGACCAGTTCCAGATGCTAGGAAGGAAGCTGAAGACCAGAACACAGAAGGCAGCATTCTCGGAGTTCCTGCCGGTACCCAGGGCTGATGAGAAGAGTCAGATGGAGCTGCAAGCAGTCAATGTGTGGATGTGGCGCTGGTATGAGGAAGAAGGATTCCACTTCATGCGCAACTGGACGACGTTCTGGGGGAAGAGCAAGCTCTACAGGAAGGACGGACTCCACCTCAGTAGAGATGGAATGAGGCTACTTGCAAGCAACATCAAGAGAGAAGTTGAGAAGTTTTTCAACTAGGAAGAAGGGAAAAGCAGACAGTCGACCGAGAGAGAGAGAGAGTTTATGGTTCAAGAACCGGTATACCCGGAGGATACTATGCAAGAAGATAGAGGGAAAGACTCACCGGATCACAGGCAAGATAGATCGAAAAGGACACAAGAGGGAAGGAAATCCAAGAAAGGAACAGGCCGCAAACTCAAGTGTATGTAAACGAACGTAAGGAGCCTTAGGAATAATATGGGTGAATTAGAAGCTATGGCACAAAAAGATAACATTGACATCATAGGTATCACGGAAACATGGTGGACTGAGGAAAATGTCTGGGACACTGTTATACCGGGATACAAACTATACCGCAGAGACATATATGTCAAAGAGGGAATTGAATCTACTGGAGAGAACACGCTACAACTGATGGACAAGTTAGTCTCTATGGGTCAAAATTCCGGGAACAAATGGCCTGGAAATGAAAATTGGCATCTTCTACCGACTCCCAGGGCAGTCCGAAAAAATGGACGGAGAAATGACGGACGAGATTAAACCCAACTGCAAGGGAGGCAACGCAGTTATCATGGGTGACTTCAACTATCCAGGAATAGACTGGAACCTAGGATAAAGTACCGGGTTTTGAAAAGTAGTCTGGACAGCTCCTCGAAAAGGAGGACATGTCCGGGGAAACCCAGAAGTCTGGTAACTCTACTTAATGGTATATTCGATATTAAGGGCATAGAAGATGTAATTTAGCCTAATGTTGCCATAAAATTATCATAATCTATAGAACTATAAATAATAAATGCATTCCAGGCAGATTTTTTATATGTTTGTTTGTTGTTTGCTGGGAGAGTTGCATCAAAGGATGTTAAATTCCTTCTGGACACTACAATTCATACAATAAGCAGAATCAGTCAGATGCCACCACTTTGTCTAAGCACAGAAAAAATGAGAGCAAAATTCTAATTATTTCTTTGATAGCCAACTGTGGGAGTGAGATAAGGCACCAGATGTAGACAAAATCGTGAAGCAAAGATCAGAATATTATGTAGAAATTATTTACATGAGAAAATCCACTTCCTATTCAGCATATCAAAGAAAGACAACCAAGGCTAATAATGGCACTGTGAAATGAGCGAGGAATGAAAAGATATTTGGTAAATGTGCAATTGTTTCTTCATAGCCAACAAGAGACTGGAAAACGTCAACGTGGAAAAAAAAGGGCAATTTTCTTTAACAACCAAGGTTAGACAGGTCTACTCTTTTAAGCTCAGTGAAGCAAAGCTATCATACAATAACCACAAAAATCATGTAAAAAAGAGAGGGACAAAATATAAGGAGAAATACATTTTACCTGTATTCTTTAAACTGGGTTCTGACGATGCTTGCGGAATAGGGAGCAAATCTGTAAAAAAAAAAAAAAAAAATCAAAAAGAGTGTTTTAGAGTTAGTTGTGAAATAACATTTTTATTTATTTCAGTATTTATATACCACTTATAACCTAAGTGGTTTACATTCAGGTACTTAAGCATTTGTCCTGGTGGGCTCACACTCTATCTAATGTGCCTGGGGCAACAGGGGATTAAGTGACTTGCCCAGGGTCACAAGGAGCAGTGTGGGATTTAAACCCACAACCTCAGGGTGCTGAGGATGTAGCTCTAACCACTGCACCACACGAGAGGTATAAAACCTGAGGAGTGGCAATAGAGTATGACGGCAGAAGAGGGCCGGCAGCCCAACAAGTCTGCCCACCCAAGAATATGTGAAAATATATTCCTAAGAATAAGATATCAGAAGAAGGAACGTGAAAAATATTTTACAAGCACAACGCTTTGCTTTTGCATTAAACAAATGTGTCCATCTTTTCATAATATATACAGTAAACCCTCGATTATCTGGACCTCGTTTATCCGGACTTCGGACTAGAGGTCTGCACGGGAACGGGGATCGCGGGAATCCCGTGGGTCCTGCGGGAATCCCCCATAACCCACGGGACTCCCACGGGGACCCCCCTCTGGCCCATGGGACTCCCACGGGGACCCCCCTCTGGCCCACGGGACTCCCACGGGGACCCCCCTCTAGCCAACGGGACTCCCACGGGGACCCCCCTCTAGCCAAATGGACTCCCACGGGGACCCCCCTCTAGCTAACGGGACTCCCACGGGGATGGAAGGCTTTGGAAGAAGGGTTCGTCCATATAATATAATGGACACGTCAGCCTTAGTAAAAGAGGGGGGTTTATAAGTTAATTACCTGAACAGAAAACAAATAAAGGGTTCCATCAAAGAGATTCCATAAGGAAAACAGCAAAAGAAACTGTGGAATTGATGATCCTGTCAGAAGTAATTGCTGCTTTTTATGGGGACGGGCGGGGATGGAGGTAATTCCTTACGGGGATGGGTGGGGACGGAGAGGATCCTGATGGGGATGGGTGGGATTTCTGTCCCCCCACAACTCTTTACTTTGGATTTAACAGACTGTGCCCCGGAGACTACTACTCCCAGTTTGCAATGCATCACCTTCTTCAGCGACGCTCTTCAAATGACGCCAGTGCAACGTTCTGGGGCTAAGCAGTCATTTCCCAGAGGAAAAGCTTCCGGGGAGGCAGTTATTCACGGGAGGTAGAGATATTCGGATTTTCTGGACAATTGGGCTTAACGGACACCCCTCCCCTTGAGTAGTCCGTTAAATCGAGGTTTTACTGTAGTTTGTTCTTGTAGGTCGCATAGCTAGATCTTGAATTTTGAGGGCCTGAGCCCAAAGGGGGAGGGGTACAAAATTTTGCCCCCTCTACAGCTCTCTACCCCCTTCCTGCTCTCTGTGACACCCACCCTCCCCCCCCCCACCGGTAACCCCCAAATACCTCAACTGGCAGCAGAAGTGGTCCTTCACCTGAGGACTGGCAGTCAGTGATGCTTTACACGGGCTGCTACACCAGGCCCTGCTTTGCATATTCAGTTTTCATGAAAGCCAAGCTTGCTTGTCGTAGGTGCCCCCACCCCATGCATGCTCAGTTTAGCAACAACAGGGCATGTGTGAGGGGGTGGCAGAGTGTCAGTCCATGGAAAGACTGTTTCTGCTGCTAGGGCCCCTGCCAGCCAATGGTTTAGTTTATTATCACTTCTAGTCCGCCTTTATCCAAAGCGGATTACAATGCTAGGGTTGTCTGAACCAAAAGTGTATGGGTGGGGAGGGGACAGGCCGGACAGGCACTTGAGACCTATCCCCCCTCCCTCCCGAGGCTATGCCACTGGTTCCTGTACTGCCAGACATATTAGTTAAGCAAACCATTTCCATCAGAAGAGTAGAAGAGAGCTTTGGTGGTTCAGTGTTAAGCCCTGCCAATCTGTGTGACATCATTCTCTGCCCAACCCTTTGGTTTGAAAAGCGTACAGTTCTAGAAGAGGAACCATCTGGAAGCAATGCACATGGCTTTGAATTGGGTGGGAAAGATTATGGTTTTAAATATTGAGGTAGTGTTGGAGAATGGGTACTATAAACCGCCTAGAAGTCGCAAGATAGCTGGCGGTATATAAAAATAAAGTTATTATTATTATTATTATTACTATGGTTCTTTATGCTCAGTTAAAACTTGTAGACATGAATTCCCGGGGGTATCAAATTGTTTGAAACAGATATAATTGAGCAGTGAGGCTCGGTTCATAGACAACTCGGCGAAAGACAAAGGTGTGCGCCGAAGAAAATTACAGTTTTTAGGGGCTCCGACGGGGGGATTTGTTGGGGAGCCCCCCCCCCCAGTTTACTTAATAGATGTCGCGCCGGCGTTGTGGGGGGTTGTAACCCTCCACATTTTACTATAAACTTAACTTTTTCCCTAAAAACAGGGAAAAAGTTAAGTTTTCAGTAAAATGTGGGGGGTTACAACCCCCCACAACGCGACGCCGTAAAAACAGTAATTTTCTTTGGCGTGCGCCTCCGCGCTGCGCTCAATTGTCTGCGCGCGCCTTTGTCCCGGCACGCTTTTGACCTGACACCGTAAGGCTCATAATCAACCTGAAAAAATTCAATCACATCTTACCTTTCTACCAAAAACTTCACTGGCTGAAAAATTGAGAGCCGAGTACTTTTTAAATTCGGATGTCTCTTCTACAAAGCTCTGTACGGTCTACTGTCCAACTACCTCACCAATTGGTTTATATTCGCCAGACCCGGACGATCCACTCAACCTCAATCATGCTTCGCCTTCCCCTCAGTGAAAGGATGCACCCAAAAGAATTCATCAACAGACTTCTACCCTACCAAGCAGCCTCCAAAGATCCTGAATGGAGCCAACTGGTCAGAACATCAACCTCTTACATGAATACGAAGAAATGGATTGCGTGCTATTCTCTATGCTGTCTAGGTTAGCATTGACTGAGGTGGTTACAGAAAAGATGCATCAGGCTGGGAATGTGTTAGATCTGATTTTTCTTTTGCATTTTTTGTTAGGAGTGATGGATAGAAGCAGATGGACAGAAGCATTAAGGTGACACCAGTAATATGATATTATCTTTTTCATTACATTTTGTAGTTAAAAGACAGAAAGCTGATCCAAAATATGTTGATGAGGCCACAGTTTGATGTTCAGGAGTTAGCTAAAGAATGGCTGCCACATTTGCAATGTGACGACTTTAGTTCAATTCATTATGATGTGGAGCACTGGAGCATTTCTTTAAAAATAGCTTTGGATCTGGTTGCCCCTAAAAGATTGATTATGGTATGAGATAACTATGTCAAAAAAAACAACCAACAAAAATATTCAGAATAAAGCTGCTAATAGTGGAAGGAAACAGGCTGAAAGGCAAGTAACTAACATGGAGAAAAAGACCTCAGTGTTTCAAGGAAACAACCAAGAAACTATATGTTCAGTTATAAACTGCCATACAAAACACATCCCAGGTCAAAAAGCTCCATGGAAAAGATTCATAAAGATACAGTTTAAAATACACTAAGTTAAACTGCAAAAAAAACAGCAAAAAACTGTAAAAACTTGCACTTATCTTCCATTCATCTCCCACAAGCAGTAGAAATAAATATCCGTTGCTCCAATACGGAACCAGACACACTTTTCAAAGAATGAACTCAGTATTCCCGACAGGCCCTGTTTCGCCAAGTGGCTGCGTCAGGGGAATATCTTTAGAAAGAGAGCAACTGCTTCAAAAAATCTTCCACTGGCCTTTCAGCCTGTTTCCTTCCACTATTAGCAGCTTTATTCTGAATATTTGTTGGTTATTTTTTTGGATATTCAGCTTGTATACTTTTTAATGAGATAACTATGTTCCATGCCCATGGAGGCTGGGTCTGTTATTGCAGGAGAGGCATGAGGTAAGGAAATCTGAGAGGCAATGGAGGAAACCTGGAGATACTGATGATTATGATAGTTTTTAAAATTCGATTTTTGGAATATATGAGTGCTTACAGTCTGATACCATAAGCATATAACAGTGGCTGAAGCCTCAAGAGTGTTGTTTGGGAATTATGGAAATAGGAGGGGGGATGTTGGGAAATGGGAGAGAATGCATGGTGGAGGTTGGTGTGGTGTAGGTGTGGTTCAGAGGTGATTGGTGGGAGGTAGGATTTCATTGGTAAGAGTTGGTTGGATGGGTGATAGGGTGATTAGGGATAAGGAGAAAGGTGACTGGAGGGATTTATGTGGAAACATTAGGCAGGCTGGGAGTCATTTTGTGGTGGGAGAGACTGTGTGACGGTATTGGTGAGAAGGGTAGTGTAAAAATATTTTTTTTTATAATTTCAGACAGTAATTTTTACAATTTTTTTATTCCTCGGTATTTGGCTGTTACGTTTTTGTGGTCCTGATTGGTGTTTTTGCTATGCTGCAATGGGTCCAGTTGTTTATGGTTGGGGGAGTTAGGGTGTATGGGTATTTTGGGGCTAGTGGTGTCGGTTTGTGTGTGTTACTAGGGGGGGGGGAGTTCATGGCTCCTCAAAAATAAAAGCGTGTGGGGTGTGGCAATGCACAGAGCAGTGGGACCGCAAAGGGTGGTTCACTGCTCGTTCGGTTCCTGCACCTGCAAGCTCTAATTCTGGCTCATGGAGCCAGCATGGTCGTATGAATAGTCAGGCACACGGAGCTTATTCAGTGCGCCCAGCATATGAGGGGGCAATGGCTTCTGGGGTAATTTGGAGTTGTAGAGCATCTGCTGGCTCCAAGGCTGTACAACCGGAACATTCCTCGGGACTGCCTGTTTCTGCAGCTTCATCTGCTGAGTCTCTGGCTGAATTATATGAGGTTTTAGAGAAGGAAGGTTTTTTTTAGAGGATGGGTGGGGATCTGGGGGGCGTCAGGGGGCAAAAAAGATGCAAAGTTTGTTGGTAAACACTTGCGCAATTGTAAGTTTTTAATGAATTTATAAGAACATAAGACTAGCCTTACTGGGTCAGACCGATGGTCCATCAAGCCCAGTAGCCCGTTCTCACGGTGGCCAATCCAGGTCCCTAGTACATGGCCAAAACCCAAAGAGTAGCAATATTCCAGCATCTCAAAGAATAGCAAGATTCTGGAACCCCAATGAGAACAACATTCCAGAGCTGAGATTGTGATGTCATAATGCCTCGTTCCACAGTGCCTCAGAGCCAACCTCATCAGTGATGTTACAATGGCTTGATTGTCCTATTCTTGGCTCACGTAAGAACATAAAAAAAGCCATAATGGGTCAGACCAATGGTCCATCTAGCACAGTAGCCCATTCTCACGGTGGCCAATCCAGGCCAAAACACAAGGAGTAGCAATATTCCATGCTACCGATCCAGGGCAAGCAGTGGCTTCCCCCATGTCTTTCTCAATAACAGACTATGGACTTTTCCTCCAGGAAACTGTCTAAACCTTTCTTAAAACCAGCTACGCTATCTGCTCTTACCACAACTTCTGGCAATGTGTTCCAGAGCTTAACTATTCTCTGAGTGAAATGCATGTGATGATGCACCATGAGTGTGAGAAGACACAGGGTAGAGGTATGTCAGAGGATTCTATGACATTTTGGCAATCTTTGGATTTGTGGGATTCATTTGAGTTTTTGACTTTTTCTTTTTCCTCAGATGAGGATGAGGTTCCTGGTACAGCCTGCCAGCAGGGTGGGGTACGTTTGTCAGGTGTGGTACCTTTTTGTGGGGGTTCCGAGTGATACTGTAGCTCAGTTTTCTCGCCAGGGTCATATGTTGTGTGGGATTGCACCTTTGGACTATAGGATTGCAAAAAACCTGAGGCAAAAAATTCTGAGGGATAAATATGTTGATGTCTTTAGATTATTGAAGAGGGTGCGGGATAAAGGTGAGAAGAAGAAGGGTGAGGGGAAGTGGAAAAGATGCAGGTCCTCAGATTATTATAAATGGTTGTTAGGTTTCCATATTTATGCAGCGGTTTTGGAGACTGCCCAGCCATCTTTGAAAGGTGTAAAAGGGAGTGACAAGATATTTTTTAGGGATATTAGTGATAGGAAGAACTGCTATAGTGGCACTGTGGGACTCAACGGCGAAGGGAAAGAAATATGTAGAAACTGGTAAAGATAAGGCTGAATTGCTTAACAAATATTTCTGTTCTGTGTTCACAGTTGAAGCACTGGGAGCCTGCAGGACTGCAGAAGGCAAACACCAATAGTGATAGACGTGTGGTAGACCCTGTTCAATTTTTCAGAGGATTGTGTTCATGCTAGCTAAACTGAAGGTGGATAAAGCAATGGGGCTGGATGTTTACGCTTGGTTTGGTCTCACATCATTCCCTGGTTGGTTTGGTGGGATGCTTGAAAAGTGGAGGCGGTTGAATGCCTAAGGAAGAGAGTCAATTCAGAGGTTTATCACATCCTTGGGGGTTTGGTTTTATGTCATGATTTGATTTCTATTTATTGCCCTAGGCTTTATCTTTCTGATGGTGTCCATTTATCAGATATCGGGATTGATATTTTATTGAGAATTTACTGGAGGCTTCTTAAGAGTGGCAAACAGGGATGAAGATTTTGGGTGATGCAGTAACTAGCTAGGCTGTCACTGAATGTGATGGGAAATTACAGTTGATTGGGGAATTTATGGTCTCATGTATGAAGCTACCATGGGTGGAGGTAGGACCCTGTGACACCACAGGTCCTGCTAGAAATGGGAATTGATGACATGTTGGAGAAAATGTGGTGAACGGGACTAGTTCGACACCGAATAGCTCCAGGTACTGACATATTTTTAAGCTACACTGAGATGTAGAATTTAGTCTTGAACTTGAAATAAAATTGTTAAGTGTTCTGTGGAAATTTTAGAATAAAGCTGCGCTAGATGTGGTGCATTTAGATTTTAGTAAAGCCTTTGATAGTGTTCCACACAGATGTCTAATAAATAAACTGAGTGCTCTCAGGATGGGTCCAAAGTGATGGGCTGGGCCAAGAACTGGTTGAGTAGAAGGCGACAGAGGGTAGTGATCAATGGAGATCGCTCTGAGGAAAGGGATGTTATCAGTGGTGTGCCTCAAGGTTTTGTTTTGGGCCTGTTCTTTTTAACACCTTTATAAATGATATTGCTGAAGGGCTGTTGTGTGAGATTTGCCTCTTTGCGGATGATATCAAACTCTGCAATAGAGTAGACACCCAGGATGGTGTGAATAACATGAAGAAAGACCTGGTGATGCTTGAAAGAATGGTCTGAAATTTGGCAGTTAAAATTTAACATAACATAACATAACTTTCTTCTTCTGTACCGCCACAATCAAATGCTAAGAAATGAAAGGTCATACATTTGGGCTGCAAAACCTGAAGGAACGGTACAGTCTAGAGCAGTGGTCTCAAACTCAAACCCTTTGCAGGGCCACATTTTGGATTTGTAGGTACTTGGAGGGCCTCAGAAAAAATAGTTAATGTCTTATTAAATAAACTAGTGTTTAAGCCCGTTAGATTAACGGGTGCTAGAATATATGTGTAGACTTAACAGATCACAAAATTTAATGAAAACTTACCCTGTGAGCTGTCTGTCTTTTTTTCTTTCTCTCTCTCCTTGGCAGCTGTCTGTCTTTTTTTCTTTGTCTCCCTCTCCTTGGCCGCTAGCTGTCTGTCTTTTTTTCTTCCTCTTTCTCTCCTTGGCCGCTGTCTGTCTGTCTCTCTGGCCTCCTGTCTGTCTGTCATTCTTTCTGTTTGTCTATCTCCCTGGCCCCCTGTCTGTCTTTCTTGCTTTCTGTCTCTCTTCCTGCCTGCTGTCTTTCTGTGTGCGTCTGTCTTTCGTTCTCATGCGCTGCCTGCCGGTCTTTGTCTCTCTCCGTGGCCTCTCCTGTCTCCCCCCCAGAGCAAACCAAGATTGCTGCCTGCCCCCAGCACACCCCTCCCCCCAAAGCATAGCAAGTTTGTTCCTTGGCCCCCTTTCCTCTCCCCCACCCCCCCCACATCCCTGTGCAGCAACAGCACCCCTTGCCTGCTCCCCCTGTCTTGCAGTAGCCCTTTTCCCTTCCCCCTGTCCAGCAGCACCTCTTCCCTGCTCCCCCTGTCCTGTAGTAGGCCAGCCATCAGTAGCGTTTCTCATCCCCCCCTCCCCTCTCCTCCCGGGTCTCACAAATCCTTCGATAGCACAGCATTCACAACTTGCTCCTCCTGCTTGCTTCGGTCCGTCGTCGCTGCTGGTTCCCACCTACTTTCTTTTTGCGCAAAGGCAGGAGCAGGACCCGGCAGCAAGGAAGGCCTGAAGCAAGCAGGAGCAGCGAGTTGAAGCCTCCCTCCCTGCCCTAGGCTGGAAGCAACGTCGGAAATGGCAATGCTCCTCTTACCGCCGCAAATCAAACCGCCACAGACTCCACCGCTGCACATGCTCCGCAAATGGAACACGGCACAAAAGCACAAATCATGGCGGCAAGGATCACGCCATTTCAATTGCGCATGCGCGGGTAAAGGTTTTATTATATTAGATGACAATTTTGCATGAGGTAAACCTCTTTATAGTTTATAAATCTTTCCTTTTGGCTAAGTCTTAATAATATTGTAATTTATAGCTATAGAGACATATGATCAATAAACTGTTTTATTTTACTTCTGTGATTATGATCTTGTCAACCTCCTGGTGGTGAAAGATGGTACTACAGTTGCTGCATTTAAAATTAATTTTTGTCAAGAGTTTTAGGGTTTCCCAGTTAAAATTTCACCAGCTACTTATCTTTAGCATAGATGTTCCACGGTGATGATGTCTCCAAAAAAGAGAGAACAAAAAATACGAAACAAGTAAAAAACAAGCAGACTGTCAGTTATCCAAGGCCTCACTTTTAATCCAATAAATATAGCCTCTTCCAGGATAAACAATATATTTATAGTTTTTCAATTGAATAATTGGTGCTGTGCAAAAGGTTATTAAACCAATAAAGTGCTGAACGTGCATACAATGTCCAAAAAAGGGAAAGCACATATCATACTCGCCCGACGGTTCTCAACCGTTTCACACTTTTCGTCAGGGGCAATGCTTCCATAAATTGTTACACATGAATCTGTAAAATACATATACTCATAAATACTTATACTAAATCCTATTGTTTAATAAATATTGCTAAATACCTTTAAAAAAATTTTAAATTTACATATTGCTTATGTTACAAAACTTGTTATCTTTAAACTAATATCTGATAGTGGAATACAAAAAAAACACAAGCCCGTTGGCCATGTGAAAAATGTGGGCAAACATATCACATAATAAATTTAATATTGCCAACAAACTACAAATCGATGGCATGGAACCCAAACATACTCCTTAAATAATGCACACTAGCACTCGCAATTAAAACAAATTATCAAAATGGCGGCGGCATACATGATTTTAAGTATTATCACCGCACTTACCAATCTGAAATTAGAACACACTACAATGAAGAAAACAACACTGTTTAAACATTGATGAAATTAAAACAAACAACTTGCTGAATCAAGCAGTCTTTATACACGCCTCATAACTCATGCACGCACAGCAAAATTCTGTGTCGGGCATTCTAAGGGAGGCGGCATTTTTAAACTCAAAGGCAAATTTACCTAACCAATCACAATTTTTTGGACATTGTATGCACGTTCAGCACTTTATTGATTTAATAACCTTTTGCACAGCACCAATTATTCAATTGAAAAACTATAAATATATTGTTTATCCTGGAAGAGGCTATATTTATTGGATTAAAAGTGAGGCCTTGAATAACTGACAGTCTGGTTGTTTTTTACTTGTTTCGTATTTTTTGTTCTCTCTTTTTTGGAGATTTCAGTTTTTTGAACATTTTTTTTCTCTTCAATTTTTTGCTGATTTGTTCCACGGTGATGATGTGCAATGAGGATCTGCAGTTCACAGTTTTTTGTTTATACAAAAGTGCTCGGGCAAAATCATGGAAATTATATTAAAACCTTCAATCGTTTCATTGCTCTTTTTCTTATTTCTCTGGTTCTCCAACTCCAGCTGAGTTTCGAATTACATTATCAGGGAGACTCCATATAAGTTGAACCTTATTTTACTTCGGTTCATAGTCATTTGTGCACGAGACTTCAGCGCGCTGACAATTCGGCACAAGACGGCAGCGCGCCGCCTAAAAAGTGACATTGAATGAGCTCCGACGCGGGGTGTGAGTGGGGAACCCCCCCAATTTACTTCATAATCTTCGCACTGCCGTTGGGGGGGGGGAGTTGGAACCCTCCATTATAGAGTAAACTTAACTTTTTCCCGATTTTTTAGGAAAAAGTTAAATTTTCTCTATAATGTGGGGGGTTGCACCCCCCCAACAGCAGCACAAACAGTCTGAAGTGGGGGGTTCCCCCCACACCCCCCATCGGAGCTCTTTAAAAGTCACTTTTTAGGTGGCGCGCTGAAGTCTCACGCGCTTTTGTCCCGTCACCTTTTACTTCAGTTGATCCATATAAGTTGAACCTTATCTTACTTCAGTTGAATCTGAATTGCCATTGTCAACAGCACGCCGTGGAAAATCTATGCCTCAGATAAATTGCAATTTAAAGTTGCTGTTTTGCGAAGTTGAGTAGATATATAGGTGGGAACATACATGTGCGATGATGGTTCCCAGCAGTCACAAAAACGGTTACAGCGTTTTGCTAATGACCTGGGTGGAGGAGCGCTGAGCACATTGCAAAGAGTCTTTCACTTAACAAAGGTTGTGGATATAGAGTATTAAGAAAGCATAAGAAAGATATATATAGATATTATAATGAGTAATGACTATTTAATACTTTTCCTTATGAAATATTAGTGAAGGAAGGGGGTGGGTGGGGTATGATAATTTAAGTATTAAAAATGAATAATATTATTGTATATACTATATATTTGATATATAAGAAGTAGTTGGGGGGGAGATAAAGCTTTCTTTTGTTAATATTGAAATATTTCAAGTGATGTGGTATATTATTATATGAATTGTTTGTACACTTGATGTTTGAACATAAAATGAATAAAGATTTAAAAAAAAAAAAAAGAAAGCATAAGAAAAAAATATTTTAAAAAATAATAAAAACAATAAGAAGTATTACAGCATTATATTTTTGATATCTTAAGGTGGCCAAACAGTTTAAAAAAGGTGACGGCAAAAGCTAGAAGGATGCTAGGGTGCATAGGGAGAGGTATGGCCAGTAGGAAAAAGGAGGTATTGATTCTCCTGTATAAGACTGAGACCTCAATTAGAATATTGTTATAATTCTGGAATCCACACCTTTAAAAAAGATATAAAAAGGATGGAGTCAGTGCAGAGGAAGGCTACTAAAGGTGTGTGGTCTTCATCACAAGGCATATGGGGACAGACTTAAAGATCTCAATCTGTATACTTTGGAGAAAAGGCGGGAGAGGGGAGATATGACAGAGACGTTTAAATATCTATGTGACGTAAATGCGCCAGAGTCGAGTTTCTTTCATTTGAAAGGAAGCTCTGGAATGAGAGGGTATAGAATGAAGTTAAGAGATTACGAGCTCAGGAGAAATCTAAGGAAATATATTTTTATAGAATGGGTGTTATATGCATGGAATAGTTTCCCAGTAGAGCTAATCTAATCTAATCTAGTCTTCGATTTATATACCGGGTCATCTCCCGACGGAGCTAGACTCGGTTTACAAGTAATTAAAGACCAGCAAAAAAGCAAACAAGAGCATAGGAGAAAATAAGTGTTGTAGGGCAATCAATTTGTTTAATCTTTAGGTAAACTGTTCAAGTATTGTGTAAATAATAAGGTTTTTATGACTCGTGGAAACAAAGACTGTATAAATTCAAGAAAGCATGGGCCAGGCACATGGGATGCCTTAGGGAGAAGAGGAGATAGTGGATGCTGCTAAAGGGGGGTGGTGTAAGGTATCTGGCTAATTTGAATCTTAGGCCACTCCCAGTGCATCCCAGAATGCACTGGGAGATGGGCCTAACATTCCGGTTGGCCCAGGTGCCTAAGGCCCCTCCTACACGAGGGGCCTAGTGCTTGGGCCAATCGGGTCCTTAGGCCCCTCCCTGGTGCATCCCAAGATGCACCTGGAAGGGGCAGACCCATCATTCCTTCAAAGGCAGGCGTGCCGGCCAGACGCAGACAGGAGTAGGCCGGCCAATGAAGCAATGTTAGAGGGGGGTCTGTGTGGGGTCCTGTTTGGGGGGGGCCTTAGGGGGGTTTTGGTGTGGGCAAACTTTCAGGGGGTTTGGGGGTGAACTTTCAGGGGGTGGGATTGTTGGCACGAGGGCTTGGGCTCCCTCAAGCCGGGGAACATTGGCAGGGGTTTTGCGGGGTGTTGGCAGGAGGGACTTGGCATCTCTCCTTCATGGGAACAATGTGGAAGGGTTCAGTGGATCATGGCCGATCATTGGGGGTGTTCACGGTGTGTCGACTGGAGGGATTGGGTATCCCTCCTGCCAGGGAACATTGCAGGAAGGTTCAGAGGATCATGGCAGGAGAGATTGGGTATTCCTCCTGCCGCGATCATTGCAGGGAGGCGGAAAGGTTCCATGATTCTCTATCTGGCACTTATGACAGACGGCAGTTAGAGAATCTTGCTTTTAGGCGAAGGATTGGTCCCTCCCACGCCTAAAAGCTCTTGTTTTGGACTTGGACAATTTTTAATTATTTTTAGAACAGGGCTTAAAAGTAGACGTAGTGCTGGTCTGCAAACTCCTGAATGTACAGGTAGGCCACTCTCCCCCCCAAAAAAAATCCCACATTTTGGACATTTTTTCTCGAGAATGGACATTTTCCTGCTGCCTACTTTGTGCGCCTAGGGCCTTAGGCAAAAAGGGGACCTAGACGTTGTTTTTGATTATGCCCCTCTCTATATATTTTCTATTGCAGGGATGACGCTATGGAATGCTCTCCATGGACAGTTAAGTTTACGTGCTGAGAGGCTAGTTTTAAGAAACTTTTAAAACTCAACTTTCTGTAATGGCATTTATATGAGTTTTATAATGGTTAAGATGGAATGCATTTGGTAGTTGTGGAGACAGTTTCCTGTATGGTGTATTTTGTTTTGTTTGTATTATGTTTAAGTATGTTTTTATTGGAAAACACCTCGGTATTGGGCAGTGTATAAATGTTATAAATAAATATAAATAACTTAGGTGTCTACATTTTTAAGGAAGATACCATAATTTGTTATAATGGCTACACTTACAGAGCCCTGGACAATACAGACAACAAAGTTTTACTTTCATGTTTTAAACATTAGCATGAAATGTAGACATTATTTTATGCATTGTCATCTTAAATATTTCTATAGTAAACATATTCATCCCTTTATCTTCTGTTTTTCCAGCAGGCTTAAGTAGAGAATGATACGGTGATAAAATTCATCACTGTCCCCGTCCCCGCGGATAACCGCGGGAAATAATCCCATGCCATTTTCTAGTGTCTATTTCAACCTCGGTCCTTCCACACCAGCATTCTTCAAAGCAAAGCTTGTGGGTCAGTGGCTGTGCTTATGTGAGCCAAGGATAATGAAGCCATTGTGACATCACTGATGTGATTGGCTCTTAGGCACTGGTGGAATGAGGCATTATGACATCACAATATCTGTTCTGGATACCAGAGACTGTTATTCTGTAGTGTCTGTTTCAACCTCAGTCCTTCTACACCAGCATTCTTGAAAGTAAAGCTTGCGGGTCAGTGGTTGTGGCCATTCATACTCTGATTGTTATGTGAGCCAAGGATAATGAAGCCATTGTGACATCACTGATGTGATTGGTTCTTAGGCACTGGTGGAATGAGGGATTATGACATCACAATATCTGCTCTGGATACCAGAGACTGTCATTCTGTAGTGTCTGTTTCAACCTTCTACACCAGCATTATTCAAAGCAAAGCTTGTGGGTCGGTGGTTGTGGCCATTCATACTCTGATTCTTATGTGAGCCAAGGATAATGAGGCCATTGTGACATCACTGATGTGATTGGCTCTTAGGCACTGGTGGAATGAGGCATTATGACATCACAATATCTGCTCTGGATACCAGAGACTGTCATTCTGTAGTGTCTATTTCAACCTCAGTCCTTCTACACCAGCATTCTTCAAAGCAAAGCTTGCGGGTCAGTGGTTGTGGCCATTCATACTCTGATTCTTCCCTCTCTCCTTAAAGAATGACATGAAGATGGTTTCCCGCGGGGACGGGGACGGTGATGAATTTTGTCACCGTGTCATTCTCTAGGCTCAAGTTTGATTCCTGTAGAGGAAAGACAGACAAAACCCCCACATGACCTATTCAGGAGGGAAAAAAAAAGTAAATGTCCATCATACCCCCTTCCCTCTATCCTTAAAAAAAAAAAAGAAGGAAGGAAGGATTAATATCCTCCACACTACCACTTGCTCTTGAATATCCTTTATCTGAACTATATGTGGACTTTATTTGCCATCATCAGCACTGAAACCAAAATATGCTTACTCTTATGGAAGGCTGGAATTAGTCACAGCTCCTACTGCATGCAAGGGCAGTGACTAGATATTTTTTTAAGCTTCCTTCTAGATTTAAACACATTAATCATTTCCCTTGCCAAAGCCACTTTTTAAAAGGTCATTGCTTTTTTTTCTTCTTCTTCTTCCCAATGGGAATATCAGTGTTCTTTAAACAAATGCTTTGACAAACCTTAACACCTGTGTTAATCTATACAGAATTCACACCAGATCTCTTATCCTTGTGTAAAGCACTTTTACCTTTTATTTACAATTTTACACCTTCTTTCTCTCTTAGGAGCCTTTTTATTAAAGCTGCGACAAAAAGTGACCTTTCTGCGTCCTTACCATGGGTCTTTCCCACTTGCTAAGGCCACTTGTGCCATGGATGGGAATTGGTTGATTTTCCTATTTCCAGAAATAATGGTTATATGCTAATTGGGGTGGACGCTATTGGACTGCACTAGCACTTTTAGAAACGCTGATTTTGAAACTATTTTGGGGCACAGGCGATGCTGTTGTTTATTATGGTCTAACGGGCTCGACTTGAAGTCCTAAGATTGGCTAGTTATACACTTCTCCCTCTGTATTCGCTGTGACAGGGGATTAACAGAACCACAAATACAGAAAAAGCGCAAATAACTTTTTCATATGTTATTCGCTGTTTTCTATTAAAAACCATCGTGAATAATCATAATCAGACGGCTTCTAGACAGTTCAGACCAAAGAGAGCTGGACAATCAGCAAATTACAATATGCAAATTATTAAAATACAACATTTTACACATAAGTGGACATAATAGCAGCATTAGATTTAGTGAAACTTCTGTTTAGGAGATAAATCTATTAAACAATGCAGTTTATATTTCTTTCCTAAAGGCGCTGTAGGTCAGTCTAGCTCTATTAATGTAGTTGCCTAACCAAAATAGCTGTTTACTTGCTTGGTACATAAGAGTCCTATCTGTAAACGCTTGGAATCAGCGATTTCTCTATGCAAGCTAATGTAATTTTGAGGAAGGAGCCAGCAAGCTAAAAATCGTGAATAATCAAAACTGTGAATGCTGAACCGCGAATACGGAGGGAGAAGTGTATAGTTCTTTATTTGGACTTTAATCAGGACTTGCAAACAATATGGAATTTATATTCTGAAGCGGAATCCAAGGATGGCTATTGTTACCATAAGGCAAGAAGGAGCACCCGATACAGATAAGCTACACAGCTGATGCTTTGAGGTCTGCACTTCAGATAAGTATTTTTGTTTTATTCTTTGTCCTTTAATTTTTGATCTTCTTTTTTGAGAACTTTTTCAATATATAGTATCCTGTTCCTGGTTAGGGCAGTGCCCGATTGTTTTTTGATATACCAGGTTTTTTTTTGGTATAATTAAAATTCAACCTTCCCCCAAGTCCATGACACAAATACTGCAATAATCCTCTTTAATCTTTTCTTCTGGACCTCAGCGACACCTCTCACCTCAGCAAAAAAATGGGGCACAGAATCAGAGAAAGACAGACAGAGAAAGAAAGAAAAAGTTGGGGGAGGGAATGAGGTCTGGAGGAGAGGAAGCATATAGGAGGCTGAAAGAAGGGAAGAAGTATTGGATGCACAGTCAGAAGAATAAAGTGCAACCAGAGACTGATGAAATTACCAAACAAAGGTAGGAAAATGATTTTATTTTCAATTTAGTGATTGAAATGTGCCAGTTTTGAGAAAGAAAAGATATTGAACTTTAAATGTGAGTGCTGCAGAAAAAATAGAGTACTTGGAGGGCCGCAGAAAAAATAGTTAATGTCTTATTAAAGAAATGTTGTTCTGATGAATCCGATTTTGATAAGGAAGCTTATGATATGTACAACAAATTTATTCAGAGAGGGTATCCTGGGAAAATCGTAAGGAGAGCATGGAAAAGAGCCAAAAATTGTCATCGCCCCTGGTTAATGCTCAATGATCAAAATAAACAAAAACAACAGGATATGGTTTGTGTGATGCCACACACAAACAAAGGTAATGCCATAAAACATATCATTTTAAAACATTGGGCAATATTGCAATATCATTCATCTTTTCAAAACCTACCCAAATTTGCTTATTCGCGGGCTTCTAATTTGGGCGAACTGCTCAAATATAATCATCACCAACAAAGCCCCACAAACAAATTGCCTCACAAACCTTGTGGAAAGTGTAGGGTCTGCAGTTATATATTAGACGCTACTTATGTAGAAATCCCACCATCAGGTTCACGTCATTTTTTTCTGAATACTGGGACTAATTGTGATTCCAGGGGCGTGGTTTACTATATACAATGCCCATGTAAAAAAGTTTATATTGGACAAACGATCCGTAAAATTAAAACTCGAATTACGGAACATTTAAGTAACATCAGAACTAATAGGGTTACCGCCCCCCTGGTTTCTCATTGGTCCCAGCATTCACACACATTAGAAGATCTCAAGTACACAGTCTTAATTCAAACACGTAAAAATGAAGGGGATATATCAAGAACTTTAATATTTAAAGAACAGCGTCTGATATACATCTGGCAGACCCTACAGCCAATTGGCTTAAATTTAGACATAGAATGGTTAGCAATGTAGATTTATAATCCGTGAAGTAATCTCTCGATGTTGCATTTACTTCCGGTCGTTGGTAGCTTTTTAAGATCAATTTCCGGTTAGCTTCCCTTAAAAACAACTAGGTGAAGTGAGCTTCATTCGCTCAGTCCACTTTGAACTACTCTGATCACAGTGAGCCGATATCAGGTAACATTAGTATTTAAGATTTATTTATGAAATTGAGTATAAGAGCTTTTTAAGAATTTAATAGCGCTTAGATGGTAGAAATATAACCAAGCATATTTTGTCATCATATATTTCTAGTTTGCTGTTTGATTTTTCTTAGTGTCCCTCCCTGACGAAGAGATGAAATCCGGGTTGGGGGGACGGGAGTTTTCCTAAGAAAGAACTAACAAGATTTTAAAGAAGCACGAGCACTTTAATTTGCACCAGTCACCAATGAGAGTTAACAGCACCAACATGAACCGCCCCTGAACGAAGATAAGTACCATCATTAGATTGGATTTAGTATTCAATATTCAGGGAGGGCAGGGGACAAGTGAAGGCAATGATGGTCCCCTCGTTAACCTCATTGTAGTGACATCACTACTATATGGGTTATCAGGTCTGAGCACTTCACTATTATTTATAGAATTTATCTTTTATAATCACAATAAGTTTGGATATTAAAGAAATGACAATTTTGCATGAGGTAAAACTCTTTATAGTTTATATATCTTTCCTTTTAACTGTTAAAGGAAAGTTTTATAAACTATAAAGAGTTTTACCTCATGCAAAATTGTCATTTCTTTGATAAGACATTAACTATTTTTTCTGCGGCCCTCCAAGTACCTACAAATCCAAAATGTGGCCCCACAAAGGGTTTGAGTTTGAGACCACTGGTTTAAAGGGACAGAGTCAACATGGATTTAGCCAATGGAAGTCTTGCCTCACCAATTTGTTACATTAAAAAAAATCAAACATCAGATATTGACAAGACTAACTAGGAGTCAGCCTCAAAGATTGCACTGAGCAAATTTAAGCCTTGTCAGTAATAGCAGTGGTCTCAAACTCACGGCATGGGGGCCACATGTGGCCCACCAGGTACTATTTTGAGGCCCTCGGTATGTTTATCAAAATCACAAAAGTAAAATAAAACAGTTTCTTGATCATATGTCTCTAGTTATAAATTACAATATTAGTCTTAAGACTTAGCCAAAAGAAAACATTTATAAACTATAAAGAGTTTTACCTCATGCAAAATTGTCATTTCTTTAATAAGACATTAACTATTTTTTTCTGAGGCCCTCCAAGTACCTACAAATCCAAAATGTGGCCCTGCAAAGGGTTTGAGTTTGAGGCCACTGGTCTACAGTAACAAGTCTATAGTAACAATTAAGATCATATAAACCCTACCAGTGTACTGACCTTGAAATTAGAGAATGACACGGGTACAAATTTTTCCCCGTCTCCACGAGAATTCATTTTCCTCTCCCGTCTCATCGAGTTCTTTTCCTGTCTTTGCCCCACTCCTGCAAGCTCTGTCCTCATCTGCACAAGCCTCAGACACTTTAAAATCATAAGTGTTTGAGGCTTATGCAGTTAAGGCAGAGATTACAGGAATGGGGCAGGGATAGGTGCAAAAACTTATGGGGACGGGAAACTTGAATTCTTGTGGGGCGGAGACAAATTTGAATTTGTCCCCGTGTCATTCTATATTTGAAATCTAATTCCCAAAATAACTGTTTTCCCTATAAAAATCAGAAAATGACCGTAGTTATATTTTTTGAAGGCCTGAATATACCTGTGAAGAAAGGTGAGCCAGATGATATTGTGGGGTTCATAATCAAAACTTTAAAACGTCCAAAAACTAGCTTAAATCGGTACTTGGACGTCCTAATAGCAAGGACGACCAAGTACCGATAATTCAAAACCAGCTTTCCGGATGTGCAGCAGCAATTCTAAGCTCCTGTGCATCCAGAGATCAAAGGGGTGTGTTGGGAAGTGTGCTATGGGCAGGAATCGGACGTACTGCAGCCATAATCAAAGCTTTCCTAAAGGGAATTTAGATGCCGGCAGATTCACTAAGCCCATCGATCCACAAAGGTGCCCAAACTGACAAGAAAACCACTGGAGGATTTACGGCATGTACCCCCCCCTTCTCCCTCAATGGTCACGACCCACTCCCAGCACCCAAAGAACAGAAACCCCCAAAACCCAATGGCTTCCCATCAGTTGATCGCAGCAGAATACCCATCAGCTGAACCAGTTTTGGGGATTCCTGGCGGCTCAGATGATGGGGATTCCCCCTGTAAGATCAGTTGAGCCATGGATCCCTTCAACCCGTCTCCCTGACATCCCCCTATATCCACGGACCTCCCCCAACATTCCCTGATATCCCAGACCGCCCCTGATGTCTCTGCCCTGCCCTCACATACCCCCAACATTCCTGTGCCCCCTCCCACATCCCCAGACCTCACCGTACCTTTGGATGAGAAAACAGCAGGTGGAAAGCCCACTTCCTTCTGCCTACAGGGTCGCGTGCTGCAAATGAGGAAGCTTTCCTCTCCCACTGCATCTTGGATGCAGGAGGGGGCTGAAGGCCCTGATTGGCTGAATGGAATGTGGGTGGGGGCCCAGGATTGTTGGGGAGGACATAGGGGGAGGGCAGAGAATGTTGGGGGAGGTCCGGGAATACAAGGGGTGTAGGGCTCCGCAGCTGAACTGATCCTGGCAGGGGGAATCCCCTTCAGCTGAGCAGCCAGGAATCCACGAAACCAGCTAGGCTGATGGGGATTCCTCTGCTGTGATCAGACAAGGTAGAAACATAGAAATAGACGGCAGATAAGGGCCCACGGCCCATCTAGTCTGCCCACCTTAATGTCCCTCCCCTACCTTTGCCCTGTGAATAGATCCCATGTGCCGATCCCATTTTGCCTTAAAATCAGGCACGCTGCTGGCCTCAATCACCTGTAGTGGAAGACTATTCCAGCGATCAACCACTCTTTCAGTGAAAAAGAATTTCCTGGTGTCACCTCGTAGTTTCCCGCCCCTGATTTTCAACGGATGCCCTCTTGTTGTCGTGGGACCCTTGAAAAAGAAGATATCTTCCTCCGCCTCGATGCGGCCCGTAAGATACTTGAACGTCTCGATCATGTCTCCCCTCTTTCTGCGCTCCTCGAGCGAGTATAGCTGTAATTTGTCAAGCCATTTTTCGTATGGTAAATCCTTGAGTCCCGAGACCATCCGGGTGGCCATTCTTTGCACCGACTCCAGTCTCAGCACATCCTTGCGATAATGCGGCCTCCAGAATTGCACACAGTATTCCAGGAGGGGCCTCACCATGGATCTATACAATGGCATAATGACTTCCGCCTTACGACTGACGAAACCCCTTCGTATGCAGCCCATGATTTGTCTTGCCTTGGACGAAGCCTGCTCCACTTGATTGGCAGACTTCATGTCCTCACTGACGATTACCCCGATTTTGTTGATGGGTACATCTACAAAACTTGCTTTTGTGCATTTTTCACATGGGCGTTTTTATTTTTGAAAATGGGCAAAAAAGGTAGACGTCCTAAGGGCCAAAACTTAGACCTAGCTCATTTTCAAAAAATAAAAGATAAGACGTTTGGCAGCTTTGAAAATGAACATGTTTCCTACTGGGTTTGTGAATGTCTTTAACAAAACGTCCAACCTCAGACTTAGGCACACTATCGATTATGCCTCTCTGTGTATCTAGATTTTCTGAAAGATTTTCAGAAAGACCTAGATTCTCTAAATGGTGCTGTTTTTTTTAGGCGCTGCTAGGTGCTGGTGCCCAGGCTCAGTGAAAAATGTAGTTTAAATGGCATTTTTTCTGGTGTCAGGTCAAAAGCGCGCCGGGACAAAGGCGCGCCCAGACAATTGAGCGCAGCGTGGAGGCGCGCGCCGGTCTAAATTACTGTTTTTAGGGCTCCGATGGGGGTGTGTGTGGGGGGGAACACCCCCACTTTACTTAATAGACATCGTGCCGCATTGTGGGGGGTGTTGTGGGGGGTTGTAACCCCCACATTTTACTGAAAACTTCACTTTTTCCCTGTTTTTAGGGAAAAAGTTAAGTTTACAGTAAAATGTGGAGGGTTACAACCCCCCAAAACGCCGGCGCGATGTCTATTAAGTAAAGTGGGGGGGTTCCCCCCCACGCCCCCCCGTCGGAGCCCTAAAAACAGTAATTTAGAGCGGCGCGCACCTCTGCGCTGCGCTCAATTGTCCGGGCGCGCCTTTGTCTTTCGCGCCATTGTCTATGAACCATTTTTTCCACTGATTTTCAAGGTGTCTACTGGTGCCTAAAAAATCGGCACAAGAATTGCATCTTCATAGATGCTTGACAGCACCTAATGCCACTGTAGGCATGGCTAATGCCTGGAAAACCCTGGCCTGCATTTCTGGCACCTACATTTGCCAGAGGTACGACTCTCTAACCGGTGCTGTTGTGTGATTGTCACATGATCAGCTGCCATAAGAACATAAGACTAGCCTTACTGGGTCAGACCAATGGTCCATCTAGCCCAGTTGGCAATCCAGGTCACTAATACCTGGCTAAAAACCAAAGAGTAACAACATTCCAGAATCTCCAAGAGTAAGCAAGACTCTGGAATCCCAAGAGTATAAACATTCCATGAAGAATACCCAAAAAGTAGCAACGTTCCATGCTACCAATCCAGGGCAAGCAGTGGCTTCCCCCAGTATTATACACAAACAATTGCATATGAACAAACTCATGCAGATTAAATTTTTTTTTTTTTTTTTTAAGTTCAAATGTTTTTATTGATTATAGTAAGTGGAAAATACAATACCATAAGAAAAGATGTACATGTAGTCACAGTTATCTCTCTAACAACCCAGACATGCATATGAACATATTTGTATATAATTTATATCTTACTCACGGTAAATTTTTAAGTATGTGAATCCTATGAGATATACATATTACTATTGTCAGACCTCAAACACCCAAGACACTACTTTTTTATTTTGTGTCCTTACAGGGGTGACGTGTTCATCATCGGTCTGATTTTTTTACTTTTAGTGCAGGTAAGACCCAAATTAACCAATGTGGTGCTGTAATTAAAATATTAAGAAGAGCACTTAGCTTATAACCCGATGGCTACCCAGCCATTTCACTGGCAAGTTTCATCAGGGTATGCTTCCGAGTTACCTAAACTCTCATTTTAATCTGAGTTATACCAACAAGAGTTCTCGAAGATAACATCTGTTTGCCTATCCCTCAATAAAATTTTGCCAGTATAAAAGGTTTTGTGAAAGAATCTTTGCCTTTCAGGCAGCTAAATTAAATATTTGGCTTGCCCGGTGTGTGTTAGAAGCCTCTTCTTATCTGGATTTTAGAAAACAGATAAAAACTCAATTATTTAATAGACTAGGATCTTAATACTTTTTTATATTTTTATCTTGCTTTGTAAAATTCTCCGCATTCTTTTATACCACATGCATATTATAATTTATGTATTTCTTCCACTAGATGCCTTCAATTGCTGTCTTTTTAAATATCTTGTACTGTTTGTTTCTTATCCAGTTGTTGTGAACCGCTTAGAACTCTTAGAATGGCGGTATATAAAAATAAATTTTTATATACCGCTTAGAAAGGCGGTATATAAAAATAAATTTATTATTATTATTTACTCTTCATAATTTCATAATTATCCTGATTCCTTTGGTAAGCTGTGCTTCTCCTCTCCACCTGTGGCTGGACTATAGGTTTCACTTCCTGCTTCTGCTCAGAGCTGCTGTTGCTGCCTTGTGCTCTATTGGTCTTCTTTCTTTTGCTAGGCTCAGGGAGTATTATGGGGATCTGTTCTAGGACTGGGAATGACAAGTTAGGTGATCAAATATGCAGATGACACAAAATTATTTAAGGTTGTTGATTCACATACGAACTGTAAGAAACTGCTGGAGGATCATTCCAGATTAGAAAGACTTATCCAAAAGGCAGATGAAGTTTAACCTACGTAGACAAATGTCAGATTTTCAGAAGAGTGTTTTTTTTATTGTTATTAGCCCTTTCTGTCCTCTATAGTGTCCATTTGAGCTGTCAACAATTTTAAAAATGTGTAGGCATAGCAATGCCCTGAGATCAGAGAGAATATTGAAGATACATTTTGCAGAGAGGAGAGAGTTGCAGCTTCACTTGCTAGCCTACAGGAATGGAACAAGTTATAGATTGATATCAGGCTGTAAACAGAAACAGAGCAATTTAAATAAAAACATCTGAAAGCTTTTTTTTTTTTTTTTTTTTTTAACCCAAGCCTTTGGTGTGATTTAGAACATAAGAATTGCCGCTGCTGGGTCAGACCAGTGGTCTATCGTGCCCAGCAGTCCACTCCCGCGGCGGCCCTTAGGTCAAAGACCAGTGCCCTAACTGAGTCTAGCCTTATCTGCGTACGTTCTGGTTCAGCAGGAACTTGTCTAACTTTGTCTTGAATCCCTGGAGGGTGTTTTCTCCTATAACAGCCTCCAGAAGAGCGTTCCAGTTTTCTACCACTCTCTGGGTGAAGAAGAACTTCCTTACGTTTGTACGGAATCTATCCCCTTTAAACCTTAGTGGAGTGGCTTGAGAACCTGCAAAACAAGATCCAATTCCCACCGCAGTCCCTTGTAACTCTGGGCAAGTCACCTATGCCGGCATTTAAAAACTGCAGTAGAGGGTTCTGTTGAATTAAATGCTTCAATGCACACAGAATTCCAATGAATGTCAGATCATTTTCCTTGACTTCCAAAAAGCCTTCGACAAGGTACCCCACGAACAGCTGCTTAAGAAGCTGTGGAACCACGGGGTGCAAGGGGATGTCCACCGATGGATCAAAAACTGGCTGGCAGGCAGGAAAGAGAGGGTTGGAGTAAAGGGCCACTACTCAGATTGGCTATGGGTCACGAGCAGAGTCCCGCAGGGGTGCTGTTCAATATATTTATTAACGACCTGGAGGCGGGAACAAAATGTGAGGTTATAAAATTTGCGGATGACACCAAACTCTGCAGCAGGGTTAGGACCGCGGAAGACTGCGAGGACCTGCAAAGGGACCTAACGATACTGGAAGAGTGGGCAAAAAAGTGGCAAATGAACTTTAACATAGAGAAATGCAAGGTCATGCATGTAGGGAAAAAGAACCCGATGTTCAGCTACAAAATGGGGGGATCACTACTAGGGGTAAGTAACCTTGAAAGAGACCTGGGGGTGATGGTAGACACAACATTGAAGGCGTCGGCACAATGTGCGACGGCATCAAGGAAAGCAAACCAAATCTTGGGTATCATTAAGAAGAGTATCACGGCCAGAACGAAGGAAGTCATCTTGCCACTGTATTGTACAATGGTGCGCCCGTATCTGGAGTACTGTGTCCAGTACTGGTCACCGTACCTCAAGAAGGACATGGCAGTACTTGAGGGAGTCTAGAGAAGAGCAACTAAACTGGTAAAGGGTATAGAAAACTTCTCATATGCTGACAGTTTGAAAAAGCTGGGGCTATTCTCCCTGGAAAAGTGGAGACCAGTGGTGTACCAAGGGGGGGGACGGTCAGCCCCAGGTGCAAGGACCGAGGGGGTGTTCAGCTGGCCACTTACTGGGCAATAGACTGCTGCCGGGGAAAGGCTGCCATTACCGTCAACAGAAAGCCGGTGCCGAATTCTCCCTCCCTGCTGCTTCTCTTCCCCGAGCCCAGCAACTCTAGCCGTCCAATGTCAATTCTGATGTCGGAGAGGACGTTCTGGGCCAGCCAATCGTTGCCTGGCTGGCCCGGAATGTCCTCTGGAGGTCGTGGATCGTGCATGGGACACGGAGCTTGGCGGCGGCAGCGGGGCTGCTTCCCGTGGCCCGTACTTGCCGAGCTCCTCATAGAGCTGGTAGTCGTCGGTGAAGCGGATGCACGTTGCGGTAGTGGCTGCGAGATCCGCTCGAGCATGGGGCAGGGTAGAAGGAGGAGACGGCGGGGCAGGGCGGCTGCTGCTCTCATGCGGCTCTTCTCTCCCTCTCTCAGCTCTCTCTGTGCACAGTCACCGCGGGGTGGGAAGGGAGGGAGGAGGGCGGCCCAGCACGTCGGGCAGCCAGTTGGTTGGCCCACGGGAAAGGATGGAGGGTGAATTCAGCGCTGGCCTGTTTCCGATGGCCAGTGCAGCCTTTCCCCAGTGGTGGTGGCAGCATGGTTGTGGTAGCGGCGGTGGCATGGGGGGGAGGGAAGGGAGAAAGAAAGAAAGAAAGAAAGGGGGGGAGCCAGGAAGCCAGAAAGAAAGCAAGGGGGGACAGGGATCCAGAAAGAAAGAAAGGGAGCAGGGTGAAAGAAAGAAAAAAATGGGGCATGGGGAAGAGAGAGAAAGACAGACATAGAGAAAGAAAGGGGGGCATGGAGAGAGAAAGAAAGAAGGGGGCAGGGTGAAAGAAAGAAATGGGGCATGGAGAGAGAGAGAGATAGACAGACATACAGAAAGAAAGAGGGCATGGAGAGAGAAAGAAAGAAGGGGACAGGATGAAACAAAGAAAAAGTTGGGGGAGGGAATGAAGTCTGGAGGAGAGGAAGCATACAGGAGGCTGAAAGAAGGGAAGAAATATTGGATGCACAGTCAGAAGAATAAAGTGCAACCAGAGACTGATGAAATTACCAAACAAAGGTAGGAAAAATGATTTTATTTTCAATTTAGTGATCAAAATGTGTCCGTTTTGAAAATTTATATATGCTGTCTATATTTTGCACTATGGGCCCCTTTTACTAAACCGCAATAGCAGTTTTTAGCGCAGGGAGCCTATGTGCGTTGAGAGCAGCGTGGGGCATTCAGCGCAGCTCCCTGCACTAAAAAACGCTATTGCGGTTTAGTAAAAAGGGAGGGGGTATATTTGTCTATTTTTGTATAGTTGTTACTGAGGTGACATTGCATAAAGTCATCTGCCTTTACCTCTTTGAAAACCCACGGAATATAAATGATAATTAACATTTTCTCTGCGTACAGTGTGCTTTGTGTTTTTAAAATTTTATTGTTGGTAGATCATTTTGACTTGGCCACGACGGCAAGGGGGAGGGAGAAAGGGGAGCTGCTGAAAGACATCTAATAATCCTTGCAGGCTTGACTGTGCAGGGAATTATTTTTGTAAAATCATGTTTTGTTATGTGACTGCCATTGTTTAGACTTTAATTTCTATGAATGAATAGAATGAAAATGATATAAAATTACTTGCTTTTTTTTATGTGCGTGCGCTGAAGGAAAGTGGAGAGAGAGTGGGCTGAGGACGCTGAAGGGAAATGGGGAAGAGAGAGTGAGGAGAAGACACTGATTTATAAATTGACAATTGTACAGAATATTTTGTTTCTTTTTATACTTTATTATAATAAGTTCAATATAAAACAATTCAAGGCTTGTGTGGATGGAATCAGGTGGTTTGCGGGGATGGGGACCAAGCTTACGGGGATTAGTCCAATAAAATGGTATTTTCTTATTTCTCATTATTTGTTTTATTTTTATTTGTTAATTTGTAAAGTGGTGATTTTTATGTATCAGTTTTTTTCAAATTTACATCTACTGTCTTTATATTTTGCACAGTATTAGAGGACATGTATTACTGTTTTTGTGGTGTTGTATTGTATGCAAAGTCTAGTTTCTTGGCAGTTCAGTTTAACTTTTGTCTACATATTGGGCGAGGGTCTATCTATCTGTGTGTATAAAAGGGGCATGGCTTTCTGATAGCATCGACTGTACAGGATCAATTGACTGTGCAGGATCTGGTTTGTTTAGTTTTACAATGTAGGTGTTGGTTTTCTAGTGCTCACTGCAGTGTTTAAGATGCTGCCTTTTCCTAGGTACACTCTTGTTGTGCGATATGTAGATTGTTACTAAAAATCATATTTTTCATATATATGGGGGGGGGGGAGGGGTGTCAAAAAATGATGGGCCCCGGGTGTCACATATGCTAGGTACGCCACTGGCGGAGACTTAGAGGAGACATGATAGAAACCTTCAAAATCCTGAAGGGCATAGAAAAGATAGACAGGGACAGATTCTTCACACTGTGGGGAACCACAAGTACAAGGGGGCACTTGGAGAAATTAAAAGGGGGCAGGTTTAGAACAAACGCTAGGAAGTTCTTTTTCACCCAGAGGGTGGTGGACACATGGAACGTGCTTCCGGAGGCCGTGATAGGCCAGAGCACGTTACAGGGCTTCAAAGAAGGTTTGGATAGGTTCCTAGAGGATAAGGGGATTGAGGGGTACAGATAGGAATTGAGGTAGGTTATAGGAATAGTCAGGGACCATTGCACTGGTGATGGGCCTGGAGGGCTGCCGTGGGAGCGGACCGCTGAGCGGGATGGACCTCTGGTCTGACCCAGCGGAGGCAAATTCTTATGTTCTTATTTACCATGCTGGCCCCGTGGTAGAAACCTGTACCACAGCTTTGTAAAAGGAGCCCTTAACCCTACAATGCACCAGGAAATAAATACCTGTAAATAATATGTAAACTGCTTTGATTGTAATCACAAAAAGGCAGTATATCAAACCTCGTTCCCTTTCTATTAGCATGGATATTTTCAGATTGTCTGTTTTAGCTTTTGTTGTTTTATATCTGTTCTTCTTTAATTGTTCCAACATGATTTATTATAATAATTACACAGGCCAACAACAACAAAAAATTCTTGGTGCCTTGGGTTTTTTGACTTATTCCTGGGCTTGAGGTGCTGATTCAGAAAATTGCACTGGATAGACCGCATCAGTTCTAGTTTTTTAGATATGGTTGGATTTATTAATATTTTTACTGCTATTTAAAAGAACTCTTCTGCAGAATTAGGATGTCATAACAAGCTTTCTTTTTTGAATGGGAAATTTATGTATTTAAATTACCCCCATATTTTTGTGCAAAATGACCTTTGTTTCACAACTAAAACCATGTTCGATTATCAGTACTTGGACAACCTGTCTCTTTGATCATCCAAGTGCCAATTTAGGTGGTTTGTAGATGTATTTTCTTTTCGATTATCAGACCCATAGCGCATATGCTACCTGGACTTACCATGGAAAAACTGAAGACAGGAATTTTTGATGGTTCACAGATCAGACAACTTATACATGACCCACATGTCATAGCATCAGTGAATGAAATGGAATCATGTGCCTGGTCTTCATTTGTTCTTGTTGTGAAAAACTTTCTTGGCAACAAGAAGACAGACAACTACACACAATTAGTAGAGGATATGCTCTTTCATTTCAACAGGCTTAGCTGTAACATGAGTGTTAAAGTCCATTATCTGCATAGTCACTTAGATTGCTTTCCAGAGAACCTCGGTAACTTAAGCGAAGAGCAAGGGGAAAGATTTCACCAAGACATAAAAACATTGGAAGCCAGATACCAAGGAAGATGAGATGCACACATGATGGCAGAGTATTGTTGGAATCTTATGCGGGATTGTCCTGGCAGATCCCACTCTAAGAAGTCTTACAAAAGGAGCTTCTTGTGTGTCAAATGACTGGAAAGTCTGTATCATAAACTTGTGCTTTTGGTATGAAATAAGTAGATTTTCATGTTGTACACTTTTCTTTTAATTTTTAATATGTTTCCTTCATGCTTAAAAGATATTAATTTAAACACCACATTAAAATATCCTGATTTTTTAGTGGGCGAGCAGAATGAAAGAGTGATATATGGCCGCATGTTCTGTATCTAAAAAAACCTAGAGCTGATAGGAGAAAACTGGTGCATTTTTGGAATTAGCAGGTCAAACATACCCAGAAACAGGTCTAACATTGGAGGCCCCAAAATGAGTGTTGGCCAGTGTTCTATGTGTAGAATGGAAATACACCTCTCCCTCCGTATTCGCGGTTTCAGCAATCACGGTTTCGATTATTCACGGTTTTTAGCTTGCTGGCTCCTCCCCCCAAATTACATCAGCTTGCATAGAGAAATTGCTGATTCCAAGCGTTTACAGAGAAAATAGCCAATTCCCAGCACTTTTTTCACTGTGTTTTGCCTCTCCTTCAGGAACAGGCCAGGTCTCCCACCATGTTATTCGCGGTTTCACCATATTCACGATGGTTTTTAATAGAAAACAGCGAATAACATATGAAAAAGTTATTTGCGTTTTTTCTGCATTTGCGGTTCTGTTAATCCCCTTTCACAGCGAATACGGAGGGAGAAATATAGGCTTTGGAAATAACACAGTAGATAGATAGAAATACCTTGACTACCTGAATGTAACTCACTTTCAGCTACTACCCATGGCTGCATGTACGGTGAGGAAACCTCCCTGTGATATTTCAAGGCAGAGTATAGAAGTGGTTTGCCTTTGCCTTCTCTTGTACAGTATGTGGCTCCACTATGTTGCTGCTGCCCAGCATGGGGTCCTGTAGCATGGCACCTGGTGTTCACCTGTGATCCCCCATCCAGGCCTGACTCTGCTTAGCTTCCAATAGTACATAAGAACATAAGAATTGCCACTGCTGGGTCAGACCAGTGGTCCATCATGCCCAGCAGTCTGCTCACGCGGTGGCCCTCTGGTCAAAGATCAGCACCCTAACCGAGACTAGCCCTACCAGTACCCATTCTTGTTCAGCAGGAACTTGTCTAACTTTGTCTTGAATCCCTGGAGGGTGTTTTCCCCTATGACAAACTCCGGGAGAGCGTTCCAGTTTTCCACCACTCTCTGGGTGAAGAAGAAACTTCCTTATGTTCGTACGGAATCCCTTTTCAACTTTAGAGAGTGCCCTCTCATTCTCCCTACCTTGGAGAGGGTGAACATTAACAACCTGTCTTTATCTACTAAGTCTATCCCCTTCAGTACCTTGAATGTTTTGATTAGGTCCCCTCTCAATCTCCTCTGTTCGAGGGAGAAGAGGCCCAGTTTCTCTAATCTTTCACTGTACGACAGCTCCTCCAACCCCTTAACCATCTTAGTCGCTCTTCTCTGGACCCTTTCAAGTAGTACCGTGTCCTTCTTCATGTACGGCGACTAGTGCTGTACGTAGTACTCCAGGTGAGGGCGTACCATGGTTTACCCAGGGCAGACAGGCTATAGGTGCTGCTTGTGATACCTTGGTATATTCATAGCAGTCTTGATGTCACATAACATTGTTACCTCTGTTACAGATGCCTACCAGCAATTTTAAGCAAGTTTTCATTAAAAATACAGATGGAAAACCTCACAAAATTGCTTTTCTCATTGATTTATTTTACAGTCCATCCAGTTTGCCCAACAAGGCGGCAAGAGCTGAACTCCCAACTCTGTGGAGATTATATTCATTCAAGATAAAACACTGGTTGGCATTTTGCCATCAGGCCATTCGCATATAGACAGTTAAATATGATGCACTCTTGGAAAAATATCTCCCCAGTATTCAGTCAGTGGTAGTCAGAGTTTTCCCAAGCACTAATCACCGCTGGCTAAATTATGCCCCCTTGTTCCTGCCCCCTTGTAGTGGCCTCTGAAAATGCCACTATAACCTTTAGTGACAACTCACGATACTTCATGTAGTACTGCGAGTTGCTGTGAGAGTTTGCGATGACCATTTTGAAAGACCATGGCAGGGGTGCAGGAGGAAAGGGGCTGTGCTCCTGCCCCCGAAAACCCCTGCTGGACTATCAGGTAAATAGGTAGGCCCAGGGGAGCCAACTTACACTTTAGGTGGGTTAGGGGGCCTTCCGGGGAGGGTTAGTCAACATGGGCTGGTAAGGAGGTATGGTCAGGGGGTGGTTTGGGAGAGAGTGTGGTTTTTTTAAATTTTAAAAACATGTCATGCCAGTGCCGGCCCAATATTAAGTGCTGGCACTTAGGACAGCTTTTGAGCTGTCCTAAATCTGGCTGCTTCCCTATGCAAGTGCCCACAATGAATAAGCTGGCACCCACATAAACTGGAGCTTCTCCCAAGTGCTGCCCCTGAAATGCCCATTTTTCAGTTGGGTGGTTAAATGCCATTGAATATCCACTTGGACAGAAGCTATTTAAGTGGGCAGAAGAGATTCATGCCCACATAAATCACTCTGAATATTGGCCCCTATATGTTTGAACTAAAAGCATTGCTAACATTATTTAACTTGCTAATGTCAACATTAAGATATCTTTCCCTATTGACTGCTAAGGTGTATCTTGGTGTGCAGACGGGCAGGTAGGAAGGGCAATGCAGTGTGCAAGCAGATGAGTCACGAATGTCTGGTGTGTTCAGGGGTGGTAGGAATGGGAGTATGTAAGTGGGTTGGATGTTGTGATTGGGATGACTGCTAGGGGGGGAAAATTTTGTAAATGTGGTTTGGCTGCAGTTTGACTGGCATCAGCTATATTCTGGTTATTTTTCTTGTTATTGTACACTATGAGGCTCATAATCGAAAGATGAAAACATCCAGAAACCGGCCTAAGTCGGCACTTGGACGATCATAAACCAGTCCAAGTGCCGATAATCGAAACGGGTTTTGGATGTGTTTACAAATGACCTAGGCCTTCCCAGTGCCGCTGAATGACCAGAACTAAACGGGGCGTTTTAGGAGGAGGATTTGGGCGGGACGTAGGCTGTGCTAGACTTAGTCGTACTGAATGTATAACCGAAAGCTTTACAATACAGCCTAGACGGAACTTAGATGTTGTGACTTAGACCATTTAAAACATGGTCTAAGTCACAAAAACCTATATAAAGTGACCAGATAAGCACTGCAAACACATACGGTAGTATAGACCCCCATACACTACCCCAGTGATCACCGCCCGCCCCCACCCCCATAAAAATCGTAATCACAACTTTAAATATCTGCCTTCAGAACATCACCACCTGGCAGCCTGCCATAGGAAAGCCTAGTAGAGCTGCACAGAGGCGGCTTAAGTCATCTTGGGGGTGGGTTAGAGACCCAAGGAGAGGAGGACCCATGCCCATAAGCCATCGTAATCACTGCATTCATGGTGAAACATGTGAACTCCCCAAAAAACTCCCAAACCCTTTTGTACTGCCATATAAGTGGCTCCTGCAGCCATAAGGGCTATTGGGGTTGTAGACAGGTAGGTATAGTACGTTTTGGGGGTATTTGGGGGGGCTCACCATGACCTATAAGGGAGCTGTATTGAGATGTTTATGGGGCACGCTTTCTGTGAAGTTTACAGCAGTGCCCTGTAAGGTACCCTACTATTCAGGTGCCATGTCTGAGTATCCAGTCCATCACCTTGCTGACCCCCCTCCCACATCCAACAGGGCTTATTCTAGGTGTTTTTGATTTGGACGAATATTTGGACAAAAATGTGGTATAAAGATGGACGATTTAGCAGCTTGGACGATCAGACGGCTGGACGTATAGTTAGACAATTTTTGAAAAAAAAAATATTTGGGGCGTATTTTTCGAAAATGTGTCCTAAGCTGTGTCTGACTTTGGATGACTTGCGACTTAAGTTTCAAGTTTCTTAAAAATTTGATTAATCGCTTATTCATAATTTTAAGCGATGTACAAAACAGTAAAATTACAAATTTCTGGGGGAAACAAAAACAAATAAGACTAACCTGACAAAACATATTAAACAAAAGGAAGAAATGGGGATAGAAATACAGTTGTTGATAGTAAGTAAGACAAGTAGGGGAAAAAACAATAGGAAGGGCGAGAGCGGTGGGCTTCAAATAAGTTGGGAAATAGGATTTAATTGAGGCTCCTAGTCTAGCTTTCTAGCTGTCAAATGCATCTTTGAAAAGAAAGCATTTTAATTTGCTCTTGAATCTGTCTAGGTTGCGTTCTTTCCATAAATAAATAGGGAGGGAATTCTATGTTGGGGGGGGGGATGACAGAAAAGATGAATTGCCGCCATGTGTTAATGTTTTTGAAAGAGCGAAAGCGTACTTAGACGTTTCTTTCGATTATGCCCCTCCACCTGTTTACCTGCTCCGTATAATAGTGGCACGGTTATACTGTTTGCTGGTTATGCTGTCTTTGTTGCAATTCATAATAAATACATTTGAGAAAAAAAAAAGATATCTTTCCCTTCACCTTGAGACGCACAGCACCCTCACTCATAGCAATGATAAGAAAGCGATACATAATACACAGGCATGATCTTAAAAAGATAAGAAGAATAGCCATACTAAGTCAGGCCAATGGCCCATCTAGCCCAATATCCAAGTCACCAATACCTGGCAAAACCCCAAATAGTTGCAACATTCCATGCTACCGATCCAGGGCAAGCAGTGGCTCCCTCCATATTTGTCTCACTAGCAGACTATGGACTTTTCCTCCATGAACTTGTCCAAACCATTTTGAAAATTAGCTATATTAACCGCTCTTACCACATTCTATGGCAGTGTGTTCTAGAGCTCAACTATTCTATGAGTGAAAAAATTTTTTCTTCCTATTACAAGTATTTCCCTGCAACTTCATCGAGTGTCCAAACTAGTCTTTGTAATTTTTGATGGAGAAAAATAATGGATTCCCTTGAAACCATCCACCCCATTCAGTATTCTGTAGACTTCAATCATATCTCCTCTCAGCCTTCCCTTTTCCAAATGGAAAAGCCCTTTAACCTCTTTAGTCTTTCCACATATGAGAGAAGTTCATCCCCTTTATTATCTTGGTCGCTCTTCTTTGAACCTTTTCTAGTTCCACTAAATATTTTTAGAGATAAAACAACCAGAATTGAATGCAATACTCAAGGGGAGGTTGCACCATGGAGCAATACAGAGGCATTATAACATTCTTAGTCTTTTTTACCATCTCTTTTCTAACAATTCCTAGCATCTTGTTTGTTTTTTGGTCACGACTCCTAATCCAATTGCAAGGACACAAATGACTACAATGGAAGTAATCTAAAAAAATGAACCAAACAAAACTTTTCTCATGCAAATAATGCCTGCAGAGCTAGGCATGACCTTAAGTTGCTGAGGAGCGGGATCTGCTTAAGTGGCCCGCAGATCACATCAACAGGAAGACACACTGATACATTTCCAGTTCATAGATCCTCGAAAAAAGTCACCATCAAACTTGCAAAGGTTTGATTCAGCCTTCAAATAAAATTGCCTTTGTTCCAGTTCATATTTCCATGGTTTGCCATTTTGGGTAGCTTGCTTGTGTTCTAACCTAATCCATTCACAAGCTGCTCACTTCAAAGCTGTAAGTTACTTCTAAGAGAATGTTTCAGGTTATGATCTAATTTGTAGGCTTGAACAGTTTGAACGCTTAATGGAAATCATGCTATGGTTTAATCATAAATGTGCCCTCTACAACCTTGCTAATTGAAAAGCGGTAACATAAGAGCTCAGTTTGTTGAGCTAGACAGCACCCACAGATTCAGAAAATAAAATTAAGCTGTTTTGTGATACTCCAGTTTTTTTTAATCATTAACTATTAGAGATCAAAACAATCCAAATCATTGTAATCAAGCTCCCATTTTTTTTTTTTAGCACATTAAATATTCTAAAAAGGTCTTATAGCATGGAAGGACAACAGGGCATTCAAACAGAAGGTATCATAGGTTTTATAGAAATTGCTTAGTGCATAGGCTTCCAGGGATACCTAGCAACCTCAACAGAACACATAATCGAAAAGTAAGATAAGCATGAAAGTAAACATCTGCAAACATTCTCCATCATTAAACTTGGACAAACATTTTGATGAAAAAAGAAAGGAATTAATGAGAATTGTACTGCCATGGAAAGAAGTGACATAATTTGTAATATTCTGCATGACATAGATAGCACTGTGGAATCCTTATGGATGGAAATTCCATGTGTGAAGGATAGGAATATAAAGGTAGGGTTATGCTATTGTCCCCTGGGACAAGGTGAGCAGACAGATGAAGAAATGTTTTCAGAGATTAGGAAAGCTGGAGAATTGATCGACAGCATAATAAAGGGTGATTTACATTACATTACATTAGTGACTTCTATTCCGCCTGTACCTTGCAGTTCTAGGCGGATTACATCAGAAGATAACTGGACATTTCCAGGAAAATTACCCTCTAGGGGGCTGGTTACATAATAGAGTCTTAGAGGAAAAATTACAAGATGGGTAACGAACATAGGAGAAATTACAAGATGAGTAGAAATCTGAAGAAAACTGGACATTTGCAGGGAAATTACAATTTAGGGGACTGGTTTCATAGTTGATTCTTTGAGGAGAAAGTGCAAGAAGAATAGCAACTTGAGGGGGAATTTATGAAGGGAGGGGGAAGGACAAGAGGAGAGTTAAGATAACTGGATAAATTTTTTGAAAAGCAGGGTTTTGATTTCTTTTCAAAATGATTTGAAGTCGCTTGTTGCTGTCAGCAAGTTAGTGATGGAGGGGTCTAGTTTCACTGCCTGCGTCGCTAGTAGGTTGTCATACATCTTCTTGCGCTGAGTACCTTTGAATGGGGGGTAAGAAAAATGGGGTCATAGTTCTCCTTTGTCTGGTTGTAAGGTTCGATTACCAATTACCACAATAGAAAAGGATTTCAATTACCCCAACATTGACTGGTTCAATGTTACATCGGGGAGTGCTAGGGAGGTAAAATTCCTAGACATCATAAATGACTGGTTCTTGGAGCAACCGGTCCAGGAACTGACAAGAGGGGGGAGCTATTTTAGATTTGGTCCTTAGTGGAATGCAAGGAATAGTACAGGAGTTAACTGTGTTGGGTCCGCTGGGAAACAGTGTTAATAACGTGATCAAATTTGAGCCGATACTGGGAGTGACATCACAAAGGAGATCTACTGTAGAGGCGTTTAATTTTTCAAAAGGACAAAAGAAGCTAAAAGGATCTTTACAAAGTTTAGGAATGTAAACCAGGCGGGGATGTTATTTAAAAATACCATTGTGGAAGCCCAGACCAGATGTATTCCATGTTTCAGGAAAGGTGGAAAGAAGAGGAAACGAGAGCCGGCGTGGTTAAAAGGTGAAGTGAAAGAGGCTATTAGAGCCAAAATAACATCCTTTAAAGAATGGACAAAGGATCTGAATGAAGAAAATAAGAAGAGACACAAGCACTGACAAGTTAGATGCAAAGTATTGATAAAGAAAGCTAAGAAAGAATATGAAGAGAAACCTGCAAAGGAGGCAAAAACTCATAACAATTTTCATAGGTACATCAGAAACAGAAAACCTGTGAGGAAATCTGTGGGATCCTTGGATGATCAAGGAGCAAAAGGGGGGCTCAGGGAGGATAAGGCCATAGCGGAGAGACTGAATGGATTTTTTGCTTCGGTCTTTACGGAAGAAGATGTAAGAGATCTACCTGAACCAGAAATGTTTTTCAAGGGTTATGATGTAGAGGAACTGAAATAAATCTCAGTGAATCAGGAAGATGTACTAAGCCAAATCATCAAGTTAAAAAGTAATAAATCACCTGGACTGGATGGTATACATCCCATGGTACTAAAAGAACTTGAACATGTAATTGCTGACCTGCTGTTAGTGATCTGTAACCTGTTGATAGAATTGTCTGTAATACCTGAAGATTGGAGGGTGGCCAATGATATGCCAATTTTTAAAAAGGGCTCCAGGGGAGGTCTGGGAAATTACAGACAGGTAAGCCTCATTTCAGTGCCAGGCAAAATGGTGGAAACAATTATAAAAAATAAAATTTTGGAATACGTAGACAAACATGATTTAATGAGACGGAGTCAGCATGGGTTCAGCCGAGGGAAATTTTGCCTCACCAATTTGCTTGACTTCTTGGAAGGTGTGAAAAAACATGTGGATAAAGGTGAGCCGATTGATGTAGTGTATCTAGATTTTCAGAAAGCTTTTGATAAAGTTCCTCATGAAAGGCTCCTGAGAAAATTAAGTGGCAAAGTTCAGGTGTGGATTAGGAATTGGTTTTCGGATAGAAAACAGTGGGAAGGTTAAATGGTCATTTTCCTCAACGGAGGATAGTATATAGTGGAGTGCCACAAGGGTCTGTACTGGGACCAGTGCTATTTAACTTACTTATAAATGATCTGAAAATGGAACGACGGGTGAGGTGATTAAATTTGCAAATGACACTAAACTGTTTAAAGTTGTTAAAATGCATGTGGATTGTGAAAAATTGCAGGCAGACCTTAGGAAATTTGAAGACTGGGCGTCCAAGTGGCAGATGAAATTTAATGTGGACAATGCAAAGTGACGCATATTAAGAAGAATAAACCGAATCCCAGTTACCAGATGCTAGGGGGATAGCGTCCAAGAAAAGGATCTGGGTGTCATCATAAACAATACGATGAAACCTTCTGCCTAATATGTAGTGGCGGCCAAAAAAGCAAACAGATGCTAGGAATTATTTAAAAAGGGATGGTTAACAAGACTAAGAATGTTACAATGCCCCTGTATCTCTCCATGGCGAGACCTCATCTGGAATATTGCATTCAATTCTGGTCTCCTTATCTCAAGAAAGATATAGTGGCACTAGAAAAGGTTCAAAGAAGAGCGACCAAGATAATAAAGGAGATGAACTTCTCTCGTATGAGGAAAGACTAAAGAGGTTAGGGCTTTTCCATTTGGAAAAGAGACAGCTGAGGGGAGATATGGTTGAAGTCTACAAATCCTGAGTGGAGTAGAACGGGGTACAAGTGGATCGATTTTTCACTCTGTCAAAAATTACAAAGACTAGGGGACACTTGATGAAGTTACAGGAAAATACTTTTAAAACCAATAGGAGGAAAAAAGTTTTCACTCAAGAGAATAGTTAAGCTCTGGAACTCATTGCCAGAGGTTGTGGTAAGAGTGAATAGTGTAGCTGGTTTTAAGAAAGGTTTGGACAATTTCCTGGAGGAAAAGTCCATAGAATGTTATTGAGAAAGACATGGGGGAAGCCACTAGTTGCCCTGGATGGGTAGCATGGAATGTTGTTACTCTTTGTGTTTTGGCCAGGTACTAGTGACCTGGATTGGCCACTATGAGAACTGGATACTAGGCTTGATGGACCATTGGTCTGACCCAGTAAGGCTATTCTTATATTCTTATGTTCCTAAGAAAGTAAACCTTTTGGGGGATGATTTTTAAATTACATTTTATATTTACAGGAGGCTGCTGAATGCATACCTTCCCTATCCATAGATGTTTGGCCCCTGTGGGGGAAGTTCTATTACATGGTGCTTATGATTAGCATCCAGGAAGGTGACCAGAAGGGTACCCATTCTATGAAGGAAAGTAGGTGCCCACTTTCTTTTACAGAATACTAGAATAACCAGGTATATCTATGATGTTAGCACAAAAGGAAGTGTGAACGGACAATGAACACTCCACTGAAGATCACTGATGTAAGACAAACTTGTTTATTTCAGAAAAGGACTCAAGCAGAAGCTGTGGACCCGACACAGCACTGTGTTTTGGCATCTGAGGAATGCCTGCATCAGGGGTTACTGTGGCGTATATGCTCAAAGATGACAGGTCTGGGATAAAACAAAGCTCGATCCAACTAACATGCCAGAGTAACCAAAATAACTGAAAAGCTAAGGCATTGGACTGAGCTTTGTTTTATCCCAGACGTGTCATCTGTTAACATATACGGCACAGTAACCCCTGATGCAGGCATTTCTCAGACGTCGAAACACAGTTCTGTGTTGGGTCCACAGCTTCTGCTTGTATCCTTTTCTGAAATAAACAAGTTGGTCTTACATCAGTGATCTTCAGTGGAGTGTTCATTATCCGTTCCCACTTCCTGTTGTGCTGTTTCATACCCGTGGGTTTTCTGTCCTGCTATGTTAATCATGTTGCTTGACTATGCTACTACAAGAAGGGTATAAAAAGTTTTATAAATATATGTATACACTTGACATTTTGGTGTAAGCTCTTATGCCAGTCATAGAATTGATGTTTTAGTGCCTAAAACCCAAATTATATATGAGGTCATTTCATAAATAATGCACACTATTTTTTTTATTTTACTTTTTTTTTTTTAAAGTATTTCTTTACAATCCTTTAATATAGTCTCCCTACTTTGCAATGACCGAGTCCCAACATCCGGGAAGCTTCATTATGCCATCCAAGACACCATTTTAATTCAGTTGCTGAATGGCTCGGGTATCGGCGGAAGAAAGCTCTTCCAGAGATGCAGAACGATGTCTACACATAGGCTGTTTCAACTTTGGAAAAAGGTTGAAGTCTGGTGGACTCATGTCTGGACTGTAGGGAGCATGAGGTAACACCTCCCAGCCGTATTCGTGTAGTTTTTCAATGACATTTCCTATGTGCAGGTGAGCGTTGTCGTGAAGAATGAGTGGCCCTGCCAAGAGCAACTGAGGAAGGACGCTCGAGATGAGCTCCTTTAGAACCCTTGAAAAAGCCTTTATATGGCGAAACGTCGGGGCAGGCTAGTGATTCTGCACACTAAAGATAAGTGAAAATACTTACTGTTGTGATGTTTTATTAAAAGTGGTTTATATAATTAGGGAACAACAGCAAGTGATAAGCAAAACATTAAGGAGGAGGCAGTAATAAGGGCCAAAGATCAACATTCTCATCCATGAAGCTTTGAAATTACACATTTAGGGGCTCATAATCGAAAGAGAAAAACGTCCAAAAAACGGCCTAAGTCGGTACTTGGACGATCATAAGTCAAAAACGTCCAAGTGCCGATAATAAAACCGGGTTTTGGACGTATTTAAAAACGACCTAGGCCTTCATAGTGCCGCTGAACAACCAAACCTGAACGATTGGCTTAGTAACTTTATCACGCTCTCCTCATCCTACTTCAATTTTAGGCGTATATGTTCAATCGATTTGTAAACTAAGAATCTACACAGCTCTGCTAAGAACTATATATAGCTTTCCAATTCTTTCATTATGTAAGATTGTACTGTTGACTTTGATTGTAACCTCTTCGCTGATTGTGCAGCGCTTCTTGCTGTAAACCGCCTCGAACTTCCATGGCTTTGGCGGTATATAAGAATAAACAAACTCTTTACCTGCATCCTAACAGTACCTTCCAGCTAACAGATCCTATATCCAAAATCGTCTTAGGCAGGGAAGGCCCCACACATGTGGACATGAGCCTTACATGGCAGACTCCCCCTATCTGAGACCTCACTGGTGAAACAAAGCAGAAGGGGAGAGTGTGGTGCAGTGGTTAAAGCTACAGCCTCAGCACCCTGGTGTTGTGGGTTCAAACCCACACTTCTCCTTGTGACCCCAGCCAAGCTTCCTAATCCTCCCATTGTCCCAAGTATATCAGATAGATTGTGAGCTCACTGGGACAGACAGGGAAAAATGTTTGAGTAACTGAATAAATTCATGTAAACCATTTTGAGCTCTACTGGGAGAAAGGCACACCTCCCAACACCCCCCCTGAACCAGCAGAAGGGAGGCCAGATCCTCCTGCCGAAGGCGCACCCCGACACCCCCCAAACCAGCAGGAGGGAGCCTAAGCTCTCCTGCCGGAAGGCACACCCCCAACCCCTACAATACGTAAGGGTGGGGCCTGAGGGACTGGGCCATTCCTATGGGCGGGCCTTAGGCGCCTGGGCCAATCAGGCCCTAGGTCCCTCCCTGGTGCATCCCACAATGCACTGGGAAGGGGCAGGCCCAACATTTGGAAGACGGCAGGCCTGCTGGCTAGACGAAACATAGAAACATAGAAGATGACGGCAGATAAGGGCCATAGCCCATCAGGTCTGCCCACTCTACTGACCCACCCCCAAGTCTACTATCCTAGGGATCCCACTCCTGGTGACAAGTTCTCTTGGCTTTTCTTTTTTTTTTTAAATCCTAGTATAGACAGTTATTCTATTTTGCTTCAACTTCCTCTCAACACACTGATGAGATAGTGATACAATTGTAAAAATTATTAAGAAATGAAAACAGAATAGCAGAAAAAACCTATTTGGAGGAACAATGTTAAATAAAATATAATAATGAAACAACATAAGAAACCAAAACTGAAAACTGTTATTTAAAGTATGAGCCTAACCCATTAGTGCTGGTTTCATTTGCCTGGAAAGTCCATAAAGAAAGAGCCATTTTTTTACAAATAATAAAAAAAAAATCACTACTTTTACCTTCTTCCCCCTTTCCCTGCCCAGCACAATTTCTTCATGTTATGTTCACCGACGTGCTTTCTAGACTCACTGTACCAGAAAAGAAGCTTTTAGTATTACACAGGGTGGAGGGAGGTCGGGGGTTGCCTCCAAGCAAGAGGACTTGGGCTCCCTCCTGCCATTTCTGGGTTTGGAAGGGGTGTTGGGGATTTGCCTTTGGCATGAGGGCCTGGCTTCCCTCCAGCCAGTATTCGCGGGGAGTGTGGTGCCGGCAGGAGGGCTTGGGATCCCTCCTGCTGGTTTGCAGTAGTTCGGGGGGGGATCACGATTGCGGCAGGAGAGATTAGGTATCTCTCCTGCTACAGTCATTGTGGTAGGGGGTGGGTAGGTTGCTGGGGCTGCTGAGCTGATCGCAGCAGCCACGATCAGCTCAGCGGTCCCTCTCCAGAACTTATACCTGTTTTGACTTGGTCTAAGTCAAAACATATAAGTTCCGACTGGGCAATCTCGTTAAACTTTTGGTTATACTTGCAGTACGACTAAGTCTAGGTCGGCCCACCTCCCACCCTTTCCCCTCCTCTAAAAATGCCCCTTTTCTCTCTAGGCATTCAGAGGCAGGGTAAAGGCCTAAGCTGGTTTTAGATACGTTTAAAACCAGCTTTGATTATCGGTACTTGGATGATCTATCTTTTTGATCGACCAAGTACCAATTTAGACCACTTTTTGAACTTTTTTTAAAATTATGAGCCCCATAGTATCTAAGAAGTATCATGCCATGGTGCTGGAACACAATAGTTCTCTGATAGCTCAAAATGAGTGCCTCTAAAACTCTAGAGTGTACTATTGTGTGGCAGCTTGACTCAAATTGGTAGTACCACATGACTAACACTAGGGGCTGAGAGGCACCATTTTGATGCAGCAATTAGGGATTGTTCAAGCCTATTCCTTGCTAGATACCATAGAGACCCTTGGCTGATGCGGGGAGGGGGAGTCACTGGTGAGTGAAGAGGTAACCTGGTTTGAATTGGGAGGGATTGGATAGAGCACGTGTCTAATGGGGGGTTTATTGAGTGTGTGTGTGGGGGGGGTGATGAGCTTTGGGCTGCAACATTATTCAGCCTTAACCCCTTTAAAATGGATCCCATGTATTAGTAGCCTTATGCTCGGGGAGGGGGGGTGGAGAAATAACATTATCTCAAGCTGACATTTTTTTGCAGGAATAATACAATTGGGAAAGCTAAATGCAAGCTGTGTTATTCAAACTGCGTAATAATGAGGTGCTTTGCATACATTTGCATGTTTCACCTCTAATTATTATTTTACTGGCAATGTACCACCTAAATGTGGGTTAAGGAAAAACAACACTTGTTTTTATCACATTAAGTGACAAATGCTAAGGTGCTCATTATATGTTATGGGCCCCTTAACATTTAGTGCAGGCTAAATCGGTTAGCGCGCACTAAATCGGTTAGCGCGCCTTAGTAAAAGAGCCCCTTAGGGCGCTGTGTGTAATTGCAAATTGGCAAATGGACCATAGGACGCACTGTTACATCTCTAGCTCAGGGCCAGCATGCACTAGTGTTTACTTATACCCTACTCTTCTCCATGAGCTCTGAACGCTTCCATTCTAAAATAGTCAATATAGTCAGCGCATCTCTTTGGAACACACTTCCATCATCCCTACACTTTAAACCCTCATTAGACTCATTAGAATAGTTTAAAGGAGCCCCTGGAACCTTCCTATCCCTTGACACATTTAGGGCTCCTTTAGCTAAGGTGCGCTAGTGGTTTTAGCGCTCGCTTAGCGCGCGCTAGACGCTAACGCCTCCATAGAGCTTGCGTTAGTATTTTTCGTTTAGCGCATGGTGAGCGTGCGCTAAAAACGCTAGCGCACCTTAAGAAAAGGAGCCCTTAATTCTTAACTCCATGACTTCATTTTCTGTCTTGCAGTGTGAGCGGCTGGGGGTGTTTCACCAACCAGTGCCAAACTACTTTAATTGCTCTATTTTAATTACTTTTACATTATCATCTTACACTTGCATTGTCTATCATATTTTAATTATAGTTCCATTTCTCTCTTCTAATTATATTCCTTCTTTTAACCTTTAATATTTGAAATCGTAAACTGTTCTGAAAGGTCCCTTGAGAACGGTCAATTAAATGCTTAATAAATTTGGACGCATCTTAGTAGCAGTGAAGCATATTTTGGTCATATACGACCCTTCTAATAAGCTGTGTTAGGTGCTAATGTGTGCCTAATGTATAAAAAAATAGATTAGTCAGAAAAACAGGAGAGTCACCCCCACATGTCAGTAGCAAACAAGCAAACAGTGGACATGTCCAAAGAAACGGGTGTGCTGATTAATTCCAAAACTCTGCTTTATTTATCCAGCGACTCAACACGCCCGTGTTTCGGATCAAACGGCCTGCCTCAGGAGTCTCTTTAATTAACACATCCTACTCTGCAGAGTGACAGTTGGTATTTATCAAAGCACCAATAAGATAGACATGGAGCTTGTAGGTTCACCACATCTTGAAACAAGTGTTCCTGGAGTTCGCAAGTTTTTAACAATTTGACAAGAGAGCTTGATATGAGGGAAAATTCTTACTGTGCAATGTTTATCTTATTAATACGTTGATAAATACCGACTGTCACTCTGCAGAGTAGGATGTATTAATTAAAGAGACTCAGGAAGTTTCAGGATGTGTGGAAACCATTGACAAAGTATTGTAAAGATTAATTTGAATTTGTTTCCCTTATATTTATCAATTTAAGGTATAGGGAGGGGGAAGTTTATTATTATATGTTTTATATGATAATGGAATATATGGGAGGGAGGGATGGGAAAGGGGAAGGGATAAGAATTTATAAAATATATCAATGATTGTTTGTAAGTGATGTATTTATTGTTAATATGAATGAATATATTTAACACTTAATGTATTTTTGAAAATGAATAATTAATTTAAAAAAAAAAATTAAAGAGACTCCTGAGGCAGGCTGTTTGAGCCGAAACATGTGCGTGATAAGTCATTGAATAAATAAAGCAGAGTTTTGGAATAAATCAACACACCTGTTTCTTTGGACATCTCCACTGTTTGCTTGTTACCAAAAAACAGGTACCACAAGTCGCACTTGAGTGTCCTATAGTAACCCTGAAATATATGCATGCTAACTTAGCAATAAAAGTTTTTATGTTCTTTTGAGGGGGGGGCATGTCATGAGCATTCCTGAGTGGGTATTCCTGAGCTAACTAGTTATTGCATCTACATTACTGCATGCTAACCGGTTAGTTTAGAAATACTGCGAATAAAGGTGAGTCGGTTGATATCGTGTATTTGGATTTTCAAAAGGCATTTGACAAAGTACCTCATGAAAGACTTCTGAGGAAATTATACAGTCATGGGATAGGAGGTAATGCTCTGAACTGGTTGAAAGACAGAAAACAGAAAGTAGGTTTAAATGGGCAATATTCTCAACAGAGAAAGGTAAATGGGGTTCTCAATGTGTGGTGTGGGTGTATGTGTATGTGAGCACAGCATCATGTGCCGGTTACATGCTTAGTCCCGTCAAAGCCCCGATACAGCTATAAGGCGAAACACTAGCCTCCATCGGCTGGGCCAGGAACTTGCACTGTTTCACACACTGAAAGTTATAAACTTTTTTTGTAAGCTCGAGAAGTTTATGGCAACTCACTGAATTTAATAATTAATCTGGTTTATATTACCACCGAAGGTTTTTATTAGTGCTGCCCGATTCGCTGATTCAAATCGATTCACCAATTCACCTTGATGAATCAATTTGAATTGATTCATTTAAAAAAAAAAATAAAAATCTGATTCACCGATTCAGTGAGTCCTGACTCTAGACATACCTCTGGGCCTCTTGATAAAAGGGATGGGAAGACTTCCCAATGAGGAAAGGCTACAGCAGCTAGGCCTCTTCATCTTGGAGAAGAGATGGCACAGAGGTGATGTGATAGAGGTATATAAAATAAGTGGAAAGGGTAGATGTGAATCGCTTGTTCATTCTTTCCAAAAATACTAGGACTAGGGGACGTGTGATGAAACTACTAAGTAGTAGATTTAAAACAATCCAGAGAAAATATTTCTTCACACATGTAATTAAACTCTGGAATTCATTGCCGGAGAATGTGATAAAATCAGTTAGCTTAGCGGGGTTTAAAAAAGGTTTGGATAATTTCTTAAAGAGAAATCCACAGGCCATTATTGAGATGGCTTGGGGAAATCCACTGCTTATTCCTAGGATAAGCAGCATAAAATATGTTTTACCAACTGGGATCTAGCTAGGTACTTGGGACCTGGGTTGGCCACTGTTGGAAACTGGGCTTGATGGACCTTTGGTATGTTCCAGTATAGCAATTCCTATGCTCTCTTAAGTAGCAGCAGCGGTAGCAGTGACTGACTTGGTAGATGCAGTGCAGCAGAGGGAGGTGCTGGCGGGCGGGTCACGAGAAGCCTGTTCACCGTGCTGCCTTTGCAAAGCTGGCCACCTCCACTGCTGCTGCTACTTTAGGAGGCTTGAAGGGGGATGGGGTAGTTGATCAGGAGGTGATGCACAGGGGAATAGGAGGGATGGAAAGCTGCTGCACAGGAGGATGGGAGGGAGGGATGAAAAGCTGCTACTCAGGAGGAGAGAAGAGAGGAAGAATTGGTGGAGATGGGGTGGAGAAGAGAGAGTTGCAACAGAGGTAGAAAGGTTTGAGAGGGAGATATTCTGCATAATGTGGAAGGGAACATGGAGAAGAGAGGAGAAATGTTGGACATAGAGTAGAGGGCAGGGAGAGATGGTGCATGGGGAGAAAGAAATGTTGAACATAACGGAGGGGAGGAAGAGAGAAATACTGCATGGAGGGGAATAGAGAGAAAGAGATAATAGTTACTGCGGATGGGCAAACTAGATGGACCATTTGGCCTTTATCTGCTATCATTTTTCTATGACCCAGGTAACAAGGCAGGGTGAGAGAGAGCTGGATGATAGACGGTAGGAAAGAAACAGAAATGTTTGATATGCCAATTCAAGGGAAGGTACAGAGATGGAAGATGGATGGTGAGCACAGAGAAAGAAGAAAACGTCAAATGGGCAGGAGACCTCAGCGAATGAGTTAACAGAAGACAAACAGAAACCAGAGCCGGGGACCAACATGGTTTGAATAATAAAATGACCAGACAATAAAGGGTAGAAAAGTAATTTTATTTTCTATTTTGTGATTACAATAGGTCAGATTTGAAATGTATATCCTTCCAAAGTTGGTGATAGACAGCGAGCAAGAGCTAGGACCTAACAGAGAGAGGAAAAGACTTTTTTGTTTATTTTGTTTACACTACAGCCAGCATGGGGCAAAGAGGGTGGGGTGGATGAAGAGGCTACAAAATAAACCCACTAATATTAAGGAATTAAATAGTAATTACTTGTGTTGACAAATCAATTTCATAAAAATACTTCACAAGTTTGAGAAACAATATGTATATAAAAAGCATAATATGCTGTGTAATAATAATAAATATTCATTAATATAAGTGAAGTGCTCTTCAAATAAGCATAAGGAAGGTAGCATACGATTTGTTCAATGAAGGGAGGATAGGGGAGTTTCAAACTTGGGGATTCTTTAATTGAGATGGATACTTTTTGATGATTTGCATTGAATAAGAAAGGTTTAGGGACTGAGAGTGCAATGATGGTCCCTGTTGTATAACCAGCGCTTGTACTTTTAGTAATACTTTATGCACGGATCAGTTGGTGACTGAGCACTTCACTTATATTAATGAATATTTATTATTATTACACAGCATATTATGCTTTTTATATACATATTGAGGGGCATAATCGAAAGGGACGTCTAAGTCCGTTTACGTCCATCTTGCAAGTCGTCCAAAGTTAAAACACATTTTTGAAAGATAACATAGAAACATAGAAATAGACGGCAGATAAGGGCCACGGCCCATCTAGTCTGCCCACCCTAATGACCCTCCCCTACCTTTGCCTTGTGAATAGATCCCATGTGTCGATCCCATTTGGCCTTAAAGTCAGGCACGCTGCTGGCCTCAATCACCTGCAATGGAAGACCATTCCAGCGATCAACCACCCTTTCAGTGAAAAAGAATTTCCTGGTGTCACCTCGTAGTTTCCCGCCCCTGATTTTCCACGGATGCCCTCTTGTTGCTGCAGGTCCCTTGAAAAAGAAGATGTCTTCCTCTGCCTCGACGCGGCCCGTGAGATACTTGAACGTCTCGATCATGTCTCCCCTCTCTCTGCGCTCCTCGAGCAAGTATAGCTGTAATTTGTCTAACCGTTCTTCGTACGGGAGATCCTTGAGTCCCGAGACCATCCGGGTGGCCATTCTCTGCACCGACTCCAGTCTCAGCACATCCTTGCGATAATGCGGCCTCCAGAATTGCACACAGTATTCCAGGTGGGGCCTCACCATGGATCTATACAATGGCATAATGACTTCCGGCTTACGGCTGACGAAACCCCTGCGTATGCAACTTATGATCTGTCTTGCCTTGGATGAAGCCTGCTCCACCTGACTGGCAACCTTCATGTCCTCACTGACTATCACCCCCAAGTCTCGTTCTGTTACTGTTCTTGTTAGGATCTCACCATTAAGGGTATAAGTCTTGCATGGATTTTGGCTGCCTAGGTGCATAACTTTGCATTTTTTGGCATTGAAGCTGAGTTGCCAGGTCCTAGACCAGCGCTCTAGTAGGAGTAGGTCGTGCATCATGTTGTCTGACATTGAATCTTCGTCTGTTTTGCATTTGCCCACTACATTACTTAGTTTGGCGTCATCGGCGAATAATGTTATTTTACCGCGAAGCCCTTCTGCCAAGTCTCTTATAAAGATGTTGAATAGGATCGGGCCTAAGACTGAGCCCTGTGGCACTCCATTGATCACTTCCGTCATTTCGGAGGGGGTGCCGTTCATCACTACCCTTTGAAGCCTACCTCCAAGCCAGTTCCCAACCCATTTCGTCAATGTGTCACCTAATCCTATAGAACTCATCTTGCTCAGCAACCTGCAGTGTGGTACGCTATCGAATGCTTTGCTAAAGTCCAGGTACACGATGTCCAGGGACTCCCCAACATCCAGCTTCCCCGTTACCCAGTCAAAGAAGCTGATCAGGTTGGATTGGCATGATCTCCCTTTAGTAAATCCATGTTGACGGGGATCCCGAAGATTCTCTTCATCCAGGATCTTATCCAATTGGTGTTTGATTAGAGTTTCCATTAATTTGCTCACTATTGATGTTAGACTCACTGGTCTGTAGTTTGCTCCATCTTTGAGCCTTTCTTGTGAAGTGGAATGACGTTAGCCGTCCTCCAGTCCAACGGGACGCTGACTGTACGTCCAACTTTTTTTTTGTTTCGAAAATTGTCCTGCCAATCCGATCGTCTAAGCCACAAAATCATCCATCTTTATACCACATTTTCGTCCAATTTTCCGTCCAAGTCCAAAACGCCTAGAACAAGCCCTGTTGGACGTGGGAGGGGTCTGCAAAGTGATGGACTGCACATCCAGACATTCCACCTAAACAGTGGGGTACCTTACAGGGCACTGCTGTGAACTTCACAAAAAGGGTGCCATGGCTTCGCCTCCCTACAGCTCCCTTATAGGTTACGGTGAGCCTCCAAACCACCTCCAGAATCCCCTATCTACTACCCCAATAGCCCTTATGGCTGCAGGAACCACTTATATGCCAGTACAAAAGGGTTTTGGGGGTGTATAGGGGAGTGCACATGTTTCAATATCAATGCAATGATAACAGGGGCTTATGGGCATGGGTCCTCCTCTCCATGAGTCCCTAACTCACCCCAAGACAGTTTAAGATGCCTCTGTGCAGCACGACTAGGTTTTCCTATGCCAGGCGGCCAGGTGATTATGGTCTGGAGGCTAAATTTTAAAGTTGTGATTAAAATTTTTATGGGGGTGGGGGGGGTCGGTGATCACTGGGGTAGTGTGTGGGGGTCTGTTTTATGTGTTTGCAGTGCTTATCTGGTGACTTTAAGTGGGTTTTTGTGACTTAGACCATGTTTTACACGGTCTAAGTCACAACGTCCAAGTTCCGTCGATCGTGGGCTGTATAACTTTTGGCTATACATGCTGTACGACTAAGTCTAAACCGGCCCACGTCCTGCCGAACTCCCGCCCTCGACACTCCTCCTGAAACGCACCATTTAGCTTTGGTCGTTCAGCGGCACTATGAAGGCCTAGGTCGTTTAGAAATACGTCCAAAACCCGGTTTTATTATCAGCACTTGGACGTTTTTGAGAAATGTTCGTCCAAGTGCCGACTTAGGCTGGTTTTTGGATGTTTTTCTCTTTCGATTATGAACCCCATTGTTTCTCAAACTTGTGGAGTATTTTTATGATACAAAATAAACCCACCAGGATTTTTTGTTTTGGCATGGTTTTTTGTTTTGTTTTTTTAAGTGTTCAAAAAGATAGACACACTGGCCCTGATTCTCTAAAAGTGCGTCCCGATTTTAGGCAGCTGTAGGCGTCCTACAGCTGTCTAATCAGCCAATCGGGATGCACGTTTTTTAAAAAAAAATGCTCCCCAGGCAGGCCGCCTATATTGAAGGCGAGGCCCGCAAGACACCTAGGCCCTGATTCTGTATAGGACGCCCGGGAGAGGCGTCCTATTCAGAAAAGGCCTAAACTAAACCCCGATTCTGTAACCGGCGTCCATTTTACAGACGCGGGTTAGAGAATCGGGTTAGATTAGACACGGCCCACTACACTTATCACGGCAAGGGATCTCTCTGCCGCTATAAGTATAGCGGGCCGTGGCCCCCTGACCGATCACTGGCAGGAGGGTGCCCAAACCCTCCTGCCCGAAGACGCACCCCCCTCCCCGACACTACCGACCACCCCCCCCGACACTACCGACCGCCCCCCCCCCAACATTACTGATCTCCCCCCCCGACAATATCGGTCGCTGGCAGGAGGGTGCCCAATCCCTCCTGCCCAAAGACGCACCCCTCCCGGCGCTAACAACCCCCACTCCACCAAACCTGTTCTTACAGATGGGTCTTGCACGTCGAGCAAGCAGGCACGCCTCGTCGAAATGAGGCGGGCCCGCCCCTTCCCGGCCCATCCCGCCGAAGCCTAAGGCCTGATTGGCCCAAGCTCTAGAAGCCTGGACCAATCAGGCCTTAGGAATAGCGGGTCCGCCCATCCCTACTAAGTCTAAGGTCTGATTGGCAGCTTTTTTCATTTTTTCCATTGACATGAATGGGTGAAATCTGATTTTATGTTTGTAGCTCCGCCCACGTGTGCAGGTGGGCCGCGAGACCCCCAGAACATATCACCCCAGGTAGTGAGGGATCTGCATACCAAGTTTCGTTAAAATCGGTCCCACAGCTTTTTACATTTTTTCCATTGACGTGAATGGGTGAAATCTGATTTTCTGTTTGTAGCTCCGCCCACGCGTGCAGGTGGGCCGCGAGACCCCCAGAACATATCACTCCAGGTAGTGAGGGATCTGCATACCAATTTGCGGTCAAATCGGTCCCACAGCTTTTTACATTTTTTCCATTGACTTGAATGGGTGAAATCAGATTTTCTGTTTGTAGCTCCGCCCACGTGTGCAGGTGGGCCGCGAGACCCCCAGAACATATCACCCCAGGTAGTGAGGGATCTGCATACCAAGTTTCGTTCAAATCGGGCAAGCCGTTTTTGCGTTGGCAGCTTTTTACATTTTTTCCATTGACATGAATGGGTGAAATCTGATTTTCTGTTTGTAGCTCCGCCCACGTGTGCAGGTGGGCCGCGAGACCCCCAGAACATATCATCCCAGGTAGTGAGGGATCTGCATACCAAGTTTCGTTCAAATCGGTCAAGCCGTTTTTGCGTGATCGCGGCACATACACACATACACACATACATACCTCCGATTTTATATACATAGATTAGATCTTTATTTGAAAACATATCTACATTTTGTATTATATGCCAACGTTTCTTCAATCTTGACAACACTATTTAATAGAAGTGGGACAGGTAGTGTATATACTATCTTATTCTTTTTTCTCTCCATTGGCTCGATTGAATAAAACCTATCTACGGCTGGGTATCCTTTTTCCTTAAATCTATCTTGCATGTCCCGAGAGCTCATTCTAGGAGTGGGTGCTGAAAAATTCTCAGCCCAAACCAACCAAATTCCTAAATTTTGAGCGTTATTTTGCCACTGTAGCTGAAAAAAGTGTCATCTTATTTTGTTAAGTGCCAATTTGCAGAAACAAAATTCTATGTTTTTACATTATTTCAGATCATTGATTGAACCATAACTACGTCACTGTCGTCTTGGTTGGGCTGAGAACTTTTCAGCTTCCCCTCATATAGGCACTATTATTTTGTATATAATCTCTTCAAACTTAAGAATTGACTGTATGGGAGATTGTTTTTAAATGATTTGCTATGGCAACTTCTGTAGTCTAAGGGGCTCATAATAAAAAATTCAGAAAATTCAAAAAGTGGCCTAAATCGGTGTCTTCCCCCCCCCCCCCCGCAATGATCACGGCAGAAGAGATGCCTAATCTCTCCTGCCGCGATCACAATCCCCCCCCCCAAAATGCCGTGAACTGGCAGGAGAGATGCCCAATCTTTCCTACTGGCACCCTCCTCCGATAAAATGACGATCGCCGGCAGGAGGGATCCCAAGCCCTCCTGCTGGCATCCCCCCTCCCCCCCCCCAGAACCGGCAGGAGAGATCCCAAGTCCTCCTGCCAGAAGGCATTCATCCCCCATCCCCCACGAATACCGGCAGGAGGGATCCCAAGCCTGAATGCAGATATTTATATCCAGGAATGGTATTTCCTTCCTATTCAAGTACTTTTTAAATGTCAGATTGATATCTAGATTGTTTAACCCAGTGGTCCCCTAACCCTGTCCTGGAGGACCACCAGGCCAATCGGGTTTTCAGGCTAGCCCTAATGAATATGCATGGAGCAGATTTGCATGCCTGTCACTTCCATTATATACAAATCTCTCTCGTGTATAAATACAAGGCATTGCAATAATCAAAAATGTACCTTTTCCATAAGATCACACTAGATTCATATTTATTGGTTCTTAGAAAGTCTCTCTCAAAATTGGCTGCATATAAATCAGCTATGGAAGGTGCCAATGTAGCCCTCATAGCTGTCCCCTTTATTTGTTGATAGAAGTTGTCATTAAAAACAAAAGTAGTTCTTAGTCAAAGCACTAAGTTCAACTACAAACTTGGGGGATCCTCAATATGAAATCCTTATGTCTAATGATGTCCTGTATTATTTCTATTACTTCTTGCCATGGTATGCTTATGTAAACCTGGATAACATCTTTTTTTTAAATACAGTAGTTAAGTACAGTGGTGCCTCACACAACGAACTTAATTGGTTCCAGGAGCAAGTTTGTTATGCGAAAAGTTCGTTATGTGAAACGCGTTTTCCCATAACAATACATGTTAAAAAAAATAATTCGTTCTGTAGCATAAAATATGCTAAGATGACATAAAAAAAGATAAATTTTTTGTTATTATTTTTATTTAGATACATCTAAAAACATAATTGTTTTTTAAAACAACACACATTTTTTAAATTTAAAGACAGACTAAGTAGAGTCTAATTTTACAATGAGAGAGGGCAGAGTCTCAGCGGCAAAAACTGGGACTTAACTGTTCATTTTTTTTTTCTAGCATCGGGGAAGCGGCGAGAGTAGCTCCGCCCTCCCCAACGCATCAGCAGTAGGCGCCGGGCCCCTGCGAGCCGACGGTCCGCCACTGCACAGGGAGCCAGGCGGAGAGAGGGCAGTTAAGCGCAGTGCCTGCGCGGAAGGATGCAGCTCGGGCGACTTCGTTGTGTGAAACGAAGTTCGTTGTAGGAAGCAAGACATGAAGTTCGTTGTGCGCAGTGTTCGCTTTGCGAGGCGTTCGTTATGCGAGGCACCACTGTACATTGATTATATCAGCAGAATCACAGGTGTATGATGGAATGAGTTTCACAACAGGTCTCAGAAATGTATCTGTGAATACTGAGAAGGGTTCTAATACGCCTATAGCAGAGTAGATTAATTTTTCACTCCATCAAAAATTACAAAGACTAGGGGACACTTGATGAAGTTACAGGGAAATACTTTTAAAACCAGTAGGATGAAATATTTTTTCACTCAGAGAATAGTTAAGCTCTAGAACGCGTTACCATAGTCTGTTATTGAGAAAGACATGTGGGAAGCCACTGCTTGCACTGGATCAGTAGCATGGAAAGTTTCTATTCCTTGGGTTTTGGCCAGGTACTAGGGACCTGGATTGGCCACCGTGAGAATGGGCTACTGGGTTTGATGGACCATTGGTCTGACCCAGTAAGGCTATTCTTACTGGAGGTGATTCCAGGTAGAGAATGAAACGGGGGAAAAGCACAGTTACTTACCGTAACAGGTGTTATCCAGGGACAGCAGGCAGATATTCTTGACTGATGGGTGACGGCACTGACGGAGCCCCGGTACGGACAATTTTAGAGTGATTGCACTCTAAGAACTTTTAGAAAGTTCTAGCTCGGCCGCACCGCGCACGCGCGAGTGCCTTCCCGCCCGACAGAGGCGCGCGGTCCCTCAGTTAGTATAAGCCAGCTAAGAAGCCAACCCGGGGAGGTGGGTGGGACGCAAGAATATCTGCCTGCTGTCCCTGGATAACACCTGTTACGGTAAGTAACTGTGCTTTATCCCAGGACAAGCAGGCAGTATATTCTTGACTGATGGGTGACCTCTAAGCTAACAAAAAGAGGGATGGAGGGAAGGTTGGCCATTAAGAAAACAAATTTTGTAAAACAGATTGGCCGAAGTGACCATCCCTTCTGGAGAATGCATCCAGACAATAATGAGATGTAAAAGTGTGAACTGAGGACCAAGTAGCAGCTTTGCAGATTTCCTCAATAGGAGTGGAACGGAGGAAAGCTACAGATGCTGCCATTGCTCTGACTCTATGGGCCGTGACAGAACCTTCCAGTGTCAGTCCGGTCTGAGCATAACAGAATGAAATGCACGCTGCCAGCCAATTAGACAACGTACGTTTAGAAACAGGACGTCCCAATTTATTCGGATCAAAGGACAGAAAAAGCTGGGGAACTGATCTGTGGGGTTTCGTACGCTCCAGATAGTAAGCAAGAGCCCTTTTACAATCCAAAGTATGCAGAGCTTGTTCCCCAGAATGAGAATGAGGTTTTGGAAAGAAAACCGGTAGAACAATGGATTGGTTGAGATGAAATTCAGAAACAACCTTGGGGAGAAACTTTGGATGTGTACGCAGAACCACCTTGTCATGGTGAAAAACCGTAAAAGGTGGATCTGCAACCAGTGCATGAAGCTCACTGACTCTCCTGGCAGAGGTAAGAGCAATAAGGAAAAGTACTTTCCAAGTGAGAAATTTGAAAGGAGAAGTAGCTAAAGGTTCAAATGGAGGTTTCATTAAAGCTGAAAGAACCACATTGAGATCCCAGATAACCGGAGGGGCTTTAAGAGGTGGTTTAACATTGAAAAGCCCACGCATGAACCTGGACACCAGGGGATGAGCTGAAAGAAGTTTTCCATGGACTGGCTCATGAAAAGCTGCAATGGCACTGAGGTGGACCCTGATGGAAGAGGACTTCAGGCCAGAGTCAGACAAAGAAAGAAGATAATCCAACAACGTCTCCACTGCTAGGGAAGTGGGATCAAGATGATGAAGAAGACACCAGGAAGAAAATCTCGTCCACTTTTGATGGTAACATTGTAGAGTGGCTGGTTTCCTGGAGGCATCCAGAATGGAACGAACGGGCTGAGACAAAAGAGTATCAGTCGAGTTCAGCCCGAGAGATACCAAGCCATCAGGTGTAGAGACTGAAGGTTGGGATGCAGAAGGGTTCCCTGCTGTTGCGTAAGCAGAGAAGGAAACAGAGGAAGAAGAAAAGGTTCCCTGGAACTGAGTTGAAGTAGAAGGGAGAACCAATGTTGCCTGGGCCACCTCGGAGCAATTAGAATCATGGTGGCTCGTTCCCTCTTGAGCTTGAACAAGGTTCTCAACATGAGAGGCAGAGGAGGGAAGGCGTACAGGAACAGATTCGACCAGTCGAGGAGAAAAGCATCTGCTGTTAGACGGTGCGGAGAGTAAAGTCTGGAGCAGAATAGGGGCAGCTGATGATTGTGAGGAGCTGCAAAGAGGTCTATCTGAGGAGTGCCCCATTGATCGAAGATAGACTGCAGAGTTACGGGATCGAGTGTCCACTCGTGAGGTTGGAGAATTCTGCTGAGTTTGTCCGCTAAGGAATTCTGTTTCCCCTGAATGTATATAGCTTTCAGGAAGAGATGGTGATCTATGGCCCAAGTCCAGATCTTCTGGGCTTCCTGGCATAAAAGGCGAGAGCCTGTCCCACCCTGTTTGTTGATGTAGTACATCGCAACCTGATTGTCTGTGCACAACAGAAGGACCTGAGGAAAGAGAAGGTGTTGGAAGGCCTTGAGGGCGTAAAACATCGCTCTGAGTTCCAGGAAATTGATTTGATGCTTCCTTTCCTGGACTGACCAAAGACCTTGAGTCTGGAACTCGTTCAAGTGAGCTCCCCATGCGTACAGAGAGGCGTCGGTGGTGATGACTAGTTGATGAGGAGGCTGATGGAACAGAAGACCTCTGGATAGATTTGAGGATACCAACCACCATTGAAGAGACTGACGAAGAGATGATGTCACAGATATGTGTCGTGAGCAAGGATCCGACGCTTGGGACCACTGGGTAGCAAGGGTCCATTGAGGAGTGCGCAGGTGAAGACGGGCATGAGGTGTGACATGAACTGTGGATGCCATGTGCCCCAAGAGTACCATCATTTGTCTCGCTGAGATGGACGGCAGAGGAAGCACCTGGTGACATAGAGACTGAAGAGTCTGGAGACGATTGGATGGTAGGAAAGCTCTCATGAGGAGTGTATCCAGGATCGCTCCAATGAATTGAAGCCTCTGAGTGGGAATGATATGAGATTTGGGTAGATTGATCTCGAATCCCAGAAGTTGTAGAAACTGGATGGTTTGGTTGGTGGCCAGAAGGACTGCTTGAGCGGAAGTGTCTTTGATCAACCAATCGTCCAGGTAAGGAAATACATGCAGGTGGTGAGAGCGTAGAAATGCCGCTACCACAATGAGACATTTGGTGAATACCCTTGGAGATGAGGCAAGACCGAAGGGCAGCACCTTGTACTGGTAATGACAATGATTGATCATGAATCGGAGATATGGTCTTGAGGTTACATTGATCGGTATGTGAGTGTAAGCCTCTTTGAGATCGAGGGAGCATAGCCAGTCGTTTTGATTTAGAAGGGGATAAAGGATGGCTAAAGAAAGCATCTTGAATTTTTCTTTTACTAGATGAATGTTGAGATCGCGAAGATCCAGGATGGGTCTGAGATCTCCTGTCTTTTTGGGAACTAGAAAGTAACGGGAGTAGAATCCCTGCCCCTTTTGATCTAGAGGAACTTCCTCTATAGCGTTCAGAAGGAGGAGGGATTGGACCTCCTGAATAAGGAGGGCCGATTGAGGACTGTTCAAAGCAGACTCTTTTGGCAGGCTTTGAGGTGGAAGAGTCTGAAAGTTGAGAGAGTAGCCGTGGCGGATGATGTTGAGGACCCATTGGTCCGATGTGATTACTTCCCACCGGCTGAGGAACAGAGAAAGTCGACCTCCTATAGGCTGAGGCAGGAGAGCAGGAATAGGGATACTGGCTATACTGTGGAGAATGAAGTCAAAAGGGCTGTGACTTCTGCTGAGGAGGTTGTTTTACAGCTTGTTGCTGCTGCTGTTGTCTGGGAGGCTGACGTTGTTGTTGCCTCTGACGCCTAGGTTGCTGAGCAGTGGTAGTCAATGGCCGAGCTGTGAAGCGGCGTTGATAGGCCGATTGCTGCCTATATGGTCTTGGCGGAGGAGGCTTCTTTTTATTCTTGAGCAGGGTATCCCAGCGCGTCTCATGAGCAGAGAGCTTTTGTGTGGTTGAGTCCATGGAATCCCCAAAGAGCTCATCCCCTAGGCATGGGGCATTGGCTAACCGATCTTGATGGTTAACATCAAGCTCGGATACCCGAAGCCAGGCCAAACGACGCATAGCTACTGACATTGCTGTCGCTCTGGATGTTAGTTCAAAGGTGTCATATATGGATCTAACCATAAACTTACGTAATTGTAGAAGAGACGACAAGCATGTGTGAAAAGCGGGATGCTTTCGTGAAGGAAGATATTTTTCGAAAGAAGCCATGGTGGTAAGGAGATGCTTTAAATAAAAAGAAAAATGAAAAGCATAATTACCAGCCCTATTTGCCAACATAGCATTTTGGTAGAGCCTCTTACCAAATTTATCCATGGCCCTTCCTTCTCTGCCAGGAGGGACAGATGCATATACACTGGCTCCTGAAGTCTTTTTAAGGGTGGATTCGACAAATAAGGATTCATGTGGAAGTTGAGGTTTGTCGAACCCAGGAATGGGAATTACCTTATATAGAGAATCCAGTTTACGTGGGGCCCCTGGGACAGTTAAAGGAGTCTCTAAATTCTTATAGAAAGTTTCCCTCAAGATGTCATGAAGGGGAAGTTTCAAAAATTCCTTTGGAGGCTGATCAAAATCAAGGGCATCCAAAAAAGCTTTAGACTTTTTGGATTCAGCCTCCAAAGGAATGGACAAGGACTCACACATCTCTTTCAAAAAACTAGAGAAAGAGGAAGTGGCCTGTTTGGAGGATGGGTCAAGGACAGCCAAATCCTCCTCCTCTGAGGAACATTCGCCTTCAGAAAGAAAGGGTTCCTCTGAGTCTCCCCACAGATCAGGGTCCCTGACATGGGAAGAATGGTCCCGAGACTCAGGTGTCGACGTTTGCATGTGTCGGGTTTTGCGCACCGACTTACCCGACCTCATCGATACCGAGTCAGGAGAAGTTATCGGTCGCACCGGTGCCGAAGTCTGCACCGATTGATGGTGAGCTCTCGGCTCCGGTGCAAGGACTGGCATCGATATCGATGAGGTTAGGTGAAGTGGTACCGAGACAGTGGAAGCGGGTAACACGGGTTCCACAATCGGTATCGATGCGGGTTGATCCACAACCGGTACCAGTGGCTCGGTGCGGACTGGCACCGGAAGGTTCGGTGTCATGATAGCAGGAAGGAGTCGTTCTAATTGCTCCTTAAGCTGCACCTGAAGGATGGCCGTAATGCGGTCATCGAGGGATGGCACCGGTACCGCTTTTATCTTCTGCGGTACCTGCGGTGCCGCTCGACGCCCCGGAGATGAGGAGCCCGATGTCGAGGGACTCACCTCTATAGGGGCGGAGCGCTTCCGCTGGCGTCTTACAGGCGGCAGGATTGGACTCACTGCACTCGAGGCCGGAAGACGTTCCAGCGGGGAAGGCTTCTTAGCCGGCTTACCTGACTGTTGAGATGCCGGTGTGGAATCACGCGGCGTCGAAGACGAGGGTGCCGACTGAATCGGTGCCGAAGCCGGAGTCGAAGGAACGGGGTCGGACATCTCGGCACCGAACAACAATCGCTGTTGAATTTGGCGATTTTTTAATGTCCGTTTTTTTAAAGTAGCACAGCGGGTGCAAGAAGAGGCCTGATGCTCAGGACCCAAACACTGTAAACACCAGTTGTGTGGGTCCGTGAGAGATATAGGCCTAGCACACCGCTGGCACTTTTTAAAACCCGGTTGAGGGGGCATGAAAGTAAAAACGGCTTCCGCCAAATCGAAGGCCGAGGCTTCGATGGTGGCAGAAGGCCCCGCCGGGGAAAACCGAAAACTGAAGAATAAAAATGAAAGTTTTTTTTTTTTTTTTTTTTTTAAACAAAATAGAAAGAAAGAAAAAAGGCAATTTAAGCCAAAACGTTTACGCGAGCGGGAAGGCAAGTTAGGAGAAAATTTCAACAGCCGTTGAAAACGCGTCTTCTTAGCTCCGCGGAAACTAAGAAACTGAGGGACCGCGCGCCTCTGTCGGGCGGGAAGGCACTCGCGCGTGCGCGGTGCGGCCGAGCTAGAACTTTCTAAAAGTTCTTAGAGTGCAATCACTCTAAAATTGTCCGTACCGGGGCTCCGTCGGTGCCGTCACCCATCAGTCAAGAATATGCTGCCTGCTTGTCCTGGGATAAAAAATGTATCACCGTTCTTGCCCTGCCCCCTGTGAGCTCAGTCCCCATCCCTGCCCCGTCCCTGCGAGCTCAGTCCCCGTCCCACCCCGCAAACTGTCAGATCCCATCCGCACAAGCCTCGAATAGTTATGATTTTATACTGAACTTATTTTATTAAAGTATAAAAAAGAGACAATATTCTGTACAATTGTTATTTTATAAACACAAATACAGAGCAACAAGGATCAACAAAACCCCTGTCTCCCCTCCCTTTCACAAATATCCCCTCCACTATTGTGAAAATTGAACAAACCAAATTACTACAGAATGCTACATAGAAAAATCATGCTAACAGAATACTTCAATCACACATGACAAAAATAGTGTTAGGGGAGAGCAACTAGGGCAACTACCCCCTGGTCAGAGAGAGAGCCCTAAGCCAGCTGGAAGCTAAAGAAGCACAGCCTGAGCTTTGTGGTCCCCAGTTATGTCTAATTCCAGCTCTAGCAGGATACATATTTCAAATCTGAAATATTCTAATCACAAAAAACAAATATATATATATATATATATATTTTTTTTTTTCTACCTTTTGTTGTCTGGTAATTTTATTCTTCAAATCACATTGGTCTCAGGCTTTGGTTTTGGATTCCTTTTGTCTTCATCATGGCATGGCTGGCTCCTGAAGGTAAAATAGGTGCAAGAGGAACTGGGGAGAAGATGACGAGTCTGACACAGGCGCAATTTTTTTTATCACAGGAGCAAGACTTTTCACCACTCCCACGGAGTGGTAAAAGGTCTAGTCCCCATTCCCGCAGGGCGGTGAAAGGTCTTGTCCCCATTCCTGCGGTAAACCATTTGCAAATAGCTCCATTCCTGCGGATTTACTGCGGTGACCACGGTTTACCGCAGTAAATGGTCCCCATGTCATTCTCTAATTCCAGGGACTTGTGTGTTTTAGGGAGCACTTGTATATAGTAGGAATTAAAGGATGTTTTACTTCAAGGAACTCTGCTTCCTTAGATGTCATAAACTGGCTTTCCTTCCCTATGCCTATTGGTGCTTTACCCCTCCCCCCTTTTACAAAAAAGCGCAAACGGTTTTTAGTGCCTGCTGGTGCGCTGAATGCTCTGCACTGCTCCAATGCTCATAGGAACTCTATGAGTGTCGGCGCAGCGCAGAGTATTCAGCACGCCGGCTGACGCTAAAAAATGCACAGTTTTGTAAAAAGGGGGTAATTTCTTGATGAAGAGGTAGTGTAGGATTATGTTTCTTGTAAAAGGAAGTATCATTAATCTTTTTTAAAATTTCTCCAAGGGAGGCATCTCTATCCATTACCACTAGTGCATCACTCTTATCAGCTGGCTTTATCACAATACTTTCATCTACTTGGACTATTGTTGATTTTAGTGTAGTTCCTTAATAAATAGCTGTTTAAAAGGCATTTTCCAACTAACACGATTTATTTTTTTTTTTTCACCACGCAGGCATTTTGTTGCCAAAATACGGCTCTGTTGAGTCCCTTCTTTTAAACAAAACTAAACCGTAAGTTTGTATACCGCATCATCTCCATAAAGATAGAGCTCGACACGGTTTACAGGTAATTCAATAAATGAGGAAAGGACATAAGAAGAAATTACAGGTTATGAAGAGGATAGCTAGCTTTACATTTTAAATAGATAGCTTTACGTTTTGGAGAAAAGCCAGGTTTTCAGATGCTTTCGGAATAATTGGAGTGAGCCCAGGTTCTGCAGCGGGGCAGGGAGGTTATTCCAAAGCTCAGTGAATTTGAAGAAAAGGGATTTCCCTAATTTACCTGCATACCTGATGCCTTTTAATGAGGGGAAAGATAGTTTGAGTATGTGGGCGGATCTGGTAGTGTCAGGTCTCGAAGAATTCCAGGATAGTGGGATTAGGGGAGGAAGAATGCCATGTAGGATCTTGGAAATTAGGCAGGTACATTTAACGTGAATCCTAGAAATCACCGGAAGCCAGTGAAGTTTTGACAGAAGCGGGGAAACATTGTTTGACGCTGAGATGACTAAATAGCTTGGTTCTACAATCTGCTGTGTTCATCATCTCGTTTCATCCAGCCTCGCTTCAATCAGCTACCCTGTGTAGCACCCACGTGACTTTTCATCCTTCCCCTCCCCCCCACACACACTCTCGGACAATTATTCTACCCCAGCTTGGCACTGTTTATCGTTCTTTATGCGTTTTTAATTCATTTTTTGATCTGCTAAGTAACTTACAAAATTATTTTCTGGTCTCTGCATTCAGATTTTTCTGTTTTGTTTTCCCCTTTCCTCACTCCAGAGCGAATCAACTCCTTGCCGCCTTCTTGGCTCCCCTAACTTATCTACTTGTTTAGAGCCGACATGGTTGTTTATGACTGTTTCAGATTTATTACGTTCCTTTTCACTATAGCACCCACAACAAGGCACAGCATCTTTACGAACAATCCATTTAAAGGTCAATAAACAACAATCTTCGTCAAACAATACAAAAATGATCACTTATCTAAATGTTGCAGAAGACTATCAGAGCAGAGACATAAAATGGATTGGCCCAGCTGCCATGCTACTTTTGGCACTGGCAGTATCTACATTCGGAGAAGCCTGAGGTTCGGTTCAAAATAATTACCCTAAAGCAGGGGGTCTCAAAGTCCCTCCTCGAGGGCCGCAATCCAGTCGGGTTTTCAGGATTTCCCCAATGAATATGCATGAGATCTATGTGCGTGCACTGCTTTCAATGCATATTCATTGGGGAAATCCTGAAAACCCGACTGGATTGCGGCCCTCGAGGAGGGACTTTGACACCCCTGCCCAAAAGGATGATAATGATAATAATAATAACACTGTGATACCAGAAAACACAAGAATTAAAGACAAAGAATTAGAAAAATTAGCAAAGTATCGATGATGATGAGGCTGGACAAATTTCTAGAAACCCTTGAAATTTCAGTAACAATAAAAATATCCCTCACCCTACCCAAATTAATTGATACATTAAAGGGAAACATTTTCAACTAATCCTTACGAAATTTTGCTAATGGTTTCCACACATCCTGAAATTTCTTGAAATACCCTCTTTGTACTGCAATAAATCTTTCCATTTTATAGATATGGCGCAAAGAGTTCCACCAAAAACTGTAATTTAATCTCTTCCAATCCTTCCAATTATATGTAATTTGCTGAATGGCAACCCCAGTCATTATAAGTAACAATTTATTATTGTTCGCAGAAATCTGACTTTTTGCTCTCATTTCCATACCAAAAATCACAGTATCATAGGATAATGCCACGGGAAGGGGGAGGAAGCCAAGGAATCTCTAGCACACGTTAATGTAACAGGCTTAAAGACTAGTTTACTATAATACTTTAAGTGTCCACTATATTTGAAGAGTGTCCACTATACCATGGATCGTTAGTCCTTAATGTGAAACCAACTAAGACAATCATAATATATTAATAAAGAAATGACAATTTTGCATGAGGTAAAACTCTTTATAGTTTATAAATCTTTCCTTTTGGCTAAGTCTTAATAATAATATTGTAATTTTTAGCTAAAGAGACGTATGATCAAGAAACTGTTTTATTTTACTTTTGTGATTATGATAAACATACCGAGGGCCTCAAAATAGTACCTGGAGGGCCGCATGTGGCCCCATGGGCCGCGAGTTTGAAACCACTGGCATAGATGAAGGAAAGTGTGCAAAAAGTTTAAAGGCTGAACACAATGCAAGGGGATGGTGCATTAAGCTTGTGTTAGATCCGTGTGCTGGCAGCTTAGTACATGGCTTCCTAACAGAAGCATATCATCAAATCTTTGCTTACCAATGCAGTAACCAAATTGTATACAAATGGGCACTGTGTAAAATTTGTCTAACCTGGACACATGCTTATACTACTCTGCATTGAGGATAGCTAGAGATGTGTGTACAGGTCTGAGCAAAAGAAAACTGTACCAGCACATATCTACTATTCTGTGCATTGTGTTAGGAAGCTGTGCATTAAGATGTCAGTGCAGGGCTCTAATGCAAGCTTACTTCATTGGCTCTGCAGCATATGACAGTAGGAAATACCATAAGACCCAAACTAGTTTGTCCAATTTATTTCCTGTTGCAATGGAACACATCCCCTCAGTTCTATGCAACTTTGGATCTTCTCTTGTCTTCTCAAAGGCAAGAAAGGCTTCTATGAATAGCTCAGATTCATAAGTTGAAATACTGAGCACTCGTCAGAACTTACCCCCTCCTTTACAAAGCTGTGCTAGCGTTTTTAGCGCCGGCCACAGCTCCGACGCTCATAGAATTCTGCAGCCGGCGCTAAAGACGCAAGCGCAGTTTTGCAAAGGAGAGGGGTTAATGCAGCTGAAACACTAAGCTGCAATCCATTTGGCCACACTGTCAAAAGCACATCAAACTATTTTAACAAGTCTTAGGTTAAACAGGGCTAGCTGACTTTGGGGTGACATTCAGCATTAGCTTACTTGATTGAACCAAGACAAAGAAAATTAAAATTAAAAGCAAGAACACAGTACAACTTTGTGCAGGATAAATGACCTTTCCTGAAAACAATAAAAAGCACAAAAATTTATTTTCCAATGTTTCCCATAAAGTTCCACCTCTCAGGTAGTAAGAAAAAAAAGGCTTAATTTACAACAAATGGCATTAGATTTACCCCCCCCACTCACATTTTTTTTCTTACAAAACCATAGCGTGGTTTTTAGCGCCGTCCAGGGAGGTAACAGCTCCGATGCTCATAGAAGCGAGTGCAGAATTCCTAAACCAAATATAGGTTTTAAAAAATATTTCCAGCTATTTATTTTTTTTCTTTTCTACCTTAAAATCATCTTCTATTTCTTCTTTTTCTTTCTCTCTCTTCATTTCCCCCTCCCAGTTGTGTTAACCGTTTATGTTTTTCTAACCTATAATTATTGCAGTTCTTCCCTTTATTGCTTCACGTTTTCGTATGTTTTCCCCCTGGGAATGTCATTAAATATACTTATACTATAATTGTTATATTTGTATTGTTTTTACCTATTTCAAAATGTAATTCGCCTAGAAATTCTTTGATAGACGATTATATAAAATTTTGAAACTTGAGCTGTTACTGCCACAGCCGGCACTAAAAACCATGCTACGGTTTTGTAAAAGGGGAGTGTTAATAAGACGATTTTTGCTGGAAGTAATCAACAGAATAAACAGAATTCTGCAAGAACGTAAACTGTTTTATGTTGTGGAGATGCCCGACTACAATTAAACCATCCAAAACTGTATAACGCATAGTTCTAAAAATAAATAACTACAGATATACAACATGCAGCCCAGTGAAGGCCCCTTTCTTCTGTAATCTAATCTATCCCACACTTCAATCCTGTTTTATCTGAAGTACGGTACACTAAAACCTTTTGTTGGCATGCCTCCACTACAGCTGTCCGCAAAGGACCTGCGTCATTTTAAAACTAGATCAAATTTGATAGCTAAAGGAACATTCAGTTGTTCAGCATTTCAAGACTGTATCTTTGCTTTTTAATAATAACAATAATAAGTTTATATACCACAGTACCGTAAAGTTCTATGCGGTTTACAAAAGATTAAACGAAGGTACAAATTGATTGAACTTAAGAGAGGTGGAAGAAAGTGATTAATAGGTCAAGAAAACCATTTTTGAGGAGAGAGAGATGTATGGGTCAGTTGTCTAGATATTTCAGGAACAGGTGTGTTTTTAGACGCTTCCTGAATTCCTCATAAGTAGTGGGCGAGAGCACTAGATCTTTACCCCATAATGCTGCTAGATGTGAGAGAAGCTGCTCATGGTGTTTTTTCAGTTTACAACCTCTAACTGGGGGGGGAAATGAAGTTCGAATGTGAGCTTCTCTTGTGTCTGTTGGCTGAGAAGGAGAAAAGGTCAGTTATGTATTTAGGGGCTAGTCCGTATAGTACTTTAAAGCAGAGGCAGGCGAACTTAAACTTTACGCGTGCTTCCATCGGTAGCCAATGCAACTGCCGGTAGTAGGGTGTCACGTGATCAAATTTCTTTAGTCTGACCGCTGCATTTTGCATTAATTGTAAACGTCGCATATTCTTTTGGGGAAATTGCTAAATAGGCGATGTTACAGTAGTCAAGTTGACTTAGTACGAGGGATTGAACCAGGGTTCTGAATGCTGACGTATTGAAATATGATTTAATGGATCTAAGTTTCCAGAGAGTGAAAAAAAAACCCTTTCTGATTAAGGAGTCCACCTGGTCTTTCATGGTTAGGCATTGATCCAGAGTTACACCTAGTATCTTCATGGTGGAATGAATAGGGTAACTAAGTTCATTTTTAGTAAAATATGATTTTAGTAGGGGGTAAGGCAAGGATAGGGAGCCATCATTTCTGTTTTAAATAAACAGTCCTATATGTAAATAGTTCCAGAAGAAAAAAAAAAAAAGCACATAGACCCTGGTCAGAACTGAATTTTTTTTCAATTCAGTGGTTATGAAGCAAACCTGTACTGAAGGAGATCCACAGGTCTAGGAGTCTGGGATTCACAATCTCAAAATATGTAATAATCCCATTTCAAGACCGAAGTTTTCCTCTGCTCACCAGAAGAATAGGAAAATACAGTATAGATAGGCATGTCACATTTTATTTGTTAGTAATATCGGTAATTTAAAAAATTTCTTTATGTTATCTTGGTCTTTTCTCATTTAAATGTAAGGTGATTTTGATGTGATTGTTTTAATATTCAGTGGGAAGCCAAACACAGAAGTTGGCAAAATTGTAGCACAGAAGCATTTCAGCAAACAAGGAAAAATCATTTTCGAGTTCACTTGGACACATTTTAAAATAAGCGATAAATGCTGAAATAGGCACGCTTTTCTTTCATCCCTCCACTCAGAAAAATATTTCAGACAAACGAACACACAAAAAAAAAATCCCCACACCTTTCACCAGATTTACAAGAGGGCAAACCAATTAAATGAAATATTAAAGTTGCATCTGCAACAGCATCTGGTGTATGGACTTTCACTGCGTGGGGGATGGGAAGCTCCCCAAGCAGAACTTAATCCTCTCCAAAGACGGACTAACTTTAATCCCCCCCCCTTGCCACCATTCATAATGCTCCTTTAAACAGCCGCCTTCCTGTCTTTTCACTTTTAACTAAACAAAGAGAAGATCCCTCCGTGATTCATACTGGAACGTGGAAAAAAAAAAAAACCTAGAGCCTGATTGAAAATAACTCCCCCCCCCCCACCTCCCCTGGTCACAGGACATTCGCTTTGTTGCAGAGGGTGGAAGTGGGGGGGGGGGGGGGGGAAGGACGGCGCACACCCTTTACAATCCTACCAGAAATGCAAAAAGGCAAGAGCTTAGAGAAGCAGCAACTAGGGCAGTGGTCTCAAACTCGCGGCCCGGGGGGGCCACATGCGGCCCCGCCAGGTACTATTTTGAGGCCCTCAGCATGTTTATCATAATCACAAAAGTAAAATAAAACAGTTTCTTGATCATAAGTCTCTTTAGTCTCTTTATAAATTACAATATTATTATTAAGACTTAGCCAAAAGGAAAGATTTATAAACTATAGAGTTTTACCTCATGCAAAATTGTCATTTCTTTAATAAGACATTAACTATTTTTTTTCTGCGGCCCTCCAAGTACCTACAAATCCAGAATAATGCGTCCACTGTGTTTTAAAGAAGGAAGGCGTTTTCTTGTGTGTTTGTGTTGAAAACGACGATGCACTTGGCGCTCGAGCGGGAAGGTTTCAGCACCACGGCTCTGAGAGAGTCACGCGCCCCCGTCGATCCACACGGACACAGCTGTGCGATTCTTGAACATTTAGCCAATTGATAGGTCTTTGCGAGGCAACAACCTCCCCCCCCCCCCCAGCCCGTGAGCGGTGGCTATTTCTACGCCAGCAAAAGGATGGTAAAAGGGCATGCCGGCTGCTTCTGGAAACGCGTCCATGTTGGGCTCAACTTCTAGACTCGTAGGAAGGGGGGGGGGGGGGGAGGAAGGATGAAAGAAAGATGATCAATGGTCAAGAAATAAGCGAGCCGAGAACACTTTTTCTTTTTTTTCATCACCGCACTGCAGTCATGCCAACAGCTATGCAACATCCACAAGAACAGATTTCGGAAAGAAAAAGAAAAGTCTTAACTCAGACAAAATTTGCTGCGGGCTTTTTTTTTTTTTTTTTTTAATACGTCTACTTTAATCCCTTGATTGTTAGCCTAAACTACCCGGAAAACCCCCAAAAACAACCCAATTAGAAAAGAAGAGGAGAATGAAAGAGCGTGTAACTCAACTTAGTACCCGGTGTAAATGCCACTGCAGAGAGTCAGGTGCTTCGGTTATCAAGATTTTGCAGTGAAATGGTGGGAAGAGGTTTCCGGAGAGGGGAAACAAAGTTTGCCTCCTCCCCCCCTCCACTCCCCGGACTTGGTGCACTCCAAGAAAGACGCTGGGAAGGCGGAGGGGGAAGTGGCCAAGTGAAGGGCAACGCTATTCCTCTATTCAGATCTTCTAAAGTAGGAGAGGGGCATATGGGCTTGGGGGGGATGAAAAAGGGTCGCCCCTACGCAGGATGGCGATCCCTACAGGGAGCAAAAAGCGTGAGAGCAACCTTCCACATTTTTTTTTGTTGCTGTTCCTAGCCTGCAATTAAAAAATAAATAAATAAATTAAAAGCTACCGCCTAATTATTTCATTCCAGCACAACGAGCTGCCTGAGGCAGCAGTGGAGAGAAGCTGCGAGCGGGCTTCCTCTGTGGCCGAAGTAGCCCCTGCCTCACTCGCCCAGCTGCAGCTGCAAACCCGGGGCGCCGCCTGCAGGCGAGCCGGCCGCTGCCCGCCAAGGGCGCGAGAGCCGCCGGCAGGTGCTTGCAGGTGCGCGCGCGAGGCAGAGAAAGAGCGCAGGGGCGGGGGGGGGGGGGAAGAAGAGTTGGAATCATTTACCTAGCGCGCGGGGACTGGGTGGCCAGGGAACGGGAGAGGGAGCCTTCCACTTACCCGGTTCTCACGGGAAGAGCTGGACGCTGCGGCGGCGGCTGCTCTCCTAAAAGCCAGGCATTGTGCGAGCGGGCGGAGCGGACCCGGAGCTCGGCGCTGCCGCCTCGTTGTCCATCTCGGTTTGCGCGGGCTAGAGGCAACGCCAGAAATGAGAGGAGAGGGAGTGGGGAGGGGGGGGAGAGCTAAGCCAGAGCTCGGAGCGCGCGCCGCCGCCTTGAAAGGATGGGTGGGCGAGACCGAGCCCGGCGCGCGCGCAAGCATGGAACTGAGAAGATGAGGGGGGGGGGGAGTGGGTGGGCGATGCGCGTGCTTGGTCCTGCTCCAGAGCCCTGGACTTTTTGGCACAGTCGGTCGCCTCCCCCGACCCCGGTGAGCGCGCTCTGGACGCTGGGGAAGTCGGACCCCCGGCTCTGCGGAGGTTCCCTCCCGGTGTGCGTAAGGAAAATGTGTTCTTGCTGCTGATGCAGATCGAGCAGCAATGTGTGCAAACCTAGCTCTTATTTATTGTCTTTTGCAGTGCAGATTGCAATTTGTTTTCCTTTCTCCGTCTCTATAGATCTGAGATGCATGGATCTGCTTTCCAAAAGAAAATGAAAAAATCCGGCATGTGCCGTCTAGAATTAGAGTACTGTATTTCTACTCATTTCTTGGGTGACCATTTTCAGTGGATAACTACGGTGTATTTAGATGCTCTCTGATAACAGCCTTGAAGCAGCATGGCAACGGGGATCGGTTTTTATTTCGGAGGGGGAGGGGGGGTCTGGCTAATATCGGGATACGATTTCACATCAATCTCAGTTAGTAGTTCTGAGCATCTATATGTGTGTGTATATATATATATATATATATATATATACACATACATATATATGTATACACTACTATAGAATGACACGGTGACAAAATTCATCACCGTTCCCGTCCCCGCAGATAACCGCAGGAAATAATCCCATGTCATTTTCTAGTGTCTATCTCAACCTCGGTCCTTCTACACCAGCATTCTTCAAAGCAAAGCTTGCGGGTCAGTGGTTCTGGCCATTCATACTCTGATTCTTATGTGAGCCAAGGATAATGAAGCCATTGTGACATCACTGATGTGATTGGCTCTTAGGCACTGGTGGAATGAGGCATTATGACATCACAATATCTGCTCTGGATACCAGAGACTGTCATTCTGTAATGTCTGTTTCAACCTCAGTCCTTCTACACCAGCATTCTTCAGAGCAAAACTTGCGGGTCAGTGGTTGTGGCCATTCATACTCTGATTCTTCCCTCTTTCCTTAAAGAATGACATGAAGATGGTTTCCCGCGGTTATCCGCGGGGACGGGGACGGTGATGAATTTTGTCACCGTGTCATTCTCTAGTATACACACACACATATACTGTTAATTCGCTGTAATCTCTTCTTTATCTGTATACTGTAATTTGCTTACTGTATAGCTAATCTTCTCTGTAAACCGCCTAGAAGTCGCAAGATTATGGTGGTATAGAAAAATAAAATTATTATTATTATATACACACATATATATGTATATATACAGACATGTATGTATATATATATATGTATGTGTATATATATTTTCTGAGCATCTATACGTGTATATATAATGAATTGTAATGCTCACTCTGCACTCTCCTTCAACATGGTGAAAAAAAACCATCTATATGGGATGTCTTTGCTAAGAGCTACGTCTATTCAAATAGTCCATGTTTGATTGAATAGGGCCGTGTTCACAAATGATCCCTAACATTAGTAACCCAACCAGCAATGATTATGTGTTGTCTCTCTTATCCCACTCAGAATCTGTCATTGCTGAAAAATGTGAATCACAAAGGCAACATTTCCTCTAACCAAAGTTTTAAAAGCCACAATATTAACTCGATTTTCAATGTAGTCATGTGCTTGCTGCTTGTCTGCCTATGTTGATCCTTTGGTCCTTTACATAGAAACAGATAATTTAGGATTGGATAAGGACCGTAAGGCTTATCCTTTCTACAACTGTATCTTCTAGGGTTAATCTTCAGTCCACTGGCATTGAATCTCATAGTGTGACCTCTTGCTCTCAAAATTCCTTCCCACTGAATAATGATTTGGCTCTAATGTATTATTTATACCTGTCAAGTATTTGAATATTTCTGCTCTAGTCACAGATTATTTGCACATTATAACATAATCACAAAATGGCCTTTTCACTAAGCTGCATTAGATGCTAGCATGCCCCAGACCCATCTGCACATCTGTATTTCTTTATTTTGGAAGGGACAGAGAATGGATATGCACTGGTGCACTGACATCATGGCATGCTAACTTCTTAGCACATCCATGACATGGGAGCCGTTAAGGGTTGAATTCCGTACATGGCTGCACTCTGTCTGGTTCTCCTTCAGCCAGGCATGAAAAATCAAAAGCTACCAAAAGGACAAAAATCCTAATTACCACACTGTGATCCCACCAGGTCTTTTTCCAGCTGCAACATTGGTGATCTGGACCTCGCGGTCCGTCCTCCCAGTTGGAGCACGTGCTGTCTTTTTTTTTTCACCCGCCTCGGGTCTCACTGCAGACACTCTTGCCCTGCTGAGCTCCCAAAGTCCCTCCCTGCTTCAACTCTGGAGCTCACTCGTGGAGCTGGGAGAGTGGGTGGGCTCTGCGCGCTGACAGGGATAGGTTCCACTCATTCAAAGTTTGCAGAGCTTTCTTTGCCGATACATCATGGGATGCTGCTCCCTCACTCCTGATCAATGGCTGGGAGCATGGGCACATAAGAATTTACCGCTGCTGGGTCAGACCAGTGGTCCATCGTGCCCAGCAGTACACTCAAGCGGCGGCCCCCAGATCAAAGACCAGTGCTCTAAACGAGTCCAACCTCACCTGCGTATGTTCGAGTTTAGCAGGAACTTGTCCAACTTTGTCTTGAATCCCTGGAGGGTGTTTTCCCCTATAACAGACTCTGGAAGAGCATTCCAGATTTCTACCACTCTCTGGGTGAAGAAGAACTTCCTTACGTTTGTACGGAATCTATCCCCTTTCAACTTTAGAGTGCCCTCTCATTCTCCCTATCTTGGAGAGGGTGAACAGTCTGTCTTTATCTGTTAAGTATTCCCTTTAGTATTTTGAATGTTTCGATCATGTCCCCTCTCAATCTCCTCTGTTCGAGGGAGAAAAGGCCCAGTTTCTCTAATTTTTTACTATACGGCAACTCCTCCAGCCCCTTAATTATCTTAGTCGCCCTTCTCTGGACCCTTTCAAGTAGCATCGTGTCCTTCATGTACGGCGACCAGTGCTGGACGCAGTACTCCAGGTGAGGGCGCACCATGGCCCGGTACAGCGGCATGATAACCTTCTCTGATCTGTTTGTGATCCCCTTCTTAATCATTCCTAGCATTCTTTTCGCCCTTTCCGCCGCCGACACGCATTGTGCAGACGGCTTGATCAACTTGTCTATCAGAACTCCCAAGTCTCTTTCCTGAGAGGTTTCTCCAAGTGCCGCCACGGACATCTTGTATTCATGCATGAGATTTTTGTTACCAACATGCATCACTTTACACTTATCCACGTTGAACCTCATCTGTCATGTCGATGCCCATTCCTCGAGCCTAATTATGTCACGTTGCAGATCTTTGCAAGCCCCCTGTGTCTTCACTACTCTGAATAACTTCGTATCGTCCGCAAATTTAATCAACTCACTTGTCGTACCAAAGACCCTTTTCCTAGCAACACAGGTACTTTTATCCCCCCCCCTAAATCTCCTTCCCCCAGTGACACCTATCTAACATAACTGTAAAATTCATAGCCATTGCTGTAAACTGTAACTTTTCACTCATCAATCCAGTAGATATTTATTTTTATTTATTTAATAAATTGTCATACTGCCAAAAGTCTCAGCGGTTTCCAAAATAACATATATAAAAGCATAAAAATACACATACACTAAAACATAGCAATCCAAAATATTCACACATTTAGCTATTGACACAAAATATGCCACTCCCTCCATGCATTCAACATTCCTCTTCCACTATCAGACTCTGGCCTAACTAGTTTCAGTAACCCCCAGGGGAATCTCACTCAGACTCTCTGCACTCCCATTCCCCAGCAGGATTACATTATGTTATGTAGAATACTGCTGCGTTTGCATACTCACTATTATGCCATGTGTATGGTTGGTGTAACTCCTAGTGTGTAATGTTGAGTACACAAATCAGGTTACACAAGTATTCTCCCAGGGGAGCTCAGAACAGTTTACATGAATTTGTTCAGGTAATCTAATCTAAGCTAATCCTTAGGTTTGTATACCGCATCATCTCCACGTTCGTAGAGCTCGACGCGGTTTACAGTAGGAGAAATAGGAAGGAACTACAACAGAGGGTTAGAGGTAGAAGTGTGAAGAAAATTTAGAGGACTTGGGATGCCAAGATATAAGAGTTTCCTTGATTCCTAAATTGGAGGGAGACTTACATTTTTTGAGAAAAGCCAGGTTTTCAGATGTTTGCGGAAAACTTGGAGAGAGCTCAAGTTCCGAAGAGGGGAGGTAAGGTTGTTCCAGAGCTCAGTGATTTTGAAGTGGAGGGAGGTCCCTAGCTTTCCTGTGTGGGAAATGCCTTTTAGCGAGGGGAAGGATAGTTTTAATTTGTGGGAGGTTCTGGTGGTATTAGGGTTTGAGGAATTCCAAGAAAGAGGGATAAAGGGAGGGAGGATACCATATAGGATTTTGAAAGTTAAACAGGTGCATTTATAGTGGACCCTGGCGATTATCGGAAGCCAGTGGAGCTTGGCCAGGAGCGGGGAGACATGGTCAAATTTACTTTTAACGAAGATGAGCTTGGCCGCGGCATTCTGAATCCGTTGGAGTCTGTGGAGGTTTTTCTTAGTTAGGCTTAAGTAGATAGAGTTGCAATAGTCCAATCTGGAGAGGATGATGGATTGGTACTCAAGCATTGTTCCCTGTCTGTCCCAGTAGGATCACAATCTATCTAATGTACCTGGGACAATGGAGGGGGGGGGATTAAAGGCTAGTCTTGGCAGGTGACCGATTCAATAAAGAGTCCCCATGCAAATGATCTGATTGGACTGACTTAGGCACCGTTCAGCGCGATTCAAGCACAATTGGGTGCTGTTTAGTGAATCACGCTGAGCGGCACCTATTTCGGAGGCGCCCATTAAATAGGCCAGCTCTAGGCACAGCTAAAAGTTAAGCGCCCATGCGAGCACTTAAGCACGCTTAAGAGCAGTGATTCTGTAAGAAGGTGCCTAACACGTAGCCGCGCCCACACCTAATATGCATAGCGCCTATTTTTTTTGAAGGCCACCTAAATTTTTAAAGGCGTCTTGTTGCAGAATCACACTTTCTTGATAGGCGCCTAACCCGGCCCATGTGTCTAAGGCCCCGCCCACAGGAGGGGCCTAAGGCTCCCGGGCCTATTCTGATTGGCCCAGGTGCCTCAGGCCCCACCTGTGGGCGGGGTTTCTGCCGTCTGTGCCAATCCGACCCCATTCTGGACCCGGCTGGCCTGCCGGATGGGCGGGCTTGGCACACGTTCGTCTGGGGGTGGAGGGGTCGTGGGGTCGGCCGGGGGTCGTGGGTCAGCGGGGGGCCAATCGGGGGTTCTGGGTGGGGCAGTCATTGGGGAGGGGGGATGTGTCAAGGGCAGGAGGGCCTGGGATCCCTCCTGCCCGTATTGTAGTGGGGGGTGAGGGGTAGGGGGTCGCCGGGGCCAGGAGAGCTTGGGCTCCCTCCTGGCCTGTTCGTGTAGGTGGGGGGGGGGTCGCCAAGGCCAGGAGAGGTTGGGCTCTCTCCTGGCCCGTTCGTGTATGTGGGGGATTGCCGGGGCCAGGAGAGGTTGGGCTCCCTCCTGGCCCATTCGTGTAGGTGGGGGAATCGCCAGGGCAAGAGGGCTTGGGCTCCCTCTTGCCCCGATGTTGTTGGGGGTGCCGCGGATGCCCGGGGCAGGAGGGATTGGGTTCCCTCCTGCCCGACCCGTAATCGGGGGGGTTTGCGATCGCGGGGCAGGAGGGCTTGAGCTCCCTCTTGCCCCGATGTTGTTGGGGGGGGGGGCGCAGTACGACGGGGCAAGAGGGCTTGTGCTCCCTCTTGCCCCGACGTTGTCGGGAGGGGTGATGTATTGCGGCAGGAGAGATTGGGCATCTCTCCTGCCGTGATGGTTGTGGTGGGTAGGTTGCCAGGCTGCTGAACTGATCGCACCAGCGGCCATTAGCTCAGCGGCCCCTTTTTCGGCACTTAGACCTGGTTTGACTTCATCTAAGTCAAAAAGGTCTAAGTGCCGACTAGGCAACCTGTCAACTGTTTTGGTTATATGTGTTGTACGCCTAGGTGTAGGTCGGCCCACCTCCCGCTCGCTGCCCGCCCTTTCCCCTCCTCTAAACACACCTCTTTTCTCTCTGTGCGTTTAGAGGCAGGGGAAAGGCCTAAGCTGTTTTTAGATACGTCTAAAAACCAGCTTTGGTTATGGGTACTTGGACGATCAGGCTTTTTGATCGTCCAAGTAGCCATTTAGGACACTTTTTAGACGGTTTTTTTTTTTTGATTATGAACCCCTTAGCATTTAGTGCACACTAAATTGCAATTGTCACAGTTTAAAAATTTTAAAAAAATAAAGTAAACTGAAATACAAGAGAGTTAGTTTTCAAAATGTTTAGTGAATAAAAAAATTTTTAAGAAGTTTACGGAAGAGTTGAGGAACTGGAACACCTCAAAATTAGGGGAAGTTCATTCCATAATTGGGGAAATTTAAACGCTAGAGAGCTGCTAAAATTCTTAACTCCTTGAATTCCTTTCCTAGATGGAAGAAAAAGTTCAAATCGATGAATGCCTCTCGAATATGAAAATCTATAAACATTCCATAGCTGTGGAACAAGAGGAGCAAAGATACCATGTAAAATCTTTAAAACGATACATAAACACTTAAACTGAATTCTAAAATAAACTGGGAGCCAATGGAGAGAGAAAAGCAAAGGAGTCACGTGGTCGAATTTGCTCTTTCCATAGATCAACTTCGCGGTGGTATTCTGAATAAATTGTAGTTTTTGAAGGCAGTTCTTGGTAATGCCAAGTTAAATGGTGTTACAATAATCTAACTGGGATAATATAATAGATTGGACCAAAACAGAAAAATGATGTTGATGGAAAAGAGATCTGATCTTCCTCAACATTCGTAAGCTGAAAAAACATTTCTTAACCAGAGAGTTTATTTGATCCTTAAAAGTAAGAAAAGAATCAAAAAGTATTCCCAAAATCTTAGAGGAGAACTCAGTTTGTAGGGAGGCTCCAGAATCCAAAAGTATAGTGGAAGGAAGATGATCCAATTTTGGGCCTAACCACAGAAGTTTAGTTTTAGCTGCATTTAACTTCATCTGGACAGATATAGCCCAAGTTTGAAGTTTAGAGATACAGTGATTTATTTTAAAAGTTAAATTGGTAATATTTGGGTCAATCTCAATCAGTATAAAAATGTTATCCACATAAGTAAAAAGCGTTTCCCACGCTGACAGCTTATAAATATTCAAAGTTGTCATATAAAGATTGAACAAAATTGGAGAGCCCTGGAACTCCGCATGGAGGCTGCCAGGAGTTAGAAATATTACCATTAATATTAACTGAATAAGATCGGGACAATAAAAATTTAGAAAACCAAACAAGAACAACCTGATTAAGACTGATATCTGAAAGTAATTGGAGCAAAATGTCATGATGTACTACATCAAACACTGCAGACAAATCAAACTGAAGCAAAATTGAACATTTATTTTGAAGTCGTAGTTGTTGGATTTTAGAAAGAAGAGAAATCAATAAAGTTTCAGTACTAAACTTGAAACGAATTAGTGTGCAGGCTCTGCTTTTCAGCTCCGCGCTCCCGATGATGTCACTGGTGGGCGGGGATAGCTGTGACCCGGCAGAAAGTAGTAGTTGTTAGAGTCAAGTCCAGATATCAGCTCAGGGCAGAAGAAAAACGCTTTCCTGAGCAAGGCACTCCTCGCAGAAGCCCTTCATGAAAAACGGTGATTAATAAATCTAAATAAATAATGCATGGTCTACAAAGCCACAGTAGAGTCTGCTGCTGTAGTAATCACTCCGATGCCCAAAGGGATTTAATGGGCATCAAAGCATTTGCTGCATGGCAGACGCTACTGCTGCTTTGCAAAAGGAGGGCAAATACTGCAGAAATAACAAATTGATTTAATATGGAGGGGCATTTTCGATATGCCGTCTAAACCTGAGCTTGGATATTTTGCAGAAAACATTCAAAAATCCAGTAGCAAACATTACCATTTTTAGAACGGGAAAACGTTTATCTTCGTGTTTCAATAATTACCATTTCTTTGATGTGTTTGTGCACAGTTCCATCCTTTAAAATTTTTTTAATGGTTCAAAAAGATAATAACAAAAGTGGAATTCTAGAATTCAATAAACAATACTTCTCATCTGTTAATGTACCCAGAAAATTTTTCTTGGATTTCCATTAATTGTATTTTCCACTTATTTTGTAATAGTCTGGGGAAGAAAAGACCTCGGATGGATTACTAGTCTTTACAAGCCAGCAAAATAGCTGTTCAGCTAGATTGAACCATGTTGTAATCCATAGGTCTCCCTCCACCTCCATAACTCATCATATGTACAAATTGTAGATATGCACTTAAAATTTTTTTTAAAAAATAATTCAAATCATCTGAACAACTAATCTTATGGTTGAAGAGACATTGATTCTAAATGCTGATTCTAATGAGCCCATTTCGCCCACTGCTTCATCAGAGAATCAGTCCAAAAGGTCTGACTGGGTAGACTGCAGAGGGTCGGAGTAAAGGGACAATATTCTGACTGGCGGGGAGTCACGAGCGGTGTGCCACAGGGATCGGTGCTGGGGCCGTTACTCTTCAACATATTTATCAATGACCTGGAAAAGGAGGCAAAGTGCGAGGTTATAAAATTTGCAGACGATACCAAACTGTGCGGCAGAGTTAGATCCAGGGAGGAGTGTGAGGACCTGGACAAGCTGGAAGACTGGGCAAACAAATGGCAAATGCGCTTTAACGTGGAAAAATGCAAGGTCATGCATAGAGGGAAAAAGAACCCGTTGTTCAACTACAAATTGGGGGGGGGGGGATTGTTGGGAGACAGCAGTCTAGAGAGAGACTTGGGTGTGTTGGTGGATGCATCACTGAAGCCATCTGCGCAGTGCGCAGCAGCCTCGAAAAAAGCCAACAGGATGCTGGGCATCATAAAGAGGGGCATAACAACCAGGACGCGGGAAGTCATCATGCCATTGTATCGAGCGATGGTGCGTCCACATCTGGAATACTGCGTTCAATATTGGTCGCCGTACCTCAAGAAGGACATGGCAGTACTTGAGAGAGTCCAAAGGAGAGCAACGAAACTGGTAAGAGGGCTGGAACACTGCCCATACGCTGAGAGGTTGGATAGGCTGGGGCTCTTCTCTCTGGAAAAAAGGAGGCTCAGGGGAGATATGATAGAGACCTTCAGGATCATGATGGGCATAGAGAGGGTGGATTGGGACAGATTCTTCAGGCTGAAAGGAACAACAGGTACTAGGGGGCATTCGGAGAAACTGAAGGGAGATAGGTTCAAAACAAATGCAAGGAAGTTCTTTTTCACCCAAAAGGTCGTGGACACCTGGAATGCGCTACCGGAGGAAGTGATCAGGCAAAGTACGGTACAGGGATTCAAACAGGGATTGGACGGATTCCTGAGGGATAAAGGGATCGTGGGATACTGAGAGAGGTGCTGGGATGTAACACAGGTATAGAAAGCTAACCAGGTAATAAGTATAGAAACCCAACCAGGTCGTGCATGTGCAAGACCGGAGGGTTAGGACTTCGATGGGAAGATAGGACTCAATGGGAAACCAAGGTGGCAAGGGGGCCCCTTCTAGTGATTCAGACAGGTCGTGACCTGTTTGGGCTGCCGCGGGAGCGGACTGCTGGGCAGGATGGACCTATGGTCTGACCCGGCGGAGGCACTGCTTATGTTCTTATGTCAGAACTGGAGATATTCCAGTCTGCCTGCTTCCTTCCAATCCTCACCATAAGTGCCTAAAAAAAAGTTTAAGAACATACAATAAGGCACAAGCCATATCTATCACAAGATCCATGCACACATCAACATTCATACATGAAAAACACTCATAATCTGGGCTAACTATATATATATATATATATATATAAAACGCTAAATTAGAAAAGGCATCAGTTTAACACTGTCTTAGTTGGATATCATGGGCTGATCATCGGAATCGTAATTGTCCGAAGAGTCTCCCTGTGCTGATTCTTACAAATGTGATAGTGATGTTACATTTGATAGTGATGTTCTAGGCAACAAATAAACCCTATTTCAACAAGTCCCTAAAATATTCATATCACTACCCTGAAGCATTAGAAGCTATCTCCCAATGTCAACGCCTTATAAAATATAATCCAGTTCCAACACTTACTATTGTGAAGAAAGTCAATATTACGACCTCGAGGAGCACTTAAACATAAACAACCCGTGTCAACGCGCCACAAATAATGGCGTCTCAAATGCGGCCCGACACCGTGGCAAGCTTAAAGGTAAGATATGCCCCGATTTTGAATGAAGACTGTACTGATTGGTTGGCGTTCCACTCGTACAAAGCCATATTCTGCATTCTCAAAGGGCACTAAAATTCATTATAGATCCAATACCCAATTCAGCAACAGTGCAAAAACCAAGGCTAAAAGAAACCTGCCTGATACTGTTTAGAAAACAGGGTGCTAGCTGGGGGAGAAGTCTAACTGCCAGATCTATCACTCACAATCAGCATTATCATATGCAATTATCATGTCACCCATTCACACAAAAACTCAAAGAAACCTGCCAATCACACCTACAGAAACACCCTCCATTCTATAGACCTATTTAATCCTATTGGTTCAACTAATTGCAAATGATGTATCCAACGCTGTTCTCTTTGTGTAAGAAACTTATCTATAACCCCGCCTCTCCTCCCTGGTAATATCACGTCAATGACCATTACTTTAAAGCAATCAAAATTGTGCCCTGTGGCTTGTCGATGTTGTACTAATGATGCACCTAATTTACGGGTTGAGACCACTGATCTATATTCAGTCATTCTAACATGCAACGTCCGTGTAATCTTTCCCACATGTACCTTATTACATAAGCAAATCAAAATGTACACAACGTTTTTAGATTTGCATGTGGTTGAATGTTCTGCTCGGTAGACCTTATTGTTAGAGATTAATGAATGTATCTCTTTCCATGGTTCTACTGCAGGTCTTACACGAATCACATCTAAGATGTCAGTTGGCACTGTTCTTATCTCTGGGGTAGGTAACATTGCAGGACTAAATAGTTCTTTCAAATTTTTATCCCGGGAAAAGGTCACTCATAATTGAATATCTTTGAATGCAGGATGCATCTGCATAACAGCCCATTTTTCTTGACAATACTTACTATCTGTTCTCCTCCTGATACATTTTGAGTAACAAGTGTCATAGTATGGGAATTTGTGTCTTCCCTGGATTTAGGTTGCAACAACAGGTCACGATTTAGATGTTTAGCTTGCTTGTGCACTCTCTTCAACACACGTCTGGGATACCCCCTCTGTTCCACGTCATGTAGGAACTGCCAGGCTTGATGTTTAAAGGACAAATCATCATGACATATCCTCCTGAACCGTACTAGCTGTGAATATGGAAGACTTTTTTTAAGGTTCCAGGAATGGCAACTATGAGAATGCAGAAATTGAATTACATGGGGCAGGAGTGATCTTCCTACACTCCTGCCCCATGTAGATTGCCAATAGGAAATGGCTGTGGTGAGTTCCTGTCGTAGTCTCGAGAGACTACGGGAACTCACGGCAGCTATTTCCTATTGGCGATCTGCACGGGGCAGGAGCATAGGAAGATTGCTCCTGCCCCAAAAGCCCACTAGACCACCGGGCTAGACACCGGGGGGAAGGCAGGAGAGAGTTGGGGGTAGGTCAGAGCCGGACCAGAAGATATTCACGGTATTTCACCATTCGCGGTCCAGCTCTGCCCCTATCCCCTGCGAATCTGGAGGGAGAAGTGTAGTATCATTCGAATTTTTGTTGTTTTCTTATTTTTTTTGAACCATTAAAAAAATACACCCAAAAGCAAAACACACAAAATAAGCCATTGGGATGTAGGAGGGGCCATCATTTTTAGTACACTGACCACACAGACATCCCATCAGAGCAGTGGGGACCCTAGAGAGAACTGCAGTGAATTTCACATAAGTCCCAAGTACACATCTCAGAATAACTCTTTTATTGTATGGTGAGCCCTTCAAAATCCACCCAAAACCTACAATACCCAAAAGTACACAACAGTAGCCTGCAGGTGTCACCTATATGTTTTGGGTAGGTTTTGGATAGAACCATCAAGATAAAGGAAGATAGATGTCTCTAGACTAAAAATTTTGACATCACAATTCTGCAAAAAAAAAAAAAAAAAAGCTAGAGAAATATTTGAGAGACTTTCCACAAAAGGATAAAAAGAGAGACCTCAGCGGCCAACCAGGAACTGGAATAATTCAAGTTCTTGCTAAATTTGGTGCCAATATCTTTCATTGGTCATCTCTAAAATAAATTTTTAAAACACTCCCTTTAATACGAATGTGTGTTATTATTTTAAATTTTATTTCTTCAAATTTTTTACTTTTTGAGTGACTTGCTCATGTAAACATTTTCGATCAATATGGTTGCAAAATCAAACATTCCACTTAAGAGCATGAAACAAGTACTTATCTTCAGAGAAACCCGATGGGGGCCACTGTTTGGAGCAAAGATATACAGTTGGTAAAGGTATGTATATACCATCGTTAATGACACGGGAATGAACATCAAGCAATTGAAAGAAGCCATGGAAAACACGGAAGCATGGCGAGGACTGGCCTACAGAGAATCCAAGGGTTGAATAAGACTGAATGGATGCTCTGTAGATGACATATTTTTTAATGTGGACAGATTCACGAGATGAATTCAACATTTTTTTCTTGTAGTTAAATTCATGTGATTCCAATATACAATTTGATTTTCAAACATCATATGAGAAGATTAATTTTTTACCCCCTCTCCCCCCCCCTTTTATGAAGCCACGTTAGGCTTTTTTATCACTGCTGTGGCAGTATAAGCAGTTTAAAAAAGCCTAATGTTGCTTCATAAAAAGGGGCCTTAGATACTGACATCAAACAAAAATGGTGTTCATTACCAGCACTTATGAAAAAACACCTGGAATAAGTTTTTGTCATATACAAGTTGTCATCTGAAGCAATTAAAAAACAGTTTACCTTATTCTCAAATGCATAGGATTAGACAAAATTGCACAGATATTCAATCCTTTATGAAGCAAGCAAAAATATTTAAATTAAAACTGAATGAGAGAGGTTATCCAAAAGAAATTTTAAACAAGGCAAATAAACATGCATATTTCAGAAGAAAACGTCCAGACCTGAGTTACTAAGTATTCAGCACAAGGGACAAAAGTGTCAAAGATTTTGAAGAGCAGATGGGACATTGCTAAGTCACATCTCTACTTCAAAGATAGTTTTTGAGAATAACATTTTCAAGGAGCAAAAATTTGAAAGAAATCTTATGTCCAGCGGCACTTTGGGATAACAATAGGAAAAAAAAATTGGTACATTTGGGCATTCTAAGGGCTCCTTTTACGAAGCTGCATTAGGGCATTATCGCGTGGAATAGCGCGTGCTACATTACCGCGCGTGCTAGACGCTAATGTCAGCATTGAGCTGGCGTTAGTTCTAGCGCATGGTAATATCCTGCGTGCGCTATAAACGCACCTTAGTGTAAAAGGAGCCCTAAGTTTGGAGACTGTAGTATTTGTGACAACACATTGGAAATAAAAGAATTTCTAAATCCTAATGATCAAAAGAAATGTATTTTCCAACTGTGAAATGGATTTTCTCACTTATGTTATCCTTTGTCCCTGTTCTAAAATTACAGTATGCATAGGGATGACCATCGAAATGTTTAAAACCCATGTTGCTACATAAATCTAATTGACATCAGAAAGTTTTAAAAGAACCTTGTAGAACACTGCATGTCATTAGATCATAAACGTGAAGATTTATGACACTGCAATTGACAGTCAGTGTCTGCTCATCCTTGGGGGGAGGGGGGTAGATCGCAATCAGCAATGGAAGACGGAATGGATATTTAACCTTTTATTTGGCATAGTTGCTCAGAAGAAACAGGTTTCTCTGGCTCTTATGGGAGATCTGCATCTCCAAATGCCTGTTACTTGGAACTGTTGCTCTCGTTCAACATCAAGTCACATAAAGCAGCAGTTTTCACCATCTGCCAATAAAAGGGTTAAATTAAACACCATTGAGCCACATGATTTGAATGCATACATTGATTGGGAGTATTTCTTTAAGGACACATTAAGCAAATTGATTTTTTTTTAAAACACATTTGATGTTGCAAATGCAAGTCTTACTGTTGGCTGAGATATCAATGACGTAGCTGACATTCGTTTATACTGAACGCGTCTGACTGAATAAGTGCCATTTTCAAGGAAAGTGAAAGGACTTTAACAAACAAGTAAGTGCAGAAACGCTGCAATGATAAATGTTACATTTGCAGAGGTTCTTCACACAATAGGTTGTTATGTTTTTTTGTTGTTAAAAAAAAAAAAAAAAATCAGCATTCACAGGACATACCCCTGAGGAATCCTCCGTGAGAAACAGTGGCCCCATTTTTTAAATTTTATTTTTTTTTGAAGATACACTATTGCAGATTTTGGTATCATCTGCAAAGAGATACATTTTACCTGACAGTCTTTCAGCAGTATTGCTTAGAAAAATGTTAAAAAGAACAGGCCCAAGAACCAAACCTTGAGGCACACCACTGGTAACATCCCTTTCCTCAGAGCAATTCCATTGACCACTACCTTCTGTCGTCTTTCACTCATCCAGGTCCTGACCCAGGCCATCATTTTGGGCACATCCCAAGGGCACTCAGTTTATTTATTAGACACCTGTATGTAACATTCTCTTAAAGGCTTTGCTAAAATCTAAATACGCCATATCTAGTACACTCCCTCTATCTAATTCTCTGGTCACCCAGTCAAAGAAATTGATCAGTTTTGTTTGCCAAAACCTGCCTCAGGTGAATCCATGTTGCCTTTTACAAAACTTTAGTGTGGTTTTTAGCCATGGCGGTAACAGCTCAGATGCCAATGCTAAAAAACGCTCTACAGTTTTGTAAATGGGGAGATAGAATAAAAATACATAGACAAAGATTAAACTGAAGCACCAAGAAGCTGGACTCTGCATACAAAGCAAGACCACAGAAACAGCAATGCATCTCCCCTAAAGCAAAAAAAAAAAAAAAAGAATAGAATTTTTTTCTACCTTGTCTTCTCTGGTTTCTGCTTTCTTCATCTTCTTGTCACTCCCTTTCATCCACGGTCTACCCTCTCTCTGCCCCTTCTATGTGGCATCTTCTCTCCTTCTATTCACTTTCCAGAAACTTTATGCCTCCCCCTTCCATCTCTTCCACACCCCATGGTCTGGCATATCACTCTCTCCTCTCCCTTCCCCCCACTTCCATCAGCATCTGCCCCCTTTCTCACCCTTCACCATGCTTCCATACCACCCTGACCCCCTTTCTCACCCTTCACCACATTTCAATACCACCCTGACCCCCTGTCTTACCCTTCACCATGCTTTCATACCACCCTGACCCCCTTTCTCACCCTTCACCATGCTTTCATACCACCCTGACCCCCTTTCTCACCCTTCACCACGCTTCCATACCACCCTGACCCCTTTTTTCACCCTTCACCACACTTTCATACCACCCTGACCTCCTTTCTCACCCTTCACCACACTTCAGTACCACCCTGACCCCCTTTCTCACCCTTCACCACACTTCCATACCACCCTGACCCCCTTTTTCTCCTTCCACCACCTTGCTATGCTTCTTTCTCTCTCCATCGAAATCAGCAAGGTCCCACGATGATTAATTTTGCTACTGCTGCTTCGGAAGAGGTAAGCAACGTCGGAGGGGGGCTGGGCCAGCAAAGACAAGGTCCTGCGATGACTGCGGCTGCCGGTCCAACCCCCTCCGACGTCACTTACCTTTTCCGAAGCAGCGGCAGCAAAAGTAATCATCGTGGGACCTTCGTGCACTTCAGCGCGGCTACTGACTCTGCTCTGGAATAAATACGGCAGCCGCGCTGAGGTGCCGTTTTCAGCTGCGCGGAAGCTTCCGGACCCGGCCGGCTGTGCACCCCCTTGGAGCGTGCACCTGGGGCTGACCGCCACCCCCCCCTTGGCACGCCACTGGGCGCCTGGGCCAATCAGAGACTTAGGCCCCTCCCCAGTGCATCCGAGGAAGAGCCTAAGGCTCTGATTGGCCTATATGCCTAAGGCTTCTCCAATAGGAGGGTCCTTAAGCAACCTGGACCAATCAGAGCCTTAGGCCCCTCCCCGGCCCATCACAGGATGCACCAGGGAGGTGAAGGCCCACCATTTTGAAGTGGCGGGCCTGCTGGCTGGAGGAAGTCATGAGCAAGCTAGTGGGGTGGGTGGTCGCTGGGGGCACAATGGCAGCGGGAGGAGAGTGGGCATCCATCCTACTGCTGGGGGGTGTTGGGGGTTGCTTTATGGCAGTGTCAGGAGGAAGCTGGCATCCTTCCTGCTGCTGGGGGGAGTGGGGTTGCTTGGCAGCAGGAGTGGGCACATAAGACACACCTATAATAATCTTGGAGAGAGCGTGAACTCGAAGGCCTTGAGCATGCGCAGATGCTCAAGGCCCAGCAAAGAAGAGGACGCAGATCTTCGGACACTGACACCGTTTTTAACCCTTCCTGATGTTCTTCCCTAAATGTTTTTCTTTTCTTTTTTTATTTTAAACAGATGTAGTTTATCCTTGTACTCCTTATGTATCTTTAATTATTTATGGATATGTTTGTATGTTTATTGCTTAAATGGTTTTATTTATTTCCCCAAATTTATCTTTATTATACGCATTGAAAATATTTGATATTGCGTTTAAATCAAAATCTCAATAAACTTGAAACTTGAATGTCCTGTGCGTTGGTGCCGGTGGCCAGATGGGGGTAAGCAGCGTGTTCGGGTGGGTGCTGGGGGATTTCAGATCATGGCAGAGGGGGGGTTGCGACGCGAGCGGAGGGATGTCGGATCGCGGGGGGAGGGTGCCAGATCGAGAGGGGGGGGGGCGGATCATGAGGGGGGCCTTCGGGGGGAGCAATGCCAGTTCTCGCTGGCATCGGGGGGGTGGGAGTGAGTGGGAACGTATTAAGCAAGTTTCCCTTAGTTCCTATTGGGAAACTTGCTTTGATATACGAGTATTTTGGTTTACGAGCATGCTTCTGGAATGAATTATGCTCGTAAACCAAGGTACCACTGTACTTAAAACTACTGTATAAAAAAAAAGATGTTATCCAGGGTTATACAAACATACCACAACAAGAAGCAATAGAAATAATACGGGACACCATTAACATAGGGATTTCTTGGGGGAGTCACCCACAACCTCAGGCAATTCATTCCAAAGCTTAACTATTTTCTGAGTTAAAAATATTTCCTCCTATTGGTTTCCCTGTAACTTCATCTTGTGTCCCCTAGTCTTTGTAATTTTTGACGAAGTGAAAAATCGAACCACTTGTACCCATTCTACTCCACTCAGGATTTTGTAGAACTCAATCATATCTTCCCTCAGCTGTCTCTTTTCCAAGCTGAAGAGCCCTAACCAGTTTAGTCTTTCCTCATATGAGAGGTGTCCCATCCCCTTTATCATCTTGGTTGCTTTTCTTTGAACCTTTTCTAGTGCCACTATATCTTTCTTAAGATAAGGAGACCAGAATTGAATGCAATACTCTAGGTGAGTTTGCACCATAGAGCAATACAGAGGTTATTATAATATTCTTAGTCTTGTTAACCATCCCTTTTAAAATAATTCCTAGCATCTTGTTTGCTTTTTTGGCCGCTGCCACACATACCAGTCTCTACAGTTTGGTGCTCTTTCTTAACTCCACCCCTCTGTGTAAAGAGGTGCATTTGCTTAAATAAGGCATATTCTTCCTTCAGAAACAGCAAATTTGTGGCATAGGGGAAGCTTCTGGGTCAGTGGCAGGCAGCATGTTGGAATTGCTACTGCTGTCGGGGACCCATTCAACTTGAAGAGAAACAGGACCATGGGAGCACAGCAGATAATCATGGGGCTCTGGGAGGGCTTCCACATTACTGCGGGAATGCCGTAATAATGGTCCCCATTCCCACGGCACTACCACAGAACAGTCCGCCATTACTGTGGTATTCCCAGGTGATTTTTCAAAATGCTGCACAATTACCATGGTAATTACTTTGTGTAATTACTTTGTTGACAAAGAAGAAAATGAACCATCTTCAAGTCAACACAAATCACCCATTGATGTTCCTGGTAATTTATCTTTTCCAAGACTAAAGAGATGACCTTGTACTCTTCTTTCATCCTGGTGGAGTGACCGATTGGAACAGAACCCTAATTGTTGCCGATATTTGAAAGAACACATTTCAAACTACGTTTTGAACTGTTAATGAAAAGACGCCACTCATTTGGGTTATATTCTGAAAGACCTATTTTCTTCAGAAGGTTTCTGGTCATTGCAGAATACTAACTATTGTCTTCAGTAAAGAATGGCAATAAGTCCTTTTATTTCCTTCGTTAAAATGTAATTTTTATTCCAGGCTGAAGTACATTCTTTTCCTTTAGTCTGAAGGCAAGCAATTCAGAAGACTCCTTGGAAAGATTTAAATCCCCGATCAGATCACTCAATTCAGTCTGGTCAAAACATTCACTATGTGAAGTTATTTGGGAATCACTGTCACTGTGTCCCCACTTTCTTTATCTTGTGCGATATAAAAACATGCAAGACAACATCCTCTCAGAGCTGTCGTAGTTCATGGAAAGGTGGAACGGGTACAAGATTTAAGTGCAGAACAGGGTCTCCATGATTATTTTGATTGATGCCTATGATATTAACAATACAAAAATAGTCCATTTGTACTCCAAATTTCAGGCAGTTTCTCTTTCCATTTGTCCCTGGCGTAAATGCTCTGTACATGTTTTGCTTACAGTGTGAGGAGCCCATGGCTTATCTTGATCTCCAAGCTTGACATCAAAATAACCTACATATGCTCTTTTTACAAACTTAGAAATAAGTTTCCTACTTGCTTTCAGTGCGTACTCCATACAAATATAGCAAACTACATGGTTCATTGTTAAAACCATGCGAAACAATCGCGCACAGACAAAGCCAGGCTGACAATCACTTGCAGGACATCAGCGTGCCGGATTTAAACTCATTTTGAAAGGGCTCCGAGGGGATTTTTTTTTTTTTTTTTGGGGGGGGGGAACCACCACACTTAACTTAGTAGTGTTGGTGCTGCCATTGGGGGGGGGGGGATTGTGGGGGGACCCCCCCCCCATTATAGAGGAAACAGGCTTTTTCCCTATTTTTTAGGGAAAAAGTTCAGTGTCCTCTGTATTGTGTATGTGTGGGGGGGTTCCCCCCCCAACCCTCTCCCCCAACGGCAGCGCCAACACTACTAAGTTAGGAGCACCCTCAGAGCGCTTTCAAATTGAGTTTAAATCCAGTGCGCTGATGTCCTGCGTGCGATTGTCAGCCCGGCTTTGTCTGTGCATGATTGTCTCGCGCGGTTTTTGACGCGTCACCGACTACGTCGGGATGATTCAAGCAGATCCATCTTGAAGTAGCCGTAACCTCTATGGCAGGGGTGCCCACACTTTATTGGCTTGCAAGCTACTTTTAAAATGACCAAGTCAAAATGATGTACCAACAATAAAAATGTTAAACATATATATATATACCAAGGGGCTCATAATCGAAAGAGAAAAATGTCCAAAAACCAGCCGAAGTCGGCACTTGGACGATCATAAGTCTAAAACGTCCAAGTGCCGATAATAAAACGGGGTTTTGGACGTATTTAAAAATGACCTAGTCCTTCATAGTGCCACTGAACGACCAAAACTAAATGGGGCGTTTCAGGAGGAGTGTCGAGGGTGGTTGTTGGGCGGGACGTCGTATAGCATGTATAACCAAAAGTTATACAACCCAGGATCGACGGAACTTGGACGTTGTGACTTAGACCATGTAAAATATGGTCCAAGTCACAAAAAACCACCTAAAGTCACCAGATAAGCATTGAAACACATAAAACAGATCCCCACACACTACCCCAGTGATTACCGACAATAAAATATTAATCACACCTTTAAAATTCAGCCTCCAGACCATTATCACCTGGCAGCCTGGCATAGGAAAGCCTAGTCGTCCAGCACAGAGGGGTGGGTTAGGGATCCATGGAGAGGAGGACCCATGCCCATAAAAGCCCCTGTAATCACTGCATTGATACTTAACCATGTGCATTCCCCTGTACACCCCCAAAACCCTTTTTTACTGGCATATAAGTGGCTCCTGCAGCCATAAGGGCTATTGGGGTGGTAGATAAGTGGGTCTAATGGATTCTGGAGGTGGTTTGGGGGGCTCACCGTAACCTATAAGGGAGCTGTACTGAGGAGAAGCTATGGCACCCTTTTTGTGACGTTCAAAGCAGTGAGATACCCCACTATTTAGGTGCCATGTCTGGGTGTTCAGTCCATCACTTTGCAGACCCCTCCCACACCCAAAAGGGCTTGTTCTGGGCATTTTTGACTTGGACGAAAAGTTGGACGGAAATGTGGTATAAAGATGGACGATTTAGCGACTTGGCCGATCAGATCTGCAGGACGTATAATTAGACGATTTTGGAAAGAAAATAAAATTTTGGAAGTATTTTTTGAAAATGTGTCCTAGGCTGTTTTTTTTTTTTTTTTTTACTTTGGACGACTTGCGACTTAGACGAAAACGGACTTAGACGTCCCTTTCAATTATGCCCCTCCACGTGTACTTTATATTTTAAATATATATTGTTTACCTTACATAACAGCATGAAACAGGGCTAGAATGCAGATTCTAATCCAGTCCTCTGCAGTGACGTACCTAGCATATGTGACACCCGGGGCTCATCAGTTTTTGACCCCCTATCTCATCTATATGAAAAGCATGATTTTTAGTAACAAGCCACAAATCGCACAAGAAGGAAAAGGCAACATCTTACATACTGCAGTGAGAAGTAGAACATCAATAAACCCATTCTAAAGCTAAATAAGCCAGACTAGTACAGATTGATCCTACACAGTCAATGCTAACAGAGAACCATGTCTTTTGTACACACAGAACACAGAAAACACCTTCGCCCAGTATGGAACACACAATCACAAACTACCCCCCCCCCTCCTTTTTACAAAATCGTAGCACGGTTTTTAGCACTCACCACAGCGTAACAGCTCCTGTAGTATACATGATACTCTGCCTTGTTGCTGTTTCTCAGCTCGGCCACATACTGCTTTGGATTTTCAGCCTCACTTCTTTACTGTGCCACGCCTGCCCTGTTCCGGCTAAATCCGAGTTCTAGCTTCCACTAGCCCAAAACTATCATCTGGATGCTTGCTTATCTGGGCTCCGCTGACTCTGCAGCTGTGAACCAGTGAAGCAATGCAAGTGCAAACTGAAGGCAGGAGGCTCCCATTTATAGGGAGTACCATCAATGGTTCAGCCATGCCAGTGGCCCATATTATGCAAGGTTCTAATTATGAGCTGAGGATCTGCCAGACCCCTCTGAAGCTCTCAAGCATAACCTGATCAGCTAGTTTAAAACTAGGCTAGCTACTGCTGTAGTGGGAAAGCTGAGCTGCCCTCTCTCTTCTCCTGGTTGCCACTCTTTTTTTACAGTTTCTTCCTCGTCTCTCTCTCTCTCTCTCTGCTGCTAGTCCCATCTGTTTTCAGAGTAAGGCTCAAGCTTTTCTCTCTGCATTCAGATCCCATTACTGGAAGATCAGCGAGCAATGGGTTCTTTTCTAAATCCCAGCACTGCTTTAAAAAAAAAAAATAATAAATGCAGGGCACTGTGACTGCTGTAATGCACACAGCAGAAGTAGCAAATGTGCAAAACACAATTTATTTAAAGCAAATGCTCTACATGGCCACATTTCACCTCACCGGGCTGTTGTCAGGAGTAGGGCGGCGCTTTTTGTTCCTCCGCTTGAGCACTTGGTGGCAAACCCTTGTTGTCTGGGCCGTGTGGGTGATTTTGTAGGCTGCAGCACTTAAAGAGTTTTATAAAGTCACCTTGGCCAGTTTTAAAGTGCTGCAGGCTGCAACCTTCGAATTGACACACGGCCGTGAGATCACAGCAAGCTCCAGCTGAAAAACTAACCCGGCCGATAGTAAGTTTATTATTATGTTGATATTTTAATGACTGTGGGCTCATCCTTGAACCCTGGCTCAGGAGTGAGTTATGTGGGCAGCGAACACCAGTCTCATAGTGCTGCAACCTGAAAAACCACACAGGGGCGATTCATTTATTTCATTGAACCCCAGCTCCTGTAAGAAAAGAGACACACGGTGCTGTAAACTTAAACGTACGGTAGTTTTTGCGGGACCTTGCTGTACCTCCTCACGGCTGCTCCAATAAGGAAGTGATGTCGGGGGGGGGGGGGAAGGGGTGGACCGGCAGCCGTGGGGAGGTGCAGAAAGGTCCCACGATGACTCAATTTAAAGTTTACTGCCGCTGCTGCTGGTCCTGGAAAACAGCAGCGGCACAGCAGGGAGGGTGGTTCCAGACCCGGTGGGCTGGCTGGGCACCTTCCTAGGGCATACAACTAGGGCAGACCGCCCCCACCTTGGTACACCACCGGTCCTCTGATATCCAATTTGTACCTCTTCTGGCTTGAGTAGTACGGTGCTAAGCTCCATCCCCCGCTGACCTTCTAACCCCACCCTACCAGCTCTCTGATTGGCCAGCGTTCTCCAAGAGGTGGATTAATTGGACGCCAGTCAGGAGGGGAAAAAAGGGAATTATGATTGGCCGGCGTTCTCCACAGGGCAAATTAATTGCACGCTGGTCAGGAAGGGGGAAAAAAAAAAGAAGGGAAACTGCATGGCTCCGCGATCAACTCGCGTTGCCTCTGCGATCGACCGGTCGATCGCGATCAACGTATTGGGCACTTCTGCTCTATGGTATTCGATCTGCAAAAATGAAATGATATGAGTGGGAATATACACACATCTCCTATACGATCATAGCTATTATACAGTTAAGTTACATACCTTTTACAATCCAGTGTTTTGGATGTAAAACTACAGCTGGAAATATATAAACACTTTCACTATCCCTCTTCCTTTACAAAGCTGTGCTAGCGTTTTTAGCGCCGGCCGTGGCGGTAAGAACTCCAACGCTCATATGCTACTGTTAGTTCAAATATATTTTAGTATGAGGCAGTCATTTGTGGTACAATATTACGTTAAGCCCCTTATAGATCAATATAAAGGTCGTCTTTTCCTTATAATGACTGGATAGCCATCAAGATGATCACTCGAAACTGGAAGAACTGTGATCGTTTAAATTTTTCGTTCTGGTGGGCAAGTCTTTGCTCTAGTTATAGATTTGAAAGAATAAATGCTGAAAATTTGGGGCAAGGTAATATATCTAAATTGATATGGGGCCCATTGGCATCATATGTTACCTCATTATAATTGATTGTTGACTGTGAGTCAGTCTTTTGTTTACTTTGGTACATATCCAGGGAAGGGTGGGAGGCAATGTTCCCTCTAATTTTTCATAGGCTGTGTGTGCAAAAAATTTCATCTGTGCGCATTTTAAAGAAAAACTAAATTTGTGTGCACTATAAAAATGATAGCCAGAGGGCCCGGAGTTCAGTTATGGGCAGGTCTTTGGGTTTAGGCTGAATTAACGAAAACACAATGTAATTTTAGTTACACTTTATGTTAGTTACACTTTATGTATTAGTATATAGGCTTATAGATGGAAAATATTTATAGAAGAATGCGTACTGTTGCAACCTAAGGGGTGGGATACACTATAGCCCTCCCCACAATATCTTCTATATTACAACTGTTTATTAACAAAAGTCTTCAGGCCCTCTGAGGTACCACCAGATGCTCAATTATGTCTCATAGCAACTGGCTTTATGCCCCCTATCGTCATCGGGTCTCTTTAGTTTTTTTAAAGTTTTTTTTTGTGCAATGCTATATTTTCGTGTTAATTCAATAAATAGTTGATAAAAGTTAGAACTTATCTTGGGTGGTTCAGCCAAGAGGGATAGAGTACTGCCAACATGTTTCACCCTATTCGGGTTTCCTCAGGGCACACACAGACTCTATCCCTCTTGGCTGAACCACCCAAGATAAGTTCTAACTTTTATCAACTATTTATTGAATTAACACGAAAATATAGCATTGCACAAAAAAAACTTTAAAAAAACTAAAGAGACCCGATGACGATAGGGGGCATAAAGCCAGATGCTATGAGACATAATTGAGCATCTGGTGGCACCTCTGAGGGCCTGAAGACTTTTGTTAATAAACAGTTGTAATATAGAAGATATTGTGGGGAGGGCTATAGTGTATCCCACCCCTTAGGTTGCAACAGTTACACTTTATGTAACATAAAGTCTCATTTCAATAAAAATAAATTATGTTTCATTGAGCGCTACCTATAAATACATAGTAACATAATATTTATAGGTAGCGCTCAATGAAACATAATTTATATTTATTGAAATGAGACTTTATGTTACATATAGTGTAACTAAAATTACATTGTGTTTTCGTTAATTCAGACTAAACCCAAAGACCTGCCCATAACTACTTTATACTTAAAATTTAGAAAATAACTGCAATTTAGTTTTCAAAGTTTTTCCCTGCGATCTTTCATATTTATCCAGTCCAAATAAATTTTGTCAAGATCTGTTAAGCCTCCGTCTTGAAGGTGACTCTTAACACGCATCAGCATTTCCAAATGCTCTAAATGTAAACGATTCCTTTGTTTAGTCTTCAAATTGTTCATTAGACTAAAACCACGCTCACAATCTGAACTAGATGCTAAGAATGTGGAACCAATGTCCATCAATTTTGCTAAATCTGCAAATTGATCATTCTGAAATGCAAATTTCGTCATATCTGGAAAGCTGTTTATCAGATTGCTTTTGATTTTTTCTGCAACAAGGAATTTAAAGTCATTGTATTGCTGAATAATAACACTTTCCTCCGGAAGAAATTGTTTATACTTTAAACAAAGAGATCTGATATGTCCATTTCCGAAGTCAAAGTCGCATTGTGATATTGCTGTACAGTCAAAAGCAGACCATTCCTCAACTTCATTTTCAGTAAATCTTTCACCCAGATGCAAACATAGAATGTTGATGAAGGTTAATATGGAATTAGTATCCACTGAAACTTTTTCTCCAGACCTCATCCTATTATCAAGAAGACTGTTGACTTTATCACTCCACTTAACCTTGTCACCTAAGTATTGCATTCGAAGTTTGTTCAATTTACCCTGTGCAAGATGATAAGCTTCCAATGGTGTCAAACTACATTTTTGAAATGCCATGGTTAAGGAAGCCAGTTCTGATAAGACATCATTCAAAACTTTAAGTGTAATACGAAATTGTTCACTGTTCAGCTTCTTATAGCAGTACTTTGCAATAGGATCATTATCTTTGTCTTCTTCAAAATATTTTAACAGGGGATCATAATTTCGAATAATTGCTTTAAGTGCAAAGTGTCTAGATAACCAGCGCACTACATTCAGAGGTCTGAAAGCAATTGATTCACATTCAGATGCATCTGCTATTTCTTGAGATTTTCATCGTTTAGTAGAAGACTGACAGAACACCGTGTACACAGTTCTCATTACAGTTTCTACTTCTTTCATCAATTATACTTCTTTCCAGGAATCAGAAAGTCCCAAATCTTTCCGATGTGCAACACAATGTTGCTGCACTAAATGTGGAATGTCTTTTCTCAGCTGTGCTGCAACACCATCTATTTTGCCCAATATAACAGAGGCACCATCAGAGGTGAACATAACCATTTTATTCAGGTCAAGTTCATATTTCCTATAAAATTCCCTAATTGCTGTTACTATTGATGTACCATCACATGCTTCTAACTGTAGCATCCCACCAAATGATGTCCTATACTCATTTGAATTGACTGGCCGATACTTAAAGTAGAGTATTAAGTACTTGTTGACAGAAATGTCTGTGCGTTCATCAACAGTTAACGTGATACGTTGCTAATTTAATGTCTGCCATATGATCATCTTGCACGAAGCCATTGATAATTCCAAGAAATTCAAACGCATAGTTTTTGCTTCTCCAGCTATCAGGTATACTAACATACTTTGCCATGTGCTCATTGATATAAGAACATAAGAACATAAGCAGTGCCTCCGCCGGGTCAGACCATAGGTCCATCCTGCCCAGCAGTCCGCTCCCGCGGCGGCCCAAACAGGTCACGACCTGTCTGAATCACTAGAAGGGGCCCCCTTGCCACCTTGGTTTCCCATTGAATCCTATCTTCCCATCGAAGTCCTAACCCTTCGGTCTTGCACATGCATGAGCTGGTTGGGTTTCTATACTTATTACCTGGTTAGCTTTCTATACCTATGTTACATCCCAGCACCTCTCTCAGTATCCCACGATCCCTTTATCCCTCAGGAATCCGTCCAATCCCTGTTTGAATCCCTGTACCGTACTCTCTTGAATAGAGAGCATTGAAATATTCATCTTAATGGCCAGCACAACACTGTCAACAAGAACCTTAATTTCATCAGGACTGGAACGCTTCCGTTCATTACTAATTTGCCTGTTTTATTTTTTGGTTGGGCTTTCAAGCAACATGTTGACCAGTCCCCCTCTTAAATTCAGATTTTTACTTCTGAGTTTCCTAATAATGTTGGTATGAGATTTACTTGATAGATGGCGTTTCAGAAAGTCCAGTTTCCAAACATCATCCCATATTTTTCCAGTAGAGAATTTTCCAGTTGCTTTGGCATCTTGACAATAACAACACACAACGCCATCGTCTTCGTCATAGGTAAATATTTCACACAGTCGAACACGCATTGTATTTCGAGATTCCGGTATCTCCATTTCAACAATTTCTTCAAGCCATTCAGACTTAAAAGCTGTTGCAGCTCTCTTACGTTTTACACTTTTCACCATTCGCAGTTTAGACATTTTAAGAGTTATATCTGGTTGCAATTTAATAAACGAATACAGTTATACAACCGCAGTACCACGCTGCACACTACGATTCCACGAAATAAACAATATGGTGGAACTTCAGGTAGCCAAAGAATTGGAAGTGTTTCATATCCTATGGCCCTATGGGGCATGTGATGTGTCAAGTTCAATTGCCAAAGATAACGGAATCACATGAATGACTTAAAATTTATATTTTAGCGCTTCAATAAATGTGATAAATGGGAAATCGGAACAGCTGGTCTTCTGCAACATTTCATTTTAGCAGTGAAAATCATTTTAAGCAAAAATTTATTTTTTTGTGCGCGCTATTTTAATTTGTGTGCGTGGGTTTGGCAAGTTGTGTGCGTTCGCACAAGCGCACAGCTTAGAGGGAACAGTGGTGGGAAGGGGTTATTTATGTCATAAATTGATTTTTGAATATTCACACTTGGAATGGGTGGGAAGATATCAATATTCAGAATAGGGTACGGTTTTTATGGTAATATATGTTTTTGTGTTTTATTGAATGATTATTGGATGGGGGGAATGGTTGATTATGAACATGTAAAAGTTGAATGTGCTTTTGTTGTATCATTTTACGTTACATTTGTTGTATTGCACTGTTGAAGTTTTGAAAATTAAGAATTATAAAAAAATATATCTATATGTATCTTTGTTCCTGTATTCTGTCCCAAGAAGGGCTTTATGTCTATCTCCTTCGTGAGTGTACCCAGCTGCAGACATTGCCAGTTCTTGAATGTTTCCACAATACACTGACAAGTATCATTTTACCTAACATCCTGTCCAAAATCTTGAAGCCATGTTAATCTTTATACTGTGTTCACTGTCTAGTGGCCTGGATGTTTGTGAACTGTGTTATATAGATCTAAGCTCTCCTGGAATAAGAGAGTTGCCAAGTGCCTATGGAAAATTGCCTGACCAAAATGTCTGGTTACAACTTCCAAGGATATTTTATGTTCTTTTTTTATGTTCTCAGCTTGGATGGCCTTTGAATGGGAATATAACCAATTTCTTTAGAGGTTGTAAAATACTGTATTTCTTCTAATATTATTCTTGCAGGCATTTTCATCTCACTTGGCTGGAGAACTTGGTTTCTACAATTTGGCAATTTATATAATCAATATTGTGCAACTTTTATCATCATCGTCATCATCATCCACAATTCATACACAGGGCTCCTTTTACTAAGGCGCGCTAGCGTTTTTAGCACACGCAGGAAATTACCACACGCTACGCGGCTAGAACTAATGCCAGCTCAATGCTGGCGTTAAGGTCTAGCACGTAGGGCAATGTAGCGCGTGCTATTCCATGCGTTAAAGCCCTAACGCAGCTTAGTAAAAAGGAGCCCATAGTTTGTTACATCCAATGTTAGAAGATTCATCATGATTTTAGCCCTATCCAAAGGTTTGGGATTATAAAGGCAGTGCCCAATAATGTATTAAGTGCTGCTACCTGTAGTTGGGCTGCTGTAATTTTTTTAATTTATATTCTTTTACAACTTGTAAAACAACAATTAACTAGAAATAAACAATTGAAATAGGAAACAAATAAATCAAATTATAAAATAATTCCACATTAGTAACTAAAATCATAGTCCACAATATGAGAACAGAGAATCCATCACCTCCAAGGGAAGCTGGTTTTCAGGAAATAATTCAAAATCAAATCACATTACAGAGTACAGCTGGAGTCAATTAATTAATGGCCTGGTTGGGGAGATTCCATGGAAGCCTCTGAAGTTCTTTTAGTTGTTTTACCCTCAAGGAAAAAAAATTCAACTGATCAGGTTCATAAAAAAAATAAATCTATTATTCTGATAAGTAATGCAACATTTGCAAGGAAAATGTAACTGAAAAGTCGCTCCTATACTCAGAACAGACTGACGATAAGCCAGAAATTTCTTACATCAGGCTTGCATCCACTTCGATACATCAGGAAATATTGAAATTTTGAATCCATGAAATTCCACATTATCGGCCCTATAAAATAGACGTAGAATTGCCTCCTTATCTTGAAGAAAAACAAAAGTCGCCAATAAAGTGGCTCTAGTAATTATTTCTTCTTGAGATGTCTCCAACATACCAGTGAGATCCAAATCTCTTGGTATTGTTTCTCTTTTTTCTTTATCCTCTTTAGGAAGATTCAAGTAATATAACTTTTGTAACGGTGGCATATTATTTTCAGGAAATTTCAAAAGGAATGAAATAAATCTCTAGGCATTTGAAATTTAGAGTCAGGAAAGTTTAAAAGTCTCAAATTCAAGCTTCTATTTGCGTTCTCCAAATTTTCTATTTTCCTAGTAAGCAAACACTTTTCTTTCAGATGTAAGTTGATAGAAATCTTCACTTCTGCCATTGATTTCTCTAAATTGTCCATTCTATCAGATTTTTGTTGGAATTTCTCTTCAAAAGTTTTAAATTGAGTATTAGTATTGTGAACTGAGGCAACAAATTGGGAGCCTACCATATGTAAAGTTTCTAAATGACTCCAAATCGCCTCCATGTCAATCATCACAGGTCTCGCCAAAGGAACAGGGAGACTCCCCAATAGGTTTAGCCTCCTCCTTCCCTGCTGCAATATGAGTTCCAGTTCCTCCAGGCTCTAATGCAGGGGTGTCGAACTCAATCAGAGAAGGGGCCAAAATCTAAAATCCAGCCTAAATCGCGGGCCGAATGGTTTACTGAACAGTCAAAAACTGACAATGTTAACCAGAAATGTGAATTTAAAATGAGTGGAACAATCTTTTCCTTAACAGTGCTGTTAACCAACTCACATGCTATCAAGCAAAACAGTAATATTGGTATCAAGCAAAACAGTAATATTGGAATGTACCTAAAATGCTCATTGTTTTGTTTTCTGGCTAGATGTCTGAAACCGTTTTCCCCGTATCAATGAGTCAATGTTCGGTTTTATTTCTTGGGCTGTAGCAACCCGCAAAACAGCATGGAGGTTGTCATCGGTAATGCGTGATCTGTGCTTGTTTTTGTTCAGATTCATTATTGAAAACATCTGTTCACAAAGATAGGTGCTCTCGAACATGGATAGAATACGGGCAGCATGAAGTCGGAGCTCTGGCATTGAGTCAGGGGGCAGTAGAGGGTAGAAGTCCTCAATTTCAACATCCTGAAACCTTGATTTCAGGCCACTGTCAGACTGAAGCTCGATTATCTCCATCTGAAGGTGATGGGGCACATTGTTGACATTAACTGTAAAAGGATTGGCAAAGATGTCAAAGCCTGAGTGCTGTGTTCTAAAGTCAGAGAAGCGCCGCTCAAATTCACTTAGTAAACGGCTAACTTTGGTAGCCAGCCGACTGCAAGGAAAAGTACCAGAAATAGTGGTTGAGATACTCAAACAAACGGGAAAGTGTGCAAGATTGTCCTGTTCCAGTTGGGACTTCCATAGTTGAAGTTTATGCTGGAATGCTGTGATCATGTCAGACATCTTCGTGATGACTTGTTTGCGTCTCTACAGCTTCAGATTCAGTTGGGCGAGATGCTCGCATATGTCACACATCATAGCAAAATCACATAGCCAGGCGGGATCCGACAGTTCAGGCAAGGGCTTTCCTTTACTTTCCATGAAAAGAGCAATTTGTTCTCTGAGCTCAAAAAATCTTTTGAGGACTGCGCTCTTGCTCAGCCATCTTACTTCTGTGTGGTATGGCACGTCTCCATGCTCTGCACCCACCTCCTGTAAAAACTGCTGGAACTGGCGATGATTCAGGCCACGTGCCCTTATAAAGTTAATAGTTTTAATGACTGTGGTCATTATGTCATTCATGTCCAGAACTTTTCCACACATAGCCTCTTGGTGGATAATGCAATGATAAGTAATCAAGGGTGTGTGGCAGTGACTTTTTTGCATTCTTTCCTTCATTAGTCCAACCAAGCCTTTCTTTTCTCCGCACATTGAAGGTGCGCCATTGGTAGTTAGCCCCACCAACTTTTCCCAGGGTAATTTAAAATTATTTATAGATTTTTCCACAGCCTCAAATATATCTCTACCAGTCGTCGTCCCATGCATGGCAGCTACATCCAAAAGTTCCTCAGTGACAGAGAGGTCGGTCTTCGTAGCACGTATAAAGATGGACAGCTGCGCTGTATCAGTGTTGTCTGTGCTTTCATCGATAGCAAGTGAAAAAGCGAGATAACTGCATGCCTGTTCGGCCAGCTGTGATGTTAGATTTCCTGAGAGTTCTTGAACTCTGTCTGCAATGGTGTTTCTTGACAAACTGACAGTTTGAAAACTCTGTATCTGGTCTGGGCATACTTTCTCACACACTTTTAGCATGCATTGCTTCAAAAAGGCACCCTCTGAAAAACACCTTGAAGTACGGGCAATTTCTTCAGCCACTATAAAGCTTGCTTTCACTGCAGCATCATTTTTCGCTGTAGCCTTTGTAAACATTTGCTGCTGTGATTGTAGTTTGCCTTTTAGTTCTTTAACAATTTTATGCTTTTCTTCCAAAGTATATTTGCCATACTTAACATTATGTTTGGTGTCAAAATGACGACGTATATTGTACTCTTTCATCACCGACACTGTCTCATAACACAATATACACACTGGTTTGCCCTCACTAAGCACAAACATGTATTCATTTTCCCATTTGTCATTAAATTGTTTGCCTTCACCGTCAACTTTTCTTTTCCTGGACATTTTGGGATCAATATTGGCAGTAAAAGATGTAGTTTATTGGAAATCTGCATTAGAATGAAAAAGTCAGTCAATAAATGCCTGGCTGGGTACAGATAGCAGATTCTGTTGCGATTTTTATGCCTACACTTTATGCCAGGAACTGGCAGCTTCTGCTGTGTATTTTTTATGCCCGCACACTCACTCTCTCCTCTGCTCTGCCACCCGCACAACCACATCGGATGCCGGACTATAGGTCACGCCTCCTGAATCACCCTTGCGCGTTATACGCGTGAGCGCGTTGTACAAAATTTTTTTTACATAGTTCCCCCCCCCCGACGTCCGATTCACCCCAAGCAGGACCGCTCGCACGCACCTGCACCCCCACCCCGAAGGACCGCCGACTCCCCGACTCCCAACACGATCGGGGCAAGAGGGAGCTCAAGCCCTCTTGCCCCAGCCAACCGCGGCACCCCCGACACGATCGGGGCAAGAGGGAGCTCAAGCCCTCTTGCCCCGCCGACTCCCCGACACGATCGGGGCAAAAAGGAGCCCAAGCCCTCTTGCCCCGCCGATTCCCCAACTCCCCGACAATATCGGGCCAGGAGGGAGCCCAAACCCTCCTGACCATGGCGACCCCCTACCCCCACCCCGCACTACATTCTAGATTTCTACCACTCTCTGGGTGAAGAACTTCCTTACGTTTGTACAGAATCTTTTCCCTTCTAACTTTAACGAGTGCCCTCTCGTTCTCTTCACCTTGGAGAGGGTGAACAATCTCTCTTTTTCTACTAAGTCAATTCCCTTCAATATCTTGAATGTTTCGATCATGTCCCCTCTCAGTCTTCTCTTTTCAAGGGAGAAGAGGCCCAGTTTCTCTAGCCTCTTGTATGGCAACTCCCCCAGTCCCTTAACCATTTTTGTTGCTCTTCTCTTGACCCTTTCGAATAATACTATGTCCTTTTTCATGTACAGCGACCAGTGCCCCGGGCCACAGTAGAAACTTCTACCATGGCTTAGTAAAAGAGGTTCTTACTAAGCTGTGTTAAACACTGCTTATGGGAAGATTCTCAAAACTTAATGGTAAAATCCGACAGGCTGCTACCGAGGTCACTATTGTAACAATTTCAAAAAGGCGAGTCATTCTAAAAAGACCCTACATGCAAATAAGGTTAGTGGATGTTTACATAGGCTCGCTAAACTTACTTGAGATGAGTTGCTGGTAGTAGTGATCAACACATGCACAGAATACACCTGCATATTAAAAAAACAAAACAAAATTGAAGATCAGCAGGAGAGAAGGCCACTTTCTCCCATCGCTTTTGCACAACCTCCCGACACCCACCCCTGAAAGCAGGAGAGATGCCCACTCCCTCCTACCGCGTCACAAAATTCCCCGACACTACTACCCCCTCCTCCTCCTGCATTTGGAATTCCATCAATACCAGGTGACTTGTTTTTCATTAAAGCTTTAATTGCTGCTATGACTTTTAAAATATCTGGTTCTTCTTTGGCATCAGTTTCCAGTTCAATTTCTCCAATGTTATCCTCATTGTCTTTTTTGTACACCATATTTTTTGTTCTATAAGACGCACCTGGCCATAAGATACACCCCCTCTGTAGAGAAGGAAAAACCAAGGGAAAAAAATTTGGTTCAGAATTTTTTTTTCTTGGTTTTTCCTCCTCTACACGTAGGTGCGTATGGTGGTCTGGTGCTGGGAAGCCCAAAGCAACCCACAGCCTGAAGCAGTCCACAGCCCCTCCCCCGGTACCTTTTTAACTGGCGGTGGTCTAGCACGGTCTCCTGCTGGATGGCTGCCTTTCATTGCAGAGCGATGCACAACACAGGAGTGTGACCTTTGCATTTCCTGCCTGGTCCTGCGCCGCTCCGTGATTGGCTGAGGTCAATTCTTGATTTGCGTCTTATGGAGCGAAAAATACAGTATATAATGCTGAGAAAGTCAGTAATTTGGATCACTTTTATTAGTATACGTAATAGTGAACTAGTTTGCAAAATAAAAACATTGATAACCCTGAAAACAGAAAATTTATGCTTAAAATATTACCTAGATTCATTACAAATGAAGCCATTTTAAAAGTACAGATGAAAGTAATTCCACATCTCGAACATTTAAATAAGTTTGATAAGAAGCCACATAAAAATTTCAGAGCCCTCTCCCCCAATTCTGAACTTCTGTAAGGTCCCTGCAGATTCTGAGGCCCAAAGCTGTAGCTTATTTCACTTATAGGTAAATCCAGTAATGCATGTATCTTTCTGACTCCACATGCAGCTTTATTTAAGCTAGTCCCTTTATGCTCTATCTAACTCTTGTTACTCTATCTTATCTATATATAATGTTCTACCTTCTATTACACCCTATGTTGTCTATTGTAAGTAGCATATTATACTATAATATGTACTGTTAATTGAATATTTTTGTTGATGTTGTTGATTGATCTTCATGTACACCACTTTGGGTAAATTTCTTCAAAAAGGCAGTAAATAGATTAGACGACAACAAGCTCTGAAATCTGCACAGGGGTCGTGGTGGTTCAAGTATTAATAGCAGGTCAGATTTATCTAAGTAGTGGGGATATCAGATGTGAATACCTTGGAGAAGGAGTGAGTTTTAAGTAATGCTTTCAAATTTCTGAAGGAAAGGTTCAGACCATAAATCAAGTTGAAGAGGGTTCCATAAAGAAGGGAATATGACAATGAAACATAAATAATTATCAAAATGACAATGTTCTTATACGCAGCATAAAATCTGTTTTACTACTTGGGATCTAGCTAGGTACTTGGGACCTGGGTCGGTCACTGTTAGAAATAGGAAACTGGGCTTGATGGACCTTCGCTCTGTCCTAGTATGGCAACTCTTATGCGAGCCAAGTGTGGGATAACCAATCCATTGTGACATCACTGATGAGTTTGGCTTTTAGGCAGTGGTGGAATGAGGCTTTATGACATCACAATCTCAGCTCTGGAATGTTGTTACTGTTTGAGTTTCTGCCAGGTATTTGGGACCTCAGTTGGAAACAGGATCCTGGGCTTGATGGACCTTCGCTCTGTCCTAGTATGGCAACCCTTATGTGAGCCAAGTATGGGATAACCAATCCATTGTGACGTCACTGATGAGTTTGGCTTTTAGGCAGTGGTGGAATGAGGCTTTATGACATCACAATCTCAGCTCTGGAATGTTGTTACTGTTTGAGTTTCTGCCAGGTATTTGGGACCTCAGTTGGAAACAGGATCCTGGGCTTGATGGACCTTCGCTCTGTCCTAGTATGGCAACCCTTATGTGAGCCAAGTATGGGATAACCAATCCATTGTGACGTCACTGATGAGTTTGGCTTTTAGGCAGTGGTGGAATGAGGCTTTATGACATCACAATCTGAGCTCTGGAATGTTGTTACTGTTTGAGTTTCTACCAGGTACTTGGAACCTGGGTTGGAAACAGGATCCTGGGCTTGATGGACTTTCGGAATGTCCCAGTATGGCAATTATTATGTTCCGAGGGTAGAAGGGAGAAGTAGTAAGTGTTGTTGAGTAGCACAAAGAGTGTGACATGAAAGACAAGGTCTCAGAAAACTATGAGGCTGATATTCAGCCTGTGTCATTCAGCATGTTTTTTTTGTCAGCCACTGGCTTTGGCGTCCATTTACTAAGGTGTGGTAGCTGTTTTAGCAGGTGCTAAATATTAGCATGCGCCAACGCATCCATAGAATATAACGGACGAGTTAGCTAAAACAGCTAACGTGCCTTAGTATAAGGACACCTTTATGCCGGGAAATTCAATGCCGGGCCAAGTCCGGGCACTGGCACTGAATATCTGGTTGTAGATGGTGTGGCCACCGGGCCCTGGACTAGGCGGATAACGCCCTGAGTGGACCACAGGAAAACTGCGCTGGCATGCTGCTCAATAAGGAGACAATCCCCACAGGCAAAATATCAAACAAAATAGTCAAAAGGAAACCAGGTAATTAGTCAAAACTCCTATCCAGGGTTCTTTATTCCACGAAACCAAAATCAGAATGACAAACAAAAAAGAAAAAAAAACCCTCAAAGTGAAAATCCTGGTCAGCAGATCAGGATATACAAAGTCCCTGTGCTATATAGCAAGTGCAGCACAGCTTTCTAAAGCTAGGCCTCACCTGGGCCTAGGCCTTACTCTGACCCTAGCATTGGGCCTTGCTTGCTCAGAAGAGAGCTAATTTTTACAGAGCACAGTGTAATAACTTTCACTGCATTATTTCAACCAAACACACAAATGCAAAAAGGAAAAGTTCAAGAGGCCCTCAGCTCACTGCTCCTGAGCTGGGGAAGGAGAACTGTCAAGTTTGTCTTCATACAAATATTCAACACATTCAAATATTCCCACCCGAGGTCTTGACAAACTTCTCCCTCTTAGTACAGTTCTCAGTTCCTGGGCTTTACTGCGCTCAAACAAAAACCATGCAGTTCAAAATAAAAAATTTCCCCAGCAAAACAAACTGGGAAAGCACCAGCCATAGTTCTTTATAACACATTGGGCCTCAGCAGTTCTGTGAGCAAAAAGAAAAAAAAAAAAAAAAATCCAAAAACTCTTTCTCACTAAGCTGCAGGTTGTAACACAAGCCCTGGTAATTGTTCATACAAACATCCAAGATAGCATTCAAAACAGTTCAGTTCAGCAGTGGAAAGCTATAAAAAAAACTTCCCACAAAACAAACTCAGTTGTAGAGCTCAATGGGCCTTACAGGGAACTCCTATTTCCATAGCTTCCTGGTCTGGAAATACCTGCTCAACAATGTCCATTTCTTCCTCCTGAGGCATGGCCTCAACTCCCTGGTCTGGAGCTAAATTATCCACTTCCATGGGTTCTAGGCTGTTCAGTTGCTCTGGACTGGATGGCTGCTAAGGACCTTTTCCCTTCCTTGTCCTCTCTGATTCTGAAGGGAAAGCAGCTGGCTTTTCAGAGGGAGAGCCACGCCCTGCTCTCAGTGTACCTGCACTGCTCTGAGACTCTCCTGGGCTCCCCCCTGTGGATGGTCAGGTAAATGCAGGGTTTTCTCACAGGGGCATTTTGCCTAAACCTAATATTTACAGGCTTGGGAGCAAACCTAGCAGAACTGGGCTGAGTTTCCATGTCCTCAGCTTCTGAATAGTCAGATACGACCCCACCTTCAGTGGAGTCCTCCCCAATGTACTCAGGGAACCTAGGCTGCTGGGCTCTGCGGGGCTTAGGAACAGCTCTCCTAGGCCTGTCTCGGCCTCTCCTGGGGTTTCTAGCTGGGAACACGTCAGGCACAGAGTCTGACTGGTCACAATGGCCAAATAAAAGTTGTGTAGTAAAGTGTGGTATGCTGCTTTATGTGGTCCTATTTATGCGGTGACCTGATGCAATGAAGTGCTGAATATCAGCATTTAATTGTAAAAGTGCTCTTTCTGCCCCTGACTACCCATACAATAGCCAGTTTTGAGTTTGGCAATTAGTCCTTGATTCTATAAATGGCACCTACCGATAGTCATTTAGATTGGGACGCCTACTGTACCAATGTAGGTGCCTGCCTTATTCCCCCCCCCCCCTTTAAGAAGTCATGTTAGGCTTTTCGATTGCTGGCTGTGGCGGTATTAGCTCTGACACTCATAGAATGCCTATGAACGTCAGAGCTAATACCGCCATGGCCAGCGCTAAAAAAAAAATCTATTGCGGCTTTGAAAAATGGAGGGGGAGGGGGTTAATTTTTTTAATTGGTTCAATCAATGCTGTTAATTGAACAGCACCATTAAACATCAATTAAAAATCATTAAAAAAAAATAATTTTGGTGTAGGCGCCTTAATCGGTAGGCGCTGTGTAGGCATCAACACTGAGGCACCTACCCAAAAAGTAGGTGTGGTTATGGGCAGAGTTTTGGTGTTGGGAGAGGTAGGCACCAGTAGACATTTACCTTAGATGCTGGTATTTTAGTCCAAGAAAACCCTGGCCTAATATACCAGTACTTAAGCTGTAGACTCTTACTGGCACCTAACTTGATTTAGACACCCCTAGGCGCCATTAAAGTTTAAAGTTAAAGTTTATTAGGATTTTATATACCGCCTATCAAGGTTATCTAAACGGTTTTTACAATCAGGTACTCAAGCATTTTCCCTATCTGTCCCGGTGGGCTCACAATCTATCTAACGTACCTGGGGCTATGGAGGATTAAGTGACTTGCCCAGGGTCACAAGGAGCAGCGCGGGGTTTTGAACCCACAACCCCAGGGTGCTGAGGTAGAAATGTAGAAATGTCATCGAACATTGAATGACAATGTGGTAGGTGCCGTTTTCCACAGCGTCTACCCAGTTAGGCATCATCTATAGAGAATCAGGCCCTTAGTGCTGATATTCTGTGGCACTAACTGGCTACTACTACTTATTATTTTTATAGCGCTGAAAGGCGTACACAGCGCTGTAAAAGTATCACCAAAGAACAGCAGATAGCCCTACATAAGCAATTTAATCTGCCAGGAGCTTTATACTTATTTATTTATTTAAAATTTTTCTATACCATTTAAGAACCATTTAATGGTTCACATGAGTTAAAATTTGAGGGAACGGTACAGTTTAGGAGGTAAAGAACTTATGTGCACGACAAAAGAGCGGGACTTGGGTGTGATTGTATGTGATGATCTTAAGCTGGCCAAACAGGTTGAAAAGGTGACGGCTAAAGCTAGGGTGCATAGGAAGAGGTATGACCAGTAGGAAAAAGGAGATATTGATGCCCCTGTATAAGACTTTGGTGAGACCTCATTTAGAATATTGTGTATAATTCTGGAGGCCGCACCTTCAAAATAATATAAAAAGGATGGAGTCGGTCCAGAGGAAGGCTACTAAAATGGTTTGTGGTCTTCATCATAAGGCGTATGGGGACAGAATTAAAGAGGAAAGGCAGGAAAGGGGAGATATGATAGAGACGTTTAAATACCTACGTAATGTAAATGTGCATGAGTCGAGTCTCTTTCATTTGAAAGGAAACTCTGCAATGAGAGGGCATAGGATGAAGTTAAGAAGTGATAGGCTCCGGAGTAATCTAAGGAAATACTTTTTTTTACAGAAAGGGTAGTAGATGCATGGAATAGTCTCCTAGAAGAGGTGGTGGAGACAGAGACTATGTTTGAATTAAAAAGGGCCTGGGATAGGCATGTGGGATGTCTCAGAGAGAGAAAGAGATAATGGTTACTGCGGATGGGCAGACTAGATGGGCCATTTGACCTTTATCTGCCGTCATGTTTCTACGTTTGAATATCAACCAATATAAAAAAAAATGATGATAAACCAGTATGAAGAATTTGGTGGTCTAAGGACAATATTTTGGAGGATATAGGAAAAAAAAAAGGAAAGTCACTGTTCATTTATGCATATTGGTGAGATAGTATTGGATAGACAGAAATCTGGCAATTCAGAACCTAGTTTGGGATTGGTTTCATTGTCATATCCCCTTCTTTATGGAACCCTCTTCAACTTGATTTATGGTCTGAACCTTTCCTTCAGAAATCATTCCCCCCCCCTCCCCCACTTTAACAAAACTGTAGCGTAGGCAGGGGTGGTTCCTGGAGTCCTGCAGAACTTGCCTGTCCCTCACAATTGAAAAATGTGACAGTAAAACAGCACCCTCTATTGGTGAGACTGTGGGTGGAGGACTCCTGCTCAGCTTAGAGGGAACAGTAACAGCTCCAACACTCATAGAATTTTTATGAGCCAAGGCCGGCACTAAAAAATATGCTTTACTTTTGTAAAAAAAAAATAAATAAATAAAAAGGGGGGGGGGAGGGTTATTGGGTTCATTGTGGTAGGAACTTTCCAGATTGGTTTCCTGTTGTTCATACAGGTGTTCCCAGGTATCTGCTGCATTATTCAATATTCTGTATATCTTATTCCACTTTGTCAGGTTTTAGCTTGTTTGAGAGTGCAATCTCAAATATATGCAGATGATATTCAGTTTTATTTTCCAATGAAATGGTAAGTAAAAGGTCATTGGGATTTTTAAAGTATGAACTTGCAAATGGTTAGGAGCTGGTTGAAGGCAAACAGGTTTAATTTGAACTTGATGAAGACACATGTTCTTTTTCTGTTTATTGGAAACCAAGGCCTATTTCATCTTCCTTCACTATCATGTTGAAATCCCACTAGCACAACACTATCATTATCTTGGAGTGATTGTAGATTTATCCTTGACATTAAACCCTCATGCCAGTAATGTTATTCAGGAAGTATTTTTCAAGTTGAAACTTCTTAGGCAACAGAATTTTCAGTTGATGTTTTGTTTATAGGTCTATGACAACAACACTCTCAAAATCTTACAGCACAGCAAACATACATGCCACGAGAAACGCACAGAGCCCCTTGAAAAAATGTGTGTACCTAAATGTTCATGGGGTTATTCAAAATAACCCAGGTCCAGCACATTTACGGCTTTCCCTTGAAAAAATCACCTCAAGGTAGGAAAAATCCTCAGAGCCTCTCCTCCACCGACCAAACAACAAAATTGATGAAGAGGTGGAGCCTATCATGGGGTACAGTTATATCATTGGCATAAATAAACCTCCTTGATTGATATTTTACTAGGAAAAAGCCTTGTGCAATGCAAACCTTTAGGTATTGAATAAAGCCACCATGAAAATGTTTTACAAACAGATTTTCTTGGAAACACAATGGAGAGATCTTCATCTGAAGTGAGAAGCACACCACACACCGATGATGGCCAGCGTTTCGCCAGTCATTAGCTGCCTCAGGCTGTGAAGGTGATTAATCTATCACTGGAACTCCGCGTTGCTCCTCCTGCCAAATAATATAATAAGTGCCTTACAGAAAACTCAGAATGTGGCTGCAAGGGTGCGTACAGATCTTCTGTACTAAAGGAATTACATTGGCTCCCGATTTTTTTTGGGGGGGGTCAATTTTTAAGGAATTGAATGGTAAAGGATCGCTCTTGCAACCACTCTTAAAAGATAAGAACTTGTGCATTAAAGCCTTCTGATAAATTATTACTGGATGAGGAAGCCTGGTTCTGGAACGTTCTTCCATTTGACTTGAGAAATATGAGATCTGTATGATAGTTTGGAAAATTGTTGAAAGCACACCTTTTTGTTCAAGCGTATGATATTTAGGTATATCAAGAATGGGTTTCTGAAAGAAGCATGACAGGCTATTAGATGTATTGTTATGATTTAGGGCTCCTTTTACAAAGCCGCGCTAGCGGGTTTAACGCGTGCGACTTTTCATCACGCGCTAACCCCTGCGCTGGCCAAAACACCACCGCCTGCTCAAGAGGAGGCGGTAGCAGCTAGCGTGGCTGGCGGTTTAGCGGGCACTATTACACGCGTTAAACCGCTAGCGCGGTTTTGTAAAAGGTGCCCTCAATGTATATTTTGCTTGATTTAACATAGTAGATGACGGCAGATAAAGACCCGAATGGTCCATCCAGTCTGCCCCACCTGATTCAATTTAAATTTTTTTTTTTTTTTTTTCTTCTTAGCTATTTCTGGGCAAGAATCCAAAGCTTTACCCGATACTATGCTTGGGTTCCAACTGCCGAAATCTCTGTTAAGACTTACTCCAGCCCATCTACACCCTCCCAGCCATTGAAACCCTCCCCTGCCCATCCTCCATCAAACGGCCATACACAGACACAGACCGTGCAAGTCTGCCCAGTAACTGGCCTTAGTTCAATATTTAATATTATTTTCTGATTCTAAATCTTCTGTGTTCATCCCACGCTTCTTTGAACTCAGTCACAGTTTTACTCTCCACCACCTCTCTCGGGAGCGCATTCCAGGCATCCACCACCCTCTCCGTAAAATAGAATTTCCTAACATTGCCCCTGAATCTACCACCCCTCAACCTCAAATTATGTCCTCTGGTTTTACCATTTTCCTTTCTCTGGAAAAGATTTTGTTCTACGTTAATACCCTTTAAGTATTTGAACGTCTGAATCATATCTCCCCTGTCTCTCCTTTCCTCTAGGGTATACATATTCAGGGCTTCCAGTCTCTCCTCATACGTCTTCTGGCGCAAGCCTCCTATCATTTTCGTCGCCTTCCTCTGGACTGCCTCAAGTCTTCTTACGTCTTTCGCCAGATACGGTCTCCAAAACTGAACACAATACTCCAAGTGGGGCCTCACCAATGACCTGTACAGGGGCATCAACACCTTCTTCCTTCTACTGACTACGCCTCTCTTTATACAGCCCAGAATCCTTCTGGCAGCAGCCACTGCCTTGTCACACTGTTTTTTCGCCTTTAGATCTTCGGACACTATCACCCCAAGGTCCCTCTCCCCATCCGTGCATATCAGCTTCTCTCCTCCCAGCATATACGGTTCCTTCCTATTATTAATCCCCAAATGCATTACTCTGCATTTCTTTGCATTGAATTTTAGTTGCCAGGCATTAGACCATTCCTCTAACTTTTGCAGATCCTTTTTCATATTTTCCACTCCCTCTTCGGTGTCTACTCTGTTACAAATCTTGGTATCATCTGTAAAAAGGCACACTTTTCCTTCTAACCCTTCAGCAATGTCACTTACATACATATTGAACAGGATTGGCCCCAGCACCGAACCCTGAGGGACTCCACTAGTCACCTTTCCTTCCTTCGAGCGACTTCCATTAATCACCACCCTCTGGCGTCTGTCCGACAGCCAGTTTCTGACCCAGTTCACCACTTTGGGTCCTAACTTCAGCCCTTCAAGTTTGTTCAACAGCCTCCTATGAGGATATGCTGATATTTTACATTGCCTAGTATTTCTGGGATAGAGCAGTTTACAAATTTCTAAAATAAATACATTACATCTGTTCGCTTATCCCTCTGTAAAATTTTGCCAGTATAAAAGGTTTTGTGAAAGAATCTTTGCCTTTCAGGCAGCTAAATTAAATATTTGACTTGCCCGGTGTGTGTTAGAAACCTCTTCTTACTTGGATTTTAGAAAACAGATAAAAACTCAATTATTTAATAGGCCAGGGTCTTAATACTTTTTTTATATTTTAATTTTGCTTTGTAAAATTCTTCGCATTCTTTTATACTGCATGCATTTTATAATTTATGTATTTCTTCCACTAGATGCCTTCAATTGCTGTCTTTTTAAATCACTTGTACTGTTTGTATCTTATCCCATTGTTGTGAACCGCTTAGAACTCTCGGGTATGGCGGTATATAAAAATAAATTTATTATTATTATTATTGCTTATCACTAAAAATAAGCTTAATGGCAGAGTTTTATATAATTCACGTTATGTGATGTTAGATGCCATCGACTTATGCTTGAGTCCTAGCGACTTGATGAGTTACAGATCTAAAAAGAGATCAGTTTTGTGCTAGTCCGTTAAGGTCCTCCAGCATCATCCTCATGGTTGTTTTCAACATGTCCAGCCATCTGATGCAGGTCACCCTCTTTGCCTGGTTCCTTCGATCTTCCCAAACATAATGTACTTCTCCAATGATCTTTCTCTTCTGATGGTGTGACCAAAATAAAACAATTGTAACTTCATCATTTCGGCTTTGAGTGACATAGCTGGTTTGATCTCTTCCAGAATCGATTTGTTAGTTCTTCTGGCAGTCCACAGCACGCACATGATTCATAGGTGCCTTAATTTATATTGACATAGACCGTGCAGAAGAAAATTTCACTAGTTAATATAAGATGTCACCAGGGAATGAATTATTAACCAGACACATTGAGGGCCATTTTCAGAAAGGATGTCTAAATCTGATTTAGACATTTCCCACTAAACATCCAAAGTCGGAAGCACATAAACCTCCATTTTTGAAAGAAGAACCGCTAGACGTCCAAAAATATTTTTTTTAGAAATTTGTCTACTTGAATGTCTAGGCCGACAGGATATTCAAACTTTAGGATGTCTAACTTTATACCCCATTTTGACCAAAAAATGTCCAAGTTGAAAATGTCCAAATCCAGATCATTCGGATGTGGGACTGGCCTTCATTGTGATGGACTGACCACATTGACATGCCAACAGAGCAGTGGGACACCTTAGAAGGCACTACTGTGAACTTTACAGGGTGAATAGGAAGAGGTAAGGCCAGCAGGAAAAAGGAGGTATTGAAGCCCCTGTATATGACTGGTGAGAGATCATTTAGAATATTGTGTAGAATTCTGGAGGCTGCACCTTCAAAAAGTTATAAAAAGGATGGAGTTGGTCCAAAGGAAGACTACTAAAATGGTGCATGGTCTTCATCATAAGGCGTATGGAAACAGACTTAAAGATCTCAATATGTGTACTTTGCAGGAAAAGCAGGAGAGGGGAGATATGATAGAGATGTTTAAATACAATCAGCAAAAAAATTGTTATTAACCTAGTGGTGGAGATACCCCATGAAAGTGCATTTATAATAGGTGTTGTGACATCCAGTTCCTTGTCTTTTGTCAGCGTGATAAGTGCTATAGCAGGAAGATCTACTCGCTGCTGTTGCCATCGGCAGAAGATAAGTGAACTGTTTTGTTCTTTTTCTGGCTCCCTGTGCACAGTGGTGGCTTTGGTCCCGTTTTGAAAAGTTACATTTTGAAACGTGTGGACTTTTTTGCCTATGATACAGAGCAGGACTGGCTTAAGAACTCATTGGGTTGCCATCCGTATATTGTTGATAAGTTGAGGCTTTTTCTCCACCTATTATAAATGCACTTTCATGGGGTATCTCCACCAATAGGCTAATAACAATTTTTTTGCTGATTGTTATTGTGACTTTGATTCTTGAGAGATGTTTAAATACGTACGTGATGTAAATGCGCATGAGTCGAGTCTCTTTCATTTGAAATGAGGCTCTGGAATAAGAGGGCATAGGATGAAGTTAAGAGGTGATAGGCTCCAGAGTAATCCAAGGAAATGCTTTTTTACAGATAGGGTGGTAGATGCGTGGAACAGTCTCCCAGAAGAGGTGGTGGAGACAGAGACTGGCTGAATTCAGGAAAGTGTGGGATAGGCACTCGGGATCTTTTAGAGAGAGGAAGAGGTAATGGTTACTGCGGATGGGCAGACTAGATGGGCCATTTGGCCTTTATCTGCCGTCATGTTTCTATGTTTAAAATAAAAAAGATAAAACAACAATGTACAGACTGTAACTCTAGCAAAGCCCTTAAGAAAGCCATGTCAGTCAGCTCAATGTTAAAAGGAATTTTTTGTTATTGGCGAGAGAATTCCCTAAAGAAGGTGAAATACAAAAAGAGGCCTGATCGATTGTAACCTCATAGTGAATTACATGAACTGGAGGCATACGGAGCCACTGGTCTTTTAGAGGTTGAGTCTATAAACGGTGCCTAGAAAAATGGTGCCGACCACATGTCAATCACACTTAGGTGCCGTTTACAGAATCGCGGCTTTTGGCGCCTATGTAAAAACTTAGGTGCCTAAAATGTAGGCGAGGGATTTGCAGGTCTACATTTCAGGCGCCTAAGTTTTTGGAGAATCACGCTTAGTGGTTCCTAACTCGCGCTCCGCCCATAGAAACCTCCACTTAGGCATTAGGCATTAAGCGCCATGCAATAGGTGCCCATGTTTTATAGAATCGGATAGGTACCTATTGCCTAATTTTTTAATTTTTTTTTAAGTTCAAGAAGTTTTATTGATTTTGAGAAGTACAATATGAAAAAAAACAACAATCTTTTTTTCCCTCTATTATTAAGGCCATTAAGGGTATTTTACCAATTAAGTTAAGCACCTAAGATGCGTCTAACTTTAGGCACTCTTTATAGAATTTCCTCTTTAGTGAATGCAATGCCCTAGAACAGTGTTGTTCAACCTTTTTACACCTATGGACCGGCAGAAATAAAATAATTATTTGGTGGTCCGGCATTGGTCTGCGGACTGGCAGTTGAAGAACACTGAGCTAAGTTGTGGGCCATCTGGAAGCCTTCCCTCTGATGTTGTGGCACAGGACGTGTGTAGGGGCCGCTGCCCGTGGCTTTGTGCACTGAGTCAGTGAGGAAGAGAGAGGCAGCCCGAAGATAACGCCTCAGTCCCAAGGCGAACCAGCGGTTGAAGAACACTAAATTGGGCCTGATGTACATGCCGGCCCTGTGGACCGGCACTGGTCCATGGACCGGTGGTTGAAGAACACTGCCCTAGAAGGATGATACGGATAAGAGCGGACAAGTAAGATGGGACAATATAGTTTAATGACAAATGTCAGAGCCAGAATAAGAAATAAGAAGCCAGTGATGCTGAATGTATAGAGGAGTGAGGCAGTCAAAACGGGAAGCATGTGACAGAAGATGGTTAGCTGTGTTCTGCATTGTTTGCAGCCTTCAGAGCTGGACTTGAGGGAGTCCAATGAGAATACTATTATATGTAATAATCTAATTTTGAAAGAATAAATGAGAAGATAAGAATTTTCAAGGCTTTTTCTTCAAGAAGAGAATGGATTGAGCAATTCTGTTGCCATAGCTTTTAATCTGTACTGAAATCTGTGATCAAGATCAGAGCCAATAGTGATCTTAGTAAAATCTGGATTTATGTCCAGTTCAGGAGGAGAATCCAACATTTTTCCAATGAGACCTAATCTTAATTATACATTTTGGTGGAATTCGGTATGCCATATTTTTAAGATGGAAAGAGCAAGTGCAATACAGAAAGGGAACTATAATAATTTTATAAAGATCTGGGGGCCATTGGAACGATATTGTAATGAGTAAACATCATTTTCCTTGGATGAATATATGTACACATAGGGGGGTGGGGGGAGTTTTTCTGGAAATTTCACTAAATTATATGTTTATATTATATTTATGATATAATTGATTATAATATTTGAAGGAAGGTGGGTGGGACGGGATATAATTTTTATGTTTTTAGAATTATGTGAGAATTACAAGTGGTATTGTTGTTACTAATGATATATTCCTATACGCTTGCTGTAAGTTTTCAAAATGAACAAAGAATTAAAAAAAAAAAAAAAAGATCAGAGTCAATAGTGATCTTAGTAAAATCTGGATTTATGTCCAGTTCAGGAGGAGAATCCAGCATTTTTCCAATGGGACCTGTCCATTTGTTATTGCTCAATATCTTGTTATCTAAAGAAGTCACCAAGGGCCAGAATGGTAGTTTACTTTTGTGCAGGTTACAGGTCTCAGTGATGAGAGAAAAGTCAAGAGCACAGAAAGGGGATGGAACTCCTCTCGTATGAGGAAAGACTAAAAAGGTTAGGGCTCTTCAGCATGGAAAGGAGACAGCTGAGGGGAGATATGATTGAAGTCTACAAAATCCTGAGTGGAGTGATTTTTCACTCTTGTCAAAAATAACAAAGACAAGGGGACACTCGAAGTTACGGGGAAATATTTTAAAACCAATAGGAGGAAATATCTTTTCACTCAGAGAATAATTAAGCTCTGGTAAAAGCGCTGATAAAGGACCACATCATTGATCACCTAGACGGACACAATTTGATGAGGACCAGCCAGCAAGGGAAGATTTTGCTTGACGAACTTGCTGCACTTCTTCGAGGGAGTAAATAGGCAGATAGACAAGGGCGACCCGGTCGACATTGTATATCTGGATTTTCAGAAGGCGTTCGACAAGGTCTCGCATGAACGACTACTTCGAAAAATTGTGAGCCATGGAATCGATGGTGAAATACTCATGTGGATCAAAAACTGGATGGCGGATAGGAAACAGAGAGTGGGGGTAAATGGACACTACTCAGACTGGAGAAACATCAGGAATGGAGTGCCGCAGGGTTTGGTGCTTGGACCCATGCTCTTCAACATATTTATAAATGACCTGGAAATTGGTACAACGAGCGAGGTGATTAAATTTGCAGACGATACAAAGTTATTCAGAGTAGTGAAGATGCAGAAGGATTGCGAAGACCTGCAACATGACATAAACACGCTCAAGAAATGAGCCACGACATGGCAAATGAGGTTTAACGTGGATAAGTGTAAGGTGATGCATGTTGGTAACAAAAATCTTATACATGAATACAGGATGTCTGGTGCGGTACTTGGAGAGACCCCCCAGGAAAGAGACTTGGGAGTACTGGTCGACAAGTCAAAGAAGTCGTCCGCGCAATGTGCGGCAGCGGTGAAAAGGGCAAACAGAATGCTAGAAATTGTTAAGAAGGGGGGTCCCAAACAGATTGGAGAAGGTTATCATGCCACTGTACCAGGCCATGGTATGCCCTCACCTGGAATTCTGTGTCCAGCACTGGTCGCCGTACATGATGAAGGCCCGCTGAGGACATGATGAAGGCCCGCGGCCCGCTGAGGACTCCTCCCCCTTCCGGTACATGCCTTATATATACAAGCACTTTGCGGCACACGCAGTTCATGCTCCTTAATGCGCTCCTTTGTGCGCTACTTCTATGCGCTCTTAATAACTTTTCTATTTCACCCTACTTGTTCACTACTACCATTCATCTCTCTAAGACATCTCCCAATTGTCTTTCCTGCTTAACCTTATCAATTTCTAATTCTAATTACCTAATTTATTCTCTATCTTCCAACCTACCCACTTTTAAAATGAATACTCAAACTTTCCCTATCCCTACTGCATGGGGCCACAGACCTTACAAAACTGCTAATTCATTAGCCTCTTCGTGCCATCGTGAACGAATTGTTATTCCACTAACTTCAACAAGTAATACCGACTTGACCCTTAAACCACTCTCAAAAGCCCCCAATAGCTCCCATCTAAACATAGGTTTAATTAATGTCCGTTCAGTTAAAACTAAACATCACTTACTGAAAGATTTAATTTTTCTTCATTCTTTTGACGTACTATGTTTAACTGAAACCTGGTTAAATGAAGGAGAGGAAGCTTACCTTTCCTATATTTGTCCCCCAGGACGCGGTGGTGGACTAGCCATCATTTTTCGTATATCCTTACTAAAAAATATTGACTATTCTCCTCCTAATTCATCTATTGGATTTCTACAATTCTCCTTCCAAACTAAACCTAAACTTGATGCCTTACTTCTTTACTTGCCTCCTCCAATTAATAACGCAAATCTATCTGAATTACAATCGCTTCTTTTCGATTTCGGTTCTTCCACTATTAACCCTCTAATTCTGGGTGATTTTAATATTCACTTTGACGATCCTAATAATCTTCAAACTAACACTATCCTTTCTCACATTAATCATCTGGACTTATATCCTTTAATATCTGAACCCACACACCATCTAGGACACACAATCGATATGGTCCTCATCCCCTCTACACCAATAGAGAACTACTCTTTAAATTTCTGTAAAGCAGTTCCCTGGTCCGATCATTACCTTTTATCAGTTTCATATAAATTCAACTACATAAATCCCCAATCACCCATAAAAAAAGTTATCAAATTCAGAGACTTTAATAATCTCTCATTTGATATAATTTCAGCCGCTCTTCCATCAGACTTCTCTGAGTTTACATCCACTTCTCTGGATGACTCCGTACAATTGTGGTCTAAAAACACCCTGCGATTACTGGATAAAGTAGCTCCACAACAAACCAAAATCATCCCGGCAAAAAAATCCATCAGCCCATGGTATTCAGCTGAACTTACCCTTATTAAACGACAATTAAGATCTCATGAACGTAAATGGAGAAAAGATAAATCAACATCTAATTACGAGTTATTTAAAAAACATTCTAATTTCTACAAAACAAAAATAAATCTAGCAAAAACAAAATACTACTCAGGACTAATTCAAAAAGCTCCAAATTCCTCTACTTTATACCGGATATTAAATTCAATTTTTTATTCTAATAAGCGGAAAAATCCACACGTCGAGATTAATCTCACAGCCCACGAACTTGCATTATATTTCATAAAAAAAATTGAAGATATCAGATCATCTTTCACAACAAACTCATCCTCTAAATCTATCCAACTATCAATCGATGACATTTCATTCTCTTCTAGATGTTCTTTCTTCAATATCCCTAGTCTAACGGAAATTGAATCCATCATTAAAACTATTAATATAAAAGGCTCTAAAACCGAGTCTATTCCTCCTTTTCTTCTAAAACGCTATTTTCACATTTTCGGCCCTACAATACATACTTTAGTTAGTGAAAGTTTAATGCAAGGCATCATGCCAAATGACTGGAAACATTCGATTATTCACCCCATTTTAAAAAATCAAAAAATTAGTGCTGGAGATTGTTCAAATTATAGACCTATAGCCAATATTCCATTCCTAGCAAAATTAACTGAGAAGGTGGTGTTTAATCAGATTTCCGACTTCATAGAAAAAACTAACATTCTTCACCCTAATCAGACTGGCTTTAGACAATATCATTCCACTGAGTATTCCTTAATCGGCATGACCACATCTATCCATTACTTCTTGGATCATCATCAGTCAGTTCTTCTAGTTTCTCTAGACCTCTCGGCGGCTTTTGATACGATCGATCATGATTTATTAATAGATAGACTTCAATCAATAGGCCAAGTCTTATCTTGGTTTCAATCTTATTTCTCGAATCGTTCCTCAGCTGTCTTCTTCAACAATACAATTTCTGATATCTTCTCTACTACGCATGGTGTACCTCAAGGTTCTATATTATCTCCTCTCTTATTTAATATATTTCTAGCACCTCTGTTGACTTTATGTCAATCAATCGGCTTCAATACATTCGCCTATGCCGACGACATACAACTTCTGCATCCTATAGACTCTAATAACTCCTCTGACATAACATAAGAACATAAGCAATGCCTCTGCTGGGTCAGACCTGAGGTCCATCATGCCCAGCAGTCCGCTCACGCGGCGGCCCAACAGGTCCAGGACCTGTGCAGTAATCCTCTATTTATACCCCTCTATCTCCTTTTCCAGCAGGAAATTGTCCAATCCTTTCTTAAACCCCTGTACTGTACTCTGCCCTATTACTCCCTCTGGAAGCGCATTCCAGGTGTCCACCACTCGTTGGGTAAAGAAGAACTTCCTAGCATTCGTTTTAAATCTGTCCCCTTTCAACTTTTCCAAGTGTCCTCTTGTTCTTTTATTTTTCGAAAGTTTGAAGAATCTGTCCTTCTCTACTCTCTCTATGCCCTTCATGATCTTATAAGTCTCTATCATATCCCCTCTAAGTCTCCTCTTCTCCAGGGAAAAGAGACCCAGTTTCTCCAATCTCTCAGCGTATGAGAGGTTTTCCATCCCTTTTATCAAGCGTGTCGCTCTCCTCTGAACCCTCTCGAGTAACGCCATATCCTTCCTAAGGTACGGAGACCAATATTGGACGCAGTATTCCAGATGCGGGCGCACCATCGCCCGATACAATGGCAGGATAACTTCTTTTGTCCTTGTTGTAATACCCTTCTTGATTATGCCTAGCATTCTATTTGCTTTCTTAGCGGCTGTTGCGCACTGTGCCGTCGGCTTCATTGTCATGTCCACCATTACCCCCAAGTCCCTTTCTTGGTTGCTCTCATTCAATAATATCCCTCCCATCGTATAGTTGTACCTCGGGTTTCTGTTTCCAACATGCAATACTTTACATTTCTCAACGTTGAACTTCATCTGCCATCTCGCCGCCCATTCCCCCAATTTGTTCAAGTCCCTTTGCAATTCTTCGCATTCCTCTTTAGTCCCAGCTCCACTAAATAGTTTTGTATCGTCCGCAAATTTTATTATCTCACACTTCGTGCCTGTTTCTAGATCATTTATGAATATATTAAATAGCAGCGGCCCGAGCACTGAGCCCTGCGGAACACCACTCGTGACCCCCATCCAGTCCGAGTAGTGGCCCTTCACCCCTACCCTCTGTTTCCTACCCGCCAACCAGTTTCTGATCCATCTATGTACGTCTCCGTCCACTCCATGGTTCTTCAGTTTCCGGAGTAGACGTTCGTGAGGCACCTTGTCAAAGGCTTTTTGGAAATCAAGGTATATGATGTCTATGGGGTCTCCTCTGTCCATCCGTTTGTTAATTCCTTCGAAGAAGTGCAATAAGTTCGTTAGGCACGATCTCCCCCTGCAGAAACCATGTTGGGTTGTTTTCAAAAGTTCGTTTCTTTCCAGATGTTCATCGATGTGTTCTTTAATCAGTGCTTCCGTCAGTTTCCCCGGAACTCTAATCAATACAAAACTCGAAAAAATACACCACTGGTTAAACAATAACCGACTTGCATTAAACATCAATAAATCTAATGTATTGCTCTTCCCCTGGAAAGATAATCCTAAACTTATCTCACCAATCTCTATTAATGGTCTCCCTTTACAAGTTGTACAAAAAACCAAAATACTCGGAGTAATTCTCGATCACAAACTTTCCTTTCATGACCACATTAGTAGCGTCATTAAGTCTTCATTCTTTAGACTTAGACAAATACGCTCTATCTCTCAATTATTTAACACTGACTCTTTGAAAATACTCATCCATTCTCTCGTTATATCGAAATTAGATTATTGCAACGCATTGTTTAAGGGTATAGCACAAAAGGAAATCAAACGTTTACAGATCATACAAAATACAGCTATCAGACTTATCTCTAAAGCTAATAAATTTGATCATATAACGCCTCTTCTTAAGGAAGCCCATTGGCTCCCAGTGGCCCACAGAATAATTTATAAACTTTGCTTACTCACATTTAAATCCCTTCTATTTAAAACTCCAGCTTTTATTCACAAATTATTAATCCCTTATTCCTCTAATAGAACTTTAAGATCAGATGAACAGCACTTATTAACAATTCCCTCGCTAAAAATAATCAATACACGTCGGCAGTATATCTTCTCAGTCACAGCTCCCCAAACCTGGAATTCTCTCCCCAATTATCTACGTGAAGAACTTAATTTAGAAAAATTTAAAAGTAAACTTAAAACTTTCTTATTTAACGACGCCTTTGTTATTTAAAACTATTAGGTCTCATTTAATATATTTTTACAAGTCTTCGAACTAATCTCTTTAACATTTTTTCAATTATCCCTACTCTTATCCTATCCATATGTGTTTTCCTTTATTTGTTTCCCACTCTGCTTAAATATATTGTAATTTCTCCCCCTACTTATCCCAATGTTTCCAGTTCATCTCGTAACTGTCTATGTCTCGTTTGTCTTTAATTATTTTTAAAACTTCTTTTATATTGTAATTTTAAACATGTGTAAATCGCTTTGAAACCGATAAAGCGATCAATCAAATATATATTAAACTTGAAACTTGAAACTTGAAACAATACTACTCGAAAGGGTCCAGAGAAGAGCGACTAAAATGGTTAAGAGGCTGGAGGAGTTGCCGTACAGTGAGAGATTAGAGAAACTGGGCCTCTTCTCCCTTGAAAAGAGGAGACTGAGAGGGGACATGATCGAAACATTCAAGATAATGAAGGGAATAGACTTAGTAGAAAAAGAGAGGTTGTTCACCATCTCCAAGGTAGGGAGAATGAGAGGGCACTCTCTAAAGTTAAAAGGGATATACAAAGTAAGGAAGTTCTTCTTCACCCAGAGAGTGGTAGAAAACTGGAACGCTCTTCCGGAGGCTGTTATAGGGGAAAACACACTCCAGGGATTCAAGACAAAGTTAGACAAGTTCCTACTGAACCAGAACGTATGCAGGTAAGGCTAGTCTCAGTTAGGGCACTGGTCTTTGACCTAAGAGCCGCTGCATGAGTGGACTGCTGGGCATGATTGGCCACTGGTGTGACCCAGCAGCGGTAATTCTTATGTTCTTATGCTCTGGAATGCATTGCCAGACGTGGTAGAAGCGGATAGCATAGCTGGTTTTAAGAAAGGTTTGGACAAGTTCCTGGAGGAAAAGTCTATAGTCTGTTATTGTGAAAGACATGGGGGAAGCCACTGCTTGCCCTGGATCAGTAGCATGGAATGTTGCTGCTCCTTGGGTTTTGGCCAGGTATTAGTGACCTGGATTGGCCACCATGAGAATGGGCTACTGGTCTGACCCAGTAAGGCTATTCTTATGTTTTTATGTTCTTAGAACAATCAATAATCACTTAAGTTCAGCAGTCCTGAAGAAATGGTCCCCCCATGAAATGTTGATTGTACAAAGAAGGATCTGTGTTATTTTCTTGTTTTCTTGATGTTAAAACTTTTTTTCTCCTTTTGAATTAAACGCAACCTATTGACAAAAGTTTTTTATGCCAATGATGTCAATGGTGGGGTAGAGTTGTAAGTGGTTGGCTCACCCAAGACCTGAGGCTTTTTCTTTTGTTTGTAATGGGTTTTGGCTTTTTATAGATTTGATTTGATTAAATAGAGAGTAAATATATTTTTTCTGTTATTAAGTGGATTGATTTCCTCCATGTCTCATTTTAAAACAATTTTTGTTGTATAAAACAGCTTGCTTTTTTTTGCAACATAAGGCATCACTCCTCCCTCCCAACCCATGTTTTTATTACAGGAATCACCTCCAATTGCTTGAAGAGTTTTGCCTGTTCCTCTTTTTCTTAGCCATGTAACCAAATTATCTGCAATTATTTCTGCATGAGACTTTTCTTTAGTTGCTTTTGCAGGAGCAAAATGCCACAGACATCTGCTTCCTGGCTCCATGCAAACCTAATCTAATCTAATCTAATATTTGTGAATCGCACAAACCTAAACAGGCTCTAGGCCAGGGGTGTCAAACTCAAATCACATAAGGGGCCGAAATCTAAAACACAGGCTAAGTCATGGGCCGGATTTTTTATTAAGATACTTACCCCCGCCTTTGCTTACGCACAGCATGGGCCCCAGCACCGGTGGCGGCTCCGATGCTCACAGGACTTCTGTGAGCATCCGATCATTTGCTGCCGCCGCTGCAAAAACCCACGCTGCACACCAGCAAAGGAGGGGGTTAGTCTTAGTAGAAGTATAGGGATACAACCTCTCCAACCCCACGCTGGCTCTCTTATAGGTCCTAGTTCACGCTTGCTGTCTAACACCTGCTCTGGCAGGATACACATTTCAAATTTGACATATTGTAATCACAAAATAGAAAATAAAATAAGTTTTTCTACATTTTGTTGTCTGGTCATTTTGCTTTTAGTCCCAGTTTCTCTTTCTGATTTTGTCTATCTTCTAATTCTCTTTCCTGTGTCTGCTGCCCTTTTTTTTCTCCTCTTCTCTCTTGCTCCAGTCCCTGTCTCCAACATATTGATTTTTCCCTTTCAACTTTTCTCCTTTTTTCTTTTCTGCCTCTATCCACTCAAATCTTGCCCTCATTCTCATCCTTCTCCTTTTTAAATTTTCAGCTACCTATCAATTTTCCATCTTCTCTTATTCTGTAGCTCTCCCATTTCCCATCTCATTCTTTTCCCTGCCTCCTATTTCCTTCTATCGCTCCTCCTCTCTCCTCTTGGTCCAACATTTTGCTCTCTCTCTTTTCTGTTGTTCTTCTTCACTCCCCCTTGATGCTGAACAATGAGATGGAAGGAAAAAAAAAAGAGATGCTGCATCTCTCTCTCTCTTCCACCCCCAGGCCTAACATTTCTCCCTCCCTTCCATCTCCAGATCCAACTTCTCTCCCTTTCTCTTACCAACTATCCCCCATCTCTCCCCCTGTCTGCCTGCCCCCCCCCCCCTCAGGTCACCATTTCTTCCTTTCTCTTCCGGTTCTCCCTTCAAGTATCTTTTTCCCTCTTCCTCCACACTACCCCAGACCCAACCTCTCTCCTTTCATCTCGCTCTCCTCACAGCCCAGCTTCCCTTTCCCTCTAGCGCCGGTCCCTCTCTCCTTACAGCCCAGCATGCCTTTCCCTCCAGCGCCGGTCCCTCTCTCCTCACAGCCCGGCGTGTCTTTCCCTCCGGCGCCGATCCAATGTCACCGCCAAGCCAAGGAATCTGCCGGCCTCAGCGATTCGGGAGTGTTGTATGTTGCTCATCTTCCTGCTTTTCATCAGCCGCGGTCTGTCTCGTGACATGCAACTTCCTGTTTCCGCCCAGGTGGACCACGACGGAAGGAAGGCAGGAGAGGGAGCCACAAGCAACACTGCTGAATCACTGCCGAAGCCGGCAGACTTTCCGCATGACAGCGACTTCGTACCGACGAGGGATGGAGGACATGCTGGGCTCTGAGAAGGGGAAGTTCGGAAGCATTGCCGCGGGCCGCATAAAAAGGCCAGGCGGGCTGGATTTGGCCCGCTGGCCTTGTGTTTGACACATGTGCTCTAGGCGATCTGAAAATGAAAAGGGTAGATTGGGTGCAAGGGGGAGGAAGGGGGAGAAAGGAGGAGGATCCTAGTCGTACTAAGCAAAAGAACAGGTGCGTATGGTGATCTTATAAATTAATTGTCAAAGAGAAGAGTTTTCAGGTTTTCTCCAGAATTGGACGTGGTTGGCTTCCATTCAAACTGTGTAATGTTCCTCTATCAACCACACCTGGATACATTTTTCCATTCTCTGATATCATCACGACGACCATCAAAGAAAAAGCCGCCGATGCCATTCTCCTGCAGTTGTTCCTCAAACTTCCAATTTTTTTCCCCCACGATTCTCGCCTGAGCCCCCTTCACCTAGTTGTGATCAATCCACCAAAGCAGTGTCCAAGTGAGCGACGAGCCCTGCATCGATGCAAGCAGCTATAGCAATTTCTGCGGTCTATCTCTGTCCACTATGGTGTCTTAAACAGGCAAGGGAGGTGTTGGTTATATCCTTACCCCATCTTTTACTAAGGTGCATTGACCGATTAGCGCATGCATGCATTTTAGCGTGCGCTAATTCGATTAGCATGCGCTTATCGGTTAGCGAACCTTAGTAAAAGAGGGGTTTAGTGTTATATTTTGGCCTTTCCTCATTTTCTCTAGAGCAACTGGAGCTTCCTTCTGCGGTTCTTCTGCCACCTCATCCAAATCACCCTCTTCCACTTCAGGCACAGCCACAGATCTCTGCATCATCTCCTCCTTTTTAGCCTTTCAAGTTTCAAGTTTATTAGATTTTAATATACCGACCATCAAGCAAATATCTGGACGGTTTACATTAGATTTAAAAAATTGACAGATAAAAGTAGTAACAATTGAAAACAGAAAGTATTAAGTAATTTAAATAATATATAGTGAACATTAAAAACAATAATAAGACAGACTTGACAGTGAGGAGAGAGGGAATGGATGGGTAAAGTTACATTGTAAGTAGGAAAAGGAGAAAGAGGGGTTAGGGAAAAAAACATGTTGGATGGGGATAAGATATATTGAATGTTTATAAAAGCGCAAAATTAAATAGAAGAGAATTTGAGAGGATAGAAATTAAGTGGAAAAGAATGCATCTCGAAATAAAAAAGTTTTTAAGTTTTTCTTAAATTTGTCAAGGTTTTGTTCGTCACGAAGTGGTTGTGGAAGAAAGTTCCACAATGTCGGGGCAGTTACTGCAAAGTTTATTTTGCGTGTGTAATAAAATTCTTTTATAGACGGAATTAATAAGAGATTTTGATTTGAAGATCTCAGAGTTCGAGTGGAGCACTGAGGGATAAGATGTTTGTGAAGATATGATGGCAGATGTGAAGATTTTATTTTAAATGACAAAAGGATGATTTTGTAGGTGATTCTGTTGTTCTAGTCTTCTGACCTCAGGAAAGTTGGCTGGTCCAATCTGATGAAGTCCGACATGCCCATCTTTCTCTCTTTGACCTTTTATATTTAAATGTTTTTATTGAAAATTTCCAAAATAAACAAACATAGCAAGAACAAGAAATGAACAGCAGAACAGAACAAGCACACCCCATCCATCCCTCCACCCCCCACCCCCCACCCAAGTTCCACAATGAGGATGTAATCCATCTTCCAGAGAAATGAAAAGTCATGGGTTCAACAAATTACTACGAGCTTTATGAGTTAGAGTGAGCCAAAAGGGCTCCCAAATGGAACAAAATATACGTCCCTTAGGCGTATCCAACGATGGCAAAGAAAGACGCTCCATAGAAGCCTGGTGAAGCATAAGGGTTCGCCAATGGGACAAGGTTGGCGAGTCCGGTACAATCCAACAATGAAGAATAGTTTTTTTCCCCAGCAAGAAGGCTCTCTCCAAGAATCCCCGGAATCCCTTCGGGGACACCCGAGGAAGATGGTCCAAAGTAAAGAGCATCTCAGGACCTTGAGTATATCCTTGATGCTACATTGAGGTAATATGTTGTTGCAGCTGAGTCCAAAAGCCCTGGACCATGGGACAAGTCCAAAATTGATGTCCCAAAGAGGCCGAAGACTGATTACATTTAAGACAAGTATCTGTGGGGCTAATTTTAGCTCGATGGTCTCTTTGACCTTTTATAAAGGCTAACTAAATCACAGGAATCGTTTCTCTGCTGCAGTCACAAAGTATGCATATCCCACCTACAGTAAACAAGCACAATTGCATCCCACATCAGTACAACTCTATTTGCAGGTAAGTATGTCCATCAGTGTGTCAAGTTTCTCCATAAAACTGTCTTTTTCATCCAGTTTTGCTCTGCCTAAGGAAACTTTAAGAAGAAGAACATAAGAATAGCTTTACATGGTCAGACCAATGGCCCATCAAGCCCAGTAGCCCGTTCTCACAGTGGCCAATCCAGGTCACTAGTACTTGGCCAAAACTCAAAGAGTAGCAACATTCTATTATCTCAGCGTACGCAAGATTCCAGAACCCCGAATAGTAGCAACATTTCATACAGAATCCCCAAAGAGTAGCAGCATTCCATGCCACCGATCCAGGGCAAGCAGTGGCTTCCCCCCTGTCTGTCTCAACAGCAGTTTATGGACTTTTCCTCCAGGAACTTGTCCGAACCTTTTTTTTAAACCAGCTACATTAGCCACTCTTACCAATTCCTCTGGCAATTACCACATCCTCTGGCAACAAAATTGTAAGCTTTTAATGTTAAATTGTACTTGCTGCACACCGCCTTGGGTGAGTCTCTTCATAAAGGTGGTTAATAAATTTAAATCCAAATAAATAAACTGAATTTGCTTTCACCACTGAGCAAAATAATGCAGTTGGTTGGGTCACTGACCAATTCATAAGTGTTGTAATTTTGTCTGTTTTGATCACTGATACTTCTCAAATACAACCCATATCTAATGAGATTCCTGACAGCTGGTAATTTAGCTACAGGTAGTTCTCTGCCTGATCCCACCAAATGATATAAATGAGTCCAAATGTCCTGTTTTTCTTTTGTAGAACAAAAAATGGACGGAAACCTCCAAGATGTGAATAACAAATCAAGAACACAGGTTCCACACACAGCTGTACTTGTTTAAACAAGAGGAAAAAGACCTCAGAAGCCTGTACCACAAAGAATATAAAATTCACACCGTGGTTAACAGCAGGACAGGTTCTCTATCATAGGTCTGAAAAACCTCTTGTAACCGACTGAAAACTTTAAACTTGTCAATTAAGTCATTATAACAATCGGTAGAAGATGCACTTATCTGAATAATCGATAAGAGCCCGACGGGACCCTTTTCGCCAGAATTTAGGCTTCGTCGGGGGACTTTTTTTGAAAAATGCGGTCAGTATGAACTTGCTCGCATATCAAAAATGGCGCCGGTCTTTTTCTTTTGGACATTTTAAATATTAGATTATCACTATGATGATGCTATGTTGAAAACCTGTGAACGAGGAAACGAAAGAAATGCGTTAGTTGGTAAATAAGTAAGACATTGATTATCGAGGTACAAAAGGCATTCATATAAAAACACATAAAAACTATTATCAGAACACTTAGGGCTCCTTTTACGAAGGCGCGTTAGGGGCTTAATGCTCGGAATAGCGTGCGCTAAAATGCCGCACACGCTAGCCGCTACCGCCTCCTCTTGAGCAGACGGTAGTTTTTTGGCCTCTGAATGCTGCTGCTCCATGCCCAGAGCTCAAGGGGGCATTTTTGGAGGACTGGTAAGGGCGGGATTTGGGCCGACCTAGACTTAGACTTAGTTGTAGTGCAGGGATAATTGAAAGTTGTACGAGGCTGCCTGGACGGAACTTATACGTTGTGACCTAGGCCAGTGTTTTTCAACCTTTTTACACCTATGGGCCGGCAGAAATAAAAGAATTATTCTGTGGACCGGTATCGGTTTGTGGACGGGCGGTTGAAGAACACTGGGCTAAGTCGTGGGCCAGACCCCGCCCCCATAATAGTACTAATTGTAACACTATTTTTTTCCATTCATTTTTCATAGATACACACAATATAATCTTTTTAACAACATATAATGGTTAACCACAAAATTAAACTACACAAAACACACTGACAGCAGATGTAAATTCTCAAAATTGGCATAATTCAATCACCAAATTCAAAAATAAAATCATTCCCCCCTACCTTTGTTGTCTCCCTCCCTCCATGTTATGCCTTACCTTCTGGCCTGCTCCCGCCTGGCCATTTTATGCCACCCCGGTATTATCTTCAGGCCGGCTCCCTCTTCCTCACTGATGCAGTGCACAAAGCTGTGGGCAATGTCAGAAAGAAGGCTTCCGGTTCAGGCGCAGGATGCGCGTAGGAGCCACTGCCCGTGGCTTTGTGTACTGAATCAGTGAGGAAGAGAAAGCTGGCTCGAAGATAACACCACATCGATTGCACCGTGGACTGGCGGCTGAAGAACAATGTTTTGGGACTGATGCACGTGCTGGCCCTGTGGACTGCCAGGAAATTTCTTGGACCTAGGCGATCTAAAACCAAGACTAAGTTCCCAAAAGGTATCCAAAGTGACCAGATAATCACTGCAGACACAAAGTACAGACCTATACACACTCCCCCAGTGATTACTGACCCCCTCACACCGCCATAAAAATCGGAATAAAAATGTACATACCTGTCTCCGGAACATCAGCACCTGCTATAGGAAAGCCTAGTAGAGCTGCACAGAGGTCTCTTTCGCCTGGGGGTTGAGCTAGTGAACCATTGAGAGGAGTAGCAAGTCCCATAAACCACTCTAACCATTACATTTATGGTGGAACATGTGAGCCCATCCAAAACCTACTCTTCTGCCATATAGGTGCTACCTGCAGCCATAAGGTCTATTGGGGTGGTAGACAGGTGGGTATAGTAGGTTTTGGGAGAGTTTTGAAGGGTTCACCATCATTAGAAGGAGATTATGGTGAGATGTACACCTGGCACCCTTTATGTGAAGTTCATAGCAGTGCCCTCTAAGGTGTTCCACTACTCTGTTGGTATTTCTGTGTGGTCAGTCCATTGCAATGCTGGTCTCTCCCATGTCCAAATGGTCTGGATTTGTATGTTTTAAACTTGGACGATTTTGTGGTCAAAAATGGCAAATAAAGTTGGATGTCCTAAAGGCTGGACTCCCTGGCTGCCATGATGTCTAACTAGGAGATTAAAAAAAACCCCAAAATTGGACATCTTGAAGTGTTGCCAGTTTTGAAAATGGCTGTTTGTCCACCTCCAACTATGAATCTCTTGCAGGAAATGTCCAAAGTCGAACTTAGACGTCCTATCGAAAATGGCCCTCCACATAACATTTAAGCAGTCCTTATACTAAGCAACAGTAAGCATTAATGTGTGATTTACCACAGTTTGAAATGCAAAATACCCTTAATAGGCTCAGTAATTGCTAAAAAAAATTTGAATTGGGTGATAAGGCACCTATCGCATGGCGCTTAGCGGCACCTAATGCTCAAAATGGGCATTTCTATGGGTGGAGTATGATTTAGGTCAGTGGTTCCCAACTCTGTCCTGGAGGACCACCAGGCCAATCGAGTTGCATGCCTATCGCTTCCATTATATGCAAATCTCTCTCATGCATATTCACTAGGGCTAGCCTGAAAACCCGATTGGCCTGGTGGTCCTCCAGGACAGGGTTGGGAACCACTGATTTAGGTGCCACTAAGCCCGATTCTCTAAAAACTGAGGTGCTTGAAATGTAGGCCTTTAAAACCCTCGCCTACATTTCAGGCACCTATGTTTTTACATAGGTGCCGCTGGCCATGATTCTGTAAATGGCGCCCAAGTGTAAACGGTGCCTTAGGCGCTGGTCGATTTAAGCGCCGTTTATGGAATCAGACCCTTAACTGTCTACATCATGGGTGGTGGTTGGGGCTCACAAGCTAATGGCCACAAAATAATAAGAGAATTAGCTCTTGGCCATTAATAGAAAAAAAAAAAAAAAAAGGCAAGATTCAGTCATTTTACCCAGTGGCTAAAATGGTCTTAGCATGTGGGAATGGCTAGGGTTACCATATGGCTCCAGAAAATGGAGGACGGGTTTTACTTCCATTGGAAACAATGGAAGTAAAACCTGGATATCGTAATCCATCCTCCTTTTTTTCTAGAACCAAATGGTAACCCTAGGAATGGCACACGTAGATATGCACTAAGGCCACTGTTTTACTGCAGTTTGGTAAAAGGGGCACTAAGTTTTGAGATGAAAATTTCACCTTCTCCTGGATGCCTAACAAAACGAGACATCTAAAATATAGAATGACACGGTGACAAAATTCATCACCGTTCTCGTTCCCGTGGATAACCGTGGGAAATAATCCCATGTCATTTTCTAGTGTCTATCTCAACCTCGGTCCTTCTACACCAGCATTCTTCAAAGCAAAGCTTGCGGGTCAGTGGTTGTGGCCATTCGTACTCTGGTGCGCCCACATCTGGAATACTGCGTTCAATATTGGTCGCCGCACCTCAAGAAGGACATGGCAGTTCTTGAGAGAGTCCAAAGGAGGGCAACAAAACTGGTAAGAGGGCTGGAAAACTGCCCATATGCTGAGAGGCTGGATAAACTGGGGCTCTTCTCTCTGGAAAAGAGGAGGCTCAGGGGGGATATGATAGAGACCTTCAAAATACTTAGGGGCATAGAGAGGGTGGACAGGGACAGGTTCTTCAGACTAAAAGGGACGACAGGTACGAGGGGGCACTCAGAGAAACTGAAGGGAGATAGGTTCAAATCAAATGCAAGGAAGTTTTTCTTCACCCAAAGGGTCGTGGACAAATGGAATGCGCTCCCGGAGGAAGTGATCCGGCAGAGTACAGTACAGGGATTCAAACAGGGATTGGACAGATTCCTGAGGGAAAAGGGGATCGTGGGGTACTGAGGGAGGTGCTGGGGTGTTGCATAAGTATAGACAGCTCACCAGGTCGTGCAGGTGCAAGGCCGGAGGGTTAGGACATTGATGGGAAGATAGGACTTCGATGAGAAACCTAGGGGGCAAGGGGGCCCCTTCTGGTGATTAAGGCAGGTCATGACCTGTTGGGCCGCCGCGGGGGCGGACTGCTGGGCGGGATGGACCTCTGGTCTGACCCGGCAGTGGCACTGCTTATGTTCTTATGTTATGTTCTTATGATTCTTCCCTCTCTCTTTAAAGGAGGACATGGAGATGGTTTCCCGTGGTTATCCACGGGGACAGGAACGGTGATGAATTTTGTCACCTTGTCATTCTCTAATCTAAAATTTGACTTGTTTAGAAACCTGTTCATCAGCTAGCCCTGATTTTCAGTGCTGGGTACTTAACAGACTAAGATCCTGTAGTGACCTGAAGTGGAAGATTTAAACCTTGTGACTAAAGAACATAAGAATAGCCTTACTGGGTCAAACCAATGGTCTATCAAGCCCAGTAGCCCGTACCCACGGTGGCCAATCCAGGTCACCAGCACCTGGCCAAAAACCAAGGTGTAACAATATTTCATGCTACCAATACAGGGCATGCAGTGGCTTCCCCCATCTCTTTCTCAATAACAGACTATGGACTTTCTTCAATTTTTACCTTTTGGTTTTTGCTTTAGTTGGTCTTGGTTTAATTTGTTATGCTGTGCTAGCTTTTATTTATTTATTTGGGGGGGTGGGGGGCGGAGTATTTTATATTTCATATCTTTTATATTCTATACTAGTCTTTAAGCCCGTTACATTAACGGGTGCTAGAATATATGTATGTCTGTCTTTCATTCTTTCTTTCTCTCTCTCTCCCCTTGGCCGCTTTCTGTACATTAACGGGTGCTAGAATATATGTGTGTGTGTCTCTCTATTTCTTTCTCTCTCTCTCCTTAGCCGCTTTCTTTCTTTCTGTCTTTCTTTTTCCTTGGCTGTCCATCACCACCCCTTGCCTGCTTCCCCTGTCCATTCTCCCTTCCTTTTACTTCCCCTGTGTCCACCACCACCCCTTCACAGCTCTCCTTATGCAGCAGCAGCCCTTCTCCCTTTGTTTTACCTCCCTCCTGTCCAGCAGCACCTTCCTTCTTCCCCTGTCCAACATTAGGCCTCCGTTCCTTTTTCTTCACCCCCCCTGTCCATCAGCACCTATTTCCTTCTCCCCCTGTCCAGCAGTAGGCGTCCCTTCCTTTTTCTCCCCCCTCCTCCTTCTTATCCCTATGATACACTTACCTTGCTCTGCCTCTGTTCTGCTCTGCTCTGCCCAGTTGCACCCATTGGAAAAGTTCCCTCTGCGGCATCCCGCACCCCTCCTGACGTGCCTCCTGCTGTCTTTCTTTCTGTCTGTCTCTGTTCCTGGCCCCCTTTGTCTGTTTGTCTTTCTGTATATCTCCCTGCCCCTGTCTTTCTTCTTTTCTTTCTGTCTCCCTTCCTCCCTCTGTCTGTCTGTCCAAAGCAGCATTCCTTCCCCCTCCATTTCCCTCCCCCCACACCAGTTCCCTGTGCACCTTCCCCTGTGTCTTTCTTCTTGTAGCGTTTCCTCTACCCCCTTTCCCTTCCCACAGTCGCGACTACAAACGCGGGTCCGAGTCCTTTGCCGCCCCCCCCTTCCCTTCCCGCGGGCCCGACTGGCGATTTAAGCAGCGTGTCAGCACTCTTCACACGCTGCTTCGGGTCCTTCTACTGCCCTGATTTACTCTGGCACGTCCGGAGCAAATCAGGGCAGTAGAAAGGTCCAAATCAGTGTGTGAAGACTGCTGACACGCTGCTTAAATCGCCAGTCGGGCCCGCGGTAAGGGAAGAGGGGGGCGGCAAATGACTCATGTCCCGGGCAGCGGAAAGTTGCAGGGCTCCTCGGTGGGGGCGCTGAGTGGCCGCAAACCCTCTCCTCCCAGACCCCCCCCCCGGAGGGACGGAGATCGGCGGCTACAGCCGCTGGCTTCGGCGTCTTCTATCCACTGCGGCCAACCCTAGCGGAAACAGGAAGTAGTCAGAGAGGGCGGCCGCAGTGGACAGAAGACAGCAAAGCCAGCGTTAGCGCAGTGTAGTGCTTTTCTCTTTATTTTTAAAAGCGGGTGAGCCGGCGAGAAGGAGGAGGTGGTGGTTTTGGCAGTGAGGAACAGAGATCGTTGGTGGCGCGAGATGGAGAGCAGGTGACGTAAAACCCGCGCATGCGCACTCGTGTTTCCGCGACGGGATCAGGGAACATGATTTTTTTAGTGCGCATGCGCGGCCTATCATTTTATTATATTATAGATTCTAAATTTATAGTTAGATTTTAGTTTGGTGTATATATGGTTTGAGAGGGGCTGTGTGGACAGGCATAGGATGAATGTGATATGAGATTAGTTCAGGAGGATGCATTGTAACACCATGAAAACAGCCCATGTAATTAGCTCTGTTTTTTTTACACCACTACAGAAGCCATGCTTTGTGACACCATTGGTAAGCTAACGTACACCGCTCGGATTTGACTGCTCCAGTCGTTAGTAGTGGTATTTAAGCCTGAATAAACAATAAACAATCTAAGCTTCCTCAATCCTGCCCCCGGTCTTGTTATCCTCTGTTAATTTGCCTAAATTTTAGTAGTCAGAGTTCAGTATTCAAAAGATCTCTCCAGGGTAAGTTCTTTGATATTTAAAATCTTCCCCCTCCCCCCACTGAATGCAAGAGGCAGACTGGGAGAAAGTCTTTACCTGCCCCGTTCTCATCTCCGTCAATGCGAACTCTCAATAAATCCCCACCCCTGTCTTGAACCTCACCCTTCTCCACTGTAGAACAGTAAAGGTCATCTATACTCGTATTATGTAGTGACTGCGACAGGGCTCCTTTCCTGGCATCTATAAATATACCCTTGGAGCAGGGGTCTCAAAGTCCCTCCTCGAGGGCCGCAATCCAGTCGAGTTTTCAGGATTTCCCCAATGAATAGGCATGAGATCTATGTGCATACAATGAAAGCAGTGCATGCAAATAGATCTCATGCATATTCATTGGGGACATCCTGAAAACCCGACTGGATTGCGGCCCTCGAGGAGGACTTTGACACCCCTGCCTTGAAGGTACACTTGGAAAATTAAGGATCGTCACAGTGGTTTCACACAAAGTTTCACAAAAGAAATCTTTGCAGCCTTAGCTGCAACATTAGCTTCTCAGTGCTTATCAAACTTTTTTTTTTTTTAGCTGAACGGTGAAGTAACGTTTCTGTCTGCTTTTAGTGGGATGAACACAGGGTATGTTGTTTTCAGATCTTGTACTGTCCTGCCTCCCAACACCATTAAATTAGACTTATCTTCCTAACAGTAATTTGCATTGCAAGAATTACTAGCTCTTTGTCTAGTGAATAGCTTTGAAAGCCAAGCTCCCTTTAATGCATTCACCTGAGGAAGGGAAATAGCTCTAAAAATGTCTTAATGTCTAATACAGAGGTAGCATGCATACAAAACTCCATTTTGCACCGAATGGTGCGATAGGAATCGGGTCAGCACATTCAAATTTGCAACAGTATTTTACAAAAGGCTCTGGTGAACTCATAAAGCCTGTTATAAAATACATGTAAGGACACAGGCATTGTATTTGCTGGTTTGTTTATATTGATGAACAGCATCAGTCATCAACTTTCATCTTTAAAAAAAAAAAGTGTTGGCAATTGTGCTGATTATTTTTTAAGGGCACAATTTACAGCAGTATCCACCCATTATTATTGTGTCACCCAGTTTAGAAATGTAGAACAAATTGCAGCTCTACACTCTCGAGGAACGTAGGGAGAGGGGAGACATGATCGAAACATTTAAGTACCTCACGGGACGTGTCGAAGTGGAAGATGATATTTTCTTTCTCAAGGGACCCTCGGCCACAAGAGGGCACCCGCTCAAACTCAGGGGCGGAAAATTTCATGGCGACATCAGAAAGTATTTCTTCACAGAGAGAGTGGTTGATCATTGGAACAAGCTTCCAGTGCAGGTGATCGAGGCAGACAGCGTGCCAGACTTTTAAGAATAAATGGGATACCCATGTGGGATCCCTACGAGGGTCAAGATAAGGAAATTGGGTCATTAGGGCATAGACAGGGGGTGGGTAAGCAGAGTGGGCAGACTTGATGGGCTGTAGCCCTTTTCTGTTGTCATCTTCTATGTTGTCCACGATCTCCTCCTCAAGATAAGAGATCCCATGTGCCTGTCCCACACTTTCTTGAATTCAGACACAGTCTTTGTCTCCGCCACCTCTACCGGGAGACTAGTCCACACATCTGCCACCCTTTCTGCAAAAAATAATTTCCTTAGATTACTCCTGAACCTATCACCTCTTACCTTCATCCTAAGCCCTCTCATTCCAGAGTTTTCTTTCATTTGAAAAAAGGCTCACCTCCTGTTCCTTAACACTATGGAGATATTTAAATATCTCTTATCATATCCTCTCTCCCACCTTTCTTCCCGAGTATACATATTGAGGTCTCTAAGTCTGTCCCCATACGCTTTATGACAATTTTGTAGCAGCCCTCTGGTCCGACTGCATCCTATTTACAGTATGTCTTTTTGAAGGCGTGCTCTCCAGAATTGCACACAGTATTCCAATTGGGGCCTCACCAGAGACTTATACAACGGCACTATCGCCCACTGGCCATTTCTTTTCCCATGCATCTGCCTTGCTTTGACCATTACCTTTTCTACCTGTTTAGCCACCTTGGGATCCCTCCTGCTGGGTCGGGGTTCAGGGAGAGCGGTTTGGGGGGTTTGCCTTCCAGCAGGAGGGCTTGAGATCCCTCCTGCCAGGTCAGGGTTTAGAGGGGTTTGCCTTCCGGCAGGAGGACTTGGGATTCCTTCTGCCACAATCGTGCCAGTTCAGGGGGGGGGGGGTTTGGGGTGCCGGCAGGAGAGATTGGGCTGTTCAGGGTTGGGGGGGTCATGGCAGAAGAGATTAGGCATCTCTCCTGCCCCGATCGTTGCGGTGGGAGGGGGGGGGGGCAGTTATAGGATTCTGTAACTGGCATTGATTTTTGACAGACGCTGGTTACAGAATCCTGCTTTGGCCCCTCCTTTGCCTAAAAGGTCTGGGTTTAGGCATTTGGGACTTAGGCGATTTTTTTGGTCGGGAATGTGGTGTAGAGATAGAAGTAGTGGCAGTCTGGGCGAGTAGATTACTTAACTTGCAGGAAGGCCATTCTAAAAAAAACAACCTCATTTTGGACATTTTTTTGAGAATGGGCATTTCCTTGATGCCAACTTCAGCGTTTAGTGACTTAGGCCAAAAGGAGACTTAGACGGTTTTTGGTTTTTTTTATTATGCCCCTCCATATATATATACAAGTTTCCTAATATAATCACCCATGTTAACCCCTACTTCATCTCAACAAAAGATGCAATCTCGGTTGATTCCTGAGTTTGAATTAAGCTTTCTAAATGTTTAGTTAGGTACCATCGATTCCTACTCAAGTCCTAGCAACTTGATGAATTACAGATCTAAAAAGAAATTGTTTTTATGCTAGTTCGGTAAGGTCCTCTACCATCATCCCCATGGTTGTTTTCAACGTGTCCAGCCATCTGGATGCAGTTTGCTCTCTTTGTCTGGTTCCTTTAATCTTCCAAATACGATGTCTTCCAATGATCTTTCTCTTCTGACAGTATGATCAAAATAAGACAGTCGTAACTTCATCATTTGGGCTTCGAGTGACATAGCCAGTTTGATCTCTTCTAGAATTGATTTGTTCGTTCTTCTGGTGGTCCACGCATAAAATCCTTCTCCAACACCAAAGCTCAAGTGAGTCAATCTTTTTTCTGTCTTGTCTCCATAGTGTCCAGCTTTCACATCCATAATTGACAACTGAGAAAATGAGTGCTTGGACAAGTCTGATCTTTGTTTGGAGTGTTGCTTTTGAATACTTTATTGAGAGCCTTCATTGAAGGGTGACCAAGTGCTATTCTGTAGAGTGTTTCTTCCCTGCTAGTTTCTTCTTTGTTTACAAAAAAAACCCAGTAATTGAAATTCTTTACAACTTCTATTCTATCGCCTCCAACCTCAAAATAGTCAGCATTTTCTGTGTTCATAATTTTCGTCTTGTTTATGTTCATTTCTAATCCCATGCTATGACTTTTGGCTTTGACTTTTCTCAGTAGATACCGCATATCTTCTTTGCTGCTGGTGATGAGCGTTATGTCATCTGCACAATGCGGTTCTTTATATTTTGGCCCTCAACTTTGAAATCAACACTCTCTTCTTATAAATTTGTTTTTCTGAAGATGGCTTCACCGTAATGGTTGAACTGGTAAGGTTTATAGGCGGGGTATACATTTTTAAAATAAATATATAAAATTTTTGCTTGACACCACGTTTTATTGGAAACCAATTAGTGTTGTCATATTGTGTTCTCATTGCAGCTTCTTGTTTTTCTTAGAGGCTCTTTCTCAGCTGAGTTATGTGCTTGGGCATTACCATTTGCGCTAGAGTTCTCCATAGTTTATTGTGATCCACACAATCAAACACTTTGCTGTAGTCAATGAAGTAAAAGTATAGGGGCTTTTGGTATTCTTTGTTCTTCTCCAATATCAATTTAACATTGACAATAATGTCTCTTGTTCCTCGATTTTTTCTGAAACGTCGGGTAGTTCTGAACTTCGGGCAGTTCTTGCCCAATGTATGATTGTACCCTTTGTTGTATTATTTTCAGCAATATTTTGTTGGCATGTAGAATTAATGCAATTGTTCTTTAGTTGTTACAATCCTTGGCGTCACCTTTCTTTGGTATAGGTATGAATAGTGATCTCCTCCAATCAGTTGGCCATGTTTTCTCCTTCCAATCTGTTGGCACAGTCGCGTGAGGGCCATAATAACACCTTCTGAGCATTTGATTAATTAAATTGAATACAGTCGATAGCAGGTGACTTGTTTGTTTATTGATAAAGCTTTAGTTGCTGCTATGACTTTATTTTAAAATATCTGGTTCTTCTTTGGTGTCAGTTTTCATTTGAGTTTCCCTGATGTTATCCTCATTGCCTTTTTTTGGATAAATTTTCTATATATTCTTTCCATCTCGTTTTGATGCACATCCACACCTGTTAAATCTTTATGTTTAGAAAAGTACAGTACATAAAAGTAAAAGTAAAAAAGGCCACTTAGGTGCTAACCTTAATCACACACTTTAAACTCTGGCTGAAACAAGCACTTTGCAGAAGCTTAAGGGCTCCTTTTACTAAGCTGCATTAGGGCTTTAACGTGCGGAATAGCGCACACTACAATGCCGCGCATGCTAGACGCTAATACCAGCATTGAGCTGGCGTTAGTTCTAGCCGCGTAGCACGGGGTTAGAACATAAGAACATAAGCAATGCCTCTCCATTGGTCAGACCTGAGGTCCATCATGCTCAGAAGTCCGCTCACGCGGCGGCACAACAGGTCCAGGACCTGTGCAGTAATCCTCTATTTATACCCTTCTATCCCCTTTTCCAGCAGGAAATTGTCCAATCCTTTCTTAAACCCCAGTACTGTACTCTGCCCTATTACGCCCTCTGGAAGCGCATTCCAGTAGTCCACCACTCGTTGGGTAAAGAAGAACTTCCTAGCATTCGTTTTGAATCTGTCCCCTTTCAACTTTTCCGAGTGCCCTCTTGTTCTTTTATTTTTAGAAAGTTTGAAGAATCTGTCCCTCTCTACTCTCTCTATGCCCTTCATGATCTTATAAGTCTCTATCATATCTCCTCTAAGTCTCCTCTTCTCCAGGGAAAAGAGACCCAGTTTCTCCAATCTCTCAGCGTATGAAAGGTTTTCCATCCCTTTTATCAGACGTGTCGCTCTCCTCTGAACCCTCTCGAGTAACGCCATATCCTTCTTAAGGTACGGCGACCAATATTGGACGCAGTATTCCAGATGCGGACGCACCATTGCCCGATACAACGGCAGGATAACTTCTTTTGTCCTGGTTGTAATACCCTTCTTGATTATACCTAGCATTCTATTTGCTTTCTTAGCGGCTGCTGCGCACTGTGCCGTCGGCTTCATTGTCATGTCCACCATTACCCCCAAGTCCCTTTCTTGGGTACACTCATTCAATAACATCCCTCCCATCGAATAGTTGTGAAAAGGATTCAGGTCCCAATTCCTGCCCCATACTTTCTCTGTCTCTGTCATATGTAAGTCAGGTACCTGGGGACACATCTTAAAGACCAGAAACCATCTTTCAAACATGTCCGTCTTTTATTATGAGTTTCACATATTTATACGAATCAGGTTTGCCAGCATGTGATGGCATGTGACGTAAGGTCACATGAAACTTTAAACACATCAGCATTTTTCCTAGCTAGAGATTGAAGTCCACAGAGGGTCAGAAAAAGCCTTGACCAGCAGAGCTTCTTAACTAAAGCTGTCTGTAAATACGGCTTAACAAAACAATTGAATTCACTTCACTACAACTCTGTTTAAACATTCATGTCAAAGAAAGAAAGACAAACATAGATGTCCTTATACCATCTTCAAAGAAGGGAAAGATAAACAGGGCCTACCTTTGCATCTTTAAACAACATATGCCTAAGGACACTTACTAAAGTTCTGATACGTGTCCGTTCAATTCCCCTCTTACGTCATGTAAATGACGTCACAAATACACAGCATGAGCTGGAAGGGAGTGATACTCTAGGTATGTCTCTTAAGGAGGGGTCTTTTTAGGAGCTGTAATACGAATAACACAGTACATGAGCAGTCAAGACAAGAGTGCAAATAATAAGAGATTATGCATTCAACTAAAGTGCTGATCCCAAAAATTAGATAAATCAGAGTTACATTTGGACTCAGCAAAGAGGTCTGCTAATTTCTGAATGTCCATAGGAGGACCTATATTGTCAGAAAGAACAGTACAACAGCTTAAAGTACTGAGGAGAATTTTTCAGAATTCTCAGCTAGAATCATATCTAGGGCCATATGATTTTGAGAACCATCGGAGAAGTGGAGCCTAATTGATCAGTAATACCTTGCAAGGCGTCCCTAGAATAGTTCACAAAGCGTTGCTGATTATAATAATTTTAACTAATCCGATCAACATTCTTATTAATAGTAATAAAGGGAATAAGGAACTCAAACCCAGCCTTAACCTGAGCTCGGGCCTTAAATTCATCTGGGACCCCTCTTGGGACCCCTATAGCATCTATGTATACATGTGATCAGATTTATATCAAGACAAATAAAAGGAAAAACCATGTGAATAGGAAGGATGCCTTTCAGAAAGATATGCAGGAGCATGGTAACCTTAACTAAAGTGCACTGGCCTATCCACTGGCTGGGTAGCTTATCAGGGAGCCAAAAGTCTCCATAAAGCCAGTAAATATCAAATCTGATGCAGCAACAATGGGGCATACCTATGAGCCAAGACAGAACAATAACCTGGGGGTAAATTACCTACAAAACTACCCTGTGTCAGATTAGAAACATGACATGTGTAATTGCCCTTATAGATGATAACGGCAATATCAAGCTTTTGCTGTCCTGGCAACAAAGGGTATTTAGAACACTACAGTGCACAAAGAGGATAGGTAAAATTAGAGGAGATACTGGTAAATAACCCAAAAAGGCATGGTTGGATACCAGGAGGGAGGTCCAGATGTACGGTTCCTAGATGGGGTCTAGCTTGAGCACATATGTAACAATTACTCTTATTATGTTGATCAGCAGTGAATTTCATCCATTCTAACCAAAGGTTACGTTCTGAAAACCCTACCTCAACAGCCACAATATCTTCAAAAGTGGGATTGGCAATAGCCATCATGTCAGTAAGTTTATTGAATGTAGGGGCCAGTGAGTTAGTATTTTTTTTGGGGCCCCCACAAAATGGCGGGAGAAGATGAGTGGAGGTAGATAGATCCCGTAAGAAAACTGATGATAGCTAGACCCACCCTTAAACCACATGTCCATAATGTACATACCTTCATCAGTAGGTCTAGGGTTGTCAATAGTAAGAGAAAGCTTAATAATTTGTGCAGGAACACTTTTCCTATAACAGTGTCCAACCTTATGAAGGGCCATACAAGTAAGCAGTGATTTACCATTTTGGTCCACTGTTTTTCAGGGTATTTTCTAGTTTATAAGCCCAGTCAGTATTAATATTCCACCCTACCACTCCCCAGAATGCACACTTATCCCCCCAACGTAAGTCAGTAACATATACATATATGTCCTTAGTTTTAGGAATCTCTGAGGACCAATGGCACAGCTTTGGGATATCAATTGATGAACAGTCCACAATGTCACAATACTCAAAGGAGAAGGTGGCAACTTGCACACTGCTGGAATTATACCAAAGGGTAGCATACTATCGGTCTTTTCTGGATTCCAATTGAAGGACAGCCTTTGCGAGGGAGTAGTCCAGCTTGACGTCGTGTTCGCAAAGAGGTGTCGGGGGTGCTGTTTACAGCAGGAGTGTCATTTACAGATGGGTATGGGCAGAAAGTGTCGTGAACCCAGAACACATCATTCCTGTAGACCCAGTTAGAAATGATCCATACAGGGAGAAAAACTAGCAGCAGCGGTGCCAGTAAGAGAATGATAAAGTTGGTAGAATGCTGCAATGAGATCATCATGTTGTTACACTGGAGGAGGTGAAATCTGCGCAGGGAAGACTTGCTTCTGGGGTTTTAGGTTAACCCTCTTCAAGCGACTTGCGTGGATCCAAACAGGAAACTCCTCAGTGAGTGCAGCGGGCCTGGGCACAGCGATCACAGTAGTGGGAAGGCCAAAGGGGAAATCCGTCTGCTTCCGATCCTTGGAAAGCTTCTGGACAATCACCAGGCTGAAAAAAATGGGTAGGAATCTGTGGAGAGAAAGGAGAAGTGCAAGACACGTTTCTTTGAACAAGCCCTAATATTTCAATTAGCTTTTGGACGTATTCCTCCTGTATCAAGGGAAAATCTACCCATGGGGCGGAGAAAGGTCATCCCGTGAGAATCTCAAAGGGAGAGCAGCCAGATGTCTGTGCATACAGAAAGAGATACTTGAAAAGAAATGCTTGAAAAGCATTCCAAATATCATTCAGCAGCTGTACTCTAATGTGATCCAAATAAGAGATAGAAAACAAGAGAAACCATGTTGCCTGTACTGAATGTGGCAACATGCACAATACCAATTCATTCACTTAGCATAGCCATGGCAAAAGAGAGACAATACTCACTTACTTAAGGTTCTTAATTGAACAATCCAAAAAGATATGTTTTTATCGTGCTTCATATAACTATTATGCACTTCAGAGAGACCATACTGATGTACTGAATGTATTCAGAAATGTATATTGAATGGATCATATGTAGGGAACACCACGAAATAAATGCTGTATAAAGTAAAGCTTTTTCTTAAACATATAACCCCTGACTAAACTTCATTCAGAATATAAAAGCTATAAGTAAAAGAACATTGCGCAGTTAGGCTAGTAAGAAGTGGAAAAAGAGCTCTAGAAGTGGCCAATATTATGTATCCTGGGGTACCCACTAAACTAAAACAAGTAGACATGACACAGACAAAACATAAAGTTTTTAAGCGTGGAGCTATTACTCCATCTGTCAAGTGTGCAGGGCTGAATTTAACTCTGCAAATAAACACATTGATATAAAAAAACCAAAACTACAAATAATGTATATCATAACCATCTCATATTTGGAAAAAGGGCATAAAGCTAATGTCTCTTTGGAGCGTCTCTATCTCTGCAGTGATAAAGAGGACCCGTGGAAAACATTAGAAATATCTGTGCCAAAACGGATCTGGGATGGCTATGTATAAATCCGGAAAAAACATTTTAAATTAGCAACATCCTAATTTCAGCTAAAACAATAGAAAGGAATTGTATTTTCCAATTTATTTTCAATTCACAACCGTGCCAGCTGTAATTATTGAGCTATATATATCTCTGTATCAAGGAGCAAAAGGTCAAGAATGAAAATATCACTAGCAAGAAGTTAAAATGTCGAGCGAGCACTACGATAACCAATACCATGATATTGGGCAATGAATAAGGAAGAGCTAGCAGCTGGTATCCAGGGTTTCCCCTCTTTGCACCAAAGTCCGTCCAGAAGGGCGGCTTTGGGCACCTGCCAAATGCCAGGCATCAAATTCAGAGGAAGCTGTGAAAAAAGAGAGGAAGAGAATCCTGTTCACCCGTGAGACCCAAAAGCCTATTTAAAAGAAGGGCTTGAACATCGTGAAAAGTATGAAGGGTAATGGGGTGACCTAGGATCAGAGAAGTAACCATCTCTACCACCATAGCACAAGCAGCCAGGGAACTTGAACAGGAGTGACTATAAAAAAAGGCAACAGAGCGTAATTTACCGCCATGTTCTCCCTTCATGGTGTTACAATAGTCCCAAACAAAGAGATAAAACATGTGGGCATAAGCAGGAAAACCCAAACTTGAGCTAGAAACCAAAGCACATCTTAAATGTCCAACATTTCATAAGTCCATCTGATAAGAGCAGTCATTTCAGAAACCAGGGTCTGTCTCAAAATCTGGTCATAGAAGGAACAAGCAGAGATCCATTGGCGGCAGTGACCAATCATAGCAAGAAAAGTAAGCATGTCTTTCTTGGTAGCTGGGCGGGGCCGACCCAGAATAGCAGCAGTGCAGAAAGTGCAGATTTTCCTTTGACCATGAGACAGGACAAAACCCAGGTATTTCACTTCAGATGTACACCAGTGCAGTTTATTTCATGACACCTTGTGACCACACACAGACAATCATTATAAAAGGTACAAACTATCAGCCTGACAGGTCTCCTGAATTATGGAACACAAAAAGTTGTACAAAATAAGAATAGGACCATGAGGGGCAGTGCATGACTTGTAGAATAGCCCGAAGGACATTCCACACTAGGTATACTGTTGCTTAAAGGTGAAGGCAAAAAAAAGAGCTGAAAAGCCTCACCAAAGGGACTAAAATAAAACATTCTTTAGGATAATGACAGAAAAAAATCATTGGCTGCCGATGGAATGGTGGAAGAAACATAAGGGCAATGAGAATTACCAAAACACTAACAGCCCTAAATCTAGGACGAAACAGGGAATGCCATCAGCTTTGGCAACAAGAGCGATGGGCGTATTATAAGAAGAGATGGTGGTTTTGATAATGCCGGAGAAAAGTCAAGAGACAAACAGTGGAATCTCACCTTACTGCTTGATAAAACCAAGAATGAGTAACTTCAAAGAAGCACTATAGGGGGTCAGTGGAAGCCCAAACAGAGAAGTCTGGGGGAAGGGACAAAAACATTCATGCACAGACCCTGATAATGAAAGCAAAGAACAGATTAGCTTTGCTCTGCACAAGAAAGAAAACCTTTAAAACGGAATTTTTTCTTTTTCTTGTTTCTTTTTTTTTTTTTTTTTTTTTTTATGATCCAGCACAGAACACAAAGAAAGCAGCCGGTAGAAAAAACGCACAAAATTAGGGCTTGTGTACAAACTACAAGGGAAAGATCTTAGACTGATTCAAACAGCGCATTCAATTCATTCCACATAACAGCCTGTCCTACCTCAGTAGTAAACATTGGTGACACAGAAAGATGGGAGCTGAAGGAAAAATGTCATACACACACACAGCCGTACAAGTCTCATTTGTCTAGGAGTAACCTAAGTGCCTTATTACTCATTACAAAAGCAATATAACAATGCAAAAATATTCGCTTATCTTACCTTATAAGCGAGGTACAGTAATAAGAGACAATAAAATCTTATACTCTATAAAAGTTTTTAACCTTACAAATGACAGAGTGGGCAGGGGGGGGTTCTATAAATAAATTCATTCTTCCCGAAAGAATGGCAGCTGCGTATATATATGAGGGGTGCTTACCGAAAGTACCCCAAGATTTTTCCCAAAAAAACTCCATAATAGAACCCAAAGCTTGAACTTAAAATAAGGGGTTGGGTACAGGTCACCACTACCCAGTGAGTATTAAAGAACAGAAAAAATTCAGAAATACTCACAAAATATTGGTGATATCATCTGCCCATCCCGGACGAGCCCCCAACTGAAAAGGATTCAGGTCCCAATTCCTGCCCCATACTTTCTCTGTCTCTGTCATATGTAAGTCAGGTACCTGGGGACACATCTTAAAGACCAGAAACCATCTTTCAAACATGTCCGTCTTTTATTATGAGTTTCACATATTTATACGAATCAGGTTTGCCAGCATGTGATGGCATGTGACGTAAGGTCACATGAAACTTTAAACACATCAGCATTTTTCCTAGCTAGAGATTGAAGTCCACAGAGGGTCAGAAAAAGCCTTGACCAGCAGAGCTTCTTAACTAAAGCTGTCTGTAAATACGGCTTAACAAAACAATTGAATTCACTTCACTACAACTCTGTTTAAACATTCATGTCAAAGAAAGAAAGACAAACATAGATGTCCTTATACCATCTTCAAAGAAGGGAAAGATAAACAGGGCCTACCTTTGCATCTTTAAACAACATATGCCTAAGGACACTTACTAAAGTTCTGATACGTGTCCGTTCAATTTGTACCTTGGGTTTCTGCTTCCCACATGCAATACTTTACATTTCTCAACGTTGAACTTCATCTGCCATCTCGCCGCCCATTCCCCCAGTTTGTTCAAGTCCCTTTGCAATTCTTCGCATTCCTCTTTAGTTCCAGCTCCACTAAATATTTTTGTATCGTCCGCAAATTTTATTATCTCACATTTCGTCCCTGTTTCTAGATCATTTATGAATATATTAAATAGCAGCGGCCCGAGCACCGAGCCCTGCGGAACACCACTCGTGACCCTCATCCAGTCCGAGTAGTGGCCCTTCACTCCTACCCTCTGTTTCCTACCTGCCAACCAGTTTCTGATCCATATATGTACGTCTCCATCCACCCCATGATTCTTCAGTTTCCGGAGTAGACGTTCGTGAGGCACCTTGTCAAAGGCTTTTTGGAAATCAAGGTATATGATGTCTATGGGGTCTCCCCTGTCCATCCTTTTGTTAATTCCTTCGAAGAAGTGCAATAAGTTAGTTAGGCACGATCTCCCCCTGCAGAAACCATGTTGGCTTGTTTTCAGAAGTTCGTTTCTATCCAAATGTTCATCGATGTTTTCTTTTATCAGTGCTTCCGCCATTTTCCCCGGAACCGAGGTCAGACTCACCGGTCTGTAGTTTCCCGGGTCACCTCTTGATCCCTTTTTAAAGATGGGCGTGACGTTGGCTATCTTCCAATCCTCCGGGATCATGACTGTTTTCAAGGATAGGTTGCAAATTTGCTGCAGTAGTTCAGCTATCTCCTCCTTTAATTCTTTCAAAACCCTTGGATGGATTCCATCCGGACCAGGGGATTTGTCAGTTTTAAGTTTTTCTATCTGCCTGTGTACATCATCAAGGCTCACTTCCATGGATGTTAATTTTTCTGCTTGATTTCCATTGAAGATTTGCTCAGGTTCCGGTATGTTGGTTGTGTCTTCGTTTGTAAATACAGACGAAAAGAACATGTTAAGTCTTTCCGCGACTTCTTTCTCCTCCTTCACCGCTCCCTTCCTGTCTCCTTAGTCCAGCGGTCCCACCTCCTCCCTAGCTGGCTGTTTCCCTTTAACATATCTGAAGAACGGTTTGAAATTTTGTGCCTCCCTGGCTAGCCTCTCTTCGTACTCTCTTTTGGCTTTTCGAACCACACTGTGACATTCTTTTTGATACTTCCTATGCTCTTTCCAGTTCTCCTCAGTTTTGTCCTTCTTCCATTTCCTGAATGAATTTTTCTTATTGGCTATCGCTTCCTTCACTATTTTAGTCATCCATACCGGGTCTTTTGTTCGACTCTTTTTGCACCCCTTTCTGAATCTGGGGATGTACAGATTTTGCGCCTCGCTCACCGTGTCCTTGAAAAAAGACCAGGCATGTTCTACCGTTTGCCATTTCTTGGAAGTGTTCCTAATTTTCTTCCTTACAATTTCCCTCATTGCTTCATAGTTTCCTTTCCTGAAGTTGAAAGTTGTCGCTATGGTTCTCTTTCCGTTCGGTATTCCTACTTCAACCTTGAACTTGATCATATTATGATCACTGTTTCCCAACGGTCCCACTACTTCCACTTCCTTTGCAGGTCCCATTAGCCCATTTAGGATTAGATCCAAAGTTGCATTTCCTCTCGTCGGTTCTCTAACAAGCTGCTCCATGAAGCAATCTTGTATAGCCTCCAGGAATTCTGTCTCCCTGGCGCATCTTGAGCTTCCAAGACTCCAGTCTATCCCGGGGTAGTTGAAGTCTCCCATAACAACCGTGTAACCTCTTTTGCATTCTCGCTTCATCTCGGCATCCATTTCTTTATCAATATCTCTGGTTTGCCCGGGTAGACGATAGTATAAGCCCATCTTTATTTCATGCCCTTTCCTACCTGGTATTTTAACCCATAGCGATTCCAGTTTGTTGGTCGTCTCCGCTGTGTCCATTCTTGTCGATTGTATGCTTTCTTTTACGTATAGGGCTATTCCTCCTCCTTTCTGTCCTGACCTGTCCTGGCGATAGAGCTTGTATCCCGGCAGTGCCGTATCCCATCTGTTTTCCTCATTCCACCACGTTTCAGAGATTCCAATGATGTCTATGTCCTCTGCATTGGTCATGGCTTCTAGTTCCTCCATTTTGTTTCTTAGGCTCCTTGCATTAGCATATATGCAATTTAGATCCTGGCATTTCGTCCTTCTCATTTCCTTTCCCTGTGCTTCGGTCTTTGGTGTCTTCTCTTTTGCTACAATCTTTCTAACCTCCACTTCTGGGTTAGTCGACTCCTGTAATTTGTCCCTTGTTTCTTCCCAGCCTTTTTTCCCCTTAGTATCTTCATGGGATACCGTCTTCCGAATCGTCGACGCTAGGTCGACTGTCGGCTTTCCCCTTCCTCTTAGTTTAAAGCCTGTTCTATTCCTCTCTTGACGTTGTTTGCTAAAAACGCTAGCGCACCTTAGTAAAAGGAGCCCTAAGTGTTCTCTCAGAAAAGATGCAAAATCTAATGAGGAAGTTTTTGAAAATATATTTGTTTTCCCCACTGTAAACTGGGAAACACATGTGTAATTTTCAAACCACGCTCAAAATGTGGTCCCTTTGAATACGAGTATCCTCAGGCCCTCTATGTGTTTACAGAGTGGCATGCTGAGATTTCCATTTATTTCGCATTGCTAGTTGACACAAGCACAAATTGAATTGTTAAATATAGATCTCTCCTTTCTGCTCCCACCTTGTTATTTGTAGCTTGGGGTAGATTTATGCACCAGGAGATAGGAGAATTTGGTGCATGAATCTTTCTCGACTATGAAATGTGGAGATAAAGTCATATTTTGTGGGAGCATGTGTCCCTTATCGTGCTATCTAAATTAACATCTGTGGTGCAAAGGGATTTAGTGAAGCTGCAATCCCTAGGCTTAGGGCTGCCTGTCAGAAAAGGTGATTGGTATGAGAAAACCTGATCTGCACTAGTAATGAAGGGAAAAAAGGGGTAAACAAAGTGTGGAGGATGTGCAGACTGGGTGTCTCCAGAAGGCAGTTGGAAACCCAGCCTTTGGGTTCCAGTAATTTCTGGAAGCTTGCAGCGTATGAGGCCAAGCAGTGTTTGGATCTCTCTGGATGGTGGATTCAAAAATGAGTGACATCATCACAGGGCTCTTAAGTTCATGCATTGGGCGGGAGATCTGTCTTTTGGGAGATCTCTACCTTCAGATCAAGGACCATTCAAAACAGAGGATCATTTCCAGGAGATTGATTATTGGGAGAGCTATTGAAAGAGAGACTCTAAATGGTGTTACCTGGGGGGAAGGGGGGGTTTCAGGGGTGGCAGCAGGAGGGAGTGGGCATCCCTCCTGCTAGCCAACTTACAGTGGGTTTGGGGGGTTCTCTGCTGCTGCCGCTTAGCTGATCATGGTAGGGAGATTCCCTTGCCGCGATCAGCTCAGCAGCAACGCGATTCTCAAAGGGCTCCTTTTACAAAGGTGCGCTAGTGTTTTTAGCGTGCACTACCTGAAAAACTACCACCTGTTCAAGAGGAGGCAGGCATTTTAGCACGCGCTATTCAACGCGTTAAGACCCTAACGCACCTTTGTAAAAGGAGCCCTAAATGATGTCTGTAACATGGACGCCAGTTAGAGAATTGGGGTGGTTAGCGATTCTGTATAGGACGCCCTTGTGCGATTCTCAAAAGCCACTTAGGCGGCTTCTGAGACCAGGTGTCCTATATAGAATCAGTCCCACAGCACCTAATGCAGCTTAATAAAAGGGCCCCTTTATTAGGTCCTTGTGTCTAAAACTTAAGTTTAGACCATTGAACACTATACCTCTAATTAAGCTATGTATAGTCATCATTAATTTGTTTTGGACGTTACATTGATACTTTTTGAAGTGAAATTTTAAAAAGATCTTCTTTAAACTCTGAAATTTGTTGCCATAAAATGTAATGAAAGCAGTTAGTTTAGCAGGGTTTAAAAAAAGGTCTCACTAATTTCCTAAAAGTCCATAAGCCATTAAGATAGACTTGGAAAAAATCCACTGCTTATTTCTAGGATAAGCAGAATGAAAACTGTTTTACTTTTTTGAAATCTTCCAGTTACTTGTGATATTGGCCATTGTAGAAACAGGATATTGAGCTTTATGGACCTTTGCTCTCTCCTAATATGGTAATGCTAATGGTCTTATGGACAGTGTGATACACTTTGGATTGGTCATAAATTATGAGACAAATGGTGATGAAACTAGCACCAGTTTAGCCAACAAAGTGCACTGAATTTCTGGGTGCAGTGCAATTTGATATCCCATTTTACTCAATAAAGTTGATACTTATCGACGAAATCCTTGTTCCATATACTTCATCGAGAACGCTCAGATCAAACACTCAGAATTTATTAGTAATCCCCTCGATCCGCAAAATTGTTTATGATGCAACTCGGAAAACAATCTTTTCAGTCATGGCCCCCTCACGTTGGCTGCCGGTCGAGGCACAGACCAAGTTTAAGTTTGGATGCATTTGTTTAAAGGTACTGTCAGGCCTCATCCCAGAATTTCTTATGGGGGGGGGGAGTGGCTAAGATGGCGGCATTGACCGAGCTGTGAGATCGAGCTCTCGTGGCTGTTAGCGTCTTTTTTCCTAGAGCAATTATGCCGCACAAAAGGAAAGGTTTGGTCAAGGCGCCTTCTTCCTCGACTCCGATACACCTATTAGAGAACAGATGATTGAGCAATTATTGCCCGGTATCTGCATTGGGACTGCCCTGGGGAAAGGTAAAGAAGGCCTTACTTCACAGGGGCATGAGATCTCTCTTTTGCCACCACAAGCAGAGCCACCTCCTTGTCCGGCGGATTTGAACGTGTTGCCGAGGATGCGCCCGGAGTTCCGGTGGAGGAAGCAGCCGGGGCAGATGAGCTTCTGCCGATGGGAGTCAACATTGGGGAGAGGAACCCCTCCAACGAGGTGACTTTAGCAGCAATTTGGCAAATGCTCCAGAAATTGTTCAAAGCTGCACTTAAAACATCAGAGGCTGCTTTGAAGACATCAGAGGAGGTAAAAACTTTGGCTGGTAAAATCGATGATATTTCAAGAGCCTTGGAACATTCTAACACAGAAATGAAAAACTATAGTAAATGTGCAATCAGAAGTTCAAGCCTTACAAGCCTTTAAAGTAGCTGCGATTAAAGATAATACTATGCTTCAAAGAAAAATAGAAAACATTGAGAATTTTAATCGCAGACTTAATGCCAGAATTTTGAATTTCCCCAAAGTGCCCGGGATTGCAGCATATACTCACTCGAGGAGTGCAGAGAGAGGGGAGACATGATCGAGACGTTCAAATATCTCACGGGCCAAGTCAAGAAAGAGGAAGATATCTTCTTTTTCAGGGGTCCCACGGCAACAAGAGGTCATCCGTGGAAAATCAGAGGCGGGAAACTGCGAGGTGACACCAGGAAGTTCTTTTTTACTGAAAGGGTGGTTGATCGCTGGAATAGTCTTCCACTTCAGGTAATTGAGGCCAGCTGCGTGCCTGATTTTAAGGCCAAATGGGATCGACACGTGGGATCTATTCACAAGGTAAAGGTATGGGAGGGTCATTAGGGTGGGCAGACTGGATGGGCCGTGGCCCTTATCTGCCGTCTATTTCTATGTTTCTATGTTTCTATGTTCTATGAGATGTTCAAGAGATATTTGTTGGAAGTTTTAAACTATTCACCAGACCATATTCCTCCATTAAATAAAATATATTATCTTCCACAAACCATTAGAGCTCGGGAAACAATCGAGGGAATTAAACCAGATACACCGCAATTGGATGTTAACAACATATCAGCTATTTTGGAAGAGTCTATTTCTGACTCCTCATTGAGAGCGACACTTCTGATTTCATTTATTTTTCAACAGGACTTCGATTCCTTTATGAAACTCTATTTTCGCCCATCAAAAGAACTGTTTTATGGTAAAAAGATATGGGTATTCCTGGATGTAACTAAGGTTACCCAGGAAAAAAGGAAACAATTTTTGTCTTTGAGACAGGAGACCAGGGCACTTGGGGGCGTCCTTTTTACTGGCTTACCCTTGTAAATGCGTAGTAAAATTTGCTCAGGTTAAATATATTTTTTTTCAGCCGGAGCAGCTAAAATCATTTCTGGAGCTAAAGAAAATTGCAATTATTTAGTGGAAATTTATTATAATGCAGAGCATGTTCCTTTCATTGATTAGTTCTTTTTCCTTTGGGTTTAACTTCTTAATAATAATTGCCATTACTCCCCTTTATTTATTTTTTTTTTTTTTTGTGGTCTAAGGAAGCGAAAATTGTATTTTTATATCTGTTTATGAATGTGACGTGATGTGTTAACATTTATTCCGGCTGTATTTCCTTAGCAAGAATGTTAGTTTCTTGTAATATATTGAAAATTTCAATACATAATAAGTTAAAAAAAAAATGAATTTCTTATGGAATCTTTTATCATTACCATGGGACCAGACAATCTACACCCCAGGGTGCTCAGAGAGCTGTGTGAAGTTCTGGCTGAACCACTATCCGTGCTCTTCAATCTTTCCATGCGCACGGGAAGAGTACCCCTGGACTGGAAAACGGCTAACGTAATTCCACTACACAAAAAAGGCTGCAGAACAGAAACAGAAAATTACAGACCGGTGAGTCTCACATCCATAGTGTGCAAACTCATGGAAACACTGATCAAACAGAAACTCGACAAAATTCTAGACGAAGAAAATCTACGTGATCCACACCAACACGGATTTACCAGGGGAAGGTCCTGCCAATCAAATCTGATTGACTTCTTTGACTGGGTGACTAGTCATCTGTATGCCGGGGAGTCCCTGGATGTGATATATTTGGACTTCAGCAAAGCTTTTGATAGCGTCCCATACCGCAGGCTGTTGAACAAACTAAAATCGATGGGATTAGGGGATACACTCACTACATGGGTTAAGGATTGGCTAAGCGGTAGACTTCAAAGGGTGATGGTAAACGGTACCCCCTCAAAATCGTCAGCTATGACGAGTGGAGTACCACAGGGCTCCGTCTTAGGGCCGATTCTATTCAATTTATTCATAGGAGATATGACCCAAGGGCTCAGAGGAAAAGTATCACTGTTTGCTGACGACGCCAAACTATGCAACATAGTAGGAAAAGCAGTGTGCCTGACAGTATGACACAAGACCTACGACAGCTGGAACAGTGGTCGTCAACTTGGCAGTTAAGCTTCAATGCTAAAAAATGTAAAGTGATGCACCTAGGAAAAAAAAATCCACACAGAACTTATACACTAAATGGTGAAACCTTGACCAGGACCATGGTGGAACGTGATCTAGGAGTGATCATCAGTGATGATATGAAGGCTGACAATCAAGTGGAGAAGGCTTCGTCCAAGGCAAGACAAATGATGGGCTGCATCCGTAGGGGTTTTGTCAGCAGAAAACCTGAAGTCATAATGCCGCTGTACAGATCCATGGTAAGACCTCATCTGGAGTATTGTGTTCAATTCTGGAGACCACACTACCGGAAAGATGTGCTGAGAATTGAGTCGGTTCAGCGAATGGCTACCAAGATGGTCTTGGGGCTCAGGGATCTCACGTATGAAGAAAGGCTAAAAAAACTGCGGATGTACTCACTGGAGGAACGAAGAGAGAGGGGAGACATGATTGAGACCTTTAAGTATATTACGGGACGTATAGAGGTGAAGGATGATATCTTCTGTCTTACAGGGCCCTCGGTCACCAGAGGGCACTTGCTGAAAGTCAAGGGAGGGAAATTTCATGGTGATGCCAGGAAATACTTCTTCACCGAAAGGGTGGTCGATCATTGGAACGAGCTACCTCAGCAAGTGATTGAGGCCAACAACGTGTCAGATTTTAAGAGAAAATGGGATATCCACGTGGGATCTCTAGGGGAGTAAAAGTCAGGGAGTGGGTCATTGGTATGGGCAGACTTGATGGGCCACGGCCCTTTTCTGCCGTCAATTTCTATGTTTCTATGTTTCTATCAACTCTAAACATTCTAGGAAATTTCATGTGCTATTTTCTTTCCCATCTGATAATGGTTGTAAATTCAAAAAATTCCTTACTACAATTTTAGACATCATATAAAATTTAATAATTTTATCAACTATTATTCAATTATGAATCCCCTTCCCTCCCCTTATTTTGTTAGTTGCACACAATATAACAACTATTATGATAATTTATATAGTAATATATAGTAACATATAGTATGTACAATATGTTATGGAGATATCAAGTTTATACTTAAGGTAATTGTATGAATTTTTATGATACACTTGTTGTTATATGAAAAAATTAATAAAAAATGTTAAACAAAAAATTCCAATAGTGTATGTTGTCTTTTGAAGCGGCTTTATGGGCCAAGGACTTGAATCACCTATTTGTGTCTTTCAACTCTTACCAACGGTTTCGTCATGCCTTAAAAACACATCTTTGCTATTGAATCTTTTGGGAACTAGATATGTTTGTTGTCAAAACAACTCATTTGTATTTTTTAGCTTTTGTGAACCGCATAGAACTTATAAGTATTTGCAGTATAGAAGTGAGTTTTCATGTTATGTTATGTTATGTTATGTTTGGAATGCAATGCCTCTAGACCTTAAACAAGAATCTTCCTTGGTAAAATTCAAATCTAAACCTAAAAACATTCCTATTCAAAGATGCATTCAATCCATGACAAAGAACATTTCACCCAAGGAAGATAAATCACTTCCAACCTATTGTGTTTCCCCCTCGCCCTCTCCTTTTCAAATTATTACCTCAAGGTAACTCTGTACTCCTCTCCCCCTTTTCTTCTTGGTTTCATGTTAGTTAAGCTCATTTTGTGAAATCCCCTCAAAATTTAATAGAGTAGTTTTTATCTTTTTTTAAGACTATTAGCCTTCTTGTAAACCATTTTGATATGTATGATAGATGGTAGATCAAGAAACTAGTAAACTTGAAACTAGATAAAATGAAGAATAAAAGTTTCTTTTGTGGGTTGGTATTCTACCTTTATAATATACTAGTGTTTAAGCCCGTTACATTAACGGGTGCTAGAATATATGTCTGTCTATCTTTCTTTCTGTGTCTCTACCCCTGTCTCTTTCTTTCTATCTCTCTCCCTCCCACTGTCTGTCTTTCTTTCTGTCTGTCTCTCTCCCTGGCCCTGTCTATCTGTCTTTCTTTTTTTCTGTCTCTCTCCCTGCCTGCTGTCTTTCTGTGTGTCTGTCTTTTGTTTTCATGCGCTGCCTGCCTATCTTTCTGTCTCTCTCCATGGCCCCCTTCTGTCTCCACCCCCAAAGCAAACCAAGATTGCTCCCTGGCCCCCTTTCCTTCTCCCCCCCCCCACTTCCCTGTGTAGCAGCAGCAGCATAGGCCCTCCCTTCCCTGTGCAGCAGCAGCATCCCTCCTTCCCTGTGAAGCAGCAGCATTTCCCCCCTTCCCTGTGCAGCAGCATTCCCCCCACTTCCCTGTGCAGCAGTGCATTCCCTCCCCCCACTTCCCTGTGTAGCAGCAGCAGCATAGGCCCTCCCTTCCCTGTGCAGCAGCAGCATCCCTCCTTCCCTGTGAAGCAGCAGCATTTCCCCCCTTTCCTGTGCAGCAGCATTCCCCCCACTTCCCTGTGCAGCAGTGCATTCCCTCCCCCCACTTCCCTGTGCTGCAGCAGCATTCCCCCCCCCCACTTCCCTGTGCAGCAGGGTAGCAGCATTTTGGTTCCTTGTTCCTGGCTGGCTCCCTTGCCAAAGTTATTTTTGAGTTCAAAGCCACCGCTGCAGCTCCTCTTATGATCCGTGCCTGCGTTGGAAGCCTTCTTTCTGTCGTGATGTCAGGGAGGCTTCCGAAGCAGGTGCAGCTCGTGAGAGGAGCTGCGGTGGCAGCAACAGACTCAAGAATAACGTCCAGACCGTGAAACGCGGCCAGACCTGGGGGACCTGTGTTAGATGGAGTGAATGCGGGAGGGGGGAGTCGCTGCCATGGTTGCCGCCTCCGTGGTTAAGGTGCCTCCGCATGTGCAGTAGACGGCGCCAGTGTCACTGAAGGAGGGCGATGGGGAAACCACCGCTGACTCCTTATACTGTGCATGTCTGACATAGAGTCACACATCACAGCGTTTTATTATAGAGAATATTAGGCATATAGTAGACAAGCTTTTTGACTTTTTACTGTGTCCCATATTTTCCCCCCACCCCCACAAAAAACCTACACAAACACATCACTATTTCTGAGTTGTTCTACAACTTGTAGGCTTTGAGTTGTTTTCGGGAAAGGCAATTTGTAGATAATTAACACAGGGAAAATGCTTTTTACCTACATAAATCACTCTGAAATTGTCCTTCTGATGTCAAATAAGGTTGATTTGTAGCCCTGCAGTGTGTGGGAGTTAGTTGTGTCTTGCTCAGGACAGGAGCTCCATCATTTAAACAATGCTTTTTCTACATATTTCAGTATTAGAAAATACTGTAAGTGGAATTGGGTGAAAATGACATTATATAATTAGATCAGGGGTGTCAAACTCAAATCACATAAGGGGTTGAAATCTAAAACACAGGCTAAGTCGTGGGCCGGATTTTTTATTAAGATACTTACCCCCTCCTTTGCTGATGCACAGCGTGGGACGCTCACAGGACTTCTGTGAGCGCCGGATCAATCACTGCCGCCACCAAAACCCACGCTGCCAGCAAAGGAGGGGGTTAGTCTTAGTAGAAGTATAGGGATACAAGCACTCCAACTCCACGCCAGCTACAAAATAAATAAAAAAAGACTTTTCCTCTCTTTTAGGTCCTAATTCACACTTGTTGTCTAACACCAGCTCAATGACGATCTTTGGTGCCTGAATCCTGTATGTTTAAAAGTTTGGATTCATAAAGGTGGTACCGCTGAGGTCTATAAGACTTAACTTATAAGACTCTTGGTTTAGTATTTTCTAACACCAGCTCTGGCATGATACACATTTCAATTTTGACATACTGTAATCAAAAAATAGAAAATAAAATTATTTTTTCTACCTTTTGTGGTCTGGTCATTTGCTTTTAGTCCTAGTTTTTCTTTCTGATTAGGTCTATCTTCTAATTCTCTTTCCAGTGTCTGCTGTCCATTTTTTTTCCTCCTCTTCTCTCTTGCTCCAGTCCCTGTCTCCAACATATTGATTTTTCACTTTCAACTTTTCTCCTTTTTTCTTTTCTGCCTCTGTCCACTCAAATCTCGCCCTCTTTCTCATCCTTCTCCTTTTTAAATTTTCAGCTACCTATCAATTTTCCATCTTCTCTTATTCTGTAGCTCTCCCATTTCCCATCTCACTCCTTTCCCAACCTCCTATTTCCTTCTATCTCTCCTCCTCTCTCCTCTTGGTCCAACATTTTGCTTCCTCTCTTTTCTGTTGTTCTTCTTCTTCCCTCCCCCTTGATGCTGAACAATGAGATGGAAGGAAAAAAAAAAAAAAAAAGAGATGCTGCATCTCTCTCTCCCTTCCACCCCCAGGGCTAACATTTCTCCCTCCCTTCCATCTCCAGATCCAACTTCTCTTCCTTTCTCTTCCCAACTGCCCCCATCCCATCTCTCCCCCTGCCTGCCTGCCTTCCTCCCTCCCCCCAGGTCCACCATTTCTCCCTCTCTCTTCCCAACGGTTCTCCCTTCAATTATATTTTTCCCTCTTCCTCCACACTACCACAGGTCCAACCTCTCTCCCTTCATCTCGATCTCCTCACAGCTCAGCTTGCCTTTCCCTCCAGCACTGGTACCTCTCTCCTCACAGTCCAGCATGCCTTTCCCTCAGCGCCGGTCCCTCTCTCCTCACAGCCTGGTGTGTCCTTCCTTCTAGCGCTGGTCCGATGTCACCACCAAATCTGCCGGCCTCAGCGATTCAGCAGTGTTGTACGTGGCTCCCCCTCCCGCTTTTTGCCTGCCGTGGTCTGTCTTCAATGATGCACAACTTCCTTTTTCTTCCCGGATGGATTGTGGTGGACGGAAGGCAGGAGAGGGAGCCATGGACAACACTGCCGAAGCCGGCAGACTTTCCAGCATGATGGCAATGTCGGACCAGCGCGGGAGGGAGGACACCGAGAAGGGGAAGTTCAGGAGCATTGCCACGGGCCTTGTGTTTGACACATGTGAAATAGATCAATATCTTCGTCCAACATAAAGAGCGTGCAGATGGACAGCTTCTGGACAGAAAATATAGTACGAAATGAGTGCATTACATTCTCCGTGCCTATGCGTCTCATCTTCCTATGTGACTGACTAGGTACTAGTCAAATTATCATATCATGCACTGAAGACTGATATGCCAAATGACCTAAAGATACCAATTGTCTGTATGACATCAAAAGTAGCTAATATGCTGCAATTCACATTTGCACATTATTTATTTTTGACACTCTTTGAAGGTTATTCATATTGAAAATTTTGATATCCTGGCACCTTGATGTCCAAAGTTTCAAAATGTCAAAAAGGAAAAAATGTAGATGTATTGAAAATGTTAAAAAAAAAAAAAAAAGGCCAGAGGTATGTAGGAGGTATTTGGAGGTTATGTCACGAGTGATATGATGTTTTTACCAGCAATTCTGGGTAGTATGTCATTGTGCAAGAAATACAAGAAAAACAGGGGGACTTGATATACTGCCTTTTTCTGTGTAGTTTACACGGTCAAAGCAGTTTACATATTTTAGACACGTGCTTATTTTGCATCTGGGGCATTGAAGTGTCAAGAGACTTGCCCAGATTCACAAGGAGCTGCAGTAGGAATTCAGCTCATATCCTCAGGCTGCTGAGGCAGCTGCTTTAACCACTAGGCCACTCCCCCCACCCCACTCCTGATATAAAAGCCAAATAAGTACCTTTGCAGTATGTCTTTGTGACTGTTTTTGTTGGTTCTGACTGGAGGAAAGCTGATACAAGAGTCTGAGCCCAAATTCTGTCTCTGTCCACCCAGGTCTATTGGTACCTCCCCCCCACCATGCCCTTATCTCTCTGGATCCTCTCTGCTTTTTGTCCTGCCTGCTCCCACAAACCTTTCCTCTGCTACCTTTCCCATTACCCACCTGTTAGCACCACTCTACATCCATATGCATTCTGTAATTTGATGATTGTCCAGCCTTCTTTGATATGAACCGCCTAGAAGTCTTTCGACTGTGGCGGTATCTTCTATAATAATAATATGCTAAGCGCGCATGCGCACTCTCACCGCATGTTCCCTGAGATCTGATCTGTTGGGATGTGCCAAGGCGAGAGTGCGCATGCGTGCTCCATGAGGGGAGGAGGGAGAGGGCTGGGCTGTCCCGCTGGCAGCATGGTCCTGATCCCCCTGCGCCCGCTCACCGCCCCACTGCCGAGCTCCGGAGTGAAGAAGCCGCGGTCCGGCCCAGCCTGCTGAGAGGGAGAACGGCGCTGGTACCGGGGAGGGGGGGGGGACACACACGAGGGCTCTGCCGCCAGCTTAGCTTGGCCGCTCCGTCTCTGCCGGGGCTAACAGCAGCTCCTCACCAGCCTGTCCTGCCCCCTCGAGAAGGGCTGAAAAGCTGGCCCTGCGCGCTCTGCAATCAACTGCCACTCGCCTACCCGCAGTGTCCGGAAGCGGCAATGGCGGCGCTGCTGCTGGTGGTGCTGCTCCCGCTACTGTGCGTGAGCGACGCGCTGGAGCTGGACCCCGCCTGTCGGCAGCGGCTGACAGGAGGAGACAGAGGAGAGATGCTGGATTGATGGGAGATAGAGAGAAGGGAGATGCTGGACTGTTGGGGGGATAGAGAAATGGGAATGCTGGACTGATGGGGGGATAGACAGAAGGGAGATTCTGGTCTGGTGGGGGGGGGAAAGGAAGGGAGGCCTACTGCTGGACAGGGGGAGCAGGAAGAGGTGCTGATGGACAGGGGGGAAAAAAGGAAGGGAGGCCTACTGCTGGACAGGGGGAGCAGGAAGAGGTGCTAATGGACAGGGGGGAGGTAAAACAGAGGGAGAAGGGCTGCTGCTGGATAAGGGGAGTAGTGAAGGGGTGGTAGTGGACACAGGGGAGGTAAAAGGAAGGGAGAATGGACAGGGGGAGCACGCAAGGGGTGGTGGTGGACAGCCAAAAGAAAGAAAGACAGAAATATAGAAAGCGGCTAAGGAGACAGAGAGAGAAAGAAATAAAGACAGACACACACACATATATTCTAGCACCCGTTAATGTAACGGGCTATAAAGCTAGTAAAAGAATAAAGTTATTATTATATTTGACCCAATCAAGTCCCCTTCAGTGTGTGCTCAGCTGCCTCTTAGCCCTAGCCCTGTGTGCAATCTATGTCTGTGCCTGAGGTTGTAATTGTGAGTAGTAACCTGTTGTCCATCGGTGAGTGTCTCAGTCTTCATGGTGGTGGTGGTGGTGGCAATGGTGATAAGGAACACTCCGGGTGATAACGGTGAGAGTTGTTGGTCATGAGCCACAAGGTGAGAGCTGTAGAGGGTATGTTGCACGAGTCATATGGGAGAAGAAGAGGGCCAAAGTACAATGAAAAGAGGCAAATGAGATGTCAGATAGTCAACCAATCAGTTACTGAATTGTACAAATAATGAGAACTAAAAACAAAGTCTATATTCTAATGTCCATTGTGGATATAAAGTTATATAAAGAGATCCAAAACCTGTGGTTTGAATGTAGGCTAAGTCTAGGATTACCAAGAAGTCGAGAAGAGGGCCAACAGGCCCACATCCTTACCACAGGATATATAGGTCCATTGTATGGTTTCTTGAACCTACAGAGCAGCAGCGCATAGGGCAGCAGTAAAAAATAAAATGAAAGGATTTGTCCCTAAAGCAGCCATTGGGTGCAACAAGAGCACTTGGAATTTTTGGAGAAATGGGGGTTTAAACATTAAAAAAAAAATAAATAAAAAAATATATATATATAAGAAGAATGGAGTCCATTGAGGATCAAAATAATTGTTGCGATAAGTCCTTTTGGTCTTAAGGGGAAATAAGATTGTATTGCAGACAAAGTTTGGACTGTGAGCTCTTTGATTCCTATCACCTTACATTCTCAGTGCCTTTTTCTATAACATATAATTGTTGATACTTTTAGGAAGTAATTCTCTAAACTTATACCAAGACATATGCACCACTTATGCATGTTATAGGCACAGATGTGTTATATTATATATATTCTAGCCCATACCCTTAAAATGCTATCATAAGTTTTTGCAAGAACTTTCTGGCGAACTGGACTATGTTGCTCTGGCTCAGAAGTAGTCGGATGACCTTCAGCTACCCATTTCCGTTGACATGCTTCGTAAGGGTATTCGTCTGGGGACAGCTTCCACATTGTCCTCTGTCGAGAGGGAGAGAAATTATAAATTTCTATTATGTGCTTTCTATACTCCCAAGAGAGCTCATGTGATGGGGATCAGTTTGGGACATTGTTGTGGCAAATGCGCACACCCTATGGCATCTTTTGGACATATGTTTTGGACTTGTCCACTTGTGTCCTCTTTTTGGATCCAGTTGGTGTCCTCTGTGGCGCAGCTATGGCGTTGTTCCTGGAGACTACATCCAAGTTTTCTTTTCACCTTACAGATTCGTTTTCATCCGCCTCGGCCGGGCTGTGCGGCCTTTCTTCGGAAAACTGTATTGCTGGGCCGGAAATGTATCCTGTTACAATGGCTCTCATCTTAACCTCCTACAATTCCCCAGTGGAGAGCATTAATGTTACATCAAATGTTACTGGAACGCAAAGATATTGTGGACCTGTCTTCTAAAGCGGGACGCTTGTTCTGTCAATGTTGGCAGTCATTTAGTCTTACCTTCACTCCTTATGTTCAGAAGAAAATTTGGGATCCTTAGTTTGTTTACTATTTGTTTTTTGCTTCTTGACTTTTTCCTCTGAATTGGTTGCCGCTGCTGCTGCCCGGGGTGGGTGGGGGGTAGGGGGGTGGGTGGTCGGGGGGAGGGGGGATTGGAGTTGGTTTATGCTTGTAAATCTGATTATTGTTGTGTTGTTTATTACTGCTGGTCGTGTTTAATAAAAATGATTTAAACATATTATATATATTCTTATATCCTGCCAAATTCGTATTAATTACAGTTCTAGCTGGCTAACAAGCAACATACTATTACGTAGGATTCTGTATAAAGTTAAAATATGTTACAGAGATGTATATATGCTATATAAAGTTATCAAATTATATATATAAACTGAGATAATCTGAACATGAATACAGTATTGTCTTTGTTTTGGGTGACATATTATTAGCCTGAGTCTCTTTGAATCTCTGGTAGGGATTTCTTAAAAGGCCATTTTTTTTAAAGATTTTTGTGAAACATTGTATATAGTATACAGTGGTTGTGTGAATTTCAATGGGAAGTTAGGTCCACACTTTTGCTGTTTGGTAGTTGAATGATTTGTTGTGAGATGTTTTGAACTAGGTGTAACCCAGCCCGCTGAGTAACCGTTCCCCTTAACTGTATCCATGACATCCTGTTTGTCTGTCTTGCCTGTTTAAATTGTAAGCTCTTTCGAGCAGGGACTGTTTTCTTACTCTTTGTGACTCTGTACAGCGCCGCGTGCGTCTGGTAACATAGAAACATAGAAATAGACGGCAGATAAGGGCCACGGCCCTTCTAGTCTGCCCACCCCAATGACCCTCCCCTACCTTTCTCTGTGAATAGATCCCACGTGTCTATCCCATTTGGCCTTAAAATCAGGCACGCTGCTGGCCTCAATAACCTGAAGTGGAAGACTATTCCAGCGATCAACCACCCTTTCAGTGAAAAATAATTTCTTGGTGTCCCCGTGCAATTTCTCGCCCCTGATTTTCCACGGATGCCCCCTTGTTGCCGCGGGACCCTTGAAAAAGAAGATATCTTCTTCCACCTCGATGCGGCCCGTGAGATACTTGAATGTCTCGATCATGTCACCCCTCTCTCTGCGTTCCTCGAGTGAGTACAGCTGCAACTTATCCAGCCGTTCCTCGTACGGGAGATCCTACAGAAATAATTAACAGTAGTGGTATTCTATAAGGTTGTATTCTATAGAGCAATGTTTCCCAAGTCATTTCTGGAGTACCCCCTTGCTAGTCAGGTTTTCAGGATATCCAAAATGAATATATGCATGAGGGCTGATTTGTATACATTAAGACATCTATCTTTTTTTTTTCTAACCTATCTAGCTGTTTTGGCCATTAGTACATCTACCTTTTTTGGCCATTTTCGAATACAAAGATGCCCCAATTAAAAATGCACACACAAAAAAAACCAAAACAAAAAACAAGCTGTTGTAGCCAGCATTCTTGACAGACTGACCCCACAGATATCTGCACAGAGCAGAGGGGTACTCTAGGGGGCACTACAGTGAAATGTCACATTTAAAAGTCTCACTATAACCTGTTTATATTGTATGGTGTGCTCTCCAAAACCCACCCAAAATGTACTGTATCCACCTGTACACCACAATAGCCCTTATGCCTGCAGGTGTCATCTTTATGTAGGTACAGTTGGTTTTGGGTAGGGTTTTGAGGGCTCAGTATACAATATAAAGCAGGTTATAGTGGCATATGTACTTGGGACTTTTAAATGTGACATTCACTGCAGTACCCCCTAGAGCTGTGATCTCAAAGTCCCCCCTTGAGGGCCGCAATCCAGTCAGGTTTTCAGGATTTCCTCAATGAATATGCACCCTTTCCATGAAGTGATATCAAAACTTTTTAATATAGTTTGTTATAATATCAGACGGGGCTTTAGATATTTTACAGTAACTGATACGTGTTAAGGTTTAACAAAGAGCCTTTTGATCTTGTAATTTCCAGTCTTATGAGATAGCAACATCAACAAGATGTCAGAGAGTGAGAGAGAGAGAGTGACGTGCAGAGTGACTGAGAGCAGGTGGGATGTGTGAGTGTGAGAAAACTTGCCTGTAGTGACCAATCAGATTTCATGTTTCATTTTCCCAGAGAAAAGATGAAATTGTATTGGTCACCAATGGCAACTTTTGTGGGCGTCTTCCTTTTCTTATAAATAGGCCCCACCTCAGTGTCATTGTTCATTTTCACTCTGTAAGAATGAGCCATCATAGAAACATGACGGAAGATAACGGCCAAACGGCCCATCTAGTCTGCCCATCCTCAGTAACCATTATCTCTTTCTCTCTCCGAGAGATCCCACGTGCCTATCCCAGGCCCTCTTGAATTCAGACACAGTCTCTGTTTCCACCACCTCTTCTTGGAGACTGTTCCTAGCATCTATCACCCTTTCTGTAAAAAAGTATTTCCTCTGTTCTTTTTTTTTTTCTTCGCCAAGTTTCTTTAATTCTTGGATCTTAATTTGTGGACTTGAGCATAAATAGTATAATTGTTAACTTAGGAATTATATTACTATTGTATTTGATATCCATTCTATTCTTGCTTTCTGTACAAGTGTAATACTTGAAATTTAAGTTGAAAATAATAAAAATATAATAATAAAAAAAAAAAAGTATTTCCTCAGATTACTCTGGAGCCTATCATCTCTTAACTTCATCCTATGCCCTCTCATTGCAAAGTTTCCTTTCAAATGAAAGAGACTCGACTCATGCGCATTTACATTACGTAGGTATTTAAATGTCTCTCATATCTCCCCTCTCCAGCCTTTCCTCCAAAGTACTGAGATTTTTAAGTCCTCCAAAGATTGAGATCTATAAGTCTTTCTCCATACGCCTCCATACGCTTATCATGAAGAACACACACCATTTTAGTAGCCTTTCTGTGGACCGACTCCAGCCTTTTTTTTTTCTTTTTGAAAGTGAGGCCTCCAGAATTGTACACAATATTCTAAATGAGGTCTCACCAGAGTCTTATACAGAGGCATCAATACTTCCTTTTTCCTACTGGCCATACCTCTCCCTATTCAACCTAGCATCTTTCTAGCTTTAGCTGTCACCTTTTCAACCTATTTGGCCACTTTAAGATCATCACATACAATCACACCCAAGTCCCGCTCTTCCATCTTGCACATAAGTTTTTCACCCCCCAATCTGTACCGTTCTCTCGGGTTTTTGCAGCCCAAATGCATGACCTTGTATTTCTTAACATTAAATTTTAGCTGCCAAATTTCAGACCATTCTTTAAGCTTCGCCAGGTCTTTCTTCATGTTAGTCACACCATCCGGCATGTCTACTCTATTGCAGATTTTGGTATCATACACAAAGAGGCAAATTTTACTCGACAACCCTTCTGCAATATCTTTTATAAAAATGTTAAGAACAGGCCTAAGAACAGAACCTTGAGGCACACCACTGGTAACATCCCTTTCCTCAGAGTGATCTCCATTGATCACTATCCTCTGTCGCCTTCCACTCAACCAGTTCTTGACCCAGCCCTTCACTTTGGGACCCATTCCAAGGGCACTCAGTGTACTGAACTATAGCAGATCATGTTACATATGCCTTGGTCTGTACGCCAGTCGCAGAGACCTGTATTTGTTATGTATGTTGCCTAGTTGGTTACCATTCAACAATAAAATGTGCATTTCAAAATCTCTTTTACTCGGAGCTCGGGGGTATTCGGTTGAAAGTTTTTCGATCTAGAGAGTATGTGACTTGAAAAAGTTGGGAAACACTGCACTGGATCTCTTAGGGAGAGGAAGGGATAGTTAATGGCATGGATAGGCAGACTAGACAGGCCGTGTGGTCTTTGCCTTCATTTTTCCTTTTCTGTGCTACTCATTTTCAGTCTTAAAACATGTCCCCTCTTTTACAAAGGCGCACTAAGTGTTGTAGCGTGGATTTAGCGCGCGCTAATCGCTAACGCGTCCATAGGATACCACGCACACGTTAGCATTTGACGGGTGTTTAGCACGCGATATTTAGCGTGCACTAAAAAGCTTAGCACACCTTTGTAAAAGAGGGGGATAGTAATAATCAAGCTTGCCTGTCTTGTGAGCTAGCGCTGATGGTTGCAAGACAGCAAGGCCCATACCGGTGCCTAACTTAAGTGCAAAAACACCGGTTTAAAAAAAAAAAAAAAAATGTAGGCGCCCTACTGGCACTTAAAAAGCACCTGCATTGCAGCTATATGGTGCCTAACGCCACTGTAGGCATGGCCTACGCCAGAAGTGGCATTAGGCATCATAAAGTGCCTCCATAGCCGTGACACCCGTGAAAGGTAGGTGCCGGAAACGTAAACCTTGAAAACCCTGGCCTACCTTTCACGAAGCTGGCATTCTACAGAAAGCGCCAATGCATGATACCAGTGCCATTTGTAGAATACGATGCCCAGATGCCCAGAAGAAAGCTTAAATATGCAGGGGAAGCAGGAGATGGGCGACTGCAGCCCTTATGGCTCCAGAACTGATCATTTCACCCATACGTGGCCGTGACCCACAGCTGTTGAACCTACTCGCTTTTGAAAGAGTGCTCAAGACTGAAACAGGCATCACAGAGCAGGCTTTTCCTTGATGAAATGCCAATATAGATTATTTCAGTAAATAAGGTTGATCTCTTTAGCACCACTCTATTAAAGCGAAACATCAATTAATTCTTTGGAAAATCCCATTAGACACGGATGACAGATCTTGCTTTTGTAATTTCATATTTATTGAATTACAATATTTATCCAGGCAAGCTAAATATACAGTATAGTACTTGAATAGAAAGAGATTAAACTCGTGCAATATCACATGGGAAATGAGAAAAAAAAAATAAAAATCAGAATTTTATTCAATATCCTATAAATACGCCTTGGATTTCGGTCAGGTACTAGTAACCTGGATTGACCACTGTGAGAACAGGCTACTGGGCTAGGTGGACCTGCAGTGGGGGAGACTTGCCCTCGCCTTTCTTCCAACGACAGCAGACACCGGATCGGCTTAGCCTCGGGGCCTCGTTCCGGCCTTGTCCCCGCCGGGCGTGCAAGCCTGCTCCGCCCCACCCAGGCCTGCTGGGAACAGTTCAGATTCCAGCAGAGGGAACGACACATGGCAAAGGCGCGTGCCTTAGTGCGCACCTTTGTGAAGCGACTGAGCGAAACGACTGAGATCAAGACTGCACTAAGTCCACATATTGGCATTAAAAATATAGCCAGCTGCTGCATGTCAAGTAAAACCAGTTACTACATGATAAGTATATCTATTGTCAACCAAAAGCATAGCCTATTGCTGCATGTATAGCTTATTGTTGCAAGTATGACCAGTCACGTATAGCCTATTGCTGCATGACAAATATAACCAGTTACTGCATGACAAGTACATCTATTGTCAACCAAAAGTATAGCCAGTTGCTGACTAAATCGAAGCATGAATAACAGATAGATTATACGGGCCTAGAACCTGAATTCTGACTAAACAGAAACATTACTAGCAGATAGAATATACTAGCCTAGTATCCGAATCCCAAAATACGATCAATTACCGTATGTAATCTGATCACTAACCTTATGTTTTCAGACAAAATGGCAATTCTTAACAAATTCCAACTGATATTAGGGATACTGTATCTAATCTATTCCAGATGCTGGTGCAATGATGAAAAGCCCCCAGAACCGATCCTTACCCACCTCTCCTTGCACATGCCAACTAAGCTGATGAAACCAACAGGTTCCCATCGATTTGTACAAGGCTGTTTAGAACAAGGTGCACTACAAATCCCTGTGGTAAACAGCAGTGGCGTACCTAGCATATGTGACACCCGGGGCCCATCATTTTTTGACCCCCTACCTTTGCTTAATTTTTTGTAAACCGCATAGAACTTCACGGTACTGCGGTATATAAACTGTTATTATTATTATTATTAATCCACACGTCACACAAGAGTGTACCTAGGAAAAGGCAGCATCTTACATACTGCAGTGAGCAGTACAACATCAATACACCCATTGTAAAACTAAACAAGCCAGACTAGTACAGATCAATCCTACACAGTCAATCCTAACAGAAAACCATGTCTTTTCGAACACACAGAACACAGAAAAACACCTTCGCCTAGTATGTAATCACAAACTAATCCCTCCCCCTTTTACAAAACTGTAGTGTGGTTTTTAGCCATGGTGGTAACAGCTCAGATGCCAACGCTAAAAAACGCTCTACAGTTTTGTAAATCGGGAGATAGAATAAAAATACGTAGACAAAGGTTAAACTGAAGCACCAAGAAGCTGGACTCTGCATACAATGCAACACCACAGAAACAGCGATGCATCTCCCCTAAAGCAAAAATAAATAAATAAATAAAATTTTCATTCTACCTTGTCTTCTCTGGTTTCTGCTTTCCTCATCTTCTTGTCACTCTCTTCCTTTCATCCACTGTCTACCCTCTTTCTGCCCCTTCTATATGGCATCTTCTCTCCTTTTATTCCCCTTCCAGAAACTTTATGCCTCCACCTTTCATCTCTCCCTTCACCCCTATTGGTCTGGCATCCATCTTCTTCCCTTCCCTCCTCCATTGGTCTGGCATCTCTCTCCTCTCCTTCCCTCTCCCACACCCCCATGGTCTGGCATTTCACTCTCTCCTCTTCCTTCTCCCACTTCCATCAGCATCAGCCCCCTTTCTTTCCATCCAACCCAATTCCATCCAGTATCCTTCCCCCTTATGTTTCCCCCCTTTCTCTGCACACCAATTCCATCAGCATCAGCCCCCTTTCTTTCCCTCCAACCCAATTCCATCCAGTATCCTTCCCCCTTATGTCTCTTTCCCCTTTCCCTGCAATTCCATCAACATCTGTCCCTTTCTCTCCCTCCACAACGCTTCCATACCACCCTGACCCCATTTCTCACCCTTCACCATGCTTCCATATCACCCTGACCCCATTTCTCACCCTTCACCACGCTTCCATACCACCCTGACCCCCTTTCTCACCCTCCATACCCTTCCATACTACCCTGACCCCTTTTTCTCCTTCCACCACCCTGCTATGCTCCTTTCCACTGGTCTACTGGTCGATCGCGATTGACCTTTTGGGCACCCCTGGCCTAAATAGTCTAGTCAGTTATATTAACTGACAGGGATAGTTCTTGCAAATAGATACACTGATGCAGTAAGCTACTACGCATGCTCAGAAACCTTTGTAAAGGTCAATCTGAGCTATCTGACAAGGGCCACTTGGAATTCTATGAGCAACAGAGATGTTATAACCGTGGCCAGCACTAAAAACAATGCTAAAAGGGAGGGGGGGGGGTAAGTATCCATGATCACACAAAAGAAAAGGACCTTCTTTTCTTTTATGTGAACCAAGGCTTTGCCAAAAAAAGTTTTATTGCTTTTTAATTCCCATATAAATACATGATAAAATATCAAATTGCTCAGCATATAATAGAGCTCTACAAAAACCACTTTCCTGAGAAATATTGAATTTTGGAGGCTACTTCCTTTTTCTTAAGGACACGACCAGAAAAATAGTTAAGCTAAATGTCATGGTCAGTTCTGATTCTCTCCTGCTTTTTGTTGCCTTATTTTAAAAAATATATAGAACTTATAAATGGAACACTGGATCAAACATCTTTTTTTGGTAAGAACATAAGAATAGCTTTATTGGGTCAGACCAATGGTCCACCAAGCCCAGTAGCCCCTTATCATAGTAGCCAATCCAGGTCCCTAGTACCTGGCCAAAACCCAATGAAAGCAACATTCCAAAGCTGAGATAGTGATGTCATAATTTTATTTATTTAGTCATTTATTTAGCCCGTCCTCCCAAAGGAGCCCAGAAGGGGTTACAGGAGTACATTCATAGTATGGGTAGGACAAATTTTAGTGAAACGTAGACTTTGCACATTCACAGCATTTACAGACTTTACAGCATTTGCAGTATAGACATAACATGCAGACTTATATGGTGGTTTGGATTGCAGTATTTTCAGTGTAGATATACTAGGAAGTAGAATAGCTTTTCTTTGCAGGTGGATGCATCTTTGTTGTCAGAGAAAGTGGTAATAATTCAAGTTATATTTGCGGTGGCATACAAGTTTTAGGGAGATTCCGTTTGGTATATTAGGTGTTGTCTTTGGGATTCCATCTGTCCGGGGTGTAGACGTGGGTCTTCACGGAGCTAGGTTTGTAAAGAGGAAGGTTTTCATGGCTTTTCTGAAGTTCCAAAGACTGTTTAGTGATCTAATGGAAAGGGGAATGATGCGCCACATTCTGGGTATGTAATGGGAATATGAGCGTCTTCGGGCTGTCTCAGACGTGAATGAGTGGCCTGATGGCAGGGACCAGCCATTTTTCAGTTTGGGATCTCAGTGATCGGTTGGGGGACATAATTTTGAAGTTTTAATGCTATATAGTTTGGTGTCATTTTGTGGAAAGTCTTGAAAGCTAGCACTAAGGCTTTAAAGGCACATCATTTTTGGACAGGCAGCCAGTGCATAGATGTCAGTGCAGGGATGACATGGTCGCTGAAGCCCAAATTTTTTAGGAGTCGGATTGCGGAATTTTGCACACCTTATAGACAGAAGAGTGTTTCTGCTGGTAAGATCACTAGTAGAGTGTTGCAGTAATCTAAGCGGGATAGTACAAACGCATATAGTAGCTGGGCAAAATTGTTTTCTGAAAAGTAGGCACGGATGCATTTTAGTTGGCGGAGGTAATAGATGGATGAAGATATTAAATTTGATACATGGTCTGAGAGTTACAGGTTTGATTCGAGAGTCACTCCTAGGCTGCGGACTTTGTCTTTGGCTGTAAAGGTGTCGTTTCCCCAGGAAAGAGATAGGCGGGGGTATGCGCAGGAGTCTTTATGCATCCAGAGAAGTTCTGTTTTTGACACGTTGATCTGTAGATTATTTGTAGTCATCCAGTTTTTTATTTCTGTTAGGCAGCAGTGAAGTTTTTCCATTTGTATATCTCGGTGTTGACCTAGGAGAAGGTAGAGCTGTATGTTGTCCGCGAACAAGTGTATTTTGATTTGGTGTTTTTCTGCGATGTCTAGTACTGGTTTGACATATACGTTAAAGAGGAGTGGGGATAGTATTGCACCCTGAGACACTCCGTAATCAAGAGGTTTTGGCTCCGATAAGGAGGGTTCAAATAATACTTTCTGAGTCCTTTCGTTTAAGAAGGAGGAGAACCATGCCAGTGCGACATCATGGATTATGATAGAGTGTAGTCTGGATAGGAGGAGTGAGTGATCGATGGTATCGAAGGCGGTGCTCAAGTCTAATAGGACCAGTGGAGCATCTTTCCCTTCATCAAGGATTTTCCAGCAGTCATCTACGATGTCTAGAAGCACCGTTTCTGTGCTGTGGTGTTTCCTGAATCCTGATTGGAAGTTTGAGAGGGTGGTGTTTGTTTCCATGAAGTCTCGTAGTTGTATGAGTACAATCTTTTCTAGTATTTTTGAGATAAATGGGAGGTTTGAGACTGGCCTAGAACTGCTTGGATTGTCTGGGTCCATGGTGGGTTTTTTTAAGGAGTGGTCTTACTACAGCAGATTTCCAGCTCTGTGGTATTATGCCAGTTTGTAGGGACTCGTTAATTAGAGGTAGGATGGAGTTCAGAAAGGATTCACTGGTAGCTAGAAGTGTGGTGGATGGGCATGGGTCCAGGATTAATGTTGTGGGGTGTAGGGAGACTATTGTACTTTTTAGGTCGTCAATGGAAACTGGTATGAAACTGTCTAGAGAGTCTATCTTGTGTAGGTTGTTATTTTGTATTGTTTTTGGGATGCTTGGCAGAGCTTTGGCCTCTAAGTCTAAGGATTCTTGTATGTTTGATATCTTATCATGGAAGAAATTCATTGTCTAAGTTTGATTGTTGGATGTAGTATGGTCATGGGAGAATGTGAAAAGGTGTTTCAACAGTGAGAAGATGGCCTTTGATCTGTTGGGGATTTGAGATATTAGGTTTATGAAAAATGCCTTTTTGTGTTTCGAGTGTTGCTAGTTTATAATCTTTGTTTTCCAGGTGGATTTGTCCTCGGTGTTGTGTGTTTTGTTCTTTCCGCTTTCCTGACTTTCCTCATTCCCCAATGTCTCAGAGCCAACCTCATTATTAATGTTACAATGGTTTGTTTGTCCTATACTTGGCACAAGTAAGAGCATAAGAACAGCCATACTGGGTCAGAACAATAATAATAATAACTTTATTCTTCTATACCACCATAGTTAGATGACTTCTAGGTGGTTCACATCGAAGAGGGCTGGACAATCAGTGAATTACAGAATGCAAAAAGTGAGGGTACATCATATTACATAAGAAATAGACATAAGGAAAATATGAAACTCAAGTATGCAATATGAATCTCAAGTATGCAACCCAAGGTAGAAAGCTGGACAGTCAGCGAATGACAGAATGCAAAAAGTGAGGGTACAACATATTACACAAGAAATAGACAGACGGAAAATATAAATTTATAAATTTAGTGTGGCTTCTGTTTAGGAGATGAATCTGTCAAACAGTACGGTTTTGATTACTCTCCGAAATGCGCCGTAGGTCAGCCTGGCTCCATTGATGTAGTTAACCAGCCATGACTGCTGTTTGCTTGCTTGAAACATGAAAGATCTGTCCAAAAAGGATTTGTATTTGCAGTCGATGATCTTTGGTTATGCAAATATGTTACACTTTCTGGTTGACCGTGTGGGGTTGTGTAGTATAAAATGTGGTAGATAGGAAGGCGCTAGTCCCCAGGCCTGCTTGAAACAAATACAGGCAAACTTAAACATTATTTGCGCCTCCATTGGCAACCAGTGTAACTTTCTGTAGTAGGAGCTAATGTGGTCGTTTTTCCTCAATCCGAATATCAAGCAAACTGCCGTGTTCTGTACTATTCTTAATTTTTGTACTATTCTTTGGGATAACTAGATAAACAATATTGCAATAGTCCAGTATTGATAGGACTAGAGACTGCACCAGTAATCTAAAGGATGTAAAGTCAAAGTATTTTTTAATGGTCCTTAATTTCCACAATGCACAAAAGCATTTCTTCACCACTCTATTCGTGTGGTCAACCATAGTTAGATGTGTGTCTAGTGTGATTCCCAGTATTTTTATAGTTTTAGAAATTGGGTATTCGTGGCTATTTAGATGTAGTGATATTCTGGTGATTTTGTACTTTGGGCTTGCCAAGAAGACTTTCGTCTTTTCTGTATTTAGTTTCAGTTTGTAGTTGATTGTCCATTGTTCAATTTCAGTCATTATATGAGAGATGTGATCTAGAATTTCATTTGTTATGCTATTTAAGGGGATTAAGATAGAAATATCGTTTGCATATATGTAATAATTTAAATTTAACTTTTGTAATTTATGTCCTAAGGATGAGATGTAAATGTTGAATAGTGTAGGTGATAGAGGGGAGCCTTGGGGTACCCCTGAGGGGCTTTTCCATGGGCTAGAGTAGTTCCCATCGCTGGCCACTTGGTATGATCTTTTTGTTAGGAAGTTCTGGAACCAGTTCTTAACTTTTCCCGAAAGCCCCATTGCATCTAGGCATAGTAGCATTATTTTGTGGTCTACTAGATCAAACGTGCCATCTAAGATCTAGTTGAAGAATCAGAGTACTTGTGCCTCTGCTAAAAAGACCATAAAGGTAATTAAGGATAGAAGCTATAACTGTCTCAGTGCTGTAACCTTTTCTAAATCCTGAGTGATGTTCACTAAGAATGTTAAATTTGTCTAAATAGTTCACTAGTTCTAAGTTTACCAATCCTTCCTGTAGCTTATTGAATAGGGGATGCTTGCTATGGGCCTGTAATTGGATATCAGGGCTATTGAATTTTTCTGATCTTTGGGGATAGGTGTGATCAGTATGTGTCCCATTACCTCATTCAGTATCCCTCTAGTAAAAGTAGTTGTTAACCAAGTAAATAGCTCCTTTTTAAAGTCAGATGGTTCAACTTTCATGATCTTGGAGGGACATTCTTCCAGTAAGCAGTTTGACTTGGTATATTTGTTGAACAATATTAGAAATTGATGCCAGTTTGGAAACTCGAAGTGATCCCAGTGCATGTCTGCTCTGGACTCCTGTTCGTGGGGTCCAAAATGGAATTCTGTGTTGGTTTTAGATGAAAGTATAGTTGCTCTTAGGTCAGTAATTTTATTTTTAAAGAAATTGGCTAGGGTTTGGGCAGATGGAATGCACTTGTCCTTTTTCAGGACCCAAGTAGTATCTGTTACCGTTTTTACTAGTTTAAACAGCTCTTTACTATTTATTTTTGAAATGCCTATTTTCTGCGCGTAGTGTTTTGAGCGTTTTCTTTGATCAAAGTTTTGTATTTTTTCATTTTTAGTTTCGTTTGTCTTGTCTTTTTCTTGTTTGTTTTTTTCCAGATTTTCTACAATTTTCTTAGTTCCTGTTTGAAAACTAGTAGTTCCGAATCAAACCACTCAGTTAGCACTCTTTCTTTTTGTAAGTTTGGTATAGTGCTAATTGGTCCAACACTTCCTTACTGAACTTTCCCTATCTTGTTGGGAAGTCCTGTATTTCCTCAGTTTTGGGATATAATTCGTAATGAGCCGAGAATTCGGTTGGGTTTACAATACCATGGCTGGTAATTGTTTTTGTGTTTTTGCTTCTGTATTTTGGTTGGGATGGCTTCTTTTGCCAGTGTAGGTTGAAATTGCCTATATAATGGTCTGACCACATGCATTTTTCCCAGGCCCCTATACAGTATTTAATCTTTGGGTTGGGGGGTTTCCTTTTGTGAAAAAGTAACTATGTCTAGTTGATGCCCCTTTTCATGTGTTACTTCTGAGTGTCTGGCATTGTGAAACCGAGCGATGTTAAGAAGGTCTCGATTTTCAATCCCTTCTGGTTTTCCCATTTGCTCTAAGTGTATATTTATGTCACCCAATGTATGATCCTTTTAGGGTGTTTGTAGTAAGAAATTCGAAGAATTCTTCTCTGGCGTTTGTCCATTTTTTGGGAGGGATATAAAATAATGTCACAAACAATGACTCTTCTAATTGGGCATTAGTGATCTTACAAGTTAGTATTTCCAGATTTTCCGTAGTTTTAAAATCTATCTTGTTGTAGTCAAAAGATTTTGTTAAAATAATCGCTAGGCCACCCCCTTTTTTCCAGCTTCTTGATAGTGGAAGTATTTTGCATCCCTGTGGTAGGATTTCTTTCATGATAATGTCCGTGTCAGAGACCATTCATTTTTCTGTCAGAAACAGGAAGTCAGGATTTGTTTGCTCTATCCAATCGTATATTTGTGCTTTATTTCTCACGGAACGGGTATTTAGATAGAATCCCTTAAGATTTTCATAATTGGTTGGGGTGGGAAGTTTCAGTAATTTCTAACTTTTTTAGGTTTCTCCTTACCAATAATATAATATTTACTATCCGTAAAAAATGCTTTTAATTTCTCTATATCATTATTCACATAATTATTTAAAGAAAAACACCATCTACTAAATTTTACATTGTTTTTTACCACAATGTTATTTTCCTTTCGGGCCTTCTTTTTCAGGGGAGTGGTGGATACATGTTGTATTTCCCCATCCGAACTGTCTTCAAGTTGTTCCAGGCATTCCAGATCAATAGGAGTTAGATCGGGTGTGGAAATCAACCGGAATTCCTTATCTAACTCAGGATCTTCCATCTAAATTAATAGAGAAACCACAATTTGTGGTTGATCGCGATAGACTTGCGTTGCCTTTGCATTTTTCCTGCTTCCCTAATGCCGCAGGGATAGAGAAAGAAAGAAAGAAAGGTGGGGAGGGAGAGAGGGAGAGAGAAAGAAAGACAGAAAGAAAGGGGGCAGGGAGAGAGAGAGAAAGAAAGAAAGCGGAGGGGCCCCTCCCCCTTAACCTATTTGTGTGTTGGGATGGCATCCACAACATGGGTGGATGCGACGCGATGACAACATGTATGTGCGTATTATGTCATCACATTGCATCTACACATTCGCGGATGCTGTATCAATGTCTGAAGCTGTTTGTTGAAATTTTAAAAAACTTGTTTTGTATATGTTGTAGACCCCTGAGGCAGGCTAAAAGCTGAAACAATGGCAGTATTGGGTCTTTCATTGAATAAAGAAGGGTCGTCTATTGAATAAAGAATTACTGGTCCCAGTTCTGTTAGTCTGTGCACTCCTTGCGCCGAGTGTTATTGACTGTTTACCATATTTTTCACTCCATAAGACGCACCTGACCATAAGACAAACCCTAGATTTAGAGGAAGAAAACAAGAAAAAAAACATTCTGAACCAAATTGTGCATCCAGGCTCTGCACCCAAGCCCACACTCCTTGCTAGGCTCTACACCCTGTCCCACCACCTTTCCCTGTAGAAAAGTTGACTTCTTTGTTTGCAATCACTCCAACTTGGGCTCCACATGGATCACAGATGGACTTAAAAAAACAGATTCTATGTGTCTGTTTCAATTCTCTTTGAACCTTTCAGTTATCTTAGAAAACCTATCTCATCCTCTGACGCATTAAAAGATGCCACAGTGGCTTTAATTTATAAAAAAATAAAAATAAAATAAATAAATTAAAAAGTCAAGCTCTCCCCTTGATATAGCGCACTCAAGCCATCATAAAAGCGAAGTTCAGGGGAGGAGGGCTTGGCTTCCCTCTTTATTGGCTCTTTTATAAAGCTTGCAGCTGTTTTAATTTCTAGTCACCTCATTCTTTAGGTTCATGTGCATTGCCTGTCATTTCGTTTGACTCATGCACCACCAAGGGATTGAGGGGTACAGATAGGAGTAGAGGTAGGTAATAGGGATAGGATTAGAGGATTAGAGGCAGTTACAAATTAGTCAGGGACACTGTTCAGGCAATTAGGCCTGATGGGCCGCCGCGAGAGCGGACCGCTAGGCAGGATGGACCTCTGGTCTGACTCAGCGGAGGCAACTTCTTATGTTCTTATGTTCTTACCAGAAAACTTCCCCTCCAGGTAATCAAAGTTAAACAGAATGACAACAAACAAAAACCGTGGCAGCACTTCCCAAAGATGATAGACGAGCAGGGAAGGCATGAGGGAGAAAAGAGAACAGAATGCACTTTATCCTCATCAGATATCAGAGCTGTGACCCTGCCCGCGGACCAGGGCAGTGGGGGAGGAGAGGGGACGTGCCCAGTTCCGCTGCCCTTGACGGAGAAGAGAGAAAGGGGAACTTCAGCGCAGGGATGCAAGAAGCGGTTTCAGAGCGCCCCTGCTCTCCTCACACACCGCGGATGGGAGAAAGAAAAATGTTGACTCTGCCGGCACCTCGCTTAGGAAGGAAATGAGTCACTCCACTTCCGACTGCCAGTGCTCCACACCTCCACTCTGGCCTGGCAACTCCTGGACCACGACGGGGTGGGTAAATCGTGAAAAAGTGCATCTTATGGAGTGAAAAATACGGTAACTTATTTATAAATGATCTGGAAATTGGGACGAGTGAGGTGTTTAAATTTCCAGACGACACTAAACTGTTCAAAGTTGTTAAAACACGTGCAGACTGTGAATAACTGCAGTAAGATCTTAGGAAATTGGAAGACTGGGCGTCCAAATATCAGATGGAATTTATTGTGGACAAATGCAAAGTGGTGCACTTTGGGAAGAATAATCCAAATCATAGTTAACAGATGCTAGAGTCCACCTTGGGGAGGGTTCAGGGCTCTAGAAGAAGATTTGGGCGTTATCGTAGATAATTCACTGTAACCTTCCGCCCGATGTGTGGTGGCAGCTAAAAAAGTAAACAAGATGCTAAGAATTATCAAAAAAAGGGATGATAAACAAGACTAAGAATGTTATAATGTCTCTGTATCACTCAATGGTGCAACCTCACCTTGAGTATTACGTTCAGTTCTGATCTCCTTATCTCAAACCCAAGGAGTAGCAACATTCCATGCTACCAATCCAGGGCAAGCAGTGGCTTCCTCCATGTCTTTCTCAATAACAGACCATGGACTTTTCTTCCAGGAACTTGTTCAAACCTTTCTTAGAACCAGCTACGCTATCTGCTCTTACCACATCCTCTGGCAACGCGTTCCAGAGCTTAACTATTCTCTGCGTGAAAAAAAATTTTCCTCCAATTGGTTTTAAAAGTATTTCCCTGTAACTTCATCGAGTGTCCCCTAGTCTTTGTAATTTTTGACAGAGTGAAAATTCGATCTACTTATACCCGTTCTACTCCACTCAAGATAGTTAAGGGAGGCTCTTTCTAAGACTCTCAGACAAGGAACGCCTCCAGGTAGGTAGGCAGCAAGGGTTCACAGCAACCCAATGTTTACTTTGTGGGGGCATCTGTATTTTAAGGGTCTGAACTGAACCAAATGACTACAGGCTGTTACAGTACCGGCAGAAAACCCCATGCTGCTTATAAAAAGCACTGTCGCTGGTTAATTTTTTTAACTGTTAAATTTGTAATGATATATCACCACTTTAGTTAACGTTGTGAACCACACTAACAACTTATATAAATACGCTGTCACACAAATATATGCACACTTTCATAGGTATTCTAGAGAAAAACAGGGGTCTCAAGTGCTCACAGCTAGAAGCCTGAGATATACTTCAAAGCTAATGACTGATACAGTGAGCTATCATCGGTCCCGTTTATGTTCTCTTTACCAATGATTAGTGGATATTTGTTCCTATTTTATTATATTTACATTCTTTTTTATTTTTTATCCTTTTCAATATATATTAATCAGTTCTTTTGCCATTCTATTCCAAAATTACTTAGCTTTTCTCTCCCTCTCATAGCTAAGTAATTTTGGAATAGAATGGCAAAAGAACTGATTAATATATATTGAAAAGGATAAAAAATAAAAAAGAATGTAAATATAATAAAATAGGAACAAATATCCACTAATCATTGGTAAAGAGAACATAAACGGGACCGATGATAGCTCACTGTATCAGTCATTAGCTTTGAAGTATATCTCAGGCTTCTAGCTGTGAGCACTTGAGACCCCTGTTTTTCTCTAGAATACCTATGAAAGTGTGCATATATTTGTGTGATAGCGTATTTATATAAGTTGTAAATTTGTAATGATGACATTAATATCCTTATTAATAGTCCACATTCATGCCAGCCAGGGCCAGTCATTTTCTGACTCAGAATCACATTTTCCTTTTGTTGCTATGCATCAGAAGATACACATTTAATCATTCTGATGAATGCAAATCTCTAATCAGAGGCCTACAATTTTGTGCTGCTGTTGTTATTAAGGACACAGCAGCGCATGCTTAGCAAAAATGCTAGCTCTTGAACAGCTTTTTGTTTCTACTAGAATAGAGGGGCATTTTCAATAGGATGTCTAAGTTTGACTTTGGATATTTTGAAAAAAAACGTTCAAAAATTGGGTGTCCATTTTTCAACCCGCAAGATGTCTATTAGAGAATGACACGGGGAAAAAATCTGTCCCCGTCACCGCCCCGTCACCGGCCCACCATCCTCTGCACCGCCCCATCACCGCCGTTTCCTTCATCGCCCCGTCACCGTCACCGCCATCCCTTTCACCGCCCCGTCACCGCCACTGCCATCCCATTCACCGCCCCGTCACCGTCCCCGCTGCATCCATTTTCCGTTTTCATCCCCTTGGCCCAGAATCCTTTTCCCTTTCACTCCCTCCTTACAGTTTGAGCCGGGAACACGGGTGATCGCACGGTCCTCGCAGCCCCCACCCACCTGCCCAATCGATCGTAGTAATTAGCCAGCTCTCTCCCTTCTCCTCACCTTAGTTTGCAGGCTTTCTTTTTCAGCGACCTGCACGCTTTCCCAAAGAGCCGCACACGCGCGGCTGCTCAGTGTTCAATCTTCTGCTCTGCTGCAACTTCCTGTTTCCGGTTGCGTCAGAGCAGAAGATCGAAACTGAGCAGCGGCGGGTGCGCGGCTCTCTGATAGCGTGCGGGTCGCCGAAAAAGAAAATCTACAAACCAAGGTGAGGAGAAGGGAGAGAGCTGGCTAAACAATAGAATCGATTGGGCAGGCGGGTGTGAGCTGCGGGGACCGCGCGATCCTTCATGCCTCACTGCGGGGACAAGACCCATTCACCGCCCCGCGGGCGGTGAATGGCCTTGTCCCCGTCGCCGCAGCGACTGCTAGTTTTCTTCCCCGTTTTCGGCGGGTGACCCGCGGCTAAAATGCGGTGGCCGCGGGTAAACCGCCACCGTGTCATTCTCTAATGTCTATCTTTATTTTGAAAATGGCCCAGCTAGATGTTTTGTCCAGCTAGGCATCTAATTTTTTTGTCATTATAAAAAATAAAAATTAAAATTAAAAATGTCAAAAACAATCATATGCATGTAGAAGGGGGGCCAGCATTTTTAAGGGACTGGCCACATAGACATGCTAACAGAGCAGTAGGGCATCCTAGGAGACACTGCTTTGAAATTCACATTAATGGTTCCAGGTACACATTATTTATTTATTTGGTTAGTTTTATATCCCATCCTCCCTAATGAGCTCAAAAAGGGTTACAAGGTTGACATACATAATGCATAGACAAACAGATTATGAATTTACATGTGTACAGTAACATTTGATATACGACGAGTCAAGTTTAGCATACAATTTGGTCATTTTAAGTTAACATGCAGTTATTTCCATCTTCAGTTAACAAACAGAGTGGATCTAGTTCAGCGTACATTAGAATGCATATGGTTGGAAGGGAGTGACTGGATTTATGGGAAGAGGTAAGTTTTTTTGTTGCTTTCCTGAAGTTCAGAAGCCCTTTGATTCCAATATCTTGGTAGGAAGTGGGAATAAGAATGGTGTCTGGCGCTCTGGAGTTGGAGGGTGTGAGCAGGAGGTTTTGAGAGACTTGTTTCCTCCTGGGAGTTGAGTGGTCTGTTTGGGACATATGGAGGAAGTTTGGTTGAAATGTAGCTGGGTGCCATATTATATGTTGTTACTAGGCCCTTGAAGATATAATGTTTGGTAATGGGTAGCCAATGGGCTGAAGATAGTGCTTCTGAAATAGGGTTGTGGGCATGGAGATTTTTTAGGAGTCTAATTGCTGTGTTTTGTACTTGTTGTAGGCACTGGAGATTGTTTGCTGTCAGTTCGTTGAATAGTATGCTACAGTAGTCCATGCAAGACAGGACATTATATGGTCAGCCCTCCAAAACTCCCCCAAACCTACTGTACCCACCTGTCTACCACTCCAATAGCCCTTATGCCTGTAGGTATCATCTATATCAAGGGTAGGCAATTCTGATCCTCGAGAGCCACAGGCAGGTCAGGTTTTCAGGATATCCACAATGAATATGTATGAGATGGATTTGCATGAACTGCCTCCTTGAGATACAAATCTATCTCATGCATATTTATTGTGGATATCCTGAAAACTTGACCTGCCTGTGGCTCTCGAGGATCGGAATTGCCTACCCCGACCTATATGAAAGTACAGTTGGGTTTTGGTGGGTTCACACTTTTCACCACTAGTTTACTAGTTAAACTGGCATTTGGGCCTGGGTCCTCTTCTATGCAGTCCACTGCACTGCCAACCAAGCTACTCCAGAGACCTGCTTGCAGCTCTACTAGGACTGGCCATAATATTTGCAACTGTCCTAGAGACAGATATGTACTGTTTCATGCAGATATCTGGAGGGTGTGAGGGGGGTCAGTGACCACTGGGATATTTTCATCCCTCCAGTGGTCATCTGGTCAGTTTGGTTCCTTTTTGGCCTTTATTCATTTTAAAAACAGGTCTAGCCCAAAATGTCCAAACTATGTCCGGACGTTTTGTAAAATGTTTCATTATCGCTGTATAACGTTCACGGGCTAAGCCCACTCTCACTCTACCCAAAACAAACCTCTAATGTGCTCCCGTAAGATGTAGATGCATTAGAGACAAAACAACCAGAAATATGTTTAGAAAGTCAGTTTTGAGAATTCCCATTTGGACACTGTGACTAGTAAGACGTCCAAGTGTCAGTGTATGACATCTTTTGGATGTCTGTCTTTTCTTAAAATGAGCCCCATACTGTACAAGGGATGGCAACATAGCTTTCTAGTTTTGCAATACTCCAGAAGGTCATTATTAGTAAATAAGATGTATGTGGTATGCATAAATGCATCTTCTGGTTCTGAACCACAATGATATTTTACTTTATTTGTTTATTCAATTTTCTATCTCCCCTCAGCCGTCTCTTTTCTAAGCTGAAGAGCCTTAACCTTTTTAGTCTTTCCTCATACGAGAGGAGTTCCATCCCCATTATCATCTTGGTCGCTTTTCGTGGAACCTTTTTAAAGCACACTAAATATTAGCTCCTGCTAAACAATCGCTAACAGCTAACGCATACATGTTATTCTATGGATGCATTAGCAGTTATCTTTCTTGAGATAAGGAGACCAGAATTGAACGCAATACTCCAGATGAGGTTGTACCATCGAGTGATACAGAGGTATTATAACATTATTAGCCTTGTTAGCCATCCCTTTTTTTTTAAATAATTCCTAGCATCCTGCTTGCTTTATAGGCCGCCGCCACATATTAAGTGGAAGATTTCATTGTATTGTCTATGATGACACCCAGATCCTTTTCTTGGGCGCTAACCCCCAAGGTGGACCCTAGCATCCGGTAACTGTGATTCGGGTTATTCTTCCCAATGTGCTTCACTTTGCATTTGTCCACATTAAATTTCATCTGCCACTTGGACGCCCGGTCTTCCAATTTCCTAAGGTCCGCCTGCAATTTTTCACAATCCGCATGCGTTTTAACAACTTTGCACAGTTTAGTGTCATCTGAAAATTTAATCACCTCACTCGTCGTTCCAATTTCCAGATCATTTATAAATAAGTTAAATAGCACTGGTCCCAGTACAGACTCCTGCGGCACTACTCTGTTTACTCTCCTCCATTGAGAAAAATGACTATTTAACCCTACCCTGTTTTCTATCCGATAACCAATTCCTAATCCACAACTGAACTTTGCCACCTATCCCATGACTCTTTAATTTTCTCAGGAGCCTCTCGTGAGGAACTTTGTGAACAGCTTTCTGAAAATCTAGATACACTACATCAACCGGCATCTTTATCCACATGTTTATTCACACTTTCAAAGAAGTCAAGCAAATTTGTGAGGCAAGATCTCCCTCGGCTGAACCTATGCAGCCTCCGTCTCATTAAATCATGTTTGTCTACATGTTCCACAATTTTATTTTTTATAATTGTTTCCATCATTTTGCCTGGCACTGAAGTAACTAATATGACATCGATTACTTACCTTGATACTGTGGTCACTAAAACATCTCTGGTAGATTGACAACCACTGTGTTCAGGAAGCTTACTGGCCATAATACATACTTACATTATTCCAGCTGTCATCCATCTCAGCTTAAACAATCTTTGCCAGTAAGCCAATTTTTGAGGATCCGCCGTATATGTTCCACCACGGCAGAATTCAAAGTTCAAGCGAAATTGATGACTCAACGGTTTAAAGCCCGGGGGTACCCTGATTGGACAATAAGACGGGCTTACCTTAGAGCACAGTATGCTAATCCTGAACTTATCCTTAAACCAGTTCAGAGATTTTCCTCTGATCGTCAAGTTTGTGTAATCTCGTATTCTGAACAAGCACAGCAGGTGGCCAAGATCATCAGAAAGCATTGGCATGTATTGGGGTTTCACACTGTTTTTCAGGATCCTCCCTGCATGGCATTTTCCCGCCCCAAGAACTTGAAAAATTTATTAACATCTTAAACTATTTGGAATGAGATCATTTCAGGTAACCATCAGGCATGTGGACACTGTAATATGTGCCGCATCACATTATCCATTTCTTGTTGGCAGCATCCCCAGACCCACCGTGAGTACCAACTTAGAAGTCACACTACGTGTGAATCTTAGTGGGTCATTTATACGTAAGAGCAGGAAAATCAAGATCCGGTTAGCTGAGCACAAGAGCAGAATCAACACGGCTGTGAGGTCTGCCCCTCTTGTCCCCCATTGTTTAGAGAAGGGCCATGATTTTTATGAACTTACTTGGTTTGTTCTGGAACAACTGCCGTGGACCTTTAAGGGTGACAAGATGGCTCACATTCAACTTAGAAAACAATTCTGGATTTTTCATTTGCATGCCGTACATCCCCATGGTCTCAATGGTTGTATTGAGTGGAACACGATTGTTTAGCATGTGGCTCCTCCTTCTCCTGTGCTGTTTGGTTCATCTGATCGTGACGTTGCTTTTGCTTGGCTTTTTAGTGCATCTGCGCAGCCCTCCGCGAGCTCCATCTTCCCCCCAGCCGGCTCGAAGTTATGATATCGCTTTTTCTCATCTATGGGTTCCTGATGAAGGGACATTAATCTCCCGAAACCGGGCTTGGTTGAACCCGGCATTGTGTTCACAGCAAGCATCATCAAGACTGTTTCAAGATAAGTCGGCTGTGGCTTTTTGTTATTCTTTTGGGGTGAGTTGGCTGGGGAGGGTTCTCAGAGTGTTTTTTGCTATTTTTTCACATCTGTGTATTATTAGATATTTACTGTGGTTTATCACTTATTTTGATTTATTCACACGTAAGGCAACCGATGATGGTGTGCAGGCAGAGGTGTTGTACCTTTGCTTTCTAGTGTGAAGCGCTGGAGATATTCTCCTTTCGCTGACCTTTCACACAGAGGTTTCCTTTATCACCAACATTTATTATTGATTATTTTGGTAATGTTATTGAGGTGGTTTATTGCATTCTTCACTCTCAGAATCCTTAGACTGTTTGTTGCCTTATTATTGGGTCTTTTGAAGTATCTGTGGCAATTTTTTGGGGGAGTTTAGTAGTGTTTGACACTGAAGTGAGGCTTACCGGTCTGTAATTTCCCAGATCTCCCCTGGAGCACTTTTTAAAAATCGGCTTAACATTGGCCATCCTCCAATCTTCAGGTACTATAGGCGATTTTATCGACAGGTTACAGATCACTTTACTTTACAGATCATTTTTGAATAAATGGGTGAACAGTTTACTTTGTAGTACCTATTATCCTATCTGAAAATAATCAGTAAAAGAGAGTCACTTTCTGTGAACTAAGCTTTTTTTAAGTGGCTTAAGGATACTTGTATTACAAGCTAATGGGAAATTAAAATCAGGTAAAATAACAGATAATACTGTAGTTCTCCCTAACTAGAATTTCCTATTCTATTGCTTTGATCCCTAAAAAGGGGCACTCCACAGAAATTTTTTTCACTTTTTCTAGCTGGCTCCTTTTTCCAGTCTTGCTCTTTTTTGCGCATCAACTGAAGCATCCCCTCTGACAGTGCCTTTACAGTCTGCTTCACAGCAGATATCGGAGAGGTTTTTCATAAAACTCAATTATCTATGCCTCCACTTAGGGACAGCAATACCAGAACTGCATAGGCTTTGCCCTGGTCATACAGACCTAACTTCCTTCTGTTTCAGTTATAGCTGCCAAGTTCAGCCAGACAAAATACAACTGGTTTTTCTTGTTTTAGGCTGTATCTGTTGGTATCATCTTTAGCAAGTATATCACTATGATATGTCCGCACCTCGAATACTGTGTGCAGTTCTGGTCACTGTATCTCAAAAAAGATATAGCAGAATTAGAAAATGTACAGAGAAGGACAAAGAAAATGATAAAGAGGATGAGACAGTTTCTCTATGAGGAAAGGCTAAAGCTGCTTGGAAGGGGCCTTAGGCGTCTGAGCCAATCAGGGCCTTATGCCCCTTCCCATGCATCCCAAGATGCACTGGGAAGGGGAAAGACCACCATTTTGGAGCGGTGGGCCTACATGTTGGAGGGAATGGGCATCCCTCCTGCTGCCATCTTAATATACAGGTACAGGATAGTTCAGGGGATGGTGGTAGTTCCGGGGGGCATCCGGTGGCAGGAGGGAAAGGGCATACCTCCTGTCAATTTTTTGTAAAGTGGGGGAGGGGAGGGGTCGGTTTAGGGGGTCTTAGCTTGGCTATGTCAATTCAGCAGGGGGGGGGATTGTGGCAGCAGGAGGGAGTGAGCATCCCTCCTGCCGATTTTTATTGAAGTATTGGGGGGGCTGGTAGTGGGGAGTGTGGTTCAGCTTGATGCGGGGTTCATGACAGAAGGAGGGAGTGGGCATCCCTCCTGCCTCTAATTTTGTTCCAGGGGTCATCGAGGAAGCAGGCTCAACTATTTTGTTATGGGCCAGATGTGAGTATGTATGTGTTACATACTCACATCTGTGCCCAGAGGAAAAAGATGAAAAGCAGGCAGACTTGTCAGTAACACAGATCTATCTGTAATTTTTTTCAGTCGGTATTTGCGGTCCGCTTATGACACTGCAAATGTTAGGCCATTGATTGAATGGCTCGTTTTAATACTAATCACCTAATTTTAATAGTCATGAGGTCATTTGCATACTAGAGTCAGATTTTTGTATGACTGCACGGAAAACCACGCGGTGAGCCGTTTTCAACATCGAGTTGGCAAATTCCGACAGTCACTAAACCAGTCAAACTGGTTTAGCGACCATTGGTACCCGATCAGAGCGTTTAGTGCATCTAGCCCTTGGTAAGGTGAACTAACAGATTTAGCATGTGCTAATATATTAGTGTGCATTAAAGGGCTGATTCTATAAACGGTTTCTAGCGGCACCTGACTTGCAAGCACCACTCTGTGTGGTTGTCAATCAACTGCTAGGCATCCTGTATATAGAATCTTGCATTGCAGTGCCTAAGCGGGCTTAGGCATAGCTAGGCATCCTAGAGGTAGGTACCGGTATATTAGACCAGGTTTTTACCTGGCCTAATTTCCCTATCTCAGATGCCTTAAGTCAGGGGTAGGCAATTCTGGTCCTCGAGAGCAGGAGCAGGTAAGGTTTTCAGGATATCCATAATAAATATGCACGAGATAGATTTACATCTCAAGGAGGCAGTACATACAAATCCATCTCATACATATTCATTGTGGATATCCTGAAAACCTGGCCTGGCTTCGGCTCTCGAGGACCGGAATTGCCTACCCCTGCCTTAAGTCAACCACGACTCATCAAGGCTACTTTTCACGTAGGCTTCGTTAAGGTTTCTGTGGGCACCTTGACTTAGGCACCCTGCAGATATCCATGCGCAACCTAAATTGATAATTAAAATAATGATTTTTAATAAGATTTTAATGGCGTGCTAAAAGGGGGGGGTTGCAAAATGGGGGGGGGGGGGGTTGGTTCCATGATTAGAGCACCTAGTGGCCTCACCTAGGTGCCCTTTATACAATAGGACTGTAAGTGCCATGCAGCTATAGGTATAGAATGGGCTATGCGGCATTTAGCATATTCTATTCATACCATGTGCTAAAACTGTTAGCACATCTTAGTAAAAGGATCCTTTAATGATCTCTTTATCACAGCTAATAAAGAATTTACCACTTAGCTCCGTCTTTACAATTTGCTTACTCTGAATTTCCACTGCTGCCTGGCTAGGCTATTTTAACATGATCTGTGTGTTGCACTCACAACTTAATAAAGCCTTTAATAAAGCTTTCCATGGGATTCAATGTTGTCTTGCAAATAAAGATGATTTCTTACCAGTATAAATAAAGACAGGCGCAGCCTGGATCTTCCTCTAAATTGTAAATACAATTCATCCCTGTACTGTATATTATGTCTTTATGAGCTAGAACTCCAACAGATGTATAAGAAATTCAGTTTGTGTATTTGTGTAATTGCATGCTGTCACCAGGCCGGGCCACGCCCAAGCGGGTATGGTCGAGAGAGCCCAGAGCACATGTCAGCTGACCAAGCGGTTAATCAGTTCCCAATTGGAGTGGTGGATCAAGTAATAAAAACACCTGGATTGATTCCAACTTAAAGTACTTTATTCCATTTGGAACTTCAATTTTCAAAAAAAACTCAAAATAACATTCATGGTTCAAAAGAAAACTTGGCTTTCAAAGATAGTCTAAAATGGCTTCCATCGGCCCATATCCCTCCTAGTCCACTCAAACTTTTGACACCAGGGACCCCCCTTACTCTTCCCAGTGCTATATTCAGCTGGTTTAATAAAAAATGCTTTCATACAGTTTCTTATTCAAAACTCATAACAAAATTATTACTGGCAGCGTCAGACTGGATCTTGCCTCTGAGCTCTTCTGACTGTAGAGTTCAGGGCAGAAGGGACCTCCTCCCACAGTGACCGTTGGTTGTGGTCCCTCCCCCCACGATCCACAATCCAGTCTAAAAGAAAACCAAAAAGGAAAAATATCCCTAAAAGACTACTGCCAGGGCTGTGCAGTGCAAACTGCCACAGCCTAGAAAAACTCAGGTTCTTTCAAAAGAAGCTTACAACAACCTTCACAAGGCCTTAAACTTTACAGTAAACTCTCCCCAAACTTGAGTCTATTGGGACAGCCAGCCCCTTTACGTCCCCAACAAATTAGCAAACCATTTTAATTTCTAAGTTTGTTATTTGGCAAAGTCCCAGCATTTCCTCAATTTAAACACACTCAGTTTCCTTGTCCCACAGGTCAGTTTCAGTATTTCCCTCATTAAAGTCCATGACTTCTTCTTCAGGGTCTAAATACTCTTCATTCTCAGATGCTTCACTCACAAAATCTTCTAACATTTCAGAATCAATATGGTTAGATCTGACCTGTTTATTATGTTGAGGTATGCTGCTTCGGGTCTTAGGAACTGGTCTTCTTTCACTACCATGTTTCCTCTCCGGTGTGGGTTGGTTCAGTGGCTGCCTCCTCTCTGAGCACTGCTGCTGGCCCTTATAAGCCTCAGGATAATGAGCTGCAGGTGTTGCTTGTTCCTGGCTAAAGTGGATACTAGAATGTTCTTGGTGTTGCTTTGAATTGGGTCCCCCATGAATGTTGTGAGTTGCCTTGTAAACATTTCCCCCTAGGAACACTATTCTCAGCACTATTAATTCCACCTGCATATTAATTCAGGTGAAAACAAATGGGTATTTTCCTGCTCATGACTAACCCTTCCCTGACTGGTTCTAGTTCTGGGTTGAAGAGTTGGTAGGGTTCTTCCACTTTGGGACCGTACTTTCCTTTGCCTAGCCCAGGCAAAGGCATTTTCTTACCACCCTTCTCCGTCATAGGGCCTACCCTGTGACAGTGCACAGAGAGATCATTTAAAGTGGCCCATCTAAAGTCAACTTCATACTAGGACTAAGATAATTTATCATTGGTATCCACTGTAACCACTTAGCAGTTAGTTTTTCACAAAATCTTTTTCCAAAATTAATCATTATTATTTGATAGTGACTAAAATAGAGGAACAATCTTTGATATATTTGATCTTCCTAGAAGACATTTATCACTTTGGTGTATTTTAGGAACATAAGAATTGCTATACTGGGACAGACCAAAGCCCAGTATCTTGTTTTCAACAGTAGCCAACCCAGGTCCCAAGTGCCAGGCAGAAACCCAAAGAGTAGCAACATTCCAGAGCTGAGATTGTGATGTCATAAAGCCATATTTCACCAATGCCTAAGAGTCAAACTAATCAGTGATGTCACAATGGCTTGATACTTGGCTCACATAAGAATTGCCATATTGGGGTAGACTAAAGGTCCATCAAGCCCAGAATCCTGTTTCCAACAGTAGCCAACCCAGGTCCCAAGTAGTAAAACTGGATCCCAACTGGATCCCAAGTAGTAAAACAGTTGTTTACCAAGTAAATTCAAAGATCAATTCATAAAATTATCTTAGATGAAGTATCAGTTATACTGTTCATTAATTACTTAAGATGAATTAATAGTGTATGATAATTATAAGTTATTGTGATTTTATACTTGATTTTATTAATATTTAACAGAGCATGAAGTGTTAATTTGGGATAAATTAGGGTGCTTGAGGGGAGATGGTGATTTCTTAGTCTAAGGGGTCCTTTTATCAAGCTGCGGTAAGGGTTTAACATGCATAATACCGGATGTTAAACCACCTGCTGCGCTAGCTGCTAATGCCTGTATTGAGCAGGCATTAGATTTATAGCCGGCTACAGGGGTTAGCGTGTGATGAAATGTCCGACGCGCTAACCCCACTAGCGTGGCTTGATAAAAGGAGCCCTAAATGTTTGCATACAGGTTTTTGTGTGATTTACTAGGATGGGGTAGGGGTGGGAATGGGGGGATTTATAATTTAGGGTCCTGGATGTGTGTGGAAAGTCTACTTTTAAATTTGGTCAAACGGATACTAATGATTCATTCTTTTAGATTTTGTAATCAAATAAAATGGCTTTAAAGTTATATTCCTTAAATGTCAATGGACTTACATCTTCCCATCAAAAGGAAAAAGATTCTTAATTTTTTGAAAAAAACAGCAAGCAGACATTTATTTCATTCAAGAGACTCATCTAACAGCAATCAAGGCGGCTAAATTAGAAGGGGGGATGGATAAAGCATTGTTTTATTGCACCAGTAATAAAGAAAAAAGCAGGTTTGGCAATCTTGATTAATAAGAAGATCTCTGCTAAATTTGATAACTTTCGGGCTGATCCAATGGATAGATGGCTCTATGTCAATATGACTTCAGGAAAAGATACCCTGATGCTTCTTAATATTTATGCACCTAACACTAATCAGGCAGATTTCTTAAAAAAAAACCTCCAATAAATAATTCTGTCACTTGCTACGAATAATTTAATTGTAGCTTGAGACTTTGGTGCTGTCATGGATCCCATAATAGATAAACAATTGAGTAGACAATTAAAATAATTAGGTCCGGATAATCTTATACATACATGTGGATTAAAGGATATACAGCAGATTTTTTTATTTTAATGCTCATGTATTTTCATTTTGTTCCCAAGTTCATAAATTATTTTCAAGAACTGATTATTTTTTTGTTTCGGATCATTTAATCCAACAGGTTACAAAGACCAGCATAGATCTGATTCTTTTGTCATATCATGCTGGAATTTGGATAGAATATCAGTTCACTGAAGAAGATTCTAATAGTCCTGTTTCGAGGTTTAATAATGCACTGCTTGCAGATTCGAACTTTCTTGAGGAAATTCAACTAAAAATGAATGAATATTTTCAATTCAACACTTCAGAGGAAATCTCTTTGGAAACTATATGGGATGCTTTCAAAGCTACAGTGCGAGGGCAGATTATTTCATAATCGGCACATATTAGGAAATTACTTAAATTAGAATTTTCCAATTTGGAACAAACTATTTTGACTTTAGAGTCACAATTGGCTTTGAAATGTGAATAAGATACTTTGAATGCCCTGTTGAAAGCTAAACATAAATATAATGAGATTTCCTCACAATTGGCTAGGAAAAATTTGTTTTGTCAGTAAGCTGTGTATTATGGAAATTCAAATAAAGCAGGAAGCTTATTGGCTAATTATCTTAAAGCAAAATAAAGAATAAAAATTGGGGCTATTAAAGATGAAAAAGTTAAAGTTTATACCCATATTGGAGATGTGTTAAAACAATTTTTGGATTATTATAAAGCTTTGTATTCTTCCGAGCTATATTCCAATACAGAAGATGAAGGAATATATTTAAATTTGATTATTGGGCCAAAAATTTCAGAGCATTTTAAATAAAAACTTGAGGCACCTATATCGGTTGTTGAACTTTGGTCAGCATTGAAGTCTCTCAGAACTGGGACCACTCCAGGTAGTGATGGATTCACAGTGGAGTTTTTTAAGTCTTTTCAAACAATACTATTACCTCATCTTTTTAAATTATATCAATCGCAACTGAAGAAGGGTCATATATCAGGTACTATGGCGGAATCTTTAACAATTGTTTTGCCGAAGCCAAACAGAGATCCCATGTTGGTTTCAAATTACAGGCCTATTTCTTTAATTAATGTGGATGGTAAAATTCTGGCTAAACTATTGGCTCTGAGGTTAGCCAAGACTATCACTTATATGATTGGAATGCACTAAATGGGTTTTGTTGCTCAAAGACATTCTGCAAATTACACCAGATTGGCACTTCACTTGCTTAATTTAGCAAAAACAATAGATGATCTGGCTTTCTCTGTTTCCTTAGATGCAGAGAAGGCCTTTAATCATGTAGAATGTACTTATGTACCAAGCAATGGAGTGGTTTGGAATAGGTTCCGGATTTATTAAAATGATTCAAACCTTGTAAAGTTCCCCCTCAGCCAGATTATATATTAATAATACATTTTTGGAGCATTTTTGACTGAATAGAAGAGTTAGACAAGGATATCCCCTATCTCCTTTGCTTTTTCATATTGTTTTGGAACCCTTGTTGTTGGCTATTCGGCAAGCAAAGGAGATACAGGGAATTCCATATGTAGGTTGAGATTATAAAATCTCAGTTTATGCAGATGATATTTTGCTTCATTTGAAAAATCCTGAATCAACCATCCCTCATTTACTGGAATTGATTGATCGATTTGGAAAATTTTCTGGATATAAGATAAATTGGAATAAATCAGAGGCTCTTCCATTGAACGTGCATTGTGTAAAAGGTCTAATTGATCCATTCCCATTCCTTTGGAAGGAAGAGGGAATAAAATATTTAGGTGTAATGATACAAAAAACATTGGAAGACACAATGACAGTAAATGAAAAATCTTTATTGTAGAAGGTTAAAGAAATGTGTGAGCATTGGAATCCATTACTTCTTTCTTGGTGGGGGAGAGTCCAAACCATCAAAATGATGATTTTGCCTGCAGTTTGTTACCAAATGAGTATGTTACCAGTTTATTTTCACAGTTCCTTTTATAAAAAATTAAATGGGATTCTTACAAAATTTCTTTGGCTGGGTAAAACTGCTAGAATAGCCTTAGTATCTTTGCAAAAATCACAATTGGTGGGAGGGGTAAATTTTCCAAATTTTTACAGATATCATCAATCATTTATTTTGCATCAGGGTATGTATTGGATCCTTCCTGAACTCATGGTTGATACTAGAAAGTCATCTTATGACCCCCATTACGTCTGAGCCATATTTTGAGTATCAAGCTTCCTAGAATATACAAGGATAATGTTATTCTTCCTTCCACCTGGAATACATTAAAATATATAAACACCTTAACAACCATTCCAATACAACAATCTATGTGTCAATCCCTATGGTTAAACTCCAAGATACAAATTGGCGAGTCTAAAATCCTCTGGAAACATTGGTTGCAGGCAGGCATATGTACTCTAGATCAGTGGTTCCCAACCCTGTCCTGGTGGACCCCCAGGCCAATTGGGTTTTCAGGCTAGCCCTAATGAATATGCATGAGAGAGATTTGCATATAATGGAAGTGACAGGCATGCAAATCTGCTCCATGCATATTCATTAGGGCTATCCTGAAAACCTGATTGGCCTGGAGGTCCTCTAGGACAGGTTTGGAAACCACTGCTCTAGATGATGTGATATCAAATGGGAAAATAGTAAATTTATTGCAATTGCAACAATCAATTGGCATATCAAAGTCTCAAGGTTATAAATGGTTGCAGTTGAAACAGGCCATTCAGAAAAGGATCCCTGATTGACGTATCTTAAAAAAATCAGTATAGCTTGCTGGGCTTATGTTTCCAGATAGATTTGCAAGGGCATCAGGCAGCCAAGTGGTACAAATTATCTGAATATTTTAATAAAAAACCAAAAACAAGCTTAAAAGATATTTGGAGTATTGAAACAAAGCAGCATATTGCTGCTACACAATGGCCACGGATTTGGACTTAGAGAATGAGATGTACAGCGTCAGCATCTATGAGACAAACTTGGTTCTTTTTGTTATATAGAATTTTTTGGACCCCAGTTCGTTTACAAAAGTTCAAAGTCTAATAGATGCTGGCATTGTCATCTTGAGGTAGGAACACTGGATCATTGTTGTTTTACTGCCCCTTGATACTGTAGAAAGATTTACGGTCCACTAATCAGTTACATAAACAAATACGTGCCTGTTAGTTTCTAGGGAAGACCATAATATCTCATCCAGGTTCAACTTTCTTGCCTATTTACACGACCAGACCAAGGCTAATGAGAAATACTTTTATTATGAAAATAGAAAAATATAATTCACAAGCCAGCAACAATATCTAAATATTGTTCACAAAATATCCGGTTACATATATGAACCTCAGTACATAATTATCACAACACTTGCTAGATAACTAAGTAAAACTAAATCTTACACACACTAAACAATTCCTTATAATAATAATCCCTGATTAGCAGCAATCTATTACAGTTATCATCAAAAGTAGTTTTACAAGCCTTATCCTATATCACAATCGGATGCATTTATCTAACCCCAGCTGATAAGATAATAAGTTCCTTATCTCACCATCCAATTAGGCCTTGGCACAAAATCAGGTGAAATGGAAGACGTCTCTTCTCAGCTTAGCAGATATAGAAATCCTTCTATTACAGGAACAAAAGTTCTTCAGATACTGGTGCAGCTATAATTTAGGTTGTCAGCAAGGTTTCTTTGATGTGATGGAATTCAGATCTGTTTAAGGTCCGATTCACTCTCTCAGACAGAGGTAACTGTTCAGGACTTAATTATTATAAAAGAGGTACGTGGAGAATACCTGTGATGAGATGCGAGTTCACCCACAACTTAACACAGACTAATTATAATTAGCACCTTTTCACTTGGATCTCGTCAGATGACTTCCCCGGACCAATCCAGAAACAGAACTTAGATGAATAGCCTTTCTGTGTAAAGTCTCATATAGGCTAGGAGATACAGGCGCCTTTCGATAGATAGGAGTATAACTTCCCCAAGATTCACACAGTCTGAGCATGAAGGCATAGATGGATGTCCTTGACTAGAATACCATTCTGGTATATACCCAGAATGCATCAGGCAGAAACAGCAAAGATGTGTTTTTCTTTCTCTTCTTGCTAGGTTCATGCTGGAATGATTTCTTGCAGACAATGGTTCAGGCTTGATGATGTCAGAGAGGCCTAACCTTCAGGTGCAAATAAGGAAACACCCCTACAATACTCAATTTCTGGAAATCAATATGGGGCAAAATTAATAGGATATTGGAGGCTTCTGTTCCACTGTCTTATACTATTTTATTTGGGACTTTATTGATACCTAAGAGTCCAATTGATGGGGAAAAAAACAGACTTATTATATGACAAGGGTGGCCATGCAGTTAATAACAAGGAATTGGAAGAACTGGGACAGACTGAACTTTACTTTTTGGTGGGGAAACTCTTTGTCAATATTATAGATATGAAAGAATGAATGCTGAGAAATTGGGACAGAATAAACAATTTAAAGACACATGGGGTCCATTAGAGGGATTTGTTAAAACAGATTAATCGAATAAACTTTTAATTCCTACTTGATTTCTACACACATCCAGAGAGGGGGGGGGAATGTACTTTGTATTAATATTTGTTTGGCTATAAGTGCTGTTTAATGTATTAACTGATTGTATACAAGAAGCAACAAACCGCTATGTAAAATCAGTAAGTAAACGGCGAAGGAACAATAAGCCACAGTGGTTTACTGCAGAGATCTCAGACCTGATCAAGGAGAAGAAAAAAGCATTCATCTCTTACAAACAATCAGGGAAGTAGGACTCTCGAGCAGACTACCTGGCCAAATCAAAAGCCGTCAAAACAGCAGTCAGGGAGGCTAAATTCCTCATGGAGGAGTCTCTAGCAAAGAACATCCAGAAGGGAGATAAATCCTTCTTCAGGTATATCAGTGATAGAAGAAAAAACTCAGGCGGGATTGTACGTCTTAGGAAACCAGACGGAGACTATGTGGAAAAGGATTCGGAAAAAGCCCAACTATTAAATGAATACTTCTGCTCAGTCTTCACCCGAGAAGCGCCAGGGCTCGGCCCTCAGCTACAGACAAGGGTTGGCTCAGTTGACCCGTTTAGTAACTTTGAGTTTACGCCCAGCAGTGTCTACGGTGAGCTGTCAAAGCTCAAGGTTAACAAAGCAATGGGGCCGGACAACCTGCACCCCAGGGTGCTTAGGGAGCTGAGTGATGTCTTGGCGGAGCCACTGTCCACGCTCTTCAACCTCTCCCTTAGTACAGGCAGTGTCCCGTTGGACTGGAGGACGGCTAACGTCATTCCACTCCACAAGAAAGGCTCAAAGATGGAGACAGCAAACTACAGACCAGTGAGTCTAACATCGATAGTGAGCAAACTAATGGAAACTCTAATCAAACACCAATTAGATAAGATCCTGGATGAGGAGAATCTACGGGATCCCCGACAACATGGATTTACTAAGGGGAGATCCTGCCAATCCAACCTGATCAGCTTCTTTGACTGGGTAACGGAGAAGCTGGATATTGGGGAGTCCCTGAACATCGTGTACCTGGACTTTAGCAAAGCATTCGATAGCGTACCACACCGCAGGTTACTGAGCAAGATGAGTTCTATAGGATTAGGTAACACATTGATGAAATGGGTTGGGAGCTGGCTTGGAGGTAGGCTCCAAAGGGTGGTGGTGAACGGCACCCCCTCCGAAATGACGGAGGTGATTAGTGGAGTACCGCAGGGCTCAGTCTTGGGCCCAATCCTATTCAACATCTTTATAAGAGACTTGGCAGAAGGGCTTCGATGTAAAATAACATTATTCGCCGATGACGCCAAACTGAGTAATGTAGTGGGCAAATGCACAACAGACGAAGATTCAGTGCCCGACAACATGATGCACGACCTACTCCTACTGGAGCGATGGTCTAGGACATGGCAACTCAACTTCAATGCCAAAAAAATGCAAAGTTATGCACCTGGGCAGCCAGAATCCATGCAAGTCTTATACCCTTAATGGCGAGATCCTAGCAAAAACGGTAGCAGAACGAGACTTGGGGGTAATCGTCAGTGAGGACATGAAGTCTGCCAATCAAGTGGAGCAGGCTTCATCCAAGGCAAGACAAATCATGGGCTGCATACGAAGGGGTTTCGTCAGTCGTAAGGCCATTGTATAGATCCATGGTGAGGCCCCACCTGGAATACTGTGTGCAATTCTGGAGGCTGCATTATCGCAAGGATGTGCTGAGACTGGAGTCGGTGCAAAGAATGGCCACCCGGATGGTCTCGGGACTCAAGGATCTACCATACGAAAAACGGCTTGACAAATTACAGCTATACTCGCTCGAGGAGTGCAGAGAGAGGGGGGACATGATCGAGACGTTCAAGTATCTTACGGGCCGCATCGAGGCGGAGGAAGATATCTTCTTTTTCAAGGGTCCCACGACAACAAGAGGGCATCCGTTGAAAATCAGGGGCGGGAAACTACGAGGTGACACCAGGAAATTCTTTTTCACTGAAAGAGTGGTTGATCGCTGGAATAGTCTTCCACTACAGGTGATTGAGGCCAGCAGCGTGCCTGATTTTAAGGCCAAATGGGATCGGCACATGGGATCTATTCACAGGGCAAAGGTAGGGGAGGGACATTAAGGTGGGCAGACTAGATGGGCCATGGGCCCTTATCTGCCGTCTATTTCTATGTTTCTATGTTTCTATATTGTTGGTACTTTGTATTTGATTTAAAAATGAATAAAGAATTACAACAAAAAAAAAAGAAAAAAGGATCCTTTCTTCCCTAATATAATCTGGTAGAGAGTTCCATATTTGTGGAACTGTGACCTGAAAAAATAGTATCACGTCTTGGATACATTATTCTCAAAGTCGGAATATGTATAGAGCTAGAGAGATGTATGCAAACATAAACTAATCTGCTATATTCACTGTATAGAATGGGATTTGGGAGCAAAGAACACATTGATGTTTTATTGACTTTGTAAAGAAAAGCTTTTAACTGCTTTTGGTACCTTGGTTTCAATATCATAACATAAGCACAGCCATACTGGGTCAGACCAAGGGTCCATCTAGCCCATATCCTGTTTCAACAGTGGCCAATCCAGGTCACAAGTACCTGGCAGAAACCCAAAGAATAGCAACATTCCATGCTACTGATCTCAGGGCAAGCACTGGTTTCCCCATGTCTGTCTCAATAGACTATGGACTTTTCTTCCAGGAACATGTCCAAACCTTTTATAAACTCATCTATGTTAACTGCTGTTACCACATCCTCTGGCAACAAGTTCCAGAGTGTATTCTTTGAATGGGGAAAAAAAAACCCCAACAACCCTACTTCCTTCTTTTTGTTCTAAAAGCATTTCCCTGTAGCTTCTTTGAGTACCCCCTAGTTTTTGCTATTTTTATGGAGTAAAAAATAAATTCACTTGTACCCGTTCTACAGCACTCAGGATTTTGAAGACTTCAATCATATCTTCCCTCATTCATCTATTTTCTAAGCCGAAGAACATTAATCTCTTTAGTCTTTCATCATACAAGAGGAGTCCATTCCCTTTATCCTTTTGGTTACTCTTCTTTGAACCTTTCTAATTCTGCTATATATATATATATATATATATATATATATATATATATATATATATATATATATATATATAATTTTTAGATATGGCAACCAGAGTTGAATGCAGTACTGAAGGTGAGGTTGCACCATGGAGTGATACAGAGGCATTATTACATTCATAGTCTTATTTACCATCCCTTTTCTAACAGAAACATAGAAACATGATGCAGATAAAGGCCAAATGACCCATCCAGTCTGCCCATCCACAGCATCTAAGGTGTGGTTGCATCATGGCATTATAACAATTTCTTTGTTCTCCATTCCTTTCCTAATATCTCCTAAAATTTTGCTTACTTTTGAAGCATCCACTGCACACTGAGTAGAGATTTTCCACATGTTAGGGCCGCCAGTGCTGTTTAGCACCTTCAACATCGGGACAGGCAGTCCCACAGCAGTCCGACCCAGCCAGCTGAGAGGGTCCTTGCTTAGGATCCTTAATTACCGGACCAGCTGCGGTACGCAGCCCGCGGTCGCGAGCTGAAGGGGCGTGGCTAAAGGGGCTTGCCCCTTTGGAGCCCAAGAGGAGCAGGGAGTAGGGTTATCGATCTCCTTCAATATGGGCAAGAGGAAGGCCAAAGCAATTCAATCTGCTGTGATGACGGGTCTGATGGATCGTCATCTTATGGTTCCCATTTGCCACATGTTGAAGAGCAGGTAACTTTAGAAACTCAGGCTGCCTCTTTAACCTCTGGGGAACCCTCACCACCTCCTCAACCATCATATTCCCTAGGGTCAGAAGAATCCCCCCCCTTTAAGGAGGGAGTAACGTCTTCCCCACAGTTATCTTCACTATCTGGATTAGAGGTTTCAGGACAGTCCTTGGGGCAAGCTAAAGAACTAATCCCAGTACAGGTGGTTACTGGGCAAGGCTTGGATGCTCTCCCTAAGGATAAAGTGATCACCCTAAATGATGTTTGGCTAAGCATCAATAGAATAGAGTCATCATTACAAAGAACCGTTTTGAATTTATGTCAATTCTCATCTGAAAATTAAAGAGCAAGATGTTAAATTTGGAGAAACAGCTGTGAAGTTTGAAAAATTGGATCAGGCAGTAACTACTTTACAAGCTAGTGCTGTTTCTAATATTAAGGATAATATGATGACACACGTTAAATTAGAAAAAATGGAAAATTCTATCAGGGTTAAAAATCTTCATATATTAAACTTTCCAATTACACATTATTTGTCTCCGATGGAACTCTTGAGAAAGTATTTGAAGGAAATTTTACATTATAATAAAATGGAAGCTTTTGAGGTTGATAACCTCTATTACATCTCAAGAGATTCTAAGAGAATGGCAGATAAAGGTGAAATGGATAAAATGGTGTCACCTGATAGTTTGAACATATAACAGTTTCTAGAATCATCCAAAAACATAATAGATAAGCGAGCAACTCTTCTCGTGGCCTTTAAGACAGAGCTGGAAAAACAAGCTATTTTAAAATTATATTTTTTGAAAAAACAAGAGATGTTTTGTGGCCAACGTGTGATAATTTTCCCAGATGTCTCTAGACAAACCCAGTTTAAAAGGAAGCAATTCCTCCAGCTAAAGCCTAAGGTTTTGGCAGTTGGAGCTACTTTCTTTTTGAAATCTCCGAAGAGGGAGGAGGAACAGCGTACCTGAAGCTTCACTGCTCAGGGCGGAGAAAGGCAGCGTCGGTGCCGAGCACCGAAGAAGGCAGCAAGGAGGAGACCAGGCTTGGGGAAGCGGCGAGAGTTCGCTCCGCCCCCCCCACCGCGTCAGAGGCAGCGCCGGACTCCACCTTAAGGGGGAGGGGCCAACGGCGCCCAGCCGTTCGGCGCCCGGCGAAGGCGCGCGGCAAAGGCGCTCGCCTTAGCGACAGCGCCTTTGCGAAGAGCCTCAAGAAGGGCCAAGTTACTACACCCAGGAGCACCAGGGAAAGACTGAAAGGTACGGAAGAAGCAGGCGCAGAAGGAACGAACATACACAAGCAACAGTAAGGTAAGGTAGAGCAAAGGCAGCACACATAAGAAGGCAGTAAGCAGCACACACAAGAAGAAGGCAAGAAGCAGGCGCAGAAAGAGGCAGGCACACAAGGAGCAAACACACAAACAAAGTATAGTAAGTATAGTAAGGTAGAGCGAAGGCAGCACACATAAGAAGAAGGCGCAGTAGGAAGCAGGCACACAAGGAACACGTAATCTTAAGTGTTATATTAAAGTAGGAACGACAATGGAAGCAGAGGGAAACCAGAAGATGAGCTTTCCAGTGTTCTGCACTGACTGTCATATGTATGATTACCTCCCCTCGGGGAGACAGTCGTATATATGCGGTCGGTGTCAGGAGCTGGAAAGCTTGAAGAAGGAAGTCAAGCGACTAGAGGACAAGATACAGGAGCTAGAAGGATCTTACACCAAGGAAGACCCATTCAGGACAGCTGAAGACTTCATGAGCGAGAGACACATCGAGAAGGAAGTCAGGGAACTCGAGGAATTCATTGAGGAAGCATACAAGAGGAGGGTGGAAGAGAACGAACTACAGAAGAAAGAAGAAGTTACACCAACATCGAAGGGAGAACAAGAAGAAGAAGATCTCAAAGAAGACACCCATAGAGGAAACACACACGAGGGAGAGAAATTGGCCAGTCGATGCCCGGAGGAAGAAAGAGCGGAGCACACCGAGGACACTGACCTGAGACCCAAGCGAACATTGAAGAAGGGAAAGTCAGCGATCCTAGTGGGGGATTCGATCCTGAGGCATGGGGACAGCCACATAGCAGGAGGGAGAGAGGATCGACTGGTGACCTGCCTCCCGGGAGCGAGAACCAAGGACATCGTGGACAAAATTGGAAAGATCCTGGATGGAGCTGAGACGGAAGAGACCACAGTAATGATCCACATAGGGACGAATGATGTCAGCAGGAGGGACTACAGAAGAAGCACGCTGATAGAACAGTTCAAGATCTTGGGAAGGAAGCTGAAGACGAGGACCCAGAAGATAGCGTTCTCAGAGATCCTACCGGTACCGAGGGCAGATGTGAAAAGGCAAGAGGAACTACAATCAATAAATGCGTGGATGAGGAGATGGTGTGAGGAAGAAGGATTCCACTTCGTGAGGAACTGGACGATGTTCTGGGGCAAGAGCAAGCTCTACAGGAGAGACGGATTGCATTTGAGCGTGGCGGGAACTAGACTTCTAGCAAACAACGTCAAAAGAGGAATAGAACAGGCTTTAAACTAAGAAGAAGGGGAAAGCCGACAGTCGACCAAGCGTCGATGATTCGGAAGAAGGTATCCAATGAAGATACTGAGGGAAAAAAAGGCTTGGAAGAAACAAGGGACAATTTACAGGAGTCGACTAACCAAGAAGAGGAAGGTAGAAAGATTGTAGCCAAAAAGAAGACTCTAAAGACCGAAGCACAGGGAAAGGAAATGAAGGCAACAAAATTCCAGGAGCTAAATTGCATATATACTAATGCAAGGAGCCTAAGAAACAAAATGGGGGAATTAGAAGCCATGGCCATTGCAGAAGACATAGACATCATTGGAATCTCTGAAACATGGTGGAATGAGGAAAGCAAATGGGATACAGCACTGCCGGGGTACAAGCTCTATCGCCAGGACAGGTCAGGACAGAAAGGCGGTGGAATAGCACTATACATAAAAGAAAGCATACAATCGACAAGAATGGACATAGCAGAGACGGCCAACAAGCTAGAATCACTATGGGTTAAAATACCGGGAAGGAAAGGGCCTGAAATAAAGATAGGCCTATACTATCGTCCTCCCGGACAAACCGGAGAGATCGATGAAGAAATGGAAGCTGAGATAAACGAGAATGCAAAAGCGGTAATACGGTTATTATGGGAGACTTCAACTACCCTGGGATAGACTGGAGTCTTGGAAGCTCAAGCTGCACTAGGGAGACAGAATTTCTGGAGGCTGTACAAGATTGCTTCTTGGAGCAGCTTGTTAGAGAACCAACGAGAGGAATTGCCACTCTGGACCTAATCCTAAATGGACTGAGGGGACCTGCAAAGGAGGTGGAAGTAGTGGGACCGTTGGGAAACAGCGATCATAATATGGTCAAGTTCAAGGTGGAAATAGGAATACTGAAAGGAAAGAGAACCATAGCGACAACCTTTAACTTCAGGAAAGGAAACTACGAAGCAATGAGGGGAATGGTAAAGAAGAAACTTAGGAACACTTCCAAAAAATGGCAGACGGTGGAACATGCCTGGTCCTTTTTCAAGGACACGGTGAACGAGGCACAAAATCTGTATATCCCCAGATTCAGAAAAGGGTGCAACAAGAGTCGAACAAAAGACCCGGCGTGGATAACTAAAATAGTGAAGGAAGCGATAGGCAATAAGAAAAATTCATTCAGAAAATGGAAAAAGGACAAATCTGAGGGAAACTTGAAAGAGCACAGGAAGTATCAAAAAGAATGTCACCGTGTGGTTCGAAAAGCCAAAAGAGAGTATGAAGAGAGACTAGCCAGGGAAGCACGAAATTTCAAGCCATTCTTTAGATATGTTAAAGGCAAACAGCCGGCTAGGGAGGAGGTGGGACCGCTGGACGACGGAGACCGGAAGGGAGCGGTGAAGGAAGAGAAAGAGGTCGCGGAAAGACTTAATATGTTCTTTTCGTCTGTATTTACAAGCGAAGACACAACCAACATACCGGAACCCGAACAAATCTTCAATGGAAATCCAGCACAAAAGTTAACATCCATGGAAGTGAGCCTCGATGATGTGTACAGGCAGATAGAAAAACTAAAAACCGACAAATCCACAGGTCCGGATGGAATCCATCCAAGGGTTCTGAAGGAACTAAAGGAGGAAATAGCGGAGCTACTATAGCAAATTTGCAACCTATCTCTGAAAACAGGTGTGATCCCAGAGGATTGGAAGATAGCCTACGTTACGCCCATCTTTAAAAAGGGATCAAGAGGTGACCCGGGGAACTATAGACCGGTGAGTCTGACCTCGGTTCCGGGGAAAATGGCGGAAGCACTGATAAAAGAAAACATCGATGAACATTTTGAAAAAAACGAACTTCTGATATCCAGCCAACATGGTTTCTGCAGGGGAAGATCGTGCCTGACTAACTTATTGCACTTCTTTGAGGGAATTAACAAACAGATGGACAGAGGAGACCCCATAGACATCATATACCTAGATTTCCAGAAAGCCTTTGACAAGGTGCCTCATGAACGTCTACTCCGGAAACTGAAGAACCATGGGGTGGACGGAGACGTGCATAGATGGATCAGAAACTGGTTAGAGGGAAGGAAACAGAGGGTAGGAGTGAAGGGCCATTACTCGGACTGGAGGAAGGTCACGAGTGGTGTTCCGCAGGGCTCGGTGCTCGGGCCACTGCTTTTTAATATATTCATAAATGATCTAGAAACAGGAACGAAGTGTGAGATAATAAAATTTGCGGACTACACCAAACTATTTAATGCAGCTCGGACGAAGGAGGAATGCGAAGAATTGCAAAGGGACTTGGACAAACTAGGGGATTGGGCTGAGAGATGGCAGATGAAGTTCAATGTTGAGAAGTGCAAAGTATTGCATGTGGGAAACAGAAACCCGAGGCACAATTATACGATGGGAGGGATGTTATTGACTGAGAGTACCCAAGAAAGGGACTTGGGGGTGATGGTGGACATGACAATGAAGCCGACGGCACAGTGTGCAGCGGCTGCTAAGAGAGCGAATAGAATGCTAGGTATAATCAAGAAGGGTATTACAACCAGAACGAAAGAAGTTATCCTGCCGCTGTACCGGGCAATGGTGCGTCCGCAACTTGAGTACTGCGTCCAGTATTGGTCGCCGTACCTTAAGAAGGATATGGCGTTACTCGAGAGAGTTCAGAGGAGAGCGACACGACTGATTAAGGGGATGGAAAATCTTTCATACGCTGAGAGATTGGAGAACCTGGGTCTCTTTTCCCTGGAGAAGAGGAGACTTAGAGGGGATATGATAGAGACTTACAAGATTATGAAAGGCATAGAGAGAGTAGAGAGGGACAGATTCTTCAAACTTTCAGAAAATAAAAAAACAAGAGGGCATTCGGAAAAGTTGAAAGGGGACAGATTCAAAACGAATGCTAGGAAGTTCTTCTTTACCCAACGTGTGGTCGACACCTGGAACGCGCTTCCAGAGGACGTTATAGGGCAGAGAACAGTTTCGGGGTTTAAGAAAGGATTGGACAATTTCCTGCTGGAAAAGGAGATAGAAGGGTATAGATAGAGGTTTACTACACAGGTCCTGGACCTGTTGGGCCGCCGCGTGAGCGGACTGCTGGGCGCGATGGACCTCAGGTCTGACCCAGCAGAGGCATTGCTTATGTTCTTATGTTCTTAAATGCCTTATATCATATGGAAGTGATAAATATGTGTTTTATGATCCAGTCCAGTTAGAAGATTTCATTAAAGAGAAACCTTTGCTGAAAGTTTAATTTGATTTTTTTTTTTTTTATTATTGGAGGATGATGTATCTATATAATAAAACCGTAGGCGGCGCATGCGCAGTCTTATCGGCGTGCTTCCGTGATCCGTATGTCCGTGGCCGCCAAGACTGCAGCATGCCCCGCGCTTACTACGGCCCCACGCGCAGCTCAGTTCGGCACGGCGGTTTCCCCAGATAGGGGAAGCCGAAAAACTCAATCCCGCCTCATGGTCCTGCTGCCGCTCACGAATTCCCCCCCCCAATCCTCCTGCAACAGCCGCTACCGCTCCTGTTCAAAGCGGCCTGCTGAGGTTCGCGGCCGCTGTAACGAACCTCGCAGGCCGCTCTCCACATGGTAGCACGTTCCCTCTGACGCAATCGCGTCAGAGGGAACATGCTACCGAGTTGGAGAGTGGCCTGCGAGGTTCGTTACAGCGGCCGCGAACCTCAGCAGGCCGCTTTGAACAGGAGCGGTTGCGGGAGGGGGGGGGGAGGTTTAACAGGAGGAGTCGCCGAAAAAAACCTTCAGCCGCAGCAGGCCAGCACACGGGAAGGGGAGGGGCCGAACGGAGCAGGGCAGCTCAAGGTAAGAAGGGAATGGGGGGTGGGGGAAAATGTTTCTACTACTCAGCAGGGACCTGGAGGGGAAGGGAAAACCGCCGCTGCTTCTGCAAAGGAAAGTGGTGGTAGGGGAGAGAAGGGAATGGGGGGTGGGTGGGGGAAAATGCTGCTACTACTTCTCAGAGATCTGGAGGGGAAGGGAAATATCACAGCTGCTTCTGCAAAATAAAGTGGGGGGGGGGGAGAGAAGGGAATGGGGGGGGGGGGAAAATGCTGCTACTGCTTCAGCAAGGACCTGGAGGGAAAGAGAAATACCGCTGCTGCTTCTGCAAAGGAAAGTGGAGGGGGGAGAGAAGGGAATGGGGGGGTGGGTGGGGGAAATGCTGCTACTACTTCACAGGGATCTGGAGGGGAAGGGAAATAGCACTGCTGCTTCTGCAAAGGAAAGTGGGGGGGGGGGAGACACAGAAAGAAATACAGACAGACAAAGGAGGCTAGGGAGAGAGACAGACAGAAATAAAGACAGACAGGGGACCAGAGAGACACAGAAATAAAGACAGACAGGCAAAGGGTGCCAGGGAGAGAGAGAAAAAAATTACAGGAGGGAGAAAGACAGAAAGAAAGGAAGAAAGAAACAGGAGCAGGGAGAGAGACATAAAGAAAGAAAGACAGACAGCCATATATTCTAGCACCCGTTAATGTAACGGGCTTAAACACTAGTAAATATATAAATGCCATTTGCCTGTCCTTTGAAGGTAGATAGATTTGCTTTTTGGTGCTTCTTCTTACAATACTGGCGACCACAATAATGTGGATTAGGACAAGGTTGATTAGTTGCCTTATATATGTTTTAATTTATTCTGTATGGAGTTTTTTTTTGTGGTCATTCATGAATATTTGTTACTAATGTATTGTAACGAATAATCAATAAAGAAAAAAAAGAAAGAGATTTTCCACGTTATCAACAATGACAACCAGACCAATAAGCGGTGGTCAAAATATACAAAAGTGCTGGCCTTCTCTGGTAGAATTTGACTAGGATATTCAAATCTGGGCCTAAGCTGGGCACTAAAACTTAAGGAATCTTTAACTGAGTGGTATACAACAAATGTCAATAATCCACTCACATGAAAAAGTCTATATTCAATAAACTGCTAACCATTCTTATTGGACCTGTTATTTAGTCATATTTTTAAACATACTATTTATGCAGGAAATGGCCTCAGAATTAGGGAGTACTACGCTTATAGTCTCATCGACATTTACTGCCATCGTAGAAGTAATCAGTATACATACTCCATCCTTCAATCACTGGCCAAAAACCTGCTTAGTGCATGTTTACTAATCATATTTTGCTTATAATCTTTTTATCCTTTTTTTAAATATAAGTTGTGACTAATTCACTCCACAGTGAACATCTGAATAAAGACCACTTCAAAGTTTGAAAAAAGCTAACAAGAGTTTACTTATCTTTAGTCTTTTTAGTTTTTTTGTTCTGTTTTCACTCATAAATTTCATATACTCTGTGCTGTCTCAGACTACCAGGACCAGAACCAGAGCTTTTCTACGCTCTCGGAGCTGGAGCTAGAGCCAGAGCTGACGCGGCTGGCGTTTCGCGGACCGTTAGTTTGTCCGCTGCTTCAGGGCCAATTTCAGGGCACAGTGGTATTGCCTCTTAGTATTCTGTCAGAAATTTTCAAACACTAAGCAGGTTTTTGGCCAGTGATTGAAGGATGGGGTATGTATACTGATTAATTCTACGCTGACAGTGAATGTCGATGAGACTATAAGCGTAGTACTCCCTAATTCTGAGGCCTTTTCCTGCATAAATAGTATGTTTAAAAATATGACTAAATAACAGGTCCAATAAGAATGGTTAGAAGTTTATTGAATAGAGACCTAATCTGGGCACTGACATTGAATATTGTAGCGGGGCCGGTTCCTATGACTCCGTTAGGCCCTTATCCCCGCTCACGATAGCTCTCCTTCCGCGTGCTTCCCGTAAAGAAGGAAGTCCTGCTGGTCCAAATTCACTCTCAGGTATGAAACACAAAATCAAAAAGAGTCAGTTTACCTTTCAAATACCAATCACTTTATTGGGATCTGATGCACAGGGTTGACTTTCAATAAGTCTCAGCTCCCAAACAAAACATAAGTCCAGGAAACAAAAATAGAGCTGCTAGTAAAACAAAGTCAGAACTCAGCTCTCACCTTCATCAGGTAATTATATAACAGTATCATAAACACCCTCTGCAATCCTATTGACTTGAGAAGAAAAGGGTCAAGTCCAAAGTACTACTGCTTTAAAGTCAGTCAAGTAAGCAGAGCCAATGTTAACAAGCACTACTATGCTGTATCCAAGCCTTAGAAGTAGGCAGGCTTGGTCCCAACCAGTTCAATCGCAGCTGGTGGGGGGAGGGAGTAAGTGAATCCACAATTAAACTTTCTGTTAGTACAGAATGCCACAAATGGCCCCACAAACCCAACCAGTATGGAAAGTGGATTCTCCCCATAGATTACTTCCCTCCTGCACACTATAACAGTCACAGTCCATGCAACCTTAGAACCTTTAGTTCAGCAAACAAAATGGTTTTTTTTTTTCTTCTTTTTTCTTCTTTAAATAAACGAGCCAGCACAAGTCCCTTTCAGTTCCCAGCAGAACACCTTTCCTAAACCATATACCAGCAAAGAGATACTGTTCTATTTTACACTACCCAGCCCTGCCACTTAATTCTCTTCCATGAAGATATCTTCAGGCAGTCCGGTAGGCTCTAAACAGTCCATGGGTTCTGGCACTGCTGACTGGCTGGCCACAGGGTCTGTGTCTGCTTCAATCATTTCTACGTCCTGGAACTCAGGAGAACAATCAGGAGAGACCTCTCTCTGGGCTGGCTTAGAGTAGACTGCCTTTCTCCTTCTCAGAGCAGCCTCTAAATTCTCAAGGCGAACACGCCCTGCTCTCTGAGGGGGAGGGGCAGCCTGCACAGTTTTCCTAGCTTTCTTGGGGCTTTTAATTATTCCATTCAGCTGAGAACTCACAGAGGGAGGAGAATTCCTCCTGGGCTGTTCTAAGCTGTTCTCCTCACCTTCCTCTATTCCCTGGAGATCAGTTTCATCAGGAAACAAGGGCAACATAGATTTCTCTCTAGCTTTGGTCACAATCCTATCCCCGTGGTTAGCTTTCTGTATGGCTAACCCAGGTTTAGCAAAAACCTGTTCTGGCACAAGCTGTACCTTCGGGATAGGACTGTGACATACCCTCACCTTTACAGTCTGGTCATCCTGAGCACGTGAAACTGCCTCTGTATTTTCCTGCATCCTAGACAGGCTGTCCACATTCACGCTTAATCGCCCTGGTCGATGCAGTACCTTGAACCGAAATGTCTGAAGAGCCAAATACCAACGGGTGAGGCGGGAGTTATTATTCCTCATTGTATTTAGCCACTTCAGCGCTGCGTGATCAGTTATGAGCGTAAATTCCCGCTCCTGTAAATAATGTTCCAGAGTCTGCATCGACCATTTAGCGGCCAGACACTCAAGCTCAACCGTGGCGTAACTCCTTTCATTGGGATGTAACTTACGGCTCAAATATAACACTGGGTGTTCCACCCCCTGTACCTCCTGACTTAAAATCGCCCCCAGCCCTGTGCCAGAGGCATCAGTTTGCAGTATTAGGGGTTTGGATAAATCAATGGCCCGCAGCACCGGATTTGTGCACAAGGCTTCCTTGAGGTCTTCCAGGGCCTCTTGACCTGCCTTTTCCCACACTAGTGTTTCCGGATTGTCCTTCCTCAGCATATCTGTGAGTGCTGATGCTCGTGTGGCGAAGTGGGGTATAAACCGCCTATAGTACCCGATCAGACCCAAGAACCCCCGGAGTTGCTTCTTCGTGCTGGGGCGTGGGTAGCTTCTCACACACTCTACCTTGTCAATAAGGGGCTTGACCTGTCCTCTCCCCACCACATATCCTAGATATTTAACTTGTCTCTGACCCAGGTAACATTTTTTTGGGTTGATTGTAAACCCTGCTTCCCTTAAAGACTTCAATATCGCCCTAACGTGCCCTAAGTGCTGTGCCCAACTCTGGGAATGAATTACAATGTCATCCAGGTAGGCATCCGCATAGGAATGGTGTCCCCTTAACACCTCCGTAATACCCCTTTGGCAAGATGGCAGCTGCGCCATGAAGACCGAATGGCATACACCGGAACTGGTACAAGCCGAAGGGGGTACTAAAGGCGGTCTTGGGTTTGGCACTGGGCGACAGGGGAATCTGCCAATAGCCCTTCGTAAGGTCGATAGTGGAGAGATACTGGGCCTGTCCTAGTTGATCTAAGAGATCATCAACCCGGGGCATGGGAAAAGCATTAAACTGCGATATTTCATTGAGTTGCCTGAAGTCAATGCAAAACCTGGGGGTGCCATCCGCCTTGGGCACTATAACGATGGGACTTGACCAAGGGCTTTGGGATGGCTCAATCACTCCCAGAGTCAACATTTCCTCCACCAAACTCTGCACCAACTCTTTCTTCTTTTCCGATAACCTATAAGGTTTAACCCTCACTATTTTCCCTGGGGTAGTGATTATCTCATGGGTAACCACCTCTGTATGACCTGGGATTGGGGAGAACACATCCTGGAAATCCTGCACCACGGTTTCCAGCTGTCTAGCCTGCTCCTCAGATAAGTCGGTCCCAATATTCACCCCTTCTGTTTGTGTCCAATCCGCTATCTGAGGTCCTAGGTCCTCATCTTGCTTTTGCTCGGCCATTAAGGCCAACACCTCTCTTTCCCGCCAGGGCTTGAGTAGGTTAACATGATAGGTTTGAACCCTATTTTTCTCATCCCTGACTCTATAGTCAACTTTATTAAGTTTTTCCACAATAGTGGCCGGACCCTTCCATTCCGCAAGAAATTTGTGGGGATCTGAGGGTATCAAGATTACCACTCTATCCCCCACCTTTAATTGGCGGGCCTTGGCCTTCTTGTCATAGTAAAGCTTCTGCCTCTCCTTCCCCCATTCCAGGTTGGCTTTACCTATCCGCGCCACTTGTGTAAGCCTCTTTTTTAACTGTGACAGGTAGGATACCAGATTGGGTTCTTCCTCTTCCTGCGACCCCCACTGATCCTTAACAATATCCAATACCCCTCGGGGCGTCCTGCCATAAAGCATCTCAAAGGGGCTGACGCCAAGGGAGTCTTGTACCTTTTCCCTGGCTGCGAACAGCACCAACGGGATAAACAGGTCCCAATCTCTCCTATCTTGCCCTGTCACCTTCTTCAACATGTGCTTGAGCGTTTGATTGAAACGCTCAACCAACCCATTGGCCTGGGGATGGTAGGCTGAAGTTTTTATATGCCGAATTCCGAACCCCTGCCAGAACTTTTCCATCTCCTTTGACAAAAAATTGCTCCCTTGGTCTGTCAATACCTCCCGAGGGAATCCTACTGTGCAAAACAGCCCCACTAATTCCTTCATAATTGCGGCGGAGGATGACTTCCTCAAGGTGAAAAACCAAGGATGCCTGGTGGCTACATCTATGACGACAAGTATAAAATTATGTCCCCGCGGGGTTCTCTCCAGTGGTCCTACCATATCCATGGCCAATCGTGCTAGGGGCTCCTCGACCCTGGGGACCGAAACTAACGGGGCCCGTGCAGGCTTCTTAAGGGATAGTTTCTGACACACAGGGCAGGTTCGGCAAAAATTCCTTACATCCTGCGATATTCCTGGCCAAAAAAATCTCCTTAACACCTGAATTTCCATAGCCTCTGCCCCTTTGTGTCCCGCTAGGGGATGGTCGTGAGCGGTTTGTAAGATTATTTTACGAAACCCCTGCGGGACCACCAGTTGTTCCTGTCTAACCTTAGAGGTCTGTCCCGTACATTGTCTGTATAATAACCCCTGTCTTACCCGGTACCTAACCGTACCCGGGGAAGGTACAGAGACTTGCCTCCACACTTCCTGAAGTGAGGCGTCAGCTTTTTGCTCAGCGGGGAAGGTAGGAAACACCTCTCTCACCCCTGGAGGTAACCAGGGTATTGCTTTTGAGCTGGCTACTTGCCTTAAAGCCTGACTCCTCTGGTGTTTTTGTTTTCGTTTCTGGGCTTGTGTCTGCCTGGCCTGCCTTTGGGGGTATGTCTGCACCACCTCCCCCCTGAAGGGAAAAATATGATATAATTCTTCTTCCGCTTCTGACATAACAGGACCCTGGGAACGAGTTCCCACCAAGCCCTGTTTAACCCTTAAATATTCTCCTAGGCCCTCCCAATCTCGGCCTAATATAAGGGCGTAAGGAGCGTTGGGCACCACTGCCAAATCAACCCTGTATACTTTATCCCTATATAACATAGTTGTTGATCGGAGCGGGTATCGGATGCTATCCCCATGCACACATCTAATAATCACCGTCTTCCCCCCTGACCTGATTTCCTCCCTCGGGAACAGAGAGTTACACTGGTCTGTGGCCACCATAGACTGGTCTGCACCAGTATCTATCAGGGCCCATACCTGCTTCCCTGCTATTGAGACTGGCACCTGATACTCTCTAGGACTGTATCTATCAGGGCCTCGGGTGATTATTAAATCTCTCTTTTTTTTACAGAAACGCTGCGTATGGCCACTTCCCCTTTGACCCGTTGCGACCCTGGGTTCCCAACACCTTGGGTGGCGTTCTGGTCAGACGTCTTTTCTTGACTATCAAGCAACAAAAAAGGGCTTAATCCTACCGCAGACAGGCCCTCCAGGTTCGGTGTCAACTTAATGCGTGGTTCTGCCACAGGTTGCTGCAACAGCTGCCCCAAGACTCCAGCCTGGGTGTCTTATCACCTTCATTAGTTCCTCCTGTTGTTGTCGTTCCCATTCTTGCTGGCAACTCCACAATTCCTGATTTGCCTTCAGAACGGCTTGCAGGTTTTCGCTCTGCTTTCTGCGGTGAGAAAAGCCATCAACTGTTGCTGATCCATCTTGATCTGCTACCTGCAAGAAAACAAAGAGAAAGACCAACCCAAGTGCGGTACAAAACAAACAGGTCGGCCAATCCTCCCTCACCAACCCCTTAGCTCAGGTACCTTACCAGAGCGATTGGTGAGTCTGAGCCTTTGGTTTGCAGGCCTCCTTGGCCCCCAGTCGCTGGTCTGCGTATCTGTCCTCTTATCTCCGAGTCTATTCGTCCTTCGATATAGATTCAGCAAGGTAAGGCAGGATTCTCCCGGTCTCGTGTCCCCTCTGCTCTCACTGGCGGGCGACTCCAGGAACCAGCTACTCCACGACTGGAACCACCACAACAAACTAAAATAATAAACTAACAAAACAAAAAAAATCCAAAAAGGTCAGATTTTTTTTTTTTTTCCAAGTTCCCGAGTGTCCAGCAGGAGGCGCTCTATCCCACTCCTGATACTATTTGTAGCGGGGCCGGTTCCTATGACTCCGTTAGGCCCTTATCCCCGCTCACGATAGCGCTCCTTCCGCGTGCTTCCCGTAAAGAAGGAAGTCCTGCTGGTCCAAATTCACTCTCAGGTATGAAACACAAAATCAAAAAGAGTCAGTTTACCTTTCAAATACCAATCACTTTATTGGGATCTGATGCACAGGGTTGACTTTCAATAAGTCTCAGCTCCCAAACAAAACATAAGTCCAGGAAACAAAAATAGAGCTGCTAGTAAAACAAAGTCAGAACTCAGCTCTCACCTTCATCAGGTAATTATATAACAGTATCATAAACACCCTCTGCAATCCTATTGACTTGAGAAGAAAAGGGTCAAGTCCAAAGTACTACTGCTTTAAAGTCAGTCAAGTAAGCAGAGCCAATGTTAACAAGCACTACTGTGCTGTATCCAAGCCTTAGAAGTAGGCAGGCTTGGTCCCAACCAGTTCAATCGCAGCTGGTGGGGGGAGGGAGTAAGTGAATCCACAATTAAACTTTCTGTTAGTACAGAATGCCACAAATGGCCCCACAAACCCAACCAGTATGGAAAGTGGATTCTCCCCATAGATTACTTCCCTCCTGCACACTATAACAGTCACAGTCCATGCAACCTTAGAACCTTTAGTTCAGCAAACAAAATGGTTTTTTTTTTCTTCTTTTTTCTTCTTTAAATAAACGAGCCAGCACAAGTCCCTTTCAGTTCCTAGCAGAACACCTTTCCTAAACCATATTCCAGCAAAGAGATACTGTTCTATTTTACACTACCCAGCCCTGCCACTTAACTCTCTTCCATGAAGATATCTTCAGGCAGTCCGGTAGGCTCTAAACAGTCCATGGGTTCTGGCACTGCTGACTGGCTGGCCACAGGGTCTGTGTCTGCTTCAATCATTTCTACGTCCTGGAACTCAGGAGAACAATCAGGAGAGACCTCTCTCTGGGCTGGCTTAGAGTAGACTGCCTTTCTCCTTCTCAGAGCAGCCTCTAAATTCTCAAGGCGAACACGCCCTGCTCTCTGAGGGGGAGGGGCAGCCTGCACAGTTTTCCTAGCTTTCTTGGGGCTTTTAATTATTCCCTTCAGCTGAGAACTCACAGAGGGAGGAGAATTCCTCCTGGGCTGTTCTAAGCTGTTCTCCTCACCTTCCTCTATTCCCTGGAGATCAGTTTCATCAGGAAACAAGGGCAACATAGATTTCTCTCTAGCTTTGGTCACAATCCTATCCCCGTGGTTAGCTTTCTGTATGGCTAACCCAGGTTTAGCAAAAACCTGTTCTGGCACAAGCTGTACCTTCGGGATAGGACTGTGACAATATGTAGGTCATTAGCAACCCTCTGGGTTGTCTATCCTATAACAGAGCTTGGTATCACCCACAAAAAGACAAACTTTGCCAGATAACCCTTCCATAATATCACTTACCAAGATATTACATGGAGCCAGCCCAAGAACAGATCCCTGCGACACTCCACAAACAACATTCTTTATCCTCTGAGCAAATTCCATTTACCACTACCATTTGTCTCTTGCCACTTAACCAGCTTTTAATCCAGTTCGTCACTTTAGGGTCCATACTGCATGTAAAAACTATACTGTAGCTTTCAAAGGGCACTTCAGAAACTATAGTATATCCTTTAAAATAACACTAGCTAAAAGCCAATATCCGTCTGTCAAAAAACACATTTTTTCAAAAATGATATGACAAAGGTTGTTTGCAGCTGTAACATTACAGGGTTTTACAGGAAGAAAATACAGGAATATTTGTTCCAGAAATGTGAGTGTAATTGCTCAGGTGGAAAAAAAAAATTACAAAATGGCACAAAAGCAAAATTAGAAACACTTAGCAATCAGAGAAATGTCAGAAGAAACATGGCTGCCGTACATTTCTTAGATTGAAGTAAGTAGCTAAAAATTGCCCTTCTTTTGAAGTTGAAGGCGGATAAAGGTTTGTATTTTATCCTCTAAAATGAAATTGTTCGAGTAGAAATAGTGCACAACTGGAGTTGGTACAAAAACATATGCAAGAGCATTAGCACAAAAAGACGCCAAAGAGTTAAGAGAAACCATAAAGTTCAGCACATTATTGTAGTTTTTGCTTTAGGGAGTGTTTCAGTCTGACTTCATTCTCATAGCTGATGCCTTGACTTGCAAATTGTACCAGAGGTTAATTCACCGTTTAATATGATACTCAGTTGTTGCGGGGCTTTGCATTTGTTAAAGGACATAGGTGGACTACCGTATTTTCACGCATATAACGCGCGCGTTATACACGATTTTACAAACCGTGCATAACCTTGCGCGTTATACGCGTGAGCACGTTTTACAATGTTTTTTTTACATAGTTCCCCCCCAACGTCCGATTCACCCCGCAGACGTTAAGTGAACTGTTTTGTTCTTTTTCTGGCTCCCTGTGCACAGTGGTGGCTTTGGTCCCGTTTTGAAAAGTTACATTTTGAACCGCGTGGAGTTTTTTGCCTATGATACAGAGCAAGACTGGCTTAAGAACTCATTGGGTTGCCGTCCGTATATTGTTGATAAGTTGAGGCTTTTTCTCCACCTATTATAAATGCACTTTCAAAGGGTATCTCCACCACTAGGCTAATAACAATTTTTGCTGATTGCAGTTGTATTTAGATTTAAACATCTCTGTCATATCTCCCCTCTCCCGCCTTTCCTCCAAAGTATACATATTGAGATCTTTAAGCCTGTCCCCATACGCCTTATCACGAAGACCATACACCATTTTAGTAGCCTTCCTCTGGACCGACTCAATTCTTTTTATATCTTTTTGAAGGTGCGGCCTCCAGAATTGTACACAATATTCTAGTCACTATGAATGTACCCAGAGCTCAGCTTTTTTCTTCCAGGCTCCTAATCTCTGGAATGAATTGCCACCATACATTAGTTCAGAATCATCCTTTAAGAACTTTAAAAATTTTTCTATACCGCTTAAGAACTAAATGGTTCACATGAGTTAAAACAAACATAATAATTATGACAAACTAAAACTATCTTTTCTTTTCCAAGGAACTGTTAAGTCATAAGAATGCAGTGACAAACAATTGGTTTTTTAGCCTATGATTGAAACCGATCAATACATTGTCGCAACTGACCCATCAGACGGCTATGTGGCTGCTTGTGTTTATGTTTATTAAGTAAAGCTTAATATCCTGCAATATGCAAAAGGTCAAATGGCTTACGATTAACATCAATGGTCAAAATAAGGAAAAGGAACGCCATGGATAAAAGGACAGGGCTAAGCTAATCATTCAAGAAAACATTTAGTTCTCAAAGTTGAGTCAGGTGTGCTACTCCCACTCACAGCAACCTCCCCTCCCATCCCCACCCCATAATTAGAATTCTCTATTTTTTCATTCAGAGAATAGTTAAGCTCTGGAATGCGTTGCCAGAGGTTGTGATAAAAGCAGATAGCTTAGCTGGTTTTAAGAAAGGTTTGGACAAATTCCTGGAGGAAAAGTCCATAGTCTGTTATTGAGAAAGACATGGGGGAAGCCACTGCTTGCCCTGGATCGGTAGCATGGAATGTTGCTACTCTTTGGGTTTAGGCCAGGTACTAGTGACCAGGATTGGCCACCGTGAGAACAGGCAACTGTGATTGGTGGACTATTGGTCTGACCCAGTAAAGCTATTCTTATGTTCTTCTGATAGGGGTGGGATATTGAAAGCAAACGGGGGAAAAAAATGAGCTTTTAACAATGACTTAAATTTTGGAAATGAAAGCTCAGAATGAAGATATGGAGAAAGATTGTTCCATAATAAAGGAGACAAGATAAGATAAGCTGAACTACAAGTTGACAAGTACTGTGCAGCCTTGGGGGGAAGGAAGAACTAACATGTGAGTGTCCAGAGAACGCAAGGAACATACCAGGTATTCGGAATTGTGACAGAAGATAGATAAGATGGTAAAAAACACAAAAACTAGGTAAACCAACCTCAAGCAGAGCAGAACAAGAAAAGGAAACCAAGTGAGGAGTGAGACTGCACAAATCAGCCTTGGAATCAACACGTTTATTCATGTAAACTCAATTAAAAACAACACATATATAAATGCATAAATATAACGTGTTGGTGAATGACCAGGAAACCTCGATCCAAGATGGCCGCGAGCTGGTGAGAGCGAGTAAGACGCCGCCAGAGACTCGAACAAATAATATTTTCCTTTTGCCTTACCGATGCCGATGAGGAGAGGGAAAGGCGCCTCTGGTGCCTTGAGGCGCCCCGAGACTCCTCTCCAGAAGACTATGGAGGATTTCTTACGACGTCTTAATCAAGAGACTGCTGCATCGGGGAGTCGCCCGCTGGAACCGCCGGGAAGGAGTGAGGCCGTGGCGAGTTTCCTTGGGCTAGAGTCGACTCTGAGCCCCGACGCCAGGACCCCGCCCCCTCAACCGCAGTGTGCTAGCTCTCCACGGGAAAGTAGCCAGTCCGAAGAGGCAGACTCCGTTTCCCGGGAGGCTGAAATGGGCGAAGCACTGGAGGAGAATGAGACTGCGGTGGGAACAACGAAGGGGCTTGAATTGAAACAAGATATCCAGCGAGAGAAGACTGACATTTCTGAGGAACTTGGGACAATACAAGCAAGTACATTTACTGTTCCTAAACCCATGAATGTTACCCTAGACTCTATATGGGACTTGATAATTACTCTGGGACAAACATTGTCACCACAAATTAAAATATTAGAAGAGAAATTCTTAGAACAAAGAAATGAAATAAATGGACTTAAACAGGAAAATATATTGATGAAAAATAATGCGGGAAAAATAGACAAAAAGATAATGTAATGTAATGTAATTTATTTCTTATATACAAGTGAAATAAATCAGGTGCAAATGACATTGATTAAAGACAACCTTAATCTCAGGAGAAAGGTAGAAATGATGGAAAATAACATGCGGTTGAATAATCTTAGATTTTTGAACTTCCCAAAGATTCCTTCTTTATCAGCAAAAGAAGTTTTAAAAAAGTACTTTTGTGAAGTTCTCAATGTTCCAAATGATGCCTTTCCTCCTTTCTCTAAAATATATTATTTGCCAACACCAAAAAATTTGGAAGAACAACATCCATTAGAACAACAAGCCCAGGGCGAACAGATGGATCTAACATCATTATTGGAATCTTCAATGAAGGAGGTAGCTATTCCAGCTACCCTATTAGCTACGGTGGTTTTATCACCGGACAAAAATTGGATATTACAGCTTTATTTTAAAAATAGACATAAAGAATTTCTTGGACATAAAGTTCAAATATTTCCGGACGTGACAAGGGAATCTCAGAAACGAAGGAAGGAATTTTTTCTTCTTAAGCCTGGGGTCACTGCAATGGGGGCATTATTTCTGCTACGATATCCTTGCAAATGTATTGTAAAGTATAAATCTTGAAATTATATTTTCTTTGAACCTTCTCAGTTGACAGGATTTCTCTCTAGGAGGCGCCTTGAAGGGGAAGAAGAAAAACTCAATGCATACATTTACTCTTGCTCCACTCTCATCTGACCGCCTAATTTGTAACTTAAATTTTTTTTTCCTTTTTTCTTTCTCGCTCAGGAAGCATCTTGGATCTCCAATTTTGGGACTTTAAATTTGATCGAGTAAATAGTAATTTAGTTATATTAAATGTTCTTTTGTGCTTTTTTTTATATATATCGACCTAATCATATTCTGTACAAGAAGTTTATTCTTGATAATATGTTTAAAAGTTTAGTTTAGTTTAGTTTTATTAAATTTGATAAATCGCTTATTTCATACTAAGCGAGTAACAATTTAAAAAATATGTTATACACAACCTTAAGAGGGGGGTAAGAAGCCTCTAACAGACAGTACAGACGAACTGTGGAACACAGGGAAGGAGCAAAGGTGGGTAAAAGTTACAAATCGCAGTTTCTCAAGAGAGAGGAAAATGAAAAACTAGTAGGGGGAGAAAACGTTAGGATTGGGGTTAAAAAAAAAAATAATAAATATAACGTGTTCAGTTTTTGAGTTTACATGAATAAATGTGTTGATTCCAAGGTTGGTGTGTACAGTCCCACTCCCCACTTGGTTTCATTATCTTGTTCTGTTTTGGGTCACTAACGACAAAGGATATTATATTTATGCATTTATATATGTGTTCAGTTTTTAATTGAGTTTAAGGTTGATGTATCCAAATGTAACCCTTGAAGGTCAAAAAGAGAATTCTATATTGGCATCTATAATATATAGGTAAACAATATAAGTTAATCAGAAGAGGGGTAACATGGTCTTAATATCTTGCCTTTGCTAATAGCCTAGCGCAATAATTCTGTAAAGTCTGAGCACTCTACCTTTGCAATCTGTGTAGTCTTACTATACCTGTGTGACTGCTATATCCAGTGCTGGTTTTAGACATGCTGGGGCCCAGGGTAAAAATTAAGGAGGAGCCTCTTATCCCCTTTCCTTCCCGGTCCCTCCCACCGATCTCTCCAATGCCATTACTACCACACACAAAACAACTTTTAATGACTTCTCCACAAACAAAACATAGACAGACCTTTACCAAATACAGAACAAGGGATCACAAATAGAAATAGAAACTGAACTGGGGACCCCAAGAAATTAAACTCAGCAAGTACAACAACACTGGATAAATAAAAACTAGATATGCATTTCTTTTTGTACTGATCCCAGCCCAAATCCCCCACCAAAAATAAATAAATAATAAATTAGCCACTTCCTACAGGGAACAGAAGATTGGAGGGTGGCCAATGTTATGCCAGTTTTTAAAAAGGGGTCCAGGAGAGATCCACAGAATTACAGTAAGCCTGACCTCAGTGCTGGGCAAAATAGTAGAAACAATTATAAAAAATAAAATAGTGGAACATGTAGACAAACATGATTTAATGAGACAGAGTCAGCCTGTGCTTAGCTGACAGAGGTCTTACCTCTCCAATTTGTTTGAAGGTGTGAATAAACATGTGGATAATGGCGAGCTGGTTGATGTAGGGCATCTAGATTTTCAGAAAGCTTTTGACAAAGTTCCTCATGAGAGGCTCCTGAGAAAATTAAAGAGTCATGGGATAGGAGGCAATGTTCAGTCGTGGATTAAGAATTGATTATTGGACAGGAAACAGAGGGTAGGGTTAAACGGTCATTTTTTTTCAATGGAATTAGAACTATATGTATATTCCCCAAGTTGTTATAAATCAGATTTTCTCAAATTGTTTCTTTTTCTTCCGGGCCTCAGTGATACCACAGCAGCATACGTTCACTCATCACTGGCCCACACTTCATGTTTAGACTTTCCTAATCATTAAATATGTTTGTTTAAGTTATTTCAAACTTTTAAATTTAGATGATTAACTTATCGTATAAGATGTTTCTCATGGTTCGACCCAGGGAGGTTAGATCCAACATTTTAGCCTTAAGCTTTCTTAAGGACCCTCCCCTGCAATCAAAATTATATATAAGTCTTTATTTCCCATCTACATGATGAGTGGACACATAAAGTTCACCGTTATGAGCTATTGTTGAGCGGTTGAGTGGTGTCGCTGGGGCCCGGAACAAAAATACACAATTTGAGAAAATTTGATTTATAACAACTTGGGGAATATACATATGATTATAATCAGATTAACTCCAAGTATATTGTGTTGGGGCCAGGGGTAAGCCTAGCGCTGGCAACCCAGCTTCCGCCCCAGGCGCAAGTATTAACACTTTTTTGGAGGACCACTCTGGAATAAGCACAGCAGAGAAAAAGAACCCCCCCCCCTATCTTTCCACCAATAATTTCCAGTTCCAAGTTTTATTACCTAGTTCAATTTGCCCTGGCTCTAATACAGCCCCACTGGCTGATGATGCTTGGAAAAAGATTTATCACAAAGTTCTCCTTTACAGCCACTTTTTGCATCAGTCAGAAAAGGAAAAAAAAAAATAAAATATATATATATATATATATATATTTCCCTTACTCACAGTTTGGCTGCCATGCTTTGCACAGTTCTGGGCAGCATTCTGGTTTCAAGAACTTATATTCAAAAGCCCCTGTGGACCTGCTGGCCCTGGGCTTTAGCTCCACACCTTCTAGGCTTGGCACAATCAATAGAGCCCACTGTGTTTCTTCAGGAAGTTCTCCCCACCCGATTTACCTGAATGATAAATACCACCACTGACCCTTCTTATTTCTGGGCAGTGGGCTGAGATCCATCCACCCTTGTTTTAATGGTCTAAGATCACCCTCCCAAAAGTTCCCACTCTCAGCGATGGGAAATGTCAGGTCAGTGAATCCACTACGGGATTTATTTCTCCTTCTAAGGTTAGTTAGCGTTACCCATCCCCCCAATCACTATGCTTTGCTTGCATATAGGGATTCTGGTTTAATTTCTGTTGCTAACCAATCATCACATTCACACATCAAACAACTCATTCATTATACAGTGACTCATAAGGACAGAAATGTTTCTTTAAATTACTTTAGACCATTGTTGTAGAACAAATTTTCATTTCCTTCCCCCACACAGTACCTTATTGACTCATGCTGCATTCAGCCATATTGTCTAGGCTTCTGGGCTGCCGTCCATTTCATCCCCCTCAGAGACATATCCCTCTACTTTCATAAGAGACTCCTCACTCTCTGAAACTGGGTACAAGCTATCCTTTGGAACAGCATTTGGCCAGCCCTGCTCATGGAGCTATTCCCTTCCAATTAGCCTCTGCTTGGAAAGCAAAGGGCTCCTTTTACGAAGGTGCGCTAGTGGTTTTAGCGTGCACTACAATGCCATGCGCGCTAACCCCATGCTACACAGAAAATACTAATTCCAGCTCTATGGAGGCAATAGCGTGTAGCTCGTGTGGCAATGTAGTGCATGCTTAGCGTGCTCTAAAACCGCTAGTACACCTTCGTAAAAGGAGCCCAAAGTTTTGTCAGCATGGCAGTGCTGTGGGACAGGCAGTTTCTTAGCAGAAGGCAGTAAGATAGAGCTTCTAGTTTTCAGTTCCCTGTACTGTGTGGAACGTCCTTCCCTCCAAGTTCCTGATTGCCTGTATGTGTTCTCAGCTGGCCTTGATTTATTCTGCTGTGAAACTTTCACTTGGGCTCTGAGCACTTTCTGCCTGTCAGCTCCACCCCTTTTATTAACCCTTGCTATGTCAGATTGCCTGACCAGAGGTTTAACTAGAGAATTAACAGATAGTTTATAAAAGAAATTATAGGAGCTTGGAACAGGCATTCTGTTCTTCTCTGCCATCCCTTCTCTGTTCTGCCCTGCCTGTCTGATCTTAGCACTGGGAACAGAGTTAATGGGCAGTTTCCTTGTCTTAGGAATAGGCACATTTGCTTTAGTGGCAGGGTTTAAAGCAGATTTTGAACCAGTGACGGGAGCTTCCCTGTCACAATATTTAGTATATATGGTTATTATCACCATTTGAGTAAGAACCACATTATGGAATAGCATAGAGCCAAATGTCTACGCAAATTGTAATTGGCGCTAATTAATGTTAAAGATCTCAATCTGTATACTTTGGAGGAAAGGCAGGACAGGGGAGATATGATAGAGCCGTTTAAATACCTATGCAATATAAATGCGCATGAGTTGAGTCTCTTTCATTGGAAAGGAAACTGGAATGAGAGGGCTTAGGATGAATTTAAGAGGTGATAGGCTTCGGAGTAATCTAAGGAAATATTTTCCTTTTACAGAAAGGGTGGTAGATGCATGGAACAGTCTCCCGGAAGAGGTGGTAGAGACAGAGAGGCCCTGATTCTACAAAGTGCGTCCCGATTTTAGGCAGCTGTAGGCGTCCTACAGCTGTCTAATCAGCCAATCGGGATGCACGTTTTTTAAAAAAATGCTCCCCAGGCAGGCCGCCTATATTGAAGGTGCCTCCGGGAGCCTAGGGAGGCCCGCAAGACGCCTAAGCTCACCTAAAGGCCTTAGGCGGGCCTTAGGCGAACCTAGGCGGCCCTACGCGTCTCCCTAGTAGAGGAAGAGATGTTTACAATGTAGGCCAACAAAATGCTGGTCTACATTTTAAGTAGACGCGGCCGCTATACTTATTACGGCAAGGGATCTCTCTGCCGCTATGTATAGCGGGCCGCGGCCGCCTGTCCGATTGCCGGCAGGAGGGTGCCCAAACCCTCCTGCCAGAAGATGCCCCCCCCGACACTACCGAACGCCCCCCCAGACACTACCGATCACTGGCAGGAGGGTGCCCAAACCCTCCTGCCAGAAGATGCCCCCCCCGAACTACCGATCGCTGGCAGGAGGGTGCCCAATCCCTCCTGCCCGAAGACGCACCCCCTCCACACCCTCCCCCCCACGCTAACAGCCTCCAAACCTCCACCCCACCAAACTAACCTTTTCTTTTGGCCAGATGGGTCTTGCCCGTCCAGCCAGCAGGCCCGCCTCGTCGAAATGAGGCGGGCCCGCCCCTTCCTGGCCAATCCCGCCGAAGCCTAAGGCCTGATTGGCCCAGGCTCTAGAAGCCTGGACCAATCAGGCCTAAGGCATAGCGGGTCCGCCCATCCCCACTTAATCTAAGGCCTGATTGGCTTAGGCTCTAGGCGCGGGGGGGGGAGGGTGCAGAGGGGGTGCATCTTCGGGCAGGAGGGATTGGGCACCCTCCTGCCAGCGATTGGTAGTGTCGGGGGGGGGAGCATCTTCTGGCAGGAGGGTTTGGGCACCCTTCTGCCAGCGATCGGTAGTGTCGGGGGGGCATCTTCTGGCAGGAGGGTTTGGGCACCATCCTGCCAGCGATCGGTAGTGTCGGGGAGGGGGGGCATCTTCTGGCAGGAGGGTTTGGGCATGAGGGTTTGGGCAGGAGGGTTTGTGGAATGAGGCATTATAACATCACAGTCTCAGCTCTGGAATGTTGCTCTCATTGGGGTTCTGGAATCTTGCTAGTCTTTGAGATGCTGGAATGCTGCTACTCCTTGGGTTTTGGCCACCGTGAGAACGGGCTACTGGGCTATTCTTTTTTTTTTTGTAAATCTTTATTAATGTTAAAATATAAATAGTGCAATACAATGGATGTAAACATAAACAAATCAAGAAACACACTTTAAATATGCAAATAATTCAAAAAACTCATTCCCGCCCCTTAACTAATAAAAGTAGATAGAAACATAGAAACATAGAAAAAAGCGGCAGAAAAGGGCTATAGCCCACCAAGTCTGCCCATTCCAAGTATCCCTCCCCCCTGAGTTTACTCCCTTAACGATCCCACATGAGTATCCCATTTTCTCTTAAAATCCGTCACGCTGCTGGCCTCTATCACCTGGAGTGGGAGTCTGTTCCAATGATCCACCACTCATTTATAATTTCCATACAATAAATAAAATAGGAATAACAAACAATAATACATTTCCCATCACCCTCCCTTCCACCCTGGATGTGTAAGGCTATTCTTATGTTAAATCAGTATGGCTTAAAGGACATTTGACAACTATAGTGGCAGGAAGTGGAGTGTTTAATCTGATATAAATTACCTCTAAATCAGACTAGGCTGCAATATTGCTGATCTGTCCTAACTGTGTCTGTAGATATTGACAAAAATAATCTCTGCTTGATACACTTGACTTCCTTATAGCAAAGGATGCTTTATCATCGTCATTATCATTAGAAGTACTGCTATCTAATTCATCACTAGCATTTTAATCTTTTCTTTGCTATCATTATCGTGATGGTCAATTACAGAGAAAGTCTTCATAAAGTTGGATTCATCATATGTTGTTGAATCAATTTTTCATCTGATAGCAAACTCTGTATTAATGTCATCAAGAAAGGATGTAGGGGGTGCTAGAGGGCGCGATAAGTGATGGAAGCATAACTGTAGAGCTCCAGTAATTTCAGGCAAAAATCAATAAAATCATTGGGTTATTGCTTCTAGGCAATAACATAATCGTTGGTACGTGCTTCTAAATACCTTTCGCTTCAAATGGCTAGCTCCAAAGTGGGTAAGCGCCACAAGCCGGAACCTCAATCGCCACAAAAATTGGCTGAAGACAAGACGGAGCAGGAATCCATACAGACCCTCATTGCGGAGATTAGGGCAATGAGGGAAACTATCAACGAAACGAAAGATGATACCTCCGAAATACGGAATGAGCTGGCCTCTTTAAAACTAGAACTAACACAGCTGAATGGTCGGGTGGAAGTGATGGAAAATAAACAGGCAGTGACACAGGCCGCCATTGATTCACTGCAAAAACAAACCAAGCGAGTGACTCAACTCGAAAAAGACCCTGAAGATGCAAATTTAAGATTGCGACGTAATAACCTGAGAATACTTGGGATTCCGGAAGGTCGGGAAGGAACAGATGCTATGAAATACCTGGAAAAGTTAATCCCAGATCTAAATATTCAGTTTTCGAGAAAGTTTGAACTGGATCTCGCACAGGGTGCCGTCTTTCAGGCCTACTAATGCGAGATATCCCAGGGCCATGATCGTGAGTTTCCTTCGTTACACCCAACTAACTGAAGTTATGCGACAGGTGAAAGCCAAGGCTCCAATCAAAATGGATACCCATACAATATTATTTGTTCCGGATCTAAGTAAAAATACGACACTACAAAGGAAACACCTGCTTGCCTTTTGCCCCAAGCTTTGAGAACTGAAGGCGCAATTTGGGATGTTATATCCTGCCACCATGCGGATCACCCTCAACAATCAAACAAAAAACTTCACAGATCCTAAGCAGCTTTCGGAATACCTAGAAGAACTGCAACCTATGAGTATTGATCGGAACAACGTTCACATAAAGGGTGCTCAGTGTGGTGATGCCGAAGTGAAATTCTCAGCTTATGAGGATGACGTGCTTATATATACAACTCCTGACTCATTGCCTGCATTGATGTCTACTATAGAGGACGATTCCTCCATTTCGGGATATAAACTTAATAATACTAAAACTGAACTTATGCCCTTGAATCCATGGGTTCACCAAATTGAACTCAAACAATATAACTTTCAATGGGCTAGTACTAAACTTAAATATTTAGGTGTTAACTTTGGTAATACTATTGACTCATCTATAGAACATTGTTCGAATCACATTATGAAGTTAATCAAAGACCAGGTTGATCGATAGACTCCATTAAGACTGTCATGGTGGGGACGGCTTAAATCAATTAAGATGGTTCTTTCTCCTAAGATTACTTATACATTCAGTATGTTACCTGTATTATTACATTTATCAATCTATAAAAAAAATTGACACAGCCTTAACGCAGTACCTTTGGAATAACAGTACACCCAGGATTGCACTTAAAAAACTGAAATGTGTAAAAAAAAGATGGGGGTGTTAACTTTACTGACTATTTTGATTATCACTGCGCCTTTATTATGAGACATGGTTCTCGTTGGCTTCTTTCGGAACAGATACTATGAAATACCTGGAAAAGTTAATCCCAGATCTAAATATTCAGTTTTCGAGAAAGTTTGAACTGGATCTCGCACAGGGTGCCGTCTTTCAGGCCTACTAATGCGAGATATCCCAGGGCCATGATCGTGAGTTTCCTTCGTTACACCCAACTAACTGAAGTTATGCGACAGGTGAAAGCCAAGGCTCCAATCAAAATGGATACCCATACGATATTATTTGTTCCGGATCTAAGTAAAAATACGACACTACAAAGGAAACACCTGCTTGCCTTTTGCCCCAAGCTTTGAGAACTGAAGGCGCAATTTGGGATGTTATATCCTGCCACCATGCGGATCACCCTCAACAATCAAACAAAAAACTTCACAGATCCTAAGCAGCTTTCGGAATACCTAGAAGAACTGCAACCTATGAGTATTGATCGGAACAACGTTCACATAAAGGGTACTCAGTGTGGTGATGCCGATGTGAAATTCTCAGCTTATGAGGATGACGTGCTTATATATACAACTCCTGACTCATTGCCTGCATTGATGTCTACTATAGAGGACGATTCCTCCATTTCGGGATATAAACTTAATAATACTAAAACTGAACTTATGCCCTTGAATCCATGGGTTCACCAAATTGAACTCAAACAATATAACTTTCAATGGGCTAGTACTAAACTTAAATATTTAGGTGTTAACTTTGGTAATACTATTGACTCATCTATAGAACATTGTTCGAATCACATTATGAAGTTAATCAAAGACCAGGTTGATCGATAGACTCCATTAAGACTGTCATAGTGGGGACGGCTTAAATCAATTAAGATGGTTCTTTCTCCTAAGATTACTTATACATTCAGTATGTTACCTGTATTATTACATTTATCAATCTATAAAAAAAATTGACACAGCCTTAACGCAGTACCTTTGGAATAACAGTACACCCAGGATTGCACTTAAAAAACTGAAATGTGTAAAAAAAAGATGGGGGTGTTAACTTTACTGACTATTTTGATTATCACTGCGCCTTTATTATGAGACATGGTTCTCGTTGGCTTCTTTCGGAGCCTTCCTTTCCGTCCAGCAACATTTGGATACAAAATCGTTATTATCCTTATTCTTTGCAATCTCTACCATTTATGAACCCTCCTATTAATAGTCCTGACAAGGATCATATTTTGCTATCTATGAAAATGGTACTCAAACAATTGGAAAATTCACTTGTGCATCACCGGTTGAACACGTTTCATTCTCCAATATGGAAAAAAATGAGAGGATAAAAATTCAAAATCAAATGGTTGATTGGAAACACTGGCAAAAAGCTGGTATCTGGCAAATAAAACAGCTGCATGATGGTGATGGATGGATTGCTTTCAACAGTTTATGTAACAGCAAGGGCCTGTCATCAACAATACATTATCAATGGTTGCAACTTAAACATTTCATACACGACTTGATCCTTTCCAAATTGATAACCAATAAAACACCAGTATTCTTACTCTATGCCATGCCATCACTTTCAAACGGAAAGAAGCGTCACAATGGTATAAGATTCTGAGGGGGGAAAAAAATCAATTAGACCACAAGAGACAGAATCGAGATGGAACGTGAACTACAAAAAAATTTGGTGGAAGATGAATGGCAACTGCTATGGGTTTGCACATCCTCAGTGTGCAAAGCTGCATCCTTTCTTCCAACATCTTTTTTCCTACTCCATAGAGCATATTGGAGTCCTAGTTGACTAGTTAAACTTAATTCCAACCAGAGTGACAGTTGTTGGTCTTGTGACTCATTGCATGGCACCCTGCGACACATGCTTTTGATTCCCTTTGCTACAGATATTCTGGAAAAAGGTGTGGAACGATATATGTTTTTTATTGAAAATATCTGTTCCGTTATCTTACTCCATCATTATTACAGGAAGTTCGGCATCCTCTATACTACTTTCAAAAGATTCGGTTCATAGACAACCCCGCGAAAGACAAAGGCGCGCATCGACAACTGAGCGCAAGACGGAGGCGCGCGCCAAAGAAAATTACAGTTTTTAGGGGCTCCGATGGGGGTTTTTGTTGGGTAGCCCCCCAGTTTACTTAATAGAGATCGCGCCGGCGTTGTGGGGGGCTTGGGGGGTTGTAACCCTCCACATTTTACTGTAAACTTAACTTTTTCCCTAAAAACAGGGAAAAAGTGAAGTTTTCAGTAAAATGTGGGGGGTTACAACCCCCACACCCCCCACAATGCCCCCACAACGCGGTGCGATCTCTATTAAGGAAAGTGGGGGGGGGGGTTTACGTCGGAGCCGTAAAAACAGTAATTTTCTGCGGCGCGCACCTCCGCACTGCGCTCAATTGTCTGCGCGCGCTTTTGTCCCAGCGCGCTTTTGACCTGACACCAAAGATTCTGATAATTTATTACACTTATTGACAATCATAGGGATTAAATTAATCCTTTCAAACTGGAAAAACTTAGAAGCAGTGGACTACAGTACATGGTGGAATATGGTATGCCTGACGGTTAACTTGAGCGCATTGCTGCGGAACGGTCTCACTCCCTAACTAAGTTTGATAAATTGTGGGCACCGCTGTTCCTATTTGCTAAATCACCTTACTCTGATTACAGCTGAGCATTTCTAATTCTGGGTTTCTCCTATGCAAATTATTTGTTACTATTCAATTTCTGTTAGGACAAGAGTAATCTTGTCAACCAATAAATGATCCTTAAGAGGTAGCGATAACACGAGGTTAACAATAATCAGATGTTACCAGTAGTCTTTCTTGATAATACACTCAGGTCTTCATAATTCAATTGTTTTTATTTCTTCCTATACTTACTTTCTTTTCCTTTAAGTATCATTACTGTTGTGATTATTTCCTTTATCTCCTCTAATATTGAGGCATTGTGATGAACAATCTTTGTACCTTCATTTATATTGCTACATTGATGCCTAGGTGATTTCATGTTCTGTTTTTGAAACTTAATAAAAAAAATTTTCATGAACTTAAAAAAAAAAAAAAAAATCAAGAAAGGATGCAAGAATATCAAATATGTGCAAACTCCTATTAAAGCCAGACAGAGTCTTCCTCATTCGTGACTATCAATCCACTGGACAATCACCCCAATGTAAAAATTTCCATGAGATGACCTGCAGTCTGTTGTGATACAGAACTGTAACCAGCTTCAGCTTAAGAAAATAAGAATAGCCTTACTGGGTCAGACCAATGGTCCATCAACCCCAATAGCCCCTTCTCACGGTGGCCAATCGAGGTCACTAGTAGCTGGCTAAAACCCAAAGAGTAGCATCTCAAAAAATAGCAAGATTCTGGAACCCCGATAAGAGCAACATTCCAGAGCTGAGATTGTGATGTCATAATGCCTCATTCCACAGTGCCTCAGAGCCAACCCCATCAGTGATGTTACAAAGGCTTAATTGTCCTATACTTGGCTCACGTAAGAACATAAGAATAGCCTTACTGGATCAGACCGATGGTCCATCAAGCCCAGTAGCCCGTTTTCACGGTGGCCAATCCAGGTCCCTAGTACCTGATCAAAACCCAAAGAGTAGCAGTATTCTAGAATCTCAGAGTAGCCACATTCCAGCATCTCAAAGAATAACAAGATTCCGGAACCCCAATGAGAGCAACATTCCAGAGCTGAGATTGTGATGTCATAATGCCTCATTCCACAGTGCCTCAGAGCCAACCTCATCAGTGATGTTACAAAGACTTAATTGTCCTATACTTGGCTCACGTAAGAACATAAGAATAGCCTTACTGGATCAGACCGATGGTCCATCAAGCCCAGTAGCCCGTTTTCACGGTGGCCAATCCAGGTCCCTAGTACCTGGTCAAAATCCAAAGAGTAGCAACATTCCAGCATCTCAAAGAATAGCAAGATTCCGGAACCCCAATGAGAGCAACATTCCAGAGCTGAGATTGTGATGTCATAATGCCTCATTCCACAGTGCCTCAGAGCCAACCTCATCAGTGATGTTACAAAGGCTTAATTGTCCTATACTTGGCTCACGTAAGAACATAAGAATAGCCTTACTGGATCAGACCGATGGTCCATCAAGCCCAGTAGCCCGTTCTCACGGTGGCCAATCCAGGTCCCTAGTACCTGGCCAAAACTCAAGGAGTAGCAACATTCCATTATCTCAGAGTACGCAAGATTCCGGAACCCCAAAGAGTGCCACATTCCAGAGCTGAGATTGTGATGTCATAATGCCTCATTCCACAGTGCCTCAGAGCCAACCTCATCAGTGATGTTACAAAGGCTTAATTGTCCTATACTTGGCTCACGTAAGAACATAAGAATAGCCTTACTGGATCAGACCGATGGTCCATCAAGCCCAGTAGCCCGTTTTCACGGTGGCTAATCCAGGTCCCTAGTACCTGGCCAAAACTCAAGGAGTAGCAACATTCCATTATCTCAGAGTACGCAAGATTCCGGAACCCCAAAGAGTGCCACATTCCAGAGCTGAGATTGTGATGTCATAATGCCTCATTCCACAGTGCCTCAGAACCAACCTCATTAGTGATGTTATAATGGCTTGATTGTCCTATACTTGGCTCATGTAAGAACATAATAATAGCCTTACTGGGTCAGATCAATGGTCCATAGCCTGTTCTCACGGTGGCTAATCCAGGTCACTGGCTAAAACCCAAAGTTTAGCATCATAGTTGACTGGCGGCCAGTAACCAGTTCAATATACAGAGGAAAATCCACTGATCTCATAGCCTTCTGTGAACAGCATAATTTAAGATGAGGTGATCCACTGTTGTTTTCATGATGAAGTCTTCATTAGCAAAATCCTGTTCCAGCTTTTGGTGAATAATTTGATTTATTAAGGAATCGCTATTTACTGTACATCTTGCTTCTGCTTTTACTTTTTATTTTTCACTAAAAGCATCAGGTGTAACTAAGTAAAAATTAGTGAAATTATTACTTTGACAAAAGTAAAAGTAGAAAATGTTTCCTGTACTTCTTTATTAAGTAAAAGTTACAAAACTTTTACTTAAGTAAGTACAGGCCAAACTAAAAATGATCAAAATGAACATTTCTGGAAACAACATTTCATGAAAATTTTCTGGTTGCCCATTCCTACTACTATATTAGAACTTTGGGTATGAAACAGTTCATTGTTAATGGTGAATTCATGGATATTAGGTAGAATTATTGTTATATATTTCAAAGATTTATAAGTTTTAAACACATTAGATTTGATTGGGCCAATATTCAGTCAACAGTGAATACTATTTTTTTTTTTGTCTTCCACTGGCACTAAAACCAGAAATTTAATGCCAAGTATTACACTAAGCCGGTATCATCACTGGACACTCTTGTAGCTCATCTGTTCCGAAGCTAATTTATGTGTTTATTTCCTCTTGACCTATGAAAGGAACAGGTCACCCATCTTAAGAACATAACAACATAAGAATAGCCTTACTGGGTCAGACCATTGGCCCATCAAGCCCAGTAGCCCGTTCTCACGGTGGCCAATCCAGGTCCCTAGTACCTGTCCAAACCCCAAGGAGTAGCAACATTCCAGCATCTCAAAGAATACCAAGATTCCGGAACACCAATGAGAGCAACATTCCAGAGCTGAGATTGTGATTTCATAATGCCTCATTCCACAGTGCCTCATCAGTCATGTTACAATGGCTTAATTGTCCTTTACTTAAAGAAAAGCAATATTCCATGCTACCGATCCAGGGCAATCAGAGGCTTCCCCCATGTCTTAATAACAGACTTTGGACTTTTCCTCCAGGAATTTTGTCCAAAGCATACAAATTACATTTTTATTTCACTTTTCAAATTTTGAGAAGCTGAGTTAGTGAAGGCTCTAGTTCCTGCTCTCATGTTTATTCATAAACCAGTAAGACAGTATGGTACTACCCATAGTCAACTATTTGTTGACATTATCAAGCTTCATGGTACGTTTGTGAAGACATAAACCTAAATTCACAAAATGTCTTTGGGCATGAAGTAATTCCCTATAAATTCAGAATCCATTATGTCTTATTTCTTAAGTACTGAAAATAAGAAAAATGAGAGCACATATCCTCAAAGTTTGATTTATAGAGGGAAATAAAATGAAACGTCCAAATATTATAATTTGAGAAATTACACTTAACAAGTCCAAGCCTGGATTTGTGTCTACCTTGGGACTGCATTCATTTATTCAAAAATGCATGCTTCGGGTGAAGAAATCTTCAATGAACAAAAGAAGTGAATACAGAGCTGAAAGATACAGTTTCCTTCAGTGAAATTTTTAATGTACCCATAACCCCATTTAGCTGTAGTGTTTGGTATTTTCAGGAAACAATAAGGTTTAGTGATTGGTCAGCAGTTCTTTTGGGAGTATAGAAGCATATATATGAGAAATAATATGGATAATATATGAAAATGATGTTTCCATTAAAATATGATTAGTGAAAATTTAAATTGTAACTATTTGTCCAGGGTGTAACTTTTAAGCAATCTGCATTAGGAGACAGACTGCACCACACAAGTGAATCACCAAATTTACCCCCCCCCCCCTTTATCAAGCTGTGCTACAGATTTTTAGCGTGGGCCGGCGAGGTAAGTGTCCCGACGCTCATAGGAATTCTTTGAGCATCATAGCATTGACTGCACCAGCCTGGGTTAAAAACCTCTAGTGCAGCTTGATAAAAGGGGTTGTTATTTATGCATGCTGCTTGCTAATGAGCAGTTTTCAAGGTGAAAGTATTTTCATTTGTTAAATATACATTATTAAACACATCTGGCCCAGGAAATGAATCTTGTTTATAAATAGCATTGGACAAAAATATAGATGAACCAGAAAAAAAGAACCCCCCCCCCAAAAAAAAATAAAAAAACCCAACCCAGAATTAATGCTGAACAGTCTACTGTTATGAAGTTTCAAGTTTCAAGTTTATTAGGATTTTATATACCGCCTATCAAGGTTATCTAAGCGGTTTTTTACAATCAGGTACTCAAGCATTTTTCCTATCTGTCCCTGTGGGCTCACAATCTATCTAACGTACCTGGGGCTATGGAGGATTAAGTGACTTGCCCAGGGTCACAAGGAGCAGCGCGGGGTTTGAACCCACAACCCCAGGGTGCTGAGGCTGTAGATCCAACCACTGCGCCACACACTCCTACATTATATACTGCCTATCTAGGGTTACAGATTTTCCATCTGGAAAATCCGGACCCCCCCTAGACCCGCCCCCCAGGCCCGCCCAGTTCCACCCATCCCCCGCCCTGGTCCCGCCCCAGCCTTGCCTCTAATCCCAGCCCTGCCCCCCCTGCTGCCTGCTCTCATTGTGCAGGACATCCGCGCATGCCGTATCTGCGCATGCAAAGTGCCGGGTTTTAAAAAGCCGTCTGGGGGAATCAGACATCCGGTAACCCTATGCTTATCAAACCCCGCCTCCTTTACTAACGCATAGCGCAGGTTTTAGTACCGGAGTGGAGGTATCTGCCGGCACTAAAACCCATGCTACGTGTTAGTAAAGGAGGGGGAAAGTTATCTAAGTGTTTTACAATCAGGAAATCAAGCATTTTCCCTGTCTGTCCTGGTGGGCTCATACTCTATCTAATGTACCTGGGGCAATGGGGGGATTAAGTGACTTGCCCAGGGTCACAAGGAGCAGTGTGGGATTTGAACCTACAAGCTCAGGGTGCTGAGGCTGTTGCTGTAACCACTAGGCCACTCCTTCTTCCTTCCTTTCAAATAAAAACAATGTGAGAAGTCACAGCAGCCATTTTATTGATGCTGCCTCAAGGGAAATTAGTGAGAGGGCCTTGCTTCTGCCTCCATTGCCTCCACTGAACCACTAGGGAGCTAAGGTATGCCTGGGGGGAGCCTATAATGACTAGGGGATAGAAGGTCTTCCTGGAGGGGGTGGTGTCTTCCTTGAGAGGGAGAGTATTTTCCCTGTTGTGGGCTGAGGGAGGGGGGGAAGGATGGAGGAGACTGCTTGGGGAGAGGGGATTTCATAGGCAAAATGGCAAACATTTAGCCAAGACCTGCATACATGTCTTATGCAGGCCCCGTCTAAATTTCAGCAGGGCCCTGTATAAGCTCTGGTGGCTAGCCCTAAGAATGATTAGATCACTATCAGCTTTTCTTGATGAATCTGCGCTAAATATTTTAATACATTCACTGGTAATATCAAAAATTGATTACTGCAATGCTCTATATAAAGGAGCTTCTTTAAAAGAAATACGTAGAATCCAGATCATCCAAAATATCGCAATAAAAATAATTATGAAAAAGAAAAAGTTTGATCACGTGCCACCACTTTTAAAGGGGAAGCACTGGCTGCCAGTAATTCATAGAATCTCCTATAAGATAGCCTTACTTACTCATAAAATACTCATAAATAAAGCCCCGACATTTCTAGAAAGATATTTAATACCTTACTCCCCATTTAAATCTTTAAGATCAGAGGATAAAGCCCTATTAATAGTGCCTTCTTTAAAAGTGATCTACTCCCGGAGAGACATGATTTTTTCTGTTTCGGCCCCCCAAATCTGGAACTTACTTCCAATTAACCTAAGAGAGGAAAAAATTATTGAATAAATTTAAAAGTCTTCTAAAGAGCTGGCTTTTTAAAGATGCTTTTCAATAAACTGGTACTATTATACTTTAGGGTAGGACGTGGAGGTTCACTGAAATATGTGGGTACTTGTTTCCCATCCTTTGTGTATTAAACCTATGCCCGATTTTTTTCCAGTTTTATTTTTTTGATCTTGTATTTTATACTGCCCTTTCCCCTAATGTATTAATGTCTAATGTATTAATGACTAATAGTATTCTATGTGATGTATGTGGATTTTATTATTGTATCAGATTTGTTATTTATTGTAAATCGCATTGAAATAAGATTTTGCGATCAAATCAAAGAATCTATTAAACTTGAAACTTGAAATGCTGGTGAATTTATTTAAAATACTAAACCTACCCACACCCAGGGCTGAAGATGATATCACAATTCAGGAATTTTATGTAAATGTAATAGGGCCCCTTTTATCAAACCGTGGTAGAGCTTTTTACCGCGCGCCAATACTCATTCAATTCCTACGAGTGCTGGAGCATTTACCTCACTGGTCCACATAAAAATCTCTACCGCAGTTTGATAAAAGGAGTCCATTGGATTTTGTAGCACATGTAATGTAATGTAATGTAATTTATTTCTTATATACCGCTACATCCGTTAGGTTCTAAGCGGTTTGAAGAAAATATACATTAAGATTATAAATGAGAAGTAAGAAGGTACTTAAAAATTCCCTTACTGTCCCGAAGGCTCACAATCTAACTAAAGTACCTGGAAATTAATAAAGAAGAGAAAATAAAGATGGTTGAAAAAAGAAAAATTCTATGTGAACTTATAGGATGGAAATTAAACTGACAGTGAAGAACTGTATGAAAAATACATATGGAATTCAGTTAGAGAGGGTAGGTTACAATCTATTGATGGTATTTGTTTAATTGGAAGGTGTTAAGGTGGGTAATTTGGGGGAAGGTTATCTGAAGGTAGGTGAATCTTCTGGAGGTAAAAGAGGAGGGGTTAAGATATTTGGATGAATTTTTTGAAAAGCAGGGTTTTGATTTCTTTTCTGAATGTTTTGAGGTTGTCTGATATTGTCATAAGATTGGAGATGGAATGGTTGATTTTTGCTGCTTGTGTTGCCAGAAGGTTGTCAAACATTTTCTTGCGATGTGTGCCTTTGAGTGGGGGGAAGGCGAAAGGGTTCGAGGTTCTTCTGTGTCTTGAGGTGGAGATTTGGTTTAAGCGGTTGTTTAGATAGGAGGGGGAAGAGCCGTGTAATGCTTTGAATATCAGGCAGTAGAATTTGAATTGGATTCGTGCTTGTATGGGTAGCCAGTGAGAGTCTAAGAAGGCAGTTGTTATGTGATCATATTTTTTGAGTGAGTAGATCAATCTGAGGGCGGTGTTTTGTATGGTCTGGAGTTGTTTTATCATAGTGGCTGGACAAGGAAGATATAGGGAATTGCAATAATCCAGCAGACCTAAGACTAGGGATTGGACGATTAGTCTAAATTGTGCTTGGTCAAAGAATTTTCTGATTTTACGGAGATTTCTCATGGTTAGAAAAGCTTTCTGGGTTGTTTTGTTGATCTGGGGCTGCATTGTGCAACATCTGTCTATCATGCCGAAAGGAGCACACATAACAAGCAGAATGTGTTCCTATGTGTGCACCCTGAGGGCCAAATTCTTTATATAGCACCAAAAAATTAAGCGCTGATCAGCACTGTGCTTAGTGTGATTCTTTAAAAAGCTCCCACTATATATAGAATCGTGTTTACTGGCTGTATGCAGCATAATATGTGGGCGCATCTATTTAGGCCAATGTGCAATTACACTCTGGAATGCATTGCCGGAGAATGTGGTGAAATCAGTTAGCTTAGCGGGATTTAAAAAAAAAAAAGTTTGGATAATTTCCTAAAAGAGAAGTCAATAGGCCATTAACTGATTAACCGTTCCCCTTAACTGTATCCATGACATCCAGTGTTCCCTCTAAGCTGCGCTGGCGTGCGCTGGCGCACAAAATATTACATCGCAGCGCACAAGTTTCACGTCACAGCGCACGGCGTACGGCAGATGGCAGGGCGGCGAGAGGAGAATCGGGCGAGTTGGCTCATAACTTGCTGGCGCCCGATATTTTTAGCGCACAGCGAAAAAAAGTTTGCTCACAACACCCGCCCGCTTAGAGGGAGCACTGATGACATCTTGTTTGTCTGTCTTGCCTGTTTAGATTGCAAGCTCTTTCGAGCAGGGACTGTTTTCTTACTCTTTGTGACTCTGTGCAGTGCTGCGTGCGTCTGGTAGCGCTATAGAAATAATTAATAGTAGTAGTAATAGCAGTAATTATTGAGCTGGCTTGGGGAAATCCACTGCTTATTCCCAGGATAAGCAGCGTAAAATCTATTTTTCTACTTGTGATCTAGCTAGGTACTTGGGGCCTGGGTTGGAAATAGGATACTGGGCTTGACAGACCTTTGGTTTGTTCCAGTATGGCAATGCTTATGTTTTTATGTTCTTAAGTGAGTCAGGTATAGGATAATCAAGCCACTGTGACATCAATGATGAGTTTGGCTCTTAGGCATTGATGGAATGAGGCATTATGACATCACAATCTTGGTTCTGGAATGTTGCTATTCTTTGTGTTTCTGCCCCCCCAGGCCTCTGGTCAGGCCCCAACAGAGGGCACTGGTGGAGCTATACGTGGCCCCCGTCGTGTTTCCCTAGAACTAGAGTAACCCTTAGGAGTGAACTCTGGCCTGGGCACCTGCCTAGGGCCACCCGGTAGGCTGGTTATATTAGCCCAAAATCTCCACCACACAAAAGAAGTAGTGAAAAGAAAAAGTTGTCTTTATTTAGTCCTTTCCCAGGGCTTAAATCAAAATAGTCAGGTTGGCAATTGTAAATCACAAAGGCAATCCATCCCACAGTTTTCATGAAAATCAAAAGAAAACTTTACAGAGAAACATGCAATGCCAAACAGAAAAATGATACACCCTAAACTGCACCACTGAGTTGTAGCTGTTTGCAATGGCTTGCGCTGCAGGTGGTCTCGCAGGTTTAATCAGGACCTGTAATGGCTTTATGCTGGTAAGTACTTCAAAGAAAGGAAGGTTGTTCCCTTTTCTCCTGGTTGAAGTGGTAAGTGAGGTCTGGCTTGTACAAATGGGGAAAAAGTTTACATATTACCATTTATAAAAAAAAAACAAAACTCAAAATAAATGCCAATCCTCTTGGTCTGACTTCTAGGGCTCTGGAACCTTCTCCCCAGAGACACCTTCCCAATAGTCCACACCGGGCTGATGTTATTGCCAACCTAAGCGGGGGAGGGAGGGACGCCTGCAGCCAAAAGCAATGCAATGAAAGAAAACAGAAAAACCAAAACTCCCCCAAATCCAGCTCCTTGCTTCCCTCTCCAGGAGCTTCTGCTTCCCAGCCCAGTTTAGACAAACTGGCAAAGAGAAAAAACCCCATACAGTTCAAAGGTTTAAGCTTTTCAGGGATCCACCTCCATAAAGTCAAGGAAAATCTTGGCCTCCTCTGGCCCACAGGTGGTGTCCATTGCCTCCCAACCTGGTTGTTCCCTGGGAGTTTGAGGTAAAGCCAGTGGTTCCTCAAACATTTCCACTTCCTGGCCCACCCATGGCTCAGCACAGCACTGCTTTGCTCTCTTGGTCCCAGCTTTCACCAGCTCCTTCCACTGCTGCTCCTGTAGCTGTTTCACCTGCTCCTCTCTCTGCTGTTCCAAGCCCTGCATTTTATGCTTGGGATAGCCACGCCCACTGCACCTGGAGCAGGGGAGGAGATCTGGCTCTCTAAGCTATAGACCTTGGCTCCCTCCATACTGCTTTTTAAGGGACTGTCTTAAAATAACAAGCTTCTCTTTAAAAGCAGTAAACCTTGTGGGCTCAGAAATAAACCTTTCCTGAGGTGTACTTTGTGTGTGGCTAGGTAACCAGTCCCTGACTTATTTAGCTTTACTGCCTGGGAGTAGCCAGCTAACTCCTGACTATGGCTACTGACCTGGTCAGCTCTTCTGGTAAGGGAATGTAAGTTCCTAATGCTGCATTCTCTTGGCAGTAAGCCAGCACTGGTGCTGGGTCCTGGGTTGACCATTGTTGGAAACCAGATGCTGAGCTTGAAAGACCTTCAGTCTGTCCCAGTTTGGCAATTCTTATGAAAACCAGACCTAAATGCCTATACCTAAGTTGTGCGCAGTTCGGATATATTCTATAAAACAGTGCGTCTAACTTTTAGGAATGTCCACGATCCGCCAATACTCTTCCCCGGCCATGCCCCCTTCAGATTTGTGCACTATAAATGATCAGCGCCACTTTATAGAATGCACCTACCAAGCTGTGCGTGTAACTTCTAATTCAAGCCAATTAGCATCAGTTATTAGTGCCGATTGCCATTTATTGGCATTGATTCTCTTTTTAAACAAGTTGTGCTGATTCTGGGGGGAGGCAGATGCAGAATTTCTGAGCTCTGTAAAGGTAATTTTCTTCTTTCATGAATTGTATTTCATCCTTCTCTAATGTAATTATTAGTATTTATTTACAATATAAACTACCTAGATAGCTCATCTATAGGGCGGTATATCAAATAAAGAGAAACTTGAAACATAATCTATAACCCACCTATTGATTGGCATTCGTAGGAAAGCCAAAATAAAAGAACAGAAATAATATGCATGTAATAACATGACTTATAACACTGATAAAAACGACCACATACAGAGCCACAGCAGAACCAAAGGCCATACAAATCTGCCAGATTTGACCTGTGATTATAAACCAAATGAATGTGTGAAAATTATGGCTTTAAGTTGCTCTCTGACAAAGATTAAATGCTTTGCAGCCCTTCAGCATTCCTTAAGAAAGACAAATCCTGAGTATTTTTCAGGGATGGATGTAATAGCCCAATATCATGATCTGGTGCAGGGGTCTCCAAAGTCCCTCCTTGAGGGCCAAATCCAGTCGGGTTTTCAGGATTTCCCCAATGAATATGCATTGAAAGCAGTGCATGCACATAGATCTCTTGTATATTCATTGGGAAAATCCTGAAAATCCGACTGGATTGCGGCCCTCAAGGAGGGACTTTGGGGACCCCTGATCTAGTATATTAGAATACATTATGATTGAACTGTGAAGAGGAAAGGAGGAAAGGATGATTTGTTACAGTGATAAGAAGAATTAAAATGTCCAGGTTCCTGTAGACAATAAGATGCTGGTTGATGGCTGGTCACATCAGTCCCATTTTATGGTTTCCTTTCCCTTCTGTGATGAGGGTGTGAGGAAGGGGGAGGAAATATCAGGGAAGGAGGCAAGAGAAGGCCTGAAGGTGGTAAAGGGAAAGGAACAGAAAGTAAGATACTTATATTATATAACATAACATACATAACATAACATTGTGCTTATTGACTGCGTAATCCCCTCCCCCTCATACACTGAAAATACCTCTATTATAGAGCAGGAGGCAGGAGATTCTTCTGGGACTCACTGAGAGCTGTGTGTGAGTAGAGCGAGCTCAAGTGGGTAGAGTTGGAGGTAGGGTGGCAGAGGAAATATAAGGGTTGTGTAGAGAGTCAACAAGGCTTATGGTCATCCTGATCACCTGCCGGAGCCCAAGTACGAGGGAGACTCCTGGGAGTATTAATAGCCTACTGAGGCAAAGATCCGAGCGGAATTACCAGAGAGCAATACTGTGGTGGCTTGGAAGAGGGTGAGACCTGGTTCACCAGGAGATTAAGGGGATTTTATGTGTGAAGACTATTGCCAGGAGAGGACAGAAGAGACTGGATGGATGCCAGTCTCAGTGGGAAATGAGAATGCAGGTGACCCTGCATACAGCAGAGCCCCTAAGAAAGGGTTACCAGATTTTCTGTCTGGAAAATCCAGACCCCCTAGACCAGGGGACTCAAAGTCCCTCCTAGAGGGCCGCAATGCAGTCGGGTTTTCAGGATTTTCCCAATGAATATGCATGAGATCTATGTGCATGCACTGCTTTCAATGCATATTCATTGGGGAAATCCTGAAAAGCCAACTAGATTGCAGCCCTCAAGGAGGGACTTTGAGATCCCTGGCCTAGACCAGACATGGGCAACTCTGGTCATTGAGGGCCGCAATCCAGTCGGGTTTTCAGGATTTCCCCAATGAATATGCATGAGATCTGTGTGCATGCACTGCTTTCAATGCATATTCATTGGGGAAATCCTGAAAACCTGACTGGATTGCGGCCCTCAAGGAGGGACTTTGAGATCCCTGCCTTAGACCTACCCCGGCTCACCCCGTCATTCCCCAGTTCCACCCTGTCATGCCCCCAAGCCTGCCCCAAGGCCAGCCTCCAGTCCCACCCAAGCCCCGCCCCCACTATCTTCTCTCATCGTGTAGGGCATCTGCGCATGCGAGGATGTGATGCAATGACATCACGCACACATGGACGCGACATCATTACGTCGTATCCACGCATGTGCGGAAGCCCTCCTACGCCAAGGAAAGCTTTTCAAAACCCGGACAAATGTGCTGGGTTTTGAAAAGCCGTTCGGACCCCCGGACATGTCCTCAAAAGGAAGTCATGTCCGGGGAAATCCGGACGTCTAGTAACCCTACCCTAAGAGGTGTCTCAGCTTTGTGGGGAAGAAAAGGTGGCCTGGGCTGAGGAACAAGGGTAGGAACCCAGAGTGGATCAGTGCAGGTGTAAAATGGATTTTCTGTGAAGAGATTGGGAGCATGAAGAGGGACTTGTTGGATATGACTTTTGTACTGGAACCGTGACTAAAGATTTGATCCAAAACTCTTTGTAAATAGTTTTGAAGTTTGGAAGTGCAACTCAGATTTTCAAGTGACATTCAAGTTGTACAACTTTCAGCAGTTTCTGCATGATTTTTTTTTTTTTTCCTACAGTTAAGTATATGACAGTTAAGTATATGACTGAAACCCAAGGAAAATTATCCTTCGGCCTACCAGAGTAAGTCTGGTCCCGGCCTGCACCCAGCTCAAAAGCCTTAAATTTGTTTTGGAGATCCTAGTCACGGGTACATGACACAAAGAGTTAGCTGGTGTTCAAAATGTTGAGAGAGACCATGGTTACACTTAGGGCTCCTTTTACAAAGGTGCGTTAGGGCCTTAACGCGCAGAATAGCGTGCGCTAAAATGCCGCGCGCTAGCCGCTACCGCCTCCTCTTGAGCAGGCAGTGGTTTTTCGGGTAGTGCATGCTAATACCATGCGCTAATCCGGTACGTGCACTAAAAACGCTAGCGCACCTTTGTAAAAGGAGCCCCTAGTTACTGGGGTATGTAGAATTTGGAAAAAAAGCTATGGTGAGGAGCATTAGGGAATCATGGGAAGGGGAAGAATGAAGGTAAGAGAAAGAGGGTTGTTTTTCTTGTTTTTGCATTTTTTTCCAAGTTGTGTTTAGGGAGGGGTAATAATCTATTGGATTTGGCACCCCCAAATCATTTTAAATACTATGGGGGCTCATAATCGAAAGAGTAAAACCGTCCAAAAACCGGCCTAAGTCGGCACTTGGACGATCATAAACGAAAGACGTCCACGTGCCGATAATCAAACCGGGTTTTGGACGTATTTCTAAATGACCTAGGCCTTCATAGTGCTGCTGAACGGCCATAGCTAAACGGGGTGTGTCAGGAGGAGTGTCGAGGGCGGGATTTGGGTGGGACTTGGGCAGGCTTAGACTTAGTCGTACTGCATGTATAACCGACACTTATACACCACAGGATTGATGGAACTCGGATGTTGTGACTTAGACCATTTAAAACATGGTCTAAGCCACAAAAACCCACCTAAAGTCACCAGATAAGCACTGCAAACACATAATACAGACTCCCACACACTACCCCAGTGATCACCGACCCCCCCAACCCCATAAAAATCGTAATCACACCTTTAAAATTCAGCCTCCAGAACATCACCTGGCAGCCTGGCATAGGAAAGCCTAGTCCAGTGATGGCTAACCTTTTTGAGCCCGAGTGTCCAAACTGCCGCACAAAACCAAAGAATTTCCTCAAAGTGCCAGCACGTCAATTAAACCTTAATAACAAGATTTTAGTATCTAAAAACTCTTTATAAAGTTGCCTGAACTATGTAACATCATTTTTAAAGGTTGGAATCTTTGTATTGTCAGAGAATCAATTTGATTCACAATCCTTTGGTTTTCATTTCAATTTATTGGCAATTTATAATGTTTTAATGATTTCATTCAATTTAATGAATTTAGGAAGAATTTGATTCAGTTACACAATATATTTTAAATGTATTATTCACATAACATGTCAAATGTATCCTGAGTAAAAAAAAAGATAAACTTCTTAAAACTGTTAACTGTGTCAAGACTTGGTGTGCATTCCCAAAGAGTCTATACATGTTTTTTTGTAAAATTTACAATCAAATTAGAAAATAGTTAAATCATTACATTTCTAATAATATGATGTAAAGAAAACAAAAGAGCTTTCAATTAAACCAACCGTTTTTATTGGAAATTCCAGATTGGAATACAACAGGGCCATGTAAAGTCCCTTTTTTAAATAACATCTTTAAATAATATTTAAATAACTTAGAAAGTGTCTTAACTGCAAATTGAAAACACTGCTTCATGTAAACATATGTATTGGGCATGCTCTGAAAAAAATTAATGTGATTTTTGTTGTTGCATGCATGCTGATAACTTGTCAATCCTTGGCTCATAGTGCGTTAATTTCAGAGCAACACATGCAGCACTCATGTCATCTGTTAATCTGTTTCTAGCATCAGATTTTATATGATTCAAAGCCGAAAACAGCTGCTCACAAGCATAGGATGACCCAAACAAAGTAAGAAGAGCAATCCCAAGTGCTTTCATGGACTTAAAATTGTCTGGCAGAGAATTCCACGCTTTTAGGATTTCATTTTCAGAACTGCTAGCAGTGATTTCACACTCAATACGTTCAAGAGCCGCACGCAGGTCATTGAATTTACTTTTCCAGATAGAGCTTTCTTGAAATTCCAGTAGCTCCATTTCCAAATTTTGAATATCCAACCACTGTAAGCAGGAAAGATCAAGATCTTCAAATGTGGACTTTTCTGGGGAAGTTATAAATGAAAGGGTTGTCTCCATCTTACGGAACTGAGAAAATCTTTTACTAAAATTCTCCTTTGCTTCGGCTACAATGGTGGAATATGCTTTGTGGATTTCCTGGTGTTTTTTATGACTGTCCACAAATGTTGTAGAATTATCCAAATGTATTTTTAGGTTGGGAAAATATTTTAGTTGTCCACTCTCAAGGTCTTTTTCAAAAACATGCAATTTTCTCTCAAAAGCTTTGATGTCACTAAACATGCTTTCTGCTGTTTTTCCCATGCCTTGTAATTTTTTGTTTAGTACATTAAAGTGGTTAGTAAAATCTGTAAAGAACATGAGGTTGGTAAGCCAGGCCATGTTGGTGAGTTGAGGATAGTCTTCCCCCTTTTCGTTCATAAATAGCCTAACTTCTTCCAAGCAGGCCACAAATCTCTCCAACACTCGTCCTCTGCTCATTATTGTACATCAGTAAAGTGTTATATTGTGCCTGAACCTCATCAAGAAGGGCTTGAAATTGTCAAAAATTAAGAGCACACGCCATGATGAAGTTCACCATTTTTGTTACATCTTTGAGGACATCGTCAAGTTTTTTGCTGCTTTCTTTGGCGCAGAGAGCCTCTTGATGTATTATGCAGTGAAATTGAATCAGTGGATGTTTTGCTTCCTTAGCAAAGAAATGAATGAATCCTGATGTTGTCCCCACCATGCTAGGTGCTCCATCGCTAGTAAGTGAAACCACTTTTTCTGGACTTATGTCTAGTGATGAAAAAGCCTCCATCACAGCATTGTGGATATCTATCCTTGTGTTCTTCCAGGCAAAGACAGCAGTTTTACCAGCTCTTCTCTCATGATGTCACCAGTAGCATAACGCAAAATGAGCGCTAGTCTTGCATGGTTAGAAATATCTGTACTTTCATCCAAGCACATGGAGTAGAAGGGTGCTTTTTATAAGTCGCAAGTAAGCTGTTGACTAACATCAGCAGCCATTCGCAGAACCCTATCTTTTGCAGTATTTCTGATTAGCGGCATCTCAGAGATGCGCTGCACAATTTTATCCTTGTTTTGGAAATCATGGAAGAGTGAATTACTCCCAGCCAAAATTGCCTTTTTGATAAAATCTCCATCAGAGAGGGGCTTACCATGTTTTGCCATGCACAGTGAAATTTGAAAGTTGGCAACTGTAAGATGATTAGTTTTTGAAAGATAGTTGCTAAAACTAAGAGACTGGGAGTGATATTTCTTTAATTTTCCTACAAGGAACTCTTTTCTTTGAGCTAAACCAAGTTCAGCAACACTGTTATGGTTGGTCTCAAAGTGACATTTGACACTTGGGCCCTGATTCTCTAAAAGTGCGTCCCGATTTTAGGCAGCTGTAGACGTCCTACAGCTGTCTAATCAGCCAATCGGGATGCACGTTTTTTTTAAAAAAATGCTCCCCAGGCAGGCCTGAAGGCGCCTCCGGGAGCCTAGGGAGACCCGCAAGATGCCTAAGCTCGTCTAAGGGCCTTAGGCGGGCCTTAGGCTGAACCTAGGCGGCCCTACGCGTCTCCCTAGTAGATGAGAAGCTTAAAAATGTAGGCCAGCAAAATGCTGGTCTACATTGTAAGTAGACGCGGCCGCTATACTTATCGCGGCAAGGGATCTCTCTGCCGCTATAAGTATAGCGGGCCGTGGCCCCTGACCGATCACTGGCAGGAGGGTGCCCAAACCCTCCTGCCCGAAGACGCACCCCCCTTCCCGACACTACCGACCACCCCCCCCGACATTACCGATCCCCCCCCGACAATATCGGTCGCTGGCAGGAGGGTGCCCAATCCCTCCTGCCCGAAGATGCACCCCCCCCCCCGGCGCTAACAACCCCCACTCCACCAAACCTGTTCTTACAGATGGGTCTTGCACGTCGAGCAAGCAGGCACGCCTCGTCGAAATGAGGCGGGCCCGCCCCTTCCCGGCCCATCCCGCTGAAGCCTAAGGCCTGATTGGCCCAGGCTCTAGAAGCCTGGACCAATCAGGCCTTAGGCATAGCGGGTCCGCCCATCCCCACTTAATCTAAGGCCTGATTGGCCAATCAGACCTTAGACTTAGTAGGGATGGGCGGACCAGCTATTCCTAAGGCCTGATTGGTCCAGGCTTCTAGAGCCTGGGCCAATCAGGCCTTAGGCTTCGGCGGGATGGGCCGGGAAGGGGCGGGCCCGCATCATTTCGACGAGGCGTGCCTGCTTCCTCGACGTGCAAGACCCATCTGTAAGAACAGGTTTGGTGGAGTGGGGGTTGTTAGCGCCGGGGGGGGTGCGTCTTCGGGCAGGAGGGATTGGGCACCCTCCTGCCAGCGACCGATATTGTCGGGGGGGGGAGATCGGTAATGTCGGGGGGGGGGGGGCGGTCGGTAGTGTCGGGGGTGGGGCGGTCAGTAGTGTCGGGAAGGTGCGTCTTCGGGCAGGAGAGATTGGGCACCCTCCTGCCATCGATCGATATTGTCGGGGGGGGGGGGAGATCGGTAATGTCGGGGGGGGGCGGTCGGTAGTGTCGGGGGGGGGGGCGGTCAGTAGTGTCGTGGGGGTGCGTCTTCGGGCAGGAGGGTTTGGGCACCCTCCTGCCAGCGATCGGTCAGGGGGCCACGGCCCGCTATACTTATAGCGGCAGAGAGATCCCTTGCCGCGATAAGTGTAGCGGGCCGTGTCTAATCTAACCCGATTCTCTAACCTGCGTCTGTAACATGGATGCCGGTTACAGAATCGGGGTTTAGTTTAGGTCGATTCTGAATAGGACGCCTCTCCCGGGCGTCCTATACAGAATCAGGGCCTAGATGTCTTGCAGGCCTCGCCTTCAATATAGGCGGCCTGCCTGGGGAGCATTTTTTTTTTTAAAACGTGCTTCCCGATTGGCTGATTAGACAGCTGTAGGACGCCTACAGCTGCCTAAAATCGGGACGCACTTTTAGAGAATCAGGGCCTTGATGTGCGAGACACAACACTTTCATTACACATAATACACAATGCTTTCCCACTGCGTTCAATCACTCCATATGTCTCTGTCCAGGCCTCTTGGAATGGTCTTCCACTATCTGTTTTTGCTTTTTTTGCTGTACTCATTTTCTTTGTTCAAGACTTCAAGTCTACAAAAAGATAAAATTTGTATAATAAAAAAAAATCTAATGAAGTGCTGTATACAAATCCGTCCCCATAAAAAAATATGTGATTGGGGAATTTTACTAATTGTAGACATCCGTTTTGGTCAAAAAATATACTGTCTGGGTGAAAACCGGACTTGTGCAACCTGAGTGTATGGGAAAAGGACTTTTATTTTTCATTATTGGAGCCTTTGTTATTTTATTATGATGTTTACAAAAGCACTGTGAAGGGCCACATATACACTTTACTGTTTTTTGCTATATTGAGTTTTCCATAAGGTACAGCACAGAGGATTAGTGTGTTGGTTGTTCACAGAGAGCCCAGCCCTCCTCTCAGCTTACTGAACTTCTCTATGCAATCATCATAAGCAGCTTTTTTATTTCCTCGAATTTAGCATGTCCCCCATGGAAGATACAGAGGTTTTTACAGAGGAGCACATTATTAGACACATTAACATCCCCCCATATCCTCACCTCTCTAGCATTGGAGCACTAGGAACTGTTCCTGATTACAGATGTCACATGTGGAGTCACACTACAGCCTCACTGAGTTCCTATGACAGACTCAGTGTGAAGCTTCTCTTCCTCCCCCCACTTCCCCCTCACACACTGCCTGGCTCATAGGATACTAAGGGGAAGACAGGCAGGCTAAACATCCACTCACAGGACTGCAGCCAGCACAGGAGGATGGGCCGCGGCCCACCGGGACAATGCCCGGTCCTCCCAATGGCCAGTCCGGCCCTGTTGCCAGGTGAGCTGCAAAGCAGACACTGGCACACTCGCCTCCCGCCGCGCCGCATATCTTAATTGCGGACTAGAGAGTTGCATGGGGACAGAAATCCCACCCGTCCCCACCCATCCCCGCCAAAGTCTCACCCGTCCCCACCTGTCCCTGTGAGGAATCCCACCCGTCCCCGTGAGGAATCCCTCCGTCCCCACCCGTCCCCACGAGGAATGTCCTCCGTCCCCGCCCGTCCCCGTGAGGAATCCCCTACGTCCCCGCCCATCCCTATAAACTTCAGAAATAGTTATTTCATTTAATTATGCTACTGAATTAAAGGCTCTGGTAGAAACCCATTTACAAATAAGCAAAAAGACTTTATTAATTTGGAAATATTAATTGGGAAGAATACACACTTTGTAAACGGGTTTCTACCAGAGCCTCTTTTGTTTATACATTTTTATCAACACAACTAATATACTACTTTATCCTGAAGCAAAAAAAAAGAAAAAAAGAAATAGAATTATTTTCCTACCTTTGTTGCCTGGTTTCAACTTTCCTCATGTTCTCATTCAGTTCCTTCCATCCACTGTCTCTCTTCCTTCTGCGTCTTCCATTTGCTCTGTTACTGTGCCTCTCCCTTTCTCCCCCCTTCCAAATTGGTCTGGCACCTTCTTCCCTCCGCTCCCCCCATAGTCTGGCATCTCTGTTTTCTTCCCTGCCAGCGTCTTCTCCCCACTCTCTCTTCCCCATTTCCTTTCAGCATCCTTCTCCCCCCCATCTTCCCCATGTCATGTCAGCGTCCTTCTCCCCCTCTGTCTTCTCCATGGCCTTTCAGCGTCCTTCTCCACCCCCCCCCCCGGTCTTCCCCATGGCCTTTCAGCATCCTTCTCCACTCCCCCATCTCTCTTACCCATTTCCTTTCAGCATCCTTCTCCCCCCATCTTCCCCATGTCATGTCAGCGTCCTTCTCCCCCCTCTGTCTTCTCCATGGCCTTTCAGCGTCCTTCTCCACCCCCCCCCCCGGTCTTCCCCATGGCCTTTCAGCGTCCTTCTCCACTCCCCCATCTTCCCCATGTCCTTTCAGCGTCCTTCTCCCCCCCCGTCTTCCCCATGTCTTGTCAGCGTCCTTCTCCCCCTTCTGTCTTCCACAAATGCTTTCAGTGTCCTTCCCCCCCATCTTCCCCATGTCCTTTCAGCGTCCTTCTCCACCCCTTTGTCTTCCCTATGTGCTTTCAGCGTCCTTCCCCCCCCGTCTTCCCCATGTCTTGTCAGCGTCCTTCTCCCCCTTCTGTCTTCCACAAATGCTTTCAGTGTCCTTCCCCCCCATCTTCCCCATGTCCTTTCAGCGTCCTTCTCCACCCCTTTGTCTTCCCCATGTGCTTTCAGTGTCCTTCCCCCCCCGTCTTCTTCCCCCCGTCTTCTTCCCCCCCCGTCTTCCCCATGGCCTTTCAGCGTCCTTCTCCACCCCTTTGACTTCCCCAGTGCTTTCAGCGTCCTTCTCCCCCCTCCTTCTCTCCCGCCCCGGGTGCAGCACAGCCGGCCAGGTCCCCTTACTTTTGTGGCGCTTCCCCGACCGACAGACCGACAACAGCCCCGGTCTGACAAACCTCCCTGCCCTTAACCGCGAATCTAAATTTCCTTCTTACAGCTGCTGTAAGAAGGTAATTTAGATTCGTGGTTAAGGGCAGGGAGGTTTGTCGGACCAGGGCTGTTGTCGGTCGGTCAGGTTAGCGCCACAAAAGTAAGGGGACCTGGCCGGCTGTGCTGCACACGGGGCGGGGCAGACCGCCCCCTCCCTTGGTAGCCACTCGAGCCGCGAGGCTACTCCTCCTTACCTACCCTGCCTGCAGCACAGAGCCGAACGGAAGTCCTCCCGACGTCAGCGCTGACGTTGGAGTGAGGGAGGGCTTTGTTTAAGCCCTCCCTCCCCTTCGACGTCAGCGCTGACGTCGGGAAGACTTCCGTTCGGCTCTGTGCTGCAAGCAGAGCAGGTAGGGAGAAAAGCCGCGCGACTTAGTACATCCAGCCCCGTAGGAACCCCGCGACCCTCGGAGGCGTCCCCACGGGATCCCGTGACCCATGCAGCTCTCTATTGCTGACCTTCCCGCGTGCCAGCTGCAAGGCCTTCGCGTGCCACAGCTGGCACGCGTGCCATAGGTTCGCCATCGCTGGCCTAGTCATTCTGCACAAAGGCAGCTTAAGTCATCTTGGGGGTGGGTTAGGGACCCATGGAGAGGAAGCCCCATGCCCATAAGCCCCTGTAATCACTGCATTGATACTGAAACATGTGCACTCCCCTATACACCCCCAAAACCCTTTAGTACTGGCATATAAGTGGCTCCTGCAGCCATAAGGGCTATTGGGGTAGTAGATAAGTGGGTCTAGGGGACTCTGGAGGTGGTTTGGGGGCTCACTGTGACCTATAAGGGAGCTGTAGTGAGATGATGACATGGTACCCTTTTTGTGAAGTTCACAGCAGTGCCCTTTAAGGTATCCCACTATTTAGGTGCCATGTCTGGGTGTTCAGTCCATTACTTTGCAGAACCCTCCCACATCCAACAGGGCTTGTTCTAGGCATTTTTGACTTGGACGAAAAGTTGGACAAAAATATGGTATAAAGATGGATGATTTAGCGACTTGGATGATCAGATCGACAGGATATATACTTAGGCGATTTTCGAAAGGGAAAAAAATTTGGATGTATTTTTCGAAAATGTGTCCTAAGCTGTTTTTTTTACTTTGGACGACTTGCGACTTAGACAAAAATGGACTTAGACGTTCCTTTCTATTACTATTCTCTTAGCACCTGTAGGTGCATGTTACCCTCCCACCCACTGTTAAGTTATGTTATTATTTATTTAACAATTTATATACCGCATAAAACTATGCGGTTTACACATTAGCTACATACATATTATCCTGATCGCCCTTTAGTCTCTAAACGTATGATACAAACAAAGGACAAATGTAAATTTCTCATCCCCCCAGGCAACAATAATACAAACATTATCAAATCATAATGTCAATATAATTTCATCAAATAAAATATTGAGTTGTCTGTTATATCAGTGTTTCTCAACTTGGTTTCTATAGTACCCTCTTGCCAGTCAGGTTTTCAGGATATCCACAATGAATAAGCATTAACTTCATTTGCATGCACTGCCTCCATTATATACAAATTTCTTTCATGCATATTCATTTGGATATCCTGAAAACCTGACTGGCAAGAGGGTAATCCAGGACCGAGTTGAGAAACACTGTGTTATATGATGCACTGTGAATTTCAGCGTAAATGTTGCATTGGGTTACCTAAGTCAGTTTCTATGTTTTAGGGGGAAGAAGGAGGTAAATGAGTGAGTGGCTGGAGGGGATATCACACAGATGGCGAAGCAGTTGGTCACTGTGGCAGTACTGCGTAGACTTGTTTATAGTGCCAGGAGGTGATGTGGAGTCTTGATAGTGACAGCATGGGGTTCTGGTCAGCTAATGGAATCTGTCGGAGGGGAAGCAGCACTCAGCTGGACAAGCACATTTTGGTAAGTGATAAGATGCATGGCTCATTTCACTTGCTGGTTGTAATGGCTTGGGTACAAAAAGGAAGATGCAGCCTGTCACCACACTTTTTAATGTTAATATTTTGCGGGTGATGAGGAAAACAAGGGAGGGAGAACAAGCATTGCAATTAAGAGGGTTATTCTTTTCCTGTCAGTTCCAAAGTGCTTGATCAAATTTTAAAACAGCCTATACTGCCAATCAAGTGGAGAAAGCTTCATCCAGGGCTGTATCTGTAGAAGTTTCGTCAGCCGTAAGCCCGAGGTCATAATGCCGTTGTACAGATCCATGGTGAGACCCCATCAGGAATACTGTGTACAATTCTGGAGGCCGCATTATCAAAAAGATGTGCGGAGAGTTGAGTCGGTTCAGCGAATGGCCACCAGGATGGTCTCAAGGATCTCCCGTATGAGGAACGACTGGGTAAGTTGCAGCTGTACTCACTCGAGGAACGCAGAGAGAGGGGAGACGTGATCGAGATGTTCAAATATGTCACGGGCTGTATCGAGGTGGAAGAGGATCTCTTTTTCCTTAAAGGACCCATGGCAATAAGAGGGCATCCGTTGAAAATCAGGGGTGGGAAATTTCATGGCGACACCAGAAAATATTTCTTCACCGAAAGGGTGGTTGATCGCTGGAATAATCTTCCACAACAGGTAATTGAGGCCAGCAGCGTGCCAGATTTTAAGAAAAGATGGGATTGGCATGTGGGTTCTCTTCATGGAGGTAGTTAGGGGGTGGGCCATTAGTGTGGGCAGACTAGATGTGCCGTGGCCCTTTTCTGCCGTCATTTTCTATGTTTCTATGTATACAGTAACACAGTTTGCTTCCTTTTCCCCCCCTTGATTTTACACCAGTTCTCCAAGAGAGGCAAAAAAAATACGGTATTTTCCCTTTAAAAATTGTCTAGGCAAAATCAACCATAGGGATTTTTAAAACCAGGCATGCTTTTGAAAAGGCAAAATTATACAGATTTAATGCATCAAACGACCTAACCCTGCGCCAATCTTGTCACTATTTCTGCTAAGTTTACTTAACAAACTTTGATTTCTCACTTCACCAATTACCCTAAAGTAAGTTACAATAATAATCAATACTCATTTTTTCATAATAAACCAGAAACCATCCAAAGTAAATCAATATGCATTCATCCATGATAGCCCAAAGACCAATCCATCCAATTATGCCCTCTTAAATCAACATTTATTTGAAACTTTTTGACAAAACCATGTTTTAAGCACTTCTTAAATAAAGCAGAGTACTCAACAGTTCATACAAACATAGAAACATGAAAGCAGATAAAGACCAACTGGCCCATCCAGTCTGCCTATCCTCAGATCCAATAACTCCATAGGATATCCCACATGCCTGTCCCATGCTTTCTTGGAACTCAGACACAGTCTTTGTCTCCACTACCTCTACTGGGAGACAAATCCATGCGTCTACCACCCTTTCTGAAATAGAGTATTTCCTTAGATTACTCCTGAGCCTATCATCCTATGCCTTGTCATTCCAGAGCTTCCTTTCAAATGAAAGAGATTTGCCTCATGCACATTTATGCTATGTAGGCATTTAAACATCTCTATCATATCTCCCCTCTTCCTATCTTTCCTCCAAAGTATACATATTGAGATCTTTAAGTCTATCCCTATACATCTTATGATGAAGACCACTGACCATTTTAGTAGCCTTCCTCCAGATTGACTCCATCCTGATTATATCATTAATTGTACATACCGTATTTTTCAGACCATATGACGCACTTTTTCCACCCCCAAAAAGGGGGTGGAAAAGGGGGTGCGTTTTATGCAGCAAATACACCCCTTCCCCAGTACCTTTTTTAAGTGGTGGTCAGTGGCGTACCTAGGGTATGTGGCACCCGGGGCCCATCATTTTTTGACACCCCCCCATGTAAAAAAATATTTTTTGCAATGATCATGAAACGGAATAAATGGTCAGAATAGAAACAGGCAGTGAAATTTTCTTATATTCCAAACATAACATAACATAAATTATGTCTGAATTGTCATGACATCAGAAGTACATATGGAGTAGTTGCAGGTGATGCTTGGGACAGTTCTGATTGTGTTAGTTCGGTTTTATGTGTTTTTTGAATAGAAGGGTTTTTATTTCTTTTTGAAGGTTTTGCAGTCTGTGGTTGATATCAATTGGTTGTAGAGTTGGGGGTCGAGTGTTGCAGCTCGAATGGCTAGGAGGTTGTCGAACAGTTTTTTTCTTTTGACGTTTTTGGTTGGAGGGTGTGTGAATGGTGCACAAGTTCTCCTATGTCTGTTTGAAGTGGATTGAATTATTTAGCTGAAGAAATTAGTTACCCCCCATTCCACACACATTAATTCTCTTCCATTTTTGTTCCCATTATAAAAAACACTGATAAGTTCCCAGAAAAAAAATACATTAAAATAAGAAGTGAAAACAAAGGCCCCTACAGATGAGAACATAACATAAGAATAGCCTAACTGGGTCAGACCAATGGTCCATCATGCCCAGTAGCCCATTCTCATGGTACCCAATCCAGGACACTAATACCTGGTCAAAACCCAAAGAGTAGCAACATTACATGCTACCGATCCAGGGCAAGCAGACACTTCCCCCATGTCTTAATAACAGATTATGGACTTTTCCTCAGGAATTTGTCCAAATCTTTCTTAAAACCAGCTACACTATCTGCTTTTACCATAACTTCTGGCCACTTCATTTTTAAGTTTAGATCTTTCCTTTCAAACAGAGACCTTGCTAGATGTCAAATACAGCACAAGGTAACTTCACATGGACTTAGCTGTGCAGGAAATGTGAATCTCCTCATACACCCACCATATAGTGCAAAAATGTGCAAAGGTCTGTTTTTTTCTTTCGATCACTACATAGCCTAATGCCACACAAGCAGCGCTGTTACAAACATATTCTGTAGGTCAATGCTAAGGATAACAAAGTTTCCTTCCTTGGACCAGAAGGAGATACTGATAAACCACTGGAAGTGATCCCAAAACAACACCCAAAGACCCACTCAGTGTGTGAACCAGTTGAGTGGAGTGGACTAACTGGGGGGTGGAAATGGGCCCGGAGTTTGCTCAGCAGAATTTCCCAGACCACCTCTTCCTCTCAACACATTGACACGCTGCCACCATCACCACTAGGAACACCTTACTGGGTAGGCCAGCTATGCTATAAACTTTATAAAACACATTATTATATTTTCTTATAAAGCACATATTTTAACTGAACTCTTTGACATCCTCAGCCTTTCCATTCACAAAAATAGAAGGAAGAAAAGTTCCCATTTCCTGCTGTCTCATGCGGCCTATACAATATTTTTTTTCTGCAGACCCTTCAAAAGTCTGACCAAATCCTCGTTTCATTTGCATTATAAAGTACTGAGGATGCCATCTCTCCCCAATCCCAGGTCCTAAAGTCTAAGACAGTAGCGCAAACTAATGCTGCCAGATTCAGGAAAAAAAAATTTCGATTCGATTCAGCCTATTGAATTGGTTTTTCAATTCGATTTTCCTGCCCAGTTGGGTGATTTTTTTCAAAACTCCTGGTGGGTTTTATAGCTTTTTCACCCCCTTTGGCTTCTCCTAACCACACTGGCGCTGTGGTGTAAATAAAATAAAGAAACAAAAAGGACTTTTCCTCTCTCTGTTAAATCCTAGCTCACGTTTGCAGTCCAACACCAGCTCTGGCAGGATACACATTTCAAATCTGACATATTATAATCACAAAACATAAAATAAAATTAATTTTTCTACCTTTTGTTGTCTGGTTATATTTCAAATCTTGTTGGTCCAAGACTCTGGTTTTCTTCTGATAACTTGCTTGCCAGGGTCTCCTTCTTTCTTCTTTCTGCATGCTAACCATCCATCTGCCAACTCTGTCCTCCCTTTCCATTTCCCTTCCCTCCCCAGGAAGTCTGGTATCTTTCCTTTTTTTCATCTCCCTCCACAGATCCACCTTTTCATAACTACCCTTTCATCCGGCATCTCTCCCTCCTTCCCCACCACCCCAGAGTCTACCATCTCTCCCTTTCTTTTCCCAATTACCCTCCAATCCAGTATCTTTATCCCTCCTGCACACCATCCCTTGTGTCCAATTTCTCTCCCTTTCTGTTCCTTCCCTCCCTAAATCCCATGGTCCATCATCTCTCTCCCTCTCCTCTATTTTCAGACCCATTATTTCTTCCCCCCCCAAAGTTTGGCATATGCACGTCTCTTTGAACACCCCCTTCCCTCCGTGTACTTCTAAACCAGGGTCCCCCCAAAGGCCTGTCCCCCCCCTTAAAGGTCTGCCTGTCCCCACCTTGAAGGCCTGTCCCCCCCCCCTTGTAGGCCTGTCCCCCCCTTGAAGGCCTGTCCCCCCCCCTTGAAGGCCTGCCTGCCTGTCCCCCCCTTGAAGGCCTGTCCCCCCCTTGAAGGCCTGCCTGCCTGTCCCTCTCTTGAAGGCCTGTCCCCCCCCTTGAAGGCCTGTCCCACCCTCTTGTAGCCTGTCCCCCCCCTTGTAGGCCTGTCCCCTCCTTGAAGGCCTGCCTGCCTGTCCCCACTTGAAGGCTTGTCCCCCCCTTGAAGGCCTGCACCCCCTTGAAGGTCTGCACTCCCCCAAAGGCCTGCACCCCCCTGAAGGCCTGCACCCCCTGAAGGCCTGTCCCCCCTTGAAGGCCTGCACCCCTTGAAGGTCTGCACCCCCCGAAGGCCTGCACACCCCCCGAAGGCCTGTCCCCCCCTTGAAGGCCTGCACCCCCTTGAAGGTCTGCACCCCCTTGAAGGTCTGCACCCCCCCGAAGGCCTGTTCCCCCTTGAAGGCCTGTCCAACCCCCTTGTAGGCCTGTCCCCCCCTTGTAGGCCTGTCCCCCCCTTGAAGGCCTGCCTGCCTTTCCCCCCCTTGAAGGCCTGCCCCCCTTGAAGGCCTGCACCCCCTTGAAGGTCTGCACCCCCCCGAAGGCTTTCACCCCCCCCCGAAGGCCTGTCCCCCCCCCTTGAAGGCCTGTCCCACCCCCTTGTAGGCCTGTCCCCCCCTTGAAGGCCTGCCTGCCCCCCCCTTGAAGGCCTGTCCCTCCCCCTTCAAGGCCTGCACCCCTTGAAGGTCTGCACACCCCCCCGAAGGCCTGTCTCCCCCCCTTGAAGGCCTGCCTCCCCCCCTTGAAGGCCTGCCTGTCCCCCCCTTGAAGGCCTTTCCCCCCTTGAAGGCCTGCCTGCCTGTCACCCCCCCCTCCCCCTTGAAAGCCTGCCTGCCTGCCCGCCCGCCCTTACCCTGAAGGCCTGATGCCCTGACCCACCCCGAAGGACCGCTCGCCCCCCTGGCTTCCCCGCACCACCAATGAAGCAGCCGCAGCAGGATTCGCGACGTCAGCGATCCCTGTGCTGCTTAGGCGCTGCTTCCTGCGCAGCGGTCCCGCCCCTCCTCTGACATCAGAGGAGGGGCGGGACCGCGACACAGGAAGCAGCGCCCAAGCAGCTCAGGGATCGCTGATGTCGCGATCCTGCTGTGGGCTGCTTCACAGGTGGTGCAGGAAGGTCAGTGGGGCAAGCGGTCCTTCGGGGGTGGGGGGGACTGAACGGCAAGGCCGGGAGCACCCCCTCAGGGCTGGCACCTGGGGCGGACCGCCCCTCCCGCCCCCCCTTGGTACGCCACTGGTGGTGGTAGTCCAGCACGGTCTCCTGCTGGACGGCTGCCTTTTTCTTTGCAGAGCGACGCACAATGCAGGAGCCTGTCTTGGAGTATGCGCTCGCCTCTGAAGACGGAGCCTGGCATAGTATTGTACTTATGGTAGGTACGTACCATGAAGGAAGCCGCTACCACTGCCTTAAGACCCAAAACCAAGGCCTCAAATTGATTTTTGAGGATCAGATCCAGCCTGCAGTCCTGAGCATCCTTTAGGACAATTCTACCTTCGTAACCCATGCCACCAAGAAATCCACCTTAAGTGGCACAAACAGTTGCTGAAAATCAGGAGCCATGGGATATAGCTTTGCCATCGCTGTAGCTCCTCACAAGGCTCCCCTCCCCCCTCCCCCCCCCCCCCCCCCCCCCCCGGAGTTTCCCAGTGCTCCATCAGCATCATAGTGATCTCAGGATGCGAAGGAAAAAAATGTGGACTGACTCTTGGAGCTGTTCAACAGCGAGCATTGCGTAGAAGCAGTTTGCAGAACCTGTAAATCTAGTTCCCACAGAGAGACTGCAACAACATCATTTAAGTCGGCTGGCTTGAAAAGCCTACAAAACATCTGATCCTCTCCCTAGTCCAGGGCTGCTACAGCCTCTTGGCTGGACTCACCCCCCACGAGAACCTGTGTCAAGGTTATCTAAGCAATTTTATAACCAGATACTCAAGCATTTTCCCTATCTGTCCCGGTGGGCTCACAATCTATCTAACATACCCTATAGAGGAAGCACTTCTGGAGAGTAGAGACATTGATTCAGATCCCCAATCATCCCAGTCCTTCTCTGACTGGACCTCGAGCTCCAGAAGACCCTTTACCTGTGAAGGAGCCAAGTTTTCCTCCTTTGTACTAACCGGCACAGCTTCAGCTGGACATGGGGACTGCTTGTACTTCAAATAGGCATTGTGCATGAGAGCCACAAAATCAGAGTCAAAAACCTGGCCTGAATCCCTGAAGGACCTTTTTAGGACTCTCTCAAGTATCCTCCCTGTAGTTGTGGTGTCCGCAGATTTTCGCTTTGCTGGCGGCGCCGGATCACAAGTAGAGAGCTCTAGTAGAGATTTATGCCCCACTTTTCAAGCTTTCTGTGGCTCTGAGCCTCTGGAGGGTCCAATGGGATAAGCCCACAAATCCCACCCCCCTTCTCATTTTCCACAGCACGTAGTGCGTGGGTGCTCCTCATGCGTCCATCCAGCACAAAATTGGCATGATATAGTGGTTAAACAACTTGTGGAGTTCAACCTGACTGATTTTAGACCCAGTGGCCTCCAGGGAGCCGCGCTGAACGGCCCGTTCTGCTCCTGATGCTAATTGAGTTCCTATGAGCGTCGGGAGCAGCGTGGGCCATTCAGCGCAGCTCCCTGCACTAGAAACTGCTATCACAGTTTCGTAAAAGAGGGGGAAAGTGTTTTGAGTCAGGAAGAGGCTCTTAAAATAAAATTGGGAAATTTAAGATGGCTACCATGGAAGCGAATTTGGCACCAAAAGCAGCCCAGGGGATCTACAATAACTGCCCAAAAATTCCAGGTGTTAAGGCAGATGCCCTGCAGCAAGAATGGCCTACCAAGTTATAGATCTCAGAACATCAAGTCTGCAGCTGTTCTCAGGTTGAGCTGTCCCAGTATAGCACCCAAAGCCTCGAATAAACATCAGATAGAACCGAAAAATAAGAAATTTAAACAGAGCAGATGAAGAGACTTTCTTAACTCACTTGCAAAAGGGGCAAAAAAAAAACCTGAGAAGAGAGGGCAGTTACAGGTGATGCAGGGAGGTGGAGTTGAAAATAAAAATGATTCCTTCTGCAGTCCTCACAGCTGAAGATGCAGTACCAACAGGTTCAGGACTCGTGTTTTTTGCACAGGAACCTCCTTTTTCTATACCTCTCACCACATACTGACTATCTTCCCAGTCCACCAAATTCTTCCCTCCCTCATCCTCTCTTCCCCTCCTCCTACCATCCAATGAGAACTTCCTTAACCTCCAATCACTATCCCCTTACCTCTTTTTACATCTCACCACCAACATTCTCCTTTACCTTGCTATATAGCCTGTTGGTCTGCCCTCAGTCCTAACCCCCTTTCCAACCTCACTCCATCTTTTACAAATAACCTCCTCCCTTCAGTGGCCTCATCTTGGCCAATGCTAACAGCCACCCAGTTTAACCTGGGTGACTCTCTTAAGTGGATAGGAAAAACACTTGCACAATCACATTCTGAAATCTGAAAGATAGGTGTGGGCTATGAAGGCAAATAAATATCCACTAATACTGATTGTGGAGTTTCTCTCTTCCTGAAGGCCACCATTTTCAAGGACATGATAGATGACCTCTAACACTAAATATATAACTAAATATATATTTGAATGGCTTGAAGACCAAAATCATACTGTACATTTCATGTAACCATCTCATTGTCATCAGTACAATGAATGGAGCTGTTTTGTTGACATGTTCGATAACAATAAAAATTGTATTTATTATATCAAAACAATTGATACTAGACCCCTTGACTAAGAATAAATGTCAAAGGCCTTTTCAATTCAGGAAAATATAATTAATCATGAATGGACACCAATTTCAGTACAGATAAACTTTCATTTTTGTGTGCTCCAGTATTAAAATTCATGAATATAATCTTTTGAAACACCATTTTTAGATTAAAAATTATATGAACATGTTGAAAAAATGTTCTTTATTACATAGTCCAGATGCAGACTATAACAAATGTAATCCAATATACAATACTATGAATCAGGTCTGAGCCAAGGATATATTCTCCTCAGGCATCTGCAATCTGCTCACATCAACTTTTCATCGCAGTCCATAGTTATAACATTTTTGTCATATCAAACAAACCATATCAGAGCAATTGTCCACAGTAGTACATTGGCCAATGATTTATGTGGCCAAGCAGCAAGAAACCAATGCATATAGATAGCCTCCTTTTCCAACCCCAGGAAAAAGCTTTATATATCCAAACAAGGGACCAAAGATGAAATATACAGAGATATCACTTAGATGTGGAGATTTCCATTTTAAGTGATCTCATATATATGGTTCATATATATCAATACATAGTAGTGAACATATTTTGTATGGTTTTTGGTTTATAAAGACACTATCCATCCTCATATATACCATTATAAAATGGAACCTATATACCCAGCAGTAGCACCCAAAGTTCTTGCAATGTAACATACCCAGATGCAGCTCCCTGGAATTGCTATGGGCATACCCCCCACATTCTGTATTGGTTGCCCAAACATGGGCACCAGAATCTGTGCACAGATCTAAGATTTGCAAGCAAATTCATTGTTTTGATTGGCGATAACAATCAATTAGTACCGTTAAGCATTAGAACAATTAGAACAACTCATTGGCTACTGATGAGCAAGTGAATCCATTTCGAGAGAGCCTGCATGGTTCACAAAGCGATCTACGGAGAAAACTCGGAGGGACTAACATCTGATAGCAAAGTCCCACATTCCTTCTTTAACTCACGTGGGACACAATACTTCAAACTACCCTTCCCATCACCTCAAAAAATATGGTGGGTGAAGATGTTTGAGGCTACCTTTGAATACCAAGCTCCCTACATCTGGAACAAACTACCACTACAACTAAGACAACCCACCACATACCTTGACTTCAGGAAAAAACTAAATTCATACCTTTTCTCCCTATAATCACGCCTTACCTTCACCCCTTCACCCCAACAACCACCTTTACTCTAAAAATGTAACTTCCAAAATTTGATCTAATTCTTATTGTGAACTGCATAGATTCCTTGCAGAGAATTGAGGTACATAAGACACTGTATTGTATTGTAATTAGGAGTTGCACATAGATTTCCCCTGCATAAGCTTCTCATAACAACTATGCCCAACTGTTCTCACGTGCATCTGAAAAGAGGGATCAGGAGTGTTCTAAGACGTTAGGCGTGAAGTAACAAAATAATGGCCATCTACATCTAACTTTGGGCATGGGATTTACAGCAGATTCTATGAGATATAAATCTTATGCCCACAGTTAGGCATGACTTGCATGCCGAGCCCCTGTTCTACAAAGGTTGAGTGCCCTTTATAGATAAGGGTCAGTGTTTAACTTTCATTGCTATATATACCTTCGCCAACTGAGGATCAAACCCTATATCTCAAAACCAGACTTGGCTCAGCTGCTCTACACCTATGTTCTCTCTAGGATGAATTACTTAATGGAGTATTTAATGGAGTAGCCAAAAAGGAACTCAAACACCTCCGAGTCCAAAACACAGTGATCCTCCTCCTATACAACTTCGACTACCACGACCCCATCTCCCCAGCCCTCCACACAGAACACTGGCTACCGATCAACAAACGCTGCACATTCAAGGCCCTTGTAATTGCGCATAAAAGATTTCACGCCACCACCCCAGCCTATATATGATCCAAGCTACACGTGTACATCCCTACCCGCCCCCTCCGCTCCAAAACAGAGAAATGACTGTGCGTCTCCCCAGGAAGGTCTCTCCTGATGGAGACCGCCCACAAATGCTCCTACAGTCACTTTATCCCACAACTTTGGAACCAACTCCTCCCCCCCACAAATCAGATCACAGAACTCACTGATGACCTTCCGAAGAGCCGTGAAGACCTTACTCTTCAATTAAAGGTCCAGCCACAAACAATTCCCTCTGAACTCTACTGCCAACAGGTTGTGGACATCTGGAATGCGCTTCCAGAGGGCGTGATAGGACAGAGTACGGTATTAGGGTTCAAGAAGGGATTGGACAAATTTCTGAAGGAAAAGGGGAAGACTACTACACATGTCCTGGACCTGTTGGGCCTCTGTGCGAGTGGACTGCTGGGCACGATGGACCTCTGGTCTGACCCAGCAGAGGCACTTCTTATGTTCTTATTAGTTGCTGACTACTCAGGTCAAACATACTGTAATACCTCCCCAGGAATCTCCAATGAATGTTCCTACCCCAGACTTGTCCTTAAGTTACTGTATTGTCAAATGTATTGTCTAATGTAGCCTTCTGTGAATGTTCTCTTGCAACCTGTTGTGAGCTCCCGGGAGGTTGGGATAAAAATCCAATTAAATAAATATGGAATTCCCCCACCATACATACATAAAGGGCTCCTTTTACAAAGGTGCACTAGGGCCTTAACACGCGCAATAGCGCACGTTAAATTCCTTTTTAGGAGGCGGTAGATTTTCGGCTACCATGCGCTATTGCGCGCGTTAAGGCCCTAGTGCACCTTTGTAAAAGGAGCCCAAAGTATTTGGGTTTTCAAGATATTTGTAATGAATACACATTAATGGGTCCTTTAATCAAGGCGCGCTACGGGGGTTAGCGCATCGGACATTTCGTCACGCGCTAACCCCCGCAGCAGCCTAAAATCCTAACACCTCGTCAATGGAGGCGTTAGGTACTAGCGCAGCAGGCGGTTTAACGCACGGTATTCCGTGCATTAAACCGCTACTGCGCCTTTGTAAAAGGACCCCTAAATTTTTATACAGTTGTAGTACATGCAGACCTATTCCATGCATATTCCTTATGGATTTCCTGAAAGCCAGACTGATATATACCAAGAACCCTACTCCATATGAAAAAATGTAGTTAATTAAAACCTCTTCTATAAGTTAAAAAAAGAACAACTATTGATTGAAAGGACACACTTTCCCAACAACCAGATCCAGCTACAAACTGCTTTTTTATTCATATTCTTTATTCATATTTTTATATTTTATATTATATATTATATTTTATATATTATATATTATATATTATTATATATTATATATATTATATATTATATATATTATTATATTATATTTTATATTATATATTTTATATTTTATATCTTTATTCATATTCTTTATTCATATTTTTATTCATATTCTTATTTGTTTTTTTTTGTTTTTAATAATGCTGTCCATGCATGGCATATACAAACTAGATGACTGTTGCCAGTTTAAATGTAAGATTCATTTTTCCATTTCACTCTTGAGAGGATTAGAGAGCTAAATAATTAATGTGCGGCTTTGCCAATCAATATTCCTGACCTTATTTCGCTCATCCATCCACCACCTACGACTGTGTACATTTTATCAAGAGGGAAAATAGAAACTGAATAAAGTTAAGGAATACTCACCTATTCCAAATGCCATAAATATTTTCTTAAAAAAGGGCAAAGATCACCTTTATGCGCATCTTCCACAAAACTGTTCAAGTGTCATTTGCCAGGAGGAAGGTCACTGAAAATCAGTGAGGCAAGTCATGTTTATAGCAGCACTTCTGCAAGTTAAGCTATAGTCTGAAGGACAAAACTGTACTTTGGTCCTGCAGGAGGTACAGAAAGAATCAGCGACTTAGCATTCTCCTTTGCCAAGTGCAAAGCGAGCAAGAATTCAAACTGTTAACCTGGTCCAAAAGCTGTCAGCTACCTGTTACGAGACAACTACGGATGTGCATTTGTTGGTGTTCATTCAGGGGCCCTTTTTCTAAGCTGTGTTCAACGGGAACACCCGCTTAATGTAGAAAAAGTGGCCTAATGCGGGATGTGCTAACGTGATCTTTGGTTTTTCCATTTCCATATGCACACCTTAAGGGCAAGGTTCTAGAGATGGCGTCTGAAGAATCAACGTTGAAAAAAATAGTGCTATTTGTGCAATGATCACTATTGATTGTCAAGTTACTTTTTCTGGGGTTAAAGGTTTTGTATCTGCCAAGATAATGTGTGTTATGATCACTATGCAAGTGGCCCCCATTACTGTTCAAGTTTCATTTAAAATTTCTTATACCGCCCAATCAAGCCTTCTAGGCGGTGTACAAAAACTCCAAAACCATGCGCCAAATAAGTCGTAATGCGATTTTAAGTTGGATCTCTTAATTGGGCTTTTTATTAAGTCAAAGAAAGAGAGTATCATTGGGTAGAGAGTACTATTGGGTGAGAAGGGGTGGGTGTGGAGAGGGATGGTAAAGGTTCAAACTCATATAGATAAGTGGGGGTTTATTGATATTGGAATTGTCTTTTATTATGTATATTAATAATTGAAGCATTATTGATGTCCTTTGATGCTGTATTTATTTGCAAGTTTTGCATCCTAAGGGCTGTAATGCGATTTTAAGTTGGATTTCTTAATTGGGATTTTTATTGAGTCAAATAAAGAGAGTATTATTGGGTAGAGAGTACTTTTGGGTGGGAAGGGGTGGGTGTGGAGAGGGATGGTAAAGGTTCAAACTCATATAGATAAGTGGGGGTTCATTGAGATTGGAATTTGTCTTTTATTATATTTATTAATAATCGAAGCATTATTGATGTCCTTTGATGCTGTATTTATTGTATTTGATGATATTTGCATCAATAAAAACTGTTTGAATTTAAACAGAAACAGACCAGGGGAAATGACAATTTTTAAAGACATCGACGAAAGGGAACAAAAGGAAAGAAGGGTTAGAGCTACAATTGACAGAGAGAAAGAGAATGCACAAGGGCAAGAATAACAAAGGGAGGGGGAACTGAAGGTAAAATCTTTCTTGAATTTAAGTTGTCCTTAAAAGGATAGTTTAAGTTACAAAAGCATCAAGGAAGAGAAATGTCTTTAACTTTACCTGAAAATTGGCAAGAGTTGTTTTTTTTCACGTAAGTAATTTGGGATAGTGTTCCAAAGAGAGGGGGCACTAATGGAGAAAATTGTAGTCCTCATTGTGTTGATATGTTTCAATGAGGGGATGGTAAGAAGGTTGTGAGCTGTAGATCTTAAAGTCCTAGTTTGGTTATACGGGATAAGTAAGTTATTAATCAATTCTGGCTGGTTATTTACTCTGGTTTTAAAAGTTAGTAAGAATCTTATAGGTGATCCTATGCTCTATTGGTAACCAATGAGCTTTATGTAAAAGAGGAGTAACATGGTCGTATTTTTTTTTGCATTAAATATAATTTTTACTGCAGTATTTTGTACTATTTGGAGTCTTCTTATTTCCTTTTTTGTTATGCCTTTGAGGAGGGCATTGCAGTAATCTATGCATGAAATAATGAGGGAGTGGATGAAATGGTTCAGGGACGCGGGCTCTAACAATTTTGCTAAAGCTTTAATCATGCGCAGTCGATAGAAGCAGCGTCGGACCACAGTACATAACAGAAAATGAAGACAGATAAAGACCATTTTGCCTATCTAGTCTGCCTAACCTTGTATTCTACTTTCCCTTCTTCTCCCTTAGAGATCCAATGTTTTCTTGAATTCAGATGCATTTTTAATCTCCACTACCTCTACCAGGAGGCTGTTCCATGCATTCACTACCCTTTGAGCCAGTTAGAGAGATGGGCAGAGACATGGCAGATGAAGTTTAATGTGGAAAAATGCAAGGTAATGCATTGGGGCAGAAAGAACAAGGAGCACGAGTACAGCATGTCTGGTGCAACTCTGGGTAAGAGTGAACATGAAAAAGACCTGGGGGGTACTGATAGATAGGACCCTGAAACGGTCAGCACAATGCGCGGCGGCGGTAAAGAAAGCAAATAGAATGTTGGGCATGATAAAGAAGGGAATCACGAGTAGATCGGAGAGGGTCATAATGCCGCTTTATAGAGCAATGGTCAGACCACACTTGGAATACTGTGTCCAACACTGGTCTCCCTACCTAAAGAAGGATATAAAACTGCTCGAGAGGGTGCAGAGGCGAGCAACGAAGCTGGTACAAGGTATGGAGAACTTGAACTACAAAGAACGACTTAGAAAACTGAGACTGTTCTCCCTTGAGAAGAGGAGACTGCGAGGGGATCTGATTGAGACTTTTAAAATAATAAAAGGAATCGACAAGATAGAGCAGGATAAAAAGTTATTTACGATGTCAAATGTGACCAGGACAAGAGGTCATGGACTGAAGCTGAGGGAGACAAGCCCAGGACAAACGCCAGGAAGTTCTGCTTCACACAGCGAGTGGTGGACACCTGGAAAGCTCTCCCGGTGGAGGTTGCTGCGGAACCCACCGTTCTAGGATTTAAGGGCAAGTTGGATGCACATCTCCTCAAAAGGCGCATAGAGGGATAAGGGAGACTAAGTTTTCGCCAGGTTACACCTGGCTGGGCCTCCGCGGGAGCGGATCACCGGACTTGATGGACCCAGGGTCTGATCCGGAGATGGCAGTTCTTATGTTCTTATGTTTCCATGAAAAAGTATTTTCTGAGGTTACTTCTGAATCTGTCCCCTTTCGCCTTCATCCTATGCCCCTCATTCCAGAGTTTTCTTTCATACACATTTATGCCATGTAGGTATTCAAAGAGAGCAAGTTATAGCCCCTGAGACCAACTGTTGAATTACAATCCCAAAGTTAGTGATGGTAATTCTGTGCCATGTATTTTGTGTTATTCCAAAATCTCCCAAAAGTTGAGTAGAACTATAAAAAAATATTTGGCCCATGTTACAAGTGAAATCAGGGTTGCAGAAGATGGATTGCCTTTTCAAGAAACCGTAATTTGGGTGACAACTTATGCAAATCTGATGTGTGGTCTAGCACTGAGGGAGGGCAGGTGGGTCATTTTTGCTGTGGGAAATGTATAATGTGCAGTCATGCAGGAAGGCACTATGGTGCGTATTCCTAGGAGAAAACCTATCACTTTAAGAATTTTGACAACGTGCGACACTGTAGGTGTGATTTATGCCATGATCTGTCCTTGTGACTTGTGTTACATCGGTCACGCAGCGAGAAGTTTTAAAATCAGACTGTCAGAACATCGGAGTAACATTTCTTATTAAAAAAAAAAAAGGTCGATGTTCTTACATGTCATTGTGTAGAGAAATCCCATCGATTTGAGCAATTTAAGCGTCAGGTGATAGAGTATATTCCTATGACTCAGTGCAGAGGCAATATTAAAATGCTGTTATATCAACACAAACAACGTTGGATATTTTTATGTGCTACTATCTGGCCTCGCGGCTTGAATCAACTGGTTGAAATGTGTGCTTTTTACTAAGCAGCTGGAGCCGGTGAAGTAAGTAGCACCATTCCAGCATCTCAAAGAATAGCAAGATTCCGGAACCCCAATGAGAGCAGCATTCCAGAGCTGAGATTGTGATGTCATAATGCCTCATTCCACAGTGCCTCAGAGCCAACCTCATCAGTAATGTTATAGTGGCTTTATTGCCCTATACTTAGCTCATGTAAGAACATAAGAATAGCCTTACTGGGTCAAACCAATGGTCCATCAAGCCCAGTAGCCCGTTCTCACAGTGGCCAATCCAGGTCCCTAGTACCTGTCCAAAACTCAAGGAGTAGCAACATTCCATACTACCAATCCAGGGCAAGCAGTGGCTTCCCCCCATGTCTTTCTCAATAACAGACTATGGACTTTTCCTCCAGGAAATTGTCCAAACCTTTCTTAAAAACCAGCTATGCTATCTGCTTTTACCACAACCTCTGGCAACACGTTCCAGAACTTAACTATTCTGTGTAAAAATTATTTCCTCCAATTGGTTTTAAAAGTATTTCCCTGTAACTTCGAATATCCCCTAGTGTTCCGGGCTGTGGGAAAAATCTCTATCACAGCTTAGTAAAAGTGTGTTTGTGTGTATTGGGGAAGAGGGGGTTAAATGTTATTTAATAGTAATATGACTATATAAGTACATATAATTTCTTGTTGAAATTCAAAGCGGCTGTTGAGAAAATAGCAAAAACTCTAAGGGGTTACTCTTTTTTTTTTTTTTTTGCCTCACCCTGTATATGTATCTATGGTTTGTCTGAGCGGTTACCATAAAGCATAGTTTTAAAATTGAAATTTCATAGATTGACATCTTGTTACTTATACCATTTTACCGAATAATAATATTTAAAAGTGTGAAGTGGCCTCATTTTCCTGTCAGCAGAACAGAAGAGAAAATATTATCTCTGAAAGTCATCAATCAATATGTCGATAAGTGATGAAATGTGCATATATTACAGATACTTTTTTTTGGTTTAATATACTGCCTTTGTCAGCAGCTGTCTGGATGAATCTCATTTGAATTGGTTTTCTTTCAGGGGATTTTGAGGGGATGCAATGTTTCTTTCAGTGCCATGGTTTTAGCCTGCTTGAGCTATATCCAAGCCATCTCTCGATTATCTCCTATTTTTTTCTTCCATTTTTCAACTTTAAGGTTATTCTATAGAATATAGAATGAACAGATAGGTGCTCAAACAGCAAGGGTACATGGGCACATTGTCACCCCTAGGCATCCAACTTCCTCAGTTAACGCTCTAGGCTGTGGCAAAACTTCATCCCAGCATGTCCTCCATAACAGGAGGATCCCTTCAGGACTTAATAAGGTGCTAGGCCACTGCCTAGAAGTGCATGCACAGGTAAGTAAGGGTAATTTCCTCTTAATAAGCAAGCAGTCAGTCATAATGTCCAAAATGAACAAAGGTTTATTTAGGCCACCGGCCAAATTAGGTTTTAAAAAAATGCATCATGCTCATGGCACACAGCACGGAGGAGAAACAAAACAACTTTCAGAAGTACAAAATGAAAACAATTCAGTTTCTGAAAGCTGGTCAGTCTGAAGTACAGTCCCCGGTCTCAGGTCTGACAAAACTGGCTCAGTTAAATAATATAAAAATAAATCCTTATCACAAAACAAATGCATTCCTGGTTCTCCTGTCTCAGGGTAATGCTGCAGCTGAGCTGGAATAAGGTTGGTATGATAAGGATAGTCTTTGCCAGTAATTAGCATTTATAAACAGTAAGCAGCAATCTGAGCACAAGGCTTCAGCCACAGTTCTTTCGTTGGATGGAATCAAACATTTCATTCACAAACTTCAGCAGTATTACTGCACCTAAGATTCCTGAACAGTTACATTACATTACATGAGTATTTATGGATCGCTGATATGCCCCAGGAGGAGTTCAATGCGATTTACAATTTAGAAGAGCCTGGTCATGTCCAGGATTTACATTATTTCATTAGGGTTCATGACACAGATTGACAGATTAGGTTCTGTTAGGATACACAGAAATCCATACTGTAGCTGTTGAGTCCCATTTCCCGCAACTTGCAGAAGGATATATCTTTAAGAACTTGAGAACTCCTCCCCTTCTGCAGTGGAGCACAGTTCCCAAGCCCCCCTCAGATGGTACCAAAGCAATTGAACTCCACTGAAACATAAGAGAAGGAGAGGCACGGGGAACTTCCTCAGCAAAATATGAATTCTTCTCTGAAACTTAGAAAATAGCACAATGATTAATAAACATTTAACAAGTAAACAGGGAACAACAAACACTTTCACGAGTAACTCAGACTCACCCTGCAAGGGGTAACAAGCAGAAGCTATGGCACACCCCCAAGAGGAGAGAGAAAGGGAAGCCCCCAACACCTGAAACACATCTGTTCTTTCTCTTAGGTATTATAACAGAGGGTTCAAGAGGAACTCTGTCAATGTCCGAGGCAAAAATCAGGCGAATCCAAACAAATCTGCACAAGGAGGGTAGTATGGACTCCTATGTATCCTAACAGAACCGAGAATACGAGGTAAGAACCTAATCTGTCATTCTGTTGCAGATACACAGGAGTCCATACTGTAGCTGACATCCCAAAGCAGAGCCATACGTCTAGGGAGTGATAGATGAGCCTGCCCGCAGTACCAAGGACCCAAAAATGGCATCCTCACGAGTCGTCACATCTACTCGGTAGAACTTAGTAAAAATGTGAAGAGTAGCCCAAGTAGCAGCTCAGCAGATTAGCACGCGCTAATCGGTGAGCTCACCTTAGAATAAGAGGGCCTAAATTTCTCTTTTTGGTGGGAAACACTTTGTTTGTATTACAGGTATGAAAGAATGAATGCAGAACAAGTGGGAAATAATAAAAGGTTTAGAGAAATATAGGGCCTATTAGAGACATTTGTTAAACAAAAGACTTACTAATTGATTAACCCCCTAATTCCTAGATGATTTTTACACATATCCAGAGAGGGAGGGGGGGGGGGGGTAAGGTACTTTGTTTTAATATTTGTTCGACTATAAGTGCTGTTTTATGTTTCATCTGAATGCATATTGCTTGCACTTTGTATCAGTTCTGAAAATTAATAAAGATTTAAATTAATAAAAATAAGAAATTCTATCAATTACTCATGCATACTCATTTCAATACATTTTTTTGCAATGAAAGGCACATTTGAAATACAGTAGGTCAATAACTGTCTGTTAGATTAGCATCTAAAGAGGAATTTGTCGACAGCATTCTTGGGAGCGGAGAAGTAGCCCCTAATGGTTGATGCAGCAGACTACAATCCTGGGGGACTGGGTTTAATTCCTACTGCAGCTCTGTATAACCCTGGACAAGCCACCTAACCTTCCATCACCACAGATTCCAATGAACTAGATTCTGAGCTCACTAGGAACAGAGAACATATCTGCATAGAATGGTCAGTAGTACAGCTACTCTTTTCAAAATATTAGGCACAATCCCTTCTGATAAGGATTTAGTCACTGTTTGGTCTGATATTAAATTCCACTGTTTTTACCACTTTCACAATAGATGGATAAGAACATACGAATTGCCATACTGGGACAGATTAAAAGTCCATCAAACCAAGTACTCTGTTTCCAACAGTGGCCAACCCAGGTCCCAAGTACCTAGCTAGATCCCAAGTAGCAAAACAGATTCTATGCTGGTTATCCTAGGAATAAGCAGTGGATTTCCCCAAGACATCTCAGTAATGGCCTATGGACTTCTCTTTTGGTAAATTATCCAAACCTTTTTTTAAACCCCGCTAAGCTAACTGATTTCACCACATTCTCCAGCAACAAATTCCAGAGTTTAATTGCACGTTGTGTGAAGAAATATTTTCTCTGGTTTGTTTTAAATCTCCACAGGTCCACTGAAATCATCCACATAAAATAATTCCATCCACATAAAAGTAAATCATCCACATAAGAGCCTTAAAGGACCTAGTCCGCTAGGGATACAGGACCCAACACGGTCCGTGTTTCGACATAAAGTCTTCTTCAGGAGTTCCTGGGGGTCCTATAAAGGTGAATACGTGGGAAACAATTATGTGGTGAGCCGGAAGTGAGACACTGCTTGCATTTGCAATAGAAAGGGGATGAAATTATTTTATGTGGATGATTTCAGTGGACCTTTGGAACTTTGACACTTTCAAATAAAGTCCATTTAGGAACATCGTCACTCTACTTTTCACTTCTCTATTACCCTCCAGGTACTTTAGTTAGATTGTGAGCCTTCGGGACAGTAAGGGAATTTTTCAAGTACCTTTCTTATTTCTAATCTTAATGTATATTTTCTGTAAACCGCTTAGAACCTAACGGATGTAGCGGTATATAAGAAATAAATTACATTACATTTACATTACATTACATTACATTACATTACTCCACAGAGTTTTTTTGGTTTTCTCTTGATTTTCTTCTTTGTGGATATTTTGGGGTCAATTCCTTTTGTTTTTTTGCTTGTTTTAAATCTATCACTTAGCCGCTTCATTGCTTGTCTCCCCTAGTCCTAGTCTTTTTGGAAAGAGTAAACAAGCGATTCACATCTATCCTTTCCACTCTACTCATTATTTTATCGACCTCTATCATATTGTCCCTGAGCTGTCTCTTCTCCAAGCTGAAGAGTTCTAGCCGCTTTAGCCTTTCCTCACAGGGAAGTTATCCCATCCCTTTTATCAATTTTGGTTGCCCTTCTCTGTACCTTTTCTAATTCCGCTATATCTTTTTTGAGATATGGTGACCAGAACTGCACATAGTATTCAAGGTGTGGCCTTACCATAGAGCGATACAAGTATTATAAGCAGCATTTGCTATTCTTTGTACTTCAGTAGGTTTTCTGTGACTATTTCATCAGGGCTAGACTTGTAGGGTTATCAGTATATTAGCAGCAGACAGATAGACCAAAATGTAAGCGTAAAAATGTTTCTTTACTTGACTTATGCATAAATCTGACCTCTGATCCTTCCATCCTCAGACAGTTTAAAGGGAATGGGGATTTGTATACTGCCATTTTGTACTTACACAACCACATTCAAAGTGGTTTACAAATATACAGTTTCTTATCTTGTACCTGGGACAATGAAGACTTGCCCTGGGTCACAGAGAGAGAGAGCAATTCTGGGATTGGATCCCACAGCCTCTGGGTTCAGTGGCAGCAGCTTTACCACTAAGTCACTCCACTCCACTTTAAGGATCAAAGAAGCTCAATACACCTTAGTACTAAAGATATTACAGCACTGCAAACAAAATCGGATTATGCTTGTAAATCAAACGGTTACCGGATGCTAGGGTCCATCTTGGGGATTAGCGCTCATGGAAAGGATCTGGGTGTCATCGTAAACAATATGATGAAATCTTTTGCCCAATGTGTGGCAGCGGCCAAAAAAGAAAACAGGATACTAGGAATTATTAAAAAAGGGATGGTTAACAAGACTAAGAATGTTATAATGCCCCTGTATCACTCCATGGTGTGACCTTATCTGGAGTATTGCGTTCAATTCTGGTCTCCTTATCTCAAGAAAGATATAGTGGCGCTAGAAAAGGTTCAAAGAAGAGCAACCAAGATAATAAAGGGGATGGAACTCCTCTCGTATGAGGAAAGACTAAAAAGGTTAGGGCTCTTCAGCTTGGAAAAGAGACGGCTGAGGGGAGATATGATTGAAGTCTACAAAATCATGAGTGGAGTAGAACGGGTACAAGTGGATCGATTTTTCACTCTGTCAAAAATGACTGAGACTAGGGGACACTCGAAGTTACAGGGAAATACTTTTAAAACCAATTGGTGGAAATTTTTTTTCACTCAGAGAATAGTTAAGCTCTGGAACACGTTGCAAGAGGATATGGTAAGAGCGGATAGCGCAGCTGGTTTTAAGGAACGTTTGGACAAGTTCCTGGAGGAAAAGTCCATAGTCTGTTATTGAGAAAGACTGCTTGCCCTGTATTGGTAGCTTGGAATGTTGCTACTTCTTGGGTTTTGGCCAGGTACTAGTGACCTGGATTGGCCACCATGAGAATGGGCTACTGGGCTTGATGGACCATTGGTCTGACCCAGTAAGGCTATTCTTATGTTCTTATGTCTATTCCGGTCCTTGAGTTCATTGTAGAGAATGACACTGGGACAATTTTTTTCCCCATCCCCACAGGAGCTCAATTTCCTTGTTCCATCCCCATGAGCTTTGTTGCTGCTGCTGCTGCCGCTGCCGCTGCCGCTGTCCCGGCCCCATTCCTATAAGCTCTGCCTTAACCGCATAAGCCTCGAACACTGATGATTTTAAAGTGTTTGAGGCTTGTGCAGATGAGGACAGAGCTTAGGCATTGGTGGAATGAGGCATTATGACATCACAATCTGAGCTCTTGAATGTTGCTACTTATGATTTTAAAGTGTTTGAGGCTTGTGCAGATGAGGACAGAGCTTAGGCATTGGTGGAATGAGGCATTATGACATCACAATCTGAGCTCTAGAATGCTGCTACTTAGGATTTTAAAGTGTCTGAGGCTTGTGCGGATGAGGACAGAGCTTAGGCATTGGTGGAATGAGGCATTATGACATCACAATCTGAGCTCTTGAATGTTGCTACTTATGATTTTAAAGTGTTTGAGGATTGTGCAGATGGGGATGGAGTTTGCAGGAATAGGTAGGGGCAGGAAAAGATCTTACAGGGATGGGAAAATGAGTGCCCACAGGAACGGGGAAAAATTTGTCCCCTGTCATTCTCTAGTCCAGGGGTAGGGAACTCCGGTCCTCGAGAGCCGTATTCCAGTATGGTTTTCCTCAATGAATATGCATTGAAAGCAGTGCATGCAAATAAATCTCATGCATATTCATTGGGGAAATCCTGAAAACCCGACTGGAATACGGCTCTCGAGGACCGGAGTTCCCTACCCCTGTTCCCTACCCCTGCTCTAATCCATATCAAGAAACAAAAACAAGATCTTCAGTGTGCTAGCATCCAAACTACGGAATGCATTACCCAATCATCTTAGTTTACCAAGCTCTTCCGCAGAATTTCATAGTTCCATTAAAGCTTATTTATTCCCTGATGCTTTCCTGGATTAATAACCATTATTACACTTAATCGGGGATGACCTGGTTCCAACACTCTGGTACTAATTCCCCATCAATCACCTTTTCTCCACTAGACTCCTCTTTCCAATCAAGAATGAAGTTAATTCATTCCCATTCCCAATCCCTATATCATGCTTATTTCTTATATTCCCTCTGTCCTACTATTAGATTGTAATAGCCGCTTACTTAACGTAACTTAACAATATGCGTGTATAGCTCAGCTACCTCTCAATTCTGTGCGGTTTACAGAGTAATGATACTGGACATTCACAGTGAACTACAATTGGGTTTTCAGGATTTCCCCAATGAATATGCATGAGATCTATTAGCATACAATGAAAGCAGTGCATGCAAATAGATCTCATGCATATTCATTGGGGAAATCCTGAAAACCCGACTGGATTGCGGCCCTCAAGGAGGGATTTTGACATCCCTGCCCTACAGGCTCAGACATCCTCTCTGGTACAGCAGACACTGGGCCAATATGGCACTGCAACCCCAGCAAAAGTGTCTGGTGTAAACCCTGCTTTAGCAGCAGAGGATGAAGTGTCTTTCACAACAGGGCCCAATATTTCATAATTGCCTTCAGATTCCAACCTGCCGATGCGTCCAGCAGCATTATTCGCACTACTGATGGTTTCTTAAGCAGCAGAAGTCGTGACCTTGGGCCCTGTGAGCAATGAGGTAGTGCTAGAACTATTGTCTGTCACAGAAGTGAGTGGAGGAACCGGAGCAGCTTCAGCCATAGGTAGCGGAACACTTTTTGTTTGGGGGGGTCCAAAAGCTCTGCCCTAGCCCAGCAGGATTCTGCGGCACGATGCCCCCCCCACCTACCTTTTACCGGTTGCTGTAATTTTAAATCTTCGGGCAGCCTAAGCACAGTGTCAATGAGCGGGCCTTCCATGGAAGGTCTTCATTTTACAGCAATGCCATAAAGCGGCTGCCCAAAGATTTAAAATTACAACGGCCGGGAGGAGATGGATGGGGGAGTAGAGCCATAGCTAACTCTTCTGACTGCCAATTTATGGGGAGGCCATGGGCCCTGTGGCCTCCCCCGTTCCAACGCCTGTGGCTTCAGCAACCCCCATGATGGTAGCTCTAAATCAGGGGTGTCAAATGTCAGTCCTCGAGGGCCGCAATCCAGTCGGGTTTTCAGGATTTCCCCAATGAATGTGCATGAGATCTATTTGCATGCACTGCTTTCATTGTATGCTAATAGATCTCATGCATATTCATTGGGGGAAATCCTGAAAACCCGACTGGATTGCAGCCCTCAAGGACCGACATTTGACACCCCTGCTCTAAATCATATCTGGAGGTAATTCCAAGAAATTGACTCCACAGCTGCTGAATGTACTTCTGAAGTAAAAAAAAAAATACTTTATCAGTTAAATTTCAATAATTAGCATAAATACATTGTGAATGCTGCGAAGGTGAAGTGTGCTACTCAGATTCACCAAATAACTGAAGATATTAAAGTTCTTTGGGATTTTAAAAGCGACAGCTGCTCAGGACAAGATGTTCCTGCACAGAAAAATTGAAAATTGTATTAGGAAATTAAACATCTGTGTTCTGAAATTCCTAAACCCCTCCCCCCCCCCCGGACTTCTGCCTGGACCACTGTTTAAAAAGCAATTGATTGAAACCCTTAAATTTACCCCTGAAGCTATACCTCCAAGGAACAGAATTTGCTCTGTGCCAAAATGCTACTAGAACTTCAGAACATAAATCAGGAGGGCAATTAAAGGGAGGTGGAATTGACTTAACCTGTCACCAATATTAGAGGCATCAATCTCAGAAGCTACTCAAAGAGCCACTTTTCAGGGAGGAAGATCTAGCTGGCTAGTACTAATATTAGCAGCGCTTGAATCATCTTAGCCTTTCCCCTTAAATTTTTAGTTAAATTTCCTGTGTGGATCGTTTTTTCTTTTCACGCCCCCTCACTTTATAGAGGTCTAAGTAGGATTCATATGTTACATAGAAACATAGAAACATAGAAGATGACGGCAGAAAAGGGCTACAGCCCATCAAGTCTGCCCACTCTGCTTACCCACCCCCTGTCTATGCCCTAATGACCCAATTTCCTTATCTTGACCCTCGTAGGGATCCCACATGGGTATCCCATTTATTCTTAAAGTCTGGCACGCTGTCTGCCTCGATCACCTGCACTGGAAGCTTGTTCCAATGATCAACCACTCTCTCTGTGAAGAAATACTTTCTGGTGTCGCCATGAAATTTTCCGCCCCTGAGTTTGAGCGGGTGCCCTCTTGTGGCCGAGGGTCCCTTGAGAAAGAAAATATCATCTTCCACTTCGACACGTCCCGTGAGGTACTTAAATGTTTCGATCATGTCTCCCCTCTTCCTACGTTCCTCAAGAGTGTAGAGCTGCAATTTGTTCAGTCTCTCTTCGTACGAGAGACCCTTGAGCCCCGAGATCATCCTGGTGGCCATCCGTTGAGCCGATTCAATTCTGCGCACATCTTTACTGTAATGTGGCCTCCAGAATTGCACACAGTACTCCAGATGAGGTCTCACCATGGCCCTGTACAACGGCATTATGACTTCAGGCTTTCGGCTGACAAAACTTCTATTGATACAACCCAATATCTGCCTTGCCTTAGATGAAGCCTTCTCCAGGCAGTTTTCATGTCTGCACTGATGATTACTCCTAAATCTCGTTCTGCTGAAGTCCTAGTTAAAGTTTCTCCGTTCAAGAAGTACATCCTGCATGGATTTCCGCTTCCGAGGTGCATGACCTTACATTTCTTAGCATTGAAGCCTAGCTGCCAGGTTGAGGACCAACTTTCCAATGTAAGCAGGTCCTGCGCCATATAATTCTGTAAACTGCATTCACTTACTATATTACATAGTTTGGCGTCATCGGCGAATAGTGTTATTTTACCTTGAAGCCCTTGAGTCAGATCCCCTATGAATATGTTGAAAAGGAGTGGACCCAGGACCGAGCCCTGCGGCACTCCACTGGTCACCTCCGATGTTTTAGAGATGGTACCATTAACCACCACCCTCTGAAGTCTGCCACTCAGCCAATCATTGACCCATGCAGTTAGTGTCTCTCCTAACCCCATCGATTCCATCTTGCTTTTGTGCCTTGTAATTCCATCCATGTTCTGCTTTTGTGCCTTGTAATTGCTTACTACATATGACTGTATACTTTTTCTTATGGGGGAGAGTATGGTGCAGTGGCTAAAGCTACAACCTCAGCATCCTGAAGCTGCGGATTTAAATCCTCACTGCTCCTTGTGACCCTGGGCAAGTTACTTAATTCCCCCATTGCCTCTGTTTAAGTTTCCTGTCTGTGTTACAAATCAATATTTGGCCAAGCCCCCACTTACCTGGTTTCCCACTTCAATCTGGCAAGTTATCTTAGGCCCACACGAAGACTACATCTGTTCTCCTATCCGACAATAAAAGCCTGCCACTACAAAAGATTCTTGGCAAACGGAACGATTGGCTTAGTAACGTTTTCGCGCTCTCATCATCCTACTTCAATTTTAGAAAACTGGTAAAAACGAGCTTGTTCAATCGATTTGTTAACTAAGAATCTTCTCAGCTCTGCTTACTCAACCAGTAACCCTAAGAACTATATAGCTTTCATATTCCTTCATTATGTAAGATTGTATTGCTGTCTGATTGTAATCTCTTCGCTGATTGTCCAGCGCTTCTTGCTGTAAACTGCGGTATATAAGAATAAAATTATTATTATTATTATTATATAGATTGTGAGCTCACTGGGATAGACAGAGAACATGCTTGAGTACCTGAATAAATTCATGTAAGCCATTCTGAGATCCCTTGGGAGAACAGTATAGACAATTAATTAAATAAATAGTTGTTATTTCTGGTTTACTTAAACAAGTGGATGCTTGTATAGTGTCTTGCAAACTATGAAAATCAAATTTTAAAAAAGAGATGCGTTAAACTTGTGCTGTTTTAGTACAGGACTCATTTTATGGGCTCATAGATGAAACCGCGCGCGGACAAACCCACCCAATCGCGCGCAGGACTTCAGCGCACTGGATTTCAACACTATTTTAAAGCGCTGTGAGGGTGTGTGTGGAGGGGAACCCCTCACTTTAGTTAGAAAGGTTGGCGGTCCCGTTGGGGGTGTGTGTGGGGGGACCTCCCCCCCATTACAGAGGAAACAACCTTTTTTTCCCTGTTTTTAGGGAAAAATTATTGTTTTCTCTGTAATGGGGGAGGGAGTGTTTCCCCCTACCCCACCCCAACTGGAGCGGCAACGGAAGCAGCAACATTTCTAAGTAAAGTGGGGGGATTCCCCTCATACCTCCCTCGGAGCGCTTTAAAATAGTGTTAAAATCCAGTGCGCTGAAGTCCTGTGCGCAATTGTCTGGGTGGGTTTGTCCGCGCGTGATTGTCTCGCGTGCTTTTCACTGGATACGATTTTATGCAATGAGATGTAGTCACTAAAAATTGTGGCTAGCAGCAAAATAACACATTTTCACATTATCCCATATAGATAACTCCCTTCCTTATCTTTCAGTCTATATCGCTGTTCTATCCTTTCAGAATTTTGGAATAATTTATGGGGAGAAGCTATGCAAACCTCAAGGCCTAAATCTGTCCTCTAAAAGGCCTCAAGGCCTGAATCTGTCCTCTAAAAGGTGGTGGTTAAACTAGTTATTCAGAACTGGAAAGATAAGAATTGGACTTACAAATGTAATTGAATTATGAGTTAATTGCCACAAGAAGTAGATGGTATGGGTTGGCTGGTTTGGCATAGGGTCATCAGATTTTCTGTTTGGAAAATACAGACCCCTAGATCCGCTCCCAGGCCCACCCAGTTCCAGCCAACCCTGCCCTGCTATGCCCCAGTCCTGCCCCCCAATCCCACCCAAGCCCCGCTGCCGGGCAGGGCATCTGCATGTGCGATGATGCCACATGCCCGATCCGGTCCAGGCAGGTCTGATGAATTCTTAAAAAACAAAAATACGCAGATGGGGGCGATCGGAGGAACGCTCCCATCTGCCTGCCCGGATCGCTGGTGTGCGATCCCCATGCATGCGCAGACCATCTGCTTTCCCTGCAGATGGTCTGCACATACGTTTTGGGTCCGTTTTTTTTTACTGTGTTTGGTTTTTTTTCGGGCCCTGACTCTCCTGCTCCTGTTATCCCCAGCGGCGGCAGCCTCTTCCCTTTGCCGACACTCAGCTGGTCATGCCCTGCTCTCTGTGCCTTCCCTGCAGTATGAGCCCGCGGGTTTAAAGCGGGGCTGCACTGCGGCGTGCAGCCCCGCTTTAAACCCGCAGGCTCGCACTGCAGGGAAGGCGGCAGAGATTCAGCGCTTGGAGCAGAAAAGAAGCAGGGCAGGAAAAAAACCTCCGGGGGCAGAGAGTGCAGGGCGGCAGTGGAAGATCGGGGCAGAGAGTGCAGGGCAGCAACGGAGCAGGAGAGTCGGCAGAGATGTGTGCGACTGGTCCCCAGCAGTCGCTTCTATTCTTGATCGTCCAGCCCAATCGACGTCCCGAATTTCTATGGTGAATCGCGTCCCTGCCTACTTTGCATGTGTTTCCCCTCATTTGCATGCATGAATTCAAAGCGGATCGCAGGAGAGATTAGCGAATAGTGCAGGAGGGAAATCTGGTCGCAAAGGGGTCGCAAACCGATCGGTACACGATCGGTTTGCTTTAGGAATCTAGCCCAAAGTGCCGGGTTTGGAACAGTCGTCCGGACTCCTGGACATATCCTCAAAAGGAGGACTTCTCCAGGGAAATCCGGACGTCTGACGACCATAGTTTGGCAACCTCAGTGACTCACCTCCAGTCCTTCAGGAAGAGGCCTTTGCGCCAAATTATGGAGGATGCAGCATGCCACAAAATTTACACTTTGCAAGAGCTACAGAACAGTTATTTCCTGTTCAGGGTTCATAGACAACAGCGCGAAAGACATAGGCGCGCGCTGATAACTGAGCGCAAGACGGAGGCGCGCGCCGAAGAAAATTACAGTTTTTAGGGGCTCCGACGGGGGGGTTTGTTGGGGAACCCCCCCCACTTTACTTAATAGACATCACGCCAGCGTTATGGGGGGTTTGGGGGGTTGTAACCCTCCACATTTTACTGTAAACTTAATTTTTTCCCTAAAAACAGGGAAAAAGTTAAGTTTTCAGTAAAATGTAGGGGGTTACACCCCCCACACCCCTCACAACGTCCCCACAACGCGGCGCAATGTCTATTAAGTAAAGTGTGGGGGGGGTTCCCCCCCACATGCCCGTCGGAGCCCTAAAAACAGTAATTTTGAGCGTCGCGCGCCTCCGCGCTGCGCTCAATTGCCTTTGTCCCGGCGCGCTTTTGACCTGACACCCCTGTTCAGTCTAGACACCAGAACATTTTCTCACAAGCCCAAAGATCCTTCCTAAAAGAGTCTGATTTGGCAGTGTGCCCTATTGCTCATTTGCATCTGTTACCTTGGCAAATCATTAGCCACCTCCTTTGAAGGTGGCCTCTATCGCTTGTGCGCATGAGTGAAAATAAGACAAACCAATAAGAACAGAGCTACATACGGTGGGCACTGCCAGATGTCTCATTGGGGGGGAATTCTATAAATGGCATGAAAAGAGTTGGCTCCAAAAAGTCAGCACTAAGCCCTATTCTTTAAAAGGCACTCTGGGCTGAGCATCCTATAGAGAATAGCGCTTAGAGTCAATTCCCAGCACTCAACTCATTGCATTTGGGTATAGAAATAGCATTGTTCTATTAAACACAGGGCAACTTTTCAGAGCACCCCTGCTGCTCCCCTGGCCACACCTCCTTTTGAGTTGAATGCTAGGGAATTTAGACACTAGCACGCTTATACACTTGCATGCAGGCAGATGCATGCATAAATCCCAATTATTGGCAATAATCGATTGTTAGAGTCAATTAGTTGCTAGTTAATGGCTCTTTAAACAATTTTTTTGCATACACATCCTGTGCATGTTGAGATGTGACATTCACAAATCTGCGTAGATTTATAGATTTGCGGTATATAAGAAATTTTTTAATAAATAAAAACATAAGTCTATGTATTGGCTATTTGTGATTAAGAGCATAAGAATAGCCTTACTGGGTCAGACCACAGGTCCAACAAGCCCAGTAGCCCGTTCTCAAGGTGGCCAATAGAGGTCACTAGTACCTGGCCAAAACCCAAGGAGCAGCAACATTCCATTCAGAAACCTAAAGAATAGCAAGATTCTGGAATCCCAAAGAGTAACAACATTCCGTCAAACAGTAACAACATTCCGTGCTACCGATCCAGGGCAAACAGTGGTTTCCCCCATGTCTTTCTCAATAACAGACTATGGACTTTTCCGCTAGGAAATTGTCCAAACCCTTCTTAAAACCAGCTATGCTCTCCGCACTTACCACAACCTCTGGCAATGCGTTCCAGAGCTTAACGTAATCTTGGGTGACGGGACTAAATCGCGTGAGACAACGGCGCACCGACAACTGAGCGCAGACAACTGAGCGCAAGGTTGACGGCGTGCCGAAGAAAAGCAATATTTTAAAGGGCTCCGACGGAGGGTGTGGGGGGGAACCCCCCCCCCCACTTTACTTAACAGACATTGCGCTGGTGCTGTGGGGGGTTTGGGGGGTTGTAACCCCCTACATTATACTTAAAACTGAACTTTTTCCCCTAAAAAACAGGCAAAAAGTTCGGTTTCAAGTATTATGAGGGGAGTTACAACTCCCCAAACCCCCCACAACGCCAGCACGATGTCTGTTAAGTAAAATAGGGGGGTTCCCCACCAACACCCCCCGTCGGAACCCTTTAAAATAATGCTTTTTTTCGGCACGCCGTCAACCTTGCGCTCAGTTGTCGGCGTGCCGTTGTCTCGCACAATTTTGTCTATGAACCGTAATCTTGTGCCTGAAACTTGCATAATGGATTTTGAATTTCCTACACAACCACTCTTTGAGCAGGAACTTCCCAATGTTAATATTCAAGGTTGTTGATATCTTTTTAGGCAGTACCTGTGCACCCCTTTAATACTATGCAAGAGGTTGTTCACAGTGAATTCAGCTTTGCTTGGGAATTAATGCATGGCTTTTATTTAACTCAACTCAATAGTTATACAGATTGATTAACAATTTTAATTTCGTTCTGATTACTACTACTTATCATTTCTGTAGCACTGCTGGACGTGCGCAGAGCTGTACATTAAACATGGAAGAGACAATAGATCTTACAGGTCTAATTAAAACAAACAGGGGTTAAGGAATTTCTCAGAGGGAATGATAAAACGTGTGGGGGGAGTTAGGAGTTAGAAGCAGCCTCAAAAAAGTGGGCTTTTAGCCTAGATTAGAATATTGCCTTTGAGCCAACCACCAACCCATGGCTGCATGCATAGTGAGGAATCCTCCCTGTGATGTTGCAAGGCAGAGTACAGGAGTGGTTTGCCATTACCTTCTCCTACACAATATGTGGCTCCACTAATTCGCTGTAGCCCAACATGGGGGCCCTGCAGCTTATAGCACCTGGTATTCCTAACCTGACCATACATCCCGTTTTGAACGGGATCATCCCGTTTTTAGGCAGCCTGGCTCGTTGTCCCCAAGCACAGCTTTGGGACGCCGAAATGTCCCATTTTCAGAAGGAGAGCAACCCACTATAACAATTTCATAAAAAGGCGCTGGGCTTGCGGATAACGGGATGCGACTTTACAAACGGCGGGCCCACAAGCCTTCCCCTCCTTCCCCGCCGACGTCAATTCTGAGGCTCAGATTGGCCCAAGTTGTTTAAGGCCCTTCCCGTTGGGGGCACATGCAAATTTAGCGAATCATCGCTGCTGTCCGCCGACTTCATTCGCAAGCGCAGTTTTTTGAAAATGACTGGCTTTTTTTAATTCACTATCAAAATGGCTGCGCTAGCAGATCACTGCTTTGTAACACAGGTTTTTTTTTTAGAATCCTGGCCTTAGTCTTTCCTAGCTGCTGTCAGGCCAGTACTGCTCCATGAAGAGTGATCTAAAAAACAAATTTGCACTGTAGCAGCATTTCTGATGTTAGCTCAGTTTAAACAGGCATTTCTCAATTCTGCCAAAGAAAAGATCCTTGCTTCCTTCTTTGGCGAGACATATTTTTCCATGGCACATCTTTCCAGCCCTTCTGCTGGGCTGGAGACCACCTTCTTTCACATAGTCTAATTCACCCTCCATCACTCATTCTCCCTCTCTCCCTCTGGCTAATGTTCAGGAAATCCCATATTATATAGGATTTGTTGTGTTGTACACAGTGGAGATGACTAAAAAAGATAACAGGGTATCAAGGTGTCAGGTCAAAAGCGCGCCGGGACAAAGGCGCGCGCAGACAACTGAGTGCAGCGCGGAGCTGCGCACCGAAGAAAATGACTGTTTTAAAGGGCTCTGACGGGGGGGGGGAACCCCCCCACTTTACTTTATACAGATCGCGCCGCGTTGTGGGGGCATTGTCGGGGGTTTGTGGGGTTGTAACCTCCCACATTTTACTGAAAACTTCACTTTTTCCCTAAAAAATAGGGAAACAGTTAAGTTTCCAATATAATGAAGGGGGTTACAACCCCCCAAACCCCCTACAACGCCGCCGCGATCTGTATTAAGTAAAGTGGGGTGGTGGGGTTTCCCAACAAAACCACCCGTCGGAGCCCCTAAAAACACTCTTTTTCTTCGGCGTGTGCTTCCGTCTTGTGCTCAGTTGTCGGCGCGCGCCTTTGTCTTCGGCGGTTTTGTCTATGAACCGGGTGTCAAAGACATTTGGGCACTTTATTGAAGAACTTTCAATGGACCTGCCCCCATCCCCACCCCCTCAAAGCCTCGGCTTCTTCCCCGACGAGTTCCAGACGCTTCTGGAGGGCCTCGAGAATGCGCAGATGCGTGTGACATCATCTGTGTATGCTCAGAGGCCCAACATAGAAATATAATGGCTTGTGGTATTGCGATATACAAAAATAAAGTTATTGTTATTATTATAAAGGCCAAATGGTCCATCAAGTCTGCCCATCTGCAGTAACCGTTATCTCTTTCTCTCTCCGAGAGATCCCACGTGCCTATCCCAGGCCCTCGTGAATTCAAACACAGTCTCTGTCTCCACCACCTCTTCCGGGAGACTGTTCCATGCATCTACCACCCTTTCTGTAAAAAAAGTATTTCCTTAGATTACTCCGGAGCCTATCACCTCTTAACTTCATCCTATGCCCTCTCATTGCCGAGATTCCTTTCAAATTAAAGAGACTCGACTAATGCGCATTTACATTACGTAGGTATTTGAACGTCTCTTATCATATCTCCCCTCTCCCTATTGGCTGAGGCTCTTAACATTTGCATCTCCTCTTCCTATAGGCTAAGGCTCTGTGCACCTGCATTGTGAGGTCATAGAGCTGCCCATCTGCAGTAACCATTATCTCTTTCTCTCTCTGAAAGATCCCACATGCCTATCTCAGGCCCTTTTGAATTCAGACACAGTCTCTGTCTCCACCACCTCTACCAAGAGACTGTTCCACACATCTATCACCCTTTCCTCAGATTACTCCGGAGCCTTTCACCTCTTAACTTCATCCTATGCCCTCTCATTCCAGAGCTTCCTTTCAAATGAAAGAGACTCGACTCATGCGCATTTACATATCTCCCCTCTCCTGCCTTTCCTCCAAAATATACAGATTGAGATCTTTAAGTCTGTCCCCATACGTCTTACGACGAAGACCACACACCATTTTAGTAGCCTTCCTCTGGCTCGACGCCTTCCTTTTTAATGTCTTTTTGACGGTGCGGCCTCTAGACTTGCACCCAATATTCTACAAGAGGTTTCACCGAAGTCATATACAGATGCGGCCAGAGCTTGTCAGGGCTTTCCAAAACCCAGACAAACTGCCGGGTTTTGGAAAGCACATCTCCAGGTTTCCCCAGACATCTGGTAATTTAATGTGGTGTCTTATATACTGCTAAATCTCCCAAAGGATTCAAAATGGTTTACTAAACAATTAAATTGATT